>NC_142888.1:83675000-84925000 GCF_051225735.1 Oryctolagus cuniculus | reverse complement strand
TGGATAAAAGCGTTGGACATCTTTATGAAAATGAGAAATGGATATTCAGAGAACCAAGAAGTAAGAGGGGCAGGTGATTGTAGCCAGGACTGGAATATTAGAATTTAGGAATTCTTAGTGAGGTAGCTCCTTGTCTATAGGGTAAGATACCAGTGGGTAGAAATGACATGTGAAGTGGCCTGTGGTTGCAGGTTGTTGAAGTAGGGACGATGAGACTAACATGTTGAGTGGGTCACCCACAAACATTGATGTTGCTTACATGATGGCAGGGATGAAACAGAAGAAAATAGAGCCAGCACCAAATCCAAGGTCCACTGTAATAAATAGGGAATGGTCATTTCTTTCAGAAATATTTACTGAGCCCTTGCTACATGTCAGGGCATAAGGAAACTCACAAGAGTATAGCTCTCAGGGAATTTATAGTCTCACAGGAGTGATTAAAATAGACATTAATAATCATGTAAACTTCAAACTATGATAAGAGCTATGAAGGAAAGATAAGGATTCTTTAAGCACTTTCAAGGTACTCAAAACGTTCATAGAAAATGGAATTAAGGGGCCGGCGCTGTGGCTTAGTGGGTTAAGCCGCCACCTGCAGTGCCAGCATCCATATAGGCGCCAGTTCAAGCCCTGGCTGCTCCACTTCCAATCCAGCTCTCTGCTATGGCCTGGGAAAGCAGTAGAAGATGGCCCAAGTCCTTGGGCCTCTGCACCCGCGTGGGAGACCTGGAAGAGGCTCCTGGCTCCTGGCTCCAGATTGGTGCAGCTCTGGCCATTGCAGCCAATTGGGGAGTGAACCAGAGGACAGAAGACCTCTCTCTCTCTCTCTCTCTCTCTCTCTCCCCTCTGTGTAACTCTGACTTTCAAATAAATAAATCTTTAAAAAAGAAAATGGAATTAAAATATACAATTATTTTGGTGTAAAATGTCTTGAAATCCATGCAGTTTTTTCATGATGTCCTTTTTCCACAAACTTTATGAGGATCCCTTGCATAAGATGGGTGTTCCAACCCTGTCCGGAATGTCAGGGGATGCTTCTCTGAAGAAATAAAGAATAAATTAGGGGGGCTGGCGTTGCGATGTAGCGGGTAAAGCTGCCGACTGCAGTGCCAGCATCACATATGGGCGCTGGTTCAAGACCTGGCTGCTCCTCTTCTGATCCAGCTCTCTGCTATGGCCTGGGAAAGCAGTAGAAGATGGACCAACTTCCTGGACCCCTGCATCCACATAGGAGACCTGAAGAAGCTCCTGGCTCCTGGCTTCGGATCAGCTCATCTCTGGCCGTTGTGGTCATTTGGGGAGTGAACCAGCTCTCTCTCCCTCTCTCTGGCTCTATGTCTCTCTGTAGCTCTGTCTTTCAAATAAATAAATCTTTAGAAAATGTTTTAAATATTAAAAAAAATAAATTAGGGTAGATGAAGAGTAAGTGGAAAAAGTACTTCAGATAGAGGAAAAATATGTGCAAAAGCTTGAAGGTAGTACATGTGTAGTGGATTTTAATTTATATTTATTTCTTTGAAAGGCAGAGAAAGAGACAGAAAACCGAAGTCTTATATGCTGGGTAGTTCCCAAATGCTTGCAACAGCTGGTCTGAACCAGGCTGAAGCCAAGAGCCTTAACACAATCCAGGTCTCCCAAGTAAAGGACAGGGACCCAACTACTTGCGCCATCATGTGCTGCCTCACAGGGTGCATGTTAGTAGGAAGCTGGAATTGGAAGCAGAGCCAGCTATAGTGAATTTTAATAACTGAAAGGTATTTCCAGTGGCTAGAGCAGATAAAGCAGTGATCTAACCATAGGATAACTGTGACCTAGCACTGAATGGAAGGCCCCCTTATGGATTTTGGACTTCATGTTAATAGCAATGGGAATATTTCTGTTAAAGGATTTTGAGCAGGTGAAAGACTTAATCAGACTTCTCTGCATTTCTGTGTTTCTTATGTATCACTATGTATTTATAAAAAATACACAGAAGTATATAGAGTAAATTGTGAAAGGTCGGTTTGTGTATGTGTTAATGCGTGTGTGTACATACTCAAATATAATACATATCTGTAATATATAAGCACAAAGGCATTCAAAACGTTTGTGGAAATAAAAGGTAAGTTGATTTTGTTGTAAAAAATTGAAATATGTGCATAATTTTTTCATAATACACATTTTTTGCAAGCTTTTTCAAGACCCTCCTTGTTTGCATGACTTTCAGTTTTTTTGGCACCAAAATAAACTTATCTTTGAATTAAATTTTCCATGAACTTTTCAATTTTTTAATTTTTAAAAAATATTTATTTGAAAGAGTTACAGAGATAGGAAAGCAACAGAGAGTGATCTTCCATTCACTGGTTCATTCCCTCTATGGCTGCAACAGTCAAGGGTGGGCCAGGCTGAAGCCAGGAGCCAGGAGCTTCATCAGGGTCTCCCACATGGGTGCTGGGGCCCAAGCACTTGGGCCATCATCTGCTGTTTTCCCAAACCATTAACAGGGAGCTGGATCAGAAGGGGAGGAGCCAGGAATTGAAATGGCGCTCATTTGGGATGCTGGCATCTCAGGTGGCAGCACTACCCACTATGCCACAATGTCGACCCTATTTTTTAAAAAAATTTTTTGAAAGGCAAAATTAGAGTGAGAGCGAGAGCGAGAGCATGAGCGAGAGAATCTTCCATTTGCTGGTTCACTCCCCAAATGGCCACAACAGCCAGGGCTGGGCCAGACTGAAGCCAGGAGCCAGGAGCTTCTGGGTCTCCCACGTGGGTGCAGGGACCCAAGGATGTGGGCCATCTTCCGCTGCTTTCCCAGGTGCATTAGCAAGGAGCTGAATCAGAAGTGGAACCCATATGGGATGCTGGCGTAGCAGGCAGTGGGCTTAACCTGCTATGCCACAATGCTGGCCCCTATTTTTATTGTTTTTGAAGATTTATTTTATTTATTTGAAAGCCAGAGTTAGAGAGAGACAGAGACATCTGTCTGCTGGTTTGCTCTCCAGATAGCCGCAACGGCTGGGGCTAGGCCAGGCCTAAGGCAGAAACCAGGATCTTCATTTGGATCTTCCACATGGGTGCACTTGGGCCATCTTCCACTGCTTTTCCAGGCCATAGCAGAGAGCTGGATCAGAAGCAGAGCATCTTAAATAAATGGTTTCTTTGGGAAAAAAAATTAAAAAGCAGAGCAGCTGGGACTTGAACTGGCGCCCATATGGGATGCTGGCACTGTAGATGACAACTTAACCCTTTATGCCACAACACTGACCCCTCCATGAAATTTTGAAATACTCTCATGTAATACTCATAGATGTATGTAAATGTAGTGTATAAAAATGAGGGGCCTGCACTGTGGCATAATGGGTAAAGCTACCACCTGCAGTGCCAGCATCCCATATGGGCACTGATTCCGAGTCTCAGCTGCTCCACTTCTGATCCAGCTCTCTGCTATGGCCTGGGAAAGCAGTGGAAGATGGCCCAAGTCCTTGGGTCCCTTCACTCATGTGGTAGACCCAGAAGAAGCTCCTGGCTTTGGATTGGCCCAGCTCTGGCCATTGGGGACATTTGGGAGTGAACTGGGGGATGGAAGACCTCTCTCTCTGCATCTGCCTGTCTGTAACTTTGACTTTCAAGTCAATAAATAAATATTTTAAAGCATGATACATACCATTTGCTACTTTAAAACTTTTAAATGTACAGTGATCATATTTGCATGTCCACATATAGAGATCTACCTCATTCTTAAGGCTTTATTTATTGCACTATTGCAGATCATTTAAATGGTCTCTAATTGTATATTGTACAGTGTGTCATTTTCTAAAATTTTCTGTAATTCTGTAAATTTTATTTTTTAAAAAATTACATGAGATATATGCATATTATAAAATTATAAAAATAATTATAATGAGAAGAAATGCTTTTATAATAAATGCTTTTGTAAATTTTAAATTACATGAGGAAATACAGGAATAATTTTTATAAAATTGTAAAAATATAGAATTATATAGTAATGACACTAAATTCTTCTATAGTAAATGCTTTTATCAATGCCCCTGCCAAGCGTCATTCTAAATGCTTTAGGTAGATGAGACAATCCATGAGATACAGATGAGAGTCCTCAGGCACAAAGAGATCAGATAACTTGCATGAGGTCATGGTCATACCACTAGTAATTGTTGAAACTGTGTCTTTATTATCTCATTATCTTCTTGTACCCTACTCCAGTCCAGTGTCCTACCCCTTATTTTAACACCTGTTCTTTAGTCCACGCCATTTTGTACCTCTCTCTGGTCATAAACACATGCAGAATATTTAGTTTGGTTTATTGGTTCTTTTTATATGATAGGTTAATATTGCTTTATCTTATAACTAACCTTTTCTACTTAACAGTGTGTCTTTGACTTTTTCCATGTTTTCATTTTTTACTTACTAATATGTTTTCATGATAAAAGATCAAAACCATACACAGGTAGAGTAAATCTTGAGACTTGTCTTTCCTGCTTCCTCTGTTTACCATCCCATCACAATAATGAATAAATAAAAATAAAAAGCACAACCCCAAACCCAAAACAATCAGTTGCCAGCAATTTGGAAAATATCCTTATGGTCCACTTTCCATGCATTTTTTAAAAGATTTATTTATTTATTTGAAAGGCAGAGTTACATAGAGAAGGAGAGGCAGAGAGAGTGAGTCTTCCATCCACTGGTTTGCTCCCCAATTAACCACAATAGCCGGAGCCACACTGATCCAAAGCCAGGAGCCAGGATCTTCTTCTGGGTCTTCCCACGTGGGTGCAGGGGCCCAAGGACTTGGGCCATCTTCTACTGCTTTTCCCAGGCCATAGCAGAGAGCTGGATCAGAAGTGGAGCATCTGGGACTCAAACTGGTGCCCATATGGGATGTCAGCACTGCAGGTGGCAGCCTCACCTGCCACGCCACAGCCCCAGCCCCTCCATGCATTTTATATAACTAAGTAAGAACTTGGACATTTATATAATTTTGTACATAACTGGAATCATCCACCTTGTTATCTTTCCTTTTAATTTCTTATATTTGACTTAATTACACATGTGATACATGAATACATTTTTCTTTCATTGCAGGGAAAGCTAAAAACCTACACTCCATTGATCATCGTTGGTTTCCTCCCCATCTTCCCCATCCCTGCTCACTGTTTTACTTAACTTCTCTCATGCTTTTTCGTAAATGCTTGCAAACATTTCACAGATACTACATGCATACATGTGTGGAGAATATATATTATTCAGTGTTTTTAAAAAATAAAAATTTTATAATGTACTTCTGTGTATCATTCTGCTACTTGGTACTTTCATGCAACAGTATTTCTGAGAGCTTTTCGTATTAGTGTATATATACACTTTCTTTTTTTTTACATATAGTACATATATCTGTATTCTATATTATGAAGTATTAATATGTCTGTATTAGTAATATAAATCTACTCTTCCACTTTTGTATAGTATTTATGGAATAGGTAGTTTATGATTTGAGTAGCCATTTCCCCATTTACATGCTTAAAAATTCTTGCTAACATAAAACCTGCTGCAGTGATATATTTTATATCTG
The DNA here is from genome assembly GCF_051225735.1 of Oryctolagus cuniculus. Taxonomy (NCBI): domain Eukaryota; kingdom Metazoa; phylum Chordata; class Mammalia; order Lagomorpha; family Leporidae; genus Oryctolagus; species Oryctolagus cuniculus. The sequence continues at coordinate 84,919,434 of NC_142888.1, read as the reverse complement.
GTATTGAAATACTTTCCTTTTTCTTCAAATTTTTAATATTCTTGCATATTGTTATATGGATTTTTAAATTGGATTATAATATTTGTATAGAATCTTATTATCATTTTTGTTGGGATTACACTGAGTTTACAGACAGAATAATTGGCATCTGTATATTAATGAGTCTGCCTCTATATGAATAAACATGGCGTGAATTTCGATTGAACCAAATTTCTGGTTTTTTAAGATTTATTTATTTATTACAGAGACAGAGACAGAGAGACAGATATCTTCCATCCGTTAGTTAACTCCCCAAATTCTGCAACTGCCAGGGTTGGGCCAGGTTGAAGCCAGGAGCTTCTTGGGGTCCCCCACGTGGGTGGTAGGGGCTGAGACACTTGAGCCATCTTTTGCTGCTTTTCCCAGTTCATTAACAGGGAGCTGGATTGGAAGTGGAGCAACTGGGAAAGGAACTGGCACCCATATGGGATGCCAGCATCACAGGTAGCTCTACCCACTATACCCAAACACTGGCCCCCTGCGCCAAATTTCTAAGTTCTTTTCATAATTTTCTTCATAAATATCTTAAAAATATCTTGTTTGTCTTGTTTCTAGATACTTTTTATGTTTTTTGCTCTTAATAGAATTTTTCTTTCATTGTATGATTGTTATGACTACATGATACTTGATTTTTGTATATAATCTGTGTCAAGTTTTGCTAAATTCTCTTTTCATTCTAATAGTTTGTTTACTCATTCTATTTGCTTTTCCAAGTAGTAAAATAGATTATGTGTGCATATTGATAGTTTTTGTCTCTGCTTCAACCTGTGTGGAAGACAGTTTTCTTGTCTTAATGCATTAGTTAGGACTTCCAGTAAAAGATTAAATAATAGCACTGCTGTCAGACATCCTTATCCCTCTCTTTAAGGGGGAATGTTTCTAAAATTTCATCATTAAGTGTTCTGCTTACTGCTGGTTGTTATCAATTACTTTTTTTTTTTGACAGGCAGAGTGGACAGTGAGAGAGAGAGAGACAGAGAGAAAGGTCTTCCTTTGCCGTTGGTTCACCCTCCAATGGCCGCCGCGGCTGGCGCGCTGCGGCCGGCGCACCGCGCTGATCCGATGGCAGGAGCCAGGAGCCAGGTGCTTTTCCTGGTCTCCCATGGGGTGCAGGGCCCAAGCACCTGGGCCATCCTCCACTGTACTCCCGGGCCACAGCAGAGAGCTGGCCTGGAAGAGGGGCAACCGGGACAGAATCCGGCGCCCCGACCGGGACTAGAACCCGGTGTGCCGGCGCCGCTAGGCGGAGGATTAGCCTAGTGAGCCGCGGCGCCGGCCATCAATTACTTTTATTAAGTGAAATAACTTTAATTCCTATCTGTTTGAAGCTTTTAAAACACAAGTGTAGGTATGAAATTTTATCAGTAACTTTTCCAACTCTAACTTGGGCATGTAGTTTTTTTCCCCTTCACATTGTTAGCGTATTGAATGATTGGAAACTTTGTGTAAAAACTTTCTATTATGAAAATTTCCAAACATATACAATAGTGGAGGTCACAAAAGCATCCCCCCTCCCATATCCATAAATCAGCACCATAGTTGTCAACATTTTGCCATAGTGGTTTTAGATATCCCCATTCCTTGTTTTGTTCTGGAGTATTTTGAGGTAAGTTTTTTTAAAAAAATATTTTTATTTTGTTAGAAAGGCAGAGTTACAAAGAGCAGAGATAGAGGGAGATCTTCTGTCTGCTGGTTTCCTCCTCAAATGGCCTCAACAGCCATGGCTGGGCCATGCTGAAGCCAGAAGCCAGGAGCTTCTTCTGGGTCTCCCACGATGGTGCAGGGGTCCAAGGACTTGGGCCATCTTCCACTGCTTTCCCAGGCCATAGCAGAGAGCTGGATTGGAAGTGGAGCAGCCAGGACTCGAACTGGTGGCACCAGCCCCTAGAATCCTTCAAGAACTGTACATTGGGGCTGACTCTGTAGCGTGGTGGTTGCCACCTCCAGCGCCAGCATCCAGTATGGCATTGGTTTGAGACCTGGCTGCTCTGCTTCTGGTCCAGCTTCCTGCTGGGAGGGCTGGGTTGGATGGCCCAGGTGCTTGGGCCCCTGCACCCACATGGAAGATCCAGGGGAGGCTCCTGGTTCCTTGCTTTGGCCTGGCCCAACTGATTGTTGCAGCCATTTGGGGAGTGAACTAGTGGGTGGAAGATATTTCTCTCTCCCTCTCCCCTCTCCCCTCTCCTTTTTCTCTCTCTTCTCTCCCCTCTCCAGTTCTGCCTCTCAAATAAATAAATAATCTTTAAAAAAGAAGATCTGTACAGTATCTACTAGGGCTATATGGTAAGCCTAAAATACAGCTCCTTTAGGAAATACAGGATAAATACTTAATTCCTTCCCTTTAATTGTCAGTTTTCCAAGTAAGGAGTTAGTGCCTTGTGCCATCCACATTGACAGATATTTAAATATTAAACCTTCCCTGCATTTTTAGGATTAACCTATTGGGGGCATCAAATATGTTTTTTAATCTGCAGGATTTGAGTGACTAATATTTTATATAGCATTTCTGTATTTGAGTGTGAAATTTCCTATAGCATTTATCTTCCATCTGAGGCTAAATCACCTCTATAGGAGGCATTTGGAAATAAATGGCAGTGTTACTTTTGATTTTGACAGTTTATCAAGTGTATGTGGAGGGAGTCCAACTAGCATTTAGTAGGTGGGGAATATGGATGCTAAGTGAAGAATTGTCTCAAAATGCCACTAGCACCCCTGTGAAAAATGTTGGCCTGTTGCTTTCTTGTACATGTCCAATTTTGTCATTATAGTTACACATCTTTGTATTTAAGTTCATAAGTGAGATGAATCTATTATTTTTTGAAAAGATTTTATTTATTTGAAAGGCAGAGTGACAGAGAGAGAAGGAGAAACAAAGAGAGATCTTCCACCTGCTGGTTCACTCCCCAAATGGCCCCAGCTTTGGGCCAGGCCAAAGCCAGGAGCCTGGAATGCCATCCAGGTCTTCCAAGTGCTTGGCAGGTGCCCAAACACTCAGGCCGTCTGCTGCTGCTCTCTGTGCATTAGCAGCCAGCTGGATAGAAAGCAGAGCAGCTGGGACTCGAACTGGCACCCAGATGGGATGCTGGCATTACAGGCAGCAGCTTAACCCACTGAGCCACAATGCCAGCACTAACTATTCTACTTTCTATGAATTTTGACTATTCTAAATAATTTGTGCAAGTAGATTCACACAACATTTGTCTCTTTATGCTTGGCTTATCCCACTTGGCATAATGTCTTATGTCTTTCCATGTGTCAACATTTCCTCCCATTTTAGAGCTGAATAATATTCCATTGTGTGTGTGTATATATATATCATATTTTGTTTATCTACTTATCCACTGATGGACATCTGGGTTGTTTCTATGTACTGTTTTCTTTTATAATGGCATTTTTGTTGATTTTATTTAATCTGTATATATATATATGGGCTCTATTTACATACCATAAAATTCATTATTTTAAAGTATACATTTGATTAATATTTGGTATAGTCACAGTGCTTTTTATCCATCAGCACTATCTCATTAAAAAATATTTCCAAACAGAAACTACATACCTGTTAGCAGTCACTACCAGGTCCCCCTTTTCTCCTGCCTCTGGTAATCACTAATCTACCTTCTGTCTATGCATTTGCCTATTGATGTTTTATATGGATGGAGTCACACAGTATGTGGCCTTTCGTTTCTGACTTTTTTTTTTAATTTTTATTTTTGACAGGCAGAGTGGACAGTGAGAGAGAGAGACAGAGAGAGAAAGGTCTTCCTTTGCCGTTGGTTCACCCTCCAATGGCCGCCGCTGCAGCCGGCGCACCGCGCTGATCTGATGGCAGGAGCCAGGAGCCAGGTGCTTTTCCTGGTCTCCCATGGGGTGCAGGGCCCAAGCACCTGGGCCATCCTCCACTGCACTCCCTGGCCACAGCAGAGAGCTGGCCTGGAAGAGGGGCAACCGGGACAGAATCCGGCGCCCCAACCGGGACTAGAACCCGGTGTGCCGGCGCCGCAAGGTGGAGGATTAGCCTATTGAGCCACGGCGCCGGCTGTTTCTGACTTTTTTCATTTAGTATAATGTCTTCAAGGATCATCTGTGCATAGCAGGGTATTCCTACTTCATTCCTTTTAATTTATTTATTTTTATTTATTTATTTTTTTGACAGGCAGAGTGGACAGTGAGAGAGAGAGACAGAGAGAAAGGTCTTCCTTTGCCGTTGGTTCACCCTCCAATGGCCGCCACGGCCAGCGCGCTGTGGCTGGCGCATCGCGCTGATCCGAAGGCAGGAGCCAGGTGCTTCTCCTGGTCTCCCATGGGGTACAGGGCCCAAGGACTTCGGCCATCCTCCACTGCACTCCCGGGCCACAGCAGAGAGCTGGCCTGGAAGAGGGGCAACTGGGACAGAATCCGGCGCCCCGACTGGGACTAGAACTCAGTGTGCCGGCGCCGCAAGGCGGAGGATTAGCCTAGTGAGCCACGGCGCCAACCCTTCATTCCTTTTTGAGCTGAATAGTATTTCTGTGTATCACATCTCATTTATCAGTTATCAGCTGATGGATATTTGGGTTGTTTCAACTTTTTGCTATTGTGTATGGTGCTGATATGAACATTCTTAAAAGCATTCTTAAACAATATTTTAAGATCTTTTGAATATACACCTAGGTATGGAATTGCTGGTTTATATGGTAATTCTATGTTTAACTTATTGAGGGACTACTAAACTGTTTTCTGCACTTATATTCCTGCAAGTGTTCCCCTTTCTCTACATCTTTGCTATTTTCATAACTATCCTAGTGGATGTGAAGTGGATTATCATTTAGTCATAAAAAGGAACAAAGTACCAATGCATGCTACAACATGGATGAATCTTATAAATATTATAGCAAGTGAAAAATAGATACAAAAGGCCACATACTGGATGATTCCACTGACACAAATATTCTGAATAGACAAATCTGTAAAGACACAATTGTGGTTTCCAGGAGCTAGGAAGAGAGGTGGATGGGGAGTATTTGCTTAATTGGTATAGTATTTATTTTGGGGGTGATGAAAATGTTCTTGAATTAATGGTGATGATTGCAAAACTTTGTGTAAATACTGCAAACATTGAATTGCACAAAAAAGTGAATTTCATGATGTGTGAATTATGCCTCAGTTTTTAAAAATACAGTCTCACTTTAAGTCTGGAGGTGAGAATTGATCTTTAAATTGTTATTGCAAAAACCATAGATAACCAGACTGAAAATGAGTAAATAATCTGAATAGATATTTTTCCCAAAGAAGAAATGCAAATGGCAAATAGGTTTATAAAGGGTGTTCAACATTACTAATCACCAGGGAAATGCAAATGAAAACCACAATGAGATATCATATCACACCTGCTAGGATGGCTATTATCAAAAAGACAATTGGTAACAAATGTTGGTGAAGGTGTGGTGAAAAGGGAATCCTTGTACTATTGGCATGAATATGGTGATAAAACCATTATGGAAAACAGGATGAAGGTTCCACAAAAAAAGTAGAACTACCATATGATCCGGCAATCCCAATTCTGAAGAGTCATCTGCAATAGCATGCTCATTGCAGCATTATTTACAATAGCCAAGATATGGAAACAATCTGAGTGTCAATGGGTGAATGGATATAGGAACTGTATGCAATGGAATATTATTCAGCCATCAAAGAAGGAAATATTGCCATTTATGACAATATGGATGAGCCCAGAAGACATTATGTTAAGCAAAATATGCCAAACACAGAAAAAGGTAAATACTGTATAATCTCATTTGTATGTGAAATCTTAAAAAACTGAACTTACAGAAGCAAAGAATAGAATGGTGGTTACCAGGGCCTGGTGGATGGAGGAAATGGGGAAATGTTAGTCAAAGGGTACAAACTTTCAGTTATGAGATATATAAGTTCTGGGCATCTTATATACAGCACAGCAGCTATAGGTAATAATACTGTGGTGTATACTTGAAATTTGCTAAGAGTAGATCTTAAATATTCTCACCACAGAAAGTTATAACTATGTAAAGTGATGTATGTGTTAATTAGTTTAACTGTTGTAATGATTTGAAAATGTGCATGCTAGTATACCAAATCATCAGATTGTACACTTTAAATATATACAGTTTTTGCCAGTTATACATCTTAAAACTGGGGGGAAAATTGCAATATTTCCCACAGCTATTTTTGGCAGCACCCATACAATGTGCAGTCACCAGGCAAAGTTGTATAGTCTGTTGACTGAAAAGGCAGACTGCCAAGGATGTGAATGGGGACTGAAATTAGCCCATATTCTGCTCTTCACTTGTGTGCCCTATCTTGGGGCTGCCCCATCCTAGAGGAAAGAGCACTGTTTATGATTTTGTAATTCAACTTCCCATAGGAGTCATCTTAGTCTAATTTTTCTTCTTGGAGAAGGAACCTTTATTACTTTGCTTAGAGATTCTGTAAGCCCTCGTGGGGCTTATCGTGGCTACTGCTTTCTCATCCTGGAATTTGGGTCATCTCACAGTCTTTAACCAGGATTAACCAGTTCTAAAATACCGCCATAAGCCGGTGCCCTGGCTCAATAGGCAAATCCTCCGCCTTGCGGCGCCGGCACACTGGGTTCTAGTCCCGGTCGGGGTGCCAGATTCTGTCCCGGTTGCCCCTCTTCCAGGCCAGCTCTCTGTTGTGGCCAGGGAGTGCAGTGGAGGATGGCTGAAGTCCTTGGGCCCTGTACCCCATGGGAGACCAGGAGAAGCACCTGGCTCCTGCCATCGGATCAGCGCGGTGCACCGGCCGCAGCACTGGCCGCGGCGGCCATTGGAGGGTGAACCAACGGCAAAAGGAAGACCTTTCTCTCTGTCTCTCTCTCTCACTGTCCACTCTGCCTGTCAAAAAAAAAAAATACCGCCATAATTCCCCAAAGGTCTGTTGACTGGGATTTACTCTCTATTTTTTATATAAGAATTTAGTTGCAGTCAACAGAAGTGGATTTTGCATAATTTGAGCAAAAATAACCATATTTGGAAGGATACTGTAGTTGCTAAAATGTAAATTGAAATGCTAAAGACAAGACCTCAAGGGGCTCTGGACCCAAGGAGTTTGAGTCTTTTGAGTAGCTGAACCTGAGAATCTGATTGTTCTGTTAAGAAGAATGAGATCTCTAAACCACCACCAAGGTCAGTAAAAGAATGCTGGACAAACCAAACAGCAGCTACTGAAGGAGGTAAACAGAAGTGTCAGCATCCAAATGGAGCTGTTGAGGAGGCCTTTAGATGGATAAATCTAGATCTCAGAAGAGAGGGCTAATTGGGATAAACAAGAGTCATGGGGCCGACGCCGTGGCGCAGTAGGTTAATCCTCCGCCTGCAGCACCAGCATTCCATATGAGCACCGGTTCTAGCCCCGGCTGCTCCACTTCTGATCCAGCTCTCTGCTGTGGCCTGGGAAAGCAGTAGAAGATGGCCCAAGTCCTTGGGCCCCTGCACCCACGTGGGAGACCCAGAAGAAGCTCAAGACTCCTGGCTTCGGATCGGCGCAGCTGCGGCATTGCAACCAATTGGGGAGTGAACCAGCAGATGGAAGACCTCTCTCTCTCTCTCTCTCTGTGTGTGTGTGTAAGTCTAACTTTCAAATAAATAAATCTTAAAAAAAAGAGTTACAAGGATAATTAAAATAATTGACAAGGTTTTGAATGCATAGGAAGAGAGTGAGAAGCCATGCTCCCCTCCAGGTCCACTACTCAAGGGCAGGAGTGATTTGTAGCTAGAGGATTGTTCCTATTTTTTTTTTTTTTTTGACAGGCAGAGTGGACAGTGAGAGAGACAGAGAGAAAGGTCTTCCTTTTCCATTGGTTCACCCTCCAATGGCCGCCACGGCCGGCGCGCTGTGGCCGGCACACTGCGCTGATCCGATGGCAGGAGCCAGGTGTTTCTCCTGGTCTCCCATGGGGTGCAGGGCCCAAGCATTTGGGCCATCCTCCACTGCACTCTCTGGCCACAGCAGAGAGCTGGCCTGGAAGAGGGGCAACCGGGACAGAATCCGGCACCCCGACCGGGACTAGAACCCAGTGTGCCGGCGCCGCTAGGTGGAGGATTAGCCTATTGAGCCACGGCGCCGGCCAAGTTCCTATTTTTTAAAAAAAGATTTATTTTATTTGTTTGACAGAGTCACAGAGAGAAGTAGAGATAGAGAGAGAGAGACAGAGAGGTCTTTCATCCACTGGTTCACTCCACAAATGGCTGCAATGGCTGGAGCTGAGCTGATCCGAAGCCAGGAGGCAGGAGCTTCTTCCAGGTCTCCCACGCAGGTACAGGGGCCCAAGGACTTGGGCCATCTTCTACTGTCCTCCCAGGCCATAGCAGAGAGCTGGATCAGAAGTGGAGCAGCTGAGACTCGGAACCAGTGCCAATATGGGATGCCGGCACTGCAGGCCAGGACTTTATCCCACTGCCACCACAGCACCAGCCCCGAATTGTTCCTATTTTGGGAGAGGACAATGATATTTCTTATCCTCTTTGAATTTCTAGAGAGTGGGAAAAGAGTGCAGAGAGTGGGAATATAGCACTCTACTGGGAGCATCACATTTCATAAGAATGAAATTGTTATGTAAATATTATAATGAAATGTAACCTCTGTCAGTTTTAATGCCATCTTACTTTTCTCTTACATTTAGCATCTCTGTTGCATTTAGCCCTGTGCTAGGTGTTTTATGGATGTCATGTTATTTAATCTTCACAACAAATTAACAAGATAGGCAATATGCCTCAGAGTCATATTGCTCAGACTGAGTCCAAGTACATTTCTATTCCATACTAAATTATACAGTAATACAAATATTAACAGTAGTTTGCAATTATTGAGCACTCACTGTGTGCTATGTAGTATGCTGAGCAATTTATATCGATTATCTCACTGAATCTTCATACTAACTTTACAAGCAAAGTGATTGTGAACTCTTCTCAACAAAGAAAGAATATGAGGGTTAGAGAGAGTTTATAGTTGTTACACAGTCAGTGAGTAGTAGAGTTATGATTTGTACACATTTGTTAGAGTCTAAAGCCTATGTGCTTTACCAATATACTCTTTTTTTCTATCAAAAATAATCAAATCCTAGAACAGTGATTCCCTTTCCCTGGTTGTATATTAGAATCACTTAGGGAGATTTTTTTTGGTGGTGGTGGTGGTGGTGGTGGTGGTGGTGGTAGTGGTGGTGGGTTTTTTTGTTTTTGTTTTGTTTTGTTTTGGTTGGTTGATTGCTAAGAAGCCTCATCATTAATGATTCTGATACGGGGTAGGCATTTGGTGTGATGGCTTAAGCCACCACCTGGGACAGCTGTGTCCCATATCAGAGTGCCTGTTTCAGGTCCCAGCTACTCTGCTTGCCATCCAGCTTCCTGCTAATGTGCATCCCGGGAGGCAGCAGATGATGGCTCAAGTACTTGGGTCCCTGCCACCCATGGTGGGAGATCTGGGTGGCGTTTTTGGCTCCTGGCTTCAGCTGAATGCTGTTGCGGGGATTTGGAAAAGTGAACAAATGGACAGAAGAGATTCATATTTCTTTCTCTCTCTATATATATATTTATATAAATGTATGTTTATATATGTATCCAAATGAAAGTAAATAAAAATTTTTTAAAATATTCTCACATAATATATACCAGGAACATGGACTATTTATTGGATTTTTAAAGCTTCTATTCATCATTCAGTTTATTCAATAAATCTTTAATGAATGTCTACTCTGTGCCAAACACCTTTTAGGTATTTATGTTCTGGTGAGACACATTAGTTAGCTATTGCCACAGTGATGCATAGCAACAACCACAAAATTTCCATGGCAGCAAAAAGCACTTATTAAGCATTGATTCTCATATATCTGGAGGCCAGCTGAGTAAGATGGGCAACTCTGACTCAGGCTGCGGTGGCTCTGCTGTTCTTCTTGCCAGCACTATGGGTAAATGGGATGAGTGACTCGTGTATTTCGTATCCTCTTTGAATCAGTGGACTAGCTGAAGCTTGTTTCTCTTGTGCCTCCTTTCGTGACAGTAACAGAATCACGAGGGTGGTGTTGTGGATTCCTTTCTGGGAAGAGGAGTGCAGTGGGGGCAAGAAGCCCAGAGTCACCACACAGACCCCGGGAGTCAGGTGAAAGCAGGCCTGAGGCAAGCAGCCTGCAGACTCATTTATTTCAGTTGCTACAACAGCTTATATAGCCAAGGCAGCCAATCCGGTCAAGGGGCAGTCTATGCCCTAACCAATCACACCCTGTTGCCAGGCAGTTTCTGAAGCCATCCAATCACAGCCTATTTCCAGGCAGACTCTGCTGTCATGTGGTTTCTGAAATCATCCAATCACAGCCTGTTGCCAACAGCCATCTTGGCATGGCCTTCTCATTCCACCACACAAGGGGATGCCCAACTATGGGTATACTCCATTAGCCAAAGAAAGTCTTTTGGCTGAGCTCAAACACAAATGATTGGATCATATGGAATTGTAAAGTGTATGGTAAAGACTGGGAACTTATCTAGTCATTCAAATTAGATGGGAAATATAATCATTGCATTATATAAATTAGAAAACATATTAGAAAGTGATAAGTAATATTGCAATGAACAAATATTCTGGAGGATAATATAAATGTGATTTTAATGTGAAGCTAAAACTAAGAACCACTCATTTTACAATGTTAACCCTGGAAGGATACCTGGCCTAATATTCCCTCAGCTGTGTTGACACAGTAAAACAGAACTACAAGTGTTGTGGGGAGGCTGGGTCCAGGTTCTTGTCTCTGATGCAAGGAGGAATTCAAGGATGAAATGTAAGTAAAGGTCAGCAGAGAAACAAGGTTTATTTGCATGCAAAGTTAAAGCACACACCAAAGAAAGCATGCTCAAGAGAGAGTTGTTCTCAATGAAGGTCGAGTCCATTCTTTTACATGATCTAGAGGCGTAAGGGGTGGTGTCTGGAGCAAGGTTCAGTGGAATATTCATAAGGGCTAGAGTGTTTGGGCAGAGCTATTAACACTCATTTCCTTTCCCTTTTTTGGAAATCTTGGAAGTATCATAGCATCAGGTGCATGGGGAGAGAATTATGAGTATCATGATTATTCTAATGAGAGATGCAGCCGGCAGCCATATGGGTTGTTTTTGGCTAGCACCAGTTCTAAGCAGTGTTTTCATCGCAGCTGGGGTTTGCCCCGGCACGGAAGGGGTGATGGGTTTGCGTGGTGCAAGCAGGGCTACAGTGCATAGGCGGGGCTGCAGGGAGGGGTTGGTTACCTCAGTTCCTTCTTGCTGGTTAATTCCCTGCCTGCATCAGAAGGGAGAAGAATCTTACTCAGGGTCCATAGGTGGATAGAATGGAAGTAGGCCCTAGGTTTCTCAGCTCTCTGGACTCTGTTGCACCATAGTATTCCAATCTGTAGTCTTAAAACTCTCCCGTGGAAATATGATGTGGGAGGACCTAGTTATTCCTACTTATCTTGACCCTGAACATTAAAACAATACTCCCTAAATTCTATAGTTTCCTTAGTAACCCAATTCAGAGCCCAGTTTGACATAGCCCATATTTGTGGCCTTCAAAACGTTATGGCTATTCTGTCGTGTTTTAGCTTTTATTCTCTTCCAGTTAGAGACTCTTAGTTGTGGGTTGTCTTCGTGGGATCCTGTCAGTTCCACCACAGCAGTCTCTTTTGTCATTGGAACTTGTCACTTCCCTAACCCTGTAATACCTTGAATGAGGAGACTTTCTTGAATGACTTATTTTGCTGTGAACTTCCGGTAGGCCTTACAGTCATCATTTCTGTTTTGGCTTGCAGTCTTTTTGATTTGCCAGGATGAACAGTCACAAGAGAAGGAAAGACATGGAACCAGCTTGTACCTGGAGTTTATTGTCTGAAAAGAAAGGTGAGTAAGTGAATAAAGTTAAGAGAGGGTGGATTAGTCTGCTTTTTCTTACTTTAACTAAAATACTTGAAAGGAGCTTTTTGAGAAAGAAAAAGTATTTCAGCTTACAGCTTGAGGTTACAGGATTGGGTGTCCCCGTAGTCTGGCGTCTGGTGGAGGCTGGTTATGCTGGGTGCTGAGGTAGGATCACATGGTAGGCCAGGAGGAGAGAGACAACCTAGGCTGAACAGGAATTCGAAGGAACCTCACATGAGAACCCCCTCTGAGGGTACACCCCTAGTGGCCCCAAAACCCACTGGCCCCACCTCCCAGATGTCATCACTAGATCCGTTCTCTGCCAGCAATCCATCAACCATTAAGACATCAGAGTTTAGACACAAGAATGAGTTTGGGGGAGACAAATCGTGCTCAGCCTGTAATGGAGGGTCTATTGTAGAGAAGTAAGCCTATTTATTCTGTTTCTCCTACTTCTCCCCGTAGCCTTTGGGATTCTTCTGAACTTTTAAAACTTTACTAGCTGTGTGTATGCATGTGTATATATCAGTGTGTGGACAATATATTAACCATTAATAATCTCTTAAAGCTGGCTCCACAATTTTTGTGCTTCTGGAAATGTGGAAAAAGAAAGGAGAAAAAGCAATTCTGATTTCTGTTGTTTTCCATAATCCCCAAAACATTTATAATTGTCGAAGACTCTAGGTCTCCCCTTGTGCTGTAACCACAGCTTGTCACAGGAGGTAGCACAGAAAAACAAAGAGTAAAGATTGCTGGAGTCTCCCCCTTGGTGGCTAATTCCTGAACTTGAAGGAATGTGTGATTGTGGGGCATGGAAACCAGTTATCCTTAGCAGAGCACTTACTTGTCTACCGTCTCTGTAATACTCTGATGTCTGCCTCTCCGGACCCTGCTTCCTCCCACCCACCTGTTATTACCCATTTAGTCACACCTTCTTCCCAACTACAGTTCTCACTATTGCTTATATCTAGTTTAGTTCAGTGCAGTTCAGTTTCTGAGAGACAGGGCCCATCCACTGATTCACTCCCCAGATGCTTGCAACAGTTGAAGCTGGACTGGGGCTGGAGCCAGCAGCCTCGAACTCAATTCAGGTCTCCCACATGGGTAGCAGAAACCTAGTTAATTAATCTGGCAGCACTGCCTCCTTAGGTCTGCATTAGCAGGAAGCTGGAGTCAGGAACTGGGAATGCAACCCAGCTATGAAACTCCAGGAATGAAACTCCAACTGTGAAACCAGGAATGAAACTCCAGTGCAGGACATCTTAACAGCTAGGCTAAACCCTGCCCCCTCACTGTTGCTTTTTAAAGTTGTACAAATAGTAAAAAACTACAGGAATGTGGAGTTGTGTGTGTGCGCTTAGGGATTTTTATTTATATATCAATGTGCAAGTGTTTAAATTGAATATATATATATATATATGACAGTAGACCATTACATATAGTTGTCAAGCTAATATCCAGCAGTGCTTTATTCTTTTCCATTAACAAGTTGGCCTCAGCAGGAGCCATAGGCTAATGTTCAATAGAAAGCAAAATACCAGAAAAAAAGTCATTTCAGATAGTGTATGCTTCTTTAAGTCCATGCCTAACATTTTCTTTATTGATTATATAAATTAAAATGGTCACACCCTAGATATAGATGTAAGAAACATTCATAAGGTTTATTTTATGTTGGAGGTTAACTACAAAATGTCTTTGTGGGTAAATTAGAAAAGATGTGAGGAGCCTTAGTTTCTGTGTTGTATTTGTGTTTGAGGAACAGCATGAGTGGCTGTAACAGTATAGGTAAATTCCTGTTTATTCCATGTTTTGAGATAAAGATTTACTTGTACTTCTCCTCCTAACCCCAGCTGTTTTTCTCCCACAGCTACTTCAAGTTCACTGGCTTTATTGTCATGGAAGGAGTTTACAGGTAGATGTCTTTTCCGTATTACCCTCTTTTTCTATTTTGAGTGTAGTGTCTCCTGGGAACTCAGCTGTTCATCTCCACTCATCTCCCATTCCCCCTCCTTATTCTTTTATGAGGATAAAAAAATAAGGATGTTTGAATAACAAACTATCCTAACAACATTTATGTCATATAGACTATACTTGAACAGGTACTGAAATACTCAGAGGATCACTGGTGGTGGAGGTCAAGAGCCCACTGTAGCAACCCCCCCCCCTTTTTAAATTTATATAAGGTGAACCAACTTCATGTATTTCACATATACAGATTTAAGAGCATAGTGATACTTCCCACCCTACCTTCCCTCCCTCCTCCTTCCTTTCTTATTCTTTCTTTAATTTTTATGATGACATACTTTCAGTTTATTTTATAATCATAAGCTTAACCCTCCACTAAGTAAAGAATTCAACAAATAGTAAGGAGAAACAAAACACTGTTCCTCAAATAGTAGAGACAAGGGGCCATAAACAATAATCAAATTGCAAAATGTCGATTTCACTCATATTACGTTTTTTTATTAGTTACCAGAGATCAGGGGAGACATATGATATTTGCCTTTTTGGGACTGGCTTATTTCACTAAGTATAATAGTTTCCACTTGCATCCTTTTTGTTGCAAAAAGACAGGACTTGGTTTTTTGTTTTTGTTTTTGTTTTTGTTTTCCACTGAGTTGTATTCCATAGTATATATACACATTTTTTTTATTCAGTCATCGGTTGATTGGCATCTAGATTGATTCCATATCTCAGTTATTGTGAATTGAAATGCAGTAAACATGGGGATACAGATAACTCTTTCATATGCTGATTTCATTTTGTTTGCATACGTTCCCAGGAGTGGGATAGCTGGATCATATGTTAGATCTATTTCCAGATTTCTGAGGATTCTCTATCCGATGTAGCAACTTTTATAGTTACAAAAAATAAGTCCTTTCCTGGTATTATCTAGGTTAGGACCAACAAACTATGGCATTTTGGCCAAATAAAGCCAGTTGGCCTGTTTTTTTTTTTAATTAATTAATTAATTTATTTTTTGCCAAGCAGAGTTAAGACAGTGAGAGAGAGAGAGACAGAGAGTTATAGATAGACAGTGAGAGAGAGACAGAGAGAAAGGTCTTCCCTCTGTTGGTTCACTCCCTCAATGGCCGCCACGGCTGGTGCTGTGCTGATCCGAAGCCAAGAGCCGGGTACTTCCTCCCGGTCTCCCACGCGGGTGCAGAGACCCTAGCACATGGGCCATCCTCTGCTGCCCTCCTGGGCCACAGCAAAGAACTGTACTGGAAGAGGAGCAGCCGGGACTAGAACCGGCACCCTTATGGGATGCCGGTGCTTCAGGCCAGGGCGTTAACCCACTGAGCCACAGCGCCGGCCCCTTGTTATGTTTTTTTTTTTTTTAAAGATTTATTTATTTATTTATTTGAAAGGCAGAGTTACAGAGAGTGAAGGAGAGACAGAGATCTTCCATCTGTTGGTTCATTCTCCAAATGGCCACATTGCTTGGGGTTGGAGCAGGCTGAAGCCAGGAGCCTGGAATACCCTTCAGCTCTCCCATGTGGATGGCAGGGGCCTAAGTACTTGAGCCATCTTCTGCTGCACTTCCAGGTCTATTTGCAGGGATCTGGATCAGAAGTGGAGCAGCAAGACTTGAACTGGCAGTCATATGGGATGCTGGTGTTGTAGGTAGCAACTTAACCCACTGTGCCATGATGTCAGCCCCAGTTGTCTACTTTATTTATCTTTTAAGATTTATTTTATTTATTTGAAAGACAGAGTTACAGAGAGAGGTAGAAACATAGAGAGAGGTCTTCCATCCACTGGTTCACTCCCCAGATGGTTGCAAAGCCAGGAGCCAGGAGCTTCTTCCAGGTCTCCCATGCAGGTGCAGGGGCCCAAGGACTTGGGCCATCTTCTGCTTTCCCAGGCCATAGCAGAGAACTGATTCGGAAGAGGAGCAGCCGGGACTAGAACTGGCGCCCATATGGGATGTCGGCACTTCAGGCCAGGGCTTTAACCCACTGCAACCACAGCACCAGCAGTTGTCTGTTTTAATAAATGAAATTTTACTGCAACAGAGCTATTCAGTTATATATTGTCTAAGGTTACTTTAATGCTAATATGGCAGAGACCCCCCCCCCCAATCCTAAACTGTTTATGAATTTGTGAAGCTTTATAGAAAATGTCTGTAAACCATATCTGGATCAGCATTCTCCTAACTCAGTTCTACAGACCACTGTTTTCCAGGAGTTAGTAACTTTACTGCTAGAAAAGGATTCTGTAGTCATTTAAGACAAGAAAATCTTGGAATCTACAAGGTTATATCATTGCTTTTTTTTTTCTTTATTTTACTGCAGGAGAGTAAAGAAGCCTTTCACATACTAATATAAGAGCCCTTCATATTCTAATATGCAATGAGAACCTCTCTGCCATAGTGTATCCCCTTCAACTTGTTTGACCAAAGAACACTTTTTTTTTTTCCACAGCTTTCTTTTTTGTGTCTTGTATAGATTTGGGAAATGCTGCCTTAGACATTCACTTAACAGAAATTTGAGCTTGATGACTGACTCCTTGGGTTATTTTTTTTCCTAGTTGGAGAAGGTGAAAAGCTACCTAGTACAGTATTTAAGAACATAGACCTCACACTACCGGAATCTAAATTAAGGCTCTTCCACTTACTAGCACTGGGCAAGTTCCCTGGTGCTATTAGCAGGATTGTCTGCTTAATTTGTAAGGTGAGATACAAAATGAAAAGTCAAGATCCCTTCTTCTTCAAATATTAGGAATTTCAAGTCAGCAGTAGCAGAACATTAATTGAAGCTTGGGTCCTTCTGAGCACAGGGGCCTATGTGACTACACAGATAGTACAGTCATAAAGGTGGCCCTGGCTGTAAGTTTCAGTTTCCTCAACTATCAAATATTGATAATACCTGCTTTAAGGGATTACTGTGAGAATTACATCAGAAGCGTGCATAGGGGCTGTGGCATAGTAGGTAAAGCCACCACCTGCAGTGCCTGCATCCTGTATGGGTGCCGGCTTGAGTCCTGGCTGCTCCACTTCCAATCCAGCTCTCTGCTGTGGCCTGGGAAAGTAGTAGAAGATGGCCCAAGTCCTTGGGACCCTGCACCATGTGGGAGACCCAGAAGAAGCTCCTGGCTCCTGGCTTCAGATTGGCGTAGCTCTGGCCATTGCAGCCATCTGGGGAGTAAACCAGCAGATGGAAGGATGGAAGACCTCTCTCTCTCTCTCTCTCTCTGCCTCTGCCTCTGCCTCTACCTCTCTGTAACTCTGCCTCTCAAGCAAATAAGTCAATCTTTAAAAAAAAGTATGCATAAAGGGTACAGTATCTCACTCAGAATAGGCAGGCAGTAATAAATGAATTGTTTTTAATTCAAAAGCATTTCAGCTGTACTCAATAAATAGTTGTTCAGTGTCTACTATATGTGGGATACCATGTTAGGTATTCAGGGTACTTTGGTGAATTAACAGGCCCCTGTCTTCATGTAGGATTTTTTTAAAAGAATTATTTTATTTATTTAAAAGAGTTACAGAGAGAGATAGAGACAGAGAGAGAGAGGTCTTCCATCCACTGGTACACTCCCCAGATGGCTGCAATGGCCAGAGCTGCGCCGATCCGAAGCCAGGAGCCAGGAGCTTCTTCCGGGTCTTCCACGTGGGTGCAGGGGCCCAAGGACTTGGGCCATCTTCTACTGCTTTCCCAGGCCATACCAGAGAGCTGGATCGGAAGAGGAGCAGCTGGGACTCGAACTGGCGCCCATATGGGATGCCGGTGCTTCAGGCCAGGGCTTTAACCCACTGCGATACAGCGCCGGCTTCATGTAGACTTAGGAAAGACAGACAATGAAAAAGTTAACAGACAAGACAGTTGTAAATTGTGATAAGTGCTGTAACAGGGGAAATGGGTTGCTGGGAAGGGGGAGAGTGGAGAAGGTCTGCTTTAAATTGGGTGGTCAGGCACATACTGCTTTAGGAAGTAATGGTTAAGTTGTGATCAGAAGGTGAAAAGGAGCTCTCCATTAGAAGAAATGGAAGGAAACTGCTGCAAGTAGAGACTAGCTCTAGTGCAAAGGCCCTGAGGTAGGAGAGAAGATAGCATTTTTGAGAAACTTAATTGTTGCCGTGGATTCGTTTCTGGGAGGAGGAGCGTGGTGGGGGCAAGAGGCGCGGAGTCACCACACAGACCCCGGGAGTCAGGTGAAAGCAGGCCTGAGGCAAGCAGCCTGCAGACTCATTTATTTCAGTTGCTACAACAGCTTATATAGCCAAGGCAGCCTATCTAGTCAAGGGGTGGTCTATGCCCTAACCAATCACACCCTGTTGCCAGGCAGTTTCTGAAGCCATCCAATCACAGCCTATTGCCAGGCAGACTCTGCTGTCATGTGGTTTCTGAAACCATCCAATCACAGCCTGTTGCCAGGAAGACTGTTGCCAGCAGCCATCTTGGCATGGCCTTCTCATTCCACCACACTAAATCAGTGTGGCTTTATTTAGGGAGTCTCCAAATGACATAGCTGAGACTGGGGAAGGGATGTGGATAGGACCTAGATCACGCAACGCCTTGTAGGATGAGGTAGTAGTTTTGTTTTGTTTTTTGTCTAAGTCTCTTTTTTAAAAATTTACTTATTTATTTGAAAGTCAGTTACACAGAGAAGGGGCAGAGAGGCAGAGAGAGAGAGAGAGAGGTCTTCCCTACACTGGTTCACTCCCCAGATGGCCACAACGGCTGGAGCTGCACTGATCCAAAGCTGGGAGCCAGGAACTTTTTCCGGGTTTCCTACGTGGTGCACGGGCCCAAGGACTTGGGCCATCTTGCATTGCTTTCCTAGGCCATAGCAGAGAGCTAGATCAGAAGTGGAGTAGCCGAGACTGGAACTGGCACCCATATGGGATGCCGGCACTATAGGCGGCGGCTTTACCCACTGTGCCACAGTGCCAGCCCCAGCAATTTTGGATTTCATATCAAGAACAATGAAAAGCTCTTGAAGCATTTTGGACAGGCTAGTGACTGATCTAATTGATGTTTGTAGAAGATGACTGGCTACAGTGTGGAGGGGAGACAAAGGACAAGAGTAGACAAGTAGGAGGCTATCTCAGCAGTCCAGGAAAGAGTTGATAATGCCTTGGATTTGGGTAGCATTTGAGGGCATAATGATAAATGGATTTGAGGCTTATTTTGGAAGTATAAGTGATAGACCTTGTTGATTGATTAAATGTAGAGGATTGAAGGGAAAAAAAAAATGATGAATGATAATTCCTAACATTTTTCTGAGCAACTGGATGGTACTATTACCTGATTTGAGATGCCTGGGAAAAGTTCTTTTGTGGGAAGAAGAGGTGGAGAAGTCAAGGTTTAGATATATAAAGTTTGGGGAGCTGCTGAGACATCCAGGTAGGACTGGTGGTCGTCGTGGTATTACCTAGAGTTGTTGTTTGTATGGTTGTTTATGATTTGGTGATTACTGTCTCTTGGTGTTGCCTCATCAGATTACCGAGAAGCATTCCAAAAACATCTCAAACAAAAATACCAAAAAATAGGAGTCGATAAATGCTATTACCACGGCAAGCATATACGGCCACGACTGCTTCTTGTCAAAGAACACGGTATATCAGAAAAGACACCCTGTGGAATTCCTCAACAAGATCATTTCATTGAGTTGGAACATGTCTTTGGTCCAAATGAAGAGAGCTGCAGCTCATCCCGAACGGTGGTGCTTCAGGGATGTGCTGGGATTGGGAAAACAGCTGTGGTGCACAAGTTCATGTTTGACTGGGCAGCAGGCATGGTTACTCCAGACAGGTTTGACTACCTTATCTATGTCAACTGCAGAGAAATAAGCCGTACTGCTAACCTTAGTGCTGCTGACCTGATCACTAACAGTTTTCAAGACTTGAAAGGACCGATACTGGATACTGTTCTCCTCTATCCAGAAAAGCTTTTATTCATTCTTGATGGATTTCCTGAGCTGCAGTACCCCGTGAGTGACCAAGAAGAGGATCTTAGTGTTAACCCCCAGGAGAGAAAGCCAGTCGAGAGCCTCTTATGCAGTTTTGTGAGTAAGAAACTTTTCCCTGAATCCTCCCTTCTGATAACTGCCCGGCCCACAGCCATGAAGAAGCTGCACTCTCTGTTAAAGCAACCCATCCAGGCGGAAATCCTGTGGTTTACAGATACTGAAAAGAGAGCATACTTCTTGAGTCGCTTTTCAGGTGCTAACGCCGCAATGAAAGTCTTTTATACCCTGCGAGAAAATGAAGGCCTTGACATTATGTCTTCTCTCCCCATCGTCTCCTGGATGATATGCAGTGTCCTGCAGTCGCAGGGAGAGGGTGACAGGACTCTTCTGAAGTCACTTCAGACCATGTCGGATGTGTATCTCTTCTACTTCTCCAAGTGCCTCAAAACCCTCACAGGAGTCTCGGTGTGGAAAGGACAAAGTTGCCTCTGGGGCCTTTGCTCTCTGGCTGCAGAGGGACTGCAGAAGCATCAGGTTCTGTTTGCGGCAAGTGACCTCAGGAGACACGGGATAGGAGTGTATGACGCCAACTGCGCTTTTCTCAGTCACTTTTTGAAAAAAGCCGAAGGAGGCGTCAATGTGTACACTTTCCTGCACTTCAGTTTCCAGGAGTTCTTGACTGCTGTATTCTATGCCCTGAAGAATGACAGCAGCTGGATGTTTTTTGATCAAGTAGGGAAGACGTGGCAAGAAATCTTCCAGCAGTACGGAAAAGGGTTTTCATCACTACTGATACGATTCTTATTCGGCCTCCTACACAGAGGAAAAGGACACACTGTGGAAACTACTTTCGGAAGGAAAGTCTCTCCAGGGCTTCGAGAGGAGCTACTGAAGTGGACGGAGAGAGAAATACAGGATAAATCCTCGAGGTTACAGATTGAGCCTGTGGACTTGTTTCACTGTTTATATGAAATTCAGGAAGAAGAATATACAAAGAAGATAATTGATGACTTACAGTCAATTATACTGCTTCAGCCTACCTATACAAAGATGGACATGTTGGCTATGTCGTTTTGTGTAAAAAGCAGTCACAGTCACCTGTCAGTGTCTCTGAAGTGTCAGCACATACTTGGGTTTCAGGAGGAAGAACAAGCCTCAGCATTGACACCACCAGCCTTAACACTGAATCAGTGAGTATGTTCCTGTCTTTCCTCTCATTTTTGACCTTCACCACTTGTTTGTTTGGTATACTGAGGGATATTATTTCTAACATTGTCTGTACATAAAGCAGTCATGCCAGCTTTGCATGTTTTATATCAGTTGATACACTAAGGATTTGTCAGTGATCTGCCATGTGCTAATCACTGACTGACTCGGGTGAACACTAAGGGAAGGCCAACCTTGGTGAAGAACTTACTATGTGTAAGACATTGTACTAGCCGCCATAGTTGTGTGTCTGTGTGATAGTGTTTTCACTATGCTTTGTAATTACAGTGTTAGGAACACGGAAGGTCATCAAGATTATCATTGAGGACTCTGCTGTTTTTGTGAACCTAATATTGGATTGGTTATCATTCTCCTCTATATATACTTCATCACTAAGACCACAAAGAACTTCAGATTATGGAAGGATAGCTATATTCCGGTGTATCTAGCTATAAAGCCACTTGTAGACTCTGCATACTATGCAATACAGTTCTACCAACTTACTGAGTAGAGCAGCAAAAAAAAAAAAAAAAAAGGGCTATAATACTTGTGTTATCCAGAAAATACAGTGAGTCTGTTCTCAATATTTGGGTGAAAATGGGCAGTATCTCTTCCTCAGTTGCAGGGCCGGCAGAGTGGTAGGAGACCTTAAGAAGGAGAGGAAAGTAAGTAGAAGGCTCTACTCGAGGAGTGAGTTCACTCAGGTCTCATCTCTTACAATTGTATTTCCTCTGTGGGCAATAGCATGGAGGTGGAGGTGGACACGATCATGAATGCTTGAGGGAAGTGAGGAGGAGGAGGTAGATAGGATGTGTCTATGTGTCTGTGTTTAGAACTAGAAGGGGAAGGAGCAGGAGCAGTAAAATGCATTCAGATTTGTGAGGGAACTTGGCTACAAGGTTTTGACTGATGTCAGCTTCCTTCCGGCTGTTACCATAAAGTTAAAAAAGAAAAATGGACTAACACATTTGAGAGATTTAAAACACTTAACAGAAACAAAAAGAGGCTTCTAGTTTATTCTGGGTTTCCAGAAAAATCAATCTTAGATGGAATACCCACCTCCAGCCCTTATTGCCTTTATCAGAGTGCTTAAACTCTTTAAGATTTTTATTATTGCGTATTTATTTATCTTAAAGGCAGAGTTAGAGGGAGAGAGAGAGAAAAAGAAAAAGAGAAAGTATATTAATTTTCCATCTGCTGGTTTACTCCCCAAGTTCTACAACAACCAGGGCCAGGCCAGGAACCTGGAACTCCATCCAGGTCTTCCACATGGGTAGCAGGGCCCCAAGTACTTGGGCCATCTTTTGCTGCTTCCCAAGGCGCATCAGCAGGGAGCTAGATTGGAAGCTGAGCAGCTTGGGACTCGAACCAGTGCTCAGATGGGATGTTGGTATCACAGTCAGTGGATTACTCCACTGTGCCACAGAGCCAGCCCTGGGCTTAAACTCTCATAAAAAATTTATGGAGATCCTGGCTCCTGCCTGACCAAGCCCTGACAGTTTTGGCCATTTGGATAGTAAACCAAGCAGAGAGACAGAGAGAGGGCGATAGAGAGCACAGTGTTCCATCTGCCTGGTTTACTGAATGGCCAAAGTCAGAACTGGGTCAAGCAAGGCTTCTTCCTGGTCTCCCACATGGGTGCAGGGGCCCAAGCACTTGGGCCACCTTCTGCTGTTTTTCCAGGCTCATTAGCAGGGAGCTGGATTGGAAGTGGAGCAGCCAGGACTTGAACTGGTGTCCATATGGGATGATGGCATTTCAGGCAGCAGCTTAACCTGCTGGGCCACAAAGCTGGCCCCTAAATAAGAAATCTTTAAAAAAAAATTAAGCCTAAATATTCCTTTGCCAAATACATTGGCTAGGTGAGAGTTAACTCTTGAAGTTTCCTGGTTTTGAATTATTGTTAATTTCTCTATTAGTAGCGACAACCAAGAATCTGTTTTATTGTAATGGCAGCTTGGGTAAGTCACTTGATTTCTTAGAGCATCTACATAATGGTGATGACAATACCTGTCATTTGATTAGGGGTCACATAATGTGTGTGTTGTCAAGTGCCTACCTCAGTGCCTGGCACAGCATAGCACAGCTTTGGAGTCAGAACTCCATTCTCTACCTACTTCTGTGACCTTAAACAAATTCCTTAACTTTTTGTTTCTTCATTTCCTTATGTGCAAAATGGGATAATACCTCCTAATATTTTTAGAAGGGGCAAAATAGAACTAGCAAGTTAATAGCAACCAAAATCTATTTTCTGCTTAAGATTCAGTTGAAATTGTTGTTTTTCTTATCTCTTTTAGGTCCTTTCAGCTGTACAACGTACCAGTGTCTCGGCTGCATTTGCTCTGCCAAGCACTGCAGAATCCATACTGCAAAATCAAAGACCTGAAGTGAGTTGAACTCTGCTTTAAACTTAGGTATTTTCAGGTAGAGACTGTGTTGCTGGAAATGACACTCTTAGGTGACTGAACCTGAAAATAAAGTGTAACTAGTGCTCAGCTTCTCCATAGTGGAGCAGCAAATGACAAGCTAAGCTAGGAACCTGTGGTGGAAGGTGGGCACCAGGCCAATCCCTGCCCACCCTTCCCCCTTCTCCCGTTTGTGTGCACTGTCTCTGCTGCCGTGAGTGTGTACTGGTGTCCCGCCTTGACCCGTGCCCCTTCCTTTTCCTCACACTCCCACTGGCCTTCCTCTGTCTTCCTTCAGGTTGAGCCCTATCTTGTTCCCTGCAGCTTGATGATCCTCTTCTCCAACACCCTCACCCCACCCCAGTAGTTATTCCCCAAAGTGCCCAAAGATGTCCCCGGCCCAGCCCTGGCCAGCCCTGCCCCCTCCGAGGTGCTCTGCCAGTATCATGAACATAGAAGCCTCTGGCACACACATCAGTGTCTGCTCTTTTTTCCTGCCCCAGAGGAAGACATGGTCTTTCTAAACCTACCCAAACCAATAAATTCACTTCCATTTTTGTATTTTTCTGAATATTTATTTTCACAACACAGTTTATAAGGAAATCAAAGCCTGGGTACCCCAGACCTCACCCTGCTTCCCACTGCATCACATCCCCTGACCCTGAGGCCCCACCCTAGGCAATACCTTGTTTGCTCAATATTTTCCAGAGCTTTGCCAGTGCTTACTCAAAACATAAGCTTATAGCATAGATACAACAAATATACACAAACAGAACTTTTTTTGGGGGGGAGGTATCTAAGGAAGAACATGACCATTATCAAATGGCTTCTTTCATTTGACAATGCAGTGGCCATGCCTCCAATACAGTATGCAAGATCTACATCATTCTTTCATAGCTCTCACACATTCAGGCTTCCTTCAGCCTTCTCCCTCCTCGTGGCTGAGGTTTCTCTCATATTCAAAAGAACCACCATTCAACGTACTCAATGTACTCCACTCCACTCCTTCCTTTCCCAGCTCAGGGTCCTGGGAGAGGAGCCTGCCCTCACTGGTTCCACTTTCTTGCTTCCCACTCACACTTTAGTTCGTGCAGGTGGGCTTCTGCACCTGCCACTCTGCTGGACCTGCCAGACACCAGACCTGGTGGCTACTTCTCAGATCTTACCTCACAGGACCCCTCCACCTTTGTAACCTCCTTCCTTCTCTTTTCATTCCACCTTGTTCTGTTTGCTCCTAGGTATGCCATTGTCTCCGTGGTTCCAATCTGGGGGTGATTTTGTTCTCTAGGCTACATGTGGCGAAATCTGGAGATATTTCTGGTTGTCACAACCTGGGGGTGGGTGCTGTTGACATCTAGGGAGTAGAGGCTATGGATTCTGCTAAACATCCTGTAATACACTAGACAGTTCCCTGCAAGAATTATCCAGCTCCTAGGAAACCCTGGCCTAGAGAAGTAGGAACAAGGTCAAAGACAGTTATCACCTGTTCAGGCCAGGAATCTAGCCTCCAACTCTTAACAGTGATTATCCACACCTTCACCAACTGAAGACAACCCAGTCACTTTGAGTTGCTGCAGATGTCCCCGGGACACAACTTCTCAGGCTCTAGGCCCACAATCCCTAGTTGATGTCTGGGACTCCTCTATTCATGTCTCAGTCTGGTCAGGTGAAACTTCTCCCCATACACCCACCTGAGGGCTGAAACCCAAGTTCAGCCCCCCCTGAATGTAGTCTGTGGTCATCAGAGGGCAGAGGAAGACCATCTTCCCACCTGCCCCCTTACTCCACCCACTGCCATCATCCCCAACCTGTCCCTCTGTCTGGAAGCTGATTTCCCACTGGGATATGCCACTGTTCTACTTCATGTTTCTGAAGTCAGTGAGAGCTTCGCAGCCAAATTCCCACCCACCAGCCCCATACATTTGTCATAGTGGTGGTTTGGGGCGAGAATCCCTCAGAATGGCACTGTGCATTGGTCAGTGGTGTAGATCAGCAAACCCCCCAGGCATAATCGGCTGCTGACTCGCCTCCTTAGCAGTGGCATGGTTCCCTGTTCCGATCTGACTGTCCGTGGCTTTGCCTGATGGGGACTTGGGAGGATTCTCCTGTCATGGGGCTGTACAGTCACAGCAGTCCTCGCCTGCAGTCAGTGCTGAAATCCTCTGTATGCAGCCCTGACAGAGTCCCTTAGGAGTGGCAGATCTCTGCTGTGTTGATTTGAGTAAAAGTATAAACCCAGGGCTAACCCCACGCTGGTTTTGCTTCTTGTAATACAATTCCCTCAGAACATGAATGAGCTTCCCATTCAGTTCATACTTGGGGACTCTCGGGATCCAGGAAACCCCATAGCTTGCCACACACACCTGGATGCACTGCCCCAGCCAGGCGCAACATTTTCTTTGATGGTTATTTGCAGCTGCTCTCCTGGTGCCAGTTTCTGATTTGTAAATAATCTGGTTGCCCAGAACAGGAGCTCACTCAAGTTAGCATAAAGAGAAGTGAATCTGCAAAATGGATTTTTATGTAACACAATTGTAGAAAAGTGATTGCTTTCCCTGCCACTCTCCTCATCTCTGGGGTCACAGAATCAACTAATTCCTCTTGTGCCTGTCTGCTTTCTGGAACAGGAATCCTACAAAAGACACCTGCCTCTGTATAGTCCCCCATTCTGCAGCCTCACACCCAGCACCAGGCCTCAGCTGTGGCCTTGACAGCTGTGACCCTGCCCCCAACTCCAAGTGACCCACTGCCTCGTTGTCTAAAACCACCCTGGCTGTGAAAAACAGCTCTATGTCCAGATTTCCTAGCCTGAGCATGCTCTTTGGCTCAGATAGGTCAAATGTCCACTCCTGTTCCAACCAGGTAAGGCCTAGGCCTAGGTTGAGGGAGAGGGCGATATGTGATACACATGGCAGGCCAGGGCCA
Organism: Oryctolagus cuniculus; assembly: GCF_051225735.1. Taxonomy (NCBI): domain Eukaryota; kingdom Metazoa; phylum Chordata; class Mammalia; order Lagomorpha; family Leporidae; genus Oryctolagus; species Oryctolagus cuniculus. The sequence continues at coordinate 84,893,036 of NC_142888.1, read as the reverse complement.
CCAGACACTAGGGTACGGGGGCAAACACACACTCACACACACACAGAAACTGCAACAGAGCTAACATTCCAGAACACAAAAGGGGGTCATTAAGACACGGCTCTTCCCCAGCTACCTATACTCCACCCACCTCCCTTCCATTCCTTCCCTGTCCCCTCTCCACCTCTCCCGGCTCCCTCTGAAAAATCGATCTCCCATTGGGGTATGCTGCTGCTTCTATTTCACATTTCTGAATTCAAGGGCTTTGGAGCCAGATTCCCCTCCCACAGCGGAAGCACATTTCCCTCCGTGAGAAGTTGACAGCATTACACCAGGGGCAGTCCCAGTCCCCCGGCCTGCGGAACACTGGGGGTCTTCTCTGCTGCTGGGCTTCGGAGTCTTTCTCGTCTCTCTGAGGTTCTGGAGGGTCTACTCCCTGAGCCCCCGTGGCAGACCACAGGCCGATATCAGAGGCTGACCAGTGGGGGAACGTCTGAGGTGCAGCAGGTGCTGGGACCCTGGCTGTAGCTAGGGGTGGTGTGGATGGGGCTGGGAAGGGGGGCGCGTAGGGGTATGAGAACGAGGCAGGGAGCTGGACAGGAAGAAGTGCCTGTGAGGCTGTGGGCCCTGCATTTAGGGTCCCAGAGAAATAAAACATGGCTTTCTCCACTGACCTGAGGTCTCCCTCCCTCTGCTTGCCGGACTTGTCATGTTTCCGCCCCACAGCTCCAAGAAGCCTCGGGAGGCCTCCACTTCGCTTCTGGGTGGCCTCCAAGGGGACAATCTCTACTTCCCTCTTCTTTCGTCCTCTTCTGCTAGTGCCAGTGGCAGCCGCCGCCTCCTCCTGCCCACCCAATACTCCTGTTGCAGCCCGTCTGGCCTTGGCCAGGACTGGTCTCTCTGTAACCCACTCACAGCGGCTGTTCAGCTCCTGGAGAAGAGTGGCTGGAACTGAGGTCGGGTCTGGGGGAAGCAGGCTCAGGGAAGGGTGAGGTGGGGCTCCTGCTGCAGAGGAGGCTCTTGTTGGGAGACGGGGCTCCTGCTGGGAGTTGAGCAGTCTTACCGCCTGCAGGAGCTTCCAGCTCAGCATGTCCCGTTCTTTCTGCAACTCTGCCACTTTGGCGTGGGCCAGCTGCAGTCGGAATGCTGCCTCCTTGCGCTCCATCTCGTGCTGTGCCCTGAGCTCCTTCATTTCTGAGGCCAAAGCCTGTGCAGCCGACTTATGCAGTTTGGCGAAGTCATGCAGCCACCGCACCCTGCGCCCCTGTAACTGTCCCTGCCTTCGGGATAAGCGCACCCCAAGGGCCAGGCTGCCCCAAGCGCAGGCTTCCTTGGCTTCCTTGGACACCTCGCTGTCCTCTAAGACGACCTGGAGCTTGTTTTCCACCTCCTCCCAGGACAGGGGCATATTATCGCAGTAGAACTTGGAGCCTTTCTGGTGCATGTCCATTTTCTGATTGATGAAGTCTATCACCTTTCTATGCCTGAACCCACTACAGGGGTCCTCTGGTTTCAAGGCCATGGTGACTGATGATCTCAGCGACTTCGGCTTCGCTGGCTCTGTGGAGTGGGATGCTGGTTGTCTCTTTCCTGCTCCCTTACCCACCCCAACCCCTCCAGACTCCTCCCTCCTTGCCCTTCTGCCCTCTCCGTTCCCTAGTCCTGTTTCTCCACCTCCCCCCACCCCCGGCAACCCCGCAATATGGTGACCCTCCCCCCCCAATCAGCTTATCCCGCCCTAGACACTTCCACTTCCAGGCCTCACCTTTCCTGCCAGGGACCCAAGGAGGTGCAGGCTGATGACGCCGCCTACCAGGCCCAAAGAGAGTGAAGTCTTTCTCTTAGCGCTCCGGGGTGGGAAAGGGAGCCTAGGAACCAGCACACGAGTCCTTTATTCTAGGACTGTTCCAACTTCCAGAGACGGCGAGGGTGGGAGGAGGGATGCAGGAGGAAGGCCCCTCCCCTTCCCCCAGGACCTAAAGGAACCTGCTACAAGGCTGAAAGCCCTTGAAGATGGAAAGAAACCAACCGTGGTCAGAAAAAAACACAGAACCAATAAAATAAAACAACTTGCAATCAAGTAAAAACTGTTCCACCACCCTACCATAATGGTTTGTTCCACGCCAGGGGACCAGCTCCTAGGTTTGGAATGTTCTAGAATGAGAAATGGTGCCTTGCCTTCCGCAGCTCCCCGCCTTCAAGAAGAGGGTGGGGCCAGGGAACTGTCCCCTCACTGGCAAGATTGAACATTGGAGTCACCCTCAATAGCTTCTTCATGAGTCCTAGCCATTTCAGCCCCTCCCGAGGTGTCTTGAATCTGTCCACCCCTAATGGTTAGTCCTAGTCCAGCTTCCCTCATTTCCTCCCTCTACCACTGCAGAGCTCTGACATCAGGGTGGTCTCCTGCCTTACCCTGTGGTCAGAGGAGTCTGATAGTGCTTCTCAGATCCTTCAACGACTTTTTCAGGCCCGCAGGATAAACCAGACAGATCTGAGATTGAGTCCTATTTTGCCACTTTTTTTAATAAAAAATATTTTATTTATTTATTTGAGAGGTAGCGCTACAGACAGTGAGAGCGAGACGGAGAGAGAAAGGTCTTCCACCCGCTCGTTCACTCCCCAAATGGCTGCAATGGCTGGAGCTGCGCCGATCCGAGGCCAGGAGCCAAGAGAATCTTCTGGGTTTCCCACAAGGGTGCAGGAGCCCAAGGACTTGCGCCAATCCAAAGCCAAGAGCCAGGAGCTTCTTCTGGGTCTCCCATGTGGGTACAGGGGCACAAGCACTTGGGCCATCCTTTGCTTACCCAGGCCACAGCAGAGAGCTGGATTGGAAGAGGAGCAGCTGGGATATGAACCGGCGCCCATATGGGATGCTGGCGCCGCAGGCGGAGGATTAACCTACTGCGCCACAGCGCCAGCCCTGGCCACTTCTTGTGTATGTAATTATACATCGTGTTTATAACTGAATCACAGTTTCTATCTATGAGCCTGAGATGAGGACTGTAAAGTTGAAGTGATATTTTCTAGGACTCCCATTTTTAGAAAATGTACAAATCATATATATGATGGGTCTTCAAAAAGTTCATGGGACATGCATGTTATGAAAAACATATACATAGATTCTAAACTTTTTTACACCATAATAAACATCTTTTAATTCCATTTTCCACAAACTTTTGGAAGCCCCTTTGTATATATACTTATATGTTTGCATATATTTTTGTAATCTTAGAGAATGAGATGGGAGAAGATGTACACCATGCTCTTTTTATTTATTTATTTACATAAGAGGTGGAGTTAGAGATGAGGGTCTTCTGTCTGCTGTTTCACTCCCCCAGTGGCTGCAATGGCTGGAGCTGGGCCAATCTAAAGCCAGGAACCAGGAGCTTTTTCTAGGTCTCTAATGCAGGTGCAGGTGCCCAAGGACTTGGACCATCTTCCACTACTTTCCCAGGCCATATCAGAAAGCTGGATCAGAAGTAGAGGAGCTGAGAATTGAACTGGCAGCTCTATGGGATGCCAGCACTACAGATGGAGGCTCAACGTACTGTGCCACAGCACCAACTAAATACACCATACTCTTAACATTAGTTATCTGTGGGACATGTGATAGTTGACAGATTAGGAAAGTGTTTTTTAACTTTTTAAAATGCATATGTTTCAGGACTGGTGCTGTGGTGTTAGTGGGCTAAGCCTCCATCTGCAGCACCAGCATCCCATATGGGTGCTGATTTGAGTCCCAGCTGCTCCACTTCTGATCCAGCTTCCTGCTAATGGTCTGGGAAAGTAGTAGAGGATAGCCCATGTGCTTGGTTCCCTGCACCCGTGTGGGAAACCCGGAAGAAGCTCCTGGCTCCTGGCATCGGATGGGCCCAGCTCCGGTTGTTGTGGCCATTTGGGGAGTGACTCAGCGGACGGAAAACGTTTCTGTCTCTCCCTCTCCCTTTCTGTAACTACCTCTCAAATAAATAAAATAGGTCTTTAAAAAAATACATATGTTTCAGATTTCATTTGTTACAAAGAACATGTAACTACCTGTGCAAACACGCATTAAAAATTCTCTACAGTTGCATACTAACGAATTAATAGTGGTTATTTTTGGATAGGAATATGTTACTTCTTTTCAAAAGTTTATTATTGGGTGGGTGTAGTGCTGTAGTGGGTTAAGCCACCACCTGCAATGCTGACATCCCATATGGACACTGGTTTAAGTCCTGGCTGTTCCACTTCCAATGCAGTTTCCTACTGATGTGTCTGGGAATGCAGAAGATGGTCCAGGTGCTTGGGTCCAGGTGCCACCCAGATGAGATACCCAGATGAAGCTCCTGGCTTCTGCCTGGCCCAGCCCTGGCCATTGCAGCCATTTGGGAGTGAACCAGTAGATGGAAGATCTGTTTCTCTCCCCACCCCACCCCTCCACTGCCCATAACTCTGTCTTTCAAAGAAATAAAATAAATCTTTTTACCAAAGTTTATTGTTTGGAACATTATGGCATAATGGGTAAAGCTGCCACCTGCGATGCTGGCATCAAATACGGCCACCAGTTCGTAATCTGGCTGCTCCACTTCCCATCCAGCTCCCTGCTAATGACCTGGGAAAGTAGTGGAAAATGGCCCAAATGCTAGAGTCCCTGCCACCCACATGGGAGACTTGGAAGCAACTCCTGGTTCCTGGCTTCGGCCTGGTCCAGCCCAGACTCTTACGGTCATCTAGGGAGTGAACCAGTGGATGGAAGATCTCTCTCTCTCTCCCTCTCTCTCTCTCTTCCCCCCTCCCTCCCTCCCCCCTCTCCTTTCCTCTCTCTCCCTCTCTCCCTCTCTCCCTCTCTCTCCCTCTCTCTCCCTCTCTCTCCCTCTCCCTCTCTCCCTCTCCCTCCCTCTCTCTCCCCCTCTCTCCCTCTCTCTCCCTCTCTCTCCCTCTCTCTCCCTCTCTCTCCCTCTCTCTCCCCCTCTCTCCCTCTCTCTCCCTCTCTCTCCCTCTCTCTCCCTCTCTCTCCCCCTCTCTCCCTCTCTCTCCCTCTCTCTCCCTCTCTCTCCCTCTCTCTCCCTCTCTCTCCCCCTCTCTCCCTCTCTCTCCCTCTCTCTCCCTCTCTCCCCCTCTCTCCCTCTCTCCCTCTCTCCCTCTCTCCCTCTCTCCCTCTCTCCCTCTCCCTCTCTCCCTCCCTCTCTCTCCCTCTCTCTCCCTCTCTCCCCCTCTCTCCCTCTCTCTCCCTCTCTCCCCCTCTCTCCCTCTCTCCCTCTCTCCCTCTCCCTCCCTCTCTCTCCCTCTCTCTCCCTCTCTCCCTCTCTCTCCCTCTCTCTCCCTCTCTCCCCCTCTCTCCCTCTCTCTCCCTCTCTCCCCCTCTCTCCCTCTCTCCCTCTCCCTCCCTCTCCCTCCCTCTCTCCCTCTCTCTCCCTCTCTCTCCCTCTCTCCCCCTCTCTCCCTCTCTCTCCCTCTCTCCCCCTCTCTCCCTCTCTCCCTCTCCCTCCCTCTCCCTCCCTCTCTCTCCCTCTCTCCCCCTCTCTCCCTCTCTCCCCCTCTCTCCCCCTCCCTCCCCCTCTCTCCCTCTCTCTCCCTCTCTCTCCCTCTCTCTCCCTCTCTCCCTCTCTCTCCCTCTCTCCCTCTCTCCCTCTCCCTCCCTCTCCCTCCCTCTCTCTCCCTCTCTCTCCCTCTCTCCCCCTCTCTCCCTCTCTCCCTCTCTCCCTCTCTCCCTCTCCCTCTCCCTCCCTCTCCCTCCCTCTCTCTCCCTCTCTCCCCCCTCTCCCCCTCTCTCACTCTCCCCCCTCTCTCTCCCTCTCTCTCCCTCTCCCCCTTTCTCTCTGTAATTCTGACTTTCAAATAAATAAATCTTTCAAAAAGTTTATTATTTGTTTTTCTTCACTGTAAAAAGTGTTTATAGTAAGTATGTATTATGTTTTTCCAAATTAACAAAAGCCTTTTCCCCCAGTAACATCTGATAATTGTAATTAATTGTTAAGTACCTGGAAAATATATGTCGTCCTATTATCTCACCCTTCCTCCAACCTGGGAAGTAACCACTTTTGATAGTTTATATATGCCCTGCCAATCTTTAAAAATAGACCACAGCAAATAATTTGCCATTTCTCAAATGAAGTGTTTTCTCTCTCTGCCTCTTGGCCTTTGCACAGGCTGCTTCTCAGCCCCTCCATCTCTCTCCATCCACATTCTCCCCATCTACTTAACTCCTATTCAGATTCTGATCCCTTTTCTTGGCTGTGCTTAAGCGTTTTTCCCCAAGTGTGTGTGTGTGTATGTAATATGTAAATATATTGTTATATATTGCAATATATTTTATATATTACTATATGTAATATGTAATTATATTGTAATATATATTTTTATATATTTATATATTTTGGCTCTCTAAACCATACTTCAAACTAGCCTGAATTATGCAACCTTTCTTTGTCACTATAATACCTTGTTCATATCTCTTGCAGTACTTTTCACATTTTATTGTAATTCATGATTTTCTAACCATTTTTTTTTTCATATTAATTTGGCATCCCTCCAAGGCATAGTCTGTGTCTTAATTTTCTCCATGTGTCCAGCATCTAGCACAGTGGTAACCACTTAATAAATTAACTGCTGAATGAATTACATTATATCACTAAGGTACAAACAAATACCTTTAAGGAGAACCCTTTTTTCTCTTTTTAAATATTTATTTATTTTTTGGAAAGAGTGACAGGGCGCACACACGCATGCACACACACACACACACATACACACACAGAGGGGGCAGAGAGAGATCTTCCATCCACTGGTTTACTCTTCAAATACCTGCAACAGCTGGGGCATGACCAGGCTGAAGGCAGGACCTCCAGAACACCATGGTGGCCTTCCATGTGGGCGGCAGGAACCTAAGTACTTGGGCCATCATCCACTGCCATCCTAGGCACATGAGCAGGGATCTGGGTCAGAAGCAGAGTAGTTGAGAATGAAACTGGTGCTCCAGTATTGGATGCCAGCATCGCAGGTGGCAGCTTAATTAACTCTCTGAACCACAGTACCCACCCTCCCTGCTGGGAACCCTATTCTCTTTCTTTGCTGAAATGTCTTTTTCTCCACACAGACTCATTTTCTGTCACCTCACAGCTTCTTGTGGTAGAGACCTGTCCTCGGTATTTGAAACCAACCAGTATCTGACAGATTTGGAATTTGTCAAAAACACCCTGGAAGATTCAGGATTGAAGCTTCTGTGTGAAGGATTAAAACGGCCAAACTGTATACTACAGAAATTGAGGTAACCGATTGCAGGCTAATTTGTTGTTTATATTCATAACTTTTCTTTTATCAATTTCCGCTTCTTTTGGGAGAGCATAAATAAGGTAATGAAGCCATTTTTCTGTCCTCTGAAGGTTGTACCGGTGCCTTATCTCTCCGGCTTCTTGTGGCGCTCTTGCAGCTGTTCTTAGCACCAATCAGTGGCTCACTGAGCTGGAATTTAGTGAAACAAAACTGGAAGCTTCAGCTTTGAAATTGCTCTGTGAAGGTTTAAAAGATCCAAATTGCAAATTACAGAAACTCAAGTAAGTTGTGAATGTTAGTTTCAGTTCTGCAAGAATGTTTTTAAAATACGCACCTCAAGATGGATGTTGTATGAGCAAAATGCATTTCAAGGAATCACGGAAAGGAAGAATAAAAATGGCAGGCCCTAGAATTGTTCCTAGGTAATAAGCTTAGGAGGAAAAGTTTCCTTTTAAGTGGCAATGTCATCAACCACAGTAATAACTCACATTTACTGAGCAATTACTTTGTACTAACCATTGCATTAAATGTTTTAGATACATGATTTCCTGTAATCTGCACAGCAGCTCTGAGAGGTCCAGATTATGATGTCCATTTTTTTTAAAGATTTATTTATTTACTTGAAAGAGTTACACAGAGAGATGAGAGGCAGAGAGAGAGGTCTTCCATCCACTGTTCACTCCCTAGTTGGGCGCAACAGCTGGAGCTGTGCCTATCTGAAGCCAGGAGCCAGGAGCTTTCTTCCAGGTCTCCCACGTGGGCGCAAGGCCCAAGAACTTCGGCCATCTTGTACTGCTTTCCCAGGCCATAGCAGAGAGCTGGATTGGAAGTGGAGCAGCCGGGACTTGAACCGGCACCCATGTGGAATGCCGGCACTTCAGGCAGTGGCATTACCCACTACACCACAGCACTGGCCCCCATGATGTCCATTTTTAGCATATGAGGAAATGGGGGCCCAACGTTATTAGGCTAAAAACCATGATAAAAGCAGAATTCAAAACCTAAGTGTGCCTGAAAGTGCACAGTAATTACCTTAATCAAAAATGTGTTGTCACATATGGATTAGTCAAGGTTCTCCAAAGAACCACAACCAAGCAGTCAATGGGACGTGTATTTATATGCCTGTGTGTGTATTTGTGTCTGAGTGTGTAGATGGATGTATACATGGAGAGGGAGGAAGAGATTTATTTTAAAGAATTGGCTCCCATCATCATTGAGGCTGAGAAGTCCAAAATCTTGCAATTCAAGTGCAAAGGTGATCTAACAGCAGAACCCATCCTTGTTCTGAGGAATCTGTTCTATTTCTTTTAAGACTTTCAACTGATTGGGTCAGGCCCACTCTGTTACAGAGGTAACCTATTTCACTTAAAGTCTGCTGATGAAAACATTGATCTCATTTAAATAGTACCTTCAAATAAACATTTAGAAAAATATCTGGATACCATGACCTACCTAAGTTGACATGTTAAATTAACCATCATTGTATATATATGCGATTTATTTTCAGCCAAAAGCTATTTAGCATTAAAAGAAAAAGTTGGTGGGAAATGATTCGAGGAATTACAGAATTGTAATGGAGAAACAAAAATTGAGAAGACATGGAGGTCAGTAAAAACCACTCTTTGTGCTAAAGAAGGAATATTATTATATGGATGATGATGATGATGATGGACTGAGTTTCTCTAAGGACAAATTAATAAATAATGGACATTTAAATAAGAGGAAAAGACCTTTTGACTGTAAAATGATTGGAGAATCCCCTCCTCCCCGGGATTAGAAAGAAGATGAGAGAGAGAGTACGGATTTCATACAGGGATGTAAAATGAGACTACATCATTTTATGATTTCCTCCCAGCCCTTTGCTTTCCTCGGACAGTCAAGTTCCTATGATGGGGTGCATTGCTTTGCAAGTAGTGTACAAGTCTTTGTCGTGGGGGAGTAAGGGGCTGTGACATGCTCCCAATGGGGAGTCTTGTGTCTTAGGCCTTTACTTTTCTCTGCTTGTGTGGTATCCTGGATAGGAAGTGAGTCTCTCTACATCTTTCCCTCCAGGTTGTGTGCTAGCCTTCTCCCAGAAAGCTCAGAAGCTGTTTGCAAGTATCTTGCCTCTGTTCTCATTTGCAACCCACACCTCACTGAGCTGGACCTGAGTGAAAATCCTCTGGGGGACACAGGGGTGAAGTATCTTTGCGAGGGTCTCAGACATGCCAACTGTAAAGTGGAGAAACTCGAGTAAGTTTCTTAGAACTATCTAGCATCCTGCCAGTCTGTTGAACTTTTCTGGTACCTGCTTGGTGCTTGCCACAAGTTATCTGACTGTTTTCGCTCCTTCAAATAGTCATACAAGGTAGTTTTTCTCATCTCTTGTGTAGATGAAGAAACTCAAGATCAAGGGAAAAGTGACTTGGCCAAAATCACACTGCTCGCAAGTAGTATAGCCAGGATGTTGACCCCAAAATCTGTCTCCAAATCCCATGCTCTTCCCAGTGTACCACAGCTACATGTGTTTACAGGAGTTGCATTGTTTAGATGCTAACTACATAATAAAGCATGCCTGCTATGTATCCAAAACTAGGCTAGATATGGATAGTGACAAGACTGCCCTTAAGGACACCTACATAGGTATCAAATACTGCAGAATCATTTTTGAAAATCCAGGCGAGTCAAGGGAAGAGGGGGTCACTGTGGGCTGGAGACCTCAAGAGGAGGTTCTATGAAAGAGATGGGGCGGGAGCCGGAACTTAAAGCCCAGTTAGGATGTACCAAAGTGTGGAGACTGGCTGAACATTTCCAGGAAGCCCAAATGATGGCGGTGGCTAATACTTCTTTTCTTTTTCTCTGGATAGCTTGAGCACCTGTTCCCTCACAGATGCTAGCTGTGTGGAGCTCTCTTCCTTCTTGCAAGTGAGTCAGACTCTACAAGAACTGTTCGTGTTCGCCAATGTCCTGGGGGACACAGGAGTACGGCGTCTCTGCGAAGGTCTGCTGCATGCGAAGGGCATGATTAAGAACCTTGTGTAAGTGTCTGCTTGTCCTTCTCCCTGGCCTTGGCATTGGAGGGTCATTAGCACTGCTTGCTGCCGGGGCTAACAGCCCCCTTGCTGTTCCTCTCCCTCCAGGCTTTCAGAATGTTCCCTCTCCGCAGCTTGCTGCGAGCCCCTTGCCCAAGTCCTAAGCTCCACGCGAAGTCTCACAAGACTACTGCTAATTAATAACAAAATTGAAGATTTGGGACTGAAATTGCTGTGTGAAGGATTAAAACAGCCTGACTGTCAGTTAAAGGATCTGGCGTGAGTATGGTGGACTCTAGCCACAGGCAGTTTCCTGATGTTTCAGCAGCTCCCCAAATTAAATGAGTCGCTTTTGACCTGGTAATTGAATCTCCAAGGAAGCAATTAATGACAAATTGAATAATTTTGGAGGGGGGAGATAAATCATTCTTGCCCTGCAATCTCTGCCTGGCCCTGGCCTGACAGGATTTGATTTTAAGATTTTGTTTATTTGAAAGGCAGAATTAGATGGAGAGATGGAGGGGGAAGGGAGAGAGATCTTCCATACTCTGGTTCACTCTCCAGGTGGCTGCAATGGCCAGAGCTGGGCCAGGCCAAAGCCAGGAGCCTGGAACTCCATCTGGGTCTCCCATGTGGGTGGCAGAAGCCCAAGCACTTGAGACATTTCCTGCTGCTTTCCCAGGTGCATTATTAGCAAGGCGCTAGATTGGAAGTGGAGCAGCTGGGATGCAAACCTGCGCTCACATGGAAGCCAGCATTGCAGGCAGTGGCTTAACCTGCTGCACCACAACACTGCTCCCCTCCTTTTAACATGACACTCTGCTTTTCTCATTTGTTTTTCTAATGGACAAACACAATTCCTAAAGTGACTCTAGGGTAGATGAAATGATGCCAGGCTTGTCTCCCTTACTTTCTGGCAGATTGTGGACCTGTCATCTGACGGGGGCGTGTTGTCAGGATCTGTGTAATGCACTGTACACCAATGAACACCTGAGAGACCTTGACCTTAGTGACAATGCCTTAGGGGATGAAGGCATGCAGGTACTTTGTGAAGGGCTGAAACACCCTTACTGCAAGCTCCAGACCTTGTGGTAAGTGCACAGGAATGCGTTCTGTTGGGCTGTTGCTCCAGGCTGCATATGGAAGAGACGGTCCTTGGGGAACTGGGGTAAAGTTACTTTGCTTCTTGAATCTTCTGTCCCTCATAGGTTAGCAGAATGTCATCTCACAGATGCATGCTGTGGAGCGCTTGCTTCTGTCCTTAGCAGAAATGAGAACCTAACATTGCTGGACTTAAGTGGAAATCACCTCAGAGATTTTGGAGTGCAGATGCTGTGTGATGCACTGATTCATCCAGTATGTAAACTTCAGACATTCTAGTAAGTCACTGTGGTGGGGGAAGTGGCAGGGAGGGGGTGGGGATAAGCACGCCAGGTTTGGTCATAGGCCATTGCCGAGAAGGAAGAGGAGAAAAACTGAGGGCAGGCCAAGCCTATGCAAAATAAAAAAGTAAGTGAAACTACCAGTAGATCTAACCTTCTCGGACAAGGGAGCAGGGAGAGGCAGAGTGCAGATGACTCTGTACCTCACTGCTAAAGGACGTGGCGTAGTATAGGAAAAAGCATAGCATCTAGATTTTACTAGACCTGGCTCCCGCACCAGACCTAGCATCTACTCGCTATGTGAGCACTCTTGCTTAAGTTCTCTGAACCTCAGTATCCTTGCCTAGAAACACGGAGAAAATGCCAGTACCTGACTACCTGGGATTAACGGGAATTGAATTGAAACAGCAGTCTTGTCCCGCACCAGACCTAGCATCTACTCGCTATGTGAGCACTCTTGCTTAAGTTCTCTGAACCTCAGTATCCTTGCCTAGAAACACGGAGAAAATGCCAGTACCTGACTACCTGGGATTAACGGGAATTGAATTGAAACAGCAGTCTTGCATGTCCCTAGTGCAGCCCTTGACATTTAGGAGGCAGTCTATAAATACCACACTCTTTCCATTTCAGCTTCTAAAACCTGCTGGAGGACTCGATGCATACATTGTAAGAGTCTTCAAAACAGAAGGAGTGAAGCGGAAATAGGACAGTTAGAGAAGATGGAGCTCTTGACCCTTTCTGGTCAGTGTCTGTCTGCCAGCTCAGCAGGTTGGCATGACACCATGACACACAAGGTCATTCTTTTTTTTTTTTTTAACAGGCAGAGTTAGAGAGAGAGACAGAGAGAAAGGTCTTTCTTTTCCATTGGTTCACCCCCCCCAAATGGCCACTGCAGCCGGCGCACTGCGCTGATCCAAAACCAGGAGCCAGGTGCTTCCCTCTGGTCTCCCATGCGGGTGCAGGGCCCAAGCACTTGGGCCATCCTCCACTGCACTCCCGGGCTACAGCAGAGAGCTGGACTGGAAGAGGAGCGATGGGGGCAGAATCCGGCTCCCCGACCAGGACTAGAACCCTGGGGGCCGGTGCCGCAGGTGGAGGATTAGCCTAGTGAGCCGCGGCGCCAGCCAAGGTCATTCTTAATTAGGATAAAACTGTGCTCTGTTGGGAGGCAACCAGTAGCCAAATGACCATTCACTCCTGGCATTCAGAACTGGAAAACATAATGGAAGATAAATGCCAGTGTGAAAATTCCACATCCCAAAGCCAATTTGATGGATTGAAGCTTAATTGAAAATGGCAAAAAAATTTTATTAGAGGGAGAGAGAGGGAGGAAGCACGTGTACATGTGTGCATGCTCCCATCTGCTGATTCACTCTCCAAATGCTCACAACAGCTATGGCTGGGCTGGAGCTAAAGCTGGGGGCAAGAACTCTATCCAGGTCTCCCACGTGGGTAGCAAGGACCCACTTTCTGGAGCCATTACTGCTGTCTTCCTGTGTTTGCATTAGCAGGAAGCTGGAGCCAGGAACTGGAGTGAATCCATGCACTTCAGTGTAGGGTGCAGGTGTCTAAACTGTGAGGCTAGACATTCCCCCCAAGACCTGAGTCTATGTCAGAAGCTGGTTCTCTAATGGCAAAGTGAACATGTGTTCTTTTCAGAGGCTCACGAATGTAGTGACTAGTGCCCAAGCAGGGGGAATTATTCGCATGTTAAGCCTCAGGAGTTTAGAGACCTTTGTGTCGTCTTTCGTAGAAAGATGTGTATGGAGCCTTTACTGTCAACAGCTTGGAATAAACACCTCAGTCAACCTTAATGTTTCTTTAAACACAGATCAAGTTAACATGGCAGCACTCCACAGTGCATGCTATAGTACAGGTCCTAAATAACAGCAAGGAGCAATTCTTTTGTTGGTAGTGGCATGCCATTTTTTCCTTTTTAATTTTAAATGGCTACACCATTACCTATTTCTCTACTGCTTTTTTTTAAAACCAGTATGCTTCCATTGTGTTTTCAAGCCAACCTTTAAACCCTTACAACCTACGCTAACAGTGTGCAATAATAGCTCTGCATACAAAATACAGGACACACAGATACACCCACACACAGCATAGCCACAATTTGTTGACGTCAGATACATTTTGAATGTAGAAGAATTTGAATCAGTAGAAGTATACACATACCGGAGCTGGTGCCTTGGCGCACTAGGTTAATCCTCCGCCTGTGGTGCCAGCATCCCATATGGGCACTAGTTCTAGTCCCGGTTGCTGCTCTTCCAGTCCAGCTCTCTGCTGTGGCCCGGGAGTGCAGTGGAGGATGGCCCAAGTGCTTGGGCCCTGCACCCCATGGGAGACCAGGAGGAAGCACCTGGCTCCTGGCTTCGGATCAGTGCAGCTCCGGCATGGTGGCCATTTGGGAAGTGAACCAATGGAGGGAAGACCTTTCTCTCTGTCTTTCCCCCTCACTGTCTGTAACTCTACCTGTCAAATAAATAAATAAAATCTTTTAAAAAAGGAAGTATACACATACCAAGTATGGTGAGAGGAAGATACAGATAATTTCATGTGGTAAGCTGGAGAGGAGCAAACCCTGCAGAGCCTTTTAGAAGGTGGTAGGGCTCTTCTCTGACAACTGGAAAGCTTGGAGGAAGGTTAATTTCTTTTTTTTTATTATGTATGTATTTATATTTGTATTTGAAAGGCATTGTTAGTTAGAGGGAAAGACAGATCTTCCATCTGCTGGTTCACTCCCCAAATGGCCTCAATGGCCAGTGCTGGACCAGGCTGATGGCAGGAGCCTGGAACTGCATCTGGGTCTTCTACATGAGTGGCAGGGACCCAGGCACCTGGGCCATCTTCCACTGCTTTTCCAGGCCATTAGCAGGGAGCTGGATCAGAAGCCCGGACATGATCACTTGGGATGCTGATATCATCAACAGCAGCTCAATGCACTGTACCACAACACTGGCCCCAGGAAGGTTAATTCCTAAGAGTTCACTGTATTTTCACTTGTAAACTTCTCGAGGCATTACTTTGCATGTGTAAGTGCCTATGGAAACCAGTTAGTAATTTGGAGCATCCAGAGGCAAGTCTAGGAGACAATTGATGATATGTTGGGTAAAAGCTAGGTGTCTAGATATTCAGAAGGTCAATGAAGAGGTTGTGGCCTCAAAGTAACAAAGATCATCTTCGTTCATTCCTCAAGCGCTTGCCAGATACATCTTTTGTGCCAGACAAATGTTCCAGGTGCTTAGAAAATAATAATGAGTAAAATATGAGACAAGATATGTGCTCTTAGGGGCCAGTGGATCTTAGTGGTGGAGACAGACACATAAATCAGTACAATGGGATAATCATGAGATATTAAGGGTGCTTTGGCAGGATACAGCTAATCCTACCCAACAGAGTCAGGAAAATTTTCTTGGAGGAAGAGCCACCTAAATTGAATATTAGGACTAGCTAGGGAAGATGGGAGCAAGGATGGAGAAGATTAAGTTCAGGCTTAGGAGATAACATGAACAAAGATACCCAGATAGTTGGGGCTGGTGTTGTGGCGTAGCAGGTTAAGCTGACACCTGCTATGCTGGCATCCCAAATAGGAGCCAATTTGTATTCCAGCTGCTCCACTTCCAATCCAGCTTCCTGCTAATGGCCTAGGGAAAGAGGTGGAAGATAGCCCAAGTGCTTGGGCACGTGGGAGACCCAGAAGAAGCTCCTGGCTCCTGGGTTCAGCCTTGTCCGGTCGTGGTCATTACAGCCATCTAAGGAGTGAACCAGCAGATGGAAGATCTCTCCCTCTCCCTCTCCCTCTCCCTCACTTCCCTCTTTCTCATCTCTCTCATCTCTCTCATCTCTCCCATCTCTCCCATCTCTCCTCCTCCCTCTCTTCCTTCTCCTTCTCCTTCCTTCTCTGTAACTCTGAATTTCAAATCAATAAATAAATATTTAGATCAAAATGATACCCAGGCAATTGACAGCATAGTTTCTGTCACTCTATAGGGATGGGGTGGGGAATCTTCAGGAAGTTTTGTTGCTGGAGCATAAAACACAAAGCAGAGCATGTCAACAAAGGGGACTGAGGAGACTGAACTTTGTATACCACATGTAGTAAGTTAGACCTGTTGGCTGAATTCTGAGTAAAAATTGAGTCGTCCATGACTTACTATAGCATGCTTTAGTGGGAGAATATTTTGAGGCTCCTTCTCAGCCCACTTTTCTTTCCAAAGCTTGGTGGAGAATCAGTCTACTGCTGATGCTGTTTTTGACTGCTTACATAGTGTTGATCTTGAGAACTAATCCTGCATAGTCCAACAGAAGCTTGGTGACTGGACAGTGATGCGCTGGCTAGTCTGGGATCCCTTCCAGCCCTGCTGTGGTATTATACTGGGCTCCAGAGTTACAAATATCTTCATCCACACTGAAAGTGACAGCCATTGTTCTATAAAATACCATATGTATCGAGGTGGCTGAGTCTAGATGAGTTTCTTTAATCAACCACAGATTGGTGTGTGTGTGTGTGTGTGTGTGTGTGTGTCTGAACTTCGAAGTGTCTAGGAGACCCTCCAAGAAGATTTTCTAGTATATAGGAAGTTCGATATAGGAGTGTGCTTTAGGAAGTTATCATCTCTGTAGATGTGGGGTAGCTGAAGCCATGACAGTGGATAAGGTCCTCTAGGACGAGTGATAAAAAGAAAATCTCTGATAAATATCTCTGAAGAATAAGCCCTAGGCAATACCAACTTTTTAAAGATTTTATTTATTTGAGAGGTAGAGTTACAGAGAGAGGGAGAGACAGAGAGAGAGGTCTTCCATCCACTGGTTCTCTCCCCAGATGGCTGCAATGGCTGGAGAGGGGCCGATCTGAAGCCAGGAGCCGGCAGCTTCTTCCAGGTCTCCCACGCAGGTGCAGGGGCCCAGGGACTTGGGTCATCTTCCACTGCTTTCCCGGGCTACAGCAGAGAGCTGGATTGGAAGTAGAGCAGCTGGGGCTCAAACTGGCACTCATATGGGATGCCTGCACAGTGGCAGCTGCTTTACCCACTATACCACAACACCAGCCTCAGTACCAAGTTTTAAGAAGTGGATATGGAAAGGAAAACCCACGGAGAGAACAAGGAGAGAATGATATCCAGGAAGTTCAGGGAAAGTTGACTTTCAAGTAAGAAATGCTCAACAGCGCAATACCATCAAATGAGTACTGAAAATTTAGCAATAAGGAGGCCATAGGTGACCTGGTGAAGTGCTGTTTTTTAGGTATGGTAGGGCCTCAAACCATACTTCCATGACTGGAAGAGATGTAAGGGAGATAAGTGAAGAAAGAGAACAGAGGTCAGCTTTACAAGAAGTTTGTGGAAAGGGGAAGGGATGTGGGGACACAGTTGCAGGGAGTTGTAGGACTGGAGGCAGTAAGGATTTTTTTTTTTTTTTTGCTTTGGGCATATCTGCCAGCTGAGAGACAGGAAGCCAAAGGGAGGGATGCAGCTACAGGAATAGAAAACAAATAGACTGAAGAAGCAGAGCCTTGGACGAGGCAGGGAGGAACAGGAGTAAAGAGTCCAAGAGGAAGGTGAGCACTTTGTCTTTTGAGATCCCAGGGCAGGAGCTGAGGCTGGCCGAGGAGGTAAATAGCTGAGTGGATGTGAAGTAATTGAGCAGTGCCATGGAGCAAGTGTGAAAGGGACGCTCATCCTTAAGCATCACGAAGCTTCTGCTGGCATTGATGGCTTGACTTCATGCAAGACTTTCCTGTCTCCACAGCATCGACACAGATCATTTACACGACGATACATTTAGGAAGATGGAAGCCTTAAAACGCAGCAAGCCTGGAATCACCTGGTAGTCGCCAAGGAGAACGCACCCATTGGCTGCATATCGAGCTCCTCCATTTCCGACCATCTCTAGCAGCTGTGCAGTATTATTTCTCCCAACCTGTCAGCCGTGGCTGAGGATGCTAGTTTAAAACAAGCAGCAGTGATTGCTGCTACTCACACAGAACCATCCTCTAGCTCGGGTGTAAGAGAAAGAAGCACCTCCATTCCCATGTCTTCAGCAATAGTGCTTTACATTCATGTATTGTGTTGCGAATGTTTACTATGGTTTCCCAGTCATTCTTCAGGGTGGGAAGATGAGGCTCAGAGAGGTTGCGATTAGCTCTAGGGCGCACAGCTCATTAGTGAGAGGGGATATGTGCACAGAGGGTGTATGTGCATGGATGTAAGCGTCCAGAAAATGATGGAAGGACACAAATAAGAAACTGCTAATGACGATGACCTCTGAAGGAGGAATTTGGCAAGCAGGGTAGTGGGAAGAAGAGGAAAGGAACTTTTCTTTTCATCTATAGCTTTCTGTTGTACTTGATGTTTTTATCATGTGCATGTATTACTTTTATAATTAATAAATTTGTTGTTAAAAATAAAAATCATGCTGAAGGCTTTTACTTTAGAATGTAATGATTTAGAGGAAAATACAGGGCAGTAATTTTTGTAAAATATTTATTTATTTATTTATTTGAAAGACAGTGTTACAGAGAAAGACAGAGAGAGAGAGGTCTTCCACCTGCTGGTTCACTCCCCAAATGGCTGCAATGACTGGGGCTGGGCCAAGCCAAAGCCAGGAGCCAGGAACGTCTTCCTAGTCTCCCACGTGGGTGGCAGAGGCCCAAGCACTTGGACCATCTTCCACTGCTTTCCCGGGTGCATTAGTAGGGAGCTGGATGGCTCACTCCCCAATTGGCCACAACAGCCAGAGCTGCACCAATCCGAAGCCAGGAGCCAGGAGCTTCTTCCGGGTCTCCCACGTGGGTGCAGGGGCCCAAGGACTTGGGCTATCCTCTACTGCTTTCCCAGGGCATAGCAGAGAGCTGGATCGGAAGTGGAGCAGCCAGGACTGGAACCAGCGTCCATATGGGATGCTGGCGCTTCAGGCCAGGGCATTAACCCACTATGCCACAGCACCGGCCCCAGGCCTTGCCTGCCCCAGTTGTATCGTCAACCTTTCCCTCTCTAGACCAGCCTTTCTCTCTCTCTCTCATTCACACACATACACACATACACACAGACACCCTGTTAGGTATAAATATGTTCAGCTATCACTCAGCTTAAAAAAATTTTTTCAAACAAGTGTTTAATAAATTTTTCAGTAATTATTAAATTTATTTTGAGTTAGACTTGCACTGTACAGTAGCTTATATAGGGGAGGGGAGTGAGAAAAGACGGGGAGAGGAAGGGATGGATGCTGCAGTGAAAGGGGCCAGCGTTGGGGCTGGCGCTGTGGCATTGCAGGTAAAGGCTCTCCCGGCAGTGCCAGCATCCATATGGGTGCTGGTTCAAGTCTTAGCTGCTCCACTTCTGATCCAGCTCCCTGCTAATGCACCTGGGAAAGCAGCAGAAGATGGCCCAAGTCTTTGGGACCCTGTACCCGCATTGGAGACCTGGAAGACGCTCCTGGCTCCTGGCTTTGACCTGGCCTAGCCCATGCTGGGATGGCCATTTGGGAAGTGAACCAGGAGATGAAAGATATTCTCTTTCTCTCCCTCTCTCCCTCCGTTTCTCCCTCCCTCTGGCTTGCCTCTGTAACTCTGACTTTCAAATAAATAAATAAATCTTTTAAAAAGCAAGAGGTGTGCCTTGTGGCATAGTGGGTAAGGCCTCCACCTGCGATGCCCACATCCCAGTTCGTATGTAGGCTGCTCCATTTCTGATCCAGTTCCTTGATGGTGGCCTGGGGAAAGAGGCAGAAGATGTCCCAAGTGTTTGGGCCCCTGCCACCCACATAGCTCCTGGCTTGCCCTGGACATTGTGGCCATGTAGGAAGTGAACCATCAGATGAAAGATCTGTCTCTGTAACTCTGCCTTTCAAATAAATAAATAAATCTTTCAAAAAATGATGCTTCAATATGGCCTGTTGGAATACCAAGCAGCTGGCAGCATGATGCTTACACAAGGGCATTTATTAACATGGCAAAGTGTTTACAAGGTATTATATTCAAAACAACAGGTCTCAAAACGGTGTTTGATTTGAAGTCATTTCTGCAAAAATGTGTGTATTCTGTGTATAGGACAATGAAGGGCCGGAAAGGTAAGTTATTTCTGGTGTGTGGGATGCCTTTTATTCAGCAATCTATTCTAAATCTTCTACTCTAAGTATAACTTTTGTAGTAAGGAAAAAATAAGCTCCCTAGATACGACTTACTCCCTTCCGCTAGCTACCATCTTATCGCTCACCTCCCTCCCCTTCACTTCTAAACTTTCGGATAGTCTCCATTCATTGTTTCCACTTGTTTTCTCCCATTTCTCTCCTCAGTTGTTTGCATTCTGGCTGGAGTTCCCACCACCCACTGAAACTGTCCCTCCCAAGGTCACCCACGACATCCTTGTTAATCTGTTGGACACTGTTCTGTACTTATCTGACTTGACTAAACGTTTGGATTTGATACTGCCCTGTGGATCGCTCTGTTCTTCCTTGTACTCCTTCAGTCCTTGGGTCCCAGGATCAAGCGTGTGAACCAAAAAGGCAGGCGAACTCACGTCTCAGTCTTGGCCCTGCCTGCCACTGACTAGCAGCGTAAACTTCAGCGGGTCAACCTCATGTTGTGAGCCTCAGTTCCCTTCACAGAAAATGGGAGTGATAATGCTCATTTCACGAAGGGTTTTTTTCAGTGTTAAGTAGGATGATACTTGCAAACACATAACACAGTCATCGGCACATAGCAACTGGTAGTAAATGATCATCGTGATGTTAGTAGGCCCAGCATCTCTAGTTCTCTGAACCCCCTTCTCAGCTTCCCCTTAAATGCCAGTGCTCTCAAGGGTCCTGTCCTGGATCTTCCTCTTTTCTGATGCTATACACTGTCTCTGAGTAATCTCATCCATGTTCATGACTTCTACTACCGCCATGCGCTTATAAACTGGCAGATATGTGCCCTCATCCAGGCCTATCTCCAAAGCTGCAAACTCTCCTAACCATCTGCCTGAGGTTCATCATCACCTGGATTGCAGAGCTGAGAGGACTTGTAGATCAATGTTTATTGACGGGAGGTCATTTTGTTATCCCTGCGGGCTATTGGGCAATGTTTAGAGTTGGTTTTGGTCTTGGTGACTCAGGAGTTGTTACTGACATCCAGTAGGTAGAGGCCAGGGATGTTGCTAAACATCCTGTGGTGCAGATAGCCTCCCACAACGAGGAATTCTCTCACCTGGTCCTGTGGTTTCAACTATAACCTGTATGCTGATGACTTCCAAATCTGTATTTCTAGGCCAGACTTTGTACAGCTCCAGACTCCTATAACCACCTTGACACTTGCTATTTTTTTTAAAAAAGGATTTATTTTTTTATTTGAGTTACACAGAGACAGGAGAGGCAGAGAGAGAGAGGTCTTCCATCTGCTGGTTCACTCCCCAATTGGCCACAACAGCCGGAGCTGCGCCGATCCGGAGCCGGGAGCCAGGAGCCTCCTCCAGATTTCCCCACATGGGTGCAGGGGCCCAAAGACCTGGGCTGTCTTCTACTGCTTTCCCAGGCCACAGCAGAGAGCTGGATCAGAAGTGGAGCAGCTGGGTCTTGAACCGGCACCCATACGGGATGCCAGCACTGCAGGCGGCAGCTTTACCTGCTACACCACAGTGCCGGCCCCACTTGCTACTATTATTTAGAATACTTAGTGAACATAATTTCTATTCTCTTACCCAAGGCTTGAGGGTTTTTTATATTTTATTTTCATTTTATTTGAGAGAGAAATATCTCCTATCCACTAGTTCACTCCTCAAATGCCTGCAACAGCTAGGACTGGTCAGTCTGAAACCAGAAGTCCAGAATTCAATCTGGGTCTCCCATGTGGATTATAGTGATCTAAGTACATGAACCATCAGCACTGCCTCTCAAGGTCTACATTAGCACGAAGCTGGAACCAGAAGCTTCTCTGAGATTCAAATGAGGGTACTCTGATATTTAATGGCAGCCACTTCCTTCAGCCACTTCTTTTTTTTTAAAGATTTATTTATTTATTTGAAAGATTTGCAGAGAGGCAGAGAGAGAGAGAGAGAGGTCTTCCATCCGCTGGTTCACTTCCCAGATGGCCGCCATGGCTAGACCTGCACCAATCCGAAGTCAGGAGCCTCCCCCGGGCCTCCCATGTGAGTGCAGGGGCCCAAAGACCTGGGCCATCCTCTACTGCTTTCCCAGGGCATAGCAGAGAGCTGGATCGGAAGTGGAGCAGCGGGGACTGGACCGGCACCCATATGGAATGCTGGCACCATAGCTTCACCCGCTATGCTACAGCACCAGCCCCCTCAGCCACTTTTTAAGTGGCTTGACTGTGCTCACACTGCTAATTGGAAGGACCAGCAGCTGTTAGGGAACTCTGTTGTTACCAGAGCATGTGCAAATCATAAGCCATACCAAAGGCCTAACTACTTTCTGTCTATACGTTAGCTTGTTTATTCTTTGCTGGCTGGTAGGCTATAGTGAAGTCTATTTGTCCATTTGTGAGAACTTGACTTCAGAAGGCAATTGTCTTCAATAAGCTCCTGGAAAGTAGCAATGGCTTGGAAATGTAGGTTCAGTCTCAAGATATGACCCATTTACAAAGAATTCTAAATCAATTTTGTAGAGGAGATCAGAGAGAGGTAGGTAAAATTCTCATGTTAAAGTTAAATAATATGAGCTTCTCTCCTAGTCTGGAAAAGAGAATAAATTAGCTAGATTAAGAGCATCACCCTACCAAAGAAGATCTATGGGCAGCCAATAAGCCCCTGAAAAGACACTCACCAGCATTGGTCATTAAGGAACTGCACATCATAAACCACATGGAGATACTATGTCACACCCACTAGAATGGCTGTAATTTTTAAAAAAGATTTATTTTATTTCAAAGGCAGATTTAGAGAGAGGCAGAGGGAGGGGGAGGCGAGAGAGAGAGAGAGAGAGAGAGAGGTCTTCTATCCGCTGGTTCACTCCCTAGATGGCTACAATAGCTGAAGTTGCACTGATTTGAAGCCAGGAGCCAGGAGCTTCCTCTGGGTCTCCCATGCTGGTGCAGGAGCCCAATGGCTTGGGTCATCTTCTACTGCTTTCCCAGGAAATAGCAAAGAGCTGGATCGGAAGTGGAGCAGCTGGGTCCGGAACCAGCACCCATATGGGATGCCGGCACTGCAGGCGGCAGCTTTACCCGCTACTCCACAACACTGGCCCCAATGGCTATAATTTTAAAAAGACAGGCAGTAACAAGTGTGTGGATGTGGAAAGGGAAACCCTATACATTGCTGGTGGGAATGTAAAATGGTGTAATCACTGTGGAACTGTTTGGCAGTTCCTCAAAAGAAGAGTGGTAGCAAATGTGAGGGTGTTAGTGGTTGAGAGTATGGCTCCAGTGGCTACTGAAAAGAAGGTTGGATAACCATTTAGGAATAAATAGAGTCATTTCTCCTTGCCAATCCAAAAGTGATTGGGGATACCCTGGACCTTCCTCGGAGAAGAAGAATCACTGTGTTTCAGATTGAGCAACCTGTTTGGGTTAAAGATAAAACACAGGAAATTTGGTTAAATTTCAAGGTCACATAGCCAAGGAACCATTTTCTTTAGTATAAGTGTATATAGAATGTTTCATGGAAGTACTTATACTAAAATATTACTCGTTTATCTGAAATTCTAATTTTTACTTTATTCTTATTTGTTAAATATGGCCACCCTGGTTAGGTGTCTTATTTTCTTGCTAAAGTAGGACAGTTGCAAGCCCAGTGTCTTTCTATTTGCACTATTGGCAAATATCTGTCTGTCTGTGTTGTATCTTGGAGGGCTTTTTGTTTCCACCAAACAGTTTATAAAAGCTTTT
Source organism: Oryctolagus cuniculus (assembly GCF_051225735.1). Classification (NCBI taxonomy): domain Eukaryota; kingdom Metazoa; phylum Chordata; class Mammalia; order Lagomorpha; family Leporidae; genus Oryctolagus; species Oryctolagus cuniculus. The sequence continues at coordinate 84,869,589 of NC_142888.1, read as the reverse complement.
GGCAGTGTGTGGTTTACTATGCTCTCCCCCAAAATGCTGGACTCACAAGGTTGCAAATTATGAATGGGTGTGGCTCCCAGCCTGTTTTATGCTTCTGAATAGCATCTGATATAACAGGCTGAAGGCCATTAACAAAGAAGATACAGATTGTCTTGGGATGTTAATGCTCACGTTGAACTCTGAGTATTCCTTAAAAAAGGATTTTAAGCCGTCTTTAAAATTAGCAACAGATTTAGCATGCCTTTGTTGACATGTTTGGATCACTCCTCAATCAATAGAAAAGGAAAAATCTTCCCTGATGGCCCTCAAGACTCCCCCCAACCAAGGCTATGGCTTTTGCATATCCAGACAAGGTGAAGGTGTGGTCCAAAAGTGACAGGAAGCTAAGAAAGTGAGAGCAGAGAACAGAGAGTAGGAGAGTAGAGAGGCCAGCAGGGAGTCAGATTATAATAAAGGGGCAGAAAGATTTGTGTAGAAAGGAGACCCTTGGGAAGAGAGTGGGGGGGATGTTTTAAAAGAGGAATCAATAAATTGGAACCTTTCTGAATTTTTCCCTCAGCTTCTAACAGTTACGGAAAGCTGCCCTTGTAGATTAGCTGTCTCATTTCCTTTTGGTTCTAAAGCACCGTGCACATGTGGCATGTCCCAGGAGTTCCAAATACACTACTGCAGTTCAAAATTGTCCACCTTGAAGTCACACCACTTAGCTCAGAACAACAAAAGGTCCAGTGCAGAAGAAGGGGGCGGGGAAGAACCTTGTCCTCCCTAATGATCATCATCTGATTCTCTGCTTCCAGAAAGCTTAAAGGACATGAATGAGCAATGAGCGAAAGAAAGAAAGAAAGAAAGAAAGAAAGAAAGAAAGAAAGAAAGAAAGAAAGAAAGAAAGAAAGAAAGAAAGAAAGAAAGAAAGAAAGAAAGAAAGAAAGAAAGAAAGAAAGAAAGAAAGAAAGAAAGAAAGAAAGAAAGAAAGAAAGAAAGAAAGAAAGAAAGAAAGAAAGAAAGAAAGAAAGAAAGAAAGAAAGAAAGAAAGAAAGAAAGAAAGAAAGAAAGAAAGAAAGAAAGAAAGAAAGAAAGAAAGAAAGAAAGAACGGAGGGAGGGAGGGAGGGAGGGAGGGAGGGAGGGAGGGAGGGAGGGAGGGAGGGAGGGAAGAAAAAAAAAAGAGGTAGTGACTTCAGTCAGACAATAGATGAGCCCTTCCCAAGAATCAAAACCTGCAACTTCCTGTGATCAAACCAACATCAGAGTGCGTGAGTGGGAATGCTACTTCCAGTGACTTGAGAGGGGCCTCCAAGAAGGGAGGTAGACAGTTTCTTGACTTGCTCTGTACTTCTCTGAAGCCTTGGTGGACTCGAGTCACAGCACCCGAACTCTCAAGGACAAAGTACTTAGAGAGACTCAAACAGAGGTTGCTGGCTTGTTCAGTTGACGTGCATTTTGAGAGCAACATTAGGCAACTCTTGAGCCAAAGCAGGATCAGGGTTTTACAGGATGAGAAGAGCTTGTTCTGGTTCGCTGCGACTCTTCCTTGGGATGTTTGGGGCAATCTCACTTTGGCTTCCGTCAGAACAGTTCTTTTGAAAGCTGTCTTTGTAAGTCTGTGAGTGGTCTGTTGACTGTTCAGTGCGAGGGATGGAGGATGGAGAGACAGAAGAGGAAAAAAGGCAAGAAATCAGTAAGAAAAAATAGGAAAAAGAGAGACAAAATTCCAAGCAAGGAAAAATTGAGATCTGTTTGAATTCCTTTCCTGTTGCCTCTCAGCTCCCACCATTTATGCACAGCCTACTCAGATGCTTACTGGAGTTCAAACCTCCAGTCTCCCCTACATCCACAGCACAGCTCTAACCATCCCAGTGCTTCCCTCCCTCGGTACTCCCCTGTGTCCCCATCTGATTGCCCTCATGTCCTCCATCTCAGAGCCGTAGTCACATGCGCCGCGGTGCACGGCTTGAAAGCAGAGAAGGTTCATGAGGGAGGTTGTATCTGAGCTGCATCTAGACAGGGCAGAACACGGCAGAGCAGAGACCGAGGGAAAGGGCTCCCAGGAGGAGACAATGGTATGAGGATGTTCGTTCTTCAGATAGAGCACTGTGGAGTGCCTTCTTGTTGCAGGCATTAACTGAGTAAAGTTTTACTGAGAAAGGCTCGAATCCCAATCCTGGCCACTCCCCAGCCATACCAGGGATTGGGGATTAACCATAACTTACTACACGAAACAGACTGGGTGGAGACGCTGATAAACTGGAGAGTAAAAGCCACGTTTCATGGGGACAACTCTTGCTCGGATCCTGGCAGTTACAGCCATGTGGGCCTGGTAGGTGTATGAGTAATATTCTGGTATATCAGGAAAAGATACAATTCTAGATTGTTAACAATTCTAGATTGTTAGGTGAAATGTTTTAATTTTTAAAGTGCTGGCCACTAAACTTGGAAGAAACATTTTTATAGGTCAAACCATATATTTCTACAGGCCAGATTTCTCCATGTTTGACAAATGCACCATTCTGATTTAAACACCCAACTCTATACAGCAGTCTCTCTTTATTTGCATAAGTTTTGCTTTTTATGGTTTCAGTTGCCCGTGGTCCAAACATATGAAATAGAAAATTCCAGAAATTAACCATTCCTACATTTTAAATACCTTGTATTATAGCATATCGTTATGATTATTCTATTTTATTATAAGTTGCTAATCTCCCACTGTACCTAATTAATAAAGCACACTTTGCCACAGGGATGTGGGTATGGGAAAACACACAGTGTATATAGGGTTCAGCACTCTCTGTGGTTTTAGCTGTTCGCTGGGGGTCTTGGCATGTATCCCCTGTGGATAAGGGAGACTACTATACTTAGAACAGTGGGCAGAGCTCTCCAGTTAAGACGTCTGGCTCATCTCCAGCCTCGCTTCTGCTGGCATCTCTCCCTTCCTGACACTCTGCTGCCTGGTATGGTGGAGCTGTCGCCTAGATGAGCCACTGCATCCTAGCCCAGGTTGTTCCCCCTGCTTGAAGGGCCCTTCTCCACACTGCACTTCATTTTCTTCTCCTGACTCACGTCTGTTCCTCCAGAGCCATCTCCCTCTGAAAAGATTTATTTTATTTATTTGAAAGGCACAGCAATGAGAGAGAGAGAGAGAGAGAGAGAGAGAGAGCTTCCACTTACTAGTTTACTCCTCAAATGACTGCAAAGGCCAAAGCCAGGAGCTTCCTCCGGGTCTCCCACATGAGTGGCAGGGACCGAAGCACTTGGGACATCTTCCACTGCTTTCCCAGATGCCTTAGTGGAAGTGGAGCAGCTGGGAGTTGAACTGGTGCTCTGAGATGAGATGCCAGCCTTGTAAGTGGCAGCTTAACCTGCTGGGCCACAATGCTGGCCCAAAGGGGCATCTCTTTTGAGAAACCTAAACCAGTTCTTTTTGTGTTTCCAAAAACCCTGCTTGACTGCGTCATTTCTCATCTACTCGAGTTTCTTTTCCACTAGGCTGAGGGGAAAGTTTGGGATATAAATGGAATGAAAACATGTTTACAATGCACTTTGCTGTATGTAAACATGCGTCAAGACAAATATAAAAGTCCTTTCTCTATCTAACCATCCACTCATTCAGACAATATTTCTCTCATGCCTACTACGTTCCAGGGATTGATCTAGGTGATGAGGCTATAGGAGTGACTATGCCAAACAAAATCTCTGCTCTCCCAGAGCTCCTATGTCAGTACAAGAAGACGCTAAACACAAACATTTACCATACTATAAGATGGTGAGAAATTTTATAAAGAGAGAATTGAGCAGGTAAGGGGTTAGAGGGTGTTATGCATGGAATGTGCTCCCGAAAACTCAAGCCGATATTTTTTTAAAGATTTATTTTTATTTATTTGAAAGAGTTACAGAGAGGTAGAGACACAGAGAGAGGTAGAGACACAGAGAGAGAGGTCTTCCATCTGCTGGTTCACTCCCCAAATGGTGGCAATGGCTGGAGCTGGGTCGATCCAAAGCCAGGAGCCAGGAGCTTCTTCTGGGTCTCCCACATGGATGCAGGGGTCCAAGCACTTAGGTCATCCTCCACTGCTTTCCCAGGAGCATTAGCAGGGAGCTAGATCAGAAGTGGAGCAGCCAGGATTCGAACCAACACCCATATGGGATGCCAGCACTGCAGGCCAGGGCTTTAACCCTCTGTGCCACAGCACTGACCCCTTAAGTAGAAATTATATGTCTATTGTGAAGTGGGGCCTTTAAGAGATGCTTGGATTAATCCACATATAAATTAATGGATTAGCAGGAATGGCTTTGTCGTAAAAGCAAGCTTTCTGTGGATTGCTTGCTCTGTTTCAACATGTGACTCCCTTTACGATGTTGTGACCCACCAAGAAGGCCTTCACCAGATGCCAAGCAGATACCAGCACTATGCTCTTGGACTTCCAGAACCATGAGCAAAATAAATCTCTTTTCTTTATACAATACTCAGTCTGTGGTGTTAAGTTCTAGCAACAGAAAAAGGACTAAGGCAGAGGGTGACAGGGGCACTTTCACAGGCAGAAATTACTGAGAATGTGACATTTGACCACAGCTGAGGGTAAGTAGGAGCAAGCTGTAGAGAAACCTGGGGAAAAGAATGGCAGGCATAAAGTGCAGCAAGTGCAAAGGCCCTGAGGCGGAAGCATGGTTAACATGTTTGAGGAACAGTAAGGAAGCCAGAGTAGTTAGAGGGGAATGAGCAAGGGAGAGAATGATGGGAGATAAGGCCAGCAAGGGAATAGAAGGCCAGGTCATGTTGCCATCAACCTACTCAACCACCACCAAACACATAACCTAGGTGAATAGTGGGGTAAGGAGTTGAGGGCTTGCTAGGGTGAATAGTGGCAGTTCTAAGACAATCTATGGGGATCAAAACAGCTTTTGCTCCGATTCACTATTTCCCATAGCTCTGTCCTTATGCAGAGTTCTTCCCACAGGGCTCTCAGATGCAAGGCCTATGGGAGACCTGGCACTGTTTGCCTTGGGAGGGCCATGAACTGGTGGAGAAGGGCCCAAGTTGTTTCCTGCTGGTTGGGGTTGGGGCCAGGCTGTGCACCTCCGCCCAGTTGGAAAGGGCCCCGGAGCTGTTATTCATCAGATATGCTGCTGTTTAGAACAGGTCTCTATTTTCCCACCTCTGCACCTCTCCCTCTCCCAGGAAGTTCCACCAAAAGCAAGACCTGCGTCCTTCTCCCTGCTCTACCTCCACAATGAGTTTTCAGACTCAGAGCAAGCTCAGCGCTCTGTAAAGCGAGACCTTTGGATTTGATGTTCTGGGGCTGTTGGGCCATCTCTGGGTCTTAATTTTTTTCCTGTGTAATAGGCCTCCAGGAACCTTCCTCACACTGCCCTCCACTGACATAAACACAACTGGGCTGGACTGTGGTGCAGCGGGTTAAGTTCCTGGCCTGTAGCACTGTCATCCCATATGGATGCCGGTTCTAGTCCTGGCTGCTCCTCTTCCGATCCAGCTCTCTGCTATGGTCTGGGAAAGCAGTAGAAGATGGCCCAAGTCCTTGGGCCCCTACACCCATGTGGGAGATCTGGAAAAAGCTCTTGGCTCCTGGCTTTGGATCGGCACAGCTCCAGCCATTGCCACCATTTGGAGAGTGAACCAGTGGATGAAAGACCTCCCTCTGTCTGCACCTCTCTCTGTAACTCTGTCTTTCAAATACATAAAAATAAATGCTTTTTGAAAAAACAAAAAAGCAGTGCAGGTGGCAGGGGCCATGTCAAAGCCCCAGAATCTGTCCTCCAAAACATCTCACTCCATGGACTCGTCTTTGCTGCATGCCCCAACATTCCCATGAGTCATTGCCTACAAACAAAGGTGGGGAGGCTGTCTGAGCGGTGACTCCTGGGAGCCCGAAGGCCTACACACCCGCCCCGCCCAGGCAGGGCTCAGCCAGCCTCCAGGAGAGCTGAGACAAAGGGCATCTTTCCCCACGGAAAGAGCAACGCAGGCTCTGAGACTGTCAGGAACCGGCCCCGCCCGGGGGAGGCGCCCGTGTGGGGGCTCGCTCCTTAGTGTCCCTGAACAGCTCCCAAGCACCAAGAGTCCAGGGCAAACTTGGGCGCTCCCGCCCTGGGAACACCTTGCTCAATCCTGTGGTGTGGTTTGGAGCTAGGTGCTGCATCAGTTTTTCCAGAGCTCGGGATTTTTCAGATCCGGAGGCCCAGTTGAAGCTAGTAAAGGAATGTAAGCCGGAGGTCACACTCTTGTTAAGGCCTGGAAACCCAGGGGCAGGCTGCACATTCTTAGCTTTCATCATCTCAGTGCGGGCTTCCCTCAGAGTTGCTGCCGCAAGGGATTGTGGGAGGCCTAAGGCCTCCTTCCCACCAGAAGTGCCGAACTGGGCAGAAAGAATTGAGGCAGTGGAGGAGGCTTTGGGGACAGAGTGTTCTTGTGCAGCCTAGTGGCTCAGCATCTGAGATCAAGGATGGACTTCTGCTGCAGGGGTGGCAGTGGGGAGGGGCGGACAAATTCTTTGCCTGGCATTCTAACTGAAGAGCGGCCTGGGAACCCAGCCAGGCTTAGGATCTAAGTCCAAGCTGCTTGTTTTATGAGCTCTCTGTCACTATCAGGGTGTATTAGGAACCAAGATGCTCCTTTCACTCACACCAGGAATGTGACAAGATCACAAGCAGTGGACTGGGAGTGGTGGGGACTGTGGGAACTGGAAGATGTGTGTTACTTCTAAAGGCGGCAGCCACTGCTCAGCACTCTGGCCTGCAACCTGCTTGGATGGCCCCACCCGACCAAGTGTTGTTTTAAGAGAAAAAAAATTGTAGGGCTGGCGCTGTGGCATAGCAGGTAAAGCTACCATCTGTAATGCTGGCATCCCATATGGGCCCCGGTTGGACTCCCAATTACTCTACTTCTGATCCAGCTCCCTGATGCTCCTGGCCCGAATGCTCAGGCCCCTGCACCCACATAGGAGACCCAGAAGATTCTCCTGGCTCCTGGCTTTGGATTGGCCCAGCTCTGGCCTTTGCAGCTGTTCAGGGAGTGAACCAGCGGATGAAAGATTTCTGTCTCTCCCTCTCTCTTTCTCTGTAACTCTGCCTGTCAAATAAATAAATAAGTCTTTAAAATGAAAAATCATTATATGATTTTAGGAATTTCCCATATTTCCGTGTTAAAAGTTAGTTACATGGGGGCCGGCACCGTGGCTCACTAGGCTAATCCTCCGCCTTGCAGCACCGGCACACTGGGTTCTAGTCCCGGTCGGGGCGCCGGATTCTGTCCCAGTTGACCCTCTTCCAGGCCAGCTCTCTGCTGTGGCCCGGGAGTGCAGTGGAGGATGGCCCAAGTGCTTGGGCCCTGCACCCCATGGGAGACCAGGAAAAGTACCTGGCTCCTGCCTTCGGATCAGCGCCGGCCGCAGCATGCCGGCCACGGTGGCCATTGGAGGGTGAACCAACGGCAAAAGGAAGACCTTTCTCTCTGTCTCTCTCTCTCTCACTGTCCACTCTGCCTGTCAAAAAAAAAAAGTTAGTTACATGGGGCCGGCGCTGTGACGCAGCAGGTTAAAGCCCTGGCCTGAAGTGCCAACATCCCATATGGGCGCCAGTTCTAGTCCCGGTTGCTCCTCTTCCAATCCAGCTCTCTGCTATGGCCTGGGAAAGCAGTAGAAGATGGCCCAACTCCTTGGGCCCCTGGCACCCACATGGGAGACCCGGAAGAAGTTCCTGGCTGCTGGCTTTGGATCGACACAGCTCCGGCTATTGCGGTCATCTTTCTCTGTCTCTACCTCTCCTTTAACTCTGTCTTTCAAATAAATAAAATAAATCTAAAAAAAAGTTAGTTACATGTGTGTTTCTACAACAAGCATATCGGTAACCCTTTCTGCGGGCACTATTCAGAGCACTTTGCAAAAACCAACTTGTGTAGTTCTTACAGCAACCCTACAGAGTAGGTCTTATTAGACCTCATGCTGTGGACGATGGCAATGAAGTGCAGAGAAATTAAGTGCTTACCCATGGTCCCGCAACAGATCAGTGGCACAGCCCAGAGATAGAGCCAAGCTGCCCAATTCTGGAGTCCACACTCTTTGTCACTATGCTCTGCTGCCTCTCATCCAAACAAGTACATGATTATAAGGTAAACTGAAAGTGTGGCGTTGCAAGAATTAAAAGAAGAATAAGAAAGGACAGAGGATGGGGGGGTGAGAGGGAGGGAGGAAGGATAGGATGGGAAGAATTTTTATGTTCTTAAAACTTTAGATAAGAAATGCATGGAATCTGTACCCTTTATATAAATAATTTTTAAGTTTAAGAAGTGGAAGAAAATATCAAGTACATGATAAACCGAAGACAGCAAAAACGAAGCACATGCAGGACGCCATGCAGAACTGAAAGCAAAAAGCCTGAGACTTTTTGTTTGCCTCCTGGGCTTTAAACCTGTTGTCAGACCCAACAAAACTGACTGCCTTTGATGTTTCCTCCAGCTTGTTGTCTGCTTTGTAAGCACCCTCATGCCTGACTCCTATCGTAACAACTCTTGTCTTTAACGATATTCCCAACCCTGATTCCTCTCCGGCCCCCGCACACAAGCAGTCTTGCCTCTTGGCCTTTCTGTCATTCTTGTCCTATGAAATGTTGCCTCTTTCTCTTTTCATCATCCATTTGAGGTCTCCACCTTCAAACCTCCTGCTCTGGTCTGATCAATATACATTCAATACATGTATAAAAATATACTATACTTCATAAATATGTACAGTTATGTCAAATTAAAGTTTTTTTATGTTTAAAGATTTATTTATTTATTTGAAAGGCAGAGTGGTGAGAGAGAGAGAGAGAGAGAGAGAGAGAGAATGAGAATCTCTTCAGTCTACCAGTTCACTCCCCAAATGGCTGTAATACTGGGCCTGGGCTAAGCCCGAACTGGGAGAGAGGAGCTTCATCTGGGTCTATCCACGTGGGGTCCAAGCACTTGAGCTATCATTTTTTTTTCTGTGCCAGTCATTATGCTTGGCTTTTTTTTTTTTTTACTTATTTGACAGGTAGAGTTAGACAGTGAGAGAGAGAGACAGAGAGAAAGGTCTTCCTTCCATTGGTTCAATCCCCAAATGGCCACTATGGCCGGCGCTGTGCCAGTCCGAAGCCAGGAGCCAGGTGCTTCCTCCTGGTCTCCTATGCGGGTGCAGGGCCCAAGCACTTGGGCCATCCTCCACTGCCTTCCCGGGCCACAGCAGAGAGCTGGACTGGAAGAGGAGCAGCCAGGACTAGAACCCGGTGCCCATATGGGATGCAGGCGCCACAAGCAGAGGATTAGCCAAGTGAGCCACGGCGCCAGCCCTTGAGCCATCATTTTCTGATTTCCCAGACACATTAGTAGGGAGCTGAATCAGAAACAGAGTAGCTGGGACTTGAATGGCACTCTGATATGGGATACCAGCATTGTAAGTAGTGGTTTAACCTGCTGTGCCACAGTGCTGGCCCCTAAAAAATATGTTTAAATCCTGTTCAAACCATCCCAGAATTATTCTTCCCTGCCAGGTAGGCCCCATGGAGTACATTTAGCAACGTGGGTTTGGGGGCTCACAGGCATCCCTTGCAACAGCCCCCAGGCCCTTTTCTCTACCTGTGTTTATTTGTTACGTATGTCACATAATGTAGCCTTTTCATAATCATGTACTTCTTAGTATCAATCCCTGTTTTGTGTGTGTATGTCTTGTCTTCCCAGTGAGAATGTGAGCCTGGATGGCAGGGACTGTACTGACTATGTATTCCACGGTCCCTTGCCCAGTGCCGAGAGGTCCTTATGGTATAGTGCCTAAGACCACAGGCTTTGAAGCAGTCCCACTTGGGTCCAAGATCTGCCATCTACATGCTGTGATCGCATAGAACTTCATTTTCCTCATCTATAACATGAAGAGCATAATGAATACCTCCATCGCATTATTACAAAGTATACTGCCCATAAAAGCTTACCCCGGGGCCTGATAGTCACCTAGTAACCCCTCAGCATGTGGTTGTCCTTGCTACTATGTAACAGACACCATTAATCATCTTGGGCAGCTGTGACACACTTCCCTCTCTTGACTCTAAAAGGATCTTTGGGTTTTAGGGTTAATTTCTTCCTTTTTTAAAAAATATTTATTTTATTTTATTTGAAAGGCAAAGTGACAAAGAGGGAGCGATGAAGAGGGCGAAAGAGACAGAGAGAGATAGATGGATCTTCCATCTGCTGGTTCACTCCCCAAAGGACCAAAAAAGGTCAGGGCTGGGTCAGGCTGAAGCCAGGAACCTGCAACTCCATCTGGGTCTCCCATGTGGGTGGCAGGGGTCCAGGTACTTGGGCCATCATCTTCTCTTTTTTAAGATTTATTTATTTATTCGAAAGGCAGAGTTACAGAGAGGCAGAGGCAGAGAGAGTCTTCCATTCTCTGGTTCACTCCCCAATTGGCCACAACGGCCGGAGCTGCACAGATCTGAAGCCAAGAGCCAGGAGCTGCTTCTGGGTCTCCCACACGGGTGCAGGGGCCCAAGGACTTGGGCCATCCTCCACTGCTCTCCCATGCCACAGCAGAGAGCTGGGTCAGAAGTGGAGCAGCCGGGGGCTTGAACCGGTGCCCATATGGGATGCCGGCACCACAGGCAGTGGCCTCACCACACAGTGCTCCCTGCCCTGTCATCTTCTGAAGCCTTGCCAGGCACATTAGCAGGGAGCTGAATCAGAAACAGAACAGGTGGGACTTGAACTGGCTCCCCGATATGGGATGCCAGTGTCACAGGCAGCAGCTTAACCCGCCATGCCACACAAGCCCCTTAGGGTTAATTGCAGTTAATTTCACAGTATGGCATTTTTAGGAAATGTGGAGTAGGACCTTTTTTTTTTTTAAATCAGGCCCTGCAATCATACATAAGAATGCGATTTTTCATGGTTCAAGTCAAACTTGACCTCTCCTGAATGGAAGGAATTGGGGGGTCTGGAGGATCTAAGATCTCTTTGTGTTGAACATGGGTATGTGTGCATGTGTGTGTGAGTGTGCATGCATGGGGGCCATGTGTGTGACTGCGCATGTATACGATTTTTTCCAGGCAGACTCTATGACATGTGTTTGTACAGTGCGTCAACACAAACTGCCTAGGAGTAGGCTTTCCCAAACACTTTAATGTACACAGCAGGTTGAGTCACACTATCGGTTAACACAGAGTTCCTGGTACTAACCCTTTCCAGCCTCCCTACTATCGCTAGGTAAGCAATCCCAGGCTACTCAACGCAAGCTGACTCATACATATTGTTGAAACACGACTTGCCAAAGGAGAACTTTCTGCATGGTTCTTCCCTCTAGGACAGGAAACAAAGATTTCCCAAATTCAAGAAGATAGAAACACCTATGAGTCGCCTTAATGATACCTCTGAAGTGCCACTGCTTAACAGCCTTACTGAAGTCCACTTCTGGCACTTTTCTGGAGGCCTCTGCAGGACTTCCTGTAAGGTATCCAGACGGTACCCTTAGTGATCGCATATTCCCACCAAGTTCATGGTTGAGAGACATCCCAGTCTTTACATGTGGAGATGACAGGGAGAAGCAGGACTCGCATCACAGAATTTACTTGAGTTTCTCCTTCTATTGAATTAATTAATTAATTAATTTGAAACGTAGATCGACACAGAGAGAGATCTCCCATCTGCTAATTCACTTACCAAATGCCCACAACAGTCAGGACCAGGCCAGGATGAAACCAGGAGCCAGGAACTCAATCTGGGTCTTCCATGTGGGTGGCAGGGACCTGAACTACTTGAGTCACCATCACTGCCTCCCAATGTACACATTAGCAGTAAGTTGGAATCATGAGTAGAGCTGCAACTCGAACACAGACACCTGATATGTGCTGTGGGCATCTCACTTTGTGTTTCAACTGTGGAACCAAATGCCCACCCAGAGTTTCACTTTTTAGTCTCTAATCTGGCACTCCCAACTTCTTGGTTTAGAGAGTTTTAGAACCATGTGTTGCTTCCTCTTCTTTTTGTTGTTTTCAAGCCAACCAAGTCTTAACCTGGACTAAGGAAGTTTGTTGTTGATGATTATAACAATAAAATCTTAGGCTGGTTTCCATGTCTTGGATGTACAATTGAATGCTACCCTTCAAAATACTCACTTGGAGATACCATGAACTTGAGAAAGACAAGTTCACCAAACATCGCTTTGACATGTGCTGTGTGCCAATCCCAGGCCAGGTCCCTAAAGCTCTAAGAGCACATGCTCCAGAACCAGTGGACTTGGGCTTTTATCTGCTCTTTGTACGATTTCCCCCTGAACCTCAGTCTTAGTAATAAGGTGGTTACTGGGGCCTGAGACTTTGAACAGTTGAGACTTTGAACAGGCACGTGTATGAAGCGGGTGACTGGCAGCCATTTCACAACAGGGAGCTGCTAAAGTAAGATTACAATGGGTCCTCATTACACACAGGCAATGAATTACCGGGGAAACCCATAGGTACCACCCCCTGAAGAGGACAGCACACCATCTAACTGTGCAGGTGTCACAGGGCACAGGCTATCTAACTGGAGTATTTGTAGTGGGTAAAAACAGGTGAGAATAAGAGTTCTGAATCCGGGGCTGGTGCTGTGGCACAGTAGGTTAGTCCTTCGCCTGCAGTGCTGGCATCCATATGGGCGCCGGTTCTGGTCCCAGCTGCTCCTCTTCCAGTCCAGCTCTCTGCTGTGGCCTGGGAGGGGAGTAGAAGATGGCCCAAGTGCTTGGGCCCCTCACCTGTGTGGAAGGACCGGGAGGAGGCTCCTGGCTCCTGGCTTCGGATCGGCACAGCTCTGGCCATTGCGGCCATTGGGGAGTGAACCTGTGGAGGGAAGACCTCTCTCTCTGTCTCTCCCTCTCACTGTCTGTAACTCTACCTCTCAAATAAATAAATAAATAAATACAATTTTTAAAAAAGAGTTCTGAATCCACCTGTTGCCCTCTGGGAGCTGTATTCAAACTGCTGCTTCCCTATGGTTCACTTTCTTTGCCCTACAAAATGGGAATAAAACTACCTACCTCATAAGGCTGTTAAAGGGGATAAAAAGAGATAAAGCTTGGAAGCCATTTAGCACAATTTAGCCCGTGTGTGTATGTGTGTATGTGTATATGTGTGTGGATGTGTGTGTGTGTGTGTGTGTGTGTGTAAAATCAGCAAAGCATGGTCCCTGTCCTCCTGAGGAGCTTGACGCTTTGGAGGCGTGAAGAGGATCAGTAGGAAGTGTAGCTATGGTGCACTGTCGGAAAGGTATTAACTAATGCTGCGGAGGGAGATCACATCGTGTATGAATCAGCGGACAACCCAGGAAGGAGCTGGCATTGAGGCGAGGCTCCCAGGCTGAAGAGATTTCTTGGCAGTTAGACTTGGTGGCATGAGTGATCGAGGTGAAGGGAACAGCCTACGCAAAGGTGCAGGGCGGCAAAGGGAAGGATTTGTCAGGATAACAGGGAGGACTCTGTTTTGTCTGGAGATCACTTGCTAGACTTCTACCAGACCTGCTCTGACATGCTTCATTGTACAAATAGCAGAAAATAGATGGGAAAGACAGGTTGGATGCTAACTGAATGACAGATAAAAGTGCTTATGTCTAGGAAGGAAGGAAGGAAGGAAGGGAGGGAGGGAGGGAGGGAGGGAGGGAGGAAGAAGGGAGGGAGGGAGGGAGGAAGAATGGAGGACGGGTAGGAGGGGAATGAGTGGAAAGAGGGAAGGATGGGACGGAAGAAGGGAATATCATAATATTCTTAGAATTGTATCTGTGAAGTACATCAAATTTGTTCTCTTTGTATTAATATTACATTAGTGTCAAAAAAAAAAAGTATTGGGTCCACAGCTGTGACATAATGGGTAAAGTTCCCACCTGCAGTGCCCTCATCCCATATGGGCGCCAGGTTTGAGACCTGGTTGCTCCACTTCCAATCTGCTGTGGCCTGGAAAAGTGGTAGAAGATGGCCCAAGTCCTTGGGCCCCTGCACCTGCCTGGGAGACCCAGAAGAAGCTCTTGGCCCCTGGCTTTGGATCGGTGCAGCTCCGGCCATTGATGAGACTTTAGGAACTCTTATCTGGTAAAGGGTGGATTTGAGAGGGAGGAAGTTGGAGGCCAGGCAATGGACTAGGAGACTATGGCAGCCATCTTATTGAGAGATAATAGGAGCTCACCTCAAGGATGGCAGAGGAGATGGAAAGAGGCTTCACGAATGAGAAATTTCCGAGTTATTCGCACTAGGGCTTGATGCTAGTGGAATGGTGGGATGAATAGAAGCAGGAGTCAAAGCATACCCTAAGGGAGAGGCAGAGTGCGACACCCCCAAGGATAGTTGGGAAGTGGCAGACATTTGGAGACAGAAGTGGGTGTGGGTGAGTTGGAATTTGAAGCACCAGTGGAGTCTATAATGTTTGCCTGGCAAGCGGTTGAAAAGACAATGAAGCTTCAGTGGTGCTGTGATTGCCCAATGGAGTTTTTAAAAACTGATTTATTTGGGGCTGGCGCTGTGGCTCACTAGGCTAATCCTCCGCCTTGCGGTGCCGGCACACTGGGTTCTAGTCCCGGTTGGGGTGCCGGATTCTGTCCCAGTTGCCCCTCTTCCAGGCCAGCTCTCTGCTGTGGCCAGGGAGTGCAGTGGAGGATGGCCCAAGTGCTTGGGCCCCTGCACCCACATAGGAGACCAGGAGGAAGCACCTGGCTCCTGGCCTTGGATCGATGCAGTGCCAGCCGTAGCGGCCATTTGGGGAGTGAATCAGCAGAAGGAAGACCTTTATCTCTGTCTCTCTCTCCCTCTCTGTCTACAACTCTACCTGTCAAATTAAAAAAAAAAACTGATTTATTTTATTTGAGAGGCAGAGGCGGAGGCAGAGGAAGGGAAATCTCCCATCTGCTGGTTCACTCCTCACATGCCCACAACAGCCAGGGTGAGACCAGGCTGAAGCCAGGAGCTGCGACCTCCATCTGGGTCTCCCACATGGATGCAGGGACCCAAGTACTTGAGCCTCCCAGGGTGCACGTTCACAGGAAGCTGGAATGGACAATGGAGCTGGGACTTGAACCCAGACACCCCAATATGGATGTGACATCCCAAGCAATGTCGTAAACACTACACCAAATGCCCAGCTGGATCAATGGATTTTTGAAAAACCTTTTTGGAACCAGTGAAACAAAAACAAATTTAAATATTTAGACTCTAAGTGCTTACTAGATTGTGCCTTTCCGTATGTAATCAAAATTTTTAGAAGCATAAAAAACATGAAATATATATAAAGAAGTTCAATAAATTCTGAATTCCCTATAATGTCTCCTTTGATTATCAAAAAAAAAAAACTACATGTGAGAAATTTTAGGCCCAAATTTCTTTCTCTCTCTCTCCTTCTCTCTCTCTCTGTCTCTGCTTTGCTTCTCTCCCTTGTGCTGTTGCCATAAGAATGGTGTCAGTGTGCCTTTTGGAAATCCTGGGCTGACTTCTGAGCCAGCTCTCAAGCCATGCAGATAGCAGCCTCTTCAATTTATGATTAAATTGTGTGTCTTGCTCACACAACACCATTCCTCAACGTGATCCCTTACCTTATTCATTGAGAATTAACCTCGAATGACCTGATTGTTTCCACAGAGCCAAACTCCCTCAAAGGGTAATGATTGGCTGCTAGGTAGGACATTGGGACATTTAGAATACATTTCCCCCGATCACATAATACACAAAAAATACATTTCCAGTGGGTTAAATCCAGACTCATACATTCACCCACTTAGCCAACAGTTCTTGAGCACCTGCTACATGAGGCACTGTGCTAGGCCCCTGGGAGAAATAATGAAAACAGACAGAAGGCCCTGCCTTCTTGAAATGTAAATTCTAGCTTGGGGGTGGGAGTGGAGAAGTGTATAAAAGTTAACTTTGGAGTAGATTAGAAGGTTCTGAGTGCTATCAAACAAGAAAACTACTGAGGGATTGGAAGGGCTGGAGTGGAGGAAGCTGAAATTTAAAATTGTGTGAACGAGGTATGTCTTGCTGAAAATCGACAATTAAGCAAAGACCTGAAGAAGGTGAGGGAGCTGGCCTTGCTGACAGCTGCGGAGGAAATGTCACCTTTTGAGTCCACCACAGCTACAAATGCTGTCCAAAGCAGGAGTGTGCCTAGCTAGCTGGAGACTAAGGATAGCAGTGGCACTGGGGCAGAGAGGGGGGATGATCACAGAAGATGAGGCCAGATAGGTGGTGGAGTAGCTGAGACAATTATTTTTCGGGTCTTCTGCAAAAGTTTAATAACAATTTATTTAACCCCATGTGTCCACAAAATTATCATCTCAGTAAGTAATCAGCTTAAAAATGAATGGTATTGTGCTTAATTTTTTTTCCATGTCATGCAGAGATCAGTGCTGTAGCGCATGGAGTTAAGCTGCCACTTGCAACATTGACACCCCAGACTGGAGCACTGGTTAGAGTCCTGGCTGCTCTGCTTTGGATCCAGCTCCCTGCGAATGTGCCTGGAAAAGCAGTGGAAGATGGTCAGAGTACTTGGGTCCCTCTCACTCATGTGGGAGACTCGATTGAAGTTCCAGGCTTCTGGATTTGGCCTGACTCAGCCATGGACATTGTGGCCATTTGTGGAGAGAACCAGTAGATAGACGATCTCTCTCTCTCTCGCTCGCTCTCTCTCCTCTTCCCTACCTCTCCCTTTCCCTCTTCCTCTCTCTTTTTCCCTGCCTTTCAGATAAATAAAATAGCTCTTTTAAACAATTGTTTCATGCTAAGTCTTTGAAGACTGATATGTATGTTACATTTATACCTCCTCTCCTCCTCTTAACACAAACTAGCCACGTTTCAAGAGTTCAAAGGCCGTAAATGGCTTATGGCTGCCACATTGGGCAGCACAGCTCTAAGAGAAATATATAGGGCACTAGAATTATAGGAGGTTGTAACTGTTCCTCTCCCCATCAACCATCTAGAATGTGTTTAACCAAGGAATTTAACATATGGGCTATGGATTTCTCAGCTGTTTTAAAGACTTTGGTTCTTTCCTGAGAGAAATCGGGAACTAGCGATGGATCTCAACGAAGGTAAGACATGGTCTGATGTGCATATTGAAAGGATCCTTCTGGCTGCTGTGTTGAGAAATAGACTGAGTGGGCAGGAAGCAAGGACACAAATGGAGGCCATTACAGTGATCCAAGCAATTGGCGCTGCTGGCAGACAAGTAAGGTGGGGATGATGAAGGCAGAGAAATTGGTCAGTTTCTAGAGCTTCTGAACATGGAGCGAAAAGTGTTTGCTGATGAGGGCCGGTGCTGTGGCTTAGAAGGTTAAGCCTCCGCCTGTGGCACTGGCATCCCATATGAGTGCTGGTTCGGGACCTGGCTGCTCCTCTTCCAATCAAGCTCTCTGCTATGGCCTGGGAAATCAGTAGAAGATGGCCCAAGTGCTTGGGTCCCTGAACCCATGTGGGAGACCTGGAAGAGGCTCCTGGCTCCTGGCTTTGGATGGGCTCAGCTCTGGCCATTGTGGCCATTTGGGGAGTGAACCATCGGATGGAAGAACTTTCTCTCCCCCACCCCCTTCTGTAACTCTGCCTGTCAAATAAATAAATCTTAAAAAAAGAGATTTATCTGGCCAGCACTGTGGTGTAGCAAGTAAAGCTGCCACCTGCAGTGCCGGCATCCCATATGGGTGCTGGTTCGAGTCCCAGTTGCTCCACTTCCAATCCAGCTCTCTGCTAATGGACTGGGAAAGCAGTAGAGGATGGACCAAGTCCTTGGGTTCCTGCACCCTGTGGGAGACCAGGAGGAAGTTCTGGCTTCTGGCTTCAGATCGGTGCAGCTTTGGCCATTGCAGCTGGGGAGTGAAACTGAATGGAGGACCTCTGTCTGCCTCTGCCTCTCTCTCTCTCTCTCTCACTGTAACTCTGCCTTTCTTTTTTTTTAGGATTTATTTATTTATTTGAAAGTCAGAGTTACACACAGAGAGAAGGAGAGGCAGAGAGAGAGAGAGAGAGGTCTTCCATTCGCTGGCTCACTCCCCAGTTGGCCACAATAGCTGGAGCTGCGCCTATCCAAAGCCAGGAGCCAGGAGCTTCTTCTGGGTCTCCCGCGTGGGTGCAGGGGCCCAAGGACTTGGGCCATCTTCTACTGCTTTCCCAGGCCATAGCAGAGAGCTAGATCAGAAGTGGAGCAGCCTGGACTTGAACTGGAACCAGAATCCATATGGAATGCCAGCACTGCAGGTGGTGGCTTTACCTGCTATGCCACAGTGCCGGCCCCAACTCTGCCTTTCAAAGAAATAAATATTTAAAGAAAGATTTATCTGATGACTTAGAGGTGGTATACGAAAGAGGCAGTGGAATCAGCAGTGACAGCAAGGACTTAGTCCTCAGTAACTAGAAAGACAAAGTTGCTATCACTGAGATGGCAGGAGACGAATTATGGAGGCATTAAAAGAATATATAACATAATATAATATAATGATATTTAATAATACTGTAGAATAATATTTTTATAGTCATGAATTGGGCAAAGTTTTCTTAGAGAATCTGGGAAACAAAGTCATAAAGAAAAAAATCGATAGATTAACAAAAAAGATGCAAACTTCTTTATGGTGAAAGATATAAAACTAAGAAGAAAAATTCTGGACCAGGATAAAATTTTTATAATGTAGATACAAAACCCAGGGCAAGTTTTATAACACCTAAAGGGTACTTTTACAATACTAAAAGACAGATAACCCAATTGAAAAATGAGCTACGGCCACAAGCAGGCACTTCACAGGGAAGGGAATACCAGGCAGGTCAATAAACCTGTGAGAGGAGGCTCAGTTTCATGAGAGAAATACACATTAATGCCACACAACAATATCAGCTTTCACCCATAATACCAGTAAAAACAGAAGACTGATCATTGAAGTTCTTCACAAAGCTGTTGACAACACACTTGCATGTACACTCAAGGGACAAGGCCTAGATTTATAACAAGTTTCTGGTGGTCAACTATTGCTGTCTACTACAGATGTCTATGCTTGTGGTCTTTGATCCAGCAATTCCATTTCCAGGAGCCTAGCTTACAGAAATAATCACACAATTGGGCAGAAATCTAAACAAAAGGGTGTTCATTGCACCATTGTGGATAATTGTGAAAAACTCTTAAATGATCTAAGAATTTTCCAATAGAACAATGGTTAAAGAAGTTATGATTCATCCATACTATGAAATATCATGTGGGCTGGTGCTGTGCCGTAGTGGGTGAAGCTGCCACCTGCAGTGCCGGCATCCCATATGGGCGCCGGTTTGAGTCCCGGCTGCTCCTCTTCCAATCTAGCTCTCTGCTGTGGCCTGGGAAAGCAGTTGAAGATGGCCCAGGTCCTCAGGCCCCTTCACCCACATGGGGGACCTGGAAGAAGCTCCTGGCTCCTGGCTTCGGATTGGCCCAGCTCTGGCTGTTGCTGCCATTTGGGGGGTGAACCAGTGAATGGAAGACTTTCTCTCTCTCTCTCTCTCTTTCTCTTCCTCCCTCCCTCTCTCTGCCTCTGCCTCTCAAATAAATGAATAAATCTTTTTTTTTTTAAAGAAATATCATGTAGCCTTAAAACAGGTAAGATATATCTTTGGTTATAGTTGGACAATTACAGAAAGAGATAATAAAAATGTGTTTTAAAAGGAGAAAACAGCAAATTATAAAATAACAATATTATTATCTTTATGTCAAAAAAAAACCATATGTGTGTGTGTGCGAATGCATAGAAAAGTGCTAAATTCTTGTTGGTAAATCTGGGCATGGGATTCTACGTGTGAGTGAATGCATGGGAACAGTTTTCTCTCTCTGTATACTTCTTTGTTTTGCCAGATTGTTTTTAAATCCAAATGTATACTTTTGTAATTTATAAGTAAAAAACCTGAGAGATAGGTCAGACACCATGTACTTTCAGAAGTTCCCAAGAAAGACTCCTGGGGAAAGTAGCATATTTGTTACATTATCATCACACTGTGCCGCTGGGCAGGGTGATGGGAACGGTTTCTAATGCGTGCTATGTGGCCTTGTGAAAGACACAACGTTTCTGAGCCTTGGTTTTCGTATATAGAAAATGTAGATAATAACTGGCCCATTGCTTCATTGGTACAGTTGCAAAGATAAAATGGAAAAGTAGTTTGAAGTGATAAAGTTCTGTAAAAAAATGCAGAGGCTACTTAATATTTTATATGCTGGTTAATAGCTCACTTTTGTTTTTTATTTTTTAATTAATTTATTTATTTGAAAGTCAGAGTTACACAGAGAGAGAGGAGAGAGAGAGAGAGAGAGAGAGAGAGAGAGAGAGAGAGAGAGAGAGGTCCTCCATCTTCTGGTTCACTCCCCAACTGGCCACAATGGCCGGAGCTACACCGGGCCATCTTCGGCTGCTTTCCCAGACCATAGCAGGGAGCTGGATCGGGAAGTGGGTCTGGAACTGGCACCCATATGGGATGCTGGCACTGCATCTACTACGCCACAGCACCGGCCCCAATAGCTCACTTTTGGTAGGCAATCGTCAGTAACATCAACATTCAGTTCCAGGCAGAGAATTTGTTTTAGCAGATTTCTTCCTTTCCCAGTTAGGTCTCACACAGTAGCAGTGTGGGTATTTTACCTCTCAACGTTCCGGAATGTCATGGGTTTGTGTGATAGATTCTGGTTCTGGTGGGTTTTGATATACCCTTGAATTATACCCTCTACCCAACCAGTCTTCGGGTCACCCAGCTTGAACATGTTGAATTCATTAAGAAGCTCTTACTGAGCACCTGCTTTGTGTTTGGGTACTCTCCTCTGGTTTGGTGGCCTGTCCCTGAAGGCAACCAAGGGACACAAGGACCCAGGGAACCGGGAGAGTCAGAAAGGAAGGTGAATGTCGGAGACCTACAACAATTATTTGGGGAAAAATACTGTCTTGGGTATATCCCATGTCTTGGTCAAAGAGAGGAACATTCTTTCTCTGCTACTTGTTGTTCCTCCTTCTCCCCTACCCTATATTATAATGGATGTCTCATTCCCAGACATATGTAACTGATAGCCTAACACTGAGAATTTAAGCCAGTGCTATGCTATCAATTACATACATCTGGGAATGAGACATCTATTAAAAGATTGCTCCACAGGAGCGTGTATTCCAGTCAATGAGCTCACTAGTACTTTTTGGGACACAGTGTTTTTTAAGTTGCGAACTGCCTGTATGAGACCTGATCTCCACCCTGGAGGATCTCACAGTTAATGGATGTAGGGGAGACTCAGTTAATAAACAAGAAACCACTGCAGAGCAATCAAGTGCCCATGTAGGATATTGGGTGCAAGAAGAATGTGGATTTATGCTAATGAGAGCCCAGAGAAGAGTGGTCTGCAGGTTCCTTGAATCGTCACACAGGACATCACGACTGCTCTGCATTAAGAATACACTTGAATTGGGCCAGCGCTGTGGTGTAACAAGCAAAGCCACTGCCTGCAGCGCCGGCATCCCATATGGGTGCCATTGTGAGTCCCAGCTGCTCCACTTCCAATCCATCTCCCTGCTAATGCGCCTGGGAAAGCAGCAGAAGATAGCCCAAGTCCTTGGGTTCCTGCTCCCACATTGGAGACTTGGAAGAAGCTCCAGGCTCCTGGCTTCAGATCAACCCAGCTCTGGCTGTTGAGGCCATTTGGGGAGTGAATCAGCAGATGGAAGACCTCTTTCTCTGCCTCTGCTTCTGCCTCTCTGTAACTTTACCTTTCAAATAAATAAATAGCTAACAAAAAGAATATACCTGGGTAGCAGGAAGAAGGAGAAAATTATAAGTGGTAACAAAAGTTGCTGGGAGCCAAGGATTGGCATCACATGAGCATGGACAGAGAAGGCTGTGGGAAAGAATTGGGCCTGATGGAAGCAAGATGACTTTCTGAGAAACAGTGGGAAATTGGCTTGGCTAAGGTGAGATGTGGTCAAAGATGTGCTGTGAAAAAAAGTTCATAAGATATGATCCTTGAAACCTATGCACATTTCATGAAACTGAACACTTTAAGGCAATACACCATGATAGAATTTTTTAGGTAGTTGCATTAATGTGACTAAAGTTCAGAGGAGGTGAGAAGCAGATCTGGGAAGTCTGGGAATCCAGACTAAGGACTTTGGAATTGAGAAAAGAGTCCATACATGGTTATTGAAAATGTGTGCTTAGGGTTGGAATGTTGGCCCGGGCTGATACACAGGATGAAGGAGGAGATGGGCCAGACCATTGAGGAGATTGCTATGGGTAGTATGCTTAAGACATAGGCCAGGGATGGGGAGCTGAGGACCTGGACCGGGACAGAAGCACCAGGTTGGAGAAGGAAGAAATCCGAGAGTTGTAGTAAGGGTGGAAACCATGGACCTTAAAGTTCGCTTGGAGATTCAGAGGAGGCCCATAGGTTTCTCAGGGCAAATTAAGAACTCTAATAGAAGGTCATGTTCGTGGGAAGGTTCTTTACCTGAACACCTTCCCATGTCCTCCTAGTGAACCCTCCTTTCTAAGGAAATCCTACACCATGTATTCAGCAACTTAATTCTGCAAAAATTTAGACTCGTCCAATCATAAAGCATTTACTAACTTGATTTTGAAAAATGAGGTTAGTGAATAAGCACTATAAGGTTTCTAACTCGGGAAACGTAAACATTCTGCTGTGAGTTTTGGTGGAAGGTAGTGAGAAATACCAGTGTTTTCAAGATATCCAGAGTTTTTGCTTCATAACCCCTCTGCCCCTCTTGTGAACCTCATCTTCCCAAGAAACTTTATAGCACCTGTTCAGTCACAGGAATTGTAAAAGGAGGTTAGTGAATCAATGCTATGAGACTTTCATGGAAATATCTGAAATCAATTAGCCTTGTCAGCTTGTATTTGCATAGGCCCTCTTCCAACTGTATCTTTCCCCTCAAGTACAACTTTTTAATAAGATTGATTTTAAACAACGAGACTTAGAGAATCTGTGTACAAAGAGCTTGAAGAATTTAAATATGTGGGTTTATTATTAACACAGTAGCAAATATATCAAGGAAACACGCCCCATGAAAAGTGTTTCAAAGAAACACAAATCTGCTCTGAGAAAGGTTTGTACCCAATAAGTAAGCCCGAAAAGGCATGTTTGCATGGTGATGCCCAGCAGATAAGCCTGGCGAACGTTGGTGTGATTGAAGAAGCCAGTTTGAGACTCAGTCTAGCCCAGGCAAGCTACTGGCACCTGCTGCTCTCCACGAACCTGGACACAATGGTGTTCGCATTTTGGAAGGTCTTTCTGATCTTAAACTGCCTTATAGGTAAGGAAAGGATCCCCAAGCTACCGAAGAGATTGGGAATGGAGCTTTCTTTTAAATTGAAATTGCAGACTTTGACATAGAATTTCCTCCTTTGTACTTCAAAGGAATGGAGATTAGTTTGTTGAGTAAAATAATTTTCAGTGCTTTTGCTTAGCAAATATGTGCCACGTTGATATTTGAGGGGTACTGGGCTGTAATAGAATTGTTTTGTGGAGCTTTTGGGTGAATTTTTTTTTTAAATAGCAGTATCTTTCTTTACTTAGTTTGAAAGGTTGACAAATAATTTTCCCAGAGGCCGAAGTTTGTACTAAGGATAATTTTTTTTTTCATTTTACTTTAGTGTCCCCTTTAAGCTCGCTGTGAATGACTTGTTTTGCTACAGCAGGCAGAGCTTGGGTTGAGACGGGGTGGGGGGTGCTGCCAGGGCTGACACGTGGGAAAAACAGAGATTTTTCAAAGTGCTTTATTAGCTACTATTTCTTAGGGAGTTGTGGTTTTCCAATTCTAAGGTTGGGTTTTGGAAAATATGTGAGTGATTTATCGTTGTGCACAATATGGGTGATTTTAGGGATTTGAGTTGAACAAAATCTGTCTGGAGTCAAAATCTGTTGGTTAGACCCAGGAGAGACTACTAATTCAGAAAATACCTTGGCTAGTTTTCTTAAAATGCTGGTTATAGTTTGAATGTGTTCTTATGATACATTGAGTACATTGTAATTCAATAACATTGTTTTTGTGAAAAAAGAGAATATTTTTAAGCTCTCAGTAATATCAGGCAGTCATTAGAATGAGAGTTAGTAAATGTATTTATTGCTTCTCGGCCCTTTGGCTAAGATCAGGTGTAGTAAATGTATTTAATGACCAAAGAATTCTCAGGATAAAATATTGTGAAAGAGCAGGATATAGACACATGCTTAGAATAAATTACTAGAAGCTTATATACTGAGTGCTCATGGTGGTTACCTCGGGTAATGGGATTGTAGATTATTTTTAAAATGTTTTATTTATGTGAAAGGCAGAGGGACACGCACACACACACACACATACACACACAGAGAGAGAGAGAGAGAGAGGCAGAGAGAGGCAGAGAGAGACAGACACAGACCTTCCATCTGCTGATTCACTCCCCAGAGGCCCACAACAGCTGGGGCTGGGCCAGACCACAGCTGGAGCCAGAAAGTGAATGTGGTCTCTCACCTGGGTGGCAGGGACTCTACTTGAGCCATCACCTGCTGCTTCCCAGGGTGTGCATTAGCAGGGAGCTGAAATGGAGAGTAGAGCCAGGGACTCCGATGTGGGATGCGGCTGTCCCAAGGGGCATCTTAACCACTGTGCCAAATGCCCACCCCTGTATGATTTTGACTTTATTACCTAGCTTTTTCATGCTTTCTCGGTTTTCTCCAAAGAATATTATGCTGGTTTTACAATTAGAAAAGTGTCTTTAAATGTTCATTACTCAAAGTTTAGCTATAGATGTTGTACGAAGTTAAAGGTCACGGAAGGCGACGCTGCATGCATTCAGTGAGCTCACCAGGCCCTAGAGCTGGAAACACATGTTCACAGTCTCCCTTCCTCTCAGGGAGATTCATTTACATGCACCCTTAACAGTGACAGTGGAAGGCTTTGTCCTTTCTCAGAGGGCTTCTAGCCGTCAGCCAATCGGGCCCATGAGCTCTGGGCCTTCCACACCAGGCTTCTAAGATCCTTGCAGTCAATATCTACTTTCCCACGGGAGCCCTTCATCTGGCCTGTAACCGAAACTCCTAGAAATCCTACTGATTATAAACATAATGTATCATCATCACAGAAAGGGTGGGAAAATGTCAAAACATACAAATAAGAAAATCAAAATCATCTGGAATCTTACCACCAAGATTTAGGTGAATTCCGTAATTGTTTTTTCTTTTCAAGTATTTTTATCACCTTAAAAACTGGGTTTGTACCTTGTATAAATTTCTTTATGTTTAAAAATTACTTGGCATGATATCAGGATCTTACTTCACTGTGACTTTAGAACAAGGCCAAATCAGAAGGACCAATAAATACCTAAGAGTGTTTTTTCTCAAATTATTATATAACTGGCTTTCTCAGTGTGTAGTGTATACACACACATACACACACACATATACACATACACAAATAGGATCTAGCTGGCCCAAAGCAAAATATGTAGTGTCAATCCAGCAGATGTAATGGGAATTTAGTGGAATACATATATTGTTGTTTGCTATACATATGGAAAGCAGAGAAAGGAAGAGTGCAGTAATCTATACATGGAATGTATATTGTATGGCTGTGAAACACTGAGAATACTTCCATCAGTGTGCAGTCTGATATGCTACCTAAATTTGTTTCAAAGAGAATGCCATTTTTTGGTGTCAAGCATGGTGCATGGCACATAGTAGGTCATGATATATGTTTGTTGACAGCATTAATTACCTTCTCCAACCCTAAACACTCAGAAATTATTTTTCATGTACATATTTAAAATCAACTTTATAGCTAAGCAGGATACATTTTATTATAATCAAAATATTTCCGTTCACTAATTAGGAAGTCTTAGGTCATATTCCAATTCAGAGAAACTAAACATTTTCTTTTGAAAAAAAAATCCCTGCAGATAATCTTAGATATTTCTGATATGCATTGCTTCTCTGCCTTTTGGCTAAGATCAAGTGTGTGATATTTGTAATATGTGTTATCCACCTGTTGGAAACATATATTTTGTTTTCATTTTGTTCATATTTTGTTTTCATTTTCTAGAGGTATTTCTATGCATTTTAAAGTTGCAATATATTTGAATTTTGGTTTTGCAGTCAAATCCAAAAATGAGTGATAATTTGGTTATTTCCTAACTCAAAAATGAAGTGATTATACATGAAGTTGCTGTAAATTAAATCATTTCAACTGCATCAGGGTTAAATTAGGCTATTAGGGGATATTTTTGCTGTAGTATAGGAGGAGGATAATAACTTTCCCATCAGCTAAGTGCTTGCTGGATTGTGGACATTAAATAAATGAATGAGCAATCATTACAAAAACGCAACACACTAAAAAGTCTCCCACGCTCTCTTTCTGCATTACAAATAAAAACAAATCTTTTAAAATGTAGATTACTTTGAACTTTGGATTATTCTTCCTTTAACAATAAGCACTGGTTATTTTAAAAGAAATCACAAATATTTCCACAACATATGTATTTTTTTATTCAGTCAGGTCAACAAGGGAAATTGAAACCCTGGGTTCAGGTATTCATCTTTTAGCTTGCTATTTATTAGAGATTTGCTGTTAGAGATTTTCCCTTTATAATTTTTAAATAACTTGTCAATTTAGAATGAATTAATCCAAATGAAAATAATTTTATTTTATCACTTCCAAGTTTAAGATTAAATTTGCACTGCCCACTGTCCACATGTAACTATCTACAGTTGAATTATCCAGATTAAGGAGAACTATAAAGTCAGTTTCTCAGTCCCCCTGGTCACTTTTCAGGTGCTCAGTAGCTGCACGTGGGTAGTGGCTACTGAATTAACGCAGGGATGTACCATCTCCATCACCGCAGAAAGTTCCGTTGAATGGCTCAGGACCAGAGGATGAGCTCAGAAGTTTAAGTAATACACAATGATTGAATGATGTGACGTTATTCAAAGTTCACCTGGAAATATACAGCTCTTAACTTTAAATGCATTGTTGCTCTCTTGGGGCTGGACAATTTCTGCAAACCCTCTTTCCTTCAGAATTTAGGCATTGGTTTTGATGCTGAGCATTGGAACTCTGGGCAATAAAATGATCTGGGGGGTTTGCCTTGCGGATTGCCACCTATTTATAAGACAATGTGTAGTGTCCTTAAAAAACAGTACCGTTGTGCTTTGAATGTTGGAACTACCATCTTAATTCCAAGTGATACCACTGAGCTTTCACAGATCTCAAATTAGTTATATATTTATATATCTTCATTTTTTAAAAAATGTTGGAACTATTTGAATCAGACTTATGGCTCCCAGATGTTTGATTTTCACTCACCTCCATTCTGGTCTGTACTATAAAGGGCTCCCGGCTGCATTAACATGGCCAGCAGAGCTTGCATCTGTCTGCGTCAAGATTGGTTGCCCAGTGCTCAGCACTGTTTGTGACACAACACACAGGTGCTCAACACACGCCTGTTGCCAGGCACCATGGACTCTCCTGTGGCTTGCCCTGGGTGGGAACTGTGCTTACTCTGCCTTCAAGCGCTTTTGCTGAGAGTGGCTGTCGAGGGATTCTGGTCCAAAGCTCTCACCTGGTCAAGTTCTCACAATTGGCCAATCGCATAACAGCTATTAGCACCCAAACTAGAGAAAAAAATGGTCAAATTATATCTTCAAAACTGTTTTTAGGGAAAAGTTTCTGGAAACTTGAATGGCCACCAAATCCCCAGTTCTAATCTTTCACTGTTGGGCATTTAAAAGACATTTGGAAGTCATCATTTTTATTAAAGATTTATTTATTTATTTGAAAGTCAGAGTTACACAGAGAGAGAAGAAGAGGGGGAGAGAGAGAGAGAGAGAGAGAGAGAGAGAGAGAGAGGTCTTCCATCCGCTGGTTCATTCCCCATTTGGCCACAACAGCCGGAGCTGCACTGATCTGAAGCCAGGAACCAGGAGCTTCTTCCGGGTCTCCCACGTGGGTTCAGGGGCCCAAGGACTTGGGGCATCTTCCACTGCTTTCCCAGGCCATAGCAGAGAGCTGGATTGGAAGTAGAGTAGCCAGGACTCGAACTGACACCCATATATGGGATGCTAGCACTACAGGCAGTGGCCTTACCCGCTATGCCACAGTGCTGGCCCCTGGAAGTCATCATTTTATTAAAGATTCATTCATTTATTTTGAAAGACAGAGTTAGAGAGAGAGAGAGGGATAGAGAGAGAATTTTCCCTCCACTGGTTCACTCCCCAAATTACCGCAAGGGCCCAGGCTGAGCCAGGCCAAAGCCAGGAGCCAGAAGCTTCTTCCTGGTCTCCTGCATGGGTGCAGGGGCCCAAGCACTTGGGTCATCTTTGGCTGCTTTCCCAGGCACGTTAGCAGGTAACTGGATTGGAAGTGGAGCAGCCAGGACTCAAACTGACGCCCATATGGATGCCTCAGGCGGTGGCTTTACCAGCTACAGCACAGCATCTGCCCCGGAAGTCATCCTTTAAGCACATTCATCTATATGGCTAACTTCCAGGAGTTGAAGGGAGGATCCAGTTTTCCCTCCAGTAGAGGGGACCAGCTTTCTCCAGTGGAGTTTCCACTGGAAAGAGTAGCTGCTTTCCGAAGGCCAGCATCCTTTTGAGGGAGACAGTACGGGAACCCAGAACACATGAGGGCAGGAACATTGGGAAGAAGAACTCTGCATGTAAGTCGAAGGTGCAGTGTTCATGTCTACCTTGCTAAAGTACTTTTCCCAATGCGTCAGGCCACTATTGGTCAGACAAACAGCCAGCTTCGGACAAGGAAGCAGCTGGGCCAGGTGGCCCAACGGTGACAGAGAACACAGCTATTTGAATCCAAGAAATCAGGCATAATCTGGATGATGGTTTGCTTTTTCTATCAGTTTTTCAAAATGTTTGTCAATCGCCTGAGTTCTTTTTGTCTGGCTGCTGCCATTAAGTAAGAAAAATACAGAAGTCTTTGTCTATGCAAGATTGAGGCGGAGAGGACAAGAATCTGTCTGTCTGTACCATTTCCCCTAAGCCTCTCATGATCTCTGTGTCCTCAGCCCACCCCTGCACTCCTCCCCCAGTTTGTAACCCTTCAGGCAGCTAGGACTCTCAAGACTGGGCTGTTCTTGCAGCATAAAGAGCTGCTCTGTTTGAACTTGATCTTTTCCAGTGCTTACCCACCAGTCCTGTGTCCCATGCTGGAGAACTTTACACTTTCTGAGTTTACAGTTAATAATGATCAGTTAATCAGATGAGCTGGTGCCTCTATAAATGTTACCTACAGTTTTGTCACCTTTCACAGTCCTTTAGGATGCGCTTGTGTAGTCCAGAGAGTCATTACAGTAGCAGGCTGGATTTGGGGGTAGAAGATTCTTTGGCACTCCTCCAGATCACATGGGAAGCTCATTACTTCACAAATTTTTTTAAGGCCAACAGTTGCAAAAAGAGTTTTGGTCTCAGGACAGTTTTATAATCTTAAAATTGAGGGAGATTTCTGGTCTGGACAATGTGGTATAGACCTACTTCTCCTTGATGCTCCCTTCTAAGCACAAATGAAAAATAATGAAAAGCAATGCTAATGAAAAATAATGCAAGGGACAACCAAGGGAGAAATCTGAAAGGTGGCAAGAAGAAAGCAAATTGCTTTGGGCCCCTGGAAAAAAACAGAGACAAAGTATCCTATGTCTCCCACCCTGTAGAAGGGGACCCAGTCCTGGTGTGTCCCGACCTCCAATGTAGTAACAGAGGACAGCCCAGGTGAGCTCGCTCCTCCCCCAGATCAAATGGGAGTCCCTCTAACATCACTAACATTAGTGGGCGGAAGAAAGATGCTCCTTCTCCACTGGGCCTCAGATGCTCCCTCTTTACCTCCAGATACGGAGGTGGGAGCGTGGAACAGACGAGAGGGACAGAGCCCTGGCAAGTGGAAGAGTCTGGGCAGGCTATTTGTTTCTGTGGATCTCTGGCTGTGCTCCGCTCACTCCACAGAAACACCAGGGCAGCAGGGGGCACCACAACACCCAAGTCCTGCTGAGTGACACTTGGCAACCTGACCTAGGGAAACGTTTCTGCCTCCGGGAGCAGTAGGGTCAGGAGACAAACGAAAACCCCAGTGATAACCAGATAAACCAAACCAGCCAAAACAACACTGCAAAGACCCTAAAAATGAAACTGCTGTTAGAACCCTAGCTCACAAAAAATAGGCCAACACATGCATATGGAACAGACCACTAGGGTGGAATGAAAGATTAAAATAGGAGTCTCCTAACATAATAGACAAAACCTTCAGTCAGAAGTCATCAAGCATCCCAAGGAACAAGGAATCCCAAGTCGAATGAAGAAAGAAAATCAGACGAGATCAGGCACGCTTAGAGTGGTATGGCTATAGACAAAAAAAAAAAAAAAAAAAAAAAAGAAAGAAAGAAAAGAAAAGAAAATCAATGAATGCCAACACTGAGGTGAATCAGATGTTGGAATTATCTGACAAAGGATTCAAAATAGTCATTATAAAATGCATCAAGAACCATTGAACATTATCTTTTTTTTAAAGATAGGATTCATTTTTCTTTTTTTAACAGCTAAGCACAGTACTGCATAGTATATAAATACACTATAATTTCCTTTTTTTTAAAGAATTTATTTATTTGAAAGACAGAGTTACAGAGAGAGGTAGAGACAGAGAGAGAGAGAGGTCTTCCATCTGCTGGTTCACTCCCCAGATGGCCACAACGGCTGGAGCTGCACCAATCTGAAGCCAGGAGCCAGGAGCTTCCTCCAGGTCTCCCATGCAGGTGCAGGGGCCCAAGGACTTGGGCCATCTTCTACCGCTTTCCCAGACCACAGCAGAAAGCTGGATCAGAAGAGGAGCAGCCGGGTCTCGAACTGGCACCCATATGGGATGCTGGCCCTGCAGGTGGAGGATTAACCTACTGCGCCACAGCGCTGGCCCCTGAACATTATCTTAAAACAAGTGAAAAACTGAAAATTTCAGAAAAGACAGTTATAAAATATAAAAGGAAGAAGGTAATTCTGTCATTTGTGACAACATGATGAACCTGAGGACGTTATGCTAAGTGAAATAAGCCAGGCAAAGAAAGACAAATACAGTGTGATCTTGCTTATAAGTGGAATCTATAAACGCTGAACTCTTGGGAGTAGAATGGTAGGTATCCAGGGCTGGGAGGGGAGGGGTGAGAGAATTGGGAGAAGTTGATCAAAGAGTACAAAATCCCAGTGCAATAGGAGCAAGGTGATCGTGACTAATAATAATATACTATGCATTTCAAAATTGCCAAAACAATAAATTTTAAATGTTCTTGCTACTACTATAAATGATGAATGAGTGAAGTGAGTACTTAGCTACCCTAATACAATCATTTCACAATGCACATATTTTTCAAAGCATCAGATGCATATATACAATTATTATTTGTCAACTACAAATAAAAATTAAATTAAAAGAATCCAAATAAAAGCTATATACTGCAATTGTCTGTTTCTATGAAGACCCTTTTAATCTATAGGTTCCTGCTCAATTTACTTCTTCTCTATCTGAATTATTTTTTTAATAAAGTTGGATTGTTTACCTCCACAAATTATAGAACTGAGCAATGCAATACCAAAAATGAAAAATTTCCTTATGGGCTCCATGGTAGAGCAGAGATGGCAGAAAATAGAATCTACAACTGGTGAAACTGCCCCTCAGGAATGGAGGGGAAATAATAAGATTCTCAGTCAGAGGAAAACAAAAAAAATGTATTGCTAGCAGACATACTCTAAAGAATGGCTAAACAAATGTCTTCAAACAGAAAATAAATGATAAAGAATCTTGGAGCATTAAGAAGGATGAAGGAACAACAGTAGCAGAAACGTGAGCACACACAATAGACTATCCTTTAACTTGTGAATTTCATAAATCATATTTCATCATTGAAACAATAGTTATAACATCTTATACTCAAGGCAGTGATATTTTAAAGTGGACCTGAATGTAAGTCAGGTTTCCACACTTCACTCATAGTACTAAAATATTGATACCAGTAGATTGTGTTGACTCCTATATACTTACCCAGAGCAAGAACTATAGAAACTGTACAAAGATGTACAGATTAAACACTATGAACAAATAAGCATGGAATTATAAAAAAATGTTCAAGTAACTGATAGGAAGGTAAGGAAAGAGTAATAGAGGAATAAGAATCAAAGGAGAAAAACAACAAATAATACAATGGCATGCCTAAGAACTAACAGATCAATGATTATAGAAAATGTAAGCACACTGGATGGAAATCCAACTACATGTTGCTCACAGGAAACTCACATTAAACTTAATGACAAAGTAGACTGAAAGTAAAAGGACAGAAAAGTTTATGCCATGTAAGTATTAATTAAAAAAAATCTGGAGTAGCTATATGAATATCTGACATAGTAGACTTCAGAGCAAATAAAATTACTAGAAACAAAAAGACAATATCTAAAGACAAAAGGATCAATCCAGCCAAAGGGCATGACAGTTCTTAATGCATACACGTTAAACAACAGAGTCTCAAAAGACACAAACAAAAACTGATAGCAAGCTAAAAGGAAAGAGAGGAAGCCACAATTACAGATGGTAACTTCAATTCTCCCTCTCAGAAGCTAATTAATCTACTAGACAGAATGTCAGCAAGGAAATGGAAGATCTGAAAAAGACAATCAACTAACAGGGTCTAATTGAATGTGCTGTTATTCCATCTATGCATCTATCAGAATGGCTAAAAGGGAAAATAGTGACAGCATCAAATTCTGCTAAAGAGGTGGAGAAATTGGATCACTCCTTTGGTTAATGGGAATGTCAAATAGTGTAGCCACTCTAGAAAATAGTGTGGCTTGTTTTTAATAAAATTAAACATACAACTATCACATGACTCAGCGATTGCACTTGTGGGCATTTGTCCCAGAGAAATGGAAATGTCTATTCACACAAAAATCTGTACACAATGGTGTGGGTGTGTGGCCTAGCAATTAATTTGCCTTGTGGGGTATCTGCATTCCGTATCAGAATGCTTGAGTTCCAGTCCCAGCTCTGCTTCCAATTCCAGCTTCCCGCTAATGAACATCTTGGGGGCATATCAAGTGATGGCTCAAGTACTTGGATCCCTGCCACTCATGTGGGACACCTAGATTGTGCTCCTGGCTCCTGGCTTTAGTCTCAGATCAGCCAAAGTTGTTGTGGATGTTTGGAGAGTGAACAGATGGAAGCACTCTCTGTATGTCTCTCTATCTCTCTGCCTCTGAAATATATAAATAATAAAATGAAAACAACAGTGAAGCACCTTGTAAACTTAAAAAAGTCTCTACATGAATTTTCATTGCAGTTTTATTCAATATCTAAAAGTTATAAATAGCCCAGATGTCCTAAAATGTGAATAGACAAATTGTTCTAACACATGACTGATACACTGTTGACTGCTACAAGGCAATAAAAAGCAACAAACCACTGCTGATACACCCAACAACCTAGGTGAATTTTTAGGTAATTATGGTGAGTGAAAAGAGCCAGTTCCAACATTTATTAGCTCTGTGATTCTATTTGTGTAACATTTACCAATGGAAGACAGATTAGTGATTATCATTGGTTAGAAACAGGATGTAGTGCAGCAGGCAGGTGGATGTGATTATGAGCACAATATGAGGGGTCCCTGGGAAATACCACTCTCCAGTATTTTTTAAAAATAATTTTGTATTTATTTGAAAGGCATAGAGACAGAGACAGACAGACATCTCCTATCTACTGGCTTACTCTTCAAATGCCTGCTCTCTATGGGAAACCGCTGCCTGAGGCATCCCATACGGGCATCAGCTCGAGTCCTGGCTGCTCCACTTCCAATCCAGTTACCTGCTAATGTGCCTGGGAAAGCAGCCAAAGATGACCCAAGTGCCCATATGGGATGCTGGCCCTGCAGGTGGAGAATTAACCTACTGCGCCACAGCACTGGCCCCTGAACATTATCTTAAAACAAGTGAAAAACTGAAAATTTCAGAAAAGACACTTATGAAAATATAAAAGGAAGAAGGTAATTCTGTCATTTGTGACAACATGATGAACCTGGAGGACATTATGCTAAGTGAAATAAGCCAGGCAAAGAAAGATGAATACAGTGTGATCTCGCTTATAAGTGGAATCTAAAAACGTTGAACTCTTGGGAGTAGAATGGTGGGTATCCAGGGCAGGGAGGGGAGGGGTCAGATGGAAGCCTGGAGCCTGGAACTCAATCTGGGTCTCCCATATGAGTAGCAGGGACTCAAGCACTTGAACTGTCATCTACTGCCTTCCAGGGTGTGAATTGCTAGGAGGCTGGGATTGAGAGCATAGCTGACACTCAAACCCAGGCTCTCCAATATGCAATGTGGGCATCCCAAGTGGTATCTTAACTGCTGTGCCAAATGCCTGCCCCTGTTCGATATCTTGATTGCGGAGGTGGCTACATGGAACTACACACTTAGTTGTATATCACTAAGTGAACACACATACACATGTACGTAAAACTGGAGAAAGATGAATAAGATTGGTGGTTTGTATTAATGTTAGTATCTGGGCTGTGATATTATAGTGTAATTTTACAAACTGGGTAAATTGTGCATGGGCTCTCTGTCTTATTTTTTAGAATTACATGCGAATCTACAATTACTTCAATGAAAGTTTGAATTAAAAATCACCAAGAAACCCAAAGATCTTTCTCTATTTGAGTTATTTTTATCTATAATTTTTGTGCTAGAAATTAAAACTGAAAACATAGGACACATAAGCTCACATTCCATTAGATGCCAAAGCAATAACATCATTTCCTATTATGTAACTTCTAGAAAACTCTATTGTACATTTATGAAAGGATGAAAATGAAAAAGAAAAATAGCATTTATAAAAGATTTATTTATACATTTGAAAGGCAGAGAGAGAGAGAGAAAGAGAGAGAGAAATATCTTCTATCCACCGGTTTATTCCACAAATGGTCACTACAGCCAGGGCTGGGTCAGTCCAAAACCAGAGGCCCAGAATTCTGTCTGTGTCTCTGACATGAGTGGCAGAGGCCCAAGGACTTGGGCCATCTTCTGCTGCTTTCCCAGGTACATTAGCAGGGGGCTGGATCAGAAGTGGAGCAGCTGGGACTTGAACTGGCACTCCGACATAGAATTCTCACATCACAAGCTGCAGCCTAAGCCACTGCGCGACAATGCCATCCCCAGAGAAACATCTTAGTATTACTATGAATAGAGCTTTGCTCCCACAGCCGCTCAAAATGGTCTTAGGGATAGGGTAACCAACATGTAGTATTAATTTGCCTGGGACTTCCCTTGTCTTCTCCCTGAACATTCTAGCAAGTTGGTGTAGTTTCTCTGAGACTTAGCAGATGGTAGAACTGAAAGTCCCAAATCCCACATCTAAGGAACCTCTGTGGCCCTGGTCAAACTAGGTTGGTCTTTCTTCATATTCGCTGACTTTTTGAGTTCCCAGAACCTCTGTGTCAGGCCATCCTCACACAGAGGAAATTTTCAATTCAGTGTTATTGCCCCAGCTTCACATAGGATTTGCTCATCTTCACATTAAAGTTTGTTGGAAACTTCCTTTCCCTTGCCTCAATTGCTGGCTTAGCTTTCTTGTATGGTTCCTTCTATTTTCTCTGTCTTCCCTCGGAATCAGCTAAAACATCTTTAAAATTTTTGTGATGAAAAAGTGTCAGCAGAATGTACATATATATATCATTGTCTTTTTGATGATTATCTTTCCAGGTCAGGTTAGAGTGGTACAAGTGATCATCCCAGAGGGTTTTGTGAATGTGACCGTTGGATCTGATGCCACCCTTGTCTGCCTCTACAAAACCACTGTGACCTCGCAGGACAAGCTCACCATCCAGTGGTCTTTCTTCCATAAGAAGGAATTGGAGCCAATTTCTGTAAGGACTCTTTTCCTAAACTCTTCCCTTTTGGTAGTTCTGACTGAAAACTATTGAGGTAAGTGTGTAAAGGAATGCTGTACCAGTGCTGGTGGTGCCAGAACCTCTGAGACAAAGAGTTTGAAGATAGCTGTTTAGGGAAGTCCATCAACTAAGTGACTCAGCCTTTGCCTTTTTTCATATTTGATCATTCCCCATTATCTCCGTTCTGTATTTGTCAACATCAAGTGTATGATGCATTCCAGAGTAAACAGGAGCAGCCATTCTCATAGGTAAGAGAGACGGTAGTTCTGAAAGAATTCCACACACAACCCCCCCACACACACATACAGACACAAATATTTCATTATTTCCAGAAAATTCTAGTTTAAATGCAAGTTTAACTGATAGGTGTCTGACGAACTTAATATCTGGGATCTGCCTGTCAGGTGAGCTAGCTCGTTATGCCAGGCTGAGTTCCAACAGAGTGAGACTCCCCAGATAGGTGGGAAGAGGCCATGCTGGTGATGAATCCTGGGTGATGAAAAGCAGCATGAGGTGAGTGGGGAGAGGGTAGGGTGGGTAGGCATAGGATCCTGGAGAAGAGGTTGGTGGATGAAAGCCAAGGAAGGAGAATGATTCTATATGAAAGCTGCCCGTTCCCAAATTTTCCTCCATCTGGCCTTCTTGAAATTAACCCAAGGATTAAAATTGTGTACTCAAAGATGTGTGTGTGTGTGTGTGTGTACATATATACATGAGCATATAGTCCATTGCATGCCCACACACATCCTTTGATGGAAAAGGTTGAAAGTTTTCATCAGATTCCCAAAAGGATGCATGACCCAAAACAGTGCTTAAAGAAAAGACAAGTTAGTGTGGTTTGGAATAGTGGAATGCATTTGAGGTGGGCTCTAAAGGAAAGGAAGGGTTTACATTAGAAGAAAGATACAGGGAGAACAAATCGAATGGGCTGGGGGAAGGCCAGGGACGGAGATGGAGGAAAAGGCGGGCATTACTTTGGAGCAGCCACACCTTGGCCAGCGTCACTTCTGTTTAGCAGGAATCACCATTCAAGAGGAGTTTCCATCAATGTCTCCCTCTGAGCAAAGTTAAATAAGTTTGCTTGGTACTGGCTACCTTGGACAAATACCTGAATCACTCTGTGCCTTTCTTTAAAACGTGGTAGAACAGCAATACTCATGGGGACTCAACTGGCATAAAGCATGTGAAAACACATGGAAAAAAATATAAAGCCCTGTGAGTTTTATCCCATGTAACCACCATTGCGATTAGCAGCACCAGGTTCACCAATGGTGATTCTACGTGTTTCTGTCACCCAAATGCCCTGACCTAAGACCTTGCGTATTGGAATCAACTAAGAAATTGTCACTTTCTTTTGCATGTTGCTCTCCGATTATGGAAAGCAATAATCAAATGCTCTTTCTTCCTTTAAAATTCAACCTCCACACTATCCTTTTCAATGTGTTATTTATCTATATAGACTTGAGCACTCCTTTTGACAGTGGGGGCTGAATTTAGAGAGACCTTGCCAACATATTTTGAGTGAGATGTTTTGTGCTTGACACTCAAATCAAGATGTCTTCAACTGCCCGGAGGCCAAGCAAATCTAGTCTGAGTTCAAAATCACAACATTTTCCTTACGCCTCCTCTTGACACTGGGATTTAAAAGGTTACCTCTTGGTTGAACTGAGTAGATCATGAGGAGCTGAGAGGGAGCTAAGGGACTGAAAGAGCTTATGGGCAGGGAAGAAGGTATACGTGTTTGAACTGAAGGTGGCTTTAGCTCAGAACAGCTCATAGAAACACTTTTTAAAGAAAATTTATTAACAAAAAATGTATTCAGTAGCTTTTAAAAAGATATTTATTTGAAAGGCAAAGTTACAGGGTGGGGGAGGGAAGAGAGAGAGGAGGGGGATATATCGTGAGATCTTTCATCTGCTGGCTGACTCCTCAAATGGCTGCACTGGCCAGAGCTGAGCCAGGTCTCCCACGTGGGTGGCACGTGAGAGCACGTGGGTGGCAGGTGCTCAAGCACTTGTACTTTCTGCTGCTGCTTTCCCAGGCACATTAGCAGAGAGCTGGATCAGAAGCAGGGCAGCCAGGATTAGAACTGCTTCTCATATGGGATGCCGGCATCACAGATGGCAGCCACAACACAGGACCCTGAGTAGTTTATTTACTTGCCATTTACCACACTTTCCAAAGTGTCAGACACAGGAGGGGCAAGTGTAATTTAAGATAACTACTCTTTAGGGGGTGTTCCAATCAAAGGATATCCTCTGTATGGAACTGCTGGATCGAGAACATGTTCCCTGACCTTAAAACTTCAGGAGACCTGGGCTACGCCTATGAGTTAGCCATATAGCAGTCATGGCAGAGTAGGGCCAGCTCTTGGCTTGAGGGCAATCAAAAGCATCCCCAAGGGGCAAACCTTCTCTTCCTTCTGTTTCCCTGTGCTGCCTCAGCTCACCATAGCTAGATCTCCATTACAATCATCCTCAGGTCTCTACTGTTTGGAGAACTAGTGTCCCTGCCTGCTCTGCCAGACTCCGCAGGCATGTACTTCTCTCTGCTTTGTCAGACGAGTGGTTTTGAACCCCAGTGGAAATCTGATGGATGTGAGTTCTACTCTTGCTCTACCACTGACTTACTGGCTGGATGACCTTACAGAAGTCATCTGATCTTTCAGAGGTTCAGTTTTTCTATGTGCAGTGGAACTACTGGTCTACCTCAAAAGTGTAATGTGAAGATGAAATGAGATGTGTGTGAGGCACCAGGAAGCCTTCAACACAATAAGCTTTCAGTGAATGTGAGCTATGATTATCAGCAGCATCACTCTGGAAATGGTGGTTTTGTAAAATCCATAGGCCATTGGCACTAGGGAACCTAGCCCAACAAGATACACTTGGCAAGACTGAACAGCAAGGGGAGAGTGCTCTTCAGAGACATCAGAGGCAAGAATGTCTTCCAGTTCCACTCCCTACTGGGTCCCTGTAGCTCATGGGAGGGCCCAGACCCTTCTCTGCTCCTCATCCCTGAACAGACAGCTGGCTCAACCAAGAGGTTGAAGACATTGGGTGTTGAGATGGTACTCTTCAACATGAGATTTGAGCACTTCCATGCATTTGAAAGTCACTGGATCACATTGTATGTTAATCCAAGGATTGCTGCTGGAACACTTGGCGGAGGGGGAGGTGTTAAAAAGAGTCTGCTGTACTATTAGACAATTCTGTGACTTATGGGGGGTAAAATATGGCCAGACTGACCACGGGGCTATTCGATTCAACTCCTGGGTTGATGTGGCAGTATACCATGTAGCATTCGGCTCTCAGATCCACCCATTTCTGCTCAAACACAGCACAGCCCGTGCCTCAATACTGAGGGTATGGAGGAAAAGGCAGTCAGTCAGTGTCTAAAAATGGCGCATGCAAGAGACGCTCGGGGAAGATGTAGCTGGACTTCTCAGGTAAGAAAACCTATTGATGCACTACTGGACCTTTTCACTGCTTCCAGTCTCCAGGGCACGTGCAGCAGGTTTCGGAGTGGGGCGGGAGGGTCTCAGTTTGGTAATGATGTAGATCAGCACAACCCTGTGACAAGGCCTGGGCAGTCTTGGGTTTACCTTCTCACGTCCATGTCTGGAACTCTTTTCTGCCTCCTCTCCGAAAGACTCAGAGCCCTACAGCTGCCCTAATCAGGGCAGTGGATAGCTCTTGCCATATGCCCGGCCTCCCATCCTCCCTCAAATCCTGTGCTAAAAAAAGCCCTTGATCTTGAGGCCTGTGATACCATCTTGCTTATTAATATTTTCTCAATATCAATAAGCTCGTGGGTTCTTGCCATGTATTCAGAAAAGAATTCTGAATACTGGCTCAAATAGACCAGACCACATGGTAAGTTTTAAGGATTTTATTCAGTGTAAGAAATGAGTAGGAGAGTGAGGGCTTTATTTAGGGGAGAAAGAAAACTCTAGAGGCTAAGCAGGCCAGGAGCCAGCCATGTGCAGCAAGCATGCAGGCAGGAAGGCAGGGAGCAGGTGCCCGAAGGCCACGGGCCCTGAAGGCACGGGCAGCAAGGACAACAAAGGGGCAACAAAATGGAGGGGCCCACCGTGCTCCAGGCCTTACCACTTCCAAAGGGGAGTGGCTACATAGCCTGATTGGCAGGTGTGTGTACAGGTGGGATCAGGTAGGGGCATGCAATCACACAGGGGCATGGTTGAGGGTGTGGTCTTCCAGCTCACAAATCTAGTCGAATTTATCCTATGTGCCTACCTATATCACCTGACATTTCTTAACACCCAGGGCAGGTGTGATCTCTTACTGACCATCCCCTCCCAGAGGGTTCCTTTGGTGAGTAATGATTGCAGGAGTATCCTACAAGTCTCCTGGAAAGAGGGCCAGGATATTCATCAACATAGTCTTCCTCTCAGAGAATCCCTTCCTCAGCAAATATGGAAGGATTCAGCCTCAGTCCCGCAGCAGGGAGTCTCGGCTGGGCACAGGCAGGCTAGTATGGACATTTGGAGTGGTATGGTGACTCTATGGCCACACAGATGGCCTCCTCTTCCCCTCAGCCTGTTACTGGTAAAACTACAGAGACCTCACTACCCATGAACAGAATACCTATTTACCCTACTTTACAGGGGTCTCTCACATGATCCTTACTATTCCCCAATATTCTAGCAGGAGAAACCTTTGGCCATTCTCATGTCCTTACCAATACACACATAATTTGGACACCTTGTCTCCCAGGAGCTGGTGTTTTCATGTACTCTGGCTTTTCAGATTGCCCAACCTGGATGCTCTTTACAGGTAGCGTTGTATTAAATGCTTTCTGGAGTGTTCCATCTCCTTGGGGTCATTTGAGAATGGAAGAGGTGTTGGTTTTATTGTTTTGAGTGGGAGTCATGACAGGCATTTCTTAGGTGGTGCCTAGAGATGCTAAATGTTCTACAATATATAGGACAGACACACACAACAAAGGATCATCTACCCAAAATGTCAGTGTCACCCTCATTGAGCAACACTGCATGGGATCATTCCTCCTCTTTATCCAAGTTTATCTGTTCTGTGTCCCATTCCCTCATATCTTCTATAAGTTGATCTAATGTTAAAGTGTTAAGAATTGGTGATAGCTTGTTCTCTTCCAAAAAAGTGCGTTTAAGCAAGGATCTGTCATGCCTTTACCTAAAAGCAGTGATTCAAATGGGCAGATATTTCAAGCAAATGGCAAGCTGGCAAGAAAGTGGTTTGGAGGGGACAAAAGAAGTTTTCTGCTGGTATTGTATCCCTTCCGTGTGCAATCCCAGCCCCCCAAAGTGCAGTCCAGAGAAAATGCTTGGCTTGAGACCCTTATCACCCCCCATCACTACTGCACCCCCTGCCATGACTTGCCCCTTTATGAATGGTGCAAGAAAGCGAAGCTGGAAGGGAAAGGATGGGTGGTTCGCTGTGGACTTCCATGCCCTCTGCATCCCCAGATGCAGTAAAAGCATTTCTGGAAGCTCAAAGCATTTAGCAACACCAACTCAGACTCCAATAGAAAGCAGACAGCATTCTTCCTACGCTCCTTGTGTCTATGCCAAGCCCCTAGATGGAGAGCAATGTCATAAAGCTGAGGAGACAATCTTTAAGGACCAATCTGGCTCCCAGCTGCAAGGCCTCAAGTGACTAGTCTCTTGGCACAGTAGGAGGGGAAAGGCTGCTTTGTATAGAATCAGGGGCCTGCGAGGCAGCTGGCCAATGTGGACAGCACCACGTGGCAAGGCCCTCTTGGCCTGAGAAACACCAGGCCAATGGAGAATAGCAATTGGCAAGAGCAAGGGTCAGACTGGAACCGCCCCAAATGGGGAACATTTCATAAGAATTGCCTGCCTCGCTTCAGACAGGGCTACGAGTAACTTATCTTAATGTAGTCCATATGGATCAAGAGGTCTGGATTCCAGGCCTGACTGTAAATTATGTGACCTTGGGAAAATCCCTTCCTCTACTGGGAACTCAGTGCCCTTCTCTCTAGCAGAAGGGATCACAGGCGACAGCCCCCTGGGCCAGCTTTGGCCATTGGCTATATGAAGGTGCTAGATTCTAAAAGGTCTGTGGGAAAGTGAAATGAACAGATCATTCTGGTGCAAAGATGCTTCAAGTCCATGCACAGTTTTTCTTTTTTTCACAATTCACACTTTCCATGAACTTTTGGGAGACCCTTCGTATTTCAGTTAGCCATCAGGTATTTTGATTGTTCCCACAGTTTGAATGCCTTGTTGGCACTGGCTCTGTAGCTCACCACAGTCCCCACTGTCCCCTCTAATTTTACCACTAGCTGCCAGCCCCTCCCCTCCCCTTGGTTCCAACATGTAACTGGCTCCTGAAGCCTCCTTAGCCTTAGAAACCATGAACGAGGCAATCTGGAAGAGGATCTGATAACTAACATCCTGCTGTGACTGCACACCTCGGCGTCCGGCATCGCCAAGTGGGGGAGGCACAGAGTACCTTGGAAGAAGGGAGGGCAGTCTGCCATGGACACAGATACAAAGGGCAAGTGGGAAAACAATAAACAAGCACCACTTAGGAAAAGGAACATGTAGATGGATTTTTTTTAAAGATTTATTTATTTATTTGAAAGTCAGAGTTACACAGAGAGAGAAGGAGAGGCAGAAAGAGAGAGAGAGTGAGAGAGAGAGAGAGGTCTTCCATCCACTGGTTCACTCCCCAGTTGGCCGCAACAGCTGGATCTGTGCTGATCTGAAGCCAGGAGCCAGGAGCTTCCTCCGGTCTCCCACGCGGGTGCAAGGGCCCAAGGACTTGGGCCATCTTCTACTGCTTTCCTAGGCCATAGCAGAGAGCTGGATCGGAAGTGGAGCAGCTGGGACTTGAACCCGTGCCCATATGGGATGCCGGCATGCAGGCAGCAGCTTTACCCAGTACGCCACAGCGCCAGCCCCTGGATTTTCTTCAAGTAGGACTCACCCCACCCCATTCCTGCCGAGTATGTGGCTAGTTGAACATCCATGGCTCTCCTGGACCTCGATGGCTTTGATCTCTGTACCGGCAATATTCTTTCTTTGAAAAGTGTGCAAACTATACAGGATCACGGGCCAGGCTCTGGCCATTATTCAGCTGTGAGTTTTCAAAGAGTTATTCTTTTGTGGAAAATGGAACCAAGTTGTAGTCCTTCCTGTGTGATTAGATAAGCAAGACCAGGAAAAACCTTTCTTTCTTTTTTCCTTTGCAAGGATAGTGTGACAACGTGGACTTCCCCTAACAAAAAGCCCCTCCATCTATGTGTCTGGCCACTGTCTCACCCTGGGGACTTTGCTTCCCACCTAGCACCCTGAAGCCAAAGTCTTTCCCTTTTCCATCTCCCTTGTTAGTCCGCCTTACCTCCCCCGACCCCGTTCCTATCCTCATTCCTGAGAGCCGCCTTTATTCAGTCCCAGGTAAGTTACAGGTCCTGTGTCTCCGTGCTTATTTACTCATTTCACCTTGATTTCCTGCCCACGTACGGAACTTTTTTTTAAAGATTTATTTATTTTATTTGAAAGTCAGAGTTATACAGAGAGGAGAGGCAGAGAGAGAGAGAGAGAGAGGTCCTCCATTTGCTGGTTCACTCCTCAATTGGCCACAACCCCAGGAACTTTTTCCGGGTCTTCTATGTGGATGCAGGAGCCCAAGGGCCTGGGCCATCTTCTACTGCTTTCCCAGGCCATAACAGAGAGCGGGATAGGAAGTGGAGCAGCCGGTGTCGCTCCCCCTCTTCATGGAGGAACGACACTAAACCCTGCCTAGGCTTCATATCCGAGTCACGGCCCCATTATGTCGCTCCCCCTCTTCGCGGAGGAACGACACAGGACCCTGCGCTGTTCTTTTGTCTGCTCGGCCCTCCCCGGGTTTGCTGCTGGTTCTTCCCGGGTTGGCTACTGTCCCTTCCACCTCCGTGGAAGGGCGGTTCCCCCTGCCACCTTCCCCACTTCCGCAGGGGAGCGGCACACCGCCGGCCGGCTCTCTCGGGGGCTGCTCAGATGTTCCTTCAGATAGATGTTCCTCTTAGATGTTCCTGGTGCATGTTGTCTCTCTCCTCCTTTATAGGCCTCTTCCACCAATCCCAACTCTGCTACCCACACGCCGAGTACGCTGCTCTCCTCCAATCAGGAGCAAGATCAGC
Source organism: Oryctolagus cuniculus (assembly GCF_051225735.1). Taxonomy (NCBI): domain Eukaryota; kingdom Metazoa; phylum Chordata; class Mammalia; order Lagomorpha; family Leporidae; genus Oryctolagus; species Oryctolagus cuniculus. The sequence goes on along the minus strand of NC_142888.1, from coordinate 84,825,546 downwards.
TCCTGCAGCTCAGTCAATCAAATTGGCGAGAGGCAGCTGCGTAGAAGTTGTTACTCCCTTCTCAGCGCCATATTGTGGGAAAGCAGATGCATAGAATAAGTCTTAATTCCAGTAACTTAGTCTAGTCCGAGTTGCTCCCAGTTGCTCCCCACAGCCGGGACTCGAACTGGCGTCCATATGGGTTGCTGCGCTTCAGGCCAGGGCGTTAACACGCTACACCACAGCACTGGCCCTTTTACAGGACTTTAATGGGGTTTTATTTCTCACATCCAAGTCCTGGCCTAAAGCCTCCTTTCTTGGCCCCCAATCTCTGCAGCACCAAGGGCTTTCCTCTTGGATCCTCTGGGACTATCTGTGGGCCTCGTGTTGTCTCTCACTGGAGGTTGATCAGGCACCAGGATAAAACTGGGCTGACTCATCCCCAGTCTTCTTGGGCAGATGATCAGTCTGTAAACGGCTTTCTTGGCCAGCGCCGCAGCTCACTTGGCTAATCCTCTGCCTGCGGCACTGGCACCCCAGGTTCTAGTCCCGGTTGGGGCACCGGATTCTGTCCCGGTTGCTCCTCTTCCAGGCCAGCTCTCTGCTGTGGCCCGGGAGTGCAGTGGAGGATGGCCCAAGTGCTTGGGCCCTGCACCCGCATGGGAGACTAGGAGGAAGCACCTGGCTCCTGGCTTCGGATCTGGCCATTGGGGGATGAACCAATGGAAAGGAAGACCTTTCTCTCTCTCTCTCTCTCTCTCTCTCTCTCAATGTCTAGCTCTGCCAGTCAAAAAAAAAGGGGGGCTTTCTTGATGCCCAGCGACCAACAGGACATCCAATTGTCAATTCAAAATTCAACAAGCTATGTGCTGGATAGTGAAAATAAGCAGGACAGCATGGATACGAAGTCAAATGAAGGTGATAAACCTTTGGTGAGGTGAACCTCCTCCTGTCCCACTTATAAAATGGTGTTCTGGTTTAAAAGCCAAAAGAAGACCATTTGGAGACAAAAATTTGTGTTTTAAATGGGTATGAATGGGTTATAAATGATTGCGTTTAGAACAGGAAAGAGAACTTAAGATTTATGTATTTTGAAAGAGTGACAGAGAGAAAGGGGGAGAGAGAGAGAGAGAGAGAGAGAGAGAGAGAGAGAGAGATAGATCTTCCATCTGCTGGCTCACTCCCCAGATGGCTGCAGCAGCCAGTGCTGGGTCAGACCAAAGTCAGGATCTAGGAGGTTCATCTGAGTCTCCTACGTGGGTAGCAGGGGCCCAAGCACTTGGGCCATCTTCTGCTGCTTTCCCAGGCACATTAGCAGGGAGCTGGATTAAAGTGGAGCACTGGGACTCAAACCTGTGCCAATATGGAATGCCAGCATCACAGGCGGCAGCTTTACCTGCTATGCCACAATGACATTCCCAAGAAAACATATTTATGTTAGAAAAACAAGAGATGAGAGAAACAAGTTCCTCTCCCAAACATGTTTTTTTAACAACTTTCTCTCAAAATCTACCTTTATACTTGAGTTTAAAAATGTATTGAATTTTTGCTTAGATGCAGATACATTTGAATTCAGTAGATAATATTTTTGGTTTCCTGAATGCCTTCCCTCTTTATTTGGCTTAGTGGAAGAGACAGCACTGGACAGGGAATTAGAATGAGGTTGCGGCCGCAACTGCTGCTTTTGTGTGTCGTCTCCTCCTCCTTTGTACCTGTCTGTGCTTTAGCTTTTTTGTTTGTTTATTTGTTGTAAAATCAGAGGAGTACATTAAATGATTTGTGAGATCTTTCTAGTAGATTTGATGAAAATATTAATGATTAATATTAGTGGACTAGGGCAATACCAACCTATTGACAAGTAACCATCACTCAAATTATGCACATTCACAGGAAACTAGCAGAGGGTGTGCCCAGTGTGTATTATGGAGAGACCGCGTGATTACCTAACACAATCATTCCCAAGCTTCAGCCATTCAGGGGCCATCTTCACGATTTTTGTCATATTCTGTATTATTAACACTGTGAATCATATAGTGTTGTTTCCTGTATTGACTTGCTTTCTTCAAATATTAAAAAAAAAATCTGCCTTAGTCTCACCCTAGGCAGCAATATCCAGGAAGCCCCAGCTCTGATGCGCTAGGTACGTCTTTTTCTAATACTCTTTAAAATATCTGCGTGTTCATTTCTGTATCACCTAAAATCAACTTCAGTAACTATACTTTGGGAATACATATCATACTTGAGGAAACATTGCTCAGATGTGGAAACTAAAGGTTGGAGAGATTAAATAACTACGCTTCTTATCACAAAGCAGGTTGCCTTGGAGGCAAAGCTAGAGGCCACCTCGGCTGACTATGTCACAGAGGCTGAGCTGTGGCTGAAACCCAGGCTCTCTGGCTCTTAGGCCAGGCCTGTTTTCACCAGATGGTACTCTCCTCGTGCTTGTCATTAATGAGGGTCACGTTCCTGAATGGAGACGGGACTGTACTCCAGGTCTTCTCAACCTAGTAAGTTATATGAATAACAAGCGAATCCTGGCAGCTGCCAATGAGTCCTTTAATCTCTCTGGGTTCGCTACCACTGACTAAGCAATTCTTTGCCCCTTTCCTAGCTCACAACATCACTAGGACACGATGATAGCAGGTGATTGATCAGGGCCTTTGTGCTCTGAAAGTTTACGCTTCTAGCCAGCAGAACAAACTCAAGGTTGCTTATCCAGAGGGGTATGGGAGCATAAGAGGAGTAGGAACATTTGACTTTTTAGGGCAACCAGATACGTCCCATTGGGAAAGGTAGGTTCAAATGTGAAAGTGTGGATACAGTGGTTTAAAAATGGACAGTTTCGGTTTCTCAGCAGACAGCTGTGTCTTACGTAGAGCTTCCTCCAGGCAGACTTATCAAGTGAGTTTCTTGGTTTCCCAGCCTGAGCTTAGAAGTTGAATTCTGTCAGCTCCAGCTGTCTTTTCCGCTGTAAGATAGGCTTATCAGTGCCTTGATGACATCATGGAGCTGCTCTGCTGTTAGCAGCTGGGAGAAAAATTAAGCACCCCACGGAGCTGAGAAGCCTTGGCCACGGGGTCGGGGGGGGGGGGCCCGGGGGAGACACCTATTTCTCTTGGGAGAAAGATACTGCTGCTTACGAAAGATAACAAACAGAAGGAGCTTCCAGGCAGCGTATCCTAGTCCCAGACACCCTCCAGTCCTCATTTCGGTTATTTTTCTGTCCTAGATTTACTATTCTGAAGGCGGACAAGCTGCAGCCATCGGGCGATTTAAAGACCGAATTATAGGGACCAACAACCCAAGTAATGCCTCTATCACCATCCTGAACATGCAGCCAGCAGACAGTGGAATTTACATCTGCGATGTTAACAACCCCCCAGACTTCGCCGGCAGAAATCAAGGCATTGTCAACGTCAGTGTGCTAGGTATGGACACTTGTTCCTGCCTTTTCTCTTCTTGGAGCAACTTAGGGCACTGAATGAGCCAGGGACCGGGTCATGATGTCAATAGCGTCTCAAGGGGTAACATCCTCCTTGCTCCTTCCACACCACCAGCCCACCCCCCCTAGAGCATTCATAAAACATGTAGGGACAGTTGTCAAAGCCACAAAGGGCCACCAAAAGTCAGCAGTGGAGGACCAGATCCCCGTCTCTGAGGGATGCAACGCAAGTAGATAGGACACTCCACAGACCCACTAAACCAGCAGCCGCAGCTCTTTCAGAGGGAACTTCCAGTTAGAGCCAGACCTATTTAGGGAGACACCTGCCAGCTTATCGCCTCTCCTAAGCATGCCCTCCCGGCTATTACATCATCCTTTAGAATGAAAGCAGCAGGTTCTCTCTAAAATGATAGTGATCTTTGGAAAAAGAAGTACAGTAAGTTGAGCATACACAAATATTCACGGTACCACACTGGGAAAATCATATTTGCTCTTAGGATGAATTTGGAATGGTTCACTTATTCAGTATTTATTGAGTGATAACGTTTTAGTGATGTAAGCTCATAGTTGCTGCCCCCAGGGAAGCTCTCAATTTTGACAATTTGTAAGGTTCCTTTCAACCTTTGAGAGGACAATGTGTGCTAATTTCCTCTCTGCAGGCCCTGAGGGTGGGAAGTTCTAAAGAGAGGAATGAAAGGACTCTCAACCTTTATCGAGTAATCAGTTGTGCTAAGTGTTTTCCCACATCTGGGTAAACTCAATGGAGCTGATCTCCTCCCTGATTCCTCTCAAGTTGTGAATGAGTGTACTTCAAAAAGTTCATAGGAAAATGGAATTAAAAGATAAGTTTATTTTGGCATAAACAATTTTAAATCATGCATAGTTTTTTTAAATATATATTACACGAACTATTTGAAGACTCCTGGTACATACATAACAGGAAAAGAGGACAAGAGGGGCCAGTGTTATGGCATAGCAAGCAGGTAAAGCTGCCGCCTGCAAGGCTGGCATCCCATATGGGCACCGGTTCGAATCCTGGCTGCTCCACTTCTGATCCATCTTCCTACTGATGCATCTGAGAAAGCAGTAGAGGATGGCCCAAGTGTTTGCCCCTGCACCTGCATAGGAGACCTGGAAGAAGCTACTGGCTCCTGGCTTCGGCCTGGCCCAGCCCTGCCTGTTATGGCCATTTGGGGAGAAAACCAGTGAGTGAAAGATGGAAGACTTTCTCTCTCTCTCTCTCTCCCCTCCTCCTCCTCCTCATCCTCCTCCTCTTCCTCTTCTCTTTCAAGTAAATAAATAAGTAAAAAGGAGGACTAGATAAAACCAGTGACTTACTAATTGAGTCTATTAGAAAATCAGCAATCTGAGGCAAGGTGCATACCCATAAGAACTGTCCAGAGCTGCCTTGTGCTGCCTAGGTGGTGCCAGCTGATATTCCTATGCACTTCTCCACTATCTGGCTCTGTATTCTCTTTTCCTTACCAAATGTTTGCTCAGACAGGAACAATGTGTTGCATTTGCCTATCTTAAACTAGGCTATTTGACCAGAAATCTATTGCAACTATGATGAGATTTTGATACTGCCTTTTTTAAATGATAGAGATTTTATAATCTTTCTAGAATACAACAATTTGGATAGAAAATTAGAAAGAGGGAGAGTTACCCAAGTGTTCATTTCTAAGAAGGGGCTAGCACAATCCATCATGTTTTTATTTTGCTGAGCCCTGTGCTAGGCATTGCGGTACAAGGACAGACAAGAGAAGTAGTACTTGCACACTTTCCTGAGAGGGTCACGCTCCAGTCTGGAAAACAAGTCATATACCCGGGAACTAAATGACGTGGTATAAATGCCAAAGCATCAAGCTGGGAGTGAGAAGGCCTAGGTTCCAGGCTTACTCTGTACTCAGTGTCCTCACGCAAGTAGGCCACTGTTCTCTGGCCATTGTGAGTTGGGTTTGTAGCTCCTGCCTTGTCTTCTTTATAGATTTGTTATGAGGATCAAATGAGATACCGGAGATTATAGGGTTTTTAAATGTTCAACAAATGTGAGAGATTAATCATCTAATGATTTTCTGTTACCTTCTGTCTCTGGGGTGTTCTGACCAGAAATAATCTAAAGAGGCTAAGCCTCTTCATCCCAGGGCACGGCAATAGCCCTGACATAAAGCTAGACAAGAAGGTCAATTTTCTGAAATTGAGAGCTCAGAGAATCCCAAAGCCATCGCCATAAAAAGTTGAGAGCCACTTCCATTTTAAGTTGTTCTTTCTCTTGAGGCTTGGCATCAAATAGCTCCCACCATGAGGGCATCCTGGTTCTTTTCTGTAAACCAGGATCCAGGCAAGGCAAGAAGCAGAAGAGTCTGTGAGTTTTCTTGTTTGGGAGCTCTCAAAAACCCCAGTTGTATTCCTTGCATGAAGAGCAAAGACATCCTACAAACAGGCTCTCTGGAAATTTTGAGACTACTAGTTTTCTCTAACAACTGCCGAGGCTGTTTGTAGGTTTGCAAATCGCATTCTCCAGGCTCACCCATTCTGCTTGCCCTGATTTTGGGCAGAAGCAAGGTGAGGCCACATGAGTAAGGGAGAGCAATTGTGGGGAGTGGGTTCGCGATTTCCTTAAAGATGTCTTCTGCTAACAACGTTGTCTTTCAGCGACACGTCATCACGTAGCGATGGACGTTAGCCCCGTGCATTCACTTGTCCGTTCATAAATGCATTTGGCAAACCCTGGACACAAGTGCCAGGCACTGTGCTAAAGCCACGGAGATGGAAAAGATGTAAAATGTAGGGTGCAAACCCTGTGAGCTTTTGGTTTGGTCAAGCAGACAGATATGTGACATGAGAGCTTTCTGTGGCGAGCTGCAGGGTGGGGGGTGGGGGGGTGCAGGGAAAAGGCCGAGAGAGCTGGAAAAGGCTTTTCGGGGAAAGTGACTTTGTGCTGAATCTTGAAGGGCGTGCCAGCGCGGTGTCGGGCGGACTAGAGGCTGGGGTAGCAAGCGCCATGCAGGTGAAGGAAACAGCCATGAGCAAAAGGACCAGGCGGTTTGCACGGCCATTCATTTGAGAGATTTCCATTAGGTATGACAACCCTGGGAAATGAATCTCTGAAAAATAGCCAGATAGAGTTTGAATAATTCTTTTGTGTGCATTTGGAATGAGTATCATCTACCTTCTGCAATTTGGCACATAAAAAGAAAGTGATTCATTTAGAGGGGGTTTGAGAACACACCAGAGCGTTTTCATTTATTTTCTGAGGTGAGCCTTTTCCTCCCAGCTCAATCCTGTTGAAAGCAATAAAGCTAAAGGGTAGATCAATGGCTCTGCCATTAAAACGCCCCGTTCTACCGAGGACTTTAACTAGATGAAGTGTCAGCTCGATCCCGATTCAGTAATTCTAGAAAATATATATGTGTAGGACTTGCCTCAAAGTGATTCACTGCGTGTTTTGATAATAAAAGGAGAAAAAGGTGCTTGCCAAAAAAAAAAAAAAAAAGGAAAAGATGCCTACTCGAGTTTTAATCTGGGCTCAAGGAAGAAGTGCAAGTCATCCTAGGGTTTTGTCCATAACTTAGTTCAAGCCCTGGTGTCTGACTTTGTGATGAAAAACTTCCATCGGATGTTCTGTTGCAGTTGTTCTAATCTGCTATGAAGGTTGTAAAATCACCATCTTTTTTTTTAAAGCAGTATCTAAATCTAGGGGTAATTGCAATAGACTTCTGCTTAGATCGCCTAGTTTAGGATAGGCAAATGCAACACATCGCTCCCATCTGAAAAAAATCATTGGTAAGGAAGAGAGAATAAAGAGGTAAGTAGAAGAAGACTTCTTTTAACTAAGACATATTTTTAAATTATTCAATTATTTGAAATGCAGACAGAAAAAGTGAGAAAGAAAGCTCTCTCCTTTCCAGTAGTTTACCCCCCAAATGCATAAAGTCAATCTTGCCCAGAACTTGATCTTGGTCTCCCACGTGGGTGGCAGGGGCCGAAGTACTTGAGTCATCACCTACTACCTCCCAGGATGTGTGTTGGCAGGAAGCTGGAGTCAGAAGAGGAGCCCAACTTGAATGCAGGCGCTTGCATAAGGGATGTGGGAATCCCAAGTGGCATCTTCACCATGCTGGTAAATGCCTGTCCCAAACAGGGGCACCTGCTTAAAGGGGTGGTGGTGAAGGATTGCAAGAGTTACAGCTATGTCTTCTCACTCATGTGTACCAACAGTTAGAATCTGAGATGGCTGTGTAGAGCGGATGTCAGTGAAAGATTAATTTCTCTTTTTTAAAAAGATTTATTTATTTGAAAGAGAGAGAGAGAGAGAGCGCTTCCATTAGCTGGTTCACTCCCCAAATGGCCGCAATGGCTGGGGCTGGGCCAGGCCAAAGCCAGGAGCCAGGAGCTTCATCTGGGTCTCCCACGCAAATGCAGGGGCCCAAGCACTTGGGCCATCTTCCGCTGCTTTCCCAGGTGCTTGATCAGGGAGCTGGATTGGAAGTGGAGCAGACGGGACTCAAACCAGCACCCATATGGGATGCCAGGGACACAGGTAGCAGCTTTACTTGCTACACCACAATGCCAGCCCTGGAAGATTAACTTTAGTGAAAGGAATTAGTTCTGCCCATGGCCAATAAGAATTCCATATGCAAAGCCCTATATAAATTATTTCATTTAATCTTTGGATCAGCCAGAGGTTAATCTCTTATTCACATTTTCCAGATGAGTCAACTGAGGTTTGGTAAGCTGTTTGAACACAGCAGGGGTAAAGTTGCAGAGCGAGGATTTTATGTGGATCCACAGCAGTGCTCTTAACTATTGCATCCCAAGTAAGAGCTGGAGGGCTGAGCGGTCAGAGCAGTTAAGGGTTAACTCATCTAGGTCAGAAAAACCTAGGCCACTGGGGAGTTTCATATCCAAAATAAGATAAGAAAGGGGAGTCTCAAAGTACAGAAGTTGAGATCATTGTCTGTTTATAAAACTAAGGGTCCAATAAGCTGTGCAAAGGAAGACACCTCTGAAAGAGCCTCCTCACCGCCCCTCCCGCCTCCCCATTCGCCCCTAGCCCGTGCTCCTCCTCCTGCGTTGTTTATCGCTGGGGCTGGCGGTTCGGACTCCTCCCCGTGGGCCCCACCCTCGGCTTCCCCCTCCATATGCAGGTGGTGGCCATCTGCTTGATTCTACTTTCTCAATACCTCTCGAATTTGTCTCCTCTCCTTCCTTGGCTCAGGCACGCCTGTCTTGGCGCTAATCCACGGAAAATGCTAAGATGCCCGTGATCACCACTTCCCCTGCTTTGGCTCTTTCCTCAGGCCCTCTGCTCTCAGTAGCCCTCCAGGATGTGGCCTCTACCATTCTCTAACGTCGTCTCTCAGCACTCCCCCATCCCACTTCAGAATGGTGTTAAATGCGCGTTTGGGCTCCTGGGGCCTGGTGCAGTGTCAGGCACACAGAAGGCACATCACTAAATGCGCGCAGAGGGAAAGATGAATGAAGGTCTCGGCGCTGTATAGCTACGCCCCTTCCCCAGCCCCACCCCCAACCCCCGCCCCGAGAAATGGGCTTCCCCTACTGTTGAGGGTCGCGGGCACATCTAAACCTTCCATCTGTTTTGCGCCACCTGCAGTTAAATAAAAGCTAAAACAAACAAACAAACAAACAAACAAAAACAACCTCCTAAAGGAAAAGAATAGTACAGCATCAATAAAAAACCAATTTTGCAAAAGAACAGGTGACCTCAAAGTATTTAAGGGTTCTATTTTCCTTTAAAACTATGCTTTTTAAAGTATAAACTATGCTCCTAGTCGTTTTCGTGTTGTGATAGCCACGCCATGACAGGCTTCTCACAGTGTTTGCTTACATTTGGCTGTTTTAAAGATTTATTTATTTATTTATTTGAAGGGGGGGCAGAGAGAGAGAGAGAATGTCTTCCATCTGCTGGTTCACTTCACAAGTTGCTGTAATATCCAGGGCTGAGCCAGGAGCCTGGAACTCCATCCAGATCTCCCACGTGGGTGGCAGGGGCCCAAACACTTGGGTTACCACCCACTGCCTCCACAGGTGCATTAGCAGGAATGTTGGATTGTAAGCAGAGCAGCCAGGACTGGAACCAGGACTGTGATATGGAATGCCAGTATCGCAAGCAGCAACTTAACCTGCTGCACCACAATGGCGGGCCCACATTTGGCTGTTTTAATAAAGGCATGTTTTTAGATACAATGCCAAAATTCGTGGTTGTAGACTTGGGGAGGAGGCAGACAGAGAAGACACTATTTGAATCTTAATAGCCTTGGCTAGAGGTCCCTGCACTTGAAGTGCTTTACTGCCACCTGGTGGTATAATCATAAAACTGTCCAATGGGTTTTTAGATTTCTTTAAAAATATATATTATGCAAAATGTAAATGAGGAAGTGTCTGCAATTGTCAGAGACTGGCATTCATCCTGCAAGAATTTCACTCTTTGTCATTGCTTTACAGTCAAACCTTCTAAGCCCTTTTGTAGCATCCAAGGAAGACCAGAAGCTGGCCATGCTATCTCTCTTTCATGTCTCTCTGCACTTGGAACACCATCCCCTGTGTACTACTGGTATAAACTTGAGGGAACAAACATCGTGCCAGTGAAAGAGAGCTTCAGTAAGTACAGCCTTTGGCGGCTCCCGAGAAGGCCTGGCATTGGGGTGTGGCTGACAGCATGAGTGTGTGGCTCCTTGCTTGTCCAGGGAGATCTGCCCTTAGGTGGCTGGGGGATGGGGTGGGATTTAAAAAGAACAACTTCCAGCATGATGAGTGTGGTATGGTCTACTCTAGAAGCAAGAGGTGGTGAATACGGAGGGGAATATAGGCATGGTCCCAGGTGGGTTGCCTTGGGAACAGTCCTGAGGGGCCAGATTGGACCCTGGATGCCTCAACAGAGGGGAGACCACTGTGGGGAAGTGGGCGGGTGCCACGTGTTCTGTCACACTGATGTGATCTAGCCCCTCACGAGAGATCTCAGAAGTCCGTTTCCTGATTTCGACAGACCCAGCCACTGGGATTTTGGATATCGGCAATCTGACAAATTTTGAACAAGGTTATTACCAGTGCACTGCCATCAACATGCTTGGCAACAGTTCCTGTGAAATTGATCTAACCTCTTCACGTGAGTTGACTATACAACTTCAACAGTTTCCTCCTTAAGTTATGGGGCCTGGGCCTGTCAGCCAAGTAAATGAATCGGGATCTCTGGCTAATCAGTCCTGCCTCTCCGAGGGTCTTGTGTGCATTATTTACAGGCTGATATGATGAACGACCATCCCGCTGTCTAGTGCTTAGACAATACTGAATGTATCCCACACACTGCCCTAGATCCTTTACAAAAAGCAATTTGTTTAAGCGTCACAAAACCTCTAGGAAGTTGGCCTTGCTATTTGATATGTAAAACAGCAAGCTTATTGATCATATTGGACTGAATTTCTCTCTGTGATGCTGGTGGTAGGTCCAGATGACACTGTAGCTATTTATGTGATGCGTACATGGCTTGCAAACTTGTCCAGTCCCTGACTGCTTTAAGAGGTGCCTCTTATAAGAATAGTAGTGATCACACACACCTCCAAAGCTAGTATTTGTGCAGCACAAAATGGATGCCAGACAGTCGGCTGCGTGCTGGGTGAGCATTGTCTCAATCTTTCCAAACACGCTATCTAGGGGATAGAATCCAGTCGGTAGCCTTTCGTTCCTCAGGAGGACACACAAGCTCAGGAAGGTCAAAGACTTGCCCAGGGTTGCCCAGGAAGTAGCTGGTAGAGCTGGGATGCCTCTGAACCTCAATCTTCCCATTCAAAGGTGCTTACTTACTCCCTAAGCATAAGCCTTAAGGCTTCTGGAATTGTTCTAGCCGGGCCATCCAGGAGAAACCCTTACAAAGGCTGTCTCACCTCACCTCTCGAGAATCATTTCATCAACATCTGGGATCTTGTCTCTGCGTTGTCTTCTAACTTACTTGGGATTTGGGTTTCAATATAAGCCCTTTCCAAGGGTAGCAGGTTCCCTGGGATGACATAGCTCTCCGGGTGAAGCTAGGCTTCCATCCTTTCGTGTACCCTGAAGCTTGTTCCTTCATTCTCCTCTCACTTGCAGCCATCTTCCTTTAGTCACTCCTGCTGTCTTTCTTCAGGTCTCCTCCAATCTCTTTTTGCCTTCCCAGATGCATACTCACACCGCACCTACAGACACCCATCAGACTGGGGCTTGGGCCCCACCCCCTTCCTAATCCTTCCAGTGCTACTCAGCATTTGCCTGCCTCCCTTTCTTTCTTCCTCAAGAATTTATTGGGGATCTACTATGTGCCAAGACCATCCTAGGTGATGCAGATACAGAAATTAAGGAAGATCTTTGTTCTACATTCAAGGAGTTCACAGTTCAACTAGAAGAATAAATAAACGAGGGAAACATGCTAAATGCTCTGGGAGAGGCCTGTGCAGGGTCTATAGGCCACCAATGAACTAACAATGATGCATAAAGAACTGGGGCCGGCCTCACCAACATGGCGCCTCTTGGACTGGATCTTGAAGGAACTGGCAAAGCCTGTTGGTCTAGAAAATATGGACGCCAAATGATGACAGGAGAGAGCAGACGCAGGAGGGCAACCAGGCCATGTGGGGGAAGAGGGAGTGAGGATTCCAGGAAGGATGTGTTTGAGGGGAAAACAGAAGAAATGGAGAATCTGATGTGTTCAAATCTATGGAAATGAATTGTTTTGTTGGAAATTTTGGGATGAGTGATGATGCATTAAAAAAAAGAGGGGCTGGAACTGTAGCATAGCGGGTAAAGTCGCTGCCTGCAGTGCCAGCATCCCATATGGGCGCCGGTTTGAGTCCTGGCTGCTTTACTTCGATCTAGCTCTCTGCTGTGGCCTGGGATAGCAGTAGATGATGGCCCAATTTCTTGGGCCCCTGCACACATATGGGAGACCCAGAAGAAGCTCCTGGCTCCAGGCTTTGGATCAGCGCAGCTCTGGCTGTTGCGGCCAATTGGGGAGTGAACCAGAGGGTGGAAGACCTCTCTCTCTCTGCCTCTCCTCTCTCTGTGTGTAATTCTGACTTTCAAATAAATCAATAAATCTTTAAAAAAATTTTTTTAAAAAGTATCTCAACAAATCCCCAAATGAGGATTTGGGATTAATGAGGATTATTAACCTCAGGGAAATTTTCAAAAAAATGTTGTACAAGGAAGAATCAGCTTTGAACACATTTTTACCTAGTCAGAATCCTGGAAACTCTAAGGACAAGTTAAGATATAACTAACTCTAGAGGAGAATATGATGGGGTATGAGGAGAGTGGTGTCACAGAGTTCATCTCCAACTTCCAGAGTAGGAAGTCGGGAGGAAGTGATGAAACGGAAGGACGCATCAGAACAAGCATCAACAGAAAGATGAGGGCCAGAAGATTCAAACTAAGGTTAGGAGTAGTTTTCCCCAGTGAACGAGACTCAGAGACAGGGAGGAATGGAGCAGAGGGCTGCTATTGTTCTTAGAAGCTCAGTAGCAGTATTTGACTTCTTAAATTCTTTATGAACAAGCCAGTGCTATGGCATAGCGGGTAAAAAGCTGCTGCCTGTAATGCCAGCATTCCATATGGGTGCTGGTTCGAGTCCTGGCTGCTCCACTTTCGATTCAGCTCTCTGCTATGGCCTGGAGGTGGGGGGAGTAGAAGGTGGTCCAAGTCCTTGGGCCCCTGCACCCTCTTGGGAGACCCGGAAGAAGCTCCTGGCTTCTGACTGATGCAGCTCCAGCCGTTGTGGCCAATTGGGGAGTGAACCAGCGGATGGAAGACCTCTCTCTCTCTCTCTATTTCTCTCTCTCTGCCTCTCTTTCTCTGTGTAACTCTGACTTACAAATGAATGAATAAATCATAAAAAAAATTCTTCATGAACAGTTAAAAGAAATGGCGACTCACCCAGCCTCTCCTCTCAAGACATCAGCTGTCTGTCCTTGTAGGAGGGGAGGCAGCCTGGGAGGGGGCTGGCTTCCTCCCCAGACATGGTCTCTCAGGGACACCACCTTGGAGGCGTTGCGCTCAGCTGGATGGCTTTTCTCACCAGCTGCTTGTCTACTACGGAAATGGGCATTTCCTTCCTGCTGAGGAGAAGGTGTGAGGCTCCTTGATGAGCATGGTCTTGAGAGGGACCTATTGCAGAGGCATATCTCTAGGGACTCACTGTCACTCCATGGTGTCACTCTCTGTTCAAGCGAATGTACACTGAAGACTTCCCTAAACCCCATTTTGGAAGCAACCCTGCCTCCCCAGGGCGGGCATATATATTTTTTTTCATCGTGAGTGTAAATGCCAGGGGTTAAGCTGCACGATCAAGTCAAGCTGTCTTCCACAATGAGCCCAGTTGGCAGAGTTCTAGGAGTTTGCAATCCAACTCACGTATGCAAGTCCCTTTCCTGCTATGTGCATGTCCCAAACCTCCCCCACTAGTCACAAACACACATGTGTCAGATGACAGGATATTCCGCTTGACTATCGGCTCGTGTCTTCCAGATCCGGAAGTTGGGATCATCATCGGTGCCTTAATAGGCACCCTTGTGGGTGCTGCCATCATCGCCTCTGTGGTATGCTTCGCCAGAAACAAATCAAAGGCCAAGGACAGGAAGAGGAATACTAAAGCCACCACAGAACTTGAGTAAGCCCTTATTTTGTTGTCTTCACCCAAGTGCAAATATTTCTCTGGCCTGTCTCTTTTACACAGCGCTCCTTGCAGCAAGAAATATCAGAAGCAGCTTTTTCTTCACTCTCATTGCTTTTACAAAAAGAATCACGAAGGCCACCATTTACTGAGTCCTTTGTGCCAAACTCTGTTCTACCCACTTGATGTATAACAGACTCATTGAACCACCACAACTGTTTTAGGTTCAGGAAAATGTGTTACTATATTAACGTACTTGTCTTTATGCCAACCATTATAATATTTTTAAAAATTTATACAAGGAAAACAAATTTCATATATACAGATTTAGAAGCCTAGTGATACTTCTCACCCTACCCTCCCTCCTGCCCATGCTCCTCCTTCCTTTTTTATTGTTTCTTTCAATTTTTGCAAAGTCGTTAATAATTTTAAATACTTTTTATGGAATAAGAGGGCCATGAAAGGACAAGTACCTAGAGCCCATGGGGATCAGAGTGAAGCCTCCCCACAGCCCATGCTATTAACCACTCTTCTATTTCTTCTCTAGTGGAGACCACGTTTGTTCATTTGCCACCCTTCCATCACCTTGCTCCCCCATGTATGTATTGGGTACTGAGCAGGTGCCAACTACTGTGCTAGATGGAGTGGGGGATACAGATGCATCAGAACTGTGCATTTGATCCTCAAAAAGCGCCTTAGATTTTTAGACTCTTTCATCCTGACATTAGTTTTCCACCTGTTAAACACTAGTCTGTATGTCTTGAACTTTCATTTCATTGTCAAGACCTAAGCTTTCTCAATCCCACTAGGGACACAAACAGTATGAAAGTGAGTCAGAAGATCATACATAACAGATGACTTGAGTAGCTTTGGGACGTTTGTCATTGGAGCTACAGAGTGAAATTTTAGACTTAGGATGTTGCTAACTTGGCTTTTCTGGGATTTCTTTCTTCCAGACCAATGACCCAAAAAACCCAACGTGCAGGGACTGAAGCCATGCCGACTGAAGACGTTGTTCAGCTAGAAGCAGCTCTGCCACCTTCCACTCATGAGACCGACCCTGCCACCATCATGGAACCAGACCATGAGCTGGCCTCGGGGCCAGAAGGTGTCCAAAGACAGGGGCCTGTTCTGCAGCCTGAGCTTGAGATCGAGCTAGAGCCAGAACCAGTGCTGGAGCCAGAGCCTGGGATTGCAGCCGAATCCCAGCGTGATGAGAAAAAGCGAGTGGTCAAGCCATAGGCTTGGGCCCCAAGTGCATCATTCATGATCACTGCGGAACCCATTACTGGTGTTTGGAATTCAGTTCCCCTAACCAATCCCCATGTCCTCTCTCAGTTCTGACCAACCCTCTTCTAACAAGGTGCTCATCCTTACCATGATTCCAAAACAAATGGGTCAAGATAGCAACTAAATAAATGCAAGGGTTCCTGTATGACTAGTATAGAGTACTTACAACTGTAACTAACATGCATGCATTACACATGACAAGGCAAGTGATTTCTAACTCAGTTGAAAGAATTTTGCATCAGCATCTGTGTTATATTTCATAAAATCTTTTTTCTCTATTTTTAGCTCGACTTGGTTACATTCCACATATGTACATGACAAGGTGGCATTAATGAAATTCAATATCACTTCTAGGTGAGTTGTCAGGCTTCCCCATTCATTTTTGCACTTAGCACTAAGAGAACTCAACAGCATTATCTCATTGATTGGAAAAAAAGTTCTCCAAAAACAACAGAGGAGAGTTAGTAAAGGGTACCTGGTAATTGTTACACAGCATTTAAAACAAGGTCGTATAATTGACACCTCATGTGTCATGTTAGGTTTTCCAAGGAATCACCCTCATTCATCTTCAATATCTAAGCATAACAAGTTTCAAAAGATCACCCAACTTTTAAAGGCCGGATAAGGTAGAGGTAAATGATTTTAAATCGCTTTCCCACAGTGAATACAAAGTGTTGATATCATAGGTGATGTAGAATTTGGCTTTGAATAAGCTATTATGTTATCAGTTGTGTCTGATCTTAGCTACTCTGAAGGAGCAGACTAAGAAAGTGTTTTAAATGAACATTTAAGATCTATTTTGGATTATCTCGACTATTTAAATGATCTGTGTCACTGTTGGTACCCTTCACATTAATGAAGACATACCATTTTTGTAGGAACACTAAATATTAACTAAAATGCATTGATATCACCTCTTTACCTGTTTAAAAGTCTTTTCATGATCATATTTCATCCTCATCCCACCTTGAAAAAATTTACAGGTAGACTTACTTTTTTCATTTGTGTAATCAATCTTTTAAGGCTCAATAAATAATACTCAATAAAATTTCATTTTAAATGACTCCTAGGGTAAATGTTTTCATAAAAATTTTATTGCCATATCATTTATGTATAGGAAATAGTACTCATTTCATGTGTTCAATTTGACAAATTTTGACACATGGACACACTTGTGAAACCACCATCCCCATCAAGATAGAGAACACTTCCATCAGGGAAAACATTCCCTCATGCCTCTTCGTGCAATTCCACCATCACCCTGGATCTAAGCAACCACTGATCTGTCTTTCATCACTAGAGATTAGTGTTGCCGAAATGGGATCATACAGTTTGTTCTTTTTTGTGTCTGCCTTCCTTCAAGGTGAATCCTTTCCAAAGGAAGTAATGAATCTCTCTTACCACATCCAGATTTTCATGTAGGATTTTAAACTGCAAATCCCCTTCTATATACATTATAGCCATATAATGATTGAGGTATAGTATCTATAGGTTTTAAAGTGGGTTGAAATGGAAATTAACATTATATTGTCCAGAGCTATGGAGAGAAGAGATAGCAAATTTTGACTTATGTATTTTCTTTTTATAAAATTTTATCTATTTGAAAAGCAGAGTTCCAGAGAGGGGGGAGGGAGGGAAGGAGGAAGATAGAGAAAGAGAGAGAGAGAGAGAGAGAGAGAGAGATGAATCTCCCATTTGCTAGTTTGCTCCCCAAATGGCTGCATTGGGCCAGGCCAAAACCAGGAGCCAGGAACTCTACCCAGGTCTCACACATGGGTGGCAGGGGCCCAAGTGCTTGAGCCATCTTTGGCTGCTTTCCCAGGCACATTAGCGGGAAGATGCATCAGAATTGGAGCAGCAGGGATTAAAATTCATACTCATATGGGATGCTGGCATTGCAGGCAGTGGCTTAATGCACTGCACCACAACATTGGCCCCTTATATATTTTCTTTGATGTGTCAATATTCAGCCAATCTCTTGAATTTTTGAAGCACCTATAATTCTATTCACAGACTAATACAACACTATGATACATGGTGTCTGATGGGTACAGGAAACAAAATGATGAAGGTCTTAAGAATAATGTTTAGAGAGTAAAAACTATTCACCAACAATATAAAATGTTAATTACCTGAATGCCCACGTAACTGGAATTCATTTTCCCTTCCATTTGATGTAGAGGCAAGTCACAAGAAAAAAAAAACTGCTATGTAATAGTCCGCTATGCTGCCCGAATTCAGATGGATCGGTGCAACTAGGAACAAAGGCATTGTTGGCAGTCTTACAGAGCTCTGTCCCGATTAGCCCTTCTGTTCAAAATAGTGATGAATAGTTATATTCGTTGTTTTAATGTTTTTTGAGGTCACAGATCACCTTGAGAATTGGCTGAAACTCTGGACTCCTTTCCACTGAAAAATACCATAACACACCAAATATCACATGCAGCTCCAGATGAATTAATTCCACACTCCCTGAATCCCAGATCCAAAACCAGTGACTTAGGTACAATCACAGAAGCATACTTCATAAATTTGTAGATGACCTGCTCCTGGGGGAGGAGATGGTTACTATGCTGTATTTTTGATAGCTTGGAAGCTGAGTTGAAATCAACATAATGAATTTGGCCGGAACGACTGGACAAATCTGGATGTAACAATGGAGAGTTCACGTTGCCCTGGCAGAAACCCTAGCTGGGGGCAAGGTTGGAAACTGAGGTCATTGTGAAGCTGGACCTTCAGATCTTTGCTTTCAGTGGCAGAGGCAGAGACAAAGAGAGAGGTCTTCCACCTGCTGGTTCACTCCCCAAATGGCAGCAACGGCTGGAGCTGGGCCAATCCAAAGCCAGGAGCTTCTTCCAGGTCTCTCATGTGGGTGCAGGGGCCCAGGGATTTTGGCCATTTTCCACTGCTTTCCCAGGCCACAGCAGAGAGCTGGATCAGCAGCAGAGCAGCCAGAACTCGAACCAGCGCCCACATAGGATGCTGGCACTGCAGGCGGCAGCTTTACCCGCTACGCCACAGCACTGGCCCCCCTTGCCACCCTTTCTAAAAGTAGCTGTTCTGTAACTTGTTCTTGTCCAGTGAACATGATCTTTCATTATTCAGTGAGCTCATTCAGTCAGATAACTGCTTGAGCAGAATTCTCACTTCCAAGAGAGTACTGATCTTGCCACAAGTAGTTAAAATTTAAGTGGGTTGTGCCAATAAAGTCTTGAGTCAGCTTCAAACTTCTTAATCATTCATTCTCACCAAAGAGGAACTTCTTTCATCCCTTTGTTTCTGCATGGCACACCTAGGGTATGCTAAAGTCAACAGAACAGTTTTTTGGCTACAGGTCTTTATTCTCTCCAAAGTTGTTGGTTAATTCAATCTCTCACTGCACATTTATTGAATGGCTATTAGCAACCAGATACTGTTGCTAGTGGGACAATGGTGAGCAGTACCAGAGCTAGCCATTGTCCTTATGGAGAATACAGTTTTGCTAACTATAACAAGTTCTTGTATGTCATTAACAATAATGTGTGGACTGTAGGAGGTGAAGGCTGGAATTTGTACTGCACTAGAGAAAATCATAATGATCTACAATGACATGGGATCAAACAGTACATCTTGACCATTATCTAATAAACCATGTACTGTTATACCTCCCCTCTCCAGTACTTCTGTTGAGAAGTTAATATTTGCAAATTTTACACTGGCCTATGGGTAACTCAGATTTGATAAACTTCCAATAAGAATGTGAGAGGGAAAAAAGAGCTTTGAAATCAGTAGGACTCAACATTTTTTGAAATCCCAGCAGCCCAGAGGGTTCTAACACACATATGATGGTGCACTCCTGACAATCAGAGGGCTGGAGTTGGGAGATGATGTACATTCTCAGTGGGAGGCAGAAAGCAGCAGATGTACTTTTCAAAAGTTGACAGTAAAATCTCTGAATAAAGAGCAATAAAATAATTTGCCTAAAATCCCACAAAGTTGAGACTAGATATAATCCTGATTCCCAATGTACTGCTTCTTCGAACTGTATCAAACTACAAATTTCAATGAAGCAAACCCAAGGTTCAGTATAAAAAGTTGTCTTATGGGGCCAGTGCTGTGGTGTAGCGGGTAAAGCTGCCATCTGCAGTGCCGGCATCCCATATGGGCACCATTGCAGCCATTTGGGGAGTGAACCAGCAGATGGAAGCTCTCTCTGCCTCTGCCTCTCTGTAACTTCGCCTTTCAAATAAATAAATAAATCTTTCAAAAATGTTGTCTTACAATGTCTACATGCTAGAAAATAGGTTAGAGGGCTTCATAAAAGTTTCAAACCAACAAATAAAGACTTGATAATTTCAGTTGTCTTTGAAGCTAAAGATAAAACAAAGACTCAAGGGATTGGGCCTGGCAAGACTCAAGGGATTGGGCCTGGCACTGTGGCATAGCAGGTTAAGGCAGGGCCTGTAGCACCAGCATCCCAGATGGGCCTCAGCTGGCGTCCCAGATGCTCCACTTCTGATCCAGCTTCCTGTTAATGTGCCTGGGAAAGTAATGGAAAATGCCCAAGTGCTTGGGCCCCTGCACCCACGTGGTAGATTCAGAAGAATCTCCTGGCTCCAGGTTGAGGCCTGGCCCAGCCCTGGATGTTATGGCTATTTGGTATTTGGGAAGTGAACCAGTGGATGGAAGATCCCTCTCTCCCTCCCTCTCTCTCTCTCTTAATTCTGCCTTTCAAATAAATACATAAATAATCTTAAAAAAAAAAGAATTGAGGATGATAATGACAGTTGCAGGGAACCAGAAAAGGATATGCTAATAATGAAAACTGGTTCTTTTATTTACAAAAGTTCTGACACCAAATTAGAGGGTTTTCCTACCAAACAGTTCTCCAATTTTCTGGGAACACCAAGTGGGCATTCTACAATTTAATTCAATTGGTACACTACTCAGAGTTAACACAGATCCCACAGACAAAGGGCTAGGTCCAACAAGGCTGCCCCCTCCTTCTGAAGCCAGTTCCAAGTAGAGGGTGCTCAAGGTCAGCCACACTTCTGTGCAACTTGGCTACCAATTGGTGGTTTCCATAATCCCTTCCTCGGGTTGAATGGTTTGCTTACAATGGTTCACAGAACTCAGGAAGATACTCTCTTACTGACTTATTACAAAGGCTATGGGAAAGATGCAGATGAACAGTCAGCTGAAGAGGTATATAGGGTGGGGTCCACAGGAGCGTGTGTCCCTGTGGAGTTGGGGTGCATCATTTCCCTGGCATGCGGATGAGTTCACCAACCTGGAAGCTCATAAAACCTCACAGTTGGAAGAATTTAATGGGAGCTTCATCACGCAGGCATGACTGATTATTAACTCACTCTCGAGCCCTCTCCTCTCCCAAGGCAAAGGAGGCTGGGGTTGAAACTTATGAGCTTCTAATCAAGCCTTGATCATTCTGGCGAACATCTCCTTTCCTGAAGCTTTTCAGAAGCCCATTAAGTCACATCATTAGACCAAAAGATTCTCTTATACACAAAATTCCAAAGGATTCAGGCAGTTGGTATTAAGACCTATTACTTCCATCACTCGGGAAATTATAAGGATTTTAGTTCTGTGTCAGAAGCCAGGGGCCAGGACTGAATATGCATTTTAAAAAAAAGATTTATTTATTTGAAAGGCAGAGAGAGGGCAGGGGAGGGAGACAGACTGATATCTTCTACCTCCTGATTCATTCCCCAGATAGCTGGACCAACCAAGTCTGGGCCAGGCTGAAGCCAGGAGCCTGGAACTCCATTCAGCTCTCCCACGTGGGTGGCAGGGGCCCAAGCACTTGGACCATCTTCTGCTGTTTTCATGCACATTAGCAAGGAGCTGGATTGGAAGTGGAGCACCCAGGACCTGAACTAGCGCTCTTATGAGATGCCATCGTTTGCAGGCTGTGGCTTAAGTCACCGTGCCACAATGCCAGCCCGGAATATATATTCTTTATGTCACAGCCAACTTAAAGAAAAGCACTGGGGTAGGTGTTATAACTAATGGCCAATTTTCAGAACACCAGAGAACCTCCATTTGGTCTGATGCTTTAGAGTAGACGCAGAAAAGAAAATGGGTTAGGAACCAAGAAAGTTAGATTTTTGGATAGACTGTTTCTCTAGCTCTGGGTGTTTCCTAATCTAAAATGGAGATACTTTCTGCCTTCTTAAAGGCTATGGTTGAGAATGGACATAAAAACTTCGAAAGAGGGGCTGGCGCTGTGGCATAGTAGGTAAAGCCGCTGCCTGCAGTGCCGCTTCCCATGTGGGCGCTGGTTCTCCCGGCTGCTCCACTTCCAATCCAGCTCTCTGCCATGGCCTGGGAAGGCAGTAGAAGATGGCCCAAGTCCTTTGTCTCCTGCATTCGCATGGGAGACCCAGAGGAAGCTCCTGGCTCCTAGCTTCAGATCGGTGCAGCTCTGGCCATTGTGGCCAATTGGGGAGTGAACCATCAAATGGAAGACCTCTCTCGCTGCCTTTCCTTCTCTGTGTAACTCTGACTTTCAAATAAATAAATAAATAAATAACTCTTTTTTAAAAGGATGCATTCCTGATCAGTGTGCATATTTATATAAAGATTAGCACTCAAAAATATTGATGTAGGGGCCAGCGTTTGGCCTCCAGTTTAAGACACTGGTTAGGATATCCATGTCCCACACTGCAGTACCTGATTTTGACACCTGGCTCTGCTCCTGATTGCAGCTTCCTGCTAGTGCGAACCCTGGGAGACAGCTGAGATAGCTCAAGTAATTTGGCTTCTATCACCCACATAGGAGAACTAGATTGAGGTCCTTGCTTCCTGCCTCAGCCTAGCCCACTCCAAGGCTTTGTGGGTATTTGCGGAGTCAAGAAGGGGGTGGACACTCTTCCTCTCTCTGTCACAGGAAGACAAATTTAAGAAACAGATATAGGGCTATATTAGCCTGTGATGCTGGCATCCCATATGGGTGCCAGTTCATACCCTGGTTACTCCACTTCGATCCTGCTCTCTGCTAATGGCCTGGGAAAAAGCAGCCCGTGTCACCCATGTGAGAGACTTGGATGAAGCTCCTGGTTTCGTCTGGTCCAGCCCTTGCCACTGCAGCGATCTGGGGAGTTTCCAAATACACAAATAAATGCATCTTTTTAAACATGAAATAGACATGGATGTAAAGAGTTGTGTATCAATAACATGATTCCTGCTTACGCATCTCATTTTAGCTACTAGGCATTAAGTCTTTGACCCAAAATTAACACAAATTTGTACTCACCTGGATGAATTTATTTTAAGCAATACTGACAGTGTAAAATTGAAATTAAAAAATAATTGAAGACTTACTCGAAGTTCATTAGATTTTATGAGTAATAATCATTTAAGATGCTTCCTTAAATTGAACAAGTTTACACTTAATTTCATTTTGTTGTATATTTAATTAGCAACTCAGAAGACTACTATGTTTAAAGATTTTAGTTGCAGTTCAAGACTTTAGAATCTCAAAAACTGTCTTTACCAAGGATTTTAAGGTTTGAGTGTCTGACTGATTTCAAAGAAAACTGGGAGATTCTTTCAACGTTTTTTTAGTTTCTTTAATACAAATCAAAATACATTTTTGTTACATATCATTTTAGCAAGCTTAACATTCTTTTCAATACAGGATGACTGAATATAGGTAACTTCAATGCTTCCTTTTCAAAAACAATGTTTTGTTTTAGAGAGGAAGCAAGTCATCAGTAAGATACATGGTCCACAGGCTATTACTTTCCATTACTTTAGAGCATGTCCTCCAGCTTAAAATTTGGTCCACTCATATATATATTCCTCCTATAACAAAAATAAATTAAACCTTATAATTGAAAGAAAAATCCAGCAATCAGAAATATTTGGCATAGGCCTCTGAGTGAACTTGAGAAACAAGTTAGGATGTGTTTCAAGTGTATGGAGGAACATAGAGAATCTACCTAGAACCATATGGCAGGACGATGGGCCTGCTGCTACTGGGATTCTTCTGCTTCCCAGGGGGATGGAAAGTGCATGGGAGAGTGCTGAAGACTCGCAACAGACACAGAATCACATATTCCAAATAAACCAATATTCAATACAGACTAATATACAACAACAGTAGAACAATCTTGACAGCTATGCCTAGAAAGCCAAGTTGTAAATTTAGAACAGGTACCTCAGCAGGAATATTAGGCAACATGTTTGTAAGACTTTGAAGGTGAAAAAAGTCACGATTCATAGAGGGTACCTGGTGCACAAGTATATCAGCTTCCAGGACATTGGGGACAACAGAGAAAACATAAAGTAAGGATAAACTCAAGCTGTTTAATCTTCCACCATTCTCTTGAGGATTAAACCCAGGCCACCCTTGGCCACTTGCAGGGGTGTCTTTTCTTCTTTATTTTCTATGTAAATACTTGCTCCTTGGGACACCAGCAGTTTTGCCTCTTCCACTCTCTCCTCATCACAGGCTAAGTGTCTGAAATCAGGGACCACAAAGACCAATTAGTCCTACCAATTCTAGGTAATGGTTAGGATCTCCTGCTCAGTGGTCTAAACTGCATATTAGACAGTGATTATACTGGAAAGTTGTTTAATCAGGAAAGGAAAATCAATTTACATGGGAAACATTGTTAAAGTTACGACTCAGTGGAACAGCCTTATCACATCATAAATCATAACTGTGATTCTACTACAAATAGATGAAGGGATCTAAACACCAGATTAAGGAACAATTTCTTCATTTTAAAGAGATCAGTAGCGGTTCACCTCAAACATTATACAGAATGAGTCAAAGTTAGAATTTAGAAAAGCTTCAATTTATAATCTGGTGCTAGCAACCTGTATGACTTAAATTTTAGAAAAATAGTTTGTAAGATTTTTATCTCATCTGATTCACATATCTTTTAAGTTCGCAAGGTGTCACTAACTGTGTTGTATCAGAGGTTAAAATTCTTCCTTGTGATGACCTGGCTGAGCAGTATACATTGAGTGTGGAAGGAAACTAACCTTTGTCAGGCCCTTAAGAATTTGCCAGGCAGGGTAGCAGGCACTTTACATATTATTGTACTTGAGGAAGGAATTATTATCCTTATATTTCAGATGAGGAAATTAAGACTCAAGAAGGCTAAGTAACTGCTTTAAACTGCATAATATAAATATTTAATACAGCTGGTCAATGGCAATTAGGTATTCCTAAATCTTATGCTGATCCCATGACATTGTACTGTCTTGATTCCTATGTTTCCTCTAGGCCATCCTGCTTTTCTAGAAAAGTTGTTGAGCAAAGTGTTAGAATACATGGGCATCATTCAGAATGACAGGAAAACAAATTCTAAAGTAAGATCTTAAAAAATGACACTTTTTAAAATCAAATGGCAAATCGTTGAACTTCATTTTAGACTAAAAAGAAGACTAGAGGATCTCTTGTTTAAAAAAGGCCACCATTTGGGGCCGGCACTGTGGTGTAGCGGGTTAAGTCTCTGCCTATGGGCTGGAGTCCCATATGGGCACCTGTTTGTGTCCCATCTGCCCCACTTCCAATCCAGCTCCCTGCTAATGCACCTGGGAAAGCAGTGGAAGATGGGCCAAGTCCTTGGGACCCTGCACCCACGTCAGAGATCTGGAAGAAGCTCCTGGCTCTGGATTGGCCCAGCACCAGCCATTGTGGCCATCTGGGTGGTGAACCAATGGATGGAAGACCTCTCTCTCTGACTCTCCCTCTCTCTCTGTAACTCTGCCTCTCAAATCAATAAATAAATATTTTTTTTCCTAAAAAAAGGTCAACATCCAACACAAGAGAAAAGTAGCTCAGTACTATGGAAAAAAATATCAAGGTAGATTAGGCTTCCTTCAGACATTCACATAAATCAATTCTAAATGGAGTTAAGAGTTAACTGCAAAACAATAATAATAACCCTCAATCAAAACCAATGAGACACTGAACAAAACCTGCAATTAAATGTGGGTGCATTTCTAACTAATTTCAGGGTGAAAAAGAGCTTTCTAGTCATGAGGGAAGATTAACAAGTTTGACCACACGGTAATTAAAACTTTTGTTATTAAAAAAAAATCATGAACAAGACAAACCGTGAAAAATATTTTCAACAAATATGGCAGACAGTTAATATTCTTAGCATGTCAAATCTAAAGCACTCAAAACCGAATAAAAGCAAATTAATTCCCAAAAGGAAACAAAGAAATGGATGCAAAAAGTTATAATTTAATGAGAAATGTAATTAGCCATAGGTAATAAAAATGTTCAAATTCACTGATGACAAAAATGTAATTTACAACTATTAAATACCATTTCTCATATAGCAAAAGGGTAATTTAAGTGTTGGTGAGAAGGTAAGAGGTACTCTTTAAATGGCTGTTGGGAGGGGAGGGTACAAAGCTACAACTCCTCTGGAAGCAATCCGACAATATACAGCAACAGTCTTAAAACATGTTTTTGTTAACTCAGCAATGCAACTTCTAGGAGCCTATATTAAGGAAATATTCAGCGATATGTACAAAGGATTTTGTACAAAGTTGGTCAATGCAGCATTACTTACTCTGGTGGAAAACTCAAACTTGTTTAAATACACAGTGGTAGTGAAAAGACTAAATTATGGCATATCCATGCAAAGGAACTGCAGATAGTCATTACAAATGTGTTAAACATTTAATGACCTTGGAACGTACTCACAGTACACTATGAGGTGAAAAGAGCAAGATATAAAACTATATACACAGTATGACCCCAATTTTGCTCAACTATATGTGCATTTATATGTAAGATATACATACTTGCATATAAAAGACTGGGAGGAAATACTTGAAAATGTTATTGGTGGCTATCTATCTCTGGGTGGCAAGCTGATACACAAATTTTATTTTTATCAGGGTTGGTGCAGTGGTGTAGCAGGTAAAGTGCCACCTGTAGTACTGGTATTCCATATGAGCACCGGTTTGAGTCCTGGCTGCTCCACTTCCGATCCAGCTCTCTGCTATGGCCTGGGAAAGCAGTAGAAGATGGCCCAAGTCCTTTGACCCATGCACCCATGTGGGAGACCCGGAGGAAGCTCCTGGCTCCTGGCTTCAGATTGGCCCAGCTGTGGCAGTTGCGGCCACTTGAGGAGTGAACCAGCGGATGGAAGACACCTCTCTCCCTCTCTCGCTTTGTAATGCCTTTCAAGTAAATAAATCTTTAAAAAATTATTTTTATCTGTTTTTGTGTGCTTTAAAATGATTTTGCCAGTACTAAGTATTGCATTTATAAGCAGAATATAAAAAAGAAATGACATGTAAGAGCTAGCGCAAGAGGGCAAATGCCAGAAAGAACGCAAATGATTGCTGCTTGTCACTTACAGAGGAGTGTTACCCTCAGTGTCTTGGATGTTTGTGGATGCTTTGTAGTACAGAAGGATATGAATCATCTTCAAGTTACCCTTGGCTGCTGCTCGGTGCATTGATGTAGCCTCGTAATGGTCCTTAGCGTCTGGGTTAGCACCGCCTTCCAGTAGCATGACAGCAATCTGCAAAGAGAGAAGAAAATAACGCACAGATCTACTCATGCTTTGGGGACATGTTTAGAACTCCACAAAAGTAGCCCCGAGGGGTGGAACCATACCTCGTGCCTATTTTTGGAAGCTGCGTAATGTAGGGGAGTGCAGCCATTTTGATTGACAGCGTTCACTTGAGCACCCTTCCCCAGAAGCGCTTTTACAATCTCATCCCGGCCGGCAGAAGCAGCGATGTGAAGAGGAGACCAACCTGCCTGTAAAAGAGATGAGCAGGACAAAAACCAGCCAGATAGCCATGCTAACACTTAGGCAGGGGTAACTAAGAGCTGGGTGCGAGTAGTTTTAAAACATGAAATTGTTTTTTTTTTCTTCCTTCTTAAGTCCTGTGGAAAACTAGGAAACCAGAATGTGTAAAAAAAGAAAAAACCTTCACATCCCATAACTCAGACCATACCGACATGTAAATCTAATTCTGATGTGTTTTCTACCATATTATATTTTTAACATGAAACTGATATATTTTTAAGACATGGCACCCTATAAATATGCACATTTTTTAAATCAGCTAAAAATAAAGATTAAGGGGTTGGTATCATGGCATAGCAGGTTAAGCTGTGGCACTGGCATCCCATATCAGAGGGCTGGTTCGAGTCCCGGCTGTTCCATTTCTGATCCAGCTTCCTGCTAATGTACCTGGGAAGATGGCCCAAGTACTTGGGCCCCTGCCACCCTATGTGGGAGACCCAGATGGAGTTCCACGTTCCTGACTTCAGCCTGGCCCAGCCCCAGACTGGTCATCTGGGGAGTGAACCAGTGGATGGAAGACTTCTTTGTCTCTCTATCTCTCCCTCTCTCTTAGTCACACTGACTTTCAAAAAAATAAAGCTTTAAGAATAAAATTAAAGAAAGCAAGCAAGATTGAGATCAGAGGATATAAAGTTCTGTAAGCTGAGTTTTCTACGATTTCCACTTACCGTTATGTTGTATTTGTATGCGTCATTCTCAAGAAGTATAACTTTATTGGTTGTATATTGTTTTTTAAAATATTTATTTGGAAGGCAGAGAAATAAGACACACACACAATGTGTGAGAGAGAGAGAGGGAGGGAGGGAGGGAATGAGTCTTCTATCTACTGGTTCATTCCCCAAAAGCCCACAGCAGCCAGGGCTGGATCTGACAGTAGCCAGGAGTCCAGAACTCAATCTGGGTGTCAAATGTGAGTAACAGAGACCCAAATACTTAATCTATCACCTCCTGCTTTCCAGGGTACACATCAGCAGGAATCTGGGATTGAAGTGGAGCCAGGACACAAATCCAGGAACTCTGATATGGGATGTAGGTGTTCTAAGTGGCATCTTAACTGCTGTGCCAAATGCCCATCCTTGGTTGCATATTATTTTATTGTATGGATCTACCTTACTCTACTCAGGCATTTTTCCAGTTTTTCTTTCTTTCTTTGCTATTGTTATTACTACTGCAGTAAGCATCCTTGAAAAGCAATCTTTGCCTACCAAAAAGTTCCATTCTTATACTTCACAAATGTAAGCCTAAAAAAACTAACACCATTACAACAAGTCTCTCTATATAACGAAAAACACATTTAGGCCCTCATTATTCATACAATATTGATAAAAAAAATTCTCACATATTAAAAAGAGTTTGTAGTCTTTGAAGTTAACCACAATAAACCATAACCTATATGTTCACCTTAAATCACAGAGTGTGAGTGGCAAAATTAACATTCTAGAATAATGCGATCACCAGACTCATGCTTGATCACCTGGGCCACACTGGAACTTCCTAGTCATAAAGGTTGCAAGTTTGCTTATGAGCTTAATACTCAGGCTTCTATAAACACCAGTCTGGAGTCTAGAGATAAGTGGGAATTTATTAACTCTGCCTAGTACTCACATCGTCTTTATCATTCACTGGCACTCCAAGTTGCAGCAAGAATTCAACAATTTCTGTATGTCCAGCTGAGCATGCCCAATGCAATGCGGTTCTGCTGTCCTATATGGGAAACCGAGAAACAATAAATCAACATTCTTGAGGACAAATAGAAGCAGAAAAACAGAATATTGGCGCTGGCAAATCTACAGTTTGAAAATAAGGAATGGAGAGCACTGGATCCGCAGGTAAGTAATCTGTAACCGTATTTCTTACTAGTGTAGAGAGATCAAGGTTTTGGTAACATGGGGTGAACAGTATTGATGAACCTAAGTAATTCCGAGCAGAAGAAGCTGATGAAACTGACTTCCAAGATTTGGCAGGAACAGTTTTGGCTCTTTATGTTATTTATGTACTTTTATGTCAGGCACTGTGTTACGATTTTTACATTCATTATCTCATTTAATCCTCACCTTCCTATACACTGGCTATTATCCCCATTTCACAGATAAGGAAACTGAGACTGCTTGGGGTCAAGGCTACTTGGACAATCAACCATGAAGTAAGGACACAAATTCCTGTCTGACTCTTAAGTCTTGACTACCACACTGACCTCAAGTTATACTCTAGAAAGAATACACGAATCTTATGGGGAAGGAAACATTCATAATCCTAGTTGATGCTATCTATATAAGCATTTCTAACACACCACATACAGAATTAGAAGGCAATGAAATTCCTTTTTTAAAAAAAAATACACTAGGAGTGAAGTCATGTTTCTCAAAGGCAGTGACTGGTCTATCTTAATCAGTCCTACATAATAAAGTCGTATTTTTGCATTTTATTGTAAAAAGTTTCTAACATACATATAAACAGAGGGAATCTAGTTGAAACCTGCACGCCTACTACTAGATTTAATAGTAAATACTTTGTCACATTTGTTTCACCTGGTTTACTTTTTCTTGCTGAGTTTTTAAAAACCCGATCCTACATATCATGACTTTTCACCCTCAAATATTTCAGTATCTAAAAAATAAGGATAATTTCTTATGAGAGTACTATCACACCTATGAAAATTAACACACCTTCATAGCATCTAATACCCAGTCTGTATTCATGTTTTCCCAATTATCCAGTAAATGTCCTTGAGCAACTGGTCTGTTTAAATCAGGATCCAAACAAGGTCCATAGAGTTCATTTGGTTATGATCCTTAAGTCTCTTGATCCTGAAGAACTCCCTCACCCCACTTTTTTATGCCCTTGCCTTGACTGAATAATGGTTATCTTTTCACGGAGTGTTATTAAATCTTCATGTGAATTATTACATTAACTTTAAATTATTAAATATGGCTAGACCGGAAGGAAGGTAAACTAGAAAAATACAAGGCTATTTTCAGGTTGAGTAATGATGGAAAATTCCAGAGAAGAGAAAGCATTCTCCAGATTCAAATTTGATTCCAAAAGACACAAAATGAAGATACGTAAGTACAGGACACTGTCTTGCCAGGGCTTGCAATGGTGCCTATCAAACAGAAGGCAATCTATAAGCATCTGTAGGCTTCCTGAGGGCACTGCGAATCTTTCCAGAAACTCATGGTGAAAGCCAGAGAGTCCTTTCAGCAGGAGGGCAGAAAGAAACACTTCCCAAGGTCCATTCACTTTCCTTCGGGTCTGCTTATAGAAAACCTTATTCATTTCCCATGGAAATCCCCAATCATCCTCCAGGGTCTAATTCACCTCTCCTTTGCAAAGTCTTTCCCATTACAAGTTCTGAAAGTCCCATTAAAGTTCTGAAAGTCCCACGTATAAACTTCTCTCCTGAGTGGTTACCTCAACCTGTAATCGGACATATGTTTTTGCGACTTTTATTAGTATCTGTATTTCCCACTCGACAATATTCCCAGCTCTTAGCAAACAGCCTGGCACAGAAGAGGCATTCGGTTACACGCATTTCGTTGAAAGCAGTTGTTAGTGAAGGTAAAGACACTACTCCATCTTATTAAAAAAAAAAAAAAAACTTTCCTCGTGGATATCTCAAAGCCTCGGCATTTCTGAGAAATGTGGTAGACATCCTAGAATTATCCAAAATTCAGCAAGTTAAGCTCCGAGCCAAAAAAAATATTTGAGGTCTGCGGCACTAGCTTCTGCAGCCCGATTACAAGTCCCGAGATGACCCTGGGGTACGGATGGGGCGGCGGGGGCGGGGATGCGCCTCTCAGAGAATCGGCCTCCGCGTGGGCCGGGCCCTCAAAGCCACGTACGGCTTCGGCGACGCTGCAGGCTGTGGACAGGCCCTAGAGCTACTTTACCTGGTCAGTTCTGGTAGCCAGGGATTTATCGGCCAGGATGCTCTCCCTCAGTTCCTCCAGCTTCCCGCTGTAGGCCAGGTTGCAGACCATTAGGTTAGACACACACCCCTCCATTTCGCTTTCCCAGGATCTCCGCGAAGCGCCAGGAACGCCCGCCTCACGTCGCTGGCGCCGCTTGCCAGTCAAAGGAACCAGTAGAATCCCACCAATCACAGACCTTCCTCGTCCCCTTGTTTCTTTTCCCATCGCGCGGCGCCTCTGGGAGTTGCAGTTTAAGGGCATTTCCGGGGAGAGAGGCGCCTTTGCCGCCCTCCGTGACTAGCCGTGCGGAACTACAAGTCCCAGGGTCCCTTGCGATCGCCGTAGTCAAGTTGCCGGTGGAATTGGCCCAGGATGACAGCTGAAGAATGGAGTCAGGTACGGGGAGCGGCTTCGTGTGAAACCGTGTAGAAGAGTCGGGGTGGGTGGTCGCTGCTGGGCCCTTGAGTTGGCTACATGAAACGGGTGCGGGGGCAGGGCAGGAGAGTTACGGGAGTCTAAAGGTCCTATCCCCGGGGGCCCTGACCTGCTGTAGCAGGCGGAAGGGACAACAGTTGGAGCTGAGTACTGCCTGCTGAGCTCGAACCAGCGACTGTGGCTACCCTCCCCCTCCCTGCCACCGCCCAGGGAGTGGAAAGAAGCGGGGGGTAGTTACTCTGACATCTCGGCGCCGTGGCATCAGGGCACAGTTCTGCCACAGCAGTGATAGCATATGACACCATACTAAGGTGATGTGCCAGGGTGATGCCAAAGGCAGGGTGTGATGCCGCGGGAGCTACTTGATATCTAAGAGACTTCAGTGAGTCCCCAGCCTGGTGACATCACAACTTGATGAGGGTCATCTTAGGGATACTGTGCTGCTTCTTTGGTGTTGGCACTTTAAGGTCACAATAATAACGATGACATCGAGGCTTTGCTAAGACTATTAAGCTATTAAGTTAATATCGCTTCTTTTTATGGAAATCGCAAATAGTACTACGGCAGAAGCGATGCAAGGCTTAATCTTTATAGGGCATATACAGAAGGGCATTATACCAAAAGCTAGATAATGATAAGAATACATTCAAGAAAGAAACTGTTTATGTTTATGATATAGAACAGAACTTGGCAAGCTTCCTGTAAAGAGTCAGGTAGTGAATATTTTAGGTTTTGCAGGCCAAAAGGCAAAATTGAGAGTATTTTGTAGGTACTGATATGAGAAGAGATAAAACAAATTTCAACAAATATTTATTGATGAAGTTAAAAATATAATGAGTGCTTTTTTGTAATACAGGACTACTAATAAGAATGTCTTCTTTTGGGGTGATAGCGTTTTGCTCGGTTGGGGCTCAAAGTTAGTGTTCTGTGGTCAAACTTGATTCCAATTATTCATCTGTTAAGGCTGATGTGTAATGGGATTTTGCCTATTTTGTGTTTGAAAATGTCTTTTCACACAGAGAAGTACTGCAGAAATATTGATATCATCCTTTGAACAAATACTTTTAAAATTTTAGCTAAATACATTTGTAAGATTTTCAGACTAGTTTTAGCTTTATAGAGAAATTACAAAGATAGCACAGAATTCCTGTATATCTGTTACCCAGTTTCCCCTACTGCTTTTCTCTATGTTAATAGCTTTATTGAGATAAAGTTTACATATCAGAAAATTCCCCTATTTCAAGTGAGTAATTAAATGACTTTCAGCAAATTTACAGAGTGGTGCCATTTTCATCCTCCCAGTAAGATCCCTTACATCCATTGACAGTTATTCCCTGTTCCTGCTGCAAGGCCCAGGCGACCATCTACTGTTTTGGCTCTATAAGTTTGCCTGCTCTGGGCCTTTGATATAAATGAAATCATATGACATGTGGTCTTTGGTGCCTGACGTCTTTCAGTTTCCTTAGTAGTGTAGCATGTGAGTATTTCCTAATTTTTATTGCCAAACAGTATTCCATTTTGTGGATGTAATGCATTTTTGTCTGTCTACTCACCAGGTAGCAAACATTATGTTTCCAGTTTTTTAGTTGTCATGAATAATGCTGCTAAAAACATTGATGTGCAAGTCTTTGTGTGGACATGTTTTTCATTTCTCTTTGGTAGATTCCTAAGGGTTGAATTACTAGGTCATAGGGGAACTTTAAGCATAACGTTTTAAGAAATTGCAAAACTGTTTTCCAAAGTGGCAATACCATTTTGTATTTTCACTAGCAATATATGAGAGTTTCTGTTTCTGCATACCCTTGCCAACACTTTTTATTGGGTGTTTTTTGTTGTAGCGATCCTAAGTGGATGAGAAATTATATCCCATTAGAGAGAGAGACATAATGATTGATTTCCTATCCACTGGTTCTCTCCCCAAATGCCTGCATCAGCCTCGGTTGGGTCAGGATGAAGCTGGGAGACAGGAACTCAATCCAGGTCTCCCACATAAGTGACAAGGACCCAGTCATCATCTGCTGCCTCTCCGGGTGTGCAGTAGCAGGAAGATGGACTATAAAGTGGACTTGGGACTCAAGCCCAAGCATTCCAATATGTGATGTGGGCATCCTAAGTGGCGTCTTAACCACTGTGCCAAATGCCCACACCCTCACTGCAGTTTTGTTTTATATTTCCTTAGTGACTAATGATGGTGAGCATCTTTTCATGTGTTTGTCTTTTTTTTTTTTTTTTTGACGACAAAACGGCCTTTAATCATTCCAGAATCGGATTTACTGGGCGATGGTCAGTTCCAGGGTCAGGCTCAGGGCCCCGAACGTGCCGTCCCCGAGCCCACGCGGCAGCAGCCTCGGCTGCGGTGAGCAGAGGTAGCGAGCCCGAAGTCGTGAAACCCAAGGGGGACGGATCGAACCATGTCAGTGTCAGTTCCTATCTTTCCCCATTTTTAAATTGGGCCGTTCATCTTTTTAGTGTTGAAATTATAAGAATTCTTTATATATTCTAGGTACAAGTCCTTGAAAGTTGAATGCTCTGGAAATATTTTCTCTCAGTTGTATGATTGTCTTTTCCTTTCTTTAAAAGTTGTTTTTCAAAAATTATTTGAGGGGCAGAGAAAGACAGAGGGAGAGCTGCCATCTACCGGCATCACGTGATGCCTGCAATGGCTGGGGCTGAGCCTGGACTGACCTGAGAGCCCAGGCAATGCAATGCAAGTATCTCCACATGGGTGGCAGGAACCAATCACTTGAGGCATCACTGTTGCCTCCTGGCGTCTGAATTAGCAGGTAGCTGGAGTCAGGAGTGAGAGTTGGGTAACAAAGCCAGGCCTGTCCAGTACAGGACATGGGCATCTTAACTGGTGTCTTAACCACTAGGCTAAATGCCCAGTCCTTCCTTTTTTTTAAAAAAAAAAAAAGATTTATATATTTATTTGAAAGGCAGAGTTACAGAGAGGCAGAGGCAGAGGCAGAGAGAGAGAGAGAGAAGGTCTTCCATCCACTGGTTTACTCCCCAGATGGCTGCAACAGCTGGAGCTGCACTGATCCAAAGCCAGGAGCTAGGAGCTTCCTTTGGGTCTCTTACACAGTGTGCAGGGGCCCAAGGACTTGGGCCATCTTGGACTGCCTTCCCAGGCCATAGCAGGAGAGCTGGATCGGAAGCAGAGCAGCCAGGACTAGAGCCAGCACCCATATGGGATGCCAGCACTGCAGGCGGCGGCTTTACCCGCTATGCCACAGCACTGACCCCCCTTCCTTCTTTTACATATTGGTGTCTTTTAAAAAAAACGATTTATTTATTTACTTACTTGAGAGGCAGAGTTACAGACAGAGAGAGGGAGAGACACAGAGAGGTCTTCCATCTGTTGGTTCACTCCCCAAATGGCCGCAACTGCCAGAGCTGGTTCGATCCGAAGCCAGGAGCTTCTTCTGGGTCTCTCATGTGGGTGCAGGGGCCCAAGGACTTGGGCCATCCTCCACTGCTTTCCCAGGCCATAGCAGAGAGCTGGAACGGAACAGGAAGAGTGGACAGGAAGTGGAGCAGCCGGGTCTCGAACTGGTGCCCATATGGGATTCTGGCACTGCAGGCAAAGGCTTGGCCTACTATGCCACAGTGCTGACCTCAATATTGGTGTCTTTTGAAGTAAAAAAATGGAATTTTAATGATAACCAATTCATCATTTTTTTCTCTTTTATGGACATGCTTTTGGTGTTGTACCTAAGATGTCTTTGACTAATTCAAGGTCTCAATGTTTTCCTCTAAAAGTTTTATTGGTGAGCCAGCGCCACGGCTCACTAGGCTAATCCTCCGCCTTGTGGTGCCGGCACACCAGGTTCTAGTCCCGGTCGGGGCACTGGATTCTGTCCCGGTTGCCCCTCTTCCAGGCCAGCTCTCTGCTGTGGCCAGGGAGTGCAGTGGAGGATGGCCCAGGTGCTTGGGCCCTGCACCCCATGGGAGACCAGGAAAAGCACCTGGCTCCTGCCTTCGGATAGGCGCGGTGCGTCGGCCACAGCACGCTGGCCATTGGAGGGTGAACCAACGGTAAAGGAAGACCTTTCTCTCTGTCTCTCTCACTGTCCACTCTGCCTGTCCAAAAAAAAAAGTTTTATTGGTTTACATTTAACTCTGTGATCCATTTTGAATTACTTTTAATGTGTGATATGAGGTAAGCATATAAGTGCAACTTTTTTAGATTTTTTTATTTGAAAGTCAGAGTTACACAGAGAGAAGGAGAGGCAGAGAGAGATAGAGAGAGAGAGAGAGAGAGGTCTTCCATCCATTGGTTCACTCCCCAATTGGTCACAACAGCTGGAGCTGGGCCTATCCGAAGCCAGGAGCTTCCTCCGGGTCTCTCACACAGTGCGCAGGGGCCCAAGGACTTGGGCCTTGTTCTGCTGCTTTCCCGGGCCATAGCAGAGAGCTAGATTGGAAGTGGAGCAGCCGGGTCTCGAATCAGCACCCATATGGGATGCCGGCACTGCAGGCGGCGGCTTTACCCGCTGAGCCACAGCACCGGCCCTGAGTGTGCAACTTTTTGTGTATCCTCAAATTATTAGTAGTACTATTTGCTGAGTCTCCTATCATTTACATCTTATATTGCTATGTTGTATGTGCCACACTAATAAACCCACATTAAATATGTGACTGTGGATTATACTCCACACTTTATTCCAGTTTTACTAATGTATCCCTGGATGGTGTCAAATGCAAGGTAAAACATAATGTATGGTCACTATGCCACCATAGGCTCTTTTGATTTGTGATAGTTCCTTGGAATTTTCTTGTTTTAATGTCCTTGGTAGTTTTGAGGAGTACTGGTAAGATGTTTTGTAGAAAGCCTCTCAGTTTCGATTTGTCTGATATGTTTCTTATGATTAGACTGGGATTATATTTTTTGGGAGGAAGTCTGCAGAGGTTAAGTACCATTCTTATCATATAAGAGATCTTCAAAAAGTTCATGAAAATCATATATTATGAAAAAACTGCATGGATTTGAAAAAATGTTGCACCAGAATATCTTTTCATTCCGTTTTATAAGAACTTTTCAAGTTC
Organism: Oryctolagus cuniculus; assembly: GCF_051225735.1. NCBI lineage: Eukaryota > Metazoa > Chordata > Mammalia > Lagomorpha > Leporidae > Oryctolagus > Oryctolagus cuniculus. Next base: position 84,788,985 of record NC_142888.1, on the reverse strand, counting down.
CCTCATATACTGTCAAGGGTACACGAGTGTATGGTTTTGATGGAGGATATTCATTGTTTGGAATAGAATTCTATTAGACTCTTCTATTTGCCTTTTAGCGTGTCCTTACTTTACAAATAATCTCTTCCAATAGAAGGCTAGGTGAAGCCTCCTCAATTGAACAGCTGAAGGGATTTTGGAATAGTGAAATATCCTTTGCACTTTCCTCAAGATCCAAAAATTGCTGCTAGAACTGTAGTTTGGACTTGGAAATTAAAATGCTGCAGATTTGTGTGAGATGCATATCTTCTTAGTTTAACTCCTTCTTAGTTTAACTTTTTAAAGTCAACTATATTGTGGTGTAATTTGCTGATAATAAATCTTACCCTTTTTAGTTGTAAAATTCAGTGTAATTGGATAAGTATATATTATTACATAACTACCAACAATCAAGATATAGAATATTTCCATCATGTTCAAAAGTTCTTTTGTGCTCCTTTGTGTTCATTTCTCTCCCTCACCCCCAGCTCTTGACAACCACTAAACTGATTTCTAACTCTTGCTTTTCAGTGTAAGCTTTAATGACTATATTTATAGAGCTACTATTACCACAATATTATTTTAAATCATTTCCATCACCCCAGAAAAAAATTTTGTGTCTATTTTCAGTCATTCCCCATTTCTATCCCAAGGTCCAAGGAAACTAATCTATTTTCTGTCTCTCAAGTTTTATTAAAATTTATTTATTTGTATGAGAAAGAGAAAGAGGAAAAAAAAAAACACACAAAAGAGAGAGTGCTCCCATGCACTGATTCAACTTCCAAATGCCTGTAGTGGCTGGGGCTGAGCTGGGCCAAAGCCAGGAACCAGGAACTCAATCCAGGTCTTCTACGTGAGGGGCAGGAACTCAATTACCTGAGCTGCCACTGCTGCTTCCTAGGATCCACACTAGAAGGAAACAAGAGTCTGGAGCTGGAGCCAGTTATTGAACCCTGGTACTCTGATATGGGATGTGGGTATTAACTGGAATCTTTACTGGCAGGGTAAATGCCCACTCCTCTCCATTTAAAATTTTTTTTGAATTTACTATAAATAGAAGGATATAATATGTGGTCCTTTATGACTGATTTCTTTTCACTTAGCACAATGTTTTTGAAGTTTATTCAAATTGTAGCATGTATCAGTACTTCACTCCTTTTAATGGCTAAATAATATTCTATTTTATGGATGTAACATTTTATTTATCCATTCTTCAGTTTGTGGGTACTTGAGTTCTTATAACCTTTTGCTTATTATGAATAATGCTGCAATAAATATTCATGTACTGTTTTCTTGCAGGCACATGTTTTCATGTCTCCTGGGTGCTTATCTAGGAATGGAATTGCTGGGTCATATGATAACTTTATGTTGAACTTCTTAAGGAAATGTCTGACTCATTAGCAAAGTGACCATGCCATGTTGCTAGCAGAATATGAAGGTTCAAATTTCTCCACATCTTTACAAATACTTAACACATACTTATTGATGTCTGTGTTTTTTTTTTTTATGTAGCCATTTTAGGGTTTTTGTCTCATTGTGGTCTTGTTTTGAATTGTGACAGTATGGGAAGGGTATAATGCATCTTGATATTACTCATAATTCAAACAATTCTACTTGTTAAAATGATTTTACTACAGTGTAAGTCTCACATATAAGCATTGTTTTGCCTTATATTTTTATTTTGAATTAAGAAACGTTGTCAGGTCTAGAGCAAAAACAAATTTCCAGTCATTCACCATTCAATCATAGTGGTTGAAAGCTCCTGCCCTTAGTCTGTTTTCTGTTGCTGTAACAGAATACCTGAGATTGGGCAATTTATAAAGAGAAGTGATTTATTTTTGCTTATGGTTCTGGAGCCTGGGAAATCTGAGCATGTTGCCTACATCTGCTCAGCTTCTGGTGATGGCCTTGTGTCGCTTCAACTCATGGTGGAAGAGGACAGGGCAAGAGGGAACATGTGAAAAATACAAATATAAAAGGTGAACTTGCTACCAATCCACTGTCATAGCTAATACAGTCCCATGAGTGCAAGAACTCACTGGAGGGAAAAAGCTCTAATTCATCCTAAACACACTAGAGCATCTCAATAGTGTTGTGCTCAGAGTTAAGGTTTGAACACATGAACTTTTTCGGGGGCGGGGATGCATTCAAACGATAGCATTTCACTTAAAAATGTAAAAGTCATTCTTATCTTTCTTGTCACACAAAACACGAGACAGACTGAATTTGGCCTACCAGCCATAGTTCACTGATGACTGGGGTAGGACAAAAATACTCTGTGGTAGTGTTTGCTAAATACTCATCTCAGTTTAGTATGGAGATATCAAAGGCCTGTTGTGTGGTATTTGCAAAAGATTGCAGATAGTGACATTTCATTATAATAATACACCAAGAAATCACATCTGATTGTCAGAAACAACTGGAAAAGGAACTCCAAGTGCCTCTCCTAGTGACTGGTTTGAGCATTCTTCTTTTATAGACAATATATGTATTTTTATTTTATATGACATAATAGTTAATTCAGAGTCCTTTAAGGCCAAGGGTAATGTGCCTTTTGAGTTTTTGATGGCTTCAAGAGAAATAGATATCAGAGGAGAAGATCTATTGTTGTTGGCCTCAAGTTATGGAGGAATTATGTGGTGGATCTTCATATCTGTCAAGAGTCAAAGAGAGGGGCCCTGTTAGGGTATGAGTCCCTTATGGTTCATGTGGGTGAATGCTTTCTACTGCCTTTTAAAAAATATTAATTTTAACATTTACTGCCAGACACTATGTATGTTTTACCCATATTATTATATTTATTTCTAACAACTGTTAGCATCTCTGGGTTTCAGATAAGGAACTGAGAGAGACATTAAGGTGAAATAAGTAAAGGTATAGTATAATGGAGATGATATTCAAACCCAGTTCAGAATTTACACTTTTATCCATCATACTCTATTTTCTTCTTTTAATTTTCCATTTTTATATTCCATAAGTGTTTTATGCATTTTTATTCACATATAATAATTGTACATATTTATGGGATACAGTGTGATGTTTCAAGGCATTTATATGGTACAGATGGATCCAATCATGATAATAAACATTTCTATCTCTTATCATTTTTATGTTTGGAACCTTTAAGCTCTTCTCTGTAGCTCTTCATAAAATATATAATAGTTTATTGTAAACTGTAGTCACCCCACTGTGCTGTGGAACACTAGAACATATCCCTTCTCTTTGTGTTTTAATACTTGTTTAATCTCCCTTTATCCTTTCTCTCTCCCGACCACCCCAACTTCTAGTAATCACTTTTCTACAGTCACATCAACTCGTTTTTTAGCTTCCATGTGTGAGAGAGAACATGCAGCATTCATCTTTCTGTGCCTGGCTAATTTCACTTAACATAATGTCTTCCAGTTCCATGCATTTTGCTGCAAATGACAGGATTTCATTCTTCTTTATGGTTGAATAATATTCCATTGTATATATACACCACACTTTATGAACGTATTCATCCATCAGTGGGAACCTAGGTTTATTCAATATCTTGGTTACTGTGAATAATGCTACATTAAACATAGGTGTGGAGGTATCTCCTTGATATGATGATTTCAATTCATTTGGATACATTACCAGAATTTCACCACTAGATATCTAGATTCTGGATATTAGAGCAAGTCAAGTTATTCTTTAGAATAATGCTAATAATAACTAACATTCATGGATCACATGTGTCAGATACTGAGTTAATCTATTACAATGCTCACAACAACTGTATGAGATAGATACTGCCATCCCCAGCCCTTACCATTTTTCAAGTGAGAAAACTGACACAGAGAAGTGAAGTACAGTGTAGGATCACACAATTTACTAAAAGAGCTAAAATTGAAATCTAGGCCTGTTTTATCCCAAATCCTTAGCACTTAACTACTGCAGCATACTGTTAAATATTGCTGAAGGTAGAATTATGTGTAATGCAATCCCTAGATAGTGCAATACCAATTCCTGTCAGAATTCTTTGGGGGTATAATTCTACCTATGATTGGGGAAAATAGTTGTCATGCTCTAAAACAATGCTCTCCAATACAACTTCTTGTGATGATGGTAAAGTTGTCATATGCTAGCCACTAGCCATGTGTGGCCATGGAGCACTTGAAATGTGTCTAGGAAATGAAATTCTTGATTTTATTTCATTTTGATTATTTTAAATTTAAAAAGCTTCATGTGACTAGTGGTGACCATTTTGAACAGTCAAGAAAGAGACAATCCGTCCACCCATTTGCTCCTTTTTACTTATCATTAAATATTTAACGCAATGCAAATATTCTTTCCATAGCCCAACTGGAAACGAGTATACTCTGTAGTGAAAACCAAGTTGAGAACACCTTACAGAGGGTGTGTGCAAGTCACTGAACTGTATGACAGACTCAGAAATGGGTTCTGGGTTATCCTGCATGACACTTCTCCATTCATACTGTTTATCAGATAAGGTTTGAACAACTGGCCCTTGAAAGCATTGCAATTGATTTTTCATTGTTTGTGAATGTAATGTCTATGGCATATTGCTAGCACTTCACAATTGTCAGCTGTTTGGATTAGGATGAGGCATTTTAATCTGTGGGTCTGATTTTTAAAAATTGTACATTTTTCATCCGACTGATAAATGTCCTTGGTATTTTGTGTCACTGACTTATACAGACTTTTCCCATTCTATCATTTCATAAAACTGGCATAGTGGCGTGGGCTGTCATAATAAACATTTATTTATTCCAATTTTTGCTTTCACAGTCTTGTTTCTGAGTTGTTTGCTTTATAAGTGGTTTCTTATTTCTTAATTTTTTTCCTTTTAATAATAAAATACATAAGAAATTGCAAAAATAGTACAGAAAGTTTCCAAATTACCTTCATCTGTTTTACCTTAACAATCACGTTTTATATAATTGTAATACCTTATCAAAAGCAGGAAATTAATACTGAAAAGGTGTATTGTAGAGTTTGTTATTTTATGACACGTGTAGATTTGTTTAACCAACACCACAATCAAGAAATATTCAGTCACTCCAAAAGTCTCTCCCATGCTATCCCTTTATAATCACACGCACCACTTACCCTCACTTTCATAACCCCTGATAAAGACTTTGTTCTCCTTCTCTGTATTTGTTTAAATGTTATACAAAGTATGTGACCTTCTCCGTTTTTTTCACTCAGCATATTACCCTTGAGACTCATCTAAGTTGATATCAATAATTTGTTCCCTTTTATTGCTGAGAAATATTCCATAATATGCATATACCACAGTTAAACCACTCACCTACTGGGGAACTTTTTGTTTCTAGGTTTTGGCTATTACAAATAAAACTGTTATTAACATTCAGGTGCAGGCTTTTGTGTAGATATCAGTTTTCACTTGCTGAGAGAAATGCCCAGGAGAGTGATTGCTAGGTGGTATGGTTAAGTATGTGTTTAATTTTAAAAGAAATTGACAGGAGCAGGTGTTTGGTACAGTGGTTAAGATGCTGCTGGGAACCCCTGCATCCTGTATCAGAGTGCATGGGTTCCTGTGCTCACTGCACTTCCATCTTCCTACTAATATGGACCTGGGAGGCAGCAGATGATAGCTCAAGTAGTTGAGTCTCTGCAACCAGTGTGGGGCACCTTAATTGAATTCTGGGCTCCTGGTTTTGGTCTGGCCCAGCCCTGGCTATTGTGGATGGAAAATCTCTCTTTGTCTCTCTATATTTCATATAAAAGTAAAAATGAATAAATTTTTTAAAAAGTCAACAAAACTAGTTTCTAAATTAGCTGGACCATTTTGCAATCTCACCAGTAATGTAAGAATTGTCTAGTTTTTCTTCATCCTTGCCAGTGTTTGGTATTGCTACTGTTATTTTTTTTAAGATTTATTTATTTATTTGAAAGGCAGAGTTATGCGGCTGGGGGGTGGAGAGATAGAGGGATTGATCTTCCATCCACTGGTTCACTCCCCAGATGGCTGCTGATTGGAGCTGAGCCAGGCCGAAGCCAGGACTTCTTCCAAATTTGCCACATGGGTTCAGTGGCCCAAGAATTTGGACCATCTTTCATTGCCTTCCCAGGCACATTAGCAGGGAGCTGGTTTGGAAGTGAAGCATCTGGGACTCAACCTGGCACCCATATGGAATGCTGACACTGCAGGCTGCGGCTTTACCCGCAACACCATAGTGTCAGCCCTGCTAACAAAGTCTGATGAAGAGAAATCATGAAGAGAGTACACTTGATAGACAAGGTCAGCATCTCAGTAAAAAGCTAAGAGACTGGGAGACTGGTATTGCTACTGTTATTTTTAATTATTATTTATTTGAAAGGCAGAGTGACAGAGAGGGAGACACACACACACACACACACACACAGAGAGAGAGAGAGAGAGAGAGAGACACCTAGCATCTGCTGGTTTACTCCCCAAATGGCTACAACAGCCAGTGCTGGGACAGGCCAAAGCCAGGAACCTGGAACTCCATCCAGATCTCCCACATGGGTGGGAGGGTCCCAAGTACTTGGTCCATCCTATGTTGCCGTCTCAGGTGCATTAGCAAGGAGCTGGATGAGAAGTGGAGCTGTGGGGACTCCAGTCAGTGCTCAGATATAGGTTGCTGGCATGGCAAGCAGTTGATTAGCGCCACAAGGCCAACATTTTTTTTTTAATTTAGGTGTATAGTGATACATTATTGTGATTTTGTTTATATTTCTCTAATGGCTAATGATGTTCAAAATCTTTTCATGTGTTTCTTTGCCACCACTATATATCTTCTTCAGTTAAATATCTTTTCATAGCCTTTGTCCATTTTCTGATTGTATTTTCTTTATTGTTGAGTTATAAGAGTTCTGTATGTATTCTAGATACCAGTTCTTTGTCAGATAAGTAGTTTATACATGGTTTATCTTTTCTTCACCTTAATAGGGTTTTCTACAGAATGAGAACTTTAACTTTTATCCCATCCAACTTACTGAGTTTTTTCTTCCTGGAATCCCATAATGTGTTGATTTGTTCACTTGATTGTTTCCCATAAGTCCCTTAGGCTTTCTTCACTCTTTCATTCGTTTTTTTCCTTTTGTTCCTTTGACTATATAATTTCTATAATTTCAAATGACCTGTCTTCAAATTCACCAACTGTTTTTTTCTGCTTGATCAGGTTGCCTATTGAACCCCTCTAGTGATTATTTTCAGTTCAGCTATTCTAGTTCCAAATTTTCTATTTGGTTCTTTTTCATATTTTCTAACTTTTCATTGATAATACTCATTTTGTTTGTTTGTGCTCATAGGGCATCTTTATGATGGTCATTTTGAATTATTTATCAGGAAATAGATATACTTTGATTTAGTTAGTATTGATTTCTGGATATCTGTTTTGTCCCTTTTGTGGCCCATGTTTCATTGTTCTTTGTGTGTGTGTGTGTGTGTGCACACACGCGTGTGTATGTATGTTTTAAAGATTCATTTATTTATTTGAAAGTCATAGTTACAGAGAAAGAGGGAGAGACAGAGAGAGAGAGAGGTCTTCCATTCGCTGGTTCACTCCCTATATGGCTGCAAAGTCTGGGGCCCATGCCTGGGCCAGGCTGGAAGCAGGAGCTTCATCTGGGTTTCCCACGTGGTGCAGGGATCTAAGTTCTTGGGCCATCTTCTGCTGCTTTCCCAGGTACATTAGCAGGGAGCTAGATTGGAAGTGGAGCAGCAGGGAATCAAACTGGTGCCCATATGGGATGCCAGCACTGTGGGCCGTGTCTTAACCTGCTGCACCACAGGGCCAGCCCCATGTTTCTTCCTGTGTTAAGTTTATGTTGGGATCTGCACATTTGAGACAACAGCCCCTTCCTAGTCATTATGAACTGGCTTTGCACAGGAGAAGACCCTCATCAGTCAGCATGACTAGAGATTTTGGGGGGCCTCTGAGACCTTTTTGGGGGAGATGTGACTCCTGTGGGCCTGTGCATATAATTTCTAAGTAGAGACTTGCTAATTTCTTTTTCAGTAGCTCATATTCACTAGGTTTTCCTGGAGTCTATGGCTCTGTAAATTCTCTGGGTCTATAGCATTAAGCTGCCCCAGTTTCTGCTTTGTTCTCAGTGGATTCCAGGCATCCAGTGTATGCTAGCTTCCTTTCAGCCCCCTGAGTCAGGCAGGACGTCTTCCAGTACCTGGGACTGTCTTGTGCAAACCTTTCAGAATGCCAGTGTAGAGTCTAATTGTTTCCCTCCCTCTCCAGAAGCCTCAAGTCGTGCACCTTCTTCCCATTGCAGCAAGCTACACTGACTGCTTGCAGCAAGCCACCCTGCCCGCTTTCTTTTGTTCTCAGTGGCCCCCAGGGCTCCAAAATATGCTGATTGTGTCAGTGCTCCTAGTGAGGCAAGGCAGAAACTAGTTCCTCAGGCAGCTCTCCAGAAAAGCCAGAGCATTGAGGGAGGGCACTCTTTATTGTTTATCTCCCCACCTCTCCAAAGTAGTGAGTTGGAGTATTACCTCCTGTGTCGAGCTGTGCCACTTAGAGGGAGAGGTTAATGCAGGTAACATGAAATCTCTGTTCTTTTGTGTTTCACTGTACTCATCATGGGTACTACAAGTTATTAGTTAAATTCTAGATTTCTCAAAAAGTTAGTTTTGTCTATTTATCACTGTTATAGTGGCATTTTTGTGGTGGAGTGAGAGCCGTGACTTCCTGTTTTATCTTGCTTCTGTGTCACATATTTTAATATGTTTTGTTTATTTTCATTTAGTTCAATATATTTTTAAAAACATTTTCTTTAGGATTTTCTCCTTCACTAATGGATTATTTAGAAGTATGTTGTGCCGGCGCCGTGGCTCAATAGGCTAATCCTCTGCCTTGCGGCGCCTGCACACCGGGTTCTAGTCCCGGTCAGGGCGGCGGATTCTGTCCCGGTTGCCCCTCTTCCAGGCCAGCTCTCTGCTGTGGCCCGGGAGTGCAGTGGAGGATGGCCCAAGTGCTTGGGCCCTGCACCCCATGGGAGACCAGGAGGAAGCGCCTGGCTCCTGGCTTCGGATCAGCGCGCCGGTTGTGGTGGCCATTGGAGGGTGAACCAATGGCAAAAGGAAGACCTTTCTCTCTGTCTCTCTCTCACTGTGCACTCTGCCTGTCAAAAATAAAAAAAAAATAAATTAAAAAAAAAAAGTATGTTGTGGGGCTGGCATTGTGACGCAGTGGGTTAAGCCCCTATCTGCAATAGTGCTCTTCCATATGGGTGCCAATTCCAGTCCTTGCTGCTCCACTTCTGATCCAGGTCCCTGTAATGTCCCTGGGAAGGCAGCAGAAAGTGGCCGAAGTGTTTGGGCCCCTGCCACCCACGTGGGAGACCTGCAGCCCCAGCCATTGGAGCCATTTAAGATCTCTGTGTGTGTGTGTGTGTGCATGCGCATGCGGTGCACACGCTCCCTCTCTCTGTAACTGCCTTTCAGGTAAATAAACGTTTTTTTAAAATGGAGTCTGTTGCTTAATTTCCAGTTGTTTGGAAACTTTCTTGTTTTCTTTGTTATTGATTTCTAATTTGATTCCATTATAATCAGAGACATACTGCATAATTTCAAATATTCTCATCTATTTTATGACTTGACATGATTTGTCTTGGTGAATATTTCATAGGGGCTTGAAAAAATGTGTATTCTGCTGTTTTTGCAGAGCGTTCCATATATGTCAGTTAGGTCCTGTTGATTGTTATTGGCATCTTCTATATTCTTCCTTATTTTATGTCTAGTAGATTTTTCAGTTTTCATGCTCCCTAACTATAGTTGTTGATTTATTCACTTTTCTTCTCATATTCATCAGTTTTTGCTTTCTGTATTTTCAGGCTCTTTTGTTTGGTACATGCAAATTTAAGATTGCTGTATATTCTTGATGGATAGACCCTTTCATAAGTATGTAATTTCCTCTGTCCCCAGCATATTTTTGCTCTGAAGTCTACTTTACTCAATATAATATGACTGTTAGTGCTTTTTTAAAAATTAATGTTTGTGTGATATATTTCTTTCCAAACTTATATTTTCAGTCTACCTGTATTGATATATTGGATATGAGTTTCTTATAGACAGCATATAGTTTGGCCATATTTTTATCTACTTTGCAGATGTCAGTCTTCTATTTGATGTCATTTACATTTTTTAAAAGATTTATTTATTTATTTAAAAGAGTTACACATGGCCGGCGCCGCGGCTCACTAGGCTAATCCTCCGCCTAGCGGCGCCGGCACACCGGGTTCTAGTCCCGGTCGGGGCGCCGGATTCTGTCCCGGTTGCCCCTCTTCCAGGCCAGCCCTCTGCTGTGGCCAGGGAGTGCAGTGGAGGATGGCCCAGGTGCTTGGGCCCTGCACCCCATGGGAGACCAGGAAAAGCACCTGGCTCCTGGCTCCTGCCATCGGATCAGCGCGGTGCGCCGGCCGCAGCGCGCCGGCCGCGGCGGCCATTGGAGGGTGAACCAACGGCAAAGGAAGACCTTTCTCTCTGTCTCTCTCTCTCACTGTCCACTCTGCCTGTCAAAAAAAAAAAAAAAAAGAGTTACACAGAGAAAGGAGACACAGAGAGAGAGAGAGAGAGAGACAGAGAGAGAGAGAGAGAGAGATCTTCCATCTGCTGGTTTACTCCCCAACTGGCTGCAATGGCTGGAGCTGCGCCTATCCGAAGCCAGGAGCCAGGAGCTCTTTCCAGTTCTCCCATGTGGGTACAGGGGCCCAAGGACTTGGGCCATCTTCTACTGCTCTCCCAGGCCATAGCAGAGAGCTGGATCAGAAGTGGAACAACCAGAACTCAAACCGGTGCCCATATAGGATGCTGGTTCTGCAGGCAGCGGCTTTACTCACTACGCCACAGCACCGGCCCCTGGTATCATTTACATTTAATGTAATGATTGACAAATTAGAGTTTTAAGTCTGCCATTTTATTTTATTATTTTTAAAATTCTGTTTCTTCCCTCTGTTCTTTAGTTCTGTTTTCTTTTACCTGGAATCCTGTGGGTTGCTTGTACCTTTTCTAAAATTCTATTTTGATTGATCTATAGTGTTTTTGAACACATCTATTGTTTTTTTAAAGATTTATTTATTTATTTGAAAGTCCGAGTTACATAGAGGAGAGGCAGAGAGAGAGAGAGGTCTTCCATCTGATGGTTCACTCCCCAATTGGCTGCAACAACCAGAGCTTTGCCGATCAAAAGCCAGGAGCCAGGGGCTTCCTCCAGGTCTCCCATGCAGGTGCAGGGGCCCAAGGACCTGGGCCATCTTCCACTGCTTTCCCATGCCATAGCAGAGAGCTGGATCAGAACTGAAGCAGCTGAGACTAGAACCGGCGCCTGGGATGCCGGCACTTCAGGCCATGGCGTTAACCTGCTGTGCCACAGCACCGGCACCGAACACATCTATTTATATATATACATTTTAGTGATTGTTCTAGGCATTATATCATATATGGGTAACTTACCAGAGTTTCCTGTGTTTACATTTTACCAATCTGAGGAAAGTACAGAAACATTACTTTCCATTAAGTCTCCTTACCTTCCCCCATTTATAATGTATTTTTCTTAAATATTTCTCCTAATAATTTTAGAATCACATCAGACTATTATTTTTGCTTTAGCTCACAAACAATTTAGAATACTGTGAAAAGAACGTAATTCTATTGTATTTACCACTTTTTAAACTTTTTGTTGTTCTTCTTTCCTTCCTGTTGTTCAAGAATTCCTTGTTTCATTTTGCCTTTATGTTTCAGACTTACTTTAGCTGTCCTTTCCTTCAGGTATGATGGCAACAAATTCGTAGTTTCTCTTCATCTAGGATTGTCCCTAGTGGGTATTTTAGTTGGATATAGAATTCTGGATTGCCGGTTCTTTTCTCCTAGCACTTGAAAACATGCCACTTCCCTTTAGGTTCCAGTGATTCCTGTTAAGTAAAGTATTCTCATTCAAGTGGTTTTTCCTCCGTAAGATGTCACTTCTCTCACTGCTTGCAAGCTTTTTCTTTTTCTTTAGTTTTAAGGAATTTGATAATCATGTGTCTTCATGTTCTTTTCTATGGATTTATCCTATTGGATGAATACAGTCTTGTATATGTAGATTTACATCACTTGGAAAATTTTGCATATTTATGTTAAGTAGCTTGTTTTAGCTGTGCAATGTATGCATATATGAAAACATCAAGTTGTAGACTATAAATATTTACTATTTTTATTTTTCAATTAGGTATTTTTAAAAAGATTTATTTATTTATTGGAAAGGCAGACTTACAGAGAGGCAGAGAGAGAGAGAGAGAGGTCTTCCATCCACTGGTTCTCTCTCCAAATGGCCACAACAGCCGGATCTGGGCTGACCCTAAGCCAGGAGCCAGGAGCTATTTCCAGGTCTCCAATGTAGGGGCAGGGGCCTAAGGACTTGGGCCATCTTGTACTGCTTTCCCAGGCCATAGCAGAGAGCTGGATTGGAGGGGAGCAGCCGGGACTCGAACTGGCACCCATATGGGATGCCAGCACTAAAAGGCAACGGCTTTACTCGCTACACCACAGCACTGGCTCCAGTTTTTTTTTAAATTTGGGAAATTTTCACCCATTTTTTTGAATACTCCTCTAGCACCATACTATTTATCCTTTCCTTCTGGATGTCTGAACACATGAATGTTTAATGTATTATTAGAGGTCCACATGTCCCTAAAGCTGTGCTCATTTTTTAAAAATTTATATTCTCTTTGTTTTTCAGATTAGATAATTTTTATTGTTCTACCATCAGTTTCACTGGTTCTTCTATCATCTTTTTGCCATTAAGCTTATCCAGTGAATTATTCATTTTGACTTTTTTTTCCCTAAGCTTCCTTTTGCTTTTCCTTTACATCTTTTATTTGCTGAGACTTTTTTATGATTTATTTATTTCTTTGAAAGAGTTACACAGAGAAAGGGGGAGAGGGAGATGGAGAGGAAAAGGGGAAGAGAGAGAAAGAGAGAGAGAGAGAGAGAGAGGTATCTTCCATCTGCTGGTTCACTCCCCAGATGGCTGCAAAAAATGGGGCTGGGCTAGGCTGAAGCCAGGAGCCAAGAGCTTCTTCTGGGTCTCCTATATGGATGGCAGGGGCCCAAATACTTGGACCATCTTTTGGTGCTTTTCCTAGGTCATTAGTAGGGAGCTGGATTGGAAGTGGAGCAACCAGGACTCAAATTGGTGTCCATATGGGATGCCGGTGATGTAAGTGGCAACTTAACCTGCCACGCGACAGCACTGGCCCTGAGACTTTCTTTTTAAAAATGATTTATTTATTAGTTTATTTATTTATTTATTTATTAACTGACTTATTTGAAAGGCAGAGTGACAGAAATAGAGGGAGGGAGGGAGGAAGGGAGAGAAGGGAGGAGGGAGGGGGGAGAGAGAGAGAGAGAGAGAAATCTTTCTTCCACTGGTTCACTCCCCAAATGGATACAACAGCTGGGTCTGAGCCAGGCCTAAGCAAGGATCATTCTGGTCTCCCACAAGGGTGGCAGGGGCCCAAATACTTGGGCCATCTTTTGCTGCCTTCCCAGGCACTTTAGCAGGAAGCTTTTTGGAAGTGGAACAGCCAAAACTCAAACCAGTTCTCCAATATGGGATGCCAGCATCACAAACATCAGCTTAACCTGCTGTGCCACAACAACGGCCTGAGACTTTTTCTAAGTTGTTTCTAGCATGTCTGTAATTGTTTGTTGAGGTAATTTTAAGATGGATGATTTAAAATCCTTGTTGAATGTTTCCAGTATCTATATCATATCAGTGTTGGTATCTGTTGAAAGTCTTTTCTCATTCAAATCGAAATTTTTTTGGTTCTTAATATCATGAATGAGTGATTTTCACTGTGTCCTGGACTTTTTCTTTAAACTTTAAAAAAATTATTTGAAAGGCAGAGAGACAGAGGAAGATTTTAACATTTGTTGGTTTAATCTTTAAATGACTGCAATAGCTGGGGCTGGGCCAGACAGAAGCCAAGAACTAGGAATTAAATCTGGGTCTCCCATGTATTTGGCAGGGACCCAAATACTTGAACCCTGAAGCCCCCTAGGGTACACATTAGCAGGAAAGTAGAATCAGAAGTGGAGCCAGGACTTGAACCCAGACACTCTGATATGGAATGCAGACATTCCCAGTGGCATCTTAACCACTGTGCCAAATGCCCACCCCTGGATCCTAGACATTTTATGCTAAACATCTCTGGATCTTATTTCAATCTTCTGTTAGCAAACCTACTTTGAAACCACACTGGTGAGATAGTGAGAACTTGACTTCATTACTGCCAGGTGAGTATAGAGTCAAGGTTTCCCACTCACCATCCATTTATAACTGGGGTATGGATACCATTATTACTGGGTAAGGATTAAATTTCAGGATCTTCAGTAGGATTCCATTGATACCATCTTGGCTTGTAGAGATAGCTACGCTACCATCACATGCTTGAGGATGAAAATCCTAGATTCCCACTCAGATCATTCTGAAACCACTTATAGGAGAATAGGAAAGAGATGTGTGAATATTTAAAGCCAGTTGAAGGTGGAAGTCTAGGCTTCCCATTTGGTCTTTGCTGATAGGAGTGGGAGTGAGAGTGCAATTTTTCCTGTGATTTTTAGCTGGATTATTAAAGTTACTGTATAAACATCATCTGCCTTTATAGGTTGCCTCTTTCTGGTTCTTTTGGATAGAGATAGATGACTTTTTGAGGGACTTTTTGTTGTTGTGTTGCAGACTTATTGGCATTGTTGAGTTGCTGGCTTCTCCATCACCAGGTTCAGTATTTTTTTAAAGATTTATTTATTTATTTGAAAGTCAGAGTTACACAGAGAAAGAGAGGCAGAGAGGCAGAGAGAGAGAAAGAGAGAGAGAGAGAGAGAGGTCTTCCATCCACTGGTTCACTCCCCAATCAGCTATAATGGCTGGAGCTGTGCCGATCCGAAGCCAGGAGCCAGTAACTTCTTCCAGCTCTCCCACGTAGGTGCAGGGACCCAAGGACCTGGGCCATCTTCCAACATCTTCCCAGGCCATAGCAGAGAGCTGGATCGGAAGTGGAGCAGCCGGGTCTCGAACCGGCACCCATATGGGATGCCAGCACTGGAGACAGCAGCTTTACCTGCTACACCACAGCAACAGTGCCACAGGTTCAGTATTTATTACTCAAAAATAGAACTCAGGGAACTCACTGCCATGTTGTTACATGCCACGTCTTGAGTTTCCTTGCCACTAGACTGCCTTCTCTACCTGTGAGAGATTTATGATTTATTTATTTATTTATAAAAACTAGTGTTTTAGCTCTACTTAGTGGGAGGAATAGAGAAAAATGCATCTGCTCCACCTGTTCTTGGAACAAGGATGTATAACTGGTTACTCCAAGAAAACACGGATATTGTGTTGGTTTTAGCCATTCTCCCAGTAAAAAAATCTAGTTCAGAGCAAGTAAAATCACCTTGACCCCTACCTCCAGTCCCTTGACAACCTCTGGGGACCATTCCATTTTCTAGCTTTATGAATTTAACTACTTTACATACCTCATACACACAGCAAATGCAAATATGTATCACACTCTCTTTATCCATTCATCTATCAATGGATATTTGGGTCACTTTCATATCTTGACTATGGAGAATAGTGTTGCTATGAACAGAACTATGCAAATATGTCCTTGAGACCCTGTTTTGAATCTTTTTGGATGCCTATCCAGAAGTGAGATTATTATGTTAGTTCTACTTTTAATCATTGAGTAGCATCTACACTACATATACTATATGTTTTCCATAGTGCTTGAATCCTTTTACAGTCCCACCAACAATACACAGGGTTTTACATTTCTTCACATCCATGCTAACATTTGGTATTTTCTATAGCCATTCTAATGGATGTGAGGTGATATCTAATTGTGGTTTTGATTTGCATTTTTCTGGAGATCAGTGATACTGAGGGATTTTATGTGCTCATGACCATTTGTGAATCATCTTTAGACAACTGCCTGTTTAGTTCTTTGCTCATTTTTAATCAAGTTATTTGATTTTTTAATATTTGAGTTATAGGAGTACTTTATATATTCTGGGTGTTAACCCCTTACAGATATTTGATTTGCAAATATTTTCTCCCATTTTTGTAGGTAGTCTTTTGACTCTTTTGATTGCATTCTTTGATGCACAAAGTTTTTTTATGTTTAATGTAGTCCCATTTATCTTTTTTTGCTCTTATTGTCTGTGCTTTTGGGGTTATATCCAAAAAATCATTACCTAGTCCAGTGTCACTAAGCCTTTCCTATACATTTTATTCCAGTCATTTTGTAGTTTTAGGTCTTATGTTTAGGTCTTTAATCCATTTTGAGCTAGTTTTTGTATATATTGTATAATAAGGGTTTAACTTCATAATTTAGGATGTGGATATACAGTGTTCCAGCAGCGTTTATTGAAGAGATTGTCCTTTTTCCATTGAGTGATCCTGGTACTGCTGTGGAAGATCATTTTATCATATTGCTAGAGTTCATATTAGTTCTGTATATTCTATTGCATTGGTTGACTTGTCTGCTTTTGTACTGGTACCATATTGTTTTGATCACTGTAGCTTTGTGATATGTTTTGAACTCAGGATATTTGAATCCTTTGACTGTGTTCTCCTTCAAAGCTGTTTTACCTATTCAGGATCTCTTGAGATTCCATATGCACTTTAGAATCTATCTTTCTATTTCTGCAAAAAATATCATTGAGATTTTGATAGGCATTGCATTGAATCTGTATATTGCTTTGCATAGTATGGACATCTTAATAATATCAAGTCTTCCAATCTCTGAGGATAAGATATTTTTCCATTTATTTTTGTATTCTTGTCAGCAGTATTTTATAGTTTCCCATTGGTATACTTCAATATACTCAATAAAAAATTTGGTATAAATAAAAACATTTTGCTAAACCTTGCTTTTCCAATAAAATCAGGGTACAGATCTATAGATGTATTTTCCATTGGTGCTTCCAATTCTTTGCTGCTTGGCAAAATTACTGAATATGCCAAAGGTTTTACTTATTTAGGCAATGACGCCTTAGCTGGCTCCTTTATTCAATTGAATGGGACCAGGGTCTGCACCCCATCTTTCTCTTTATTCACTATCATTATTCCTTAAGAATAAGGTTTTTTAGTGACTCTGAACCTGAGGCCCTAGCAGGACTGCTTAAGGGTGGCAGTATACACCCTTGTCTTCTGTTTTTACGTTTTATTTATTTGAAAGTTAAAAATAGAGATAGAGACAGACATAAGAGACACAGAGAGAGAGACCTCCCCAAGCACCTGCATCAGCTGGGGTCTGGACCAGGCCAAAGCCAGGAGCTGGGACTTCCATCCAGGTCTCCCACATGGGTGGCAGGGATCCAGGAAGTTGAGTCATCACCTGATGCCTCCCAAGATGTGCATTATCAGGAAGCTAGAATTGGAAGCACAACCAGTACTTGAACCTAGGTACTGTGATATGGGATGTAGGCATCTCAAGTGATGTCTTAACTCCTATGCCCAATGTCCCTCCTTCTTCTTACTTATTTTTTAAAACTTTTATTTAATAAATATAAATTTCAGAAGTATAACTTTCCTCCTGACTTCTTAAACAGGGTATATGAAGTATAATAATTTGATCTTTTTGACTAAGTATCATTTAGTATTAGGACTATCAATTGTTATGTTTTCCTATTAGTATAGTGAAATAGGACTTATTGAAATGTTTTTTAAAGAAGACTCATTTTTTTTTAAAAAAAACTTTATTTTATTTATTTGGAAGTCAGAGTTATAGACACACAGAGAGAGAGACAAAGAGATCTTCCATCTGCTGCTTCCCCCCTCCCCCCAAATATCCTCAATGGTTGGGCAGGGCTAGGCCACAGCTAGGAGCCAGGAGCTTCTTCCAGGTCTCCCACATGGGTGTCAGGGGCCCAAGCACTTGAGCCATCCTCAACTGCTTTCCCAGGCACATTATCAGGGAGCTGAATTGGAAGTGGAGCAGCCAGGACTCCAATCTGTGCACATATGAGATGCCAGCATTGCAGGTGGTGGCTTTACCCACTACACCATGATGCCAACCCCTGAAATGTTTTTTAATGTTTACCCTTGTACCAAATGGTCAGAACATTTAGGCTCTCTCTCTCCCTCTCTCTTTCTGTGTGTGTGTGTCTATAAATCCATATTAGGTTATTATGATTCTCTGTCTCTTTCTTTGTCATTTGGCCCTTCTTGTTGCTTTCAACCCTACTTTTGTAAAATTGAGCTCCATTTCTCAGCTCAGTAGGCTCAAAAAAAAATCTTCTTGGTTGGACTTGATGCCTGAAGTCAATGCTTCTCAAGGATGTTTAGAGGTTCAGGACTTGTCTTCTCTATCTAGTCTGTTTTGTTTATTTGTGGGCTTGCTGTAGTTTGGAAAGCTTTGTTGTAGAACTAAGAAATAAATCTCCAACAACAGGAACCACTGGGGCCCTTACAACCAGCAGATCACATAAATTTTCCTTCTTTCAAGCTCTTTTCACACTTGTGCTTCAATTGGAGGTTTTCAGCTGGAGCTATTGGCAAGAATACTTGGTAGCAGAAACATTTCAACATTAACTTTAGCCTAGATCACTTCTTCTCATCAGATAAACAGTCTTCAAAAGGTGTCACATGAAAAGGCACCTTCCGTTTGGGGCTCTGGAGAGGAGCATTTGGGACATTTACAGGGAGTTCAGAATGAGGAGTATTTTTAGACTTTGCTATAGGGGTCATGATGGATGATAGAAGGTAGAAATGGGAGCTGCCTTCAGTGGGCGGTTACTGTGAAATTCAGAATAGGGGGAGAACTGTGACACTGTGCGTACTGTATAGGTGTAGCAGAAACAGTTCAAAGTTCTAGACATGTGAACAGAATGTAATGGATATTAAATGGCTATGGGTGCATCTAAAAGTCATAATTGGGAAAAGTAAGGAAGAAAGTTTTTAATTGTCCTTCCCTTAACACATATGTTTTCAGTACTTATAAAAATGGAATTGTTTCAACTTCTCAGAGATATTAGAATTTGAGTGTGCTTGCTGATCCCAACTTGGGTGAAATGTAAGATATGTGAAACTGGAGTACAAGCTTAGAAATGTAAGTACATTTTCTACTGGCCACACCCAGGTGTAAGCTCTTACTAAACACTTAATTTGGGGCATATTGACATTTCTTCAAACTTTACAAGGTACTTGAAAACCCATCTTCTCATTTACTTTTCACTACAGCCTTGCAGGGAAGGTATTGTCTCCATTTTATGGATGAGGAAGGATAATTTTAGAGAGTTTAAAAGAATCACCTTGGGCTGTTGTTGTGGCATAGCAGGTTAGGCTGCAGCCCAGATGCTGGCATCCCATATAGGTGCCAATTTGAGTACCTGCTACTCCACTTCTGGTCCAGCTCCCTGTTAATGAGCCTGCTAAAGCAACAGAAGATGGTCCAAGGCCTTGGGCACCTTCCACCCATGTGGGAGACCGGGATGAAGCTCCTGGCTCCAGGAGGCCATGGGGGGTGGTGGTGAACCAGAGTACAAAAGGTCTCTGTCTCTCCCTCTGTCTTTCAAATGAATAAACTAATTAAAAAAAGAGTCACCCAAGGTGACTTGGCAATAAAATGGCAGAGCAGAAAGAGAACTCAGCTTTCCTAATTCACAGACCAGCATTTTTGTCTACTTTTCTTTCTATAAAACTTGGAGAACAAATTTGTTAAAAAGATAAATTCAGCCAAATTAAAATGTTAAAGAGTTTGAGCCCTGATTCATGAATTGGGCAGCACCAAACTGCAAGTGGTTCACCTCCACAGACTGGGCATGAAAGAAAAACTTCTAGTGGAAGTAAGACAAAGAAAATATTTAATTGGTTAAGGTGGAAGGGTTCTAGTTAGAGGTTAGTTGGTGGTTTCTGATTGGTTAAAGTTAAATTTCATTGTATTGTTTACACTAAGTTGGGTATGAAATATTTGCTAAATATGACCGAAGACCCTGGGGCTGTCTCAGCCTAATGGCCTCCTAATTAAATGTTTTTATTAACATAAAGATTTTTTTATTTTTTCAAAAGGCAGAGTTACAGATAGAGAGAGGGACAGAGAGGGAGATCTTCCATCCACTGGTTCACTTTTCAAGTGGCCACAATGGCCAGAGCTTCTTCCAGGTCTCCCTCACAGAGGGAGGGGCCCAAGGACTTGGGCCATCTTCTACTGCTCTCCCAGGCCATAGGCAGAGAGCTCGATCAGAAGAGGAGCAGCCAGGACTTGAACTGGTACCCATATGTGATGCTGTACTGCAGGCAGAGGCTTAGCCTACTATGGCTACCATAGTGCTAGCCCCAAAAGATTTATTTGATTTAAAAAGCAGAGTTACAGAGATGGGGGGGGGGGCGGTGAAAGGGAGGGAGACAAGGAGGAAGGGAGAGAGAGAATCTTGCTTCTGCTTGTTCACTCCCCAAATGGCTACAATGGCAAGGGCTCTGCCCGGCTGAAGCCAGAAGCCTGGAAATCCACCTGAGTCTTCCATGTAGGTGGCAGGAGCCCAAGCACTTGGACTATCTTCTGTGGCTTTCTGAGTCACACTAGCATGGACCTGTATCGGAAGTGAAGCAACTGGGACTCGATCCACTGCTCATATGCGATGTGGGCATTACAGGTGGTAGCTTAATTAGAGCCACAATGCTGGCTCTAATTAAATTATTTTTAAAAAAGAAAAGAATAATTAATAAATTCATGAATCTCTAGTAAAAGTGGGTCTATAAATATAAATAACATTTTGTAGTTTTATAAATTGAAAATCTGATAAATTAGCCTTATGGATAATATCTGAAATGTGTAACTGCTTGCATGTATCTGTGTGTACGGGGGTGGAGGGGGTGGGACACATTTGGAACTGTATCTCTGGTGCTAATAAGGAAAGAACAATTTTTTGTTAGCATAATTTTGATCTGTTTTTCTAGTCTGTTCCAGAGATAAACCTAATGCAGAGACTTACCTTTTTCTTTTTTCTTTAATTAAGGTATACTTACAATGAAATATACAAATCTTAAGTATATAGTTCAATGAAATTTTATATACATGGGAACTCTACTGAGATCAATATGTAGATATTTCTAGTTCCTTGTCAGGTTTCCTCTTGCATCTTCCCAGCCAATACCTTGTCCCAAGTGTAACAGCTATTCTGATGGCTAATATCATAGGTTCATTTTGCCTGATTTCAAACTTTATATAAATAAAATCATACTATATGTAATATTTTGTTTTTGACTTCTTTGGTTTAATAAATATCTGTTAGATTTCATTTTTTTCTTTGATGTGTAGTATTCCCATGTGTGATACACCACATTTTTAATCCATTCACCTATTTATGAACATATGGATTTTTTTTAGATTTTGAATATTATAAGTAATATTCTAAGACATTTTGACCATATCTTTTGATAGATACAGACACTCATTTTTCTTGCCTGTAAACCAATGTATGGACTCTCTATGGTAGGTGAAATAAGAAGTTTTTTTTAAAATTTTATTGATTTATTTGAGAGGTAGAGTTACAGACAGTGGGAGGGAGAGACAGAAAGGTCTTTCATCTGTTGGTTCACTCCCCAGATGGATGCAATGACCAGAGCTGAGCTGATTCAAAGCCAGGAACCAGGAGCTTCTTCTGGGTCTCCCACGTGGATGCAGGGGCCAAGCACCTGGGCCACCTTCCACTGCTTTCCTAGGCCATAGCAGAGAGCTAGATTGGAAGAGGAGCAGCCAGGACCAGAACTGGTACCTATATGGGATGCAGGCGCTGCAGGTGCAGGATTTACCTACTATGCCACAGTGCTGCCCCCCCCCCCCAATTTTTTTTGACAGGCAGAATTAGACAGTGAGAGAGAGAGAGAGACAGGGAGAAAGGCCTTCCTTCCATTGGTTCACCCCCCAAATGGCCACCACAGCCGGCGTGCTGGGGCCGGTGCTGCACCGATCTGAAGCCAGGAGCCAGGTGCTTCCTCCTGGTCTCCCATGCGGGTGCAGGGCCCAAGCACTTGGGCCATCCTCCACTGCCTTCCCGGGCTACAGCAGAGAGCTGGACTAGAAGAGGAGCAACTGGGACAGAACTGGCGCCCCAACTGGGACAAGAACCCGGAGTGCCAGCGCCGCAGGCCGAGGATTAGCCTATTAGCCTAGTGAGCCACGGCGCCGCCCCCCCCCCCGCCCAATTTTTTTTTTAGCTTGGAAAAAAACTTAATGAAGGAACTGATAGCTGAACACCTTAAAGAAAACCCATTTTATAAGGAGCCATTGTTGGAGATGAAAATGGGTCTGTGTTTTCTTTAACAGGTCAAGATTCCTTGCCAGTTCCACATTAGAGACTATTTTGATTTTGATCAGTGGGCTGGGTCCTTCATGCTTGTGGGTAGATATTTATTTTCCCAGTGTCTGGCACATAGGGTGCACATCAGGGATGAGGAGCCATTTAATTGCAAGCTGTATCTTTTTTGGATGGAATCAAATTGTCTTTTCTTGGGTAATGTGGCTCAAATGATCATAAAATAACATTGAAAAATCAAGTTCACTTTGCAGAAATTTGCCTTAGGATTAACTTGGAATATATGTTTTGTTTTGAAAGTGAAGGTACACATATAATTTTAGGTAATTTAAAAACTTTACTCTGGCAGTATGATTTTACATTACTTCGAAGGTAAAGAATTTTTAAACATCATATGTCTGCTGGCAACATTTACTAATGAAGTGTGAAGTTGAAACGGTATGGGGAAAATTCTTGTGGTGTGGGAAGCGGGTGAGGTGGTTGTAAACCAAGGAGAAAAACTGGGAAAGTACTCCAAATGAAGCATACGGTTTCTGGAAAGGACTCTGGACTTTTCCCAGGGTGCTGTAACATTCAGCAGCTGCAAGACAGAGACCAACTGTAACCCTTTCCTCAACAAAGATAGTCACTTCCAGCCTTTTTTCCCTTTTAAACAGAATTTAAATTGAAAATGAATGTTAGGAAAACTACAATTTGCTTTACAGGAAATTACTTGGCATACCATTTTGTTCTATAAATTGTAGAATATCTACACTTAGCTTGGGTGTACTGGAAAGCTTTTGGGGCTCCATGAAGCCTGGTTTAAGTCCAGAATCCTTGCCAGGGCTACCAAGGTTGGCATTCCCTGACCCTACCTGCCTCTTCAGCCTCAATCCTTGCCAGTCTTCATGGGTCAGCATTATTCCATAGTCTCACAGCCCTCATGTTTTGGTACAAGCTTCCTCTAAATGGATTGTCCTTTCCTTGCCCAGTTTGCTTAACTCAGTCTCATCCTTTGAGGCTGAGTGCTGCTGAGTGCTGTTTTCCAAAGCCTTCTTTGTGCCCTCGATTGGTTTAGGTGACTTTCTTCTATGTCCCATAGGCCCCCCCCCATGCAGTCACCATACTGTAGTAAAATGAACTCACTCCTCACTTTTTCCATTAAACTTGGAGTTACTAAGGTCTGTTGCTAACCTCAGGGCCTAGCATTGTGCTAGGCACATGGTAGGCATTCAGTAAAAGATTATTAAATTACCATTTGGATGTACATATCAGTCAGCCTTTAGACATCTTTAGTGTGCCTATTCTGTCAATAAGCTGGTGGGCCTTAGAGGACAACTTATTGCAGGCACTATGACTACTAGAGCTGTAGAAGTTACAGAGATGAACACTGCATGGACTTAGACTGTAAGGAATTCATCTCAGTAACAGAGAGATGACATCTGAAAAGAACAATAATCTAAAGTACAAAGTGCTCAGTGTCATAAAGGAGCTATGAAGAGAGGTTTAAAAGAGGGAACAAGGGCTTCTTGTTGGGAGAATTGAGGAAGAAGTGTTCATCAATCATTTAAGGTAGGATTTAAGGGCAAATAAGACACGAATGCACAAAGGTAAGAATCTCCAATGTGTCGTGTTGTTTGTTTTGGCTGAAAAGAGTAGATATTATGAAGGAGTAATGAGCAGTGGGAAATAAGTAGAAATGTAGGAAGCTCCCTATAGCAAAAGGCCTTAAATTCCAACCTGATGAGTCTGTTTGATTCCTATCAGGTGGAAAAATCTTGGAAGCGTATGGAAGGTTTTTTTTTAGCAGTTTAGTGATGCCAGCAGAGAGATCTCTTAAAATTAGTCTGGCAACGGTATATCCTAGTGAATCATTATTAAGTAATTAATTTCTAGGCTGATAGTTTTACTTCATAGTGTGGAAAAACTCCAAGGCCTTTAGCTCCTTGACCTTTTTGCACCACTCTTTTCTTCTGAAAATCTGGATGAGGTAACAGATCATATGACCAGTTAGCTCTGATAAATAAAAACTGAAATTGACAAGGAAGAGAAATACTACCAAGACAGAAATGTTTCATAAAAATGCATAGACATGTAAAGGGTTGTTTGCTTAGGAACTGTGTCCAAAACATTGCCTCCCGTTGACTGGAAAAATCCGGACACAGTATGTGAATTATATTGTTAATATTTATTCCTTTGGGGTTAGTTTAGATCACTTCCAGTTAAATATAGCTATGGTGTTCTGACCTCAGACTGTCTACTCTTACTCTCCCTTATAAACAGTGGGAACTGCATTGTCAGTTTGTTTTATAGCATGTTATATAACCAGAGCATCTGGTTTCTTGCCACCTAGGCCATGCCTTCAACACTTTATGCATGGATTATTGCAACATTTTTCTCACTGATCTCCTTGTCTCCAGTGCCTTTACTCCGGCTTTCATCATAACAGCTACATATGTTGGGCAGGATACTGCATGGAGAATATTATTAGCTCAGTATGAATCCCGGATATACTGCTTCCTAGCCATCTAACCTTGGAAAAATCATTTCACTTCTTCAAGACTCAGTTTGCTCAGTTCTAAAGTAGAGGTAATGGTCTCTGCCCTGCCTATCTTATGAGTATGCCTCCAGGATCATATGAAAATCCTTTGAAAACTGTCAGTGGCCTTACAAAGAGTTGGACTTCAGTAGCTTGTTTTACACCCTCGGCAATCCAGTCCCATGGCACTTCTGTAATTTCATTTGTCTGTATTCCCTAGAACCTACCTCCTTCTCCAATGCTTGCATGCCCACTTTATTCACCTCATCTGGCATAACCTCCTCTCTTATCTCTGCTCATCAAAAGCCAAGCAATAAATTTAAGAACCAGTTCAAATCCTACTTCCTTCTTGAAATCTTTCCTGATGACTCCCATGTTCATCATTCCCCATGCCTTTTCTGAATTTTGACAGTACTTAGTTATTGTCAACCCTTGCCTATATACTGCCTTTTATTATTCTTTCTTTTACAGAGGCTTATATCTTTAATTAGATTGTGGTTTTATGATGCTTTAGCTGGTTCTCTTCTCATTTAGTGAATGTTTATGAAGATATTTCTTCTGTATTCCTCACAGAATGATGTTCATATGCTAATAAACAATTGTTGATTCATTTATTTAGAAATTCACATGCACACTCTTAAAAGAGAGAGACAAATGAACCCATCACCTCTTCCTAGAGCTTGGAATATTCTTAACAACTCCCCCAACTTCTATCTTCTATGAAACCAAAGAAAAGATTTTAGAATAGAACTATCCAGTAGAGTTCTCTGAGATGATGAAAGTGTCCTGTATTTGTGCTGTTTATTATCATAGCCACTAACCACATATAGTTATTGAGTGTCTGAAATGTGACTGGTACAATTGAGGAACCAAATTATTTCATTTTTATTAATTTAAACAGCAGCAAGTGACAAGTGATTTTTTAAATCACAACAACACAGTGAAAAACACATTTTGTGAAGGACATTGTGTTAAGTAAAATAAGCCAGATGAAAAAAGACAAACACTGCATGTTCTCCTATCATATGTTGAAGCCTAAAAATGATGATCTGAACATAGGATAATGATAATGAGAGGCCAGGAAAGGTGGGGGATAGGGTGCAGAGGGGGAAGGGAGTTGGAGGGAGGTTAGATAATGGGTACTAAATCAGAATTACCAACCTGGACCTGGTGTGTTCTTCACACATTGAATATGAGTTGAATTATCACACTGTACCCCATAAATTTGTTCAATTAATAATAATTAAGAATGAAAAAATATTTAAAAAGAAAGAAAAATACATTTTAAATTGCAACCTGGTTTATGTACACAAAAACAAGTTTCATGAAACAATACTTATCATTATATGCAACATAGTCCAATATTTTCTTTTTTATTCAACTTCATTTTTAAAAAGGATTTATTTATTTGAAAGGCAGTGTTAGAGAGGGTGAGTCAGATAGAGAGAGAGAGAGAGAGAGAGGGAGAGGGATCTTCTATCCATTGGTTTACTACCCAAATGGCCACAATGGCTAGGGCTGGGCTAGGCCAAAACCAGGAGCCTGGAACTACATTTAGGTCTCCCACATGGATGGTAGGGGCCCAAGTACTTGGGCCATCTGCTGCTGCTTTCCCAGGAGCATTAGCAGCGAGCTGGATTGGAAGTGGAGCAGCCAGGACTTGAACTGGCACTCATATGGGATGCCCACATTGCAAGCAACAGGGTAAACCACTGTGTGACAATGATGGCTCCTGTTCAATTTCATTTTTTAAAAATGGTGATTGCAACCCACTATATAGATTTTCACAATCCACTGATAAATGATGATATGCTGTTTTAAAAACACAGCTTCTTTTGTAGTTAGAGAATTTGAGGCCCAAAGAAGTACAGTAGGTTCTCCAAGTTCACATAGTCATTTAATGGCAGGGTGGGACTAGAATCTAAATTTTGGAATTTCTTTGGCTAGAGCTATTTCTAACAGGGATAAGAGATGTTTCCTCCTTTTCTATTTTCCTCACCATGCTGAATGTTAGAGAAAATTAGTTAGCACAATATTCATTTTGACTAAATATTGTCCCTGCATCTTTATTCCTATATGACCCAAGAGATCAGTCTTTGAGTATTACAGCCTTTTAGTTTGATTTTAGTGTCCACATTTGAAGATAAAATAGGAGGCTCACTTCTGACCCACTCTGTCACTTGGCAGTGGCAAGTGGCACTAATGTGAAACTGTTCCCCTTGCGAATACAACTGCGTTTTTTCTTTTTTGACAGGCAGAGTGGACAGTGAGAGAGAGAGACAGAGAGAAAGGTCCTCCTTTTCTGTTGGTTCACCCCACAATGGCCGCTGCGGCCCGTGTGCTGCGTCGATGAAGCCAGGAGCCAGGTGCTTCTCCTGGTCTCCCATGCAGGTGTAGGGCCCAAGCACTTGGGCCATCCTCCACTGCACTCCCGGGCCACAGCAGAGAGCCTCCAGTTACTCAGTGACAACTGACTAGCAGGTTGATGAGAGAGAGCATGCGGCCTCTGGGTGCGGAGAAATGAAAGGGAGATATAGGAGCCAGTTGCCTGAATTGGTCAGCTTATGCTGTGTGCATGTGTTGAGGTACTGCACTGTAAAAAAAATTACAAATATTGCATGTTAATAAAAAAAAATTTAAAAACCCTTTTGATGAAGAATCAAGGTGATTCCCATCTCAGTTTGTGGAAGACATGCCTCAAGTCTTGCATTATATAGCCAGTCAAGGATTTTTCTCCATTCATGAATCCAGTGGGTTACCCCTTTCTGAGTGCTTTATCAACAAAGATAATAGCCTTTTCAATGGTGCAATCTTCTGAGTACTGATTTTTTTTAATCAGAGGTATTTAGACTCTCCTCTCAAACTTAGTCATTTTTTCTTCTTTCTGAAAAGATGCAGTTCTCCAAAAATATCAGAGTTATCAAAAGCAAAAAGAGGTAGCAGTGTGGAGGTGAAATAGTCTGTGTTATGTGCATTCTTGACCAGTTTGCACATGGAATCCAATTTCCTTGTGGAAGTTTTCAAGTGCATTTCAGTCATCAGACAGCAGGCAGCAATTTGTGCCTAAGTGAAAACCACCACCACAACAAACATACACTTATAAGGCAAGAAGTTTTCAAAAAGCATCCCTTTAAAGCAAACTCAGAAACAACTCAGTACTGTATTACATTTGTCAGTGGAATTACTGTTATGTCAGTGGGATGAATTGATTGGAATCTTTAAACACTATTGTATTCTCTGTACCCAAGTGGTTACCTACAGCCCTATTGACTTTTCTAGCAGAAAATCCATGGATGTTACCCCCTTAACATTGGTCCTTTGCCAACTGGACTGGTTATTACTTTTCTGACTTGCCCTGAAATTTGTCAGATGCAACCTCTTGTGCTCTAACACAAGTCAGTTAAACAGACCCTTATAAAGTCCTCTCTGGCTGAATGTTAACCCTTTGGTTAAGATTCTCCAATATAAGTCTAAAAAGGACACTATTCTTTTAGGGACTCAGAGTTTGTACTGATCTGTAGACAAATCATTCATGTATTTTGCATTATTTGACAACCTAGCATTGCTAGGCTGTGACTTACTAAGTTTATGAAAACTAACAATTTTGAATGTAAAAATTGAAATGCTAAGAATTGTTGCCCGGTCTTTTTTTCTTTTTTTAAGATCGATCGATTGATCTATCTATCTATCTGAAATTCAGAGTTACACACACACACACAGGGAGAGAGAGAGAGAGAGAGAATGAATCTGCCATCCAGTGGTTCACTACCCAGATGACCAAAACGGCCAGGGCTGGGCCATTCCGAAGCCAGGAACCAGGAGCTTCTTCTGGGTCTCCCTCATGGGTGCGGGGGCCCAAGCACTTGGACCATCTTCTGCTACTTCTACAGCTTCTACTGCCATAGCAGAGAGCTGGATCGGAAGTGGAGCAGCAGGGTCTTGAACCAGCACCCGTATGGAGTTCCTGCAAGGCAGGTGGCAGCTTTACCCACTATGCCATAGCTCTGGCCCCAGCCTTTGTTCTTCACTGGGGATGTGAATAGTTCTTCTCACAAGCCAGGGCTCTTCTGGGGCCCACAGCTATCACTGACAGGCTTATTTAGATTCTTCTGTAATTAGTTGGTGGGAAGGAGAGACTTGAGGACCTGGACTCTTAGTTTGGCTTCTTTAGTATCTGAGAAGCTGTCTTAAAATACCAGCCTTGGCCGGCACCGCGCCTCAATAAGCTAATCCTCCGCCTTGCGGTGCCGGCACACCGGGTTCTAGTCCCAGTTGGGGCGCCGGATTCTGTCCCGGTTGCTCCTCTTCCAGGCCAGCTCTCTGCTGTGGCCAGGGAGTGCAGTGGAGGATGGCCCAAGTACTTGGGCCCTGCACCCCATGGGAGACCAGGATAAGTACCTGGCTCCTGCCATCAGATCAGCGCGGTGTGCCGGCCGCAGCACGCCTGCCGCGGCGGCCATTGGAGGGTGAACCAGCGGCAAAGGAGGACCTTTCTCTCTGTCTCTCTCTCACTGTCCACTCTGCCTGTCAAAACAAACAAAGAAACAAACAAACAAACAAACAAAAAAAAAAACAAAAAACCAGCCTCATGTAAATGACTCTTGACCCTGTTCTGTTTCCAGCACCTCTCCAGAAACAGTCAGTTGCTCAGGTTCACCAAAGAGGAGGAAGAAGCGCTTTGTAGAACCTCCACTCATCCTCAATGCAAGTGACTAGAGATTTAGTCGTTTGCCAGCAGGAACAGAGATCCTGGGCTGGCCTGAGCCCCTTCCAGTCACCCCAGAGGGCTGTCTTCCTAGTCTGGGAGGTGTCCCCACAGCTCTGAGTTCCTGCATAGCCAGCACCAGGACTAGAAAACTCTAAATCATTATTAAGCTTCATAAAAGCTATGGCTGTGTTCAGCCACACTCCCTTCACCCTAGCTGCTTAAGTGCCTGATCCCACCTTCCACTTCCTGTTCCTGGCACACTGAGGGGTCTGCACAGGCTTTATCCACCAAAGACCATTTTTCTCCTGTTGGTGCCCAAAGACTTTAGAGCCAAGGCACACTTACTCAGTGCAGCCTTAGAGGTACTGCAGGTGGCTTGGTTCAGTGGTTTCTAAGAATTAAGAGCATTGTGGGGGTAGGGAGGGCATCTTAGATGGTGCTGAACTTGAAGCCCAAACACACTGACTTGTTAGCTTACAGGGAAATAGTCTAAGGGTGGAAATGAGGTCGTTTGTTGCTGTTTGTAAGGAATTACAAATTGAATTGCCCTGTGGCTGCCCCCCCCCCCCCAGGCAGGTGACAGGAAGGCTCTAGTTCTTTCCACCTGAGTGGAAGCTGGGGTTTTGGGGAATGGGGAACCAGAGCAGTAGCCCCTGGGCAAGGTGGGTGCTGGGAGGAGCTGGAGTCCAGGAGGGGTATCACCAAATGCATTTGAAAGATGTGTTCTATGCTGGGGACTGTCTGTACTTGGAAGTTTAAATAGTGTTAGCATCCTGTTCTCAAAGTCTAGGCTGCATTAAGAAATTATTAGTCTGTATTTTTATTAAGCCTTAAAACTTTTTAAATGCATTTGGTGCTAACATTTTTTAGAGCTGTATCAAAACAAAAAACCTGTACTTAACATCGCGATGTAATTTTGATAGGAACGTTTTCTTATTGTTACAAAGCAAAATTGGGTATAGCAGTTGAATTAAACTTAGAAATCATGAAAAAAAAAAAAAAGAAAAATAGCACAGGAAGGAGGAGGGAGGGTGAGAAGTGGAGAAGCCGAGATACAAACTGGAGCCCATATGGGATGCTGGCAATGCAGGCAGTTGCTTTACCTGCTACACAACAACCTTGGCCCCACATTACATTTTTTTTTCTTTTTAGTACTCTATGTATTAGTTACTACAAATGAGAGAAAACATATGTATTTGTCTTTTGGGGACTGGCTTATTTCAGTAAGCATAATGATCTCCAATTGCATCCTTTTTTTTTTTTTTTTCAAAAGACAAGATTTCATTCGTTTTTATGGCTGAATCGTATTGCATCGTGTATATACACCACAATTTGTTTGTCCTGTCATCAGTTGGTGAACATCTGGGTTGATCCCATAGCTTGGCTATTGTGAGTTGAGCTGCTATAAACATGGGGGTACAGATAACTCTTTCATATGCTGACTTAATTTTTTTGGTAAATTCCCAAGAGTGGGTCATATAGTAGATCTATTTTCATATTTCTGAGGAATCTCCATGCTGTCTGTTTTTCTAAGTTCTTGGTTGTCGGAAAAGCAGGGCACAGAGGTGAAGACGGGGAAGGGAATGTGTGTAGGTGGGCAGAAGAACAGGGCAGTTAAGTGAACCCAGGAGGAAGCTGGTGGGAGCGCGGTTTAGGCTGTATCAGAGCCTTTGGTCTTCTGCCTTTTCCGTGCCTTCCTAGGCTCTGCTACCCAGCCTTCTAGCCACCAAGCCTCTTCAAATTCCCTATGCAGAACCACTTCTTCTTCACTTGTTATTTAAAAACCTGTGCCTTTGTTAAGTAAATCTGCAGGTCTGACTTGTGTTGGGCTCCACGGGAGCTTCTAGTCTCCCTACACACTCATGTTTTTCTGCCGCCGTCTCATCACCTCACTTGAAAACTGTAAGTTATTTTTGACTCTCTGTGTCTCACTCTTCCCTGCCCCACCCACACTCAGCTGCTTGCCAGGTCCTTTTGGTGTTCCCTCATCCAGGAATTTCCTCCCTTCCCCCTTCCCACTTATATCTTGTTTCCATTAAGGCCCAGCTCTGATGCCAGCCTTTCTAAATGGTGAAAAGCCCACTGAACCCCAGTAGGAATTAATTATTTGTCTCCCCACCCCGTTTCAGACCACTTTCCGTTCTCTACTGCACTCCCTGTTGTTAGTTGTTTCCAAATGTATCCCCTCCGCTTCGCATATAGTAGGTACCCTGTACAGTTTATGGAACAAAACAGCAAGGATCAGTCACCCATTACCATGTCTGTCCCTCTCTGGACCTTTTCTTCTGTTTGTGAAGATGTGACCCGACAGCATATTAAATATGTACAAGGGTCCTTTAAAAAGTTCATGGAAAGTTGAATTAAAATGTAAAAATTTATTTTGGTGCAAAAAACAGAAATACAGACTTCAAAAAGTTCATAGAATTTGTATATTGTAAAAAATGACACAGATTTCAAATTTTTTAAAAAATATTTATTTATTTATTTGAAAGAGTTACACAGAGAGAGGAAAGGCAGAGAGAGAGAGAGAGAGAGAGAGAGAGGTCCTCCATCTGCTGGTTCACTCCCCAACTGGCCACAAAGGCCAAAGCTGTGCCCATCTGAAGCCAGGAGCCAGGAGCTTCTTCCAGATCTCCCACGTGGGTGCAGGGGCCCAAGCACTCAGGCCATCTTCAACTGCTTTCCCAGGTCATAGCAGAGAGCTGAATCAGAAGTGGAGCAGAGTCCATATGGGATGCCAGCACTGCAGGTGGTGGCTTTACCTGCTACACCACAGTGCCCGCCCCTCAATTTTGTTTAGCACCAAAATAAACACATTTGAAATCCGCTTTTCATGAACTTTTTGAAGGTCCCTTGAATGTATTGCTGAAAAGGCTGTTTTTGAACCAGCAATATCCTGACAGGTTAGCCTCTGGTGACCTACAAGGAAGTTACCTTGTGTCTCAGGCCCCTGCTGGCCCTGAAATTCTGTGGTGTTTTGATTTCACTTTGGAGAGTTTGTGATATTTCTTTCTTTAGCATAAGCCCTACAGAATCTGGGAACCTTGATGTCCAAGTGTCTTTGTTAAACTCTATCAGAAAAATTTGTTTTTCAAAGCTATTTTCTCATTTACTTGCAATTCTCCAAAATAACCTTTAGAAATGTATTTAATCACTGAAAAGCATATCATTAAAGTAAAATATCAGCAAAAAATGGCATGGTGAAGCCCTCTGCAGTCTCTCCATAAAGCAACAAATAAATTGGCAGAAATCCTCAGAATCAACTTCTTCAGGACTTGAAACAAAATAAAGGCTCGTAGCAATCCAGGGAACATTTATTCAAGAAAAACAGCTTGCACATTGGTAAGAATAGTGAGCTTTCTGGTGTTTTCACTTGCCCTATTCTCATCTCTTGCTCCCCAACTCTGCAGTAGCCTTGAAAATCTGCAGTCTGCAATCACAGGGAAATTCAGCAGCCTGGCAGCCATCAGAGGAGACAGAATGGGGTTGGAGCGCATTTTTACAGGTCTTCTTCCTGGAAGACCTCACTTACAAGACTATTTATTTCCCCTGACTTGGAGCTGCAGAAAGTCTTTTTTCTAGGGCCTTTTTTTTTTTTGGAAAACCATCAAGCACCATTGATTAACATCTCAGGTGCCTGAGGCAGTGGATAACATTTCCAGCTAACCAGAAAGTTTTAGGAAAAGCTGGGGAAAAATGAGATTCCTGGAAGCTTTAATAGGTTTGAGCATATTCTAGAAGATCATATACGTGCATAGGGCTGTGTGCATTCCCAGGGCTGTACCCAGGTGCAGGAAAGATCTGAACAGGTCCTAAGCACTCACACTCGTTGATCTTGAGCTCTGTACCAGCAGGAAGTGAAGAGTAAGTCAGAGTCATCAACTGCCTGGCTGAGTGTTGAAGACATGCTTCAACATGTACACAGAGTCCTGTGGCTAAGACTAGGAGACTTTTCAGTTCCAGGAGTTTAAGGAAATCCTGGTCTAGTGATTAGCTGGCCATTAAGATAACCCAGCACAGTCTAAAGCAAAATGGAACAGGGCGAAGCCAGTTTGTCCCTCAGACCTTGTGGAAGTGAATTTTTGTTCCACCAGACTACACCTTTGCAGCTCTACCTCTATCTCTTTAAGCAGGCTGAAAGAGCAGGAAACTCAGGCTAATGTTTGGTTAGTTAACATCTTAAGGCCAGACAAACGTAATTTGTGGTTTTTGAGTGCTATAAGTTGATTGTGTTGCAAATGAGGTTTCATTTCTATGCTTGAGCCACTTCCCAGATTGCTTTTTCATCTGCCTGAATTCTCTTTGTGTAGGGCCTGTTGATCCCCAGATTCCCTTGTATGTAATCCCCACGTTGGAATTGCTCTTCACTTCTGTCACTTGCATATTCTCTTCTGTCTTTTATTTGTTCTATACATGTAAGTTCGACTCAGGGCTGCTTATGGCCTGCCAAACTGCATTCTGGGAGTCTGTCTTCTAAGAGGAGAATCCAGAAGAGTCTAGATGGTAATGACCTTCTTGCTGACCTAGCTAGGCCTGAGAGGGGGTGACGAGCGAGAGTTGAATTCTTTGGCTACCATCTTGATCAGAGCCATCCCCAAAGAAGCAGGGCAGTTGTCACGGGCTTTAAAGGGCTGTACTAATTCGACCAGAGAGCTGGGTAGTGAGTCACCAACAGAGGGTTGGCGATAGAGAAATGATTTCTTTTCAGCCAGTACTAAAAAAAGACCCAAGGCTTATATGCAAACATGCTGTACATTCATCCAGTGCCACCCTTTCTTACCCCTACGAGGGCAATGCCAGAGGGGTTGCTCTTTTCCCAAACTCTTCTCAAGATACTTGTTCTCTGCTTTTCTTTCTCCTTTTGGGCTACACTGGATATGCATTTGAAACTTTCTATTGGCTGTGAGGGGCAGACAGTAGGGTGGGGAGGTACACAGCGTGATTTACCCCGCCTTGGTCTACCACCTCCTGGGGATGGCCTGACCTGGGTGATCATTTTTAGCTTGGTATTTCCTGGGCATGGGCCAGGGGCTGAGGCCAGCAAGCAGAGAAGCTAAGAGGGCACAGGCTCCCTGGCAGATTAGGTAGTGATGAGTTTTTGCTGGGGAATGAAATGGCTGTTTGATTTTTTTTAAAGGATTTATTTATTTATTTGAAAGGTAAAGTTACAGAGAGAAGAGGAAAGACTGAAAGAGAGGGGCTGGCACTGTGACATAGCGGATAAAGCTGCTGCCTGCAGTGCCAACATCCCATATGGGTGCTGGTTTGAGACCTGGCTGCTCCACTTCCAATCCAGCTCTCTGCTGTGGCAACTTACAACAAAGTATTTTGAACATGTGAAGTTGTTTTCATAATCAGAAAAGACTCATTTATATATAGGAACCTTTATTTCTGTGAAAACAGCATGCGCCTGCTTTAGGAAACAAAACAAAACAACTTTCAAGTAAGATAAACATATCTCATCATGTCATTTGCTATATGACTTTTAGGGACTACCTTGGGAGAGTGCATGCAGCCACTTGTAGCTACAGAAAAGAACCCTTTCTGTTTCTGAGCTCCTCTCCCCAGAAGGGCAAGGGAGGCTCTAAAAGCTGAGGGAAGGTGTGTTGGGTATTTTGGTTTTGAACTTGGAAAGATATTTTTCTCATAGAAATAGCACCATAAATGTGAAACATACTATCAATTTATTTTTTCTGGTTATAGGTTAAAGTAGGTTTCTGTGGGCCGGCTTGGAAACTTACATGCAACTACAACATTATTTCTCTTGGAAAATTATAAAGAACTTTGGAGATAGGATCTGTTCATAAGTCTTTTAGACAAATGTTTATTTATTCTTTTTTTTATTTGAAAGGGATGGGGGAGGGGGAGGGGAGAGAGAGAGAGAGAGAGAGAGAATGAGAATGAGAATGAGAATGAATCTGCATCCTCTGGTGCACTCCCCAAATGCCTGCAACATCTGAGGCTACACCAGGCCAGCCAGGAGACAACTCTACCCTGGTCTCCCATGTGGGTGGCGTGGATGGACTCAAGTATTTGAGCCATCATCTGCTGCCTCTTATGTACATTGGCAGAAAGCTGGATCAGAAGCAGAGGTGGGCCTCAAACCCAGGCACTCTAACATGGGATGTGGGTGTTCCAAGCAGTGGCTTAATGTGCTGTGCCACACGACTAGCCCAAGTCAGTCTTGAGTCTTTTAGTGAATGCTTTCCCCCTAAGTGGTAAAAAGTGAGTTTGAATTTGAATTCCTCTGGTATGGTGTGGTCTTAAGTTCTAAAAGTACAGCCTGTGAAGTAAAGAGATTTAGTTATATGAGGGCACTACAAAAAGTTCGCTGGAAAATGGAAGTAATGCATTTATTTTGATGCAAAAAAGTTTTTGAAATCCTGGCATTGATTTTTCATAATATGCATTTTCATGAACTTATTGAAGACAGCTTATATTTTATTTGGTTACTTTATCCTGAGAAATAAGCATAGTTGTATGAGATAAAAAAAAGCCAGACTGTTTTTCTTTTTTTATTTAATTTAATTTATTTATTTATTTATTTTGACAGGCAGAGTGGACAGTGAGAGAGAGAAAGAGACAGAGAGAAAGGTCTTCCTTTGCCGTTGGTTCACGCGGAGGGTGCGCTGCGGCCCCTTGCACCGCGCTGATCTGATGGCAGGAGCCAGGTACTTCTCCTGGTCTCCCATGGGGTGCAGGGCCCGAGCACCTGGGCCATCCTCCACTGCACTCCCTGGCCACAGCAGAGAGCTGGCCTGGAAGAGGGGCAACTGGGACAGAATCAGGTGCCCCGACCGGGACTAGAACCCGATGTGCCGGCGCCGCAAGGCGGAGGATTAGCCTAGTGAGCCGCGGCGCCGGCCTAACCAGACTGTTTTTCTACTCTCACACTCGATGCTCAACACTTTTTTAAAAAATATTTATTTGAAATACAGAGAGAGAGACATCTTCCACGCACTGGTTCACTCCTCAAATGGCTTCAACTGCCAGGCTGAAGTGAGGAGCCAGCAATGCCATCCTGGACTCCCACATGGATCGCAGGGGCCCACGTACTTGAGCCATCTTCCGCAGCCTTCCTGGGCACATTAACAGGAAAGTGGATCAGAAGCATTGCTGCTAGATTTTGAACCAGCCTTCAGATACGAGTTACCAGCCAAACAAGTGGCAGCTTAACCTGCTGCACCACAACACTGGCCCACGCTCTCAACACTTTTGATACCGTTTGTGTGGAGGTTTTTCACCACACTCCAAGCAGTTCTTTAGTGTATTCTGTAAGTTAGTGCAATTTAGACAGTATCTCCTGGGGTTAGAGTCAGATCCCACAAGTTAAAAGATTCAGTCCCCCAAGACAGCCCCCACTTCAGATGTCATTTGCAAGTCCCAAGTTGGGAACTCTGCTTCTGACCGCATGGCTTAGGTTAGGGTTCCTGTGACCCCCTCTTATATTCCATAATTGGCTAGGATGGCCCACAGAACTGAGGGAAACACTTTCCTTACATTTATCCATTTATTATAAAGGATATGGCAAAGGAGATGAACAGCCAGACAGAAGAGGGTCACAGGGAACAATAAATGGGAAAGGAACTTCCCTGTTCTCTCCAGCGGTACTACCTTCCAGGCTGCTGTACTCTTCAGAGATTCAGAAGCTCCCCATCCCATAGCTGAGGAATTTTTATGGAGGCTCTGTCATGTCAGCGGGATCTATTTTTGATTCCATCTGCAGCCCCTATCCCCTTCCTGAATGGTAGGAGAGAGCTGAAGGTTTCAAGCTTTCTAATCATGGCTTGGTCATTCTGGTGACTAGCCCCCATCCAGGAACTCACCAAGAGTTGCCTTATTGGAACACGAAGATGCTCTTATCACCCAGGAAATTCCAAATGATTAGGAGCCCTTAGTCCGGAATTGGCGGTCAAAGGCCAACTATCTGAACAAAAGATTCACCTAGCATCCCTGTTTCTCAGGAAATTACAAGAGTTTTTGGAGCGCTGTGCTAGAAAATGGGAATGGAGACAAGGCATTTTTTTTTTAAGATTTATTTATTTACTTGGAAGTCAGAGTTACACAGAGAGAGAAGGAGAGGCAAAGAGAGAGAGGTCTTCCATCCGCTGGTTCACTCCCCAGATGGCCGCAGTGGCTGGACCTGTTCCAACCCTAAGCCAGGAGCCAGGAGCTTCTTCGGGTCTCCCACATGGGTGCAGGGGCCCAAGGACTTGGGCCATATTCCACTGTTTTCCCAGGCCATAGCAGAGAGCTGGATGGGAAGTGGAGCAGTCGAGACTCGAACCAGGACCCACATGGGATGCTGGCACTGGAGGCGGCGGCTATACCCATTATGCTACAGCACCCGTCCCAAAGACATTTAATTTTGTATTATATCACAGTATCACAATAATCATTTGTGAATCCCAAGAACAATATCATCAGCCTCAAGAGCCTTCTTTGCAGAAGCTATATGTGAATAAGATGGCAAATAAAAATACAATAAAGGATATGGTATTCCAGCTAAATATTGCCATTTCTGTAGTTGAACAATCTTCTAGGCTTGTCACAGTTCTAAGCCACTGGCCATGAGCAAACTCATAATAGAAACCCTGTGGTACTCCCTGTGATGTGGGCAGGAGTTAGGTATGCACCCAGTATTATTCAATCACCATGAGACACTCCCACTCAGAGAAGTTACATGAAGTGGTTATTTACAAAGAAGGTCCCATGGGAAAAAATAAAGGTTTTTTTCCCTTTTTTAAAAGATTTATTTATAGGGGCTGGCACTCTAATGCAGTGCTTTAAGCCGCTGTCTGCATCCCTATGAGCACCGATTGGAGTCCCACCTGCTCTACTTCTGATCCAACTCCCTGCTAATGTACATGGGAAAGCAATAGACGATAGCCAAAGTACTTGGGCCCCTGGTGGAGTTCCGCAGATGGAGTTCAGGTTCCTGGCTTTGGCCTGGCTCAGCCCTGACCATGGGGAGTGAACCAGAAGATGGAGAAGTGATCCTTTTCCCCCTCCCTCTCCCTCTCCCTCTCCCTCTCCCAATCCCAATCCCAGTCCTAGTCCCAGTCTCTGACATGGATGGCAGGGTCACAAGCACTTAGGCCATCATGTACTGCTTTTCCAGGTACATTAGCAGGGAGCTGAATCAGAAGTAGAACAGCCAGGACTCCAGCAGGCACTCTGATATGGGATGCTGACATCACAAGCAGTAGTTTAATCTGCTGCACCACGATGCCAAACCCAAGAGTTTTGGAGTAACTGTGGCCAGATTATTTTGAAGTTTCTTTCCTTTTCTTTCAGTTTTGTCCAAGTATGAAAACCAGATTACTATTTTCACTGACTACCTAGAAGAATTTCCAGATACAGATGAGCTGGTATGGATCTTGGGGAAGCAGCATCTCCTTAAAACAGGTAAGGTTTCATAGTATTTGTCTGTGAGAACCCCAGTGAGGCGGGCACCTGAGTTGATAGAGCATTACCTTGATCAGTGCTAATGCTACTCCCAAGCAAATTTGCCTTGTAGCCAGTGGTGCTGAAGCCTTAGGCCCCTTGCTTGTACCAGCCCTATCCAAGGCACCGAGAGGCCCTAGAACGGGAGTTCACAGGGTTACAAATTTTTGTACAATTTGTGAAAGTAATATATTTTTATTCTTTTCCTTGAAGGAGAACATCCAAATTCTAGAAGCCTTGGATTTAAAAAAAATCACAGAGCCACTCCTGGTATCACAGAGGGCTATCTAATTAGGAACTGGGCTAAATACTTCTCATTCCTCTCACATCCTAGTCTGTCTAGATAAAAACACCCAGGGACTTCTAAACAAACAACCCATGGTTGTCAGAAACAATATCAGGTATGGAAGGTCTTAGGTTTTAGATCTTTGACTTGCTGTACCACTGTCTTGGTTCTAATTTTGTATTGAAATTTTAGACACTGCAGTTAGATAGAAAGAAGGCTTGACTTTTTTCTTCCCTGCCATTACGTTCTTATAGATTGAGAGAGGTCTTTTAATCTGAAACTGCTAATGATTCAGCAACCAGGTAAAGCCGAGCTTGGAAAGAGGCAGCTCTGACATTCATGTCTTTCTGAGGGGAGGTCCTCTTGAGAGGCCCTCAGCATGGAGTAAGGGACAAGAAGAAGCTGACAAAAAGGCAGGAGAGGAAGTTAGGCATTGTCCAGCTCCTCCTGAATCTGGCTCCTTATTTTGATTGATGAATTGTGAACAGTGGAGAGCCTGGAGATAGCAGTTAGGAGACCTTTTGTGTTCAGACTCTTCTCCCAACTCAGGTAAGTCACTTTCTCTTTCTGGACCTTAACTTCCTTCATAATTGCTTGACATGGGGATTGGAGAGAATCTCTTCTAATTTTGCTTTCCCTGACAGCAGGAATCCCCATGTTGTCAGATATGCTCATATTCAAATATTAAGTTGGGAAATGCCTTTCAAAGTGAAATTAATGCTAACATTCCAAGCAACTTCCCCTGCAAAAAGCCAGGCTAGAAGGCATAGAGACTATCAGAGGCAAGAGTGAGTGGTGTGGACATTTCAGAGGATGGGTACTTCAAAAAGCTTGTGGAAAATGGAATTAAACGATAAGTTTATTTTGGTGCAAAAAGATTTTGAAAGCCATGCATAGTTTTTCCATAATACATACTTTCCATGAACTTTTGAAGACCCCTTTTATAATACCAGCTAACATTTGTCACATACTGCATCCAAGTCAAGTACCATCTAAGCACTGTTAAGCACTGTGTGTATATTATTTTGTACCTGTGGAGTAGGTAGTATTATTCTCTCCATTTTATGAATGAGGAGACTGAAGCCCAGGAAGTTAAGTAACAAGGTTACACAGCTGGTAAGTAGCAGAGACAGGGTTCAAGCCTAGGCACAGAATGATTTTAGAAATCTTTCTCTTAACTGTTACACATCTGTTTCTCAAAATGTGCCAGAACACTGAGGCCATAAAGGGAAGGCAAAATGCAGACAGATCAAATTTCCAAATTGTTCAAAGGAAAGGGAAGAGAGAAAATAAGAAACTATTGGCTAAAATTGATTTCCCTTTCTTCCTTTAGAGTGCAATGACTATAAATTCTGTAGAATCCAAATATGGATATGTGGTTGAAGAACAGATGGAAGTGTGGAAGCCATATTTGTGGCCATTGAAATAACTTTATGTCATAAAATATAAGAAAGCATGCTTTGAAAAAATATACCTAATGTTATATATTCATTTATATTACAAATGCTGGTTGTACTAGATACTATGGATAAACTTCTCACACATTGTAATTTACTTAACCAGGGACATTTCCTCTTTAGTTAAATTCTTGAGCATATGAATATATGTACACACACACAAACACAAACCACTAGTTTCAAATAACAGATAGTGGGTACTGATGAGCGGCTCAACCAACCATTACCATTCAGTTCAGGACTGAGTACCTTATTAGTGGGTTTTCTATATCCTTTCTTTTCCCATTCCTTGCATTTTGGCCGTGAGCTCAGTGTTAGTAACTGCCAGGGCCAAGGAGCTCAGTAAAAAGGAGACGGGGACCACTTGACATTACTAGATCAGTCAAGTAGTTCTGGTCAAAACACAGGTGGGAAGAAATCATTTGGCTAATGTGAGACTGGATTTCCTATGAATTTTCCTAGCCCCATTACATTGGGATTGCTATTGCTTATTTGAAAATGAAGTTGTGCTGGTGCAGAAGTCAAAAGCAGGCATTTTTAGATGGGATATAATGATTTAATTTTAATTTCACATTTAATTACAGAAAAATCTAAGCTGTTGTCTGATATAAGTGCTCGTCTATGGTTTACATACAGAAGGAAATTTTCACCAATTGGTAGGTATATCATTTGTTGTACTGTACTTTCTTCCTGGGGATAGCTTGCCTGATGTTATCAGTGACTTCCCAGAATCCTCAGAATTAACAGCTCATCATGGCAAAGAATTTGGTTTATGGGAGTAGGTAAGCCTTTCACTAAAAGTCTCATTATTGAGGTATTCTATCAAGTATAGTTCCATGCTATTGATGTGTTATGCCAGTATACTTTTGATCCCACCTCCAAGGGTTTTGGCGCCAGATGGTATAACTTGTTGTATTTTTGAGAGTAAAGAAAAAAAATCAAATAAGCTCTTAATTTGGATAATAACTATTAAATTACATTGAATTGCTTTGTGAAATTACTTGTTTAATAAAGTCCATTGTGCCTTGAAGGAAAGAATATAATTCCTTAGGTTTCTTTTTCCTTACAAAATGAAAGTACCTTGCTATTGGGAGATAAATTATAATAGATGTTCTTGAAATTCATTCTAAGGTGTTATGAGCTGTGATATAGAAAAAAAGGGCAGTTCAATAAGCTACGTGAATCCTCTAAAGATGACTTGTGTAAAATATTTGCAAGTATGGTAGCTACTTCCTAATATCATGACCCTGAAGGAAAAGGACCTACAAGTGGCAGAAGCTACACTCCTAAGAGGAAACCTGTCTGACCAATTTTGTTGCAAGACTGTACCTAGTGACTAGGTACAGCCTTTCCATTAAGTGCACAAAATGAAACCCACACACACATTTTTTTGCCCCCCACAGAGGGTACTCCAAACAGTAATAGAAACAAAAGAACAATCTTTAATATGCAGTGGGTATAAACTGTTATTTCTCTAGGAGAGTTTTTTTTCTTCAAGGCTGGACAACATTTCCAATTCAACTCTGACAATGTTTTGGCAATAGATGATCTCTTCTTTATGGGGGCTTCATTGTGCGTTATCCACACTGATCTGGCCTGTAATCCCAGCATTAGCAAGAGCAAATGCATTAACAAAGAGCCAGCTCAGAAATGGCCGCTCTCCTCCCCCTACTGGGGTAGCAACTGTCCTTCAATCCCCACAACAAAAAGAAAGAAGGGACTACCTTAGCTCGATTGTCTTGCAAGGCTGATGGCTCCCTTTAAAGTTAGTCACCTGACATAATGCTTGTAGCATACTTCCTACTTTCTTGTAGGAAAAGGAAGACAATGAAAGAAAAATATCCCCTCTGCTATCCAAGCGACCTGATTTCATTGGTCCCTTGAAAAAGGATATTGAGCTCACTCTGACCATATATGTGGGATCTTCTTTATGTCAAGTATTCTTCAAATGGACCCTGTTGTCTTATTTATTAACTGGTTTTATATATTTCAAAGATATGGTACATTTCTAATTTATTAATACTATTTTAAATTGTGACCATATCATAACAATAAATATTTGTATCATCCTGTATGGGTTCTAGGACACTTTGACAAATATCCCACTTGATTCTCACATTATCCACCAATAGTAGGCTGACCATGTTCTGTTATCCCCAGTCTGTAAATGAGACTTGGATTAGGTAACTAGAGACTTCTGGTGCCTAACGCAGATCTCTTTCCTCTCTTTTACATTGTTCTTCTTGCTGTTCAGAACTTTATAATGTATTTGTAGAATAGTTAAGAGCCTTCCAAGTCTCTTGATCATGTTGATGACAATCTTTGGTAGTATTTGTTTTTTAACTAAGGTAAGACTGGCTCTCCTGAGAAGTTCAGGGCCATGCAAGTGAGCTGTACAAGTCAAAGTTTGGTCTGGCAGGTGATGCCATGGAATGCATTAAGTGTTAGTAGCCATGCATGGCTGTCATCTATAAAAGTTGTATCATGTATACCTAGAAGTCTCCAAGCAGAACATCCAACAGGCAGGTTTAGTTCATTTGTTGGTTTTGTCTTTGGCCCCCAAACCCATTTTGGTTGACTCAGAATTATCTCTGAAAATTCTAACCCTATACTCAAATCCTGTTCAGTCCTCCACTTCCCTTTTGAGTGCATGTGTATTTGCCTGTTTTTTTGTGTGTGTGACTCTCAAATATGCTGATGTTTCAGGAAAAGGCAATTTAAGGAACCCATATTCATTCCCATCCATTTTACCAACAGGGGGAACAGGCCCTTCATCTGATGCTGGCTGGGGTTGTATGCTGCGTTGTGGACAGATGATGCTGGCTCAAGCCCTTATCTGTAGACACTTGGGAAGGGGTGAGTTAAATTTGTTCTATAAACTGCCTCAGATACCTGTGTAGTATCACTTCCCAGTGTTGGTTTAGCATTGATGCTGAGACCTAGGAACACTCAGGAACAAAGCTGCAGGTCCCAAAATGCTCTTTGCAAGCTTACATGGTAGGTCTGACAAGGCAACAGAGTCCCTCACCGGAAGGAAACAGCTAGTGTTCCTTGTGACTCACCAAGCCAGAGAGTTCTTTTCCTGGTACACAATTGAATGCTGAGGCAGGTGTGTCATTTAGAGGTTCCATCTTTGCTATTGTTTGAGTGAGTCCTTAAAAATACCAGATAACAAAAGGAACTGGAAGAAGGGTGTGGTGGTGAGTCTGTTTCTTGGCCTCATTTGAAATATCTGCCCATTGAAGGATAGAAGTGACCTAAAGGATATACCTAATGAAGCAACTGGTGCTATTTTGGTTTCCATTCACTGAGGATGCCCATTTGATGAAGAAGAAATCTTTAAATCAGCTTCCTCAGGAGGCTGCTTTATTAATTAAGAACTTTCTGGTAATCATTGTTGGAACTCTCAAGTCTTGCTTTCTTAAGACGTGTGTGTCCTTCCTTGTGGGCATTGGAGGATGACCTTGGTTGGATGCCAGTCCAGGAACTTGGGTGAA
This sequence comes from Oryctolagus cuniculus, assembly GCF_051225735.1. NCBI lineage: Eukaryota > Metazoa > Chordata > Mammalia > Lagomorpha > Leporidae > Oryctolagus > Oryctolagus cuniculus. Next base: position 84,744,766 of record NC_142888.1, on the reverse strand, counting down.
AGTCTGGTTGGACTTCAGAGAGAGTGAAAGGGCACTTTGGATAACACTGGGCTTCTGATCTCATTGGCTGTTGCTGACTGAGGTTCAGAGTTATGCAAACGTCACTCTCCTTTCCCTGCTGTGGAAACTTGCCTGACTTGCTTGTTTCCAGAGAGGACTGGAGAAGGATCTGGAAAGGCTTCAGGGCATATCCTTCTCATCAGGGTTTAGGATATCCTGTGTTCACTTCCACAGGGTAGTATCATAATTTCTATTTTCACAAGAGGAAACTGACTCTGGGACGTAAGGTGATCTGCCCCATGCTCAAATCAAAAGAGAACATAGGTTTGGGAATAGAATGTAGTGACTTCCCTGCTGTAGAGATGCTTCTGAGAGTAGATTCGTTCTTACTATCTAACTTTTTATCATTCATTCAAGTGATTAATCCAGAAGTTAATTCTGGAGGTAGCAGCAAATTGGAGAAAAACCTTCACAGTCAGCAGTCCCAATCGTTTTAATATAAACACAAGTAGCAGGGAGAATTTGGAAATAGATCCTGTAGTTAAGATAAATTACAAGATGTAATTTTGTAAAGAAACCTTTTGGATTGCTGCCTCTTCAGTTATTTTAAAATTGAGTTGGGGTGTTCACTTAGCACTGTCATCAGTAAATACCGCATGGTACTTAGCAGCCAGTTAATCAGGATTTCCCTAGATTTGGGCAGTTCAGTCACTGATGAAAAAAAGTTGAATGTAGTTCACTCTCTGAAGTCTGTGTTGGACCTAAAGTTTAAAACTTTGGTTTCAGAAGTATTAGAAGCAAAAGAAAACCAAAGGTTCTAGAGATAATAGCCCTTGGCATCAAGTGCTTGTAAGCTCTTTATCCAAATTCTCTCTAAAACCTCAGGAGAGAAACTTATGTCTTGGAAGCAGACTAAGCCTCAACAATCGGTCCCCTTAGAGTTCCTAGAGCTGAGAGGATGGGAGTAATGCAATCTGCCCACAGCAGTGATTATGTGGGGATTTTACAGTTGTCCTCAGTAAAGTTATAAGTGATCTATGTAGGATATGGGGGTGAGAGAGGGTGGGGAGGACTATGCCTAAGGCACAGCTGGGACCCCACAGATGTAGTTATTTTGCCTTTTGTCTTAAGGAAACCTTGAACACCTGATAGAAAAGATATTAGTTTTGGCAAAGCTCAGTGTGGACTTTAAAAAACATTTATTTATTTGAGGGTTGGGGGTAGGGGTAGAGAGAGACAGACAGACAGACATATCACATCCTTTGGGTCATTCCTCAAATGCCCAGAATCCAGTTGGGAACTCAAACCAGGTCTCTCAAGTGGGTGGCAGGAATCCAATTGCTTGAACCATCACCACCGACTCCCAGGGTCTGCAATAGTAGGAAGCTGGAGTCAAGAGCTGGAGCTGGGTATCAAACCCAAGCGCTATGATGTGGGACTCAGGCATCTTAACCACTAGACCAAACACCAGCTTCTCAGTGTGAACTTTTAAAAAAGTGGAGTAATTTAACTATTGTTCACAGCCCTTGCCTATATTTCCACTAAATTAGGATCTTTTTGCTTTTTACCTATTGAATCCTTTGTTTGGTGGAGAATTAAGCCCTTGACTATAATATATTTTTATTTATTTATTTTTTTATTTAGTAAATATAAATTTCCAAAGTACAGTTTATGGATTACAATGGCTTTCCACCCCCCCCCCCAATAATTTCCCTCCCACTCGCACCCCTCCCATCTCCTGCTCCCTCTCCCATTCCATTCACATCAAGATTCATTTTCAATTATCTTTATATACAGACCTTGACTATAATATAAATTAAAAATATGTTATCTCAAAAACTAGGAAGGAAGGAAGGAAGGAAAAGAGGAAGGGAGGGAGGAAGGAAGGAAAAGGGAGGGAGGAAGGGAAATAATTATATTCTTAGAATTGTGTCTATGAATATCTATCTGTTAAAACTCAATAAAAATAAAAATTGTAAAACAAAGCAAAAACTAAAAAGGTAGTGTAAAAGTAGCAATATGTAATTTTTTGAAAGCTTTCTTAGTTGTGAATTCCCCTTAGTTGTGTATATTCCCCTGTGGAGTGTTGTATGTTAGAATAGTGCATTCCCAGGGGTGGTGTTGAGGCACAGTGGATTAAGTCACTGCTTGTGATACCAGTATCCCATATCAGAGTGCCGGTTTAAGTGCTAGCTGCTCTGCTTCTGATCCAGCTCCTTGCTAATGCATCTAGGAAAGCAGCAGAAGGTGGCCCAAGTACTTGGGCCCCTGCACTCATGTGGGAGACCCAGATGGAGTTCCAGATTCCTGGCTTCAGCTTGGCTCAGCCCCAGCCATTGTGGCCATTTAGGGTGGAAACTACCAAATGGAATATCCCTTTCTTTGTCTCTTCCTCTCTCTCTGTCACTCTTTCAAATAAATCTTAAAAAAAAAATAAAAAGAATACTTCAGCCCCTCTCTGAGACTCTTTTGGCAAGGTTGCCAAAATATAAGGGCAAAAGCCATTGCTCTCTGCGTGGAGATGAAACACTATGGCGTCTGAGTTATGTATAGCTATACTGCCAGGTTTTGTGGTAGCCTCTTGTTCCACTAAGGGACTGACCAGAAAGGCCTTTGTGCCACTGTTTTTATGTAATATTTATCTATCTCTAGTCCTTGAGCTAAGTCAGTTCCTTGGTTAACTTCTTGTTTGGCTTTCCCTTTAAACCTACTGAATCTTTTATAGTAATTAGTTTCTAGATGTCTTTGGCATTGAAAAGAAGGATGTGTTTTCTTCCTAATTTACAGTTATAATAAGACTTCAGAGAGGTAACAAACAGTTGTAAAAATGATGTTAACACTTTTTTTTTTCCCTTCAAAAGACTGGAACTGGGAGAAACAAAAAGAACAACCCAAAGAATACCAACGAATCCTACAGTGCTTCTTAGATAGAAAAGACTGTTGCTACTCTATTCATCAAATGGGTAAGGTCATCAGTCAATAGTTTGTTTAATGGCAATGCCTATATCTGCTCTTTTTTGTCCCCTGGCTTACATGTGGCTTCACTAAGTTGTTCATCTGCTTAATTACTTATACAAAAAATTATTGGGGGTATGTGGCTTGTTGGAAGATATTTTACTAACATGTTAATTTTTTCCACATAAAACAGCACAAATGGGTGTAGGAGAAGGGAAATCAATTGGCGAATGGTTTGGACCAAATACAGTTGCACAGGTGTTAAAGTAAGTAAAAAAGTCTGGTATGTGCCTTATTCTGCTGTCTCCTGTGCCTCCCTACCCACCCAGCTAAACCTCCCATCAACCTAAGTGTTCTTGCAAACCCACTAAGCCACCTTTCCCAGTATGCCATCAAACATCTAGATGGTTCTTTGAAACGTGTAAGTATAGATATTTGCCTTGCTATCCCAGCATTGTATTCATTGGCATCAGTATATGTACCTGTACCCCAGAACACATTCAGTGTCTCACCCTTCAAATGGACACTTATGTGCCCTGAGCCATTAAGCTGAGGGTCCTTTTGAAGCTGAAAGTGTCATTTTATGTGGTGAAGGCTGAACCAGCCTAAGAAAATAAAGGACTCTCACCCTGCATAGTATTTTAAAAACCTGTTAATTCATTCCACGTTGACAGCATGGTTTGACTATGCTAAGGGCTGGGTGTATAGCAAGATGCTAGACACCTTCCTTGCCTCAAGGAACTCACTACCTCTTGGAGGAGACAAACCCTGAAGGAGTCTTGGAATCAGTTTGTCATCTCTTAGAAGACTCCGGGTACCCTGATATGATACTTTTACAGCTGGCCTGTAGGATTCCAGAGTTCACCTCCCACTATGAGAGGTGCAGAGGAGAGGCCAGGACCAACTTCTGGGGAGTTAATGTGGTGAATGGCATCAGTGCCTACACCTGCAGCTCACCCTACCTGTGGTCACTCTTTCCTGACAGCCTACACCACCAAATACAGAGCCCATAAGGGCAGAGATTTGTCCTGTTTCTTCTGTGGAGCTTCCTGGTACACGAAAGTACTCAATAAATACTCATTTAGTACATTAAAATGGCAACCAGGATCTGAAGCCAGATTTAGGGATCAGAAGATTGAAACTACTTGGACTCCTTTGATGCTCCGTACTTCAATTTCTGGGCATTATGGCGACACCTGCCATGTGCAGAGTACATATGGGGCCCTTTAACAATTATTAGCCAATCTGCAGTGAACTGGGATGTTTTGGAAATGTGCATGTCAGGGGAGTGGTCTGGAATTACTGGAGACCCAAAGAAAAACCTGTATCTTGGTTTGACTCCTTGCTAATAGTGTAGCCTCTCCGAGGCCACTTCTTGTCTTAGAATGGCCTTTTGGGCATCATTGTCTGTGCTGAGGACTTGGCAGTATTTTGAGAACCAATGCAGGAAACCAGGGTAGAAAATATGAGAGATTAGAATGACTATGTCAGGGTCCAAACTGAAGCGTGCAATGGTTTGTTGCTAAATGGCATCTTTCAGAATTTGCCTCTTCTAAATTTTGAGGCTTGCAACAGGAAGCAAATGGCATTCTTTGAGGAATTCAAGTGGGTTCTGATTCATCATGTTTTCATTAACCATAGTGCAGGGGATCCTCGACTTACAATGGAGTTATGTCTGGATAGGCCTATTGTAAGTTGAAAGTATTGTTAAATGGAAAAAGCATTTAATACACCTGCCCTACTGAACATCACAGCTTAACACAGTCCTTTCCTCTCGTGATTGTGGGGCTTCTTGGGAGCTGTGTTTCATTGCTACTGCCCAGTATCACAAGAGAGTTTTGTACCCTATATTGCTAGCCTGGGAAAAGACTCAAATTCAAAATTTGAACTACAGGTTCCACTGAATGTGTATCAAGTTCACAACATCATAAAGTCAACAAAATCCTAAGTTGAACTATCTAAATTGAGGACTGTCAGTGTATTATTAATAGTAGTATTTATATTGTTCTGGAGAAAGATAATACATCAAAATGAGCGAAATAAAAGTGTAATGGTAATTTACCTCTTGCAGGGAGCTACATTGGTAGACAGAATGTTGGTGTTTTTGTTTGTTTGCTTTTGTCTAGTGAGTCTAGACCTTTCCTAGGAATCCCAGAAGTCGACAGGTGAAAGGGAAGGGAAAAATCGCAGGGTGCTTTTTTGATGACCTGAGATCATCTCTCTTTCAAAGGGTTTTTCTTTGTGACAGCCCCTGAACTCATGCAAGTTGGCATGCTGTCTCTTCAGCTGCTGACCGGGTAGGCCTCAACCAGAGTCAGTCTGTGACATAAGTCTCCTTGAAGAGTGTTCGTGGTGATGGGGGTGAGGTATGAGAGAGAACATTTCTCTCTCTCTCTTTCTCCCCTCCTCCCTGCTCCCAGGGTACTTCAAAAAAGTCAAGAAAGATAGAAGTAAAAGAAAAAGTTTATTTTGGTGCAAAAATATTTTGAAATCTATGCATAGTTGTTTCATACTTTGTACTTTCATGAACTTATTGACGACCTCTCGTATATATCTATTTTACATTTTTTTTGCTCCCAAGTAAATTTATCTTGTAATTCTGTTTTCCATGAATGTTTTGAAGTATCTTCATATCTCCCTCTGGGTTTTCCTGGGGGGCTCATTGTCCACATTATGTATGCTCACCAACAAATATATATTTCAATGACAGTTTTCTTTTTTTCAGACACATAGTAGGAATGTCATTGATTTAAGAAAAACAGTTTCCCACAACTTTGAGAGTAGCTGTGTGGCTGACTTTTCTTTCTTTCTTTTTCTTTGGCCAGCAGGAAGCCTTCATTTTGTGAGGTAGACTATTCCATGTTGTAAGCTATGCCTTTGTTTTGAAGTTCAGATACAGTGACTCTGGCATTCTCACAGTCCCCGGATATGGACTGTCCTAGAGATCTGTCACAGGAGCCAGTGCTGACCTGAGTACCAGCTTCTCTGTGGCTCCACATTCAGTGACTTTGGGAACACTGGGCATAAATTGTACATTATAATTGCTTCCTGCTGACTTGCCCATCTTACCCAGTTGTGACTTCATTATATGTTGCTTTGCAGAAAACTTGCTTTATTTGATGAATGGAATTCCTTGGCTGTTTATGTTTCAATGGATAATACAGTGGTCATTGAAGACATCAGTGAGTGCTCAACCTGTTTATCTTCCGTGTTGGGGGTGATGAGTTCCTTCCTCAGCATTTAGAAATCTAAGGCCAGAGAGAGTCTCTGGCCTCCCTCACCAGGGCGGGGAAGCTTAGGAGAGCACTGGGGCTCTGGCCTCCCTCACCAGGGCGGGGAAGCTTAGGAGAGCACTGGGCTCTGGCGCTCTTCTGCTTGGGCTTTCTGTGACGGAGTAAGCCATTGGAGGATCTTTGCTGCCCCTTGATGAGGTACTATACCCTTTTCCTGTGGGAAATCCAGACTGTGCATTTCATTAAGCCATTGATAGATCTTTTGTAAAGATCCACCCTTATCCAGGCCTGTGCTCCCATCCATGGGGGATGGCGAAGCCTAAAGTCACAGCTCCTGTTTCAGAGGCCCTTGCGAACTAGCTGAGAAATGAGATTTCCTTAATAAACCCAGAATACCTGTTGGGAGCTAAACAAGCAGGCAGTGACCAGAATGAAGAGCATGAGACTGAAGGAATGGCCCAGGCTTCCTATGCGAGGTTGGGGCCAGCTGTGCCCTGGTGGTGGTGGGGAGGGCCCTCCAGGCAAGGAGTATTACCTGAGGCGCCCCTTTATTTTGCATTTGCAGTATTTCCAACAGCTGGCTACCCCTTACTTACCTAACTTTCTTACCTTCCCGTTCTAGAAAAAATGTGCTGTGTCCTTCCCTTGAGTGCCAACACACCTGGTGAAAGGCTCCATGATTCTCTGACTGCTTCGAACCAGAGTAAGGGCACCTCTGCCTGCTGCCCAGCCTGGAAACCCCTGCTGCTCATTGTGCCCCTCCGGCTGGGCATAAACCAAATCAATCCTGTCTATGTTGATGCATTCAAAGTAAGTTGCCCCTTTTCCTGAGCCCATTGCTGCCTGCCCATCATACCGCCATGCCAGCACAGAGATCCGTGAGCAGCAGTCCACAAGTGAGTTGAGAATCTTGCATTCTCTTTCCCTCCAGGAGTGTTTTAAGATGCCACAGTCTTTAGGGGCATTAGGAGGAAAACCAAATAACGCCTATTATTTCATAGGATTCTTAGGTAAGAAAGGAGGACTCACAAGTAAGTCACCATGGGCAACGGGAGGGAGTGGGCATGAGGTTTGCCTGGGAGACCAGGTGATGGCAATGAGTGGGCCCCTGTGTAGCTCAGCGCTGCTATGGCGTCTGGTCTGCTCCTTCTGTCTTCTAGGCTGATCTATGGAGAGGAATGCTTACGGGTGCCTGGCGGAATGCAGGCCACCTTTGAGAGCCTCTGTTTCCTTGCCTCTTGGTAACATGGTTCCTCAGCTTTCTCACCGGGTGGGTCACAAGGTCACAGCTTCATCCAGCACATCTCTTTCCTGCCTGTGAGGCCCAGGGCAGTGGCATTTCAGTCCCGTGGCTTTGCTGATCTCCTTCTTATTGGGGTTCAGGCAGCTAAGCTAGGAGGTGCCCTCTGCCTTCCCAGGTCCCCAGAGCTGGGTGTGCTGGCTCATTGTTTAGAGCCATAACAGAGTGGCAATTAGAGGAGGCAAAGGCAGAATTATTCCTTTCCTGACAACAGGGGCCAAGCCTTCAAGGCACTGATTTCCTACCATGAACCCTGAAAGGAACAGCCCAACACTCCTTGCATAGGCCAGTGCCTCCACAAACCCAGCCACCTTTCTCACTCAGTGGCTGCCATCAGAAGCATTTAAGGCCCTCAACACACACAGTGAGCTTCACCGTGCACACAAATCACCTTGACTACCTATTAGAATGCAGATTCAGGGGGTCTGCCTGCCTTAGAGCCTGGGAGTCTGCATTGCAAATTAGGTGGTGCCGGTACTGCTAGTCCACAGACCCTGCTTTGAAGACCAGGGTGTGGGTTAAGGGAGTGGTGCCTCCAGCACACCTCTGGCAGGGGTAGGGTAGACTGAGACTGGGTCTCAAGGAAGTTATGAGCTTAGATTGGTCCATAGGTGAGGGAGAGCTAGAGTGGTTCTGTGAACATGGCAGGAAGGGATGTGCAGAGGACAGGGTAGAGATGGCCTATGGCCTTGGTCAGCCTCCCCCACACATCTCCTGGAGATTCGTGGAGGTGAGGGGCGATGGAAACAGACATACCTCACTTTGCGTGCTAGTCTCCTTTTTGCCAAGTTGTGTTAGTGCAGTTAAAGGATATGAAGTCGTTCAGTCGTGGTTTGTCTTCTGTGAAACATGGCTAACACCCAACTCACTGTCGGGTCATCTCACAGTAAAGCATTCACAAAGAGCCAGGCTTCCGGTCCGCGCATGGCGAAAGGTAGCTCCACCCTGCCTCACCCCCACACCTCTTTCCTTTGCTACCTCTTTCTTCCAGAAAAAGGGGATTTTTGCACAGCTGCTTCTGTGCTCTCTAATGCTGCCATCTATTGGTCAATCCTAAGAACTACAGATGAATGGAAACTAAGAGCCCATGGTGGCTTTTGTTTTTCCTAGGTACAAAACTCAATATTTGAAAAAAAAAAAAAAAAAAAAAAAAAAAAAAAACTCAATATTTGGAGTTATATAAATTTAGATGCCCTTGATTCCTAAGCTTCTGGGTTCTTGACAAAGAAAATATTGCAAACAGTTATTTCCTATTGCTTATGCTTGTCCTAGTCTGTTCAGGGTGCTTTACCAGTGTCCCACAGACTGAGTGGTGTAGAAACAGCAGTGATTTATTTCTCACAGTTCTAGAAGCTGGGAATTCCAAGATGAAGGCACTGGTAGATTCCATGTGTGGTAAGGACCTGCTCCCTAGTTCATGGATGGCACCTTGTCACTGTGTCCTCCCGTGGTAGAAAGTGCGAGGGAGCTCGTATGGCCTCTGCAGACACTAATCCTATTACCTTCATCAGTGTTTCACCTCTCAAAGCCCCCAGTTCCTAGTTCCAGCCCACTGGGGATAGGCTTTTAATATATGGATTCTGCGGAAACACAGATATTCATTCCAGAACAATACTTTAAGACACGTTTGGAACAGATTGGAAGGGATCTCAGTGAATAGTGTATGTGGCTCCTGAGCACCCTGGCCTCCCTATCCCAAGATGCCCAGAGAGAATTTGCCAAGCTGGCATAACCCCATTTCCTGAATCTGACTTCTCATTAACGAGATCCAGGCAAGCTTTATTTCTTGAATAATCCAAGATAGTGGTTCACATAGCGCCCATCCTCTCACTCATTTGTAAATCCCTTGTGCAAACGTGTGGCTCCCAAGTCTTCCAGCTCCCCCTTTGTGGCTCACCCCCTTATTAGATGAGGTTGAGTGGCCCGGATCAGCAGAGGGTCTAAAGGGAGGCGAGGGTTGAGAGTTGCCATTTTTTGAACACCTGTATTATGCCTGGGTTTCTGCATAGTTCTCTCTCCCCATCTCTCTGTCCCCTGTGAAGTCCAGACCGTTATTTCCATTTTACACCTAGTGAAACTACTAAGAGAGGTTATTTCCTCAAAGTCACTCAGCTAGAAAGTTGTGAAGCTAGCATTTGGTTCCAACTAGGGTATCTGTGCCTGCCACACTCCATTGCTTTCCTGAGACCCTCCTGCCTGGCGGGAAGCTGGGAGAACCTCTAGATGTGTCAGGCTGTGGTCCTGGGAAGATGCAGGTTGTCACATTTTGCCTGCTGCACTTGAGGAGAGATTGCCACCTTGAGATCTATTGTGTTAACCCTGTCTCTGCAGGGTTGAGCAGCCTGCACCTTCCCCCGGGGCCTCATCTGAGACCTGTGCGTACTCCCCACAGCAGTTCTAGGATTCTTTCCATCTTCTACTATGTTTCTTACCAGCACTATGAGAAACAAGGCAGCTGCACACACACACACACACACACACACACTTCACTCACACCCTCACCCTCATAGAGAAAGGTCCTGGCCAGAGCCAGAGCAGAGGTTATTATTTCCACTGCCTGAACTCACAACACTCCAGCAGATGGCTGAGTTCTAGCCCTCTTTGGCTTTCAGTTTCCTTGTCCACAACTTCCTTTTCCTCTTATCTTAGTATGGTCTCAGGTAGGCTTCCTTTAAGCATCTTGGTTATTGCTCTCTAGTGTGACCCGAGGTGTTTTTGCTATCACTGATCTTGCCCACCTGTGTTCTAGGAGGAGCCAGTCACTTGACTGGTCATATGGCAACATCGATTTCCATATACTTGTCAACATGTTTACCGGAAAATGCTCTTGATTTAAAGGAAGATATTTCTGTGGCCATCTTGTACCTGTATTGTGTTAGAAGCATTTCACAGAGGTAGAATCTTCCAGGTTTCCAAGATTCCAGGAAGGAATCTTCCAAGACAGGCGCAGTGACCCCAGTTTATAAACAAGAACATTCAAAGAGAGCGAATGAAGTGGTTTGTTCTTGGTTTATGATAAAGTGAAACTTTTCATCGGCTCTGGGAAGCACATTCTTTGCCAACAGAAATACATAAATGTGCCCAATCAATCTTCAGTGCCATACCAAGGAGGGCTTTGGGGGCATCCCCCCCCCCCAGTCTCCTGATGCAAGTAGATGTCTCTTTGGTCGCCTGGCACAGTTGAGAACACAGAGGCCTAGATGGCACTCAAGCCTGGACGGTGAGGTCAGGGTGTCCCTTTCGGTATTTTTGCTTACACAGTTGTTGCTGATGAGTGCTGGAAGGACTCTCAGCCCTCGGAAGATTAGGTCCAAGTAGAAATGTTACCCAGAACTCCTCCCAGGACAGTTTTTGGGTAAGGCTTATTCAATTTAACAACACATGGCTTTTCTCTTAGGTGCAAAAGTCAACCGTCCCAAAGTGAGTTTTCCCAGTGAGTCACATCTGTACTGATGTTAGAGAGGCAAAGGCAGTGCTTTCTGACAGAAATCTACTACCTTGCTGACAATCACCAACTTGTTACCTAATCAGGACCGGAAGTCAGCTCATTAGTATCTCATCCATAGCAGAGTTAGCATCCTCATTCGATCTGGGGAGCATTTCTTTTGGAGTCCAAGGCTTTTTCCTTTACCAGAGACACTCCCTGAGTGTAAGTCTAAGAAGTGATGATTCTAGGTCAAGATGCTTTTCAATGTCAGAAGAGGCAGAAAGGTCCCTAATGGCCCCTGGGCTCATGGCCCAGTGACTCTACCTCCCACCTGCTCTTTGCTACTGCTGCTCACAGAGCCTGCCATGTCATCTGTGGTCTCTCATGTCCAAACCTGTCACTTTCCATTTTTGGACCTGGACATTGAGGGAATGTAAATGCTAGGGCAAGTCTTCTCACTGAATGATGAGATTTAAGTGCAAGTGTCTTCCTTCAAGCATGCTTACCGTGGCTTCAGGCTTTCTGTCATCCCATGCACATTGTCACCAAGGGAGGGTTAGCAGAACCAGAGGGCCTTCTTCCGAGGACAGCAGTGGGGCCAGGGCCAGCGGTTCTTCTAAGGTTAAGCCTGTCTCTTTCAAAACAGGTAATGAGCTCATCTTCTTGGACCCTCATACAACCCAGACCTTTGTCGACACTGAAGAGAACGGAACGGTTGATGACCAGACTTTCCACTGCCTGCAGTCCCCACAGCGAATGAACATTCTGAACTTGGATCCTTCTGTGGCATTGGTGGGTACCTGAATGTCGGGTGGGCCAGGGGATATGGCACAACTCCGTTGCAGATTGGTTCCCCAGGAGTTAGCCCGATTGCTGAGTAGGCTGGCAAGAATCTGTCTGCTCACCAGGCCCATAAGAGGCAGCGCAGCGTAGTGGGGGAAAGAATGGGCCCTGGAGCCAATCAGCTCCAGACTCTGCCACATCTGAGCTGTAGACTGGAGTTGCTTACCTTTCTGAGCCTTGGTCTCTGCATTTATACAGTGAAGAAGACCATACTTCTTTCTTGTATGGTTACATGGACACATTGTGTTTCAGGTACTTGGCACAGGGCTAGCCCACTGTAAGTAGTCTATGAATGTTATTGTTAGTACTTCATCTTTTCTTTTTCAAAAAAGTGTTACTTATTTTTATTTACTTGAAAAGCAGCAATATACACACACACACACACACACAGAAAGAGAGAGAGAGAGAGAGAGAGAGAGAGAATTTTCCTCTACTATTTCACTCTCCAAATGCCTACAACAGGCAGAGCTAGGCCAGACCAAAGCCAAGATCCAGGAACCCTTTCCAGGTCTCCCATGTGGGTGGCAGGCGCCTCAAGCACCTGAGACATCATCTGCTGCCTCCCAGGTTGTACATTAGCAGGAAGCCAGAGCAGCAGCAGAGGTGTGACTCAGCCCCAGGCACTCCAACATGGGGTGATGGTGCCCCAGAGCCTGCCCCAAGTATTACCATCTTATCCTGGTTTCCTTCTTGGCCTCCGTTTGTCGACATGCGAAGGTGGATTATAGCTAGGGAGAGATGCAGGAGTAAGAAGTCCTGGGAGGACTGTGCCCATTTCTCAGTGCACACAGTCCAGGAAGTTGCAGGATTTCCCCCACAGGAAGTTTGATTGCTACCTGTACGCACTGTGAAGTAGCAGTGGTTCTGGGGCCTGTCTGCATCCTCTCTTCCCATGTAATCCAACTGTCAGAGCACGGTGACCAGCACAAGCTGATAGTCCTCCTCTTGATTTGGACCATTGTTGCACAGGGAAGGAGACTGACATTGCTCTCTATTCAGGTAACCCACTCTAATAACTTGAAGGTCAAAGCCACATTGTCCAGTGTTGTTTCTAGTTGAAAATGCTCTTTGGCTTTTGTTTGCTTGTTTTATTGAATATTCTTTATAGATGTGTGTTTGCATACTCTGAATATGATGCAGTTAACCTCATGCTTTGGAGTCTGGTCTTCAAGTTAGAAGAACTCACAGCTTGAGCAGGGAGGGACATGGAAGGAAAGAAACAGAAAGAGAGCAAGCAAGTGAGAAGGACAGAGAGAGAGAGAGAGAGAGAGAGAACACAGTTGTCTATGTCCAAGTGAGGCAATGAACTAGGAGAAAGAGAAGCCTGGCCAATCTTCTTCCTGTACTGCACTTGGGGAGAGTGGGACCCATGTTGGGATTCTGAGCCCATAGCTCCATGTTGCAAAGGGCAATTCTAAGTTGTGTTCTTTTGCTTCTCTCCCCCACCCCCAAGGGATTTTTCTGCAAAGAAGAAAAAGACTTTGATAACTGGTGTAGCCTTGTTCAGAAGGTAAAGATGTATGTTTTTCTTAGTCCTAAACAATGAAAGTAACTCAATATGTTTCCTTTTCAAGATTATTTTTCACAGTAGTGTAAACCTAGTCTGATATGATTGTATTGCAAGAAAAAGAAACTATGGCATCAAAGAAACTGTTGGATGTGGGAAATTGTGTATAACTTTTGGGAAACTGGAAAAACAAAACTTTTGATTGAGATATACTTTGTATGCTGAGTGTGTGATGTCCGTGATGACACTTGATGCTTCATCTCATTAAGCCGATGAATCATGAAATAGATAATATTCTGCCATTCGAACTGAAAATGCCAATTTTATATTGCTCAATCGAAATTCTTCCTTACTCTGTTTATACCACTACATTGGACAGATGGGCTCTCAGAGCCTTTGAAAGTGTAAGGAGGGAAGAGTTTTTTCTTCACAAGTGAATACAAAGTTAATACCCCAGGTAATGATTCCCCGAGATATAAGGAGAATTATTTTCTAAAGTCAATACTTAACATTTCAGAATGCAGTAAAACTATATATCACATTTCTGGTCACACCATGCCATTTAAATGGATACATTTGCTATAAATTGTGGATCACACCTGAACCCACACCAATAGCTACCAGTACTCTTCTGGGGCAGATTTAATATGATTAACTGACATTTCTTTGGAGACAGTACTTCATGAACATCTCACCCCAAAATTGAGCTGGACTAATGTAAGTGGCACAGGGCCTAAGCCTCATAGCAGATTACTGAGTATTGAGGCAGGGTGATGGGTACTGCCCTCAGTTACTCCCAGTATCCTCCTTTGCTGGCCAACAGTATCTGGAAGTAAAGATGGCTGGGTCTTCAGATGGTTCAAGTAGAGGAAGGGTATATTTGCTAGGCCTTTGTTTTCTTCTGTCAGCCACCAGGTTGGTGGGTTTGGGGTCACACATTGCCACCTGCACAGAAGTGTAGTAGTGTTTACAGCTGTTTCTGTGTCTCCCCAGGAAATTCTAAAGGAGAATTTAAGGATGTTTGAATTAGTTCAGAAGCATCCATCACACTGGCCTCCCTTTGTACCTCCAGCCAAACCAGAAGTGACAACCACTGGGGCAGGTAAGCTGTTGTTCAGCAGACCCGCATCGAGCGATTGTTTTGTGATACAGAAAAAATTATACTTTAAATCTTCTGCTAAGCTCATCGTCGCCAATCTCAAAGAACAATAAAAAAGAAGAATAGCTAGAAGCAAAAGTTCTATGAAAAATCAAGACGACTAGAATTGTTTTCTCCTGGTCTTGTGCAGAATCACAATTCAGAGGCCATGAATGATTCAAGAGGCATCTCGAGGGGGTAGTAGAGCCTTGGCCCCGTTATTCTAATTAGGCCTTGTGATGACTAGGATTGTTCTGAGTCTTATAGAGAATTTCTTACACCTGGCAATGGTCCTAACTGTGTCTCCTCCCGACAAGTTTTTCTTTAGCAAGCAAAGCGATTTTAAGAATGTGTAGTCTTAGCTGCTGAGTAATGTACTGATTGGTCCCTTCAACCCAAGTGTCGAGCTTCCTCTCTTTCTCATTCATGTATTCCAACAGAATTCATCGACTCTACTGAACAACTGGAGGAGTTGGACCTGGAGGAAGATTTTGAGATTCTGAGTGTGTAGTGTAGTAGAAACTCAACTTGGAGGTCTGTCTTCCATCTGGCACCATAGGGACACGAACTTATCACACAAAACTTTCCTAGTCAGCAAGTGCCTGATATGCCAACAGCATACAAACTCAGTAGCAATCATGACTGAGCCAACTGCCAATTCTCAGACAAAAGGCAAAACAAACACATGACAGCAAGCCTTCCCTAGAAAGAAAGAGCGCAGTCGTGGCGCCCCGGAGGGAGAAGATGAGGAGGAGACTGTTGCTTCCCAGCTGGTGTTCCATGGCCAGAGCGAGTGTTGAGCTCTGAGGTGAGGCGATGGACGTCTGGAAGGCAGACAGCGGCTCTCAGCTTCCTTCCGGATGACAGATGGTTACTCTGTTCTTCTTCACCCTTTCGGGTGTGACCTCTTTGGGGCTAAATACTAAGAAGCAATCTGTTCTCTTGCTCAAATAATAAAGCAACTGAATCAGGGATTTAAAAAGTTCTTGATAAATTATTTGAATATGTACTTGACATAATTATAATTTCTGTCAAAACATTTCTCAAGGAAATTATGTCCAATGTACACTTGCTGATCTCCTGCATACTTAGGGAAACCTCACTATTTGATGGCTCACTGTCCCCAGCGTCACTGATACTTTTGTCAGCCATCACCCTATCCTTAAATCCAATCATGGTTGCTTCAATCAGGGGTCAGCACAGTTTTTCTGGAAAGGGTCAGATGGTAAATATTTTAAGCTTTGCAGGCCATGCGGCCTCTGTCCCAGCTGCTCAACTTCTGCTGTGGAAACACAAACGCAGCCGCAGACAGTGTGCATGCAAATGAGCCTGGCTGTAATCCAGTAAAACTTTATTTACAAAAACAGGCAGAGGACTAGGTTTGCCCAGCGGGCTGTAGCTTGCCAATCATGCACTTAAATGGTTTATTTTTGGTTTTCGAGAAATTAAAAATATATTGTGTTTCAATTATGCTATTTTGGTTAGCAGCCATATTTAGAAAGAATCATTCATGTGGTGACATTTAACTGGTGCCTCAAATACCATTTCAAATCATTTCAGGATTAGCAACATGCTAAGTTTTAAAGCAGGTATCCATCAAATTCGCTTGGCTAGCCACTGTCCTGTGAGAATTCAGCTCAAATCCCTGAAATATCTTCCCATTTTCCTTTCCTTGGTTTGGAAGCTAGCACTAAGCTAAGTGACTTGTTTCCTTGGAGCCTGTGGTTGTCCCCGCCCCCCGCCCAAGTAGGTAATATATTCCAATGCTTCAAAATTCAAAAGATCCAAAATGTTATTCAGCGAAATGTCTTTCCCTCCCACAGGTGAGTTCCCTTCCCTGAAAACTCCCAAGGTTATTAATTTCTTCTTTATCCTTTCCAGAGGGTGTGTTTTCTGCATATATAAAATATTCATATGCACACACACACACACACACACATATACACACATACACATATGCAGCTTAGATTTAACAACTATAACATTTCTCAACTTTTGATTTATCTATAAATAGTCCTGACAGTACAAAAGTGTAGAAACTCCTTAAACTCTAGCCTGTCAAGGGGAGGAAAGCAGTTGTAGGCTTGTCTTGAATCAAGGGTTTATAGACCAGCCCTTTGACTTTGATCATTTTCTGATATGTTCCTGCCTCAATGTTTTATTACCGATTTCCACTCTCAGTAACAGGAACATCCAAGGCTCTGAGGGGGAACTCACGGACTGTAGTGTGTTGAATGTTAGAAAAGTTGTCATCGAAGAATGTCCAAAGAGTCCATGTTCAGATTTCATTCATTTTATTGGCTATATACAAAGCCGACGCCATGCTTATTACTCAGGAGGTGAAGGTAGCAATTATTCAGATGACACTGATTATGCGTTGTCTGTATTGGCACAGTGGACATAATACTTAAGGAAACAGAATCCCCTGAAAGGAATTGCCTCATGTCAACAGAGCTAAGAGGATTCTGGGAAACTGGCAATGACAGAAAATGGCGAAAATAAATCCCCCCAAACAGAATACAAAACACTTTATAGCCAACTTGGGCTTGCTCTAGGTCTGCTAACTGCTAATGAGAGGAGTGTGCTTAATTTTTATTAGGTTTATAAAAACACATTGAAATCGTTTAATAGGCTACCTGTGAAAGAACAGTTGGATGCCCATTTTTTTTTCTGGCACGTCTCTGTAACAGCCTCAGAATGCAAAGGAACTAACACACTGGAGTTTGAATTTGCCACATGGCACACATCTGGATGACATTTGGAGTAAACAAGGACTTCTGAGAAATGGAGCTTTACCTTTTTGTTCCTGGAGTCGAAAGCAAAATTTACACCTCCTTAGCCATGCACCTTTCTACCCTCGGCTCAGGAAAAAGGGCCGTGATTCTTGAGTGCTTTTATGGGCTTGGCCATGTTGGTTGCATCCAATGCTCTACTTTAGACCTGGCCAAGTTCTCTGTCTCTGGCTGAGGAGAGAGCCAGCCAGGAGGAAGTCTAGGACCTTATGAGGTTAGTGAGCCCCTTTCTGCCGCTGGCCTTCAGGACTTCCTATGCCATAGGAGGCCCAGGCTAGCTCACTCTGAAGGAGTCAGAGTTCACACCTAGGCCCCTGGCTGGCACCCTGTTCCATTTGTGGGCCTCTCAATAGTGAGGGCTTGTACTAGGCAGACCGGAGCCATCCAGAAATGTCCAGCCAGAGATTTCTTTTTTAAACCTGGAAACACTGGGCTCTGGTTTAAGCCGAGTCATGTGTAGTGACCTCTGGACATAAAGAAATGACAGTAGTGATGGTGAAGAGCTTTCTGATCAAGACAGCGAGGAAAGCCAGCAGTCTAAGGAGGTGGCGGCCCAGCAAATCTTTCCGAGGTAGCCATGAAAAGTCATGCAAACATGCAAATCCAACGGTAGCACCAGGGTGACTGAAACGGGCCAGCAGATCCAGAGTGGACTCATCTATCGGGCGTGAGGGTTGGGGTGATAGGAACGTCCAGTCGTCCAGCCCAAATGAGACTCCAGCAGACAACTGGACAGATTGGCAAAAGGGCCCAGGCCGTCCTTCTTCAGTCTGGCCAGGTTTGTGAGGTGACTGTTGTGACGGGGAGGGGAGGGCAAGGGGCAGAGTGGCAGGTGCCACCCTACAAGCTTTTCATACACACCTGGCAGCGGCTGACTCGGCTGTGCAGCTGCCCGGCTTTCAGCGTTTCAGACACTGGCTCCTCCCTGAACTGCTGCCTCTCCTCCACCGTGGTCAGCCAGAAGCTGTACTTGTTGGCAAAGTAGTGGCAGGTGCCTCGCGCCCCGCTGCACTCGATGAAAGGAGTGGCCCGGAAGTCCTCGAGGCAGGATCCAGGGGAGACCAGGGACTGGCCTCCGCCCTCGGCGCCGGCGGCCGTGTGCTAAAACAGACAGGGTGGCTGTGTGGGCTGCCGTGGGGGGAACACGTGGATGCCTGCTCCGAAGCACTGCCCCCGAGGGGCGGCCCCAGCTTCTGGCCTGCAGGGGCAGGGGCTGCCCATCCTCCCTTATAGCAGCCTTTAGGGCCAGCAATGCCCCCCTTTCAGGCTCCCTTGTGCCCACTTAACCCATCGCATGGGGCCAAAGGCTACGTGTCAACCAGTGTTTCTCAGGCTATTGCTGTCCCCCTGAGTTTGCAGGTGTGTTCAATCACCTCACCACCGAATGTCCACAGACACATCTGAAAAAGGCGGAATTCAGGACAATACAACAGGCCCTCAGAACACAGTTCTCCAAGCCCTTCATCTACTGTGCACTGTACTGTAAGGGAAAGAATATGCAGTTTCCACGAACTGGTTAAACCATGCCCCTTGGAGCCAGTGTTGTGGCTTAGCAGGTTAGGCCACTGCCTGTGGTGCCGGCATTCCTTATGGATGCTGGTTCGTGTTCTGGCTGTTCCACTTTTCCATCCACTTACCTGCTAATGCACCTGGGAAGGCAGTGGAAGATGCCCAAAGTGTTTGGGCCCCTGCGGGAGACCAAAAAGAAGCTCCTGACTCTTGGCTTTGGCCTGGACCAGCCCTGGCCATTGTGGCCATCTGGGGAGTGAATGAGTGGATGGAAGATATTCTCATGTCCCCCAACTCCCTTCTCTCTCCATCTCTCTCTGTAACTCTGCCTTTCAAATACATGAATATTTTTAAAAATAATAAAGGGGGACTGGCCTTGTGGCATAGAGGGTAAATCCGCCACCTGCGATACTGACATCCAACTTGGGCGCCCGTTCTAGGCCTGGCTGCTCCACTTCCCATCCAGCTCCCTGATAATGTGCCTGAGAAAGCAGAAGATGGCCCAAGTGTTTGTACCACTGCCACCTATGTGGGAGACCTGGATGAAGCTCCTGGCTTCTGGCTTTGGCCTGGCCCAGTGCTGGCTATTGTGGGTGGATGATCTCTCTGTGTCTCTCCTCTCCTCTCTCTCTCTCTCTCTCTCTCTGTAACTCTTTCAAAATAAATAAATAAATCTTTAAAAAATAATAATAAAATAAACCATGCCCCCAACCCTCCCACCAGCATACCATCCATAGCTCTTACTCTGAACTGACCTTTATGAGAATGACTTAAACTTTCAATTTGTGCCACATCCTTTAGGGTGACATATGAAAGGATTTCAAAATGTTCATGGAAAAATACAATTAAGATAAGTTTATTTTGATGCCAATTTTGAAATCCATGCATTTTTGATCCTTAATATACATCTTCCACAAAGTCTCTGAAGACCCCTTGTACACATGTGAGTCCCAAAATCTTATGCACCCAAAGAAACTCACCTAGTTATCTCATTTTCCCCACTAGCTTCCTACAGCGTTTGTTAGCTGCTGAGTAAAAGTGGGCCTTATATTTGGCCTAAAAGCCCAAGCCCGCATGTTCAGTGTGCTCCCTTGGCATTGACTTTGATGGCTGCTCATGAGCCAACAGTCTTGAGTCAACATACCCACAAACGGTGGCCCCTGTCTCCCCTGCCTCCACCACCCCCCACTCCTTATTTAACACAGGAGGTAGGGAAGGGGCCTGATACGCACCTGAGTGAGCCAACAGCCTGGGGTCAGACACTCGGACCCCCAGTAACCCCCTTACTCTGTGGAACTTTTGGGACAGTGAGAATGTCCGTGTGCCTCTTCACGTGCCCTTTCCCAACTAGAGAAGCATCGATCACTTCCCCATTTTGACTCTCATGTAGACAAGTTTCTAAAATGCACACCACATTTCCCTGCAAAACAGCTGCCGCCAATGTTTTTTTTTTTTTTTTTTTTTTTTTTTTTTACAGGCAGAGTGGATAGTGAGAGAGAGAGACAGAGAGAAAGGTCTTCCTTTTGCCGTTGGTTCACCCTCCAATGGCCGCCACGGCTGGCGCACTGTGGCCGGCGCACCGCACTGATCCAAAGGCAGGAGCCAGGTGCTTCTCCTGGTCTCCCATGGGGTGCAGGGCCCAAGCACTCGGGCCATCCTCCACTGCACTCCCTGGCCACAGCAGAGAGCTGGCCTGGAAGAGGGGCAACCGGGACAGAATCCGGCGCCCCGACCGGGACTAGAACCCGGTGTGCCAGCGCTGCAAGGCGGAGGATTAGCCTAGTGAGCCGCGGCACCAGCCGCCGCCATGTATTTTAACCCTCGTAGATGGCTCAGGCTTGCCATGGTGAGTGACAGTTTGCATGGTTGTGTGTCTGTGTGTGGGGGGAGGTGTGGGGAGGTGCTTATGCAAAAGGCCCACGCGGAGGCGTGCAGCCTGTGGGATTCTTGGGCCTCCTTTCAATTGTTCTCCCCCTGTGTCTCCTTTTTAGGAGGTGTGTCTCATGGCTTCTGGAGGCCTCACTAGGAAGTCCAAATGCTCACCCTTACACACGTTCAGGGGAGAAGAACATATGCTATGTTGGAATTATGTGTAAAGTGCAAGAGATTCTGAGTAAAGGCGAGGAGCTCTCCCCAGAGCTAAGCCAGCAGATTCAGTACCTGGCCTTTGCACTGCTTCTTTGGGGATGCCCTTGGGGATTTTGCCTTTCCTGATCTGACCTGTGGACAGAACAGAGCCACAGGGGAGACAATTCTGTACTTTGGGATAAACTGGCCGATGCACAAGACAGCGTAACAAGGAAGCACCTCCCTCCAGGGCAGGCACCCCTGGGATGGGAGGAAGACTGCTCATCACACAGGCTCTCCCCAGCTGAGCCCTGGTGATTCAGCCGGGATGCTCTGAGGAGCCCGGCTGCCACGCTGGCTGTCCCTGGGAGGTGTCCTGGCCCTCCCCCGACCTTCCGTTTGATGAAGCATCCCCAGGTGTGCACCGAATGTCAGCTAGGGGACTCAAGGTCTCCTTGGCCTCACAGGTGTTCTTTTGCTTAACAAGACACGTGGCGTGCCTGGCCACTGCCTTCCCACCGAAGTGGAGAAGGTAGCAGACATGCCATCAGGGGTCTAGACATGCAGCATGCCCTTAGCTGGCCTTTCAGGAGAAGACGGCAGCGGCCAGAAGGAACGAGGGGGATGGGTTGAAGACTCGGGCCATGCCTGGCCTCACCAGCAAGAGTGTGTCCCAGCCCTGCGTGGGAACAGCTTTTTCCTCACTGTCCCCCAGTGTTTCCTCCTGCCCCGTTGGGTGGGACACCAACGGCAGCAGGCACAGAGGTAGGAGGGGCTCCGCCCATGATTCACTGAGCACAAACTGCTGTCTTGCCCTCACCCCCTAACTAGCCATCATTTCTGCCCAACTGGGCTCTGGGGGCGGGGCTTACCATGAGAAAGGAATAGCCGATCCAGAGGCTGCGCCAGCCCAGGGGGCACTGCGGGATGGTGGTGTCCTGGCTGTGCACAGCAATGGCTTGCGAGGGCGCCTCACACACGGAGCAGCGGCTGATGTACTGCGGGATCTGGGCCTGGCCGACGGGCATCATGGGGATGGGGGCGGTGGTGGAGAGCCAGTAGGACTTGTCGTTGCGCTTGGCGTAGTGGCACACTTCGTTGATGTTGCAGTAGATGAAGGGCATGGTGCTGAAGCGGGGCAGGCAGGAGCCCGCGAAGCCTGGAAGAGGGGTGGTGGCAGGGACAGGTGAGCTCTGGCTGAATGCAGGGCCACCAGGAACGGCACTAGCCAGTGCCTTGGCTTTACACGGAACCACTTGTACGCTTGTACCGGCCCAGGCAGCGCCCGGCTTACAATCCCGTGGCATGGAACACCCAGCGGGGTCTGTCCCTCAGATCCTATGAGGGGGTTTCATAAAGTCCATGGAAAATATGTCTTCTGAAAAAAATATGCGTGGCACCCACATAAACCTTTAATGCCGTTTTCCATGAACATTTTGAAGTCCCCTCGGTATTACGGATGAGCTGGGGGAAGTTTTATAATGGCGGGACTTTCTGAAAAGTGAGTAGTCACTCCCGGTTTATCTGCTTTGGAAAAGCCGCGGTGAATAGACTGAGGCTGTGTTTGGGAGGCAGCACGCCTGCAGGGAGTCCGGTGACTGCTCGGGCGGTCAGCACTGCCCGGCTGCAGGCCTCAATGCCAAATGTTGCTCTCTAAGCATCTTACGTTGTGTGGCTCACGTACTCCTTACACTACCCTACGTGCCCAGGCACCGGGATTAGCTTTGTTCCACCAGGGAGGAAGCAGAAGATTAGCGAGGTTGGATACCTTGCTCGCAGTGTACCGCTAGGAAGTGGCAGCACCAGGATTTGAATCCAGAACTGCTGCTCGATAACCCAACAACTCAACAGTGGGCCAGCAACCTCCTCTCCTCCCCCAGTGCTCAGTGGGCCGGCAGCTGGTACCTACCCAGGTCCTGGTTGTGGGCTTTCTCCTGTCCTTCCACGAACAGCAAGCTGTAACCCACCCAGAGCTGGCTCATCCCGATGGGGCACTGGGGCACTTGTTCCGACTGGCTGTGCTTCACCAATGTGTAGCCCACTCTCAGGCTCAGACCAGGCATGCCAGGCCTCCCGAAGGGGCCTTGCTTCCCCGGAGCTCCTGAGAGAGGGAGAGAGCAGGAGTGGGTGACCCCAGGGCAGCTCATGCTAACCGCAGCTGCTTGCTTTGTGCCGCGCCGCGCGCGAGACCCCTTCTGCACACACATGCATGACCTTGCCCCTGCGAGATGGTAGCTATTACCCCCATTTGTAGGTGAGCACACTGGGGCTCAGCACTCCCACCGCCAGTCAGCAGTAGAGCCACAACTCCAGCTCAAATGTATCCGGCTACAGAGTCCCCATTCATCATACACACACACACACACACACTTACACACATTCTCCCACTGCCCTATGTAGACCCCTGGCCTGTGCTCTCTCTTGGTGGGGATGAGTCCCGGTTTCTCTCCTGCTTCCTGCACACCCTGGGAGGCAGCAAGTGGTTGGTCCCTGTTGCCGATGTGGGAGACCCAGACTGAGTCCCTGGCTCCTGGTTTTGGTGGGGCCCAGCTCTGGCTGTCGTGGGCATTTGGGAGTGAACTAGTAGACGGGAGATCTGTGTTTCTCTCTCTTTTTCAAAAAGCAAATTGTAAGAAAGATTTTTTTTTTTAACAAAAGACAGGGTTAAGATGAGCACAGCAGGGGCCTGCGCTGTGGGTTAAGCCCTGGCCTGAAGCGCCAGCATCCCATATGGGCACCAATTCTAGTTCTGGCTGCTCCTCTTCCGATCCGGCTCTCTGCTATGGCCTGGGATAGCAGCAGAAGATGGCCCAAGTCCTTGGGCCCCTGCACCCGCATGGGAGACCCAGAAGAAGCTCCTGGCTCCTGGCTTCGGATCGGCACAGCTCAGGCCATTGCGGCCATTTGGGGAGTGAACCAGTGGATGGAAGACTCTCTCTCTGCCCCTCCTTCTCTCTCTGTGTAACTCTGACTTTCAAATAAATAGATAGATGATAGATAGATAGATAGATAGATAGATGATAAGCAGGGCAACATGTTGTTAGGCTGCAGGGGTAGGGACAGCCATTCCTCATCTCCAATTTTGTGATCCCTTGAGCCCCGCCCCCATGCCCATCCATGTCAGGAACTCCAGGTGGAAAGCAGAGGTGCAGGGCAGGAGCCATGCTGCTACGGAACTGGAAGAGAACTCCGAGGACTGGGAGCTGTCCTCTGCCCTCTGGAATGCAGGGTAGCCCTGCCGAGGCCCAGAAGGCAGTGGTGCGTGCATGGACAAGAGCCCAGATTTTGAGCCCCCTAATAGTGTCACGCTCTGCCACTGGGCTTACTGTGTCCCAGATCTGAGTTTCTGGACCCATCCCCAAGCCTCAAAGCCTCACAGAGAGCCCACTGCCTCCAGATGTCACATCACCAGACCTTCAAATCCTGGGGGGCCTTGCAGTCCAGGCAGACCAGGATCACCAAGAGCCCCAGGTGGGCCAGGAAGGCCACTGGAGCCATCCTTGCCAGGGATGCCGGGCAAACCTTTAGAGCCTGCAGGAGACAAAGCGCACGGGGAGTGCGTGCTAGTTAGTTCAGGGTCCTGAGTTTCCGCCCCAGGGATAGGGAAGTGCATGGCATGCCCAGGCCTCACCAGGAGAGGGCGCCCTGGCTCTCAGCTCGCACCTGGGCTGAAGCCTGCGGGGGGCGGGGCTAGTCCTTAGTACCCTGTAGCCTCTTTGCCTTGGGACAGCGCTCCCCACCTAGCTCTTCTGAGTCCCTGCATGCCTACTGCCTGCTTCTGTCCTCTCCCTCCCCCCTCCCCGCCCCCAGCCATACCAGGGAGTGCAGGGCAAAGACCGGCAGCCTGTATCAGAAATGAGGGTGGGGTCCGGCATTGTGACGCAGCGGATTAAGCCGCCACAAGCATCCCACATGAGTGCTGCTTCACGTCCCGGCTGTCCCACTTGGCTTGGGCACTGAGTTCCAGACTCCTGGCTGCGGCCTGGCCCAGCCTTAGCCATTGCAGCCATTTGAGGAGCGAAACCAGCGGATGGAGGATCACTCTCCGTCTCTCCTATTCTGCCTTTCAAACAACTAAGTCTTCAAAAGTAAAAGCAGCAGGCAGGATTCCTGTTCCCCTAGCCCTGGGCTTTCTTCGCCTGCCTCGTGTTTCCCTGGATCCACCACCACACTCACTCCATCTCAGTTGCACTTTTAAAAAAAAGGGAGGTGGGGGGAGGAGCTGTCTGGAGGCGTGGCCATGCTATGCCCACACGCTCTCCAGAACACCGACAATAACGGCCCTGCTGGCCGGGCCCTTCTCCCGCGGGGCAGGTCGTGTGGGTGTGTCCTGAAGGGGCAGAGGAAATGCTAGGTGAGGGTGATGATTACCCAATCCCCGCCCCCCCAACTCCAGAACTGGGGTTCCAAGCTAGTGGCAGCCACGACCTTTTCAAGTCCCCTTTCCCTGGCCTCCAGCTTACCTTGTAGGCCGACAGGGCCTGGAGTCCCAGGGTCCCCGGTGAGGCCAGGGATGCCATCAATGCCTGGTAGACCCAAGGGGCCCGGAGGAACCTGGATGGCTTCTGCAATGGGCGTTTGTCCAGGAGCACCTTGGGGGCCGGGGAAGCCTGCGTGCGGGCAGGGGGCATGTGGGCACGTGAGGTCGAGGCAGAGGAGGAGGCACCGAGGCAGGCTAGGAGCCTTCCTTTCTGCCCTCTCTGTTGGCCTCCATAATCCCCACTGGACACTTGACCATGGTAACAGCCCTTCCCACCTGTGGCACTTTGCCCATCTAGCTCCCCAGTGGCTTGGTAGCTCCTTTGAGGGTAGGACTGCATCCTATTTGTCCTACCTCCTCAGGACCCAGGGCAGAGTCTGGTAGGTAGTAGGTAAACAGATCATTCAAGTGCTATGAAGGAAATGAATCAGTGCGGTGACTTTGGGAGGCGGAAGATGGTGTTATAGGGTGGAGGAATCTGCTGTAGATAATGGTCAGTCACCCTTCCTATGCAGTGACATTGAAGTTGAGAGCATTGAAACAGTAGAAGGAGCTAGCCATTGGAAGAGGAGGGGACAAGACCATTCCAGGAAGTAGGACTTGCATGTGCAAAGGCCCTGTGGTAGGCCAGGGCTCAGTGTTTTTGGGTAACTGCAAGAGGCTAGTGTGGCAGGGGCAAAGTGAGAAGTCAAGGGAGAATGGCTGGCAATGAGGCTGAAGGGAAACATGTCACATAGTGTAGTGTGGTGGGCCACAGTTATTTCTCTGCCATGCGAAGCCACTGTATGATTTCTGGGTTTATATGAGGTCTCTGGCTAGTGTGCAGAAAAGTGATTGTGGGAGTAGGATAGGGAGAAGCATAGTGCAGGAGAAATGGTGGTGGTTGGGACCACGGGGATAGCAGTAGAGGGACAGTAGGTGAGCGCAGGACATCGAGAGCCATTATGTCGGGGCTTGTTCTGGGCTCACAGGGTGTGAACGGTGATCTGGGTGCCATGAATGCAGAAACAGCGCAGAGCAAGGAGGTCAGCGGCAGGATCGAGGGCAGCAACGCAGCAGGCAGCCTGTGAGTGTGGGAGCTGATGGAGGCGCGAGTGTCCTCTCCGGGGATCCACACTGGCCCCTCGGGCCTTACCCTCCTGGGGCTCTGAAGCAGCCCAGCAGGACCTCTCAACTTACCTCTTGACCCTGCCTTCCCCTTCATGCCGGGAAAGCCTGGATCTCCAGGTGGCCCAACCTTGCCTGGGATTCCCATGAAGCCAGGCTCCCCTCTCATGCCTGGCAAAATCCAAAGGAAAGCCGATCAGGGCATGGCTTGGGGGTGGTGGTGGGGGGAGCAGGTGGCGGTGAAGCCCGGAGGAGAAATATCCATCGGCCTCTCTTCCCAGGGCTGTAGGAGGAAGGGGCTATCTGGGATCAGGGAGTGCGAGAGGCCCCCAACCAGCCAACCCAGTAGCCATACCTTTCAGTCCGAGCTCTCCAGGGAGGCCAGAGAAGCCTGGAATTCCTAGGTCTCCCTTGGGACCCCGAGGCCCAGGGATTCCAGGGAAACCTGGGTCTCCAGAGTCGCCTTGATCCGCGGATGGCCCAGGAGGCCCTGGGGGTCCCTGGGGGCCTGGGCGGCCTAGGGAGAAGATCAGAAGAGGGAAGAGGGGCAGGTGAGCAGGGAGTGGCTGCTGCGGGAGGCCTAAGGACTGACGGGAAGGCAAAGCCCGGTCCTGTCTTTACCTCGTTCTCCATCCAGGCCTGGTCGCCCGGGATCACCAGGCTGTCCTGCTATGAGTGAGGGCAAGGAGATGCCTGGGGCACCAGGGAGACCAGCAGGACCTTGGAGACCTGGGAAACCTGCAAATAGTAAAGGACAAGGGCTGGGTGGACTTTGTGTGCCAGCGTGAGGGCCAGGCTCTCTCAGAGCCAATGGGAGCCGTTAGGGAGGAGCCAGAGCAGGGGACGCCAGCAGGGGGCTCCTCTCACTGTTGCCCAGCGAGCAGGCGATCCTCGCTGAGCAGGGCTCTCACAAGCCCTCTTTCCAGCTGGCGCTGCACTGACAGAGCTGCGGGAAGTTCGAGTTTCCCAATCTCACTGGTCATGGACATAGTGTAGGCTGACTTCTCTCCAAATCAGAAAGAAAAGCAGGTATGACTGAACACCTGCAATCTGGGTGTCCCCGGTGTTTTTGAACGCGTGGTCCTTGTCAGATAGCAGTTCAGAAGTTAGCCAGCTGTGCCAGAGGCTGCACAAAGCTTACAGACAGACGTTGGCCACGGGCCCTGGGCAGCCCCAGCAGGCACCTGCCTGATGCCAGAGGAGGCAGCAAGTGTGTTGTGCCTGCCTGAGCTCTCCAGCCTTCTGGGCTGTCTTTTGGGGCTCTCAGGCAAACTGGGAAACAATCTTTTTTTTTTTTTTTTTTTTTTTTTGACAGGCAGAGTGGACAGTGAGAGAGAGAGAGACAGAGAGAGAAAGGTCTTCCTTTGCCGTTGGTTCACCCTCCAATGGCCACCGCGGCCGGCGCACCGCGCTGATCCCATGGCAGGAGCCAGGAGCCAGGTGCTTTTCCTGGTCTCCCATGGGGTGCAGGGCCCAAGCACCTGGGCCATCCTCCACTGCACTCCCTGGCCACAGCAGAGAGCTGGCCTGGAAGAGGGGCAACCGGGACAGAATCCGGCGCCCCGACCGGGACTAGAACCCGGTGTGCCGGCGCCGCTAGGCGGAGGATTAGCCTAGTGAGCCGCGGCGCCGGCCGGGAAACAATCTTTTACAGGGCATTCATGATATTGGCCGAATGATTGCTTAGCTGCCTGTAGAACAAACTTCTCTGTACTAACTCTCTCCTCCCTTTTTGGCTAAATTGAATAGTCACTTCTGAGATGATATATGGACTATTGTTGGCTCAATTTTTTTAAAAAAATCTTTTTTTAAAAAGATTTATTTATTTTTCAGAGAGAGAGAGAGAGAGAGAGAGAATCTTCCATCTGCCAGTTCACTCCTCAGATAGCCACAATGGCCAAGTAGGGCCAGGTCAAAGACAGGAGCCAAGAGCTTCTTTTGGGTTGGCCATGCGGATCCTGGTGCCCAAGGACTTGGGCCATCCTCCGCTGCTTTCCCAGGCCATAGCAGAGAGCTGGATCAGAGGGGGAGCAGCCTGGACATGAACTGGTGCCCCTATGAGGTGCCAGTGTTACAGGCAGTGGCTCCACCTGCTACACCACAACACTGGCCCCTGTTGGCTGATTTTTTTTTTTTTACTTATTTGACAGGTATAGTTAAGACAGTGAGAGAGAGAGACATAGAGAAAGGTCTTCCTTCCGTTGGTTCATCCCCCAAATGGCTGCTATGGCCGGCACTGAGCTGATCCGAAGCCAGGAGCCAGGTGTCAGGTGCTTGCTTCCTCCTGGTCTCCCACGCGGGTGCAGGGCCCAAGCACTTGGGCCATCCTCCACTGCACTCCCAGGCCACAGCAGAGAGCTGGCCTGGAAGAGGAGCTGCTGGGACTAGAACCCGGTGCCCATATGGGATGCCGGCGCCGCAGGCGGAGGATTAGCCAAGTGAGCCACGGCGCTGGGCCCAGGCTGAAATTTTAATACTGCGTTACATGTTTTCTGTTTGTGGGATGATTTCTATTATAGTGTGTTCAAAACCAAACTGTCCACCGGATGGCTTAAGGTTTATTTAGTATGTATATCAAATACATAGATGGTAATCTCAAACATATCAAAAGGTGTTTGCCCAGATGTTCAAGTTCACACTAAACATGTAGCACGGATGAAATGTATTCGTTTCTTTGGCATCTAGAAGATACTCAAATGAGGAGAGAGCAATTCCAACCAGTTGATAAGCTGCTCTGCTGGTTGAGATTCTAATTTGTTTGTGAAAAGAAAATCCAAAAGCATTAATGGTGAATTTCCTCTCTTGTATTTCATCTAAAAAGATAGTAAATCCATGAAAACTTAGTGAAAGAAGAGGGGAGATTGGTGAATTCAGGTGCTTTAAAACAGTTCATTAATGAATGGAATCCAGAGAAAATCGGAGGCAGGGAAAAACTGATGTTGGGAGAATTCTCTCAATTATTTTAGTTCTGCAAAAAAGAAAAATAAACATAAAACAAAGCTCATTGCTGAGCCACGTGGCGCTACGCTAGGTACGGCACATCAGTTGTGTCTTGATGGACCTTTGAAGAGGTTTTCTTTTTCATAGGGGAAAGCACCTGAAAAGAAAGACAAATTGGACTCTTTTTTTCCCTGAAAATATAGCTTTGTGCATATATATATATGTCTATATCAATATACACTGGACTTATGCAAAAACAGGGCGTATCTACCTATTATAGAGTTAGTGTGGGCAGCACACAGATGACACAAGTTCCCAAGGCCGTTTTTAGAGCCTTCTCCTCCCTTTACCTTTCTCGATTTTAAAATTCCACCAATATATTATCAAATCAGAAATGAAGGTACTACTGACCCCAGGTAGTATGGAAAGCATATGCATTTCTTTGACTAACAAGAAAACCCTTGGGGCAGACATGTGGTATAGCAGTGCAGCCACAGCTTGGGATGCCTGCCTCCCCTACTGGGGTGCCGGGGTCTCAGTACTGGTTCTACTCCTGATTCCACTTTCCTACTAATGCACACCCTGGGAGGCAGCACACGATGGCTCAAGTAGTTGGGTCCCTGCCACTCATGAAAGACCCAGACTGGATTCCTGACTCCTGGCTTCAGGGTGTTGCAGGCATTTGGGGAGTAAACCAGTGTATGGGAAATCTCTCTCACACTCTCTCTCTATCCCTCTCTATCTCTCTTTCTTTCTCTCTCTCTGACTGCCTTTCAAATAAATAAAAAAATTAAAAATTTATTAAAGAATAAAACATTTCAAAAGAGCAGATGAAAATACAAATTGGCTTATTTTCATAACTCCTTCCAGTGTCAAAACCTTAAAAATAACTAAATGTGGTAGTAGCATCTTGCATAGTAGTTGACACCACTTGGCATGTCTACATCTCCTATAAGATGTGTTCAGTTCCTGGTCCTGCCCCTGTTAATATGTATCCCAGGAGGCACCAGACGATGCCTCAAGTACTTGGGTCCCTGTCACCCATGTGGGAGACTTGGATGGAGTGCACAGCTCCTGGCTTTGGCCTGGCCCAGTCCTAGCTGATGCAGACATTTAGAGAGTGAACCAGTGAATAGAAGATCTGTGTGTATGTGTGTGTGTGTGTGTATCTTTCTGCCTTTCAAATAATTTAAATAAGAATTTAAAGACCCTAAATATACAAATGTAGCCTCTAAATATTTAGTGTAAAAGTACAATTCAAATTATTTCAATAAAGATATTGTAAGGATAAGGATTACACTATGGAGTTTTCTTAGGGGTAAATTCTCATTTTATACTGACTTCCATTATCAAGCATAGATTCTCATGGGGAGGACATGATATTGTCCATTTTGTTTTTAAACAAATTGTTCTAATTAGATATTAAGAGGATACAGAATGCTTATAAATAATATGTAAAGAATAATTGTGATACGGTGAACACCTACCTGTGTTCCAAGGACCAAATTTAAGAAAAAGGAAGGTGAAATTCCCTTTGAGTTTCTTTGTATGCCCCCATATTCCACCCCCTACCCTCCCTCTAGAAGCAGCCATTCCTGATTTTTGCATTTACAGTAACCTTGTAGATATAGTATGAACAAATACAAGAGAGAAGCTCTGAGCTTCCAATCATAAAGTCATGGCAAAGAAGCAGAAATGTTGATCATTCTGCTGTGATCATAGTGAAATGCCACACTGTAGCCCACACATATGCACAATCATTGTTTGTCAATTTTTTTTAAAAAAAAGTTTTGTGTTGGACATTTATCAATGGAATCAGACCAAATGTACTCTGTGATTTTTTTTTTGACTCAACATTATGTCTCTGAAATATATCTATCTTGACACGTGCCGTTACTGCATTTGTATTTGTGATCTTATTTCCTCAGACAGCTGACGGAAATGGATAATCTAATGACCAGGCATTCAAAAGCTGGATTTGAAAACAGAAAAGGAAATGTTCCTGGCCTTCTATGTGGTCCCCTCTTCCCCATGGCCTGTGGAAAAAAAGGTCGCTCTCTCTCTGTAGGCTTGGTCCCTGCTTTGAGTCCTTTCTTTGGAGTACCTGCTGGATTTCAGGAAAGAGCAGGTTGGTGCGGACCAATATAGTTCCTGGGAAATGTTGATCATTGTCCAAACACACATATTGTCCAAACATGCCCATAAACAAAGTGTGCTGAGGCCTCGGGCCCCACAACTAGGAGGCACACAACATGTTGGCAATACGAATGCTGCAGGTAACACACAATAATAATAGAGAGGCCAGCATGAAACTCAGTGTTTTCATACACACAACTTCAGTCCTTGTTGATTTCTCCCCAAAACGGTGAGCTTTGTTCTGTTATGTTGTCCATTTTACAGAACAGGAAAACCGAGGGTTCCTTTGGAGTTCAAGGACATACAGCTGGTGAGAGGTGGAGCTGGACTTTGAACACAGTCAATCTGACTTCAGAGCCTGTATGCTTAACCATGAAGCTACACTTAATTCACTTCTAGGTTTGCACTAATTGGGATATAAATGTGTGTGTGTGTGTGTGTGTTCAGACCATTCTTAAGAAAATTTGAAAAATCAGGATCCACTCTACCTTTTTCAAAGGTATGGAAAAGGAGGCTCAGAAAGGGTCTTGATGAAAGATGATCAGTTGGGAGCTAAGATTAGTGTGGAACCTGCTTTTCAGTGAACCCAATAAATGCTAACTGAGTGCATGCTGTGGGCTTGCCCTGGGGGAGGGAGGAGACCTGTGTTCTCTTAGGCTGCCGCTACTTCTGGCAGCCATACTATCTTCCTGGGGCCCTGGGAGGGCCACCCACACTGGACCCTGAGGGGATCCCGGCCAATGTTTTACCACTCGCACAAGCCCCTTCCCTGACAGCCATTAAACCTGGACTGTGGCTAAGAAGGAAAGAGAGGCCTTGAGGTTGACAAGGAAGACGAGGGGCTGTGGAAGCTAAGGGGACTTGGTGAACTGCTCTGTGATACCTCTTCCCCACAAAGCTCTAGGCACGGCCTATCCTCTGTTTCTCAGCAGTTCTGAGTTCTCATGAGGTCCTGAGATTCCCAGACACCTAAAGACATGGCCCTGATGAACCCCATACCTGTGTCCCCAGCACGGCCATGCTCAGCTTCACAGGCCTGATTTGGGCTCACTTACCTTGGCCGCCTTTTTGTCCTCTTATACCTGGCTTCCCTGGGGCTCCGATGCCAATCCCTGGTGTGCCCTTTTCCCCTTTGGCTCCAGGCAGGCCAGCAGGCCCAGGCACGCCGGTTATACTGGGTCCTAGGAGGAGACGCAGGAGGAGGCAAAGGAACTCAGTGGCGGTGAGGCCCTTGTGACTAGCTCATGTGCTCAGGGCCTGAAAGGCCTGGCCAACAGACACCGAAGACAGAGTACTATAGTGACAGTACCCCATATAGGTAGAAAGACAAACCCAATTCTCATTTCTTCTCATGTCAAGGAATGTCAGGTTGCAGGCTGAGAAGGGGATCTATGAATTCAAAGATATGGGCTACACCACAATCAAGAACTCATAGCCAGCTTCCAGCATTCTAGGAGAGCTGGTCCCCTCCTCGTGGCCTGTGAGAGTCTTCCTAACCTGGAGTTCCATGGGTACCCTTGGTGCCTGGAAGTCCATTCAGTCCATGTAAACCAGGAAGTCCAGGAGAGCCTGAGAGGAGAGAACATCAGAAATGGCTCCTGCGATTTTGAATCGTGAAGGCTCAGCAACAGGTAGCTGCCTGCCCCTAAAGGCATTACAATGTCCTCATGGTAAATTCCTGGTCTTTCTGGACATATTACTTAATGTACTACGAGAGAATAGATCACCTGTAACCCACACCGTGCATCATGACTCTTGTCAGACAAATATAGCTTTACGAGGAGGATGATAGCCAACAAGGTATCTCGGATAAGAACTCAGGGTAGCAGTACCCAGACCTTGAGGTGCCAGCTCTCAGAGGCTTGTCGCCCAGTCTCTAAATGAGGGAGAGACTTCACATGCCATAGTGACAACCTCCCTCCCTGACTCTTCTTCCCACAGAGCCTACATTCTTCTCTTTCCACTCATGCTTGCCCGCCTTTCTTTCTCTGTCTCCTCCTTTTCTGCTATTCCTCCTGTGGCCCCGTCAGTGACTCAGCCCAGGCAAGGCTTAACCCAGCTAGTGTCTTCTAAGGGATAGTACTCACTGCCCTTTACTGATAGAAGGACACTCCCCCCCACCCCCAATTGTCTCCTTGACACACATACCTTTGGGTCCTACTAAGCCAGAAGATCCCAGGGGCCCAGCTACCCCTGGGTGACCTGAGAAACCTGGAAGTCCTGGGTCTCCTCTCACACCTGCTATCCCTGGAAGTCCTAAATGTGAAATTGAAGCAAAAGTTCACAATGGCGCATGGCTTCAAATGAACTCTGGGGATAAGGTTGTCTTGTGCCATGATACCTGGGGAACCAGGAAGGCCAATATCTCCAGCAATGCCAGTTTTTCCATTTTCACCTTTGTTTCCTGGGAAACCCATGTCACCAGCTGGCCCATCTTTTCCTTTTTGTCCTACCAGAAAAAAAAAAAAGGTGAGTGATCAGATCCCATGTCTGGCAGTGTGTTCCTCCACAGAAAGGGCTGAATGGGAAGGTGCTGAGCGGGGCAAGAGCTGATGAGGAGACTCTGAAAACGATAGTGGCAGCTGCCTTCACATGCAGAAGGTGCCGCCCAATTGAGGAGTTAGGAAGCTTGCTCTTAATGCCCTCCGGAGCAATGAGTGTAAAAGGGCCCAGAAGTAGAGTTTAGATAATATATAAACTAGGGGAATCAACACCATCATCCCAAAAGGTTTCAGCAGCCTATGAGTTTTGAAGGAAGAGGAGGCTTGTTTACACAGGACAACTGTGGATAGGTATGTTTCTGCACTGGATAGAAGCTGCAAAACTGGGGGTTTCACCTCCAAAATCCCTTCCAATCCTCAGTGTGCAAGGCCCATGAGTCAGGAATATAGCAACCTTACCTTTAAGGCCAGACTCTCCAGTTTTTCCCTTGGGTCCTGGGTTACCAGAAACTTTAAAAGTCTGGCCTTGATCGCCTGTGGATAGCAAGACATCATTCAGATGGGCAGAAAAAGCCAGAGGTCATTTTGTACCAATGATAACTCTTGAACACAAAATCTTTTCAGATTCAATGTAGACAGAGGAGCGCCTTGACAATAAGAGGGAAAGGTACCCAGTCACAGTCCACGAACTAGGATTCTACAAGGCTTCTGGCATGGAATGCTGCCATACGTAAACTATCTCTGTAGGGAAATATATCATTAGGCTCAGTCCGGGTAGAGAAGATGGTAGGAGGGGCCATACACCATCACTGGAATGGGGCAGGGATAAACTGTCACTGGAATGGAACAGTGATGCCAGTAAGAACAGGAAAATTTCCTGCCTAGTGGTCTGGGTTCACTGGGAAAGAAACTATCTGGAGCCAAGGTTTTCCTCTGCTGCTGAATCTGGAAGGCAGACAGATGGGTCAAACCACAAAGTCAAAGGACAGCCTTGCCCTGGGCTCCATGAACGTCACAAGAGCGAGATCTGGGTAGGGACCGCTGCTTTTTTGCATGTCTTGGAAGCACAAGGACTGCACAGGGAGTTTGGCCACAGGGGAAACGTACATCAATGCACTTTCTCCTAAACACAGGACCCCCAAGAGAGCCCTTGCTTGAGAAAAACATGCTAACACACTAAAAGAGAGAAAATGGTCCTCACCTTTTGAGCCTTGGGGACCAGGTGATCCGGGGAGTCCAGGGGTCCCATTGAGACCCTGCGAACCCTTCAAAGCAATATGTGAATCGTCATTCCGGCTCAGAGCTCAGGGCCACCTACCCTCTTTTCCCCTCCTCGCCCACCAGCCGCTACCCCAGAGATGTGTCATGCACCCTGTGGCAGGTGTGCACTGAAGAAGTGCATCCTGCAAATGGGAAGGTGCTGAGCAAAGGGTAGAAGTGCATACTCAGGGTTTGTAGGCGAAGAGTTTGATCTGCCTGTCAATTCTCATCTTGCCATTCAGAACTTCCCACTGCCTATCAAAATTGGAATCCCAGCAGGGTGGGCGTTTGGTGTAACAGTGAAGATGCTCCTTGAGATGCCCGCATCCCATACTGAATTGCCTGGTTCGAGTCCCAGCTCCTCTGTTTCCAATACAGCAGTCTGGTAATGGTAACGCAGACCCTGGGAGGTAACAGGTGACGACTCAAGTTTTCAGGTCCCTGCCACCCACATAGGCATTCTAGATAGAGTTCCAGGCTCCTGGCATTAGTCTGGTCCAGCCCTGGCTGTCATAGACATTTGGGGAGCAAACCAGCAGACAGTGTCTCTATGTCTCTTTCTTTTTGCTTTTTAAATAAAATGAAAGGAAATAAATAATGTCTAAACAATTGGAATCTTGAGAAATCAAGGTGTGGTGCTCTAGTGAGTATCTTAGAAAACACAGATCAGCGCAGTTCATCTAGGACTTGATGTGCTCCACGGTCAACTCCCACCCCCATCACTAAAGCTCTGGAGACTCATATGAGAAGTGTTGCTTTACCGTGAAAGACTAGCAAAGGGGGCCAGTGCTGTGGCGTAGCGGGTAAAGCCACTGCCTGCAGTGCCAGCATCCCATATGGGTGCCGGTTCGAGACCCAGCTGTTCCACTTCCAATACAGCTCTCTGCTATGGCCTGGGAAAGCAGTAGAAGACGGCCCAAGTCCTTGGGCCCCTGCACCCACGTGGGAAAGACCTGCAGGAAGCTCCTGGCTCCTGGCTTTGGATCGGTGCAGCTGCGGCCGTTACAGCCAATTGGGGAGTGAACCAGTGGATGGAAGACCTCTCTCTCTCTCTGCCTCTCCTTCTCTCTCTCTGTAACTTTGACTTTCAAATAAATAAATAAATCTTTTTTTTTTAAAGACTAGCAAAGAACATAAGACCTTTCTGCCACTAGGTAGCAGGCTGCATGTGTACAGATGCTAGAATCTGAATTTGGGCAAAGGTTACCAGTTTTTACAGGAAAAGCTGCCTACATGGACTAATGTCCAACTCACTATCTGAGTCTGGGAATCGGGCATGTCAGCTGCCATCAGCACAGTTCTTTCTCTGCTGTCTGGCACAGTTTGGGTTCATTCGGAGATGTACTCAGTACCCAGTGAAAACATATGCCACTTGGTGCTTTATGCTGGATGCTGAGTACTGGGCAGGATCACTGTGCACACTGGACTACAACCCAAGACAGTTCCTTCATTCTGCCTGCTCCCTTGCCTGGCTTCTATCTGGCATATCGCCATATCCACAACTAATTCTGGGCTTCTCCTCATCCAATAACGCCTTCCCATTGGTGTCCACTTATACTAGCATGTGAGTAGTCAGCACCACCCAGTGCAGAGTGACTTATTTTGCAATTGTTTCAGGTGTGTGTGTGTGTGTGTGTAGTGTTTTGCGGCCCATTTCTTTAGACCTCCCCACTTCAATACTGCCAACTGTTTATATAGAGACTTCCATGTACCGGATATAATATTAAGTCCTCTAGATATATCATCTCAGTTAATACTCACTACTGCCAAAAGGACATTTTGATATTATTCTCATTTTGTACAGATGGGCAAAATGAGGTTCAGGGGAAGTTAAGCAATGTGCACAAGATCACAGAGCTAATAATACGTGATGGGGCTGAGATTCAAACCCTATTCTTCTCTGCCTTTTAAGAGTTCAGAGAAAGTGGGCTTGATTCTTGGCTTGTTGCTGCCACTTGTAGACCTTCCAAAGACCATTTCAGCAAAACACCAAGAAGTCTGTACTGAAGTTTTACCGTGTGCCAAGTTCAATGTGGAATGCTGGCAGTGGGATGCGTACAGAGAAGCATGCAAGCTGTTTCTGGTTCCCAAGCCCTAGTAATCTCATTGAGGAAGTTCAACACCCCACAGAACCTTCAAAGATCCATGTAAGCAGTGAGAAGCATATTTAGTGTCACTGTGGCAGGAACTCAGGGACTCCTGGAGGAGATGGTATCTGGGGTAGGATCTGAGGGGCAAGCAGGTGTTGGGATCACAGAGTTGGGGGGAAGCTTTGCCATGTTTGGGAGAAAATGTGGACAAACGCATGGAGGGGGGAATGTTCAGGGAAGGGAGGGAAAGTTCTAGAAGATCCCAGGTGAGGGCTTTATCTAAGGATGCCCTTGGGCACTGGGGCTGGGATCAGAAAGGTGGAAAACAGGGGCATGTCCTTCTGCTATGGAGCCTCTTCCCTGGTGGTGAGACAAAGATCTGGTCACACTTACACTTTTTCCTGGCATTCCTGGGAAACCCATAATTCCCCGAGACCCTTTCAGACCAGGTAAACCTGGCAGTCCTGTGGAACCAGAAGGGCCTGGATTTCCGGGAAGCCCTTTGATGGTGCTGGGCAGGCCACGAGTTCCAGGCAGGCCTGGTAGCCCAGGGAGTCCAATCTCTCCTTTGTCTCCTGGGAAAGAAACAAAAGGGCTTGGAAAAAAGTCTTGGAAAGTGACCACCTGCTCACCAAGGTGAACGTTCCTTGGGTCACAGACCAAGTACAGGCTTAGGTGGCAGTTTAGGGGTGGTGGTAGGTAGTGGGAGCGCCTTTAGCCTTATGGGGCAATGTCAGGGCTACTGAAGTTCCAGCACCAGGACAGCAGCTCGGTGCACATGCCCCTCTATCTGCCAGGCTTCTCCAGAGGTAGCACACTCTGTAGTTCAACCCCTCAGGCACCCCTCAAGTGCAGGGATGGCACCCTTCTTGAACACCCCTTACTGCCACTCAAACTATTGCTCTGTGAGGTCTTTGTACTTCGAGGCCTTCTCTCAGGAAGGAAGCCAAATTTTTTTGTAAAACCCCTTTTTGAGCATTGCTCTTACCCACCCCCTGCCCAGTTACCTCTGAGGCCAGGAAATCCACTGGAGCCAGCTGAGCCCTGAGAGCCTTTGTCACCTTTGAGCAAAATGTTGAGCGTTGGAAATCTTGAGCCTGGTATTCCGGCTGGCCCTGGATCACCCCTGTGACCTGCAGGTATGGAGATCAGGAGGTGAAGTGTGTGAGAGAGTACTGGGATTCAGCTTGATATACCGTAGTCTTTTGGGTTGTAAAGGCAATTCTTGTCTTCAGGTAATCCCAACAATCATCCCAAACCTTATGAGATAGACAAAGTCATTGAGATAATCCACTAGGCTTGTCTTGCCAGGCTGGACCCTGGAATGTCCTTTATCTAGTGCCTGGAATGTATGCCTTGAGGAAGTCCAGGAGTACTTCAGTTAGCTGCAGGCCACTTTTGTCTCTAAAACACTTTTTCTCTCATGTCATTGTGCATTGGTGCAGAGATCAATGTCTTCTGGCTGGCCGAAACCATGCATCTGCCCATAAGTCCCTCTGAAAAATTATACTCTACATAATCTTGGATTTGTCCTCTTTCATTGATCTCTGGGCTGCTTCCACCTTTGGTGATCAGTTTTCATAAACTATTTTTTTTTCCTGAATGAATTGTCAAGCCAGCCAGGAAACAGAAGAAATAGGCAAGGGGAAGGAAGCATTTCTTTTTTAAATTTATTTTTTAAGGAATACAAATTTGATAAGTATGACTTTAGGAATGTAGTTATTCTTCCCACCATACCCACCCTCCCACCCACACTCCCACCCCTACTTCTCCTCCCTGTCCCCTTCCCAGTCCCATTCTCCATTAAGATTCATTTTCAATTAACTTTGTACACAGAAGACCAACTCTATACTAAGTAAAGATTTCAACAATTTGCACACACACACAAAAACTGTTTTGTGAACTGGTTTTACAGTTAACTCTCATAATACAACTCATTGAGGACAGAGATCCTACATGGGGAGTTAGTGCACAGTGACTCCTGTTGTTAATTTAACAATTAACTCTCTTATGTATGACGTCAGTGACTACCCAAGGCTCTTGACATGAGCTGCCTGGGCTATGGAAGCCTTTTGACTCAACACAGTCAGTATTTAGACAAGGCCATACGCAAAGTGGAAGTTCTCTCCTCTCTTTAGAGAAAAATACATCCTTCTTTGATGGCCACTTCTTTCCACTGGGGTCTCACTCACAGAGGTCCTTCATGTAGAACATTTTTTGCTAGGCTTTTCAGGAAGACCAGGAAGCCTTCAGGACTGATTCTCAGGTCAAAGTGTTACTTAAAGCAATTGTCATATTATGAGTTCTTGGAAGAAATCCTGGGCAGGTCATTTATCTCTCTGTGGGGAGAGGTGGCCTACATGCTGGATGCTTGAAGCCCACTGGGTAAGTATGGGAATGTTCCCAAAGCATCGCTGGGTTTGGAGCAACTGTTTGCTGAATGTCACCAAAACCACAGTTGGATAGCCATTGTTGCAGGCCATGTAACAAACCACAGGGTGAAGGTAAGACAACTTGAGGAGGAATTACAATTAGAGAGGCATAGGCATATCTCCATTTAGCTCCTGGCTTCCAACTTGGCAGAGGAAGTAGAGGAATGGGATTCTAAGTTAGAGACTCTAGCCTGCTGTTTTGTCTGACTAGGAGACAGGAAGTAGAATTAGCAACAAGTTAGGGCTACTGTTACACGACATGAGTGGGTCATAAAACACTGGAATCTCTGGGAGGAAGGGAGTGAGGAGGAGGGGGAGGAGATGTTAAGGCAGTTGGAGAGGAAGACTCTCTCCCTACCTATGACCTGTGCTTCTCTGCTCAAGGGCCTTTGCAGTGAATGACAAAAGCCCAAGGAACACAACAGGCAGCTCAAGTGGAACTGGCCCCTGTGCACGAACCTCTGATGACTAGAGAATATACCTCGAAGGGTTGTTAGACATGGCCGAAACTTTTAAACAACAGGCTTGTGAGAGTCTGACTGCCTGTGTGGTGAGGTTTTGAGCTCTGGGAGGAGCTGGTATTTCTTTGGCAGGAAATAGAACTGAGAAAATGAATACTCTCACAACCCACTCAGCGCTTAAGAGGCGGCTGCATAGCACCTGCCCGGCGAGGGGAAATTGTTCCCTTATCACAGTGGGAATGTGGCAGGCCATCCACACCCTGATACTTGAGGGGCCCAGTAAAGCGGTTTTTATCACCAGTGTGTGTACCACCAGCTGTTACAAAGTAGTCCCCTCGCCCTCAACGGTAAGGTCCTTAGTCCAGTTGCTGGGCAGGATGGGTGTGATGCTGGGGAAGCTGTAGTTGACTTGATAGAGAATGGATGTTGCTGTGATACAGTGTGCCTTGTCACCAAACAGGGAAAGGGAAGAGAACAAAGTAAGCCTGGGGAAGAGCAAACTGAGAGACCAGTCTGGGTAACTAGAAAACAAACGTGACCCAATCTTGGCACTGCTGTTCCCAGTATAACCCAGGTGTTAGAAAACCTACCAGCTTCTCTTGGTCCTGTGCCTGCTGTCTTGGACTTAGCTAAGGCTTTGTCCAGCATCCCTTTACAGGCAGGTTCACCAGATCAGTTCACCTTCACCTTCAAGGGAGGGCAGATGGTGGAGTTTCCAGGTGCTGCCCCAAGCGTATCTGCGTACTCCTGCTATTCTCACTGTGTCTTTGGCAAGGGGACCTCATCCTGTTCTCATTTGCTACTGGCATTTGGCTGGTTTTGTTCTATTGATAGCATGCTAAAAGGAGAATGATGCTCTCTTATAGGAGACAGTAGATCGTTTTTGCACCTACTTCTAGGTGAGCGGACAGCCTATGTGTCCCCCCAAAAATCAAGGCCTTGGCCCATCTGTGAAGTTTCTCAGGGTGAGCTAGCTGGGTCAGATAAATTTAACAGGCAGGCACTGGGGCACGGTGGCTTAGGCCACGGTCTGTAGTTCTGGAATCTCCTATGGGCACCAATTCGAGTCCCGGCTGCTGTACTTCCCATCCAGCTCTCTACTGGTGTGCTTGAGAACACAGTGGAAGAAGGCCCAAGTGCTTGGGTGCCTGCACCCACATGGGAGACCTGGAAGAAGCTCCTGGCTCCTGGCTTCGGATCAGCGCAGCTCCATCTGTTGTGGCAATTTGAGGAATGAACCAGGGGATGGAAGATCTCTTTCTCTTTCTCTCTCAGTCTGACTTATAAATCAATAAATACATCGTTACAAATGATCCATTTAATACTTGGCATGGTCCTTGACAGAGCACCAACTTTCCCTTTATCCCACATAGTAATGGATGCACAGGCTTCTGTGAGGCCCTTTGTGGCCTTTCATTTCCCATTATCTCAGTGCCTAGGCCCACTATGTGCAAGGGGTGGCTCCTGTACCTGAAATACTTGGTATACAGATGGGTTCTGCAGGGGGAACACATGTGTCTGGACTGGTATTGCAGCACAACCCACCCACGATGCTATCTGATTTGAGGCAGGGTTAGATCAGGGCAGCCCATCAACAAAACTATGGGTGATAGAACCATTAGAAGAACACTTGATAGAACACTCAAGCACATGATGTGATCTGCCACATAACCCCCAGGCAGCAGAGTTGGTGGTGCAAAACAAATAGCTTGTTAAAACCATAAATACGGACCCTGTTAGGTAAACCCTCCTTGGCCAACTGAACTGAAACCCTTAGAGAAGCGTGAATACACGAAAGCACTCACATGGCTGGCACGCCTGGCCCTAATGAGCGCCAGTCCCAGACAGCATCCGTGCCCGAGCTGCACATCCTTATACTCTGCTTCCTGAGTTGCTACAAACCCAGAACCCACAGGAAGGGGTCAATGGAAACGGGGCTGGAAGGGTCTGGTGCCCTGGGAGTCGATTGGCTATTTCTTGCCACAGTGGGAGGAGTTTCCAGCCCTCCTAAATTGGTCTCCCTTCTATCCCGCTAGCCTGTAAACCTGGGATCACAGCTAATGCCCTGAGTGAGCTAAAGGAAACACCTCGGGCACTAAAGTTGGCTCGTAGGTCAGGCCATTTCCCCCTTAGCTTTAGAGATCTTGTCACTCTCTAGAGAACCAACATGTGCGGTCTGCCCCCTCTCCCCAACACCAGCCCCCAGCTGCTGCTGCTCTGCTGTCTGCCTGCATTGCCTTGTTGGCGCAGATCGCCCAAGCTAAGTCCTTACAAAGTTGCTATCCACAGCTGTGGCCAATGTTGTTTTTGCTGCTGTTTCCACTGGGGTCTGCTTTTCCGGTCAAGGTTTTCCTATTGTTATTACAATCCGCATAATCACCTTTGGTCTCTTTTCATGCCTGTGCCTCTATTGCTACTGCGGATTCTGCTGAGAAGCTGGACAAAAAATGGGCCCAAAACATTTCACCAAGACAATGTTAAAAAGCCCTTGCAGGCTTGGGGTCCATCACGGAAGGGAGGGGCTAGTGAGACTGTGAGACAGTTACAAGGCGTGGACGTAAGGATTCAGCTTGATATGTCCACAGCCATCTTGGGTGTAACTGCCACCTTGCTCTTTCGGTAATCCTAAGAGTTATAGCACATCTTATGGGATAAATGAAGTCATTAAGATAAACTGCCAGGCTTGTCTTGCCAGGCTGGACTCTGGAATGGGCCGTATCTAGTGTCAGGAATGTTAATATTTACTAAGGAAATCCAGGTGCACTTAGGTTAGCTGCAGAACATCTTTGTCTATAAAACTTATTTCTTGCTCCATGACGAAGAGATCCATACATCTTACGGCTGCCCAAGACCATGCTTCTGTCTCTAAAGTCTCTCTAATAAATTATACTCTATGTAATCTTGGATTTGTCCTCTTTCTTTGGTCTCTCAATCCTCTTCTCTGTCGGCAGCTGGTTCTCATATGCCAGGTTTTTCCGAAACAGAGAGCTTAGACACGAGGCCAGGCAAGGATTGACCTCCGTATTGTTCCTTCCTATGTCACCTCCTGGCTTGCTTTCTTCCTGCACCCTTCCATCTTCCGTGCTCTCAGGCCTCCAATCTCGCATGTCTGTGTCTGTGCTCTCTCCTTCTATACTTCCACAGTCTGCCAGCAATTTTAGACCCTACTCAAAACCCGCCTCCACTGATCACCTGGGACGGTATAGACAAGGCCTCTACCATGCAGTGAGACTCAGAAGTCATTAGATCTTCTGACTTCAAATGACTTCATTCTGAAGCCTCAAATCTTATCTAACATAGAGTCATATGACGAAGCCATCAAGCACAGCACACCTTATAAAACATGAGTCATAGCTCTGGAATTCAAGTCTCCAGCTTACCTTTTTCACCAGGACCACCAGCCTGTCCGAATGCTCCCAACTTCCCAGGTGATCCCGAAATTCCCTTTAGTCCACT
Organism: Oryctolagus cuniculus; assembly: GCF_051225735.1. Classification (NCBI taxonomy): domain Eukaryota; kingdom Metazoa; phylum Chordata; class Mammalia; order Lagomorpha; family Leporidae; genus Oryctolagus; species Oryctolagus cuniculus. The sequence goes on along the minus strand of NC_142888.1, from coordinate 84,701,192 downwards.
TGTACCAGGAATACCAGGAAGACCTGGAACCCCTGGGAAACCGACCAGTCCAACGGACCCCTTCTCGCCTGTTGAGAAAGAAAAGTTTCTAGTACCCCCATTTTGCATGAAAGGAAACATAGGCTCAGAGAAGTTGAATAAATGGTCCAAAGTCACACAGCTTGGAAATTGCAGAGAAGTTAGGTGTCTCTAACTCCACAGTCTCAGAACAGGGACATGGCACTAAGCACCACAAAGCAGGGAGGAAGTGAGCCCCTCTCTTAGGATTCACCAAGTTATGGCTCCTGTGCCACTTAGAAAAATAATAAAGCCTGGGGCCAGGAGGCAGGAGATTAGCTCTGGAGCCTGGCTCTGTTACTAACCAGTTGTGTGGCCTTGGAACAGTTTCTGTCCTCGGTTTAATATACAGATGCCTCCTGCACAACCACCAATGGCTCTCAGGGCAATCCTAGGGATCGTGCAAATGAATCAACCAGTGTGGCTGTTCCTGCTCTGGGCTTTGCTGACTCTGCTATACAGCCCAGTGTTCCACCCGGCAGGCAGGGTGTGTGACTCACCCTGGAGGGTGATCCTCACCACCAGCATTGGCTTGTCTAACTTCCTTGCCACAAGAAGCCCTGCCTTCCTCCCTCCCTCTTCCTCACCCCTGGGTAGGGAGCCTAGAATAAGATAAGCAGTTGGGAAGCTCCCTTGTCACTTCACTGTCTGTCTTCATTTCACTTACCCTTCGGGCCCAGGAGGCCTGGCAAGCCAGTGTCCCCTGGCAACCCTGGGCTCCCCAGGAGGCCGGCTGCCCCGGGAGATCCAGAATGGCCTTGGAGCCCAGGCTGGCCTCTCTTTCCAGTTGCGCCAGGGTAACCTGTCTCACCTTTCGGACCTCTCTTTCCAGGATGTCCTGAATCAGCAGAGGAGAGAACACAAAACAACTGTCACGTGAGGCTGTGGCCAGATTTGGCCCACTGCCTATTCCCATGGCGGCTGATTGGTTGGCTTGCTGTGTTTTGTGAATGGGCCTTTAACAATGACATATGCAAGCTGTTAACAGGCTGGCTAGAGCATTTAGCACCTAGCACCCAGAGCACCATGCCCAATGGCTGTCACTTCCAGCATGGCATAGAAGTTGGGGGCAAGGGCAAGCCCCTTCTTATTATAACTTCTCCTTTTTATGAATGTGCTTCATGTTTTTGCCTCTGAATGGAGCTCTGTGAAGCCAGGGTGGTGAGTGGGCTCCAGTTTCCCGGTACTTGCAGTCTGAATCCCAGAACAATGGCTGTTTCAATCGGTGAAACAGAGGTTAAAGCTGAGCTGTTGTTTCAGCCTCCCAGGGAGCCTTGGCTACAGGGCTGCCCTTTTAATCCCTCAAGCCAGCAGTGAAGTCAGCCAGTTCCTTGGCATTAGGGTTGAAAGACCCCCTAGTGCCAAGTGCTGTAGAAACCCACAAGGCCCATTCGGTCTCCTAGGTATTGTGAGCAGTTTTTGATCACGCTTTAAGTTGGTCAATGGGATTAATCTCCTGAGCTGTTGCCAAAGTGGAATGTTCAGGTACAAAGCAAGGAAATTAAAAAAAAAAAAAAAAAGAAAACCAAAGGATTAAATCAATGACGACAGAGGAATTTGAGCCCCCAAGGACCTAAATGAATGGCTGACTTGGTTTCCTCTGAAATGAAAAGCATCAAGTAGCTTCAGGCCCCAGGATTCCAATGGGAGGCTGTGAAGGGGACTCCAGCACAAGGGAAGGGAATTCAATGGGAGCCAAGGCCGCAGCATGAGCTCAGGGCTGCCCGGCCTTGTAAACAAGACCATGTCATAGTGTAGAATCAGAGAATTCCCTGGTGGGGGTCTTAGTCTGTGACCTTGTGTGCTGTGATTTCAAAACCAGGGCAGTCTACGAGAAGATGGCAGCAGGACAGGAGGACAAAGGCGATCCAGAGGGTCTCAATGGCTCTGCAAAGAACTCGGCTTCAGTCACTTGGCCAGGCGTAAGGGGAGGGGGGTGGATGTGGTCACTGAGTGGGAGCGAGGCAGGTGGTGCAAGCAAAAGGCAGGTTGCAAACAGTAAGCTGGAAGTGGGGGTGGGTGGGGGGTGGGTGGCAGGCCTCACGGCTAAGCAAAACGCATTGGGGAAGCATGTCCTTGTTCCCCAGCCCAGCGCCTGCTCTCCGCAGCCTCAGCGAGAGCAATGGAGAGGGGCGAGATCCATTGCAATGACAATAACTTCCTGAGCACGAGCCCCTATACGCTGCCTGGAATGCAGATGCTACATATGGCCAGCTCCCAGTCTCCCAGCCTACCTCCCGCAGCTTAAAGTGTCCTCACCTGATTTTTTCATTGCTAATCAACCACTTAGTCAAACTCATCCAATTGAGAAGGTGGTGTGGCTGACCCTATAAGGCCCCCAGTCAGCAGACATAAGGGTACTAATCACTGGACTCATGAGGTGTTTTTTTTTCTCCAATGGAGAACATCTAATGTTGGGTCTTGTCTCCAGAGGTTTCTTTTCCAGAAACTCTAAGCCAAGAGAAGCAACTACTGCCCCCCTCCCTGTATTGTAGCCCCCAGACTGACTGAAGCCCATTTTGCCATCATAAAAATCCCCTTGGGGCTGGCGCTGTGGCGTAGTGGGTAAAGTCGCTGCCTGCAGTGCTGGCTTCTCATATGGGCCCTGGTTCGAGAACCGGCTGCTCCACTTCCAATCCAGCTCTCTGCTGTGGCCTGGGAAAGCAGTAGAAGATGGCCCAAGTCCTTGGGCCCTGCACCCACATGGGAGACCAGGAAGAGGCTCCTGGCTCCTGGCTTCAGATTGGCACAGCTCCGGCTGTTGCAGCCATCTGAGGAGTGTACCAGCAGATGGAAGACCTCTCTCTCTCTCTGCCTCTGCCTTTCTGTAACTCTGCCTTTCAAATAAATGAATAAATCTTTAAAAAAAAATCTCCTGACACACATGGTATTATGACCAACCAAAGGAAAGCCATGAGCATGACCAACCAACCAGGGACCTGGACAAGCACTGAATATGCCCTTCTCAAGCCCAACCTCAGTCCATAATGACCTTCACCCCTAACTGCTTGGGGATTCCAGGAATTAAACGATAGCTGCCCAGCTCCTTGTTCTGTGCTTTTTAATAAAGACCTGTCTGCTTCCAGCACCCCAATGCCAATGACTGACTCTGTGTCAGTTGACTGGACCCAGTTTGGCAGAGGGGGTTTCTGTAGCAACTCCTTCAACCAGTTTTTGAGACTGTTCTATTTCTAAATGCCAATTCCGAAGGGACTACAGTCTCGAGTGGGCGTCATGCCTGTGGCATATTGGTCCCTGGCCCACAGTGACCCCTTCAGGGCTGTCCCACAGTGCTCTGAACACCTGTTTGTCACAGGGGCAGCCTCACCAGGTGTCGTTGTCTCAAGGTGCTTTTAGAGTGGAAGACACTTGGTTTACATTCAGCCTGAAATCTGGGGAGATGCCTTTCGTGAGTAGCAATCTTGTACATGAGGATGGCAGAGTAATAGCTCTTGTGTTAATCTGGCTCAGATGTGACTGAATAGTTAGTAAGCTTAAAGGGACCTTTCCCTTTTTTGGAGCTGGAGAGAGATCACTGCTTTGACCAATAGCTTCGTAGCTTTCTAAACTTGTTTTGTGCCGTGGTTCTTTCCTAAGTCCAGCTGGAAATAGCAGTGGGTAACCAGAGCTCTATTCTTAGATTCTCCTATGATGAATTTGGCAAAATTAAGAAATCTTACTTGGAAACCTAGTAAAGAAAGATGATGTTTTACAGTAATACTGCTTGCCACAGTGCTCTCTGAGATTGAATGGGAAGTGGCCACTTAATAGATCTCTGGGTTATGTTACTGTCTTTCAGCTATAGGGGCTTCATGAGAAGAAAAGAAAATGGAGTGAGTTCCATGTATGTAAGCTTTGATGCTGTGATTGTATCAAAGTGAGTCAACACAGAGAAAATGGGATATACCTAGAATAATGGTTCAGAAACAGCACATTAACTCAAATGCCTGTTGGTTCACCTAACTTTAGCAAATCTTTGATAAATAAGCTGCTTTAAAGTTGTTTAAAAGGTGGGGGTTAAGATATTTTCAATATCATTAACGTGATAAAATTCACTGTAACTTAAATTATTTATGAAGCTTTCTAAAAATTGAGCATTATTATCAAAGGTATACTGACTTGAGGCCTGCATTTGCTCCTCTATGTTAAAGTAATAAGGTTTTCTGTTAGCAAAAATGTTGGCAATAAATTCTGTTTTTCCTTAATTCTTTCAGTCATTTCTGGACTGTAGTTTTCCCTCCTGTGCAGTTTGCATTTGCTGATTCTCTTTCCTGACTTTATAGTCAGCACCTTTTCCTCCTCAGTTTTTTTAAGAGATTTACTTATTTTACTTGAAAGAGTTACACAGAGAGAGAAGGAGAGGCAGAGAGAGAGAGAGAGGTCTTCCATCTGCTGGTTCACTCCCCAACTGGCTGCAACCACTGGAGCTGCGCCAATCCGAAGCCAGGAGCCAGGAGCTTCTTCTGGGTCTCCCACGTGGGTGCAGGGGCCCAAGGACTTGGGGCATCCTCTACTGCTTTCCCAGGCCATAGCAGAGAGCTGGATTGGAAGTGGAGCAACCAGGAACCAGGACTCAAACTGGCGCTCATATGGGATGCTGGCACTGTAGATGGCGGCTTTACCTGCTACGCCACAGCGCCAGCCCCCCTCCTTAGTTTTAATTTAGCAGGACTGTACACCAAAAATGTTTCCCTTAAAAGCCTGGATGATGGGGGTCAGTGCTCTCCCTGTGGTGCTGGCATCACATATGGACACCGGTTCCTGTCCCAGTGGCTGTACTTCCAATCCAGCTCTCTGCTATGGCCTGGGAAAAGCAGTAGAGGATGGCCCGAGTGCTAAGTAGGCTGATTTGCACTGTATGGAAAGCACTGTTAAGTTGTGAGTGATGCTAAGCTTTATACCTATATAGTATGTTACTGATATGTCTTACAGATCAAATTTGTAAAGGTCTAGTGGTCCTGGTGTGACTTACCACCAGGATTGTTCTCTTAATGCAAAAAGAGAACCAGGGGCCCTTCAGACATCTTTGAGACTGCCCCCTTGTGTTACAATCCTAGAGGCCTAAAAGAGACATTTTTGTATAACCATAATCAATGCAGATGCCCATCAACTGATGACTAGATAAAGAAATGTGGTATATATACACAATGGAATGTTACTCAGCCATAAAAAGAATGAAATCCCATCTTTCTCAACAAAATGGATGCAATTGGAGACTATTCTACTCAGTGAACTAAGTCAGTCTCCAAAAGACAAATATTGTATGTTTTCTCTGCTTTGTGAGAAGACAAAAATATGTAATGTATATGAGCAAAATTAACATTTTGAGATTTGACTGTTGGATTGTTGTTCACAGCCCTTGTCTACACTCCTGAGGAATAGTGATTTTTCTACTTACTACTTGTTGAATTCTTTACTTAGTAGAGGATTAAGCTTGTGATTAAAGTAAATTGAAAGTATTTCATTGCAAAAATTAAAAGAAAAATAAGGAAGGAAGGAGGAGAGAGGATGAGAGCAAGGGAAGGAGGGAGGGTAGCATGGGAAGTCCTGTGATGTTCTTGAAACCATAGATATGAAATGCGGGAAACCTGTTCCCTTTATATATTTTTTTAAAAATTAAAAAACTCATACAGGTGCTTTCTAAGATATTATACACAATGAACATCACCGGCTCTCCTTGTGAATTGCTGAGTTTTAGAATTATTTATTTATTTATTTTATTTGTCAGGTAGAGTTATAGACAGTGAGAGGGAGAGACAGAGAGAGAGGTCTTCCTTCCGTTGGTTCACCCCCCCCAAATGGCTGTTATCGCTGGCGCTGCACTGATCCGAAGCCAGGAGCCAGGTTCTTCTTCCTGATCTCCCATGTGGGTGCAGGGCCCAAGCACTTGGGCCATCCTCCACTGCACTCCCGGGCCACAGCAGAGAGCTGGACTGGAAGAGGAGCAGCAGGACTAGAACCGGGTGCCCATGTGGGATGATGGTGCCCCTCCACTTCCAATCCAGCTCTCTGCTATGGCCTGGGAAAGCATCAGAAGATGGCCCAAGTCCTTGGGCCCCTGTACCCACGTGGGGGACCCAGAAAAAGCTCCTGGCTTCGGATGGGTACAGCTCTGGCTGTTGCGGCCAATTGGAGAGTGAACCAGTGGATGAAAGACCTCTCTCTCTCTCTCTCTCTCTCTCTCTCTGTAACTCTGCCTTTCAAATAAATAAATAAATCTTTTAAAAAAAGTTTAATAATGTAATCCAGGCAAAGTTAACCTATGAACCACTCCTTCTAAAACCTTTTTGGTGATCAAATGTGGCTAAAAGGTCTTTTGACGCTGACTTTTGGTTCTCAATCATCTCTTCCAATGGGGGAGCAGGTCAAGTCAACAGCCAGGTCAAATCCAAGGTGGCAGTGAGAAACAAACAGAACCTAGCTACAGGATGATTGCTCAGTGGTGTTTCCAGAAAGAAGATCTTGATCACAATGAGGGAATAAACATCATGATGGTGTCACTGGTGTCAGCCCTCAGCCCAATTAGATCAACCTGAAGAGTTATAAAGGAAGACTCTACCAGAGGCAATATTTGTAAAAAACAAGTAACCAATGGCACATGTTACAAAAATCTGGACATTTTCACCCTAAGCTGGATGATCTGAGAATGATGTACTCCAGGAGACAAGCAGTCCATTCACTCTGGAACAGAAGAGAGGTTACCAGCTCACTTCCAGTCATATGGGGAAATATCAACCCTTACTATTTGATAACTGAAATGGTACTCTAAAACTGTATCACCTTTAAATCCAGCCACCTTGTCCCCAGATCTCCCTGGGGAATCTCTCTCTCTCTCTCTCTCTCTCTCTCTATATATATATATATATATATATGACTGCTTACAAGTTATTTCACAAGTATATCCCAGCAGGCTGGACCTGACTGATGTCCGCTTAGAGACCCAGAGCTGGAACTCTTCATGATTGGAAACACTCCACTGACCAGAGAAATTAAAAGGTATGCAGTGGGGGCCAGTGCTGTGGCGTTGTGGGTAAAGGTGCCACCTGCAGTGCCGGCATCCTATATGGGTACCGGTTCAAGACCTGGCTGCTCCACTTCCGATCCCGGTCTCTGCTGTGGCCTGGGAAAGCAGTGGAGGATGGCCCAAGTCCTTGGGCCCCTGCACCCGTGTGGGAGACCTGGAAGAAGCTCCTGGCTCCTGGCTTCAGATTGGCGTAGCTCTGTCCATTGTGGCCAATTGGGGAGTGAACCAGAGGATGGAAGACCTCTCTCTCTCTCTCTGCCTCTCCTTCTCTTTCTGTGCAACTCTTTCAAATAAATAAATAAATAAATCTTTACCAAAAAAAAAGATATGCAGTGGTAACTCTCCAGAGAACCTTGGAAACAGAAACATTGCCACCAGGTATCCTGGTACAGGAGGCTGAACTCATAGCCCTCACCCATATGCCTTACCCCTCAGAAGAGGTGAGAGAGGAAACCTTTATACCTACTCTAACTAACGAAAGGGATGTTGATGGCACTGACTTTCCCTGGGAGAGACTGCTCTCAGCCTCCCTTGGGTTCAAGGAAGATGGGAAAAATATACAAAAGCATGTCAATTTCCAAACCCTGCCTTGGCAATGGATAGACCAGGTCTGTCATGCATTGGTATGATCACTTGCAGTCCATCTTTCTTCCAGAGACAGGGCTGGAGGATGTGATTTTGCACATTAAAGCAATGACAAACCACATTCAGCATGCCTTAAACGATAGTGTTACACACCTAGATCAATGCTACATCTGACCCTTCACCAAATCTTAATTAATCAGTGGCTCTACTTCTGGAAGTCCCTGGTGGCAAAAACTACTAATCTTTTTGGTTGGCATTATAGGTAGAGGAATATTAGTATGTTGTTGCTTTTATTATTACTGTGGAATGATGATGCACTTGCTAGATAATGCTGTGTAGGGACTAGCTAGGCCAAACAATCATAACACAGACAATCTATTCAGTTAAGCCCAGGACTAGGAATTTTCTTAAAATGAATGGCTACAAATTCCTCTCCTCCGATCCTGAAACATTTCATTTCATCTCTTAATAGCAGGAAATAGCCAGAAAGATCTTCCTTACTCCCTAAGGGACTGAAGAGTACCAAGAAATAGGGGAGATTAAAACCGAGCCCCTATATGGCACTTTGATGTAGATGCTAGATACCACTAGGTCCCAGTTTCCCAGACTCCCAGCCCCTCTTCCTTCGCTCAAAGTGTCCTCACCCTGCTTTTACGAATGCTGATTAAACACTTAACTAAAATGAACTCACCGAACTTAGGGAGTGGTGCAGCTGCCTCTAGGAGGTCCCTAATCACCCAGCCCTTTGGGGTTCTAATCACTGGCCTCATGAGGTCATTTATTTCTCCAATGGAGAACAACCTGATATACAGTCTTCTCTCGAGGGCTTTCTTCTCCAGGAACTCTAGGCCTTGAGCGGGAAGTAACTACCACCTGCCTTGCAGCCCCCAGACTGACTGAAGCCCAATTTGCCACCACACAATCACCAACCAATCAAAGGAAGGCCGTGTGCACCGCCAAGCAACCAGGGACCTGCACCAACCAACCATTGAACATGCACCTCCAAACCCCAACATCAATTTATAATAACTTTCACTCCTAGGCATTTGAGGAGCCTGGAGAATGAAGCAACAGCTGCCTGACTCCTTGCTCTGTGCTTTGAAGAAACATCTCCTTTCTTCCAGCACCCTGACGTCAGTGACTCGCTTTCTGCATATCAGGTAGGCGGACCCAGTTTGGGGAGTTCTATAGCAATTCTTCCAACCAGCTTTGGGGCTGTGCTATATCATTACCCCTGCTATGGAAGGTAGGAGGGAGGCTGATGCATGAAAAGGGGATATGGAGCAGGCAGGAGGAGACAGAGAGTGTTTTGTGATAATCTTTTGGAAGCTAAATGCAGCAACCTGTTCTGCTGGAACTGCTAGGCTGATGTGTGATTTGAGACTTGAAACACTAGGCAAGTCAGGTCGCATTCTAAATTTGGCCCTGTCACACAGTTGCTATTGCGCCCTCCCCCCCTGCCAGGATGCCTGGGTCCAGGGCCTAGCTGAAGTCTGTCAAGCTGGGACCTACCTGCAATGCCTGGAAAGCCAGGTGCTCCTGGGAGTCCCGATTTGCCCTTGATGCCATACAGACCACCAGACCCCGAGGGTCCTGGCTGGCCCATGAGTCCTGGTGATCCAGGGCTGCCCCGCTCGCCTTTGGGACCTGGCAAGCCAGACCTCCCATGCAAACCTAATGAAAGGAAGGGACAGATGATCGATCACAGAGCAATAGAAGGCCTGGTTTCCCCCAAACAACTTCCAGCAGAAGAGCTTGGCCTGGGACTCAGCTCAGGCACCATCATCTCCTCAGCTCCAGCCTTCTTGCTATTTCCAGCAGTAAACCAGAGGCTTTGCAAGAAATCTGCCAGTTAGTGTGGCCACTTCGGAAATTACTAAGTCAGGGGAATGGACTCAGACAATTCAAGGAAAATTTCCTCCAAAGGAGGGCCAGAGCCAAATGATATTTTATTTTAACCCCCTCATTTACCCATCACCCCAGATTCATGCAAGAATACCGGTTACTCTAAGGCTTTCTGCAGACTGTTAAATAAGGGGCAAAAAGAGTCACCCTTGGGTCCTGGAAGGCCAGAGTCTCCAGAAACTCCTTTGTCCCCTGGCAATCCCTGGAGGCCTTGTTTGCCCGGAGCACCATTTTCAGCACCAAAGATGTCACCAGGGACTCCCTTGGAACCTGGTAAACCTGGACCGCCAGCCTTCCCAGGCAAGCCATCTTTTCCAGGGAGCCCAGGAAACCCAGGCAAGCCCTTCTCCCCACGCGGTCCAGGAAATCCTGAATGTGGAGGCAGAAAGAAAAGGCCATGGGTGTAAAGGTGATTCATTTCAGTAGCGATCTCAGGTTTTTCTAGCATAAAAACTAGCATGGCAATAATACACATCGTTTCTCTTGACTATCGGAGGTCTGTGGTTCTGGTTCAGCTTGTGCAGAAGCAGGCACTGCCTCACACGTGACCTGGAGGAGGTTCTAGGTCCACAAGCCCAGCCCGCAAGCGGGGATAAGCAACTGTTCCTGGGCTCCTGCGGCAGCTGAGAGCACAGGTGACAGCCAAGGCCTTCTGGCAAAGGCTCCATCCCCACCTCCTGCTGCCACACCTCCATCTTCTTCGGTGGGGAGAGGGAGGTGGAAGGAGCTGAGGCACTGATAAAGCCAGGAGTTCAGGGCCCTAGGGAGCCTGGAGACCAAGACCAGGGGTGGTTCTCAAACCTGCCCAGGCATTAGAATGGCTTGGTGTACATACAGATTGCCAGGCCTGCCCCCAGAGCGGCGTGAGCATGTGAACACCAGCTAACTGTTTGTGGCTGAGAATGTACATTTCCAACATGTTCTCAGGTGTTGCTGATGATGGCTCTGGGAGCACAATTTGAGAACCATGATGTCCAGGTTGGAGCAACAAAATATGAGAAAAGGAGCAGAAATAGACAACTCCCCTTTGACTGATCTGACTCTTTCAGGAGCTGATCCCAGAAACTGCCACGGGACTGGCAGGCAAACAACCTACAGAGTCCTGGCTCTGTTACTAGGACGCTTCACCACTTGGGCGAGTTCCTTCCCATTTGGGCCCCAGTTTCCTCATCTGAAAGTTAAGGGGGAGTCCCAGTGGGTGTCCAATAGCACTTAGTGCTCTGATACACTGCCATTCTACAGCGCTGCACTCTGTCTTGCCTGGGTATGAAATCGGATCATTCTATCCACGCCAGAAAGCAAACCTAGCTTCCTGTAATCGGCACAGGGCTAACACCAACACATTGACACAAAAGCAGACACAAGTGAGAAGCTTCCTTCCTCACCTGGCAGTTCAGGGAGATGAACCAATCCGGGGTTTCCTGGCTCTCCTTTATTTCCACGTAATCCAGGCTGGCCTGGAGTCCCAGGGAGGCCCTGGGTCCCCTTAGGGCCTGAAAACACAAATGTAAGTAGTGAAGGCAAAGGAAAGGCAACAATGCTAGTTATGATTTATGATGTTCAATCAAAAACCCTAGAATCTTGGAGAGCCTCTCCTGGTCTCACCTTTCCCTGCTGCCTTCTCCAGCAACTATTCTGTTTCCTCAATCCCTAAGGCTGCCCACAGGAGAAATGGGGAACCCTAGTGGGCTACACCTTGCTTTCTTTAGCTCATGGCCCCTACAAGTGCGCTCAGCCTCTTTCCATACCTGGGAATCCAGGTGCTCCAGAAGATCCCGATGGGCCATATAATCCAGAAGTAATACAAGGCAAGGTGATTCCTGTAAATGGAAATACGTATGCATTTGGTCAATCCACTGAGTCAGGGAGCATTCCCTCCCAGCATGCTCCTGTACTTCCATTCCACTTAGCGGGCTGATCAAGTTTCCTTTACATGGTGGCTGGGAGCCCACACAGAAAAATCATGGCATCAGACGCTCTTGGGAGTGGCTATCAGTGTAACTGCCTACAGATCAGAACGCCTCTAATGTCCAAGGGCCAGGATATCACTGATCAAATCAACGGGCAAGCGATCACCTATGCGGCAGATGTTACCTACCGAGGTTTGCTAGAGGAGTTCTGTACAGGAACAGCAACAAGCACCAATTGTCTACGCACTCTGACCTCAGAGCCCCTTCCTAGGATGGTGCCTGGGGTTAGTACCAAGGCTCCTTTATGCCCATGTCATTGGATTGGGAGTTTGAAGCCATAATCTCTCAAATTCATATGTCTACACTTTTCTTGGAATGAGGCTTTTCCTAAACCCCTGGATCTATTGATACACTTCCTTTTAAATATACTGAAACCTACTGATTGTCCTTGGTCATATGTACTGTATGTCTGTACTGGGTGGACATGGAAGACTACTCTCTTGGCCATGGCGGACAAATGCTGACCCTTTCTCTCAGCTCCTTAGTTAACACTGTCTGCTCAAGGAGATGGGGTAGTCAATTTCAGCATTCATTAGATGTCAGAATTGGCATGCATAGTCCTTACCCTAGCACATTCTTCCTTGTTCATTCATAAAGCAAAGAAAAAGATTTTTATAAGATCACAGAGGGGAGGTTTAATAAAATACTGGTGAACAAATTGTTTGGAGACACTCTCAAGTGCCATTTACCAACAATTGCTATGCTAATTAAAATGAGATTTGCCTATTCATCAAAATAATCCCCTAAGGTCTGGTTTAAACTACCAAGCCAACAATTGTAATAAAGTGCTATAGCATTTGCCTGTACTTAAAACACATCACAATTGCATTTCTGAAAAATGTGCATCAGCCTATGATTCAGACTGCTTCCTCAACAGCTGGCATTCCTCTTCCAAGCCCACTTCTATTTTCTTTTCTCTTTTTAAGATTTTACTTATTTATCTGAGAGGTAGTTAAAGACAGTGAGAGGGAGAGACAGAGAGAAAGGTCTTCCCTCCGCTGGTTCACTTCCCAAATGGCCACAATGGCCCAAGGTGTGCCGATTCAAAGCCAGGAGCTAGGAGCTTCCTCCAGGTCTCCCACGTGGCTGCAGGGGCCCAAGCACTTAGGCCATCTTCTACTGCTTTCCCAGGTCATAGCAGAGAGCTGGATTGGAAGAGGAGCAGCTGGGACTAGAACTGGCGCCCATATGGGATGCTGGTGCCTCAGGCCAGGGCTTTAACCCACTGTGCCACAGCACCAGCCCCACCTTTATTTTCTGATATGAAGCCTTGGTAATGTATTGGTTAAGAAGATGGGCTTTAAAGGAAGACAGACCTCAGGTGGTATCCCAGTTATGCAACTAACTAGCTGTGGAGACAGGATAATTCAACTCTCTGAGCCTCAGGGGTAAAATGGGAATGACCTATCTCATGTGGCGTTTGTAAGGATCACATGAAACAGGCTAACAGCACTTAGCACAGTGCATGGCCTCCGGTACATGCTCAGTGAACAACAGTTCTTATTACCTCACTTTAGGAGAAGTATTCAGAAGAGCTCGTGTAAGGCATGCTCTGGATTCTAGCTCGGGTTAGTGACGCTAATTTGTTGCCTGGGCAGCAACTTTTTGCCTTCCAGATCTCAGCTTTCTTAGTCATATCACCACAGGTAGAGATGGGGCCACAATCTTGAATCTTCTTCCACAAGTGGCCACACGCCCCTCCATTCTGCCAGACAGTAAGATGACAGGGCTATTTCTGAGAATTATTTCCCTACGATGGCAATGTACCCTATAGGTAAGCACCTATAGGTAAGCACCTCATGGTATGAGGCTTCACTGGGCACGGAGGGCTTCTAACCCTATGCTCGGTTTCATCTTGGGAACTTTGAACAAGACAGTATAACGACAAGGGTCCTATGAAGACCCTCTTGCTGCCAACTACTTCGATATCCCATTGGCTCCAATGTGTGAAACTCTGCCACTGTAGTTTCATTGCTTTATATCTTAAGAAACAAGCTTAAAAAAAACAAAAATATCCGGCTGGCACCGTGGCATAGCGGGTAAAGCCACTGCCTGCAGTGCCAGCATCCCATAGGGGCACCAGTTCAAGTCCCGGCTGCTCCACTTCCAACCCAGCTCTCTGCTATGGCCTGGGAAAGCAGTAGAGGATGGCCCAAGTCTTTGGGCCCCTGCACTCACATGGGAGACACAGAGGAAGCTCCTGGCTCCTGGCTTTGCATTGGCTCAGCTCCGGCCATTGCGGCCAATTGGGAGTGAACCAGCGGATGGAAGACCTCTCTTTCTGTCTGCCTCTCCTTTTCTCTCTCTCTGTAATTCTGACTTTCAAATAAATAAATAAATGTTTTTTAAGAAAGATACATGGTGAAGGATGTTGGAGGCTGCATAACCACTTACTTCTGTACTCCTGCTCAAGGGATATATGCTAAAGAACTCTCGAAGCAGTGGGCGTGGCAGTGTTCATGTAAGCTTTTGCATCCAGCCTTAACATCATTCCTCCCCAAACAGGGGTTTCAGGGTGGAGCTCAGGCTATCATCAATGTCAGGCAAAGGTGAACAAAAAGGAAGGAATCTTTGGCCAACAATGAGGTCAGAAAACTTGTAGACCTAGCCAGCCTCTCCCCTCCCTCTCTAAGTCTCCTTTACAATCCCCTCCCTGCAGCAGCAATCACCTAGACCAATCAAATAAAGAAGACAATTAAACCAGGATGGAAGGTCTTTGGGGCTCCAGGGAAGTCCTGTCTGCTGCCCAGATATACCCACAAATCAATGTCCCCATCTGGTCTGAGTGGAAAGGGCTGGCACCCACGCAGTATGATGTACACGGTAGCTGTTTCAGTAATAACTAGGGAGATTGATCATCACGAGCATCTGGAGTGGGGCCTCTTTGGAAGCAGCCAGTGTCTGCTTGCCCGGGGTCTGTAATAACTCATGCTCCTAGGCTCAAAGGCTTCTGATGACTACATTCCATTTCCTGGCAATGATGCTCTCCTGGTCTGCGCTACCAGCGGTTGGAGTGGCTGCAGTTAGGAACGGCATCTGAATCTTTTGTGGCAACAGAAATGGCTACCACGGAAATGTCTAGGGACCACAGTTGGTTGTTTTCAAAACTGTGTACAAAGAAAGCTAGGTTTGAGGTGTTATACTTGGTTTCTATAAAGAGAAATAAAACTAATGCTCTTAATTGAAGCTCTTTTGAATGTCTTGGTACTACAACAAGGATGCTTGCTGCCTAAGGCATGACCTAGGCTATAGTTTACTGTAGCACTATATTCCTAAGGAGTTTCTTTGTCCAGGGGCCAGTACAATTTGGTATAGAAATCTGCCTGTGGGCTTTCTTCTGTTGACTCAAGTCTGTTCTCAAGCAGATGGAACGCTGGCAATACCCAGATTTCGGGGGGGGGGGGGGTGTATAAGTTTATAAATGCCATGTTATTGTAATTCAGTTTACAACCCAGTTGCTTGCAAAACAGGTTGACCTAAAATGGAGACCCATTAATTGGCAGAGGGTCAGTGGAATGACTATAAATAATATCCGTGAGAACAGTACTGGAAGAAAAGTTCTCTATAGCTGACACCAACCAGGACTTCCAAAAAGCAGGATGATTTTGTTTCACAAAATTGCTCACCTTTCATAAGAAGTTGTGAAATGAAATACTGACTTGCTTTTTAACAATCATGAATGATTAAATTTTAACCTGTATCATCATTCGTATTATACTAATTCATAAAATATAGGTTTCAAAATCAGCAAAATGTTACAAGATGTAGTATCTTGTCTTCTTTTTTCATAATGCTTCAAGTTGACAAGGTGGAAAGAAAAGTAGGTCTAAGAAATAGTTTTTTGGTTATTAAGAAGGTCCCTTGTTTTGAAAGTAAATATTAGTCCCCTATGGAGCACTACACTTTGCTAGGTAGGTTCAGAAATGCTAAGAGGTATTATTCATCACCTCTAGTATCCAGAAGCTTACAATGTAGGTGGCAAAATAAAAGCATTAATGGAAGGTGATACATAACTTAAGTACCAAAGGCATATTGTGAAGATCCAGTGAAATCTCAATGGCAAAACTGGGGCTTATGTTGATCCCTGAAAGATGGATATGATGCCACTTCATAGAGAAGAGCGGAAGAGGAAGAACACTCCAGAAAAATGTAGCATTGGCAAAATCTTAGCATTGGAAATGAATATATTGTGTTTGGATACAGTGAAGAAAACTGGTATCTTGGTTTTTTTTTTTTAATTATGAAGAGTATGAGATAAGATTGAAAAGGTTGGCTGTGCCTATGTTTGGAGACTTTTGAATTCCATGCTGAGGGCTTAGGCATTACATTCAATGGGGATCATTTGTGGTTCTACACTAGGGGAGTAGCATGATGCTACTGTTGCTTTGTAGATGTTAAATTGGCAGCAGTGTGCATAGTAGAACTAAATGGGAAAAGTCTGTAGGTACGAGAGGAGAAACTACTTAGAAAGTTTTCATTCACTTACTTACCCATCCATTCATTTATCTGTATAGGCATTCATCCATCCATCTACTCACCCAACCAACTATCTATTTATTCCAAAGTATATATAGGTATTTGATCAACTAGACTTAAGATAATGAGAGTTGAGTAGCAAGAAAATGAAGGAAAGAATATAAAGGAATTGCAAAGGAAGAATATGAGATAATTTTAACTTTTCATATTTCAGATGATCATAAGAAGCTAATTGCCCCATTTCATCATTACATAAAGTATACATGGATTAAAACATCACATTGTATCCCATAAATATGGACAATTATTATGTGTCAATTAAAAATAAGATGAAACTTAAAGAAGTGTGATGCCAGTAATGGAAACATAGACATTTTGGGAACAGACATTGGGATGAAGAGTTGTTCTGGCTGTATGGAAGAAGACCAGTTATTAGCATACTACCTCTATAATCTATTAGCAGGACTCTCACCCATTATAATTCCTGAAATTCAGGTAGAAAAAGAAGTTTCATTAAGGGGATGGAGTTAATGTATCAGATAGGGATTAGATTAGAAGCAACTAGGGTCTCTTTCCAATTTGAGATATCATAAATTGATGAAAGAGTCTTTCCTGATGATACTACCATGCAATTTACAAGATACTTTTCCCAATATTCCACTAATTCCACTGAGGACAGTTGTAATAAATGGCCATCTAGCTTGTCCTTGTGCTTTTTGAGGGATTATGAGCTCATGCCCTCCATAGGATGCTCTTACATTTTCAGAGTGCTCTGTTAGGAAATTCCTCACTAAGTACAGCTGAAATCTATGTTGTTTTGCCCTCTAAACTTCCCACGGTACAACTATGATGCTTTGTCATTGTGAACATCTTTAAGCAGAATGAAAGTAAGGATTAGAGTCATTCAAGTCTCTTCTTCTGACACATGTCACAGGTATTTTATAAGAGACTTTTTTCTAAGTTCAAAGCCATCTGATTCCATGGAGGCATTTCTCACCTGGAGGCCCAGGGAGGCCTTGCTTCCCTGGTAATCCATCTCTTCCTTGATCTCCAGGAAGCCCACGAGGTCCAGGAAGTCCTGGGAGCCCAATCCCTGGGAGGCCGATTGGACCACGTTGACCTTTTTCACCGGGCAGTCCTGGAAATCCCCTTTCACCTGGAAACCCTTGTGCACCATCGCCCTAGACAACACAAAGAAAATAAGGAAAGTCCAACTCAGACACTCATCTGGAGAGTCCTCTGACCGTGAGAAAGAGGTAACTGGTATAGCCAATACATTTTGTTAAAGTTCTCTAGCAGGCTAGTGTAACAATTGGCCTCCTCTGAGTTTGGTTAGTGACAATGAGTCTCATCAGCTTTGGATGATCTGATAACGTAAAAGGAGAGGGTAGGAAATCAGCAGGGCAACAACAACCCTTGAGGGCATAGAAAGCAACAGAGTTACCTGAAGCAGAAGTCATTGAGAAACTGAAGCATTTTTGAAGTGATAAGATCAAGTATCACTGTCATTTATCAAATAGGATAATGACCTGGTCTGGGAGAAAGACTCCCACTTAACAGGAAGGAAAAGCATGGAGTCAAAGTGCCAGCGGCAGAAGAAAAGTGAGGTGCTCCAGATTGCTTCTGTTCTGCCCTGTCTCACCGTCCAGTGTTCCTCAGACACCTATTCCCCTAGTCAGGTGTGAGGATTTACAGAGAGAAGCACCAGGACTGATCAGCTTACCGGGAGGCCTGGTAAACCTGGCAAGCCTGGTGCGCCATCCTCGCCTCGGGCTCCTGTCACACCAGGGAATCCCCGGGGGCCAGGATCACCCTTCTCCCCTGGCATTCCTGATTGTGTACTGAGAGTCGGCTCCCCTTTCTCTCCCTTGGAGCCTGCAGGACCCGGTGGCCCATGTGAACCCTGACAAAGAAACAGAAGGGGATAGTCAGGATTGGTAGACTTCATAGAGTTCTGGAACATAGAACAGTATGACATTAGGTCCTTGTACACTTGGTTATGGTTGCCATATTGGAAAATAATTTCCCATTTATTTTATGGTCCTTTCGATAAATCTTTGAAGATGAGAAGCTCATCTGAATTCCTCTATTATCTTTAGGGCCCAACACAGTGCTGGGCAAATGTAAATAATTTTGTGAAAGGGAGGGAGGGAGAAAGGTTAAGGAACATAGGTAGGCTAAAGCAGAATGGAAGTCTACAGACATCTAGTCAGACTTCATCAAAAACTCAAAGCTTTGTATTATCCCCATGTTTCTTTCATGTACTTCAGGAAAGTGATTGTTGCGAACTAAAGTGCACTTGAAGGCTCCCACTAATTGCTAAGGGCCAAAGTTTAGCAAGACTTACTGGGGCCCCTGCTGGACCCTGTGTGCCCCTGGAGCCAGGATCGCCTCTGGTTCCTTGAACTCCTGGAGGGCCCACGAGACCTTGTGGCCCACGCTGGCCTGGTTCCCCGGGTGGTCCAGTGTCGAGAACACCACCATCACAAGCACAAAATCCAGGGTCCCCTGGGGAAAACAAAGACAACATGAAGCACAGTGGGGCATCTTTCCAAGAAGAAGAAAGAACTAATTGTGGTTATTTGTGACGGAGGGAATCAGAAGGCCTATAGTAAACAGACTCAAATGAATGAGGTTCACTCCCTATCAGAGTAGATGTGTACTGGTGGTTGGGATTTCGTTAGTCTAGGATAAAGCTTAGCTAGTGAGTCTTAAGTATAGCCAGAGCTGAGCACCACTGACCTCTACTAACCCACCGAGAGTCTGGAATCCAAGCCATTCAAACATTCTCTTCATCAATATGTCTTCTCCCCTGACTCTTGTACATGCAACACAAATGCCAAATAAATTGATAATAGGGATCCCAAGCAAAGCACCACTGGAGGAGGTATCAACTAATCACTGACACTATAGCTCAGCCATCTATACCTCCTATGCCTACGGTCGTGAAAAAGGGAACTGGTATCAGCATAGGTAGCTCAAGGGCCTCTTCCTACTTTTAGAAAATTGATAACACCTGAAACACCGAAAGGATAATCTGTTCTTCAGATTAGTATTTCTCAAGTACAGTCCCTGGACCTCCAGCATGAGTCACTTGTGACACTTGTTTATGAGGCAGCTTGGTGGACCCCTTCGCATTCCTAATCCATTACACTCAGGAAGTCATATTCAACAATATAAGTCTTTAAAAATATTTGTTTGTTTGAGAGGGAGAGAGGGAGAGGGAAGCAGAGAGAAAGATCTACCATCTATAGGTTTACTCCTCAAATATCTGCTACAGTCAGGGCTGGACCAGGCTGAAGTCAGGTGCCCTGAACTCTAACTGGGTCTTCCACATGGGTGGCAGCGACCCAAGTACTTGGGTTATCCTCTGCTGCCTTCCCAGGTGCATTACCAGGGAGCTGGATTGGAAGTGGAGCAGCTGGAACTTGAACCTGCACTGTGACATGGGATGTTGGCATAGCAAGCAGTGGCTTAACCTATTGTCCCACAATGCCAGCCCCAAGAATATGATTTTAAATAGCTTCCCCTAGGTGATTCCCATGTACAATGCTGCTTGATACTCACTATCACTATTCTATATTTAGAGAAAACGTTTTGATCCCATGGAACTACGGAAGGCGAAGCATTAGAGTTGTCCCTGTTTTAGGAGTGAGAACAGTGTTGAGAAATACACCAGCTCAGAGGTCGGCGCTGTGGCATAGTGGGTAAAGCCATCACCTGCAGTGCCGGCATCCCATATGGGAGGCCAACAAGATCCTAGAGTGCGTCTGTTCAGGTTCATCAGACTGTAGATTTGCTCATTCCCCATATAAAACCTTCTCTAAGGAGTTTAAGGAACAAAGAAACTCAAAGGGACAAAATCACCTTTTACTCCCTTGAGTCCTGGGTTTCCTTTCAGACCTTGTTCTCCTCGGAGGCCAGGGAAACCTGGCTCTGCTCTGTGTAGGGTTCCAGTTCCAAATGATGGACCTTCAGGAAAAAGGAAGAGAAACCGTTGGCAATTTACATGAGACTGATGACTCACTTAACACAGTGCAGCAGCTCAGTCACCAAGGCCTGAGTCCTTGAGGCCCAACCACCACAGTAGAAACAAATCAACAAAAATCAAGACAGAGACCTCATGCCTGTAGCAAAGACCCAACAGGAATCTTTGCTCAAATCACTCAGTGAATGGTTTCAGAATGTTCCAGGCACTCTTCTAGCCACTGGGGGTACAAGAATGAACAAAGTAGTTCCAGTAACTCAGCATTCCCAGTATCTACCCCAGAGTATTTCCTTAGGACAAAATAAGTATAAGCTGTAATGGTCATGGGATTTAGGTTACAAAGAATATTTCCAGTCTTTCTTTCAGAATCTAGAATTCCCACGCTCAGATTGAAGACCTGAGGAGAACAAGCCCTGTTTAGGCTTTCAGCAGCCACCTTGAGTGTCCATGCTTGGTTTCCTCTGAGGCTCTTAGCTCAGCCCATTGGAGCCTTGTGGACCAGGAGGAACTCTACTGAGCCTGTGCTGGTCCTTTAAGAACTGAAAAGCCAGAGGCCTTTGCGTTGAGAACTATGAAGGCTGGAAGGGAATGGGTAAAGAAGTTGGAAGGCATTAGGTGTGTTTACTTATCAAGATGACCCTAGCTTGTTTGTCCCTTGATTAAGAACAGTTCTGTAGTTGGTACCAGCAGAAGCGGGGTTCTGACTTGGAGAGGCAGGAGACTTTATCGCTACCCCTCTGCTGTTAGGTGTCCTGGCTTAGCTGTTTCGCTTGTGGATGCTCCCTCCAAATCATGACTGTTCTTCAGTCTGAATCACACCTGAGTCTCAAGGTAAAAGCAATGAACAACTTACCAGGTGGGCCAGGTGGGCCTTGTGGGCCTGGCAGGCCTGGCAAACCATCTCTGCCAGGGAGGCCAGCTGCCCCAACTGTGGTACGGCCTGGGTTTCCTTGGTCTCCCTTGAGGCCTGGCGATCCCTGAGGCCCTAGGATGCCTTGAGTACCTGGAAGGATAAACCCACAGGAAGACGCTCATTATATCACCCGGTTCTTCAGGAGTATTCCAACCAGTGGCACACGTTGGAAACAACTCCAAGAGAAGAATCTGAGATCAAAGTTAGAAGAGTCCTTCAAGATGAATTGGTCTAAACTCTTGGGAAACAGGGAAACATGATTAGCGGCATGGAGTTTCTTAGTGGCAAATCTGAATGGAAAATCTGTCTAATATCCTACTTCTCAATTTTTCTACCTTGGTGCTAGGGCCATCTCTGCCTCTTCCAAATGGCAGCATTAAAAGCACAGGTATTTTAGGACTGGTATTGTGGTGTAGCTGTTAAAGTTGCTAACTGTGATACTGGCATCCCATAGGGGCACCAGTTCATATCCTGGCTGCTCTACTTCTGATCCAGCTCCCTGCTAATGTGCCTGGAAAAGCAATGGAGAATGGCTCAAGTCGTTGGGCCCCTGCTCCCACATGGGAGACCTGGAGGAAGTTCCTGGCTCCTAGATTCAGCCTGGCCCAGCCCTGGCCATTACGCCTGTTTGGAAAGTGAACCAGCAGATGGAAGATTCTCTCTATTTCTGTCTCTGTTTCTCTGTTTTTCCCTCTCTCTCTGCAACTCTGCCTTTCAAATAAATAAATTATAAATAAATATTGTTTTAAAAAGCACAGGTATTTTGCCAGAGAATCATCTCCAAAGAATTTAGAAACTGGTGACTTAAGAAGTAATGTTGAAGCTTCATATATTAGATATTTCCACTTTCTAGGCTCTGGCATGGCCTTGTTCTGCCTGTCACTATGGACTCACTTATGGGTATGCCCCTCTGATTACCTGTTTCAAGACTGTCACCCACAGGAGTGTAAGACCATTTGGTGCCCAAGTTAAGCCTAGTTAGGTTTGGGGTACAAATTTTGCTCTGGGATTTTGTTATCTCCTCTTTGGCAAGCATCAGCTTGGATGGCAAATCCAGAGACAAGTAACAGGGCTCCAGTAGCCCAATTCAGACTTCTCCAGTGATGACAACCCTCAATAATGATCTGAAATGCTTGTCTAGATACGATGCATTATTTAATCCAAAAGAAATCTTCTCACCCTGGCCCTACCCCTACATCCATTACCCTTAGGCTGGCAGTGGGGAACCTACTGACTACCATCTACCTTTGCCGTGACCTTGGCAAGGTGTGTGCCTGAACCCAGAGGTATAGAAGGGGATTCTGGGAACAGGAGTGGTTAGCAAACTGATCTCTGCATGGCATGGGTTAGGTCGTACTACCTGGCAAGCTTGGGAGGCCTGGGATACCAGAAGGCCCACGAGGTCCCTGGATGCCTTCATCTCCTTTAAGGCCTGGGAGGCCTGGCACACCAGGGTCTCCAGGATAACCTGAAATTACAATGGAAAAAAAAGCAGTAAACAAACACAGATGAGGTTCACAAATGCCACAAAATGCCCAAGCAGCAATACAGGGAGCTGATCTGGTTCTAGGAAGGATCTTTCTGCCATCCCTAGGTCTCTCAGATGCTCATGGTCTCTTATGACAATGGGCCAACCAGAAACAAGGCTCTGTTATTGTTCAAAACTGGTCTGTCCAGGGTTTCTTCCATGATAAGATCTGGTATGTACTAAGTAGGTTCTTCTACTATTAATCTGCCATAATTCTTCAAATATCCACTATTTGGGGCAAGATGTTGAAGTTCACTGTTTATACACATAGGTTATACACATAGGTTTCCTGGAAATGGAACACAAAAATCCAAAGTCAACTATTACTACTAGATAGGGGATGATCTTTAGAGGATGAGAGGGAAGGGATAAAGAAGGAGATCCAGGTAGAACAGGCACTATGGTAGAAGCCTTTGTTCAAGCAAGAAGTTGGAGACATTTGGCATTTGGAGGATGCAAAGTGAAGGGTTGGGCACACATAATAACTAGGACAAGGGGAGGTGAAGACAAACTTTCTAAGCATCATACTGTTGAGGGCTCATCAACTACTTGCTCTTCTGGCCAGACATACTTTTCCTTTTCCTATGAGATTGTCAAGCTCAAGCATGTATGGAATTATCTACGTAGGACCCTGAGTATTCCAGAGTATTACACTGAAGTCATCCCAGTTGGGTGAGACATCTGTCCTCGCATAAGCATTGCCAAGAGAAGCATTTTTGTTTTGTTTTGTTTTTACCAAATACAGCCCCAGACATACAAAAATGCTGATCTTGGTGGATCCAACAAAAAAATGGGGTGGTTGGTTTGTCTTTTTCTGTGCTAGAGATTGGAGTTAGGTTCATCCTCCAAACTCAGAACTCATGAAGGAGCCCTGGAAGCTTTGAGTTCCATAGTAATCCAAAGCTGAGAAAGTATCCTTTCAATAGTTGCAGAGGATATGGAATTTAACTCTATCCTTTCTCTTCCACTCAAGTCTATGAAAAGTTGCACCTGAGATCACAGCGCCATCTACATCGATGAAAATGTCAGGGCCTGGCAGGCCGATGGCACCCTTTTCACCCTGCAAAAATGAAACACATTAAACTCAAATATTTCCATGACCTCATCACCCACGATGTAAGTGTTTTCAAAGCCAATCCTTAGAAAAATCAAAGATTTCCCCTTCTGTGACCTCTGATTTCCAGGGTCAGCTAGTCCATAGGTTACTATCAATGTCCAATAAATGTAAGCTGAATATGACACGAGGGAAGCCAGCAGCCTGACAGTTACAAACCTGTCAAGGACAAGGGATCCCAATTTTGCTTTGCAGCCCTACTCAAGGACAATCTGCTTCTGGGCCTGGGAAGTGTGTCAGAGGCAGAGACAACAACCTGAGAGGTACTAAGGAGGGAGCAGAGTTTCAAATGTTTTCTATGCTCAGCAGACCTGGGAATGTGCTACTGTCACTTCCCTTGCAAGTGGATGATACCATCTAGAGGAAGGCAAAGGGTTCCTAATGATCCCCCAAAGTGGGGGGGGGGGAGGGTAGATACTCAGGTCCCAGAACCAGATATAGTAGCATATCCAGGGTAGGGTGGTGGAGCTGTTTATACCAGGTGCAGACCATAAGGGTATATATTGTATACAGAGAATTTTAAAACATTAATAAAACCTAAAAGTGGGGAATTCTTTAAAATGTCAGTAATAAAATACTCCTGCTCTTAGTTTCCATCAGCATCCTTCCCTTGGTTCACCATTGATCAAGTATTATTTAAGGAATGCTTTACAGTGTGCAAAGTGGGTTGCATACATCTCTTTTTTTAACTTTTATTTAATAAATATAAATTTCCAAAGTACAGCTTATGGATTACAATGGCTCCCCCCCCCAATAACTTCCCTCCCACCCACAACCCTCCCCTCTCCTGCTCCCTCTCCCATTCCATTCACATCAAGATTCATTTTCAACTATCTTTATATACAGAAGATCAATTTAGCATATATTAAGTAAAGATTTCAACAGGTAGCAACAGCATGCATCTCTTAAGAGTGACATCTAAAACATCAAAATATTTTAAATACTTCAACTCATATGTAGACCTCTATGGAATTCTCCACTCTCCTACCTCCTCAACCCTGGATATTTACTTCAGAGACTTTACCTTAATTCCTGGGAGTCCATTTAGCCCAGGGAAACCTGATGTCCCCTTCTTGCCCTGTGACAGAAACATCATTACCACCAAGTTTGAAATAATAGGGTGTAAGAGGAGCTGGTCTTTGTTTTAGGCCAGAACAAATGGCAAATGGCACAGAGACTGTGGCTGGCATTCCAGGGTATGTATGGCTTCTACCTGACTCTGGAAGCCGGAATGTTTTCTAGGAATGCAAAATATAGTACTAGGGAGTCAACTTACATCTTAAGTGGAACAAAGGCCACAAGGCTAGATAGAGATGGATACAAGTAGATTGGCTGTACTAGGCCCTGATAACATGGCCAGAGATGCATGACCACATCATGGCATGACAACGCACTGAATTTGATACTGGATACCCATATTATTAGGTGAAAAGAAGAGAGAGGCCAAGATTATACCAGTAAAAGAGAGATGGACAATTTGCATTATAAGCAATGATATCTTTGCCATAGTAAGTTAGAGCGGGGGAGGGGGGCTTTTCATTAGGATTTTGTACACCAAGGTTTTAACAATATTAACCAAAATACCTGTTTCCCTGCAGGACCCTGGACTCCTTCTGAACCCATGGGACCCTATAAAGAGAATAATTATACCATAGACAGATTAATAGGTCACACTAGAAAGATGCTGGACTTACATAACAAAGCTATCCAACTAAGTTTAGGATTGGGTGGCTCCTAAAATCAGGTAAGAGAATATTCATAGACCTGCCTTAATGAATTCTAACTACTAATCCATCTGGCTGAATGGCCACATGGAGCACATTTTTAAAGGGCTAAATAAATAGAAACATTTTAAGTAGTAGGTAGAATTTGGTAGAATGACTAGGGGGTACTATACCTAGTCTGCATTATTTCCAAGTCAGGAGATTTTTACGGGAGAGGCTCTCTTATCTTTTACCCCAAATGCATTATTTGTTGGTGATTATGTGTTTTCAAGACCAAGGGAGAAGGAAACATAAAGAAATAAATGGCAGGGTAATGAATGAATATTGGTAGATATTCAAACAACTCTTAACAAACCCCACGGCCATGGTATAATCACAACCTAAGTTGGCCAACTGCTTATAGCTCAAGACCTAAGTGCCTAAAGCTAGGAACCAAAGAGTCTGATAATTATTTATCCAATTGAAGTAAGATTATTATTGGAAACTGTTGACTCCAAACATCACTCTCCATGTTCTAGAACTTCCCAGGCTTGTTTCTTTCCTATAAAGATTGCACTTGACCCTCTTTCATCCACTCCTGTGCCATTTCCTGCCCACATTCCCTTGAAATACAATGGAATAAAAACAAGCCAACACTCTCATCATTTTACTCCAGAAGATAGTTATATGCGAGGGCAAGGGAGCTAAAAGGCTGAGGAGCCACTTAAAACAGCAGGCACAGCATTCTTTATTCATGGGAGCCACGCAGTGAAGGACATGGGGCTAAGTGGAGAGAAGGAGGTCTTAGGAAGCTGCCAGAGGGTTAAGGAAGAAAAAAGTAGCATAGGTAGCCATCAAGGTATGTAACAGAAGGAAGCAGACAGCAATTGGACAAATCTAGGCAAGCAACATTCCAGGTTCATACCCTGGGTCCTGGCAAACCAGGGATTCCTTTTTCTCCCTTTTCTCCAGTGGTTCCAAATCCCTGAAGGGAAAAAAAGAAGCCAGAAGTTATAGAATTCATTTGCTCATGCATCTCCAGACTCCTTCTAAAGCAGGGAAGCAATTTCAAACGAGGTCGACTGTTCCACTTCGAAGCCTCATCACACTGAGTCTTTGGTCACCGCCTGCAAAGGGACATTGGGTCTGAACATAGTTTGGACCATTCATTCAAGGTTCCGTTTTGGTTCTGAGAGTGATGTCTTTTTACCAGAACCCTATGACATGTGTTTATAGCATCATGGCTAACAGCATAGGGATCATTAACTATCCAAGCTCATTAACTTTACAGATGGAGACTATAACACCCAGAAAGGCGAAGAACAGATGAGAAAGCCAGGTTTTCTGACTTCCATTCCCGGGCCATTTCCATGCGAACAAGCTGCCTTCTACCATCTAGGAACTTGAGTGTGTGATCCAGAAACAGAGCCCTGTGCAAATCCTGGGGGGTTGCTATGAGAGGGAAGAGTGTTCCCCTTTTGGAGACATGTTGGCTGTAACACCCTTTTCTGTGCAGAGAAGTATTTCTGTCTAGGCAGGATTTTGAACCTGCAGCGCCTGTGCTGGGACTTCAGGGCTCTCGGCCAGCTTTAGGAACCCGGCAAAGGGGAGTATGAGACGGTATCCAATTCCTCTTGTCCCACTCACAGGAAGTGAGGACTTTTAGCCATAGGTGTGACTTAGGGGTTTTGTAGGTAGAAGCAGGGCATCCAAGAAGCAGAGTGAGTAACAGCTTCCTCACTTCTTAGGTCCAAGGCAAACATCCCTAGCCCCCAAGATACAGAAAGGTTCATGATCAAAGTGGATGGAAAACTGAACTGAAAGCATTTTGTTGTTGTTTAATATTATACTTCATGGAACAGAGAACTTTTGGAAAACCGATTTAGGCCTATTGTGAGAATAAAGGGCTCAGGGAAGTTTTCTCAAATGTGAGCTGGTGAAAGATGCTGAATGTTGTGGCGCATCTCCTGTTGTCCCCTGGATGTGACCCAGCTTAGCTGGTGTGAGGGCACCACTCCAAACCCATTTTAACTTTTTCTTCCTTTTACATACTCAGTGCATTCCCACTGAAAGTTGGCAGAATACCCTTTGGCTTTCTGGGCTGCAGGTTTTTTTTTTTTTTAAACGTGGGTTGTTATATTATCTTTTTATTGAGGGGAGGGTGTATGTGTGTGAAGGGTCCAATTCAAAGCAGCCTTTGGTTTTTCCTTGCCTTTTCCCTTTTCTGCATCCACAGTTATGTGTCAAATAGCTTAGCCCTCGTGCTGAGTAGAATTTCTAACTTGAAAGGTCCGTAGCTCAAACGGAATGCAAACATACTTGAAATTTTAGTTTTTTCTGCATCCCGAGTGGGAAAGCAAGGCATACTGCCACCTAGTGGAGTGTCTGTTGCCCTCCTGAGGTCAAACACTTCAAGCAGCCTTCTTTGATCTGACCCTGATTCCAAGCTAACGCAGCCCAGGCAGCTCCAATGTCTTAAAGGGCTATGACTGGATATGTATGAAATTTCTGTAAGCAGCAGGCTCCTGCCACAGTCTCTTCCATCTCCCTGCTAGTCATGTTGCTGCAGTCTAACCACATATAAGGTGGTTTGGATGAAATAACTTGTTGGACTGAATGGAATAATGACTGAGAGAACCAAACTGTACCAAAGCAGGCAGGAGATGATGTGCAGAAACCATTTCATTTCCTGCCTCCTCTGCCTTGCCCACAATTCTAAGAGAGCTCTGTATTCCTTTGGGAAACAGGGAGAGCCTCTGGATTCTTGCTGTCTTAGAGAGGGAGTCTGAGAGCTTGTGTTGCATCGTGAACAAAGATAAAGACTTGAAAAGTGTTTAAAGGGAAAAAAATAAAAGAAATTTGTGGGGGGAGGCCGGTCAGAGCCAATAAAAGAAAAATGGCTTGGCGAGACATTGTGCTGTGGGCTCAGCTCGTCTCCTAGCACGGGCAGACACTGTACAGGGACCCCGCCGAACACGCTGTTCTAGCAAAATGTTCTGGGACCTGGCCCTGTGGACCCTGTGACACTTCACCCATGTCTTAGGAGGTTCCGCCACTGCCGTCCTCACCGGCACTGTGCTGTCCCAGGGCCCAGACAGCCTCATCAGAGCACTAGTTTAGCTATTTGCAAGCCTCTCCTCCTCTGCCCTGGACTCCTGCTTTGTGGTTCTGCGAAGGCTCAGTTGAAGGAGAAGCCCCTCTGCCCACACACTGAATAGTTCTCAAGATTTACCAGCTTCTCCTCTCCCTCCCTGCGTCGCTTCCATTTGCCTCCCTTGTGCTCGCTGGTCCCTTGGACAGAGGGCACGTGGCCATACAGGGATCGGTGACAACCTCTAATGGGAGGCCCTGTGGCTTCCAAGTGTTAAGTGTGCTGCTGGGAACAACGGGATGGTGCGTGCGAAGCTGAGACTGGGCCAGAAAAAAATCAGCACTCTTTGCTCACTGCAGAGAGAAAGAAGGTGAGGCATAAATCTTGCCAGGCTGGATGCTTGGTCCCCTGCAAAGATTGGAGCTCAGGTGGGTGGGAAGGAAACAAATGGTTAAAGGGAACATTTTGGATCCCTAGAGATGTCTGTTCTCAGCACTGCCTTGGTTTTCAGTGAGCATGGGTAATTGAAAGCCAACACAAGGGCTTCGGATTTGCGAAGTGTGTTTCCTCTGAAAAGCCCAGAGTACCTCAAACACCTTACCACCTTCCTCCTCCCAACCATTCTGCCAGAAGGCAGGTAGGCTCCCCATGAATGTTTCCATTAAGCAGACAGAGCTATTAGGATCGAAGGAGTTACATGATGTGGCCAGGGTCACGTGTGGTATCCGTGCGGAAGTGGGCTGGGAATGCTGGGTTTTTGATTCCCACCCTGTGAAAACAAGCCGTCCTATGTAAAGGGAGAGATTTTGCCGCTTTGATGGCTATAGCACTGGGGTTTCTGGTTTGCAGCCCATATTGTAAAATACTGATCTGGAAATGGCATTGCAATAACTTATCACTGTGTGCTGCCGTCACTGGGACTCTCTTTCTTTAACAGGACAAATGGAAACAGATTGAAACTGCAGCAGGGGAAATCCTATGAGGTTGAGCTGAAGGGAGGGGGAGGGAGGAGCCCCCTGTGACACCAGAGGAGATGCAAACTCCTTCCCTAGAGATTCATGGAGAAAACCACCATGGCCATCCTGGCTAGCAGGTGCTGGCCTGCAGAGGGCAGTATGGTATGGGAGAAAAGCCCTGCACTGGCTAGAATTCAAGAAAGCTCACTTTTGATCACAGCCCTGCTAATAAGCAGCTACGTGACTCTGAACAAGCCTCTTCAATGGTGCAGGCCAGTTTTCTCGTCCATACAAGATGGATAAGCCCAGCTCAACTTCATGGGCATATGCTACCTTCACGGGCATAATGCAAGGGGACGCGAATTTATGCAAAATGCTCTATAAAGAAATGTGCGCGTCTTATTCCCAAACCTACTTGCAAGGCATGTTATATCTGTGCTGTCCAATAGAAAGAAAAGCTGAGTGACTATGGTCCTGTCTCTTTTCTAGTGGCCACAGTAAAAAGGTCAAATAAACATAAGATATTAATTTTAATAATATCATTTTTAAGCAAATATATCGGCATTTTAGCATTGAAGTAAAAATTGTCACTAAGATATTTTTGACTTTTTTTTCTTACTAAGTTTTGGAGATCTGGTGTGTATTTTGCACTCACAGTATATTTCATTTCTGACCAGCCACATCTCCTAGGTGTGGTAGGCACATGTACCTAGTGGTTATCTTACTGGACAGCACAGCTTTATACTTAGTCAAGAAACTTCATGTATATTGTTACTTGGGCCTCAAAAGAGTAGATATCATCATTGCCATATTGTACACACACACACACACACACACACACACATTCAGCTCAGCGATTTGCTAAAGTCCCAGAGCTAGAGTGGGGTCTAAGGTTTGGGTGTTCTGTCTCCAACACTAGGATTCTCTTCCTCTCTGATTCATTAGATACAGAGTTGATTAAAATCAAGGACATTGAACTGATAATTCTCTATGCCCCTTTGTTTTGAATGTGTAATAGGAGTCCTAATGGAAGCAACCTGTGCCACTGGCCCCATTGGCTCTGCATTCTAACTACCTAGAGAGACCTATAGTGCTCCAAAGTATTGTAGGGCAGGGCCAGAGTCATTGATTCCCATTGTGCCAGCAAGCAGGGGCAGGCCTCAGTATCTATGATTCATCCACTTCTCGCCAGATCCCTACCCTTGCTCCAGGAAAATACGGTCAGCTCCTTCTGCAAAAAACACTTCTGGTGATTTAAGACACATGAACCAAATGTCATGTATTGGTCTTGTTGGGATTCTCATCCAAACAAAGTACCTTTAAAATATATAGATGTTTAACTTTACGTTTACATGCATTTAGTTATGGGACAATCATCAATTTGAATTCTGCTTGCTAATTGGCAGTTAGTAATTACTGATCATTAATTACTGATGATGGTATTGCCACTGTATTTAAAAAGTCCTCATCTTTTAGAAATACCAAAGTATTTATGAAAAAGTGCTATGTCAATGTTTTGCTTCAGATTGGCTATGAGTTCCTAACGATTGACGGTAGGTGACGGGTATGCCACTCTCTCCGCTTTTGTAGATTTTCAAATGTCCCATAATAAAATGTTTAACATTTTATTTATTTTAAAATTTGGAAACCATCTACTTCTCTCCATTTCCATTGCTATCAGTATAGTCCTAGCCACCCTCACCTGCTTGGACTGCTGCAACAGACTCTGTGTTTGCCATTCCACCCCGCAAACCCCCAGGCCCCCAGCCCCTGCAGTCGCTGTGATCTTAAACAAACCAATCAGAGCCTTCATTTGGATGCTTTTCTGTTACATTAAAAATAAAAGCAACGTCTGAACCAGCAAGGTGGCTGAGATCTGGCTCCTGTTTCTCTGCCTAATTCTTGGCCTTGCTCACTCTGTTCTTCTTACTTACCTTCTTGGCTGTTCCTCAAAAGCACTGAGCTTTTTCCAACTTCAAGGTCTTGGCACTTGCGGTTGCCTCACTCTGAAACTCTTTATCTGATCTTTCAGTTGCTTCCTCATAATGTTCAAGCCTCAGCCCACGCATCACTTCCTTGGAGAGGCCCCACTTGACAACTCTTGTGTCGAGTGGTCCAGCCTGTTCCTCACGCACTGCACTATACGGGCTTGGTACTGATTCATCTGTTCACTTGCTTGTCAGCTGTATCCTCGCTCACTTCCTCATCAGAATGTCATCTCAGGGACAGGGAGTTTTATTTAGTTGCTTTTGTAGCCCCTGAACCTAGCAAGGTGTCTGGTACATAGGAGCCCTCAAAGAAAGACTGTAAGATAGGCAGGCAGATAGAAAAATGAAACCAACATAACTATGATTAGCTGCTATTTATCGCACAATGGATATATGAAGCCCTTTTTCATGCATGCTATCTCATTTGATCCTTGCAACCACACCCATCATTATCCCTTTTTTTGCAGGTTAGGAAACTGAGGCACAGCAAAACGAAAAAACTTGTTCAAGTCCACATGGCTGAAACAGATGGCACCAGAAGTCAAGCCTAGGTCTGTTTTAACTCTAGAGCTTCAGCTAATAGCCGTAAAGATATTCAGTCTCATGGGAAACTATGCTAATGTCTCCATGGGTTCAAGAAATAATATGAAAGGCCTTCTAATCATGAAGATGTGGCATTCTCTACAATAACCATGGGGAGAGGTCTTCTTGTTAGCCTTCTATTGCTACAGCTTTTGTCCAATAAGACCCTTGCATGTATGTTGATCAAATAGGGAGACTTACTGGAAACCCTGGAGGTCCAGGTATGCCTGGTATACCTTGAGGCCCCGCTTCACCCTGGAAAACCAAATGAAAGTTTAGTGAGTGGCAGCAGGAAGCAATAAACATCAAGAATGGCTTCCTCAAAGTAGTTGGGGTGAGAAGTGGAGAACCAGTGAGGTATCTGCAGTGGGCAGCAGGGGATGGTGCGGATTCTCAGGGCTTCTTGACTGGTAGCATCATGGGATGTCTTCATTCTGGGAGTCCTTTGCGGTATGGAAAGGACCAAGAGCCAAGGACTGCCCAAAACATAATCTCTACTGCTCGGGCTAATTGGGAGACACAATGGATAATTATCTGTTTTCTTTCTCAGGGAAGAAGCTGTATAGTACGATTTCCTGTAGCAAATTACAGGCTGCAAAGAAATCTACAGTTTGTAGAAATGGGTAACAATTCCAATTTGGATGTAGAG
This sequence comes from Oryctolagus cuniculus, assembly GCF_051225735.1. Classification (NCBI taxonomy): domain Eukaryota; kingdom Metazoa; phylum Chordata; class Mammalia; order Lagomorpha; family Leporidae; genus Oryctolagus; species Oryctolagus cuniculus. The sequence goes on along the minus strand of NC_142888.1, from coordinate 84,668,663 downwards.
ATGTAATGCTCTAACTTGCCTTTCCCTGATATGCTATATGTCCTAGAGGGGCTCCTTAAGGTTTGTGAACGATCAGGGAGATAGGCAATCTTCCATATGCACGCAGGCTGTTTTCAAATCACTGAATATTTCTTGTCAATCTGGAGGGGCCTGGACCTGTTGCCTCCATTAAGATAAAGCTAAAGGAATGGGACTGAACATGTTCTAGTATGTAGGCCACTTAACCATAGGAATGGAATCACGAAACGTATAAGAACCTCAGGAAGGAAGAGAATGCAGGCGGCTCAAAGATATCTGCACAACTTAACAGCATACAGCCGTTCAAACACAACCACGTATATAGTACACAGTCACACAAAAATACAGATTGTAAACTATCTCAGTTAAATGGGCCTGCGGTTTAAGCCTCGGTAGTTCAGACCAGGTGTATTAGGACATCTACTGCCACTTTGTGATAGTACATCCTATTTGCGGGGTCAGATTTGGAGGGCAAATGGCTTCTTCCAAAAGGTAAGTCAGGGGCTGGCACTGTGGCACAGTGGGTTAAGCCACCATTTGCAGAGCCAGCATCCCATATGGGAGTACTGGTTCAAGTTCTGGCTGCTCTGTTATTGATTCAGCTCCCTGCTAATATGCCTGAGAAGACAGCAGAAGATGACTCAAGTGCTTGGGCCTCTGCCATCCACATGGGCGACTGACCAGGATGGAATTCCTGGTTCCTGGTTTCAGCATGGCCCAGACTTGGCTGTTAAGGGCATTGAGAGAGCAAACCAGTGGGTGGAAGATCTCTCTCTCTCTCTCTCTGCCTCCCTCCCTCCCTCCCTCCCTTCCTCTCTCATTCTGTCTCTCCATCACTCTCTTTCTCTGTCAGTTGGCCTTTCAAATAAGTAAATAAGTAAATGCATATCTTTAAAAGATAAATAAAATGCAATCACATATACCCTAAGTGTTCCATCACAGTGCTTTGGTGGCAACGTAAGTGTTAACAAGTTTTTGAGTTAGAAGAAAAAAACTCCAACTACTTAACCCTTGTTTTAAATTATTCCAAATATCAAAATTCAATCTGGAAAACTGAGAGAAAATAGCACTTAATCGAACATTCAGAAACCCAGGCATACTCACACCTCCACACCAAGAAAGAGACTTTTTAGGAAGCTTGTCATAATGAACTAAACAAAGAAGACTTTGGCCCGCAGGTGCAGACAAAAACCCACTACCCAGAACCCTCGGTTCTCCCAGTGTTGTCTGGTTTTAAGAGTTGAATGATGGTGTTAATAGGAAAAGGCTTATTAATTCTTCCCCTTCTTAAATGTTTGCTACCTTTGATCCTTTCTTCCCCTTAGGAAGTCCCATGAACTCTAGTTCTCCAGTAGATGGTGGTGGTCCTGCAGGTCCGGGGAGGCCAACATCCCCCTATAAAATGAAAGGTAACAGTAAGCAAAGTATAAATCACATAGACCTTTTTTTTCCAAAGGGCAAGTTTGTTCACTGAATACACGTCACAAAGAAACTAGCCATTCCTTTGACCTCTTCACCTTTGCATCAATGAGGAAACAAAACTCATTGTCAAGGCATGAGAAGAATTCTAAGTCCAAATAAATGCATTCTGTACCACCACTGCAGAAGGAAGCAGCGAGATGGATGAAAGGAAACCACAGGTTCAAGGTTGCCATGGTCATGCACAAAAGGGTTTTGAGAAGAGGGCTATAAAGCAGTTGGAGCAAGGTGAATGGCTACCACCGGCAACACTCTAATTGGTCCAATCTCTGTCAAGAGCACAAGCAGAGGCAGTCAAATCTGTGCTGGAATATGGGAGGCTGCAGTTGCTCCTTCAGAAAATGGTGCAATCCATGGGACAGCCAGGAAGTGTGGGGAGAGCAAGCCCCCGACCTCCATACAATTTGTATACAGGAAAAGGAGGAAGGGAGGGAAACGGAAGAATGGTCAAAGAGGGGTTATGAAAAGGATAGAGGCAATAGACAGATAAAGAAATGTAGAGAGCAAGGAGGGAGACAAGGAAGAGGATGGAAGGAAGGGAGGAAGCGGAGGGAAAGTGACAAATACACAAAACACCAAGAGAATACCCAGGTGGAAAGAAGAGAAGGAACATGTTTCAAGAGAGCATCTTTGTAAGACATGCACACTTTACAGGCAGGCAGCCCGGAGATGCCCATATTGGGAAGGGAAGAGAACCACAATGGCCCATGTGTGGCAGGTGCACATGCCGCCCTCAAGAGGTCCCACCCATGGACCTACAGAGTTTGGGAAATGCTCATTTCCCAAAGGGAAGAACCAAATACCCTTACACGAGTATACATGGGTGTAACCAGAGAAATTTCTTGGAACATATGGAATACAAATTATAGTTTCCAAAAGTGATTTACCTTGACTCCTTTCTCTCCTTGGAAACCTAACCCCATATTACCCTGGGGCACAGGGATGCAGGGAGGAAAAACGAAATCAATTACTAAACACGCTATAGATTGTAATTGGAATACAGTTTTTTTTTTTCCAGAAACTAGTTTTAACCAAACTGGTATATCTCTGTGGAATGAGAGTACCTAGTGGTAGGAGACAAATGCCCCCAAGGTAAAGTATACTTACATCAGGGCCCGGGAAACCAGGGGGTCCTGGGGGACCCTAGATGCAAAAAAAAAAAAAAAAAAGTATGAACAATTGTTAGTTTTAATCAAAAAGAACATGGGCATGTGGAGAACCACTGGCGATAAGTCCCTTCCCCATTTGGTGTAATGTGGGGGCAGGTCCTAGCTCCCTCTCCCAAGATTCCTTTTATATCTGTTTTGAAATCTGCTAAATTGACCGGGTTATCCCATTCATGTTGCCGTAGTGAAGACTTCACATGTCATTCCTGCAAACAGGTGGCAACTTTTTAAATGATGATCTTTGGAGAAGCTAAACTTGAATAATACATGATGAGATTTCGAGAACTGGAAAGAACAGTCCCGTGGAGAGCACCTTCCCAGAACCACACAGATGTGGGGCTGTGCATCTCCTGTATCAGTGATGGGAAGTCAGTCTGGTATCAGACAGGTAGGCAAGGAGGTAGAGCTGCCGCAGGTACAGTACTAGACGCATTTGCAGGTTTTCTCAGCGTTCAGGGTGGGTGGGTGGTGGTACGACTACTTAGCAAATGCTGTCATGGGTGAGGGAGCAGAAGGGGACGACGGATGTGTCACAAGTATCCACTATCCCCGGGCTATTAAGCTAGACTAGAGGCTTCCGAGGCATAGATTGGATGCTTAGAAAGACTCCAGCAAATGTAGACAACCAATAGCTCCTGGCAAGAATGTGATTCACCTAATCCTGCAAGGACGGAGTTTGTCCCTCCCTTGCAAGTCGTATGCTACATAGGCTCACATTACATTCATGGCAAGGTGGGGAAGATGGCTGTGCAAACACCATCGTCACGGATTAGATTTCAGTTGGTCTTACTTGTAATCCTGGTGATCCCATGGGTCCTGCAGCTCCAGGAGATCCTGGTGCTCCTTGTGGGCCCTAGAAACACAAGTTTCTATTGAGGTCAAAAAGTAAGACAGTTATGCAGGAAAAAGGAAAAGCGTATGTGAAGGAGAACTGTACAAGAATGTGTGTAGAATTTTATAAATAATGGTCAAAACCTGGAAACATTCCAGGTGTTCATTGGTATAAGGTTTGAGACATAAACTATGACACACGCAGTCAGTGCAATAAATACTCAATAATAAATAGTAGCAAACTACTGATATAGGAAACAGGGTGGAGAAATGTCAAAGGTATTGTGCTGGGGCTGCTGCTGTGGCATGGAGGGTAAAGCAGCCGCCTGCAGTGCCGGCATCCCATATGGGTGCCAGCTGGAGTCCTGGCTGCTCCACTTCTGATCCAGCTTCTTGCTAATGCACTTGAGAAAGAAGTGGAAGGTGGTCCAAGTCCTAGGGCCTCTGCACCCACATGGGAGACCGGGAAGAAACTCCCAGCTCCTGGCTTTGGATTGGCCCAGTTCTGGCCGTTACAGCCATTTGGGGAGTGAACCAGCGGATGAAAGATCTGTTTGTCTCTCTCTGCCTCTGCCTCTCTGTAACTATGTCTTTCAAATAAATAAATACATCCTTTTTTTTTTTAAAAAAAATATTGTGCCAAAAAGGTGACTGGCATTGTGGCATAGTGGGGAAAGGCCCCACCTGTGATGCTGGCATCCTATATGGGCACGAGTTAGAGTCCCAGATGCTCCACTTGTGGCCCAGCTCCCTGCTAATGCACCTGTGAAGGCAGTAGAAAATGGTCCAAGTGCCTGGACCCTTGTACCCACGTGGGAGACCTGGAAGAAACTCCTGGCTCCTGGCTTCGGACTAGCCCAAGACTGGTCCAGCCCAGCCATTGCAGCCTTCTGGGGAGTAAACCAGTGGATGGAAGAGCTTTCTCTCTACCTGTCCCTCTCTCACTCTCTAACTCTGCTTTTCAAATAAATAAATAATTTTAAAAATTTAGAAGCCAAAAAGGCTACATACTATATGAATCCTTATATAGGGCATTCTAGAACAGGCAAAGCCTGATCTGTGTGGGAGAAAAATCAGAATGGTTGTGGCCTTTGGGGAGCAGGGTTTGACTGGGAGGGAAATACTCTCTCCCCAAATTGAAGCACTTTATATATTATGCCAGAGAGAGAGAGACAGACAGACAGATACTGGCTTACTCTCCAAATGGCCGCAAAGGCAGGGGCTGGGCCAGGCTGAAGCCAGGAGCCAAGAGCTTCATCCGGGTTTCCCACGTGGGTGCAGGGGCCCAAGGATTTGGACCATTCTCTGCTACTTTCCCAGGCGCATCAGCAGGGAGCTGGATCGGGAGTGCAACAGCTGGGACTCGAACCTTTGCCCATATGGGACAATGGGTGTTACAGAGGTGTGCAGAGGTTTAACCTGCCGCACCACGGCATCAGCCCTTATTGTGGAATTCTTATGTCGCATTCCTACTATTTCTTTTCCACATCTTTAGGGGACAGAGACAGTGTTTTCTCAGTTTTCACTCATAACACTTGGCTGATAGTACGTGCTCAATATCTGTTAGGGCCTGAAATAGTATAAGAAAAGAAGAGGGAAGAAGGAATAAATAAATAGAGGAAAGAAGAAAGAAGGGACTTTTCTTAAGCTACTTCAAAGGAAAGTGATGAGAATGTGGAATCTAAAAGAAATAGGTCTTATTAATACAACTTATGGCCTTTCACTATTATCAGAATCTCTAACAGGAATTTTTCCATGCAATATCTTAAAGTGGGCTCTGTTTCCTTTGTTTTTAAATTTCTTTTTTTTTCCATTGTATTTGGGAGAAGGGGAGAGTAAGGGAGGGAGAGAATGAGAGAATCTTCCATCCACTAGTTCACTGCTCAATGGCCACAAAAGCCAGGGTTGGGCCATGCTAAAGCCAGACAGGAGCATGGAAAGCCATCTTGGTGTCCCACATAGGTGGCAAGCACCCAAGTACTTGAGCCATCATCCGTTTCTTCTCAGTGTGCATTAGCAGGAAGCTGGATTAGAAGTAGAGTAGCTGGGACTTGAATCATGCACTTTGATATGGGATGCAGGTATCTCAAACTGTGACTTAACTGCTGAGCCAAATGCTAGCCCTGACTTCTTTTGTTTTACATATGAAATTAAACACAAAGAAACACTTAGTAAATGCTTGCTGAATAAAAGGCCAAATACTTTCCTAACACATCCCAGGGAATATAGAATAGAATAGTTCCCCCCGCCCCCATCCATGTTTTTTCTTTCCAGAGATTCAGTCACCTGTGATCAACCATGGTCCAAAAATGTTAAATGGAAAATTTCAGAAATAAACAATTCGTAAGTTCTAAATTGTATGCCATTCTCAGTGGTGTGATGAAATCTCACAGCATTCTACCCAGGATGTGAACGGTCCCTTTGTCCAGAGTATCCATGCTATATACACTATCCTCCCATTACTCACTTAGTTGTCATCATGGTTAGCAAATTGACCACCACAGTATGGCAAGGGCTCATGTTCAAGTAACCCTTACATAACAGCTGAATGCTATGGCACACTGCCTACATCATTCCCTCCCTTCATCCCATGATTCATCTTATGTCACAAGAAGAAGGGTGAGTACAGTACAAGATATTCTGAGAGAGATCATATTCACATAATTTCTAGTATAGTATATTGTTGTAAGTGTTCTATTTTATAATGAGCTACTGTTAATTTCTCCCTTGTCTAATTTATAAATTAAATTTTATCATAGACATGCACATATAAAAAAGTTACATATATATGTGTGTGTGTGTGTGTGTGTGTTTGTGGTGCTATTTGTAATTTTGGAGTCCACTGGACGTCTTGGAACATATTCCCCAGGGAAAAGGGGAGAAATTATTGCATGTAGGCCCCTGGCGGAAAGCCCGCCTGTCGCACAATTTAAGGCAGAAGGTTTGTCCTTTCAGTACCTTTTCATCTGGAAAACAGCAATAGCACAACTCATTCTACCTCAGTTCTAGACTTTCCTTGAGAACATCTATAAAGACTTTTGAATACCATAGAGGAGAATGGAAAAGCACCATTAGTGATTGTTGACTAAACACTGAGAGCTCATCACATAGACAACAACTTACGGTGATTCCATCCAGTCCGGGCAATCCGGGATTCCCCTGAGAAACAGACAAAAAGGACACTGAAGAGATGAATAAATCAAGCTTGTAGTATTTCAGACAATTAATTAAAGATTTATTGGGATAAAAATGTATGAGTTGGACAGATCCAAGCATTTACTTTTTTTTCCTAGGACAAATCTGGACTCTGGGAGATAAGTATTATAGCCTTGGATGAACAGGATTTCATATTTTACTTGGATTAATTAATTTTCACCTTTACTAGGAACTTATCAATTAGAAAGTGCTTCTGCAGGCTGGTGATTTTCCTGCTCTTTTAAAAGGAAAGCAAAGCTACCTTCCCGTGCGCCTTCATCCCCAGAGAATCTGTGCCCATATGTATACAATGCAAATCAGACATTTCAAGGAAAAATCACCAGAGCATACAGTCTCTGATTACATTTTAATTACTTTGCAGCATCTTAAGCCACTGTATGAATCTGTAATATAACCATATTGTGGAAACTGCTGTGTTTCACTGGATCCAGGATCTCTGCTTTTTGGCAAAACCATTTAATCAATGCTTGCTAAGACAATGCTCATATTTTGACACCTGCTAGTCTTACCCTACATGGCTTACAGTCAAAAATTAGTGAGTCTCTATAGCGTGGAAAGAGCACTGGCTGTGGTTTAGCTCTTTGGTGGACTGGCCGTGTGAGTCTGAGCAAGTCACATAGCGCAGTATACCTGAGGATTTTCTGTCTGTAACATGAGTCATATGAATACAACAATCACGAGGTCCTTTCCAACTCTAGCATTCTACCTTCTGCTGTGGCACCTACAGTCAAGGGCCTAAGTCCTCCTGGAGCTTCTCCTGTCTTCCAGACACCCACCCCCACCATTGCCTTCCACAGTGATTTCCAGCGTCTCTGGCTCTGTGCACGAGTGGAAGCCAGAAAAGTGGTATCAATTAACTGAATGAGTTGGGTGCATCCTCCCTTCAGATGTTGAGCATGTAGACTCCTGTTTGTTACCAAGGCAGCGATGGGCTCTTTTCCCACTCTTCAAGGGAATAAGTTCAATCATTTGGAGCCAGAGTTGACTAAGGCCCCCACGGGATATCAGGCAACACGTATCAAGAGAAAAGTCACAAGAAAACAGGAGGTTCTTATCAAGAGATGAAAGGTTCCAGCCAGCTGCAGAGCTGAGGACCATTTTTGCAGACATCCAGGGGGCCCAGTTAGGGGAATGGGCTGGTGTGCAGGGACAGGGAAAGGAGGGGCCAGGATCCTGGGCTGATGGCCATGCTGAGACGGGAAGAGACACACATGGCTTCAAACCCAAGTATATAGATATCAAGGATTCTAGAGCAGACGAAATGCATCTACCTCCAGCAACCGTCAAAGAAAAGGACACCCATGAAAACTGTTTGCTGAGTGATTTCTTATTTTTGCTCTAGACCCTACAAAGAAAATCTTTTTGACAGTATGGTTGCAAATGTTTGTCAATGTTTCTACCACAAAAAGCTGCAGATCCTTTTAAATCCAGTTCGGTCTGCTCCTTAAATAGAGATACAGATGCTAGTTCTGGAAATGTTTGTACTGGGGGGTGGGGTCCATTTCAGGGAAGCCGGCTTACAGCCTTCTCAGCTCTCTGTCTTACAGTGTCTTACCTTCATTCCTTTGAAACTGCCTGGATCAATAGCAGGTTCACCTTTGTAACCTTTCTGACCGGGAAGCCCCTGAGTAAAACAGTAAGAAACACTTGTTAGAAAATGCACACACAAACACACACACACACACACAGAGTTTTGGTAATAGTATGATCTAATCAGTCGGAGGATGGACTAGCAAGAACCTAAAAGGAAGCCTCTCAACATCCTATGGCAGATATGGCTGTGCCAATGGGCGAACACATCCCCTGAAGAGTTACTGCATCTCCCAGTTGTGTGCCCATCCCCTCACCTCTAAGGTGGGGTCTATACAAGGTCTGGTGGTTAGAAATAGGAAACCTTACATTCACCCAGAGCACTGATTTGAGCAAACATATGGCATGCATAAGCCTAGAATCCACTGTTTCACCTCTCACAAGTAGAAGTCACTGACAAGGCTTTTGTCTAGGACTGAGGACCGCAAATTGTTCTGCAGAGAGCCAGATATTAAGTAATATAGGCTTTGGGGTTACATCTGTGTTCTGTCTTCCTTCCTTCCTTCCTTCCTTCCTTCCTTCCTTCCTTCCTTCCTTCTCTTCCCTTTCCTCTCCCCTTCTCTCCCCTTCCCCTCCCTCACTTCCTCCTTTCCTTCCTTCCTTCCCTCCTCCCTCCCTCCCTCCTTCCTCCCTTCCCCTCCCCTCCCCTCCTCTCCACTCTTCTCTTCCCTTCTTTTCTTGCCTCTCCTTTCTTAAAACCTTTAAAAATATAGAAGTAGACCACAGGCCAAGGGCCTTGAGGGCTAGTTTAGAGACCCCTACTCTAAGATATAACTACAAAGTTACTTTAGTTCTGTGCTTCTACCACACGACTCCAGCTTCAACACCTGTCTAAGAGGAGGGTGTGTCTCAAGTCCCTAGGAAAATAAATTTGAAGTACCCAAGTCCAGTGTTTCCACCAGATATTTTGCTGTCTCAGTGGAAGATGCTGCCTAATAGCTATGTGTCCTGAGGAAAATCAATGGCCTCACACCTTAGGGGAAGTCAATGTTAGCATCAGGGGTAGGGCTACACTTCGGGGACTGAAGCATTGATTGAATGATGGAGAACAACTTTGTTCCAGGAACGTAACCCAGTTTCTTTCCTAATACTGCCCGTTTCTCCTTGTCCTTGTAGCTACTATTCTTTTCCAAGAAACTTCAAAGTAGTTGAAATATTGTACTGTGACCCATAAAACTGTGTAAGTATTACATGTTAATTAATAACTTCATAAAAATAAAATATATAATAATAAAATTACATAAAAGGAAGCCTAAGGAACGGAAACCTGCTTAGTGTTCAGCAGAGGGTATAATTCAGTTTAGTAAAATACATATTTCAATTATTATTTAGGCTAAGCGTGAGGTTCAAGGGCAACATTAGGTTTCCACCCTCGTTTGTTTGTCAAAGGATGTAATTACCTCGCCATTTTTTCCCCTCCTCTGGGAAGTGATCTCTTGCTTTCATAGTTTTCCATCTCAACTCAGTGTTCTCTGCCCTACTGCTGTTGCCATGGCAGAGACTGGAAGCCTTTGTCACTCACATGGTTCATTCTGTCAGGAACACATCTTTCTTTGCCCCCTCCCCCCCACTACATATTGGTATGGTCCTTTAGATGTCAAGGTCTTTTATGACCATCTGGCACATGTGCTTTGTCAGTTTCACTGTTTCACTTTCTTCCCGCATACCTGCCTCCATACCCTGGTCACTGAAGGCAATGGTGCCATTCTCTCAATGAGGTGCTCATTAATTCATGTAGAATTATGGAATGTGTGTGAGGTAAAGGATGGACTTGAAACATGTTATACCTCTCTAGCCACTTATGAAATCAGCCTTGTATGGGCATAATATCTACTAGAACTCCATTAGATTTTCAAATACCTGAACCCTATCTGGATGGATGAGATTGAATAAGAGTGGTGATCCCAGGAGCCCATAAATATCCTATCAATCACATAACCACGGGCTATGACATAGGTTGTGAGTACAAACCATTGGTATAGAGTAGGGTTTCTCAATCATAGCATTATTGACACTTTATGTCAAATGATTTCTTGATTTTTTTGGGGGAGGGGGGTGGTTGTCCTGTGCCACCAGCGTATGTCCAGTTGCAACCCTCAAAATTATCAATTGCTACAAGTCCCTGGAGGGGCAATTCCTCCAGGTTTAAAACCACTGTTATAAACCAAGCTTGTTAAGCCCTTTGTTTTCTTGTTAGTGCTCCCATGATCCCATGTAAGCCTTCTAAGCATTTCCTGATATTGTCTGATGTGAGAGGATGTCCAATAGCCCAGTATGTATTTTATTTTTAAGTTTACTACAGCTTTTTTTTTAATAATCTTGTTAAATCCAAGAGCAGCATTACAAATAATTTTTTAAAAAAACCTAAGTAGTGTTGCATGTGTATATTTTCCTCCCCACGCCCTGTAACTGGTATTCTTTAGATTCTATTGTTTTGGTATTACCAGCATAGACTCATGCATTGCAAAAGGAGCTGCAGTGGCTGCCCCACAGAAGCTTACTGAGGTTTCCAGAAAAGTAGTAAAGGGGGCACAACTGGAGGCCAGCAAAGCTATTTGAAATAAAGAGCAAAGATCTGACAGCATACAGGTGGTCCGAGAAGCCCAGGGAAGCCATCAGGGCCTGGAAATCCAACAGCTCCTTGAGTTCCATTACAGCCATCCAGGCCTGGAGGACCTCTGGGGCCTGGCTGTCCAGGGTGGCCCTGTTCAGAGAGAAAAGAAGAGATCAAGTTAGTCATCCACTGTATTGCCAGCTACTCTGAAAAAGTCCACAATGAGAAAAGCCAAATATGCTGTTAAATTCTGATTCCTTGTCCACTCCCTTAGCCGCCCTATCATGTACACTCTCATATGTTACCTTTATACTCAGGCATATGTGTCTAACCACATCTCAGTGCTAGCGCTCCTAAAAAGACTGATGCTTTCATAAAATGCAATGAAAGGGATCAAGTGTGAACTGATGGGGGCTACAACTTCACCTAAATGAACAAAACTGGGGCTTAGCTATTTGGTAGCTGAATTGCCACCAACAGGGAACCACACCAGGCCTTGGATCAGACAGAACCTGAGCAGCCTGGCACAGCGTTCCGTATTGGAAACTCTACCTGGGCAATGATGTTGCATTTGGATGAACAGAGCAGAGGTAGTTCCCATAGCGCCTTCTCTCTTGAAATCTGCTTGCTCCAGAATGAGCAAGTCCTGCAAGAACCACTTTCAATCTCACTTTATCCTGGTCGCATGTCAGGCTGCTGCTTCAGTGACGGAATGGCATCTTCCCTTTGCCACGTGCTCTCAAACGGAGGCAGTTGTTTTGTTGGGGAATTAGCAATCATTCTCAGTTTGTCTGAGTTCAGTAATTTTTTTCCAGAGTTGGGCTTCCTTGGTACATAGAATTACTTTAAAAGGTTTTTTAATTTTTTTTTTTAAATAAATAAGAAAAATATTTTGTGGGGGAGAGGGAGAGAGGGAGGGAGGGAGAGAGAGAGAGAGAGAGAGAGAGAGAGAAAGAGAGAGAGATCCCCCCTATCCATTGGTTCACTCCCCAGATACCTGCAATGTCCCAGGCTGGGTGCTAAGGCCAGAAGCCAGAAATTCAATCCTGGTCTCCTATGTGGCTGGAAGGAACCCAACCACTTTGAACCATCACCACTGCCCCCAAGGATCCACATTAGCAGGAAGCTGAAGTCAGGAGGCAGAGCTGGGAATTGAAACCAGGTACTCTAGTGTGGTATACAGGCATCCTAATAAGTAGTATAATAGGCCAACGGTCAATTCCACCTTGTTGTAATGGATCTATCAAAAACTGGTTGTATATCAGGTACAGAGCAAAGAGATGACCTGAAAACCAGAAATCTGGATGGGTCAATAAAAAGAAGTAGATCCTCACATCCCCCAAGCACGCTTTTGGAAGCCAAGTGTACCAGCATACATTTTTTGATTTTAAGGAAGGAAACATGCGGTAAAAAATGAACTTTTCAAATTTGCAGTACTTCTCCCTTATCCAGGGTTTCAGTTACCCCACAGACAACTGTGGTTCTGAATACTGTGATGAAATCTCGTGCTGTTCTGTGTCAACCCACCTAGGATATGAATCATCCCTTGGCCCAGAGTATCCATTACTTGCCTGTTCACCACTTAACAACCATCTTGGTTTTTAGATCAACTTTCAGAGCATCACAATACTTGTGTTCAAGTAATCCTGATTTACCCTCTAATAGCCCCAAAGTACAAAAGAGTGATATTGGCCATTCACATATGCCAAAGGGAAGCTGTCAATTGCTTCTTTTAAGTGAAAAGATGAAAGTTCTTGACTTGACATCTACTATATAGTGTTATCAACATTAAAAATGAATAATGCCTATACCTTTGGGGTATGGGTTAAAATTAAGTGAGACTAAGCTTACTAAGTAGGTGCTTAATGAATTGTGAGTCTATTCTCATGAAAGTCAGTAAGGATAAGGCACTGGCCTGATGTCTACCTCCTTTCAATTCTCAGTACTTTGCCCTTTCTGGTTACAGCTAATGATTGTATAAACGTGTCAGTAAGAGACCCTGTTTCGGCAGGCGCTGCGCCTCACTTGGCTAATCCTCCGCCTGCGGCGCCGGCGCCATGTGTTCTAGTCTCGGTTAGGGTGCCAGATTCTGTCCCAGTTGCTCCTTTTTCAGTCCAGCTTTCTGCTGTGGCCCGGGAAGGCAGTGGAGGATGGCCCAAGTGCTTGGGCCCTGCACCTGCATGGGAGACCAGGAGGAAGTGTCGGCCGCAGCTGCCATTTGGGGGGTGAACCAACGGAAAAGGAAAACCTTTCTCTCTGTCTCTCTCTCTCTGTCTAACTCTGCCTGCCAAAAAAAAAAAAAAAAAAAGAGAGAGAGAGAGAGAGAGAGAGAGACCCTGTTTCTTTAAGGGAGGAAATCCTGGTTCCTTATAGCCACAAGGGACTGAACACACAGACTAGGAGGACCTGCTATATTCCAGAAAAGCAGTATTCCTCAGAACCCAGTTTCAAAGGAAAATTTCCGTGTGGTGAATGGTATGAGCTCACTTTGAGGATCTAAATCTAGCATGCTCATTTGCAAGTCTCAAGGCAGGAAAATGTTTGAGATTGACTTCATGGGAAAAGCTAAACATAAATTGTAGAGGACAACTTGAAAACCTCGACTTCCAACTATTTGAACTGAAAATATTTGATAAACATACTCTCCTTGTGAAAACATTTGATAAACATACGTTCCTTGTGAAAACATTTTATAAACATATGTTTCTTGTGGGTGCCAACAGCCCAACTCACAGTTGAAACATCATTTAAAAAGGCACAGCCTTCTATCCCTAGTCTACATTGTCCTAAAGTTAGCTATTTGGTGAGTGCATATTTGTTCACATTCTCAATTGGTTGCTATGCCCCTCATTGAAAAGACTTAAATTATTATGAAATAAATACTTACTTACTCATGTTGAAATTGTCCACATGGCAACAAAAAAGGAATTTTGGGACCCAAACCAGTGACGCATATGTTAATGATCAGCCAATATTAAGAGGGGAACCAGATCAGTGTGGCGATCCCATTTAGTTCAACGTGTTGGGAAAGCTGTTGGTTTCAGCCAAATTTCCTAATATATGTTGCTGGAAGTTGAACAAAACAATTAGTCTGCCTAGACTTATGGTGTCAGTCTGTGTTTTCCTGTTGGAGGGATTCCTGAGAACTGTTGCTTTTATAGGCACTGGAGGTTGGAGTCAGTTCCCCAAACATTTTTAGAGTCCCTATTATAGGCTGAATTCAGTCCTGTGCCTCTTGGGCCTCTGAGAGGAGCAGAAGACATGCTCTGTGCTTTCTAGGAGGTAAATAAGACTATCACACAAGATAATCAATAAACACCATGGACTGTGTGTGATGAGGAGCTAGAATCTGTGGGACAGACACCAAGGACTCCTAATATGTTAGAGATAGAAACAAGAGGTAAGCACTGAACAGGACATGTTCAATTCATACTTACTAAATAGTTGGAAGCGAGGCAAAGAACAATAGAGAAGGGTTTTATGGAATGGTGAAACTTGAATCTTTAAGCCACAGCAATCAAAAATCAAAAGAAAATATATGCCCCATTCGGTCAAGGTAAAGACCAAGGGGGTGAGGACCTCTTCTGGGAGGAGCAGGCATGAAGTCTGGTCAGTTACAAAACATTCTCCCAAACAGTGAAGCCCTACAAAGAACTGAGCAGTTCCTGCTCAACCTCTAGAGCTCTCGTGGCCACAAGTTGGAGGCAGAAGTTTCCAGCTGAACATGGGGGTAAGTTCCAGATCAGAACTGGAAATGACCTCGGCCTCATAGGATTCACTTCCTCTCAGCTCCCATTAAAAAGAGACAGCAAGGAGTAGGGGCATATTAACAATGCAAACTCCAAATGCCCGCCCATATTTGGCAAAGCCAGGTCCATTGGATGAGTGATAGAGTCTGCCTCCAGTTTGCTAGTTTCCCTCACCCACTGGCTTCCAGAAGATACACACTGTGAATGGAGATTCTAGCTAAAGTGGCTGTAGCCAGAACATAGCCACAAGAAAGGACCAACAGATATCATAAAAGGAAGGTCAACTCTGTCCACTTCTTTCGTCTGGGCATTTTGCAGAAATCTGCTGACTGACTTGGTATATGGAACAAATAAAAGGTGAGTGGCCAGTGCTGTGGCACAGCGGGTTAAAGATCCAGCCTACAGTGCCAGTATCCCATATGGGTGCTGGTTCGAGTCCTGGCTGTTCCACTTCTGATTCAGCTCCCTGATAATGCACCTGGGACAGCAGTGGAGGATGGCTCAAATCCTTGGGCCCCTGCAACCACATGGGAGACCCAGAAGAAGCTCTTGGATTCAGATTGGCTTAGCTCCAGCCATTGTGGCCACTTGAAGAGTGAACTGACAGATGGAAGACCTCTCTCTCACTCTCTTTCTCCCCCTCATCTCTCCCTCTCTCTTTGACTTACAAATAAATAAACAAATCTTAAAAGGTGATTGACATGGGAGCTGGTGCTGTGGCACAGCAGTTAAAGTTGCTGCCTGCAGTGCCAGCAACCCACTGATTCAAGTCCCAGCTGCTCTTCTTCAAATCTAGCTCTCTGCTATGGCCTAGGAAAACAGTGGAAGATGGCCCAAATGCTTGGGCCCCACACCATTGTGGGAGACCCAGAAGCTCCTGGTTCTTGGCTTCAGATCGGCCCAGCTCTGGTCATTGTGGCCATCTGTGGAGTGAACCAGCAGATGGAAGACCTCTCTCTCTCTCTCTCTGCCTCTGCCTTTCTGTAACTTTGCCTTTCAATAAATAATCTGTTTTAAAAATGATTGACACATAGAGAATTCAATCCCTTTCTTTGATACTAGATGATTAAGTACCATAACACAAGAAACTGTTAAGTCTGGGGCTTTCCCATACTGTGCTTTTATAAGGTTCAGAAGGACCCCTTAGAAGCTTTTGGAAGGATAAAATCAGTCTTCAGGGCCTATCTCAAACAGAGGAACTGCATATCTTTTCTGTTCCTGCCCAAGTTCTGTTGTTAGGATCAAAAATGACTGCTGTATAGGCAAACATAGCTCAGGTTAAGGATCAAACTAACCCTAACCCTAACCCTAACCCTAACCCTAACCCAAAGGACACAACTAAAAAGTGATCACCCCTAAGTTCCAAGTTCAGTATTTTGCAGGCTGGTGAAGTGTTATCCTGGAATGTCCATTGGTAGGCTGACCGGGGATACAGGACACATATGGAGAAACTAAGCAATTTGGCAGGATGGAATAGACAAAAGGAGATGCTCATCAGCTCCAAGTGCCCCGCTTATCCCTAGCAAAGCAGGCATCAATGGGACGAATGGAAGAGGTTACCTCCAAGTGATCTTTGGAGTCGTTGCTTTGTAAAAACTAGAGAAATCCAATGTGCAATGAGGTAAGGCCGAAGAGACCGAATTATTAGAATGAATTATATTAAGCTCTTAACGAGTATTTTTCTATCTAATGCCATGCACCTTCTTGCCTTTCCTAAAATTTGCGTGGCTATACTCTAATGCAGCTCTGTCTCCTTTCCAAAGAGCTGAGACTTCTTCTCCAACCTAAGCTCTCTTCAACCCACAAGACCTAAATCATTTAGGCTAAGATATCAATTTTTAAATGGCTGCACATATTCTTGCATCCCCCAACCATTTCCCTTAGGGCTGCCTGGACCTGAACCCAAGGGAGAACTGGGTATGAACACTGCCCTTCAAACCTCACCACTCATATCTCACCACTTGATCCCAAGCATGCCTGCATGAGACCGGATGTTGCTAAGGCCAAAGTGCCTGAGTCATGAAACAGCATCTAGACTGTGGGATGAAAGATGCTCCTGGGGACACACTCACCGGAATCCCATTGATGCCAAGGAAGCCAGGAACTCCCATGGGACCCTAAAGAATGGAAGAGGGAGAAGAAGGTGAGAGACAATCCAACCAATGTCCATTGGATTCCGGAGGCCTGTGTATGTGAATCAATGATCGAACTTTTAAGAAGTGTTTTTTATTTTTATTTTTATTTTTATTTTTTTTTTACCTCTTTCACATTGAATGAGGGCTCTTGAAAAAGTTCATGGAAAGTGGAATTAAAAGATAAACATATGCAAACATGGCTTGAAATGCATGCGTAGTTTCTTCGTAACATATATACTTTTCATACATTTTTTGAAGATGCTACCTGTTGCCTTGGACATATCTGGGCTCTGAGACCAGCTGTTGTCTTAGGCAGTATAGGCCAAAGTCTCAAATTAAGGCTCACTGACGCATGCTGCCTTGACAACTGGAGAAAAACTGGGAGGGCCTTGAGGAAACTAACAAGCCCCCCTGCCCCCTCCGCTCATGGATAAGGGCCCTAGTCAAACAACCCTCCACACCAGGTACCTTGGTGCAGTTCCTGCTTATCCCGAGTGGTGGATTCAGTCCACCACTGAGTTATTCAAACAAGCCAAGGACGACTTCTGTCAGGAACTGGTGGCACCCCATCTGCTTGATCCTCCAAAAGTCTGCTCCCACAGTCTCTTCTAGTTCACTCTATGCCCGAGTGTAGCCTCCGTGTAGCCCTATGTGGTGTGCCGTGCCCCCCACCTCCCAGGAGTGCATATGCAAGTACATGTGACTGATGAGGTGCAGTGGATCTCATCTGTCCAGGGTGTCGTGTCTTTGGCCATTCACATAATCCTAGTTTGGAAATCCCGCCGGCACCAACAGAGCGAATAGCAAGTGATTAAGCTAGGCAAAGAACGTAAAGCAAGCTGCTTAAACAGCCAGCCAGCCTCCCTGACACTATAATCCTCCTTTCTTAACAGCTGTTTCCCTATATTTGTGGCCCGAATTGCTTACAAGCATTCTGACCCCTCGCTTGCCAGTCCCTTTGCTTGGATTCCTGATCTCCACTGCCCGGGGAATTGGACTTCTGACTCAGGCCCAGTTTGAACCCACATGACTTCCCACCAAAGTGAGCCCACGGATCTAGCAAGCAGTTAATACTTCACTTTGTGGCTTGTTTGCAATGGGAGCCTCTCCAGAAATGGGCCGATCCATCAGCAGCACATCACCCACTCTGTTCTTGTTAAAGTATGTAGCCTGGCACCAGAGTATTCAGGAATAGCATTATTTCCATAAATGAGCAGAATGGAGACCGAAAACTGACCTTCATACTTGTGGCTCACGCTTCAGTCAAACTGTTTTGTGCGTTTACCTTATCTCCTGTTGGTCCATATGGTCCCAGAGGGCCTGGGGAGCCCCTTTCTCCTTTCAAGCCTGATAAACCGGTAGGGCCAGTGAATCCTTGAGGACCCGTCGGACCTTGAATTCCAATGGGACCGGGTCGCCCCTAAGATGGACAGAGGGGAGCCATTAGTCAACAGAGGACTTCAAATGAACACTTCCCATTTTCCCATGCACAAAGAACACTGTCATCACTTCACTAAATGATCTTGGCTTAGCGATCTGTGAGGCAGGCCAAAGTTCCAGACATGCACCAGAAAGGGCTATTTTAGGGGCTGCTAAGCTTATTTGGACAGAACACATTTTATAAGCACATTTAATAAGATTCATGTGCACCAAGATCCTTCAACTTTGTACTTCTTAGGAGATTCGTTATTCAGGCTGGATAATATTGTCCTCTTCCGAGTTAATGCCAGGCCATCCATCAGATTGTCAAAATAGTGAAAGAACAGAACGCTGGAGAGCATCGTGGCATTTTGTAACTCACATCCAAATGGCCGAGCACACGTTTGCAGTGCAGCCCAGTAAGGGCTGTGCCTAAAGAACACTGCCGCACGGGGCGGGAGAGGGGAGCACCCAGAAAGCCATGAACTGGCCAACCTTCCAGAATTCAGCTTTGCTGGCAGATCATAGCCACCCCCCCCCAACTGCACTTGAGCACACACACACACACACACACAGAGATTGCCAAGAAATATATATTAAGTATCGATTCAGATAGCAAGAGGGAGCAGCCTGAGGCTTTCGAATGCCCTGATTATAAAATGTTGGTAACAATTAAGTCTGGGAGTTCAGGCTGACATTTCTCGGCAGCCTGTACCTGAGAATGCACCCCAGCCGGTGTGACACAGGCAGGCTGGACTATCATTTAGAACAGATCTCAGTAGGGACTGAATTAGCCTTGCAGAGAAGCGAAAAGCATTAGTGATGTGCATGACCTCTTGGAGAACACAACGCCACACCAGGCAGGACACCTACTTTCCTAACTGTTCCCCATCTCCATCTGGCAGCCCCTGCACTGACTGCACGCAATTGCCTACAAATCTGCGAAAAGCCCATTAAAGGTGCCCTCTACTAGTCACCTTCAAGGTTTGCTTTTTTTGAAAGGCTACTGTGGGTGACAGTGGCCACCAGCTGTGCTGGTCCTTTGGCGTGTAATTTTCAGTGTCAGTCAGGCCCAGGGAGATCTAGGACCATCAGGCACTCTACCCAAGGGGCTGCCCTTCTCAGACAGGGCATCGCCAACCACTCAGCCTTTCCCAATACCCAGCCTGCAGCCCACAAGGGTCTAGGCTACAGGCTGCCTAATCAGCTAACCTCCCAGAATGATGAGGGGAGGGTGAAGGGGAGATGTCCCTTCTCACATTTAGGCTCCTAATTCTCACTGGTGGAATTCTGTTTGCAATAAATCTGTTCTCAATTGTCCTTGTAATTCTCACAAGGTCAATATATATGTGTGTACACACACACACACACACAATGATAATTCTAAAGTTCATAGACATTTTAATTAAAAGATGTTTATATTGCTGCAAACTGAAATCTATCTATGCATACTTTTTTGGGTAATATGCATTTTCCATGAACTTTTAGAAGATCCCTCATGGATATACACAAGGAGTCTTCAACAGGTTCATGGAAAAATTCACACTTTAAAAAAAATAAGATTTCTTTATTATTTCTTTATTCATGTGAAAGAGTTACAGAGAGAGACAGAGAGATGGAGAGACAGAGTGAGAGAAAGAAAGAGATCTCTCATCCACTGGTTCACTCCCCAGATGGCTGCAACGGCCAGAGCTGGGCCAGGCCAAAGCCAGGAGCCAGGAGCTTCTTCCAGGTCTCCCACATAGGTAGCATGGGCCCAAATACCTGTGCCATCTTCCACTGCTTTTCCCAGGCTGTTAGCGGGGAACTGGAACAGAAGTCGAGCAGCTGGGACACGAAGCAGCACCCACATGTGATGTCAGCATTGCAGGTGGTGGCTTTACCCAACCACATCACAATGCCAGCCCCTCACATTATCTTTTTGTTTTGTTTTGTTTTGACAGGCAGAGTGAACAGTGAGAGAGAGAGACAGAGACAGAGAGAAAGGTCTTCCTTTGCCGTTGGTTCACCCTCCAATGGCCGCCGCGGCCAGCGCGCTGCGGCTGGTGCACCGTGCTGATCCGATGGCAGGAGCCAGGTGCTTCTCCTGGTCTCCCATGGGGTGCAGGGCCCAAGCACCTGGGCCATCCTCCACTGCACTCCCGGGCCACAGCAGAGAGCTGGCCTGGAAGAGGGGCAACCGGGACAGAATCCGGCGCCCCGACCGGGACTAGAACCTGGTGTGCTGGTGCCACAAGGCGGAGGATTAGCCTAGTGTGCCGTGGCGCCAGCCTCCTCACATTATCTTTTAATTCCATTTTCCACAAAAGCCCCACCGTGTGTGTGTGTGTGTGTGTTTGTGTGTGTGTGTAGGGAGAGAGAACTACAGAAGGAAACACTTTAAAAAATAGTTCAAGGTGCTACTGAGGATGAGTGAGGAAGTGAAATATGTGCGCCTACCTTTGAAGACTAATGTCTACAAACCATAGCAACAGTAGCGGTCTGGAAGAGAGGGTAAGTGCTGCAAGAATGCAAAGGCAGATTTGGCCAAGGAGGGCCTTGAGATGGGGAGAGTCATGGGCCACACTGGAAGGGTCAAGGGGGCCC
This sequence comes from Oryctolagus cuniculus, assembly GCF_051225735.1. Taxonomy (NCBI): domain Eukaryota; kingdom Metazoa; phylum Chordata; class Mammalia; order Lagomorpha; family Leporidae; genus Oryctolagus; species Oryctolagus cuniculus. The sequence goes on along the minus strand of NC_142888.1, from coordinate 84,647,920 downwards.
CTGCCCCCAAAGTGAGGCAGGCAACTTGCAGATTTGCTGTGGGGGAGACACAGGGAACCCTGCAAGGCTTGGGAGCAGGCCTGGGCTGGGAGGAAAGCAGCTGCTCAGGGCTGAAGTCATCATGCCGCATTCAGGACAGCATGTGTGTATCAGCATGAGGCCAGGGCAGCCTGCCTCAGGCGGGAATAAGGGAGGCAGATAAGAACCAGCTGTCTGAGAGGAGAGGCCTGCATGGTGGGAGGATGCGGGGCCCGGATGGCCGTGTGGTTACCAGCAGTGAGGATCCACTCAGGGCAGTGAATACTTGACCCAAATCTGTGCCCTGCCCAAAGTTTTCCTGCATCAAGAAAGGGCAAGGGGAGGGGGCACAGTAAGCCATCCAACAGCGACCCAGAGACAGAGGGGACTGTGGTGTGGCCCAGGTCCCATCCTGCTCACAGCACTAGAGGAACCTAAGTAGGGCCCTGGTGTGGGCCCACGGGCTGGCACATTCCACCTCTGGTGCCTTGCCTTGGGAGCAAAGGCTCATCAGCAAGGGGAAAGCAAGGACACCTAGCAGTGAGGGAGTCTAGGGCTGTACTATACAACAACCCTGACTCTGTCCAGCAAAGGCAGAGGTGCATGGGCCTGCTTCCTTTCTCATGTCTGGGTGGGCATGTGGAAGTTGCCCCCTGCTCTCTTCCAGCCAGAGAACTGACAGTGAGTTGCTTAAAGAACTCATGATGCTTTTGAAAACTTCTGTTTCCCATGGAGCATGTGAAAAGGCAGCTCTTGGAAGACCATGGACTTCTAGGTGGGCCCGGCTGTTTGGATTGTTAGGCATGTCAGCAGCCCAGCTTGAAACCTCTCAGATTGGCTGCAGGGCTAGAAGCAGGGCCTTTGAGATGTCTAAGAGTCTGAGGTGCTGCTGGCCCTGAACTGCCTCCTCAGTATGGTGCCAGGCCACTCTGGCGCCTGCAGTCATAGGGTACAAGGCAAGGATCTTGGGGCCAGTATTGTGGCATAGTGGGTTAAGCTGATGCCTGTGATGCCAGCATCCCATATGGACGCTGGCTTGAGTCCTGGCTGCTCCATGTCTGATTCAGCTCCTTGCTAATGGCCTGGGAAAAGCAGTAGAAGATGACTCAAGTATTTGGGTCTCTGCACCCATATGGGAGCCCCAGATGGAATTCTAGGCTTCAGCACAGGCCATTGCAGCCATCTGGGGAGTGACCCAGTGGATGAAAGTGCTCTTTCTCTGTCTCTCTGTCTCTCTCTATGTTTGTTTGTGTGTGTGTGTGTGTGTGTGTGTGTGTCCCATGCCCTCTCATTCTCCTTTTTAAAAAAAACTTTATTGTTGGAACATTTTTAAAAAATATTTATTTATTTATTTGAGAGGCAGAGTTATAGACAGAGAGAAGGAGAGACAGAGAGAGAGGTCTTCCATCCACTGGTTTACTCCCCAGATGGCTGCAACAGCTGGAGCTGGGCCAATCTGAAGCCAGGAGCCAGGAGCTTCCGGGTCTCCCAAGCAGGTGCAGGGGCCCACACACTTGGGTCATCTTCCACTACTTTCCCAGGCCATAGCAGAGAGCTGGATCAGAAGAAAAGCAGCCGGGACATGAACCAGCACCCGTATGGGATGACTGCAGGTGGAGGCTTAGCCCACTGTGCCACAAGTGCTGGCTCCTCCCTCTCCTTCTATAACACTCCTGTAACTCCAACTTTCAAAATAAATAAATAAATTAATTAATCAATCCTTAAAAAAGGCAAAGATCTTGCCCACTCATGGCGATCCTTTCACACAAGTGGCGGACAGGACCACACCAGGTAAAGGTGGCCAAGGAACAAACTGAAGGAGACAGCTTTATTTTGTGGGTTTTGTTGCCACTTATTTCTGGATTGGCTTGCTCTGTGCTTATAGCTATATGATCTTTTTCCTTCCTTTCCAATGCACAAGGCTTCTGTCTCAGTACCCAGTGTACTGTTTTTTTTTTTTTTTTTTAGATTTATTTATTTTACTTGAAAGTCACAGTTACAGAGAAAAGGAGAGGCAGTGAGAGAGAGGTCTTCCATCCGCTGGTTCACTCCCCAATTGGCCGCAATGGCTGGAGCTGTGCCAATCCGAAGCTAGCAGCCAGAAGCCTCCTCTAGGTCTCCTCCGGGTCTCCTATGTGGGTGCAGGGGCCCAAGGACTTGGGCCATTTTCCACTGCTTTCCCAGGCTGTAGCAGAGAGCTGGATCAGAAGTGGATCCGCCGGGTTTTGAACTTGTGTCCATGTGAGAAGCCGGCACTGCAGGTGGCCTTACCCGCTACGCCACTGTACCACCCCTCCCCCAGTGTACTGTTGAAGCTTAATATTCAATCAGTGATAAATAGCTTTTCTTTCCCTAAACACAGTCAGTGACACTTTTCAAGCTGGCCAGCAGAGGTCAGTGTGAGAACATAGAGGCTACAGATAAGCAGGTGGGTGGGTGGGTGGCCCTCTCCCACTACAGAGGAAAAAGAAAAAGAAATCAAACCAGTGTCATAGAAGGCACAGAATGTTCAAGCAGGGAGGCCCTTAGAGACCATTCAACCCGGGGTTTATTTTATACGTGGGGGAACAAACGCCAAGAGAAGAGGAAGGACTCGTTTTGGTTACATAGCTAACAGAAACAGCATGGGACTCACACCAGACTGCCTGCTGCCAGGGCCTGGCTCTTCCCTTGTTTGCCAGTGGCAGATGTCCTGGGGGGGGGGTCCTTGAGGCTGCCCTCCCCCACCCTGGGCCTACCCCCGGGACTGTTCCCATCAGTAGGCTGCAGCAGCCAGATGCTCACACATCATTTCTCTTTTCTTATCCCCGATCATTTCACAGAACCAATCTGAAACACCATCACTGTTTGGACTGCTAGCAGAATTTCAATGGGCTTGGATCAATGCCCTGCCCTGATACATGTCATTTATACTGGCAAATAGACCCAGACAGGGCAGAAGGGACTCCTCCAAGTCTTTCCAACAAGCTCTCCTGCCTCCATCTGCTCAGGATTTTAAATATGCACATCAGGGTCTAATTCTCAAGGGAATGAACTGGGACTTGTGCCTTAGCAAGGCCAGAAACTACAGACCCAGAATGGCAGGCTGACAAGCAGAGCCCAGGCTGCCTAACTCCCGCTGACCACAGTGGGCTGGAATCAGTGTGTACTTTAAATTTACCTTTGATTAGACCCTGATAATTGGGGTAACAGACACAGAAATGCAACTGTCCTGAAAGTAGTTGACATAGCAGAAACTGCATCTAAGACCCTTAAAAGCACACGCCTTGGGCTAAGTAGGATGGAGAAATTGATGGAGGTTGACTTTTCATCCCTTGGCTCCTTTCTTTTAAAAATCCCTCCTTCAAGGTTCCACTGTTTTTCTTCTATAAAGTTAAAATTTATTCCTGAGGAGGAATTCCTGAAGCGCATTCCCACTGAGGGATACATGACCGACAACTTTACTCTTCCCAGGGGGACTGTAGTTTAATGGAGAGCAAAGTGTTAAGCTAGGGGGTGCAAATGATATTTACAAAGTGGGGAAGGGAGAAGGTGTGTGCAGGCCCTCCTGACAGCTCTAGCCACCTTCCCAGGAAGCCAACAGCTTCAGCTGCATCCTAGGGGGGTCCTTGAGACAGCCCTCCCCCAGCCTGGGCCCACCCCTGGGACTGTTCCCATCAATAGGCTGCAGCAGCCGGGTGTAGTGCTGTTAGGTAGACCTGCAGGCAAATCTCCTGTCATTTAATATCTGTGTGACCTTGGGCAAGTGGCTTAACGATTCTGACTCTCAAGGGTTCAGGTGCAATAATAGCTCGTGTGTAGGATTCTGGTGAGCATGTAAGGGAGTTAATGAATGTAAACACCTGGCAGGTATCATTTATGGTGAAGCAGAGAAGTTAGGATGGGTACTTGATGCTTCTTGCCTTAAGTTTAAGTGGGAGGTGCATGAGCATCATTGAGAAAGTCTCTTTGGGGCAGGAAAGAGTGCCTTGGGATGAAGGAGCATGCATACTGACACACACATTGGTGACAGAATGACCACCTGTGTCCTGTTTGTCCTGGGCACTCAGCTCCTCAGTGGCTGCTTGTTTTCCTAAAGGGACCTCAATCCACATGCTAATGACTTCCAAATCTGAACCCCCAGCCACATTTCTCTTTGGAGTTTGCCAGATTGTTATAGCAAATGGCTTATCAGACCTCTCCACCTGCATGTTCCAACTCCAACTCAACAGGACCCAAACTAAACTCTGTCTTCTCTTCAATCCCACCCCAACCAGCTCCTTTTCCTTCTTGAGTTAATGGGGTTAATTCAGTATATGGAATTATCCTCAAAGTTGGCGGTCTCTACGACCCCTCCTTTTCCCTCATCTCCCACATCTAATCCATTACCAAAGATTGTGAATCCCACCTCAAACTTGCCCAATGATCTCTTAGATCAGGTCTTCCTAATCTCTACCTTAGGGCATTGCCACAGACTCCCAAATGCTTCTCCATTCTCCAATCTTGCTTTATTCTCCTCTAGCATCTTGTCACATAGCCTTAGAAGATGCCTCTGTTATCCTGACTAGCTCATATGTATCTTTCAGGTTCCAACAAAGGTATCAAGCTCCTCTGGGAAGCTTTCTATGTTAATTTTATTCCCCCTGACACACACACACACACACACACAAATTGTGGGCCAAGGTTCCTGTTTAGGTGTCCAGATGCCCAAGCAGACTGAGCTCCTTGAGGACAAGGACCATGTCTTACTCCCCACTGAATCACCCGTGCTAAGCAACAGTGCCTGGCGTACAGTGGGCACTCAGGAAATAGTCGATGAATGGAGAAATGGATGAATGAATACACACACTGAAAAACTGAGAAGCCAGTGGCCTTGGCATGGCAATATGTTCTTTGGAAGTTTAAATAGTTGCAACAGAGGGCAATCAAGAAGCATCTGGTCACAGAACTACAGAAAAAGAGAGCTGTGTGAGACTCAGGAAATCACCTAGGTCAGGATGGAGAAACTGACATACAGAATGAGGCAGGAACATGCTCAAATTGGTATGATATCAGGCTTAGAGTTTTAAATGCACAACACTACAATATTTTTAGAGGCTTTGATAACAGAAATGATTCACACCTGATCATTGCTTTCAGGCAAGCTCCTTTCCCTAAGATCTCTGAGTGAAACAACTTTAGTTCCATCCTGATTGTATCTATCCATTAAACAGTTAGTTGTTATTCAGCAACTACCTTGGGCCAGGCACTGGGGTTAAGATGTTCAGTAAGGCACATATATTCATAGAGCCTACAGTTTCACCACCCCTTGAAAAGAGATGATGCATGGCCTATCACCAACCTAAGCCAACACTTTCCATCTTGTGCTGCATTCTGGTGGGCAAGTATCACATATATATGATGGATGAGAAGATAATTCGCAAAGGAAACAAACTGCATGAACCATACTCTCAAGGAACATTTAAGTTTGCTGGAGGAGATAAGGCCACATCAGAAGAAGTGATTGGAGATAAACCCATAATGCAGTGAATTTTTAAAATTGTGCCATAGGGGCTGGCGCTGTATCATAGCAGATTGGGCTGCTGCCTGCAATGCTAGCATCCTATATGGCCGCCAGTTTGAGTCCTGGCTGCTCTACTTCTGATCCAGCTGCCTGCTAATGTGCCTGGGAAAGCAGCAGAAGATGGATGGCCCAAGTCCTCGGACCCCTGCACCTATGTGGGAGACCCGGATAGAGTTCTGGGCTCTTGGATTCAGCCTGGCCCAGCTCTGGTTTTTGTAGGCATTTGGGGAGTGAAACAATGGATGGAGGATCTCTGTCTGTCTCTGTCTCTCTCTGTTGCTCTGGCTTTTTAAAAAATGTATTTTAGAATTTTAGTTATTAGTAAACAAAGTATATTGGGAGGTTACATACGTTATGTGCAAATATTACGTCATTTTATGTAAGGAACTTGAACATCTACAGATTTTGATACCCTTGAGGGTCCTGGATTCAATTCCTCACAGAAAATGGGGGATGACTGTCATGGTAACACCTGCAAGAACAAAACGCTGTTAACAATGCACCACGGCTTTCTCTTTTTGCTGTTCCACTGGCTCATCACAATACATCTGTGTGGCAAACTGAGGGCACCTGGCTGCGCGCCCTCTGTAAGACAGTTGGCCAATGTCGCTATGGTCGCACAGCTGCTCAGTGGCAGGGCTGGTAGCACGGCCTCCAAGTCAACACTGGGCTCTTTCTGTTGGAACAAATAGAGACAGGAATCCATAGAACCCTAGCTGCCTCTCTCCCAGTAGCAGCATCCAGGAATACCACTGTCTGCAGGAGGAAAGAAGAAAGAAAAGAGAACCAGTCGCTGAAGAATATGTGGAGCATAGGGCAGGTAAAGACTCAGATCATGCAGATACACAGACCCCGTGTGTGGCCCAGAAAGCCCTGACTCAGTTAGCATTCTCCAACTTGCCAGCAAGAGCGGTGAGCCTTTCCATCTACATAAATAAAGAAGAAACAACAGAGAGATAGATTGATAGCGACTAGTATCTAGCAAAGAGTAAACCTCCCAGATCCTCAGAAGTTCCCCCTCAACATGCAAATGAAATCACATTTCTTTGCAGGTTCTCCAGCTGCAGTCAGCGTTCGAAGCAGCCAGCCCAGGCATGAGGACATGCATCCACATGTTTTGCCTCCAAAGACACACAAACACACCCATTCCATTGGCTATCGTCAGCATGTTGAAATTTGGGGCACGACACCTCCCAGACTGATAAAGTTAACTCCTGCTAGGCTGCACTTTGCATCCCTCCCTCCTACTGGTTTGCTCCTATTTCTCTTCTAAAAGATAATAATGACTTGTTTTTACCAAGGGCTTACTAAGTGCCAGCACCTTTAATCTGTCTCCTTGAATCCTCTCTAGGTGTGTATTAGCTTCATTTTACAGATGAGGAAACTGAAATACAGAGAAGTGAAGGCATTGCCAGGGGTCACACCAGCAAGCAACAGAGGAAACTCATTTCGGTGATATCAAATCCTTTCCTTCTCCCACCAAGTACAGAGCCTGTCCATACTGAATGATGCACTGAGTGCACAAGCACAACTTTACCCGAAGAGGAACAGCAAGATGTACTCTAGGCATGGATACCAGAGGCATTTACTCCAATGTTGCCAAACTTCCCACTGCAACCAGTACGGGTGAAAAGAAACTAACATGACTGATAAAGTAAGTCATAAGATGAACTTCAGGGAATAGCTCATGCTAAAACTTAAACAGATGTGTGATTTCTTCTTGATCCACAATTAAAGTGAACTCCTAAATTCTTCTGTGGGTAATGGATAGTTTGCTAGACTCTAGTAGGCAAACTCAGATATGCTATGATTCTCTCATGCTAGCATATTAATTCAGTGGCAGAAGAGAGACTACACTAATTTGATGATCATTGTGTTGAGCAGAAATTGGACAATGTAGAATTTATAATTTTATTTATTTTATTTAATTGAAAGACAGAAACAGAGATAACCAAGAGATCTTCCATTAACTGGTTCAACTCCCAAATGCTTGCAAGAGCCGGGCTGGACCAGACTGAAGCCAGGAGCAGGAAACTCACTATGAGTCTCCCACATGGGTGGCAGGGATCCAAGTACTTGAGCCATCACCTGCTGCCTCGTACAGTGTGCATTAGCAGGAAGCTGGAATTGGGAGCAAAGCTAGCAGTGAAACCTGGCTACTCTGATATGGGATGCAGGCATCCTAAGTGATGTCTTAATTGCTTGCCAGGATAGAGGCGAATACAGTTGATAAAGAATTCTCATTACCAGGTTTTTCTTTTTTTCAAAACATGTTCATAAAACTATACCAGAAACCAGAAAGAAAAAAAAATCTACATTTGTTTTATTATTATTACTGGGAATTTCAAGAATCAAAGCTGAACATTGTAAACGCGATCAACAGTTGGCCATCAAAATGAACACAGAATAAACAGCTTTGTAACTACTACAGATGTTTCAATGAGCCCCCACATCCCTTGGAATGGGCGTGCATGCTATACAGAGGGCTCCAGTGTGTACTGAGTTTTCAGACTACATGAGAAAATAAACACAGCTCTACCTGGGACGAATTTAACCTAAAACTAATACACCTATTGGAGAAACATGAAATATTTAATTTTCCATAAATTTGTTTTCCTTCTTTAAATTCAGAAGGGCAACTTGAGAATGATTTGATGGCTTATTCCTCTTTAAAAAGCTTTCCAGCAAACTTGGATTGATGTTGCTTTTGCCTCTCAGAAAATTCTCTGGTTTGAAGCAGAATCAGAAGATTCATAATATTTAGGTTCAATTTCCTGCTCCCAATTTCTGGCTGGATCATCTTCAGAAAGCCAATTAATCTCAAGGCCTTCATTTTCTCATCAACAAAATGGGGACGTTAATTGTCCAATCTATTTCCTGGGTTGTGCTTTGAGCATCAGTGGAGACAATGTATGTGAAAATTTACTGCATGTTCATTCCATTGACAAAGCATTGCTTTTAGGAAGGGAAACCTGAATAACTGACTGCAGTTCTCAGAAAACTCTCGTTTTCTGGGCTCATAAGGCAATAAGCCTTTAAATGAATAAAGGCTTCCCCAGGAAAAGGTTTCAATAGAAAAAAGAATAGTGAATGAGACAAGCAGTGGAATTTAAAGCTGGGAAATGTAGGATTCTCATTAGAGTTTTAAAATGATTAGACCTACACTATTAAAAATATGAGGTTTGTTTTTAAATAGATGGTTTAATTACAACCAGGAGCCAATCTTTTTGACTTTTTTTAGTAAAACATAGCTGTGGTTTTGTAATGAAAATCTCAGTGAAATAGGACTTACCAGCAATTCACTGTACAGTAATTTTTTTCTATAGTGTATCTATTCCATTAGACAAGGGACACTTTTCTTATTTTTCTTTGACATAAAAATTACCAATCATTGATCTATTATACAGCCTTCGGTCTAATACGGAGCTGGTATGAGCTGATTGCTTCTGGATCAATGTTGCCTTCCCCAAGTCTCTGGTAAAAGGCCAGCAAGTTTTGGGAGTGAGGAGTAATAGCAATCAACCAACTACCACTCCTTAAGCAGAAGGAGGAAAGGAAGGGTGGGCTTGGAGAAAATTCCCGACAGGACGCCATTGCCAGAGCACTTGGGAAGCTGTGAGTGGGATGAGTGGGACTAACGTGCTCACATCATCTCAGTACTGTTCCCACGCCAGCCCGGATGCTGGTATTCCTTCAGAACCAGAGGAACAGTCACATCCACACTCACGCAGATACAGACGAACACATTTCAACCCAAAGACACCTGCCCGGAGGCCCAGGAGTCTGCTAAGATGGTAGGGTCAATGGCACTCTGGAATAGCCTACCATGGACCTCTAAGTTGGCCATGGATTTGAATTCAAGAAGATGAAATGACTTATAGCTCACCTCCTGCTTCACTTAACTATACACAGTAATCCTTGTGGACGGGTAAGGCCATCTGCACAGACACACACAGGCCAAAGAGAACATGAGAAGGGGATGTGGGGTCAGGGGCTCCATACTTCTGAGACCTTTTCCTTGGAAGCTGAGATGAAATCCAGCACTGTGGGCAACAGGAAAGATGCATCATGGAGGTGGTGGCAGCTGTGGTATTGATGAAATGTAGGAGTTCCAGAGCCATTGGTGACATTCGAAATAACAGCTACAAATCTGCACTCAAGAAGTGCTTCTAAAATTTCAAAAAAGTGTTTCATATTTCAAAGTGGTTCCACATCCGTGACTCCATCTAATGCTGATAATGAGCCTGTCTACAATGTGCTGGAGAAAGTAATTGAGGTCCACACATTAATTAGCTTGTCCATGGCAACACTGCTTCTGAGCAGCAGAGCCAGGTTTTCTTAGTCCCAGTCTAGTGCTCTTTCTGCTACTTGCTTTATAAAGCAATGGGGGCCAGGTCTTGGTCAAAACCTTTCACTAAAACTTCATGTAACTCCACCGAAAACCCCGAGTCGGAAACATATGGAATCCACTTGAATATTTCCTTGATCCTTCTTGCTGCTCAGTCACACCTTTTATTTATTTATTTATTTTTTATTTGACAGGCAGAGTTAGACAGTGAGAGAGACAGAGAGAAAGGTCTTCCTTCTGTTGGTTCACCCCCCAAATGGCCACTATGGCCGCCGTGCTGCGCCGATCTGAAGCCAGGAGCCAGGTGCTTCCTCCTGGTCTCCCACGCGGGTGCAGGGCCCAAGCACTTGGGCCATCCTCCACTGCCTTCCTGGGCCACAGCAGAGAGCTGGACTGGAAGAGGAGCAGCCGGGACTAGAACCCGGTACCTACATGGGATGCCGGCACCGCAGGCAGAGGATTAACCAAGTAAGTCACGGCACCAACCCCCCAGTTGCACCTTTATTAACCAACTAAGCAGATGCACAAAGGACAGAGGACCCAAACCAATCTACTAGCTCCCCTCAGAACTCCTTAATTCAGTAAACATTCTCTGCTACGTAGAAGCCATAGTGTTACATGTTGGGAACACACAGATGAATGCAACATGGAACTGGATCTTGAAGGGCTCTTGGTTCAGTCAGAAAAATAAGGTCTCACACACACACACACACACACACACACGTGTATTATTAGGCGAGGGAAGCAGGAGGGGTACGATTCTGAAGCCAAGGATGGCTGATGGGCTTTTCCTGGAGACAGAGCGCTTCCATTCCACCACCCTAGAGAGGGACAAAGTATGCATTAGGAAAATGACCCAGGACAAGTTTTGGGAAGTAGCCGCAAGTGGAAAAAGTCTACTTCAAATTGATCTCAATTGTCTCAATAAAGGTAAGGAGGTGAGGTCACAGGAAGAGAGGGAAGGCAGCTGAGGTCACTCGGGAGGGGAAAGGGCCGGGAGGAGATGCTGGGGAGCAGACAGCAGGAAACCAGTCGGTAGAAAAGCACGAAGGCCTGCCAAGCAGCCCTGAGCGCTCTGCTGACACCGGAGAACATGCTGCGTGGGGGAATCAAACAATACTTGGCAGCCGAGAAAGTGGAGCAGGCAAAACAGGTGGTGGGGTTTTCCAGGGTTGGGCACTGGCAGATACATCAGAAGTACTGGGCTCAGGCTCGGGTGAAGGAGGATAGGCCCAACAGGAAGATGGTGAGGACTTTGTAGAAACAGCTGAGCTTGGGTCTGGGATGGAGAGGGAGCCAAAGGGGTGCTGGCATTTCCTGGTAAATAACGATCTGCCAGACGTTTATGAGAGAATTTGGCATTGCTCAGAGTGAGAAGCCTGAACTCCCTATAGATATAAATTACGTACAGCATCTGTCCAGACAGATCTGAAGCCAAGGAGAACACAGGTGGAAGAAATCCACCAGACTCTTAGCAACGTCATCTCACATCTGCCCCGGACGGAAGACCTTATTGTGTGGCTGAGCACCCGACTCAAAGTGAAATGGTTTTGGCTGCTCTGGAGATAATGGTGCTATCTCACGGGCCAGACTCAATGGCTGCTGTAGGTACTAGGGAAACAGGCAGCCCACTTACTTTGTCAGAGTTCTTGGTCCTCTGTGCTTTGGCCACATCCATAATATCTTTTACTTTTCAGTTACATGTCACTCTGCCCAAAAGTGCCCTTGAAGTTAGTAACAATGAAAACACTGTAAATAGCTTAAAAGTCAATCATCTGGTTCCCAGAGAAAGTAGAGCAAGGGATAAATCGGGAAATTAGCCTAAAAGGGAACAATGGGGGTGGGGAGGAGATTGGGAAGGGGAAAGGAAGCCAAACAAGTCAGAGCCTGGGACCCGGGGGAGAGAAAGAGGTGACAAGGGAACAGGCCAGTGTGGGGGTTTGGCCTGCTCTGGTTCATTAGGCGGGTGGCCCCTTGTCCCTTCTTACCCTCCCTCACCGCAGCTTTTTTCATTCTCCAGTTTTATGAGGATTTTAAAAGCTTCTCGATCTGGTGCTGGCAATCTTTCAGAAAAAGTTAAGACAGAGAGTTCTGTAGGGAAAAAGTCCCCAGAGGAGCCTGCCACAGCCAAGAATAGCAACAGTTGTCCCCTGTAGCTGAGGGGAAAACAAATCTTCAAGGACTTTCCGCTTGCTAGGCCTTGAGTGCTTCGGGTCCCTTGGCCTGAGAACGGAGAAGCTAATCACTTCTCTTGACTTGCTAACTGACAAAGAAGTTCCTTTGTTAATCCGGTTTCAACTAGTCTCCGGAACTCCGAGGAACAAAAGCATGACTGGGGAGGGGGGAAGGTGTAAATCAAGGTACAGCAAGCCTAGTTTTCAGCAAGCCTTGCCAGACAGGCTGCTCCAGGGCTCCTGTCCACTGCGGCCCTATCCCAGTAACGCTCCTCTTCCTCCCTTACCTCTGCCGGACTGGACTGGTGGCTTTTTCAAAACACGCTCCGCTCTGCTTGATACTAAAAAGTAAACCCACCCCAAATGCTCCCTCTTACACAAGTTACCTTTTCACAAGTTCCCTGCCCATCCCTCCATCTCTCGTCCAAAACAAACTTCTTCATAGACAAGCCAGAACTCACTGCCCCCCCTTCCACTCCTCCCCGTTCTCCCCAACCTCGGGCAACCTGGGCCTACCCAGTGTGTCTCCTGAGAGCACTGCCCAGAAAGTAACAAGTGATTTCTGCTCCACTGTAATCACACGGTCCTTCTCAGCAGCACTTGCCATGCAAACCTTCTCCTTGGTCTTCAGTGCACTTTGCTGCGGGCTCTTCAGTCATTTGTCCTCTCCTAGCTGTCTTTACTGGCTTCTCCCATTCTGCCCGGAGGCTGCTGCCTCTGTCTTGATTTTATCCACCTCCCACAGCTCCACTCCCTGCTCAATAAGAAGAAGACAGTGCACGAACTTATTTCTCAGGTCCTGTCAATTTCTCGAGCCATATCCCCATCACCGTTACAGGTTCCACTAGGGACCAATCATTAACCAAAGCCTTGTTCAGTCCCTCATTAGCTCCCAGTAGGATAATTCCAACTCTTGAGTTCTCTCAGCATCCAAAACATTGCTGCAATTCCACTAACTCTCTGTGGACATAGCTTTCTAGATCTGGTTGTATGGCTCCCCTGCTCAAAAACTATAAATTACTCTCTATTACTCTCTCTACTCCTTTCAAAATAAAACCCATACTCTTTAATGAGGCACTGAAAGGCCTTCACCATCCAGCTCCCACCTGTCTTGCAGGTTTATTTTCCTCTAAACATCTCTACCTCCCCCCACACTTCAGACATAACAGTGTCCTTGCTGATACTTAAGCCCATCCTACTCTCTCCCACCACCTGATTTCCAACCAAGTTGTTTCTTTGCCAAGAATACTCTTTTGTTACAGAATTCCCTACCTAAGGCTCTGTCCATTCTTCAAAGCTCAGCTGAAATCTGACCTCTTCCAAACTGACTTCTCAAACTTTTCTGGTTGAAATTCATGTCTCCTTTCCAATAGCACTTAAAAGAATTTTGGGGGAACTCAACTAAAGAGATTCAAGTCCATCCCACTCCTCAGTTCAGAGCAAAATATCATGAGTTTGCATCAGGTCCCTCCTTTAGTTTCATTATTTTCTTCAATCTCCACCCTCATTCCCATTCCTGCCCCCTCTCAGTGAACCTCTGTAATGTATTTGATGTCAATCCAGGATATCTATCTATCTACCTATCTACTTAGCTACTTATTCACATATTGAGTTGTTGCTGTGCTTGTGTGTGTATTTAAATTGATGTAGTTGTGTTTGGGCTATAGATATCAATTCCTGTTGTTTTTTTTTTTTAAATTCTCTTCTCATTCACTTTTTTATTTGAGATTCAGAGAGGGGGGGAGGGAGAGAGAGAAAGAAAGAGATAGAGAGAGAGAGAGAGAGAGAGAAGCTTCCATCAGGTAGTTCATTCCTCAAATATCTGTAACAGGTTGGGATGGGCAGCAAGAAGCTGGATTGAGGAGCAGAGCTGGGTCTCAAACATAGGCACTCCAATTTGGGATGTGGGTACACCAACTGGCATTTTAACCACTAGGTCAAACACCTACCTCAGATCTCATGTTATTTCTTACTTATAAAAATTTTTATTTATTTAATTTGTATGAAAGACAGAGCAACAGAGAGAGTGACAGAGACTTCCTATCCACTGGTTCACTCCCCAATGCCTGAAACAGCTGGGGCTGGGGCAGCCCAAATCCAAGAGCTGGAAACTCAAGCTAGGTCTCCCATGTGGGTGGCAAAGACCCAAGTACTTAAGCCATCACATGCTGCCTTCTAGGATGTGCTTCCACAGCAAGTTGGAATCAGGAGTGGAGCCAAGTCTCCAAGCCATGCATTCCATGAATATGGGATGCAGGCCTCCCAAGTGGTAACTTAACCACCAAGCCAAATACCTGTCCCTATCTCTTTCTTTTTAATGACAATGTCTTCAAGATCTATATTGCTATTTGCATAATGACTTTATTGCTTCTAACCCTTGTGTAATATTCCATAGTATTCATTCACCACACTTTATGTGTACATCCCTTCACTTATGGGCACCTAGTTTGCCTCTAATACGTTACACAAAGGATTCTGTGATAAAATTTCTTGTGTTTCATTTTAGAAACATTGTAATTTCTCCAGGGTTCATACTAAGGAGTGAGGTTGCTGGGTTGTAGGAATATATTCTTAGCTACTATTTTTTTTAAACTTTTATTTAATGAATATAGATTTCCAAAGTACAGCTTATGGATTACAATGGCTCCCCCCCCACAATGATTTCCCTCCCACCTGCAACCCTCCCCTTTCCTGCTCTCTCTCCCCTTCCATTCTTATAAAGATTCATTTTCAATTTTCTTTATATACAGAAGATCAGTTTAGTATACATTAAGTAAAGATTTCAACAGTTTCCACCCACACAGAAACACAAAGTGAAAAATACTGTTTGAGTACTCGTTATAGCATTAAATCTCAATGTACAGCACATTAAGGACAGAGATCCTACATGAGGAGTAAGTGCACAGTGACTCCTGTTGTTGACTTTACCAATTGACACTCCTGTTTATGGCATCAGTAATCACCCTAGGCTCTTGTCATGAGTTTCCAAGGCTATGGAAGCCTTTTGAGTTCACCGACTCTTATCTTATTTAGACAAGGTCATAGTCAAAGTGGAAGTTCTCTCCTCCCTTCAGAGAAAGGTACCTCGTTCTTTGAAGACCTGTTCTTTCCACTGGGATCTCACTCATAGAGATCTTTCATTTAGGTCCTTTTTTTTTTTTCCAGAGTGTCTTGGCTTTCCATGCCTGAAATACTCTCATGGGCTTTTCAGCTGGATCCAAATGCCTTTAGGGCTGATTCTGAGGCCAGAGTGCTGTTTAGGACATCTGCCATTCTATGAGTCTGCTGTGTATCTCGCTTCCCATGTTGGATCGCTCTCCCCTTTATTTATTCTATTGGTTAGTATTAGCAGGTACTAGACTTGTTTATGTGATCCCTTTGATTCTTAGTCCTTTCATTATGATCAATTGTGAACTGAAATTGATCACTTGGACTAGTGAGATGGCATTGGTACATGCCACCTTGATGGGATTGAATTGGATTCCCCTGGTATGTTTCTAACTCTACCATTTGGGGCAAGTCAGCTTGAGCATGTCCCAAATTGTACATCTCTTCCCTCTCTTATTCCCACTCTTATGTTTAACAGGGATCACATTTCAGTTAAATTTCAACACTTAAGAATAACTGTATATTAATTACAGAATTAAACCAGTAGTATTAAGTAGAACAGACAAAAAAAATACTAAGAGGGATAACGTATTAAATTGTTCATTAACAGTCAGGGCTATGCTGATCAAGTCACCGTTTCTTGTAGTGTCCATTTCACTTCAACAGGTTTCCTTTTTGGTGTTCAGTCAGTTGTCACCGATCAGGGAGAACATATCATATTTGTCCCTTTGGGACTGGCTTATTTCACTCATCTTAGCTACTATTGATACATGCCATCAGATCTTCAAAAAGATACACTAGTTTGTGCTCTAACAATATGTAGACATTCCATTTTTTAAAAGATTGACTTATTCAAAAGGCAGAGTTACAGACATACACACAACACACACACACAGAAAGCGAGAGCAAGAGCGAGAGCGAGCGAGAGAGAGAGATGCATGGATGGATGGATGGATGGATGTTCTATCTACTGGTCCACTCCCCAAATGGCTACAAAAGCCAGGGCTGGGCCAGACCTGACCCAGGTGTCCAGAGCTTCATCTGGATCTCCCACATGGCTGCACAGGTCCATTCACTTGGGCCATCCTCTGCTGCCTTCTCAGAACCATTGAAGAGCTGGGTTTTGATGCTCATATGGGATGCAGGCATTGCAGGCAATGGTTCAACCCACTGTGCCACAACACTGGCTCCGTAGGCATCCCTTTTCCCAGTGTGTTCATACATACTGGGCATTAAGTGACTTTATACTTTTTGTGACCCTGATGAGTATAGTTTGATATTACACTGTTATTTTAATTTGAATAGTAGCAAAATCAATCATCTCTTCATAGGCTTGTTACCTAATCCAGTTTCCACTTGTGTGAGTTGTCCATTCTGTGACTTTGATTTGTCATTTTATTTTATTTTATTTTATTTTATTTTATTTATTTGACAGGTAGAGATATAGAAAGTGAGAGAGAGAGACAGAGAGAAGGGTCTTCCTTCCATTGGTTCACCCCCTAAATGCGCCGATCTGAAGCCAGGAGCCAGGTGCTTCTTCCTGGTCTCCCATGCAGGTGCAGGGCCCAAGCACTTGGGCCATCCTCCGCTGCCTTCCTGGGCCACAGCAGAGAGCTGGACTGGAAGAGGGGAAGCTGGGACTAGAACCCGGTGCCCTTATGGGATGCCGGCGCCACAGGCGGAGGATTAACCAAGTGAGCCACGGCGCCGGCCCCTTGCTTTGCCATTTTAATGATTATGTTTGCTGCCCTTTTGCTTGCTAATTTACCAGAGTTCCTTGGACACTGTAATTATCAATGCCTTGTCAGTTTTAGATATTGCAAATAGCTCCTTCCAGCCTATCATTTGTCTTAACAGAATTTCTCTATGGTATTCTTCATTGAGTTGAAAGTCTTAGAGTTGCTGACCTTTTGACCTCATGTTTTGTGATTTGGAGTCCTATTTAAGAAGTCCTACACCATGTCGAATTCTACCTTTATAGATTTATGTCTCACGTTACGGAATGCAGTAGCAAGCCAACTTCATTTTCTCCATCTAGCAGTGCTTCTCAGTCTTTTTCAGGTCCTGGCACCAAGAGAACATGATTGCACATGCTCAGCATAATGTGGTAAACTGCTGGGGCTGCTCATAGTCAGAGGTAGAGGCCACCAGGCCGGGAGGCTCAGTCAGTTTGGGTCCTGCGTGGCTATCCTAGGGTCTAGGAAATCAACAGTTCCACACCTATAGTTCATTTGTGGCTGGTAATGTGACACACTAGTTGGTGAGCTCTGTCCCATAGTAATTCAGTCTTTCTAAAATGAAACAATCATCCTTCCCCTGCTGTGCGATTGCTTTTATCTTATATTCACCTGGTTCTGAACTCTATATTCTATTCCTTGGGTTCATTGGCCTTTTATTGTGCTAGCCCTGCTTATTATCATCAGTATTATTATATCACTGTAGCACGTCTCCACTGCTGAAAGGCAAGTCTTGAGATTGGTGGTGTTGAGCAGTGGAATGAGCTGCCACCTGGGAAGCTGGCATCCCATATAAGCACTGGCTCACCTTCTGGGCTACTCTGCTTCTGATCCAGTTCCCTGTGAAGGCAGTGGAGGGTGACTCAAGTGCTTGGAACCCTGTCACTCACAAGGGGACCCAATGGAGTTCCAGATTCTTGGCTTTGGCCCGGCCCAGTCCTGGGCATTGTAGGCATTTGGGGAGTGAACTGGTGGATGGAGGATCTCTCTCTGCCTTTCAAATAGATAAATAAATTTTATTTTAAAAAGAAAGGCAAATATTTCACTTATTTTTTTCAGAGTCAAATGTCATATCCCAAGACATCCATTCCTCAATATATATTTTAGAATAAGTTTTTCAAGTTCCTTAAAATTCCCTTCCGGGTTTCTCATTGGACTGACTTTCAATTTACAGATTTGGGCAAAGTTGGCATCTTTGTAATATTAAGTCATCCCATCAATCAACATGATGTATTCCATCACTTATTCAGATCTTTTATGTCTATTAGTAGAATTAACTGTTAAATGCCTAATATACTTTTTGTTAGGTGAATTATTAACAAAAAATAATATGTTTTGCAGGTGTTCATTTTTGTTGTTGTTGTGAATGGTAATTTTACACAGAGAACTCTGTGCCTATATCATTATATTCAGGGTGTATCTTGGACTAGAATTCTATCTAATACCTGTTTCCCAAACTGGGCTTGTATCATCTAAAACTGGGCCTCTATCTGGTTCACCCTTCATTCCACTCCCCTTTGCCAAAATAGGTGCTCACTTAATATTGGTTGAAATGAACTGAAGAGACTGTGAAGTACTTCAGCATGCTTTGGAAATTATTATCCACAAAATTTTTTGACAAAATGCCATGTGATTCTCATTTAAAAATAGATTAACCATGTTCTTTCAAATTAAATATTGGAAGAAAGAGAAAATAGATTAATAATTAATGCATAGTTTTAAATTATTAATAGGTTCATAATTAAACCAATATAAAAGATGGATGGGGAAGGATCCCTGAAATTGAATAGAAACAGAAATAAATGGAGTAAACTGTGGCGGGTTAGAACTGGAAGGGGTATATGGGAGACTTTAGGGGTGATGATAATTTTGTATATTTGAGGTCTCTTCATGATTACATGGGTGCGTTAACTTTGTAAAAATTCTTTGTGAATTACAGTTATGATTTGGGATGTTGTATATATAATATCATGTAATTTAGAAGTTGTAAAAGATAAAAAATGGGACTTATAGGAGGTTGGCAAGTAATATAAATGTACATAAAATCCTGGGGCATAATAGTAACACCCAGCACTTACACTATGTCAGCTCTGTGCTAAGAACCCCATAAGGATGGTCTCAATTAATGTTCAGACAAGCCCGATGAAGTAGGTGTTATTATAATTTCTATTTTACTTATGAGGAAAATGAGACCAAGAGAAGTTAAATAACTACCCATAGTCATTCAGTTGAAAAATAGTAGAAGTACTAACCAAATTCAGTCAAATCCATGCAATCTGACTCATAGATACTATGTTGAATCACCATTCTGTAATTAGTGATCTTGAGTTCTTCATCCATGGAATGAGCTAACAGTGTACCAAAAATATTAGAAAAGAATTTGCATATCTAGTGAACATGAACAGACTTTTTTCACTGTCATTCCCTAAATAATACAGTATAACAGCTATTTACATAATGTTTACATTGTATCCAATTTTATAAGTAATCTCGGGGTATGCAGTTGCTCCTCAGCATCTGTGGGGAGATTGGTTCCAGAACCCCTGTGGATACTAAAATCCACAGATGTTCAAGTACCCTATACAAAATGGTGTTGTATCTGCTTACACCCCACACAATCCTCTCCTATACTTTAAATCATCTCTAGGTAATGTATAATGCCTAACACAATGTAAATGCTATGTAAATAGTTATTAGCATGTATTAGAATATAATGACAAGAAAAAAGTCTATGTTCAGTACAGATGCAATTTTTCCTCCTGGACATTTTCAATCCATGGTTGGTTGAAACCCACTGATGTGGAACCCATCCATATCCACATGGACGGCCGACTGAATGTACATAAAGCTTAGAGTGCTGAGAGAAAAGTCTTCTGGGGACAGAGCCATTTTCAGAGTGCTATGTTTTGACCATAACCTAAGCTGTCACCATTTCTATGGGCCTCAAACTGGAAGCCCTCAAGAAGAACAGGGCTCTAGATCCAGTCTTCTGCAAGATTGTTCTGATGCTTCCTCCTGTTTCCTTTCCAAAATGATGGGTCAGAAGAGGAGCATTTTCTTCTTGTTTGATAAACTTTTTATTTTGAAATAACCTTAGATTTATAGAAAACTGCTAAGCTAGCAGAGAGTACTGGTATACTCTTTATCCCCATCATCTGGCTTTCCTCATGTTAGTATCTTAGATAACTATTGTACATTTATCAAAACTAAGGAATTAGCACTCACATAATACTATTAACAAAACCCATTCTTTATTCAAATTTCACCAGTTTTTATACTAATATACTTTTTCTGTTCTGGGATCAAAGCCAGGTTACTTCATCACATTTAGTAAAGTACATTAAACTTTGTTTTTAAAATCATGGTAAAAATCCCTAATATAACAGTTACCCATTTAACCATTTTAAATGTATAGTTCTGTGGCATTAAGTACATTTACATTGTTGTGTAACTATTGCCAACATCCATCTCCAGATCTTTTTCATCCTCTCCAACTGAAACCAGTAAGATGCATTTTTATAACAAAGAAAACCTGGAGTCCAGTGTAGCTGGAGCCAAAGAGAAACAGGACCATGCAGTTAACAATGAGAGTTACAATAAGACCAGATAGGGAGGTTGATTTATATAGGAACCATGGAAACAACTAAGTATGAGTCATACATTTAAGAAACATGTAGGGGGCTGGTGCTATGGCATAGCAGGTAAAGCCACAGCCTGCAGTGCCAGCATCCCATATGGGCATTGGTTCGAGTCCTGGCTGCTCCAATTCCAATCTAGCCTTCTGCTAATGGTCTGAGAAAGCAGTGGAAAATGGCCCAAGTCCTTGGGCCCCCGCATCCACAAGGGAGACCTGGAAGAAGCCCTTGGCTCCTGGCTTCAGATCAGCCTGGTTCCAGCTGTTGTGTCCATTTGGGGAGAGAACCATCAGATGGAAGATCTCTCTCTCTCTCTCTCTCTCTCTCTCTCTCTGCCTCTGTAATGCTGTCTTTCAAATAAATAAATAAATAAATAAATAAGTCTTTAAAAATATGAAACATGTAGATTGGTGAACCCTCTACTAAACAAATCTTTGGTGATAATAAACGAAACAACAAATTTGAGTGAAATCCATAACCTCAACAACAGCTGCAAATGGTTTTGAGAGGAGACAATTCTGTGAAAACAACGCAAAAGTAAACAAATCACCAGGAAGAACTAGGGGACTTCACCTCTGGTTCAGAAGAGCACCAAAGACTGGTCACGTGCCACACTGTCTGGCAGTCACCCAGCAATGTGCACGGTGCCTCAGTGATCAAACCCCGAATCTGGATGTCTCTGGTGGCCTTTCCAGTCCCACCAGCATGCCATCTCATATGTTCTGTATCATCAAGCAATGGTTGGATGACTGTGCAGCCAAGCATCTGGTACTAGGGATAATCCTATAATAGGTAAAGAACTCACATCTCACATTGCTACGGTAAGTATTTGACTACAGAAAGAAAGGAAGATTCTCTGGAGTAGAAACATGTTACACGCTCTTCATCAGTGCTTCTCAAACTGTATTGTGCACACAAATCACCTAGGGAGCCTATTAAAATACAAGTTCTGATTCAATAGATAAGGGGTGAGATCCCAGAGTGGAGACCCAAGGTTCTGCATTTCTAACAAGCTCACAGATAATGTTGACGCTGCAGTCCATGTTGATCCATGGACTGCACCTGGAATAGCAAGGCTATGAACCAGTAATTCTCAACTTGGCTGCATCTTGGAATCATGTAGGAGCTTTGAAAAATACTGAAGTGGGGCCAGCATTATAGAGCAGTGGGTAAAGCCACTACCTGTGATACCAGCATCCTATATGGGTGCTGGTTTGTGACCTAGCTGCTCTGCTCCTGATCCAGCTCCTTGCTAATGGGCTGGGAAAAGCAGTGGAAGATGGCCCGAGTGTTTGGGCCCCTGCCACCCAGGTGAGAGACCCAGATGAAGCTCTTGGCCCAGCACTGGCCATTGTGGCCATCATGGCCATCCAGGGAATGAATCAACCGATGATAGATCTGTCTTTTCCTCTCTGTAACTCTGACTTTAAAATAAATAAATCCTAAAAAAAATACCCTGATCCTGGGTCCCATTCCTAGACAATTTGATTGAATGAATTGGTTAATTGGTTAAGGGTATATTATATGCTGAATTGTCTCCCAGAATTCACATGGTAAAGCCCCAGTCTTCATATGGCTGTATTGGAGATGGTTCAGTGAGGTCATAAGGGTAGAGCCCTGATCCATGCCCTTATCAGGAGAGGAAGAGACACCAGAGCCCCCTCTTGCCATGGCAGTACAAAGCAAGGAGACCCCTGTCATATAGAGTCAGAGAGAGATCCCTTACCAGACCCCAACTATGCTGCCACCATGATCTCAGACTTACAGCTTCCAACATTGTGAGAAAATACATTTGTATTATGGATGTCACCCAGTCTATGGCATTTTGCTGTAGTAGCCCAATCTGACTAAGAATATATGGTGTGGCTCAGGCAATGGAATTTGTAAAAAGCTCCCAGGGTGATTATAAGGGACAGATGAGGTTTTGCAAACCTCTGTTCCAGTAGCTGGACTGATGTAACATCAAAGTCGCATTACCTGTGTAAAGCTACCAGATATGCCCGGAGAAGCATCAGCCCACATTAGAAATTAATTAGAGGATAGACATGAGCCCCTCTCCTGTTTAAGTCAGTCATAGCCATCAGGACACGAGTGCCTTACCCAAAGCTGGGACAGCTTAGGAGGCATTTATGAAATGACAGCTGCCACATTTTCTCTTTTAATTCTATTCAAGAGAAAGGCTGACAACAATGTTATAATTTGTATTTTCTGTTTGTGAGCTTAACCAAGGCATGGGATCCCCTCTTATCTGAGTAGGCATTTGGGAAATACTGTATGGGATGAACTCTTTTTTTTTTTTTAAGATTTTATTCATTTACTTGAGAGGTAGAGTTATAGATAGTGAGAGGGAGAGACAGAGAAAAAGGTCTTCTATCCATTGGTTCACTCCCCAGATGGCTGCAATGGCTGGAGCTGCGCTGATCCGAAGCCAGGAGCCAGGTGCTTATTCCCTGTCTTCAACGTGGGTGCAGGGGCCCAAGGACTTGGGCCATCTTCTAATGCTTTCCCAGGCCATAGCAGAGAGTTGGAGTGGAAGTGGAGCAGCTGAGACTAGAACCAGCGCTCATGTGGGATGCTGGTGCCACAGGCGGAGGATTAACTTACTGCGCCACAGTGCTGGCCCCTGGGAAGAACTCTTTAGATATGTTCAGCAAGAGTTTTTTGCTTCCTACACAGGAGACTGATAGGATGGCTATCAAACACATGTCTGACTATACCAAGCAAGTTGCACTGCTATAATGTGTTATTTAGTGTTCACTTTAAGGCAACATTTTGAGAACTGGGGTGCTCAGAATCAGCAATGAGTTTGGTCAGAAAAGGACAGGTTTAATCTGAAAAACTCTTACAGCAAAATCATAGGATTAGGTGAGATAAATCAAGGGGTTTAGTTGGTCATCTACTGTGCATTGTTAGTCACCAATCAAAAAAGCAAACAAACAAACAAAAACCATGCCACTCTGAACTCAGTTTGCTTAGTCTCTGCCTCTCCTCGGGCTAAGCAATAATGCCACAATTCCCCACATCTCAGGCCTAAGGTGCCTGGAAACACACATCTACACACTTGCCTGGCTGAAAGGCACTGTTGCTTCCCAGCCCAGATGCCGAGTAGAAACTAATCATGGAATTTTCACCGGACGGCTGTGACGGTTGAATGAAAATATTTGATAGTAAAAGTACTTTGGAAAAGGATTCACTACTACATGAGCATGATCCAAACATAGGGATTAAGCAGTGAGAGTGTTTGAGTGTGCTGAGGTGGTGGGGATGAGTAAGCTTTAGACTGGTTGTCATAACCACAATTTCTTGCCCACATGAAGATGATCAAGAAATAATAATAAAAAACCCTTCTAATAGCTTCCTTGGTTTCTTTTGCTAGTTAGTTCCAGGCACTCACCAGAAAAGAGCTGGTTCCAGTGGCCACAGAGCTGGGCTTGACCCCAGAGCAAAGAGTTATCTATGTTAAGACATCATTCAGATATTCCTTGGCTGCATTAGTGGAGAGTAAAAGGAACATATTCCTGGGCAGCCAGTCATGTGCTACAACAAACAGGGTTCTTACCAATTCTCTCCCAACTAACAACTTGGCAGAAGTAGGATTTTTTTTTCTTTCACTAACAGAGCTAGAAGCTTGCTAGGCATAAAATCACAGAGGAAAATACTTCCTCTGTATATGTGACAACACAAAAACACCTCTTTCACAAACATTCCCACTTAGCCTAAAAGACGTAGACTATTTCAACAGAAGGGGGCACGCATGCATGCATGCACACACATGAACAGATCAGCCCAATAACATTCCAACTGCTTTTATCTAAGAAGCCTCCTTTATCAGTCTGCATTTTGATCCTCCCTCCCTTCAGACACTTACAACAGAAGGCGTGCTGCTGTGAGATGTTTTTGTCATTAATTAGCTCAATTAAATGGTGCACTGAACAGAGGGAACACCATGTTATTGTTAGCATTTACAGGAATCACACAGAAGGAATTCCAGGTCCAGTGGGTAAGGCTGAAAAGCTGCTTATGCCTGAACCACTTCTCATCCATGCGCCCCCAACCCTCAACCAAAGCTGTGGCTTATTGACCAGTGTCATTGTATCTGGCCAAGCAAAAGCTCCAGATTGCTGCTTAGCCAGGGGTGAAAATGATCATCTGTCCCAGGCACATCAAGACAGAGGTTGCTAATGAAATAAGCTCTTGTGATCTTCTGCACAGGAGCCCCCTAGAAGCAGGGCTCAGACTCCATATTGCCATACACAGGTGGGATTAGTGAGCAAGCCTTACACCCAGACCTCAAAAGTGCACATGCTAGCAGAGGAAACAATGTGGTACTTTGGCTACTGTTATCTGGAGCCAGGGTAGGTCCCAGTGACCCGACAGAAGCCATTCAAGCCCCATGGTGTCATATAGTTCTGGGCAGCAACCCAAATGTATTCTAGATTTCTCAAGAGGCAAATGGCTGGCAACAGATGCAAGAATTGAGAGGTCAGAGCAAACTTTTGACAGAGGTGCAAACCAACATTTTAATAGATGGTTTAGAAGCAGCCAAGAAAGAGATAAACATGTCAAACCCAAGCTGCTTCTAGCTCTGTTCTTCTTTTCCTCTCTGTTTCCATGGCATTGATCACTTGGGTGCCACTGAAATAATTGCCTTTTCTCTGTTATCTCAAAGGAGGTCTGGAACTGCCAACTGCTCCATCTCCATTTTCTTCATTTCTTTCAAGTAAGTTAGAGTCAAATGATATGGTTGGAATTTCAGGGGTGTCACTTGTTAGCACCTACTAGCCATGTGATCCTGGGCAGACAACCTCTGTATGTCTCAGTTTTCTTATCTTCTAGCACCTACTTCTCAGGGTTGTTTTAAGGATTAGATAAGACCATCTATTTGTATTGGTTACAATTCCTGAATGCAAGCAACAGAAATCAACTCTGAATACATTAAGTAAAAAACAGGATTACTGGAAGGATGTAGAGCATGGGTAGGCACACGTTTTCTGCTCAGGACCAGATGGTAAATATTTTAGGCCTTGTGGGCTATACTCTTTCTGTTGCAACTACTCAACTCTACCTCTATAACACAGAATGAGTCAGAGACAACACATAAACAAACAAGTATAGCTGTGCTCCAGTTAAATTTTCATAGGACAAAAGGTAGTGATTCAGATTTATAGTTTTCCTATCTGTGCTATAAGGACTTCCAGAATAGACTAAAGGGTGGAGGAGATCTTGGAAGTAGGACAACAGGTGCAGTTTGGCCAGGATAACCATGGCCACAGCCACGGATTCACTCAGTGAATTCTGTTTAATCATCTTAGCTTCAGTTGCTCCGAATTGAAGGTTCCAGGGAAAGTGTCCTATTGACACATCAGTCCTGTGCCCACATTCTAGCTACCCAGGAAGAGCAAAAAGTGCATTTGGCTTCCTTTGGTTTTCACAGTGAGAGATGGATCCCACTGCATACCAAGACTCATCTGAGTACAATGGGGGATTCTTTCCAACTAGTAAAGGTAATTGGAAATTGAGTGATTTAGAGAAACGACACATTCACTACGACCCATAAGGTTCTTGGCACAGTGCCTTGCTCATAGAAAGCTCTTGGTGATGGTGATGGTGATGGTGATGGTGATGATGATGAAAGCAATGGCACAATGCCTGATCCATATGTGTGCTCAATAGGCACTACTCTGGCTGGTGCCGCGGCTCAATAGGCTAATCCTCCACCTAGTGGCGCCGGCACACCAGGTTCTAGTCCTGGTCGGGGCGCCAGATTCTGTCCCAGTTGCCCCTCTTCCAGGCCAGCTCTCTGCTGTGGCCAGGGAGTGCAGTGGAGGATGGCCCAAGTGCTTGGGCCCTGCACCCCATGGGAGACCAGGAGAAGCACCTGGCTCCTGCCTTCAGATCAGCGCAGTGCACCGGCCGCAGCGCGCCAGCTGTGGCGGCCATTGGAGGGTGAACCAACGGCAAAAAGGAAGACCTTTCTCTCTGTCTCTCCCTCTCACTATCCACTCTGCCTGTCAAAAACAAAAATAGGCACTACTCTTTTCCTCTGCTCCTCCTTTTCTCCTCTCCCTTGTGGACTCTTCCATAGCTCACTTTTTTCCCTTCATTCTTCACAGGCAGCATAGCATAGCAGGGCATAGATTCTGGAAGGTGCTGGGCTTACTCCTTACTCTGATACTCCCAGGCAATGTGATCTTGGGCAAATTGTTTAGTCTCTGTTTCTGGAATGTTGATGATAATAACACTTGCCTCATAGTTGGCCTAAGGATTAACTGAATCAACTTAGATAAAGTGCTTAGAACAATGCTTGGTACATAAATATTTATTAGTGCTATTCTCTCTGTTCTTCTGTCTGCTCTACTGCCACTGTTTCAACATCCTGATTGATTGTTCTATCCAAGCTTCATCCTCAAAGTTCTTGATGCCTTCAGAGACCATTTCTGTTGGGATGCCAGGTTATCAGCTGAACCAGTTCATCACTCCAAATAATTGCCCCGAAACCTCAGATTTGAGGCCTGAGTCACCACTGATTCCCCTCCCTCCCTTCATCTATTATTGATCACCAAGATTTGCTTATGCTTCCTGTGCAATGTCATCTGCATCTATCCTTTCTTTCCCATTGCCATTATATTTACTTTTCAGGCATAAGGTTTTGAAACAAACAGCGTACTTCTGCTTTCAGCCTCCTCTCTACCCTTCACGGCTGCTAATGCATTTCGTACACACTGACCAGATTCCTAAAAGGTTAAAGGGTTAAAGTCTACAGATCACTAAGCTACTCAAAAGCCTTGGGTATCTTTCTCTACCCCATGCAACTTAAACCCATTCCAAGAGCGGGATTCAGAGGTCCCATAGCCCATTCCCTCTTCATGAAATTAACCATATGAAAAAGCTGGGCATCCATATATGGTTTCTGGGAAAGAGGAGAGGATATGTAGTTGTCAACAGATTTTTAAAGGGTTTGCAGTCCCAAAATGTTTAATGCTTTAAAATTCTGCTATCCAGTACAGTAGGTGCCCTGGTACTGAATAGGGCATTGCAAGAAGGTTCTCTGGAGTGTGAGAAAAAAAAATATTACAACTGGGGCTGACTCCATACTAGAACTTCTGCTTGTTGTGCTAGTATCCCACATGGGTGCCGGTTTGAGTCCCGGCTGCTCCACTTCCAATACAGCTTCCTGCTGATGGCCTGGGAAGGCAGTGGAGGATGGCCCAAGTCCTTGGGCCCCAGCACCTATTTGGGGGACCCAGAGGAAGCTCCTGGCTACTGGCTTTGGATCCAGCTCTGGCCATTGCAGCTATTTGGGGACCAAACCAGCAGAAGGAAGATCTCTCTCTCTGTCTCATCCTCTGCCTGTAACTCTGCCTCTGAAATAAATAAATATTTAAAAAATTAGAATTTTATTGTTCATTTTATTATATCATCCTGTAGAATTTTTGTATGCTTCATAACATATTGTGAATGTCCGTGTGCCCCTGCACCCACATGGGAGACCTGGAAGAGGCTCCTGGCTCTGGATCAGCACAGCTCCAGCCATTGCAGCCAACTGGGGAGTGAACCAGCTGATGGAAGACCTCTCTCTATCTGTCTCTACCTCTCTCTGTAACTCTGTTTTTCAAATAAATAAAATAAATCTTAAAAAATGTGTATTATGGCATACATTTACTATGAAAGAATCATACATGGATTTTAATTTTTTGCACCAAAATAAACTTATCTTTTAATTCTATTTTCAATGAATTTTTTCAAGTGCCCTTGTATATTATAGCTCATTTCCATGTATAGATATTAGTTCAAGTTTGCATAGATTATCCTCTTCCTTTTTCTCTGCATATTGGAAAAATCCTACCTCCATCAAAAGCTTATTTGGAAGTCAGTCCCAAAAAAAGGACAACTATCATATGCTTTCTCTGATATACAGTAGTTAATATAGAATACAAAAAATGTATAAGAATGAAACAGACATCTTGTGATTTGATTGTTGTTTTTAGCCCTTGTTTGTCTCCCTGTGCAACTGTGGTCTTTCTACTTTTTACTTGTGGACCACTATGGTTATTGGTGCAGTGGACCTGTGATTACAGAATGAACTGAAATTATGTATTTGCAAAAAGAAAAAAAGGAAGGAAGGAAGGCAGGGGATTGAGGGTTGGGGAGTTGGAGGGAGGGCATCCTGGTTATCTTCCTAGAATTGTAACTATGAAACATGAAATCTGTTCTCTTTATGTAATTAATTTTTAAAGCATTTACTCTGACTGTTCTGTCTACTTTGCCACTACAGAACTCTCTGTTCGTCCACTTATTATTGAACTTAAGCAGACAATTCTTTAATGTGTTAGTTGCATATTTTACTGACTTTATCTCCCACTTTTGTCTCTAAAAGCAAGTTCATTAAGGAGAGACTATAGAAATACTTTCCATATCCTCTATAGGACTCAATGCTGTGTTGGAACTCATGCTGAACTCAGGCAAAGCAATAAACTTCTTGGGATGTAATGGGAAATAGCACCTTCTGCTGTTTCTACCACTTCTAAGACTCTCATGGGCAGATAAGTGAATTCACATGAAGCAGACATTCTCTAGTACTTGCTGATGGTCTAGAAATGTGATGTCAAAGAGGTAAAAAACCTGAGAGGTAAGATTCTGTCTAGTCATCCCAGAAAGCTTTGTACTCAACAGTTCACTTCCTCAGGGGTCCCAATTTTCTGTTAAGACTAATTTGCTAAATGCATTTGAAGGGTAAAGTATTAACAACTGATAATATATTTAATGCATGATCCTGGCTCAGATAATGGCTGCACTCAAAGACCTTTACTGCAATGAGGAATGATTGTTGGTGTAGGCACTAACAGGGTTTGCTGGGGAGATCTGGGCTTGAGGTTTCCTCATGCCCTTGACATCACACCCAAAAATGAATAGGCAAAAAGGGAAAAATGGGCTCTTTCTTTTACTTGTAGAATATTATGGCTATTGGTGCAGTAAGCCTCCGATTTTTTTTCCCATACAATGTGGTGAGGTGCCTGTCTGAGGTCACCGTAGGTACTAGAGCCCCGTTCTCTCCATTCCTTCCATGGCATGCACCTCTTTCCTTTCAGGAGCCTGAATTATGCAACATACAATCTGTGAGTAAAATGCTTCCCACTGCAAAGTTCAATGTATGTTACAGTGGCATTGAAGACATGGAGGCTGAAACACTTCAAAATCCAAATAGCTCTAGTTTTGAAGTTAGATTTGTTGCAATGGTTCAACAGCTCTCAGACTGTGGAACTGTGCAAATGAAGCTCCAGGAGTACCCCATCCCCATCTCTGTTCCTCGGGAAGCCTAGAAGATCAGAGGAAAAGCCAACGCATCAAGCCAGGAGACGGTAGACTTCCAGTGCGCTTTAAAGTGCCTGCTCTCTGTGGAGCACTGCCTTTTACTTTGTCTTTGGGCTGGTGGCAAAGGAGCTCCAACAGCTGGAGGCCTGGAGTAAGACCTCCAACAACTCCCTGAGAAGGACAAGAGTGAAACAATAGGTCGTGGTGTTTAAAACTTCCCTCCGCTACAAAGTGCCAGATGTGCATTAGGCAAACATCCTGAGATGAACTCTTTAACCTATCTCAATTCTTCTTGGCCAAAGTCTATGAAATAATTCCAGCCCCCTTGTCATCACTTACATGATCTAGAGAACTTCATGGGCATTGATGACAAGGCTGTCAACCTCTCCCTAAAGCGCCATTCCTTTGTGTGCACAGGCTCCCCTTCCAGTCTGCTCAAATCTCTGGAGGACAGGGGCCTTTGTCTCGAAAATCCCTCCCTTCACAGTACAATCAGGGCTTAAGTGACTCCCTGGGCCTGTAGAACCAGTCACAATGACCCACGCTTCCTGCCCTGAGAGCCCAGAATTCATGACCATGCAGATAAATGAATTACACACTTGGCCAGAGATTAAGCCTGGTCCTTTGTACAGCAACCTCCGAGGTCTGGGGGAAGATTTGACCTGTCAGGATCTGTGTTCATTCCGCCTTGATGAGAGGCAGAGCAAAGCGGTCCTGCCTGTACAGTCCCACACCCTGGGGTGTGATAATCAGCAAATTGCAGACAAGGAATTGGCTATTGCCCGATTCTCATTGTCCAGGGCCCGGGCTGAACTGCTCTGTGGCTGGCAAGCTGTCTTTCTGACTCCAGATGGCAGACGCACCTCTCACCAGGCGAGCCAAGGCAGAAGAGCCTCCTGAGTTGAGGTGCCAGCCAGGCAGGGGCCAGAGAGGCGTTTCAAAAGGCCCGAAGCACAGAATTCCACACAGGGACTGAGTCAGGAGCGAAGCCTGGGTCTCAGCTCTGTTTCTGTGGCAATAAGCCCAATGACTGAGGTATAGCTGGGAGACTGAGAACATCTTCTGAACAAGGAAAACATACAACTTGCTGCTGCAAATGGACTCCCTAACACGCCAGCTGAGTATGTGAATCACTTAAAAAGCAGATATCGGCAGATTCTTGGAGGCTTCTGTATGCCACTGTGAGCTGTGCATTGTCTGACAGGTAACATTCTTGTCTTGGCCAGCTGCTCCTAGCTCCCTCACATCTCTGCTCCAGGGTCTCTTCTTCAAAGATGTCTATCCCATTGCCCCAGTCCACAGCAGATTCCATTGTCATGTTCTCCAGTCACATATGGTCATTTTCTTCCACAGTGCTCATCGTAACTTTTAAATATCTCCCTTTGCTTTGCTCATCTGTTTAACAAATATTTGTTACACACTGGCTCTGCAATTCTAGACTCTGTAGATACAGCAGTGAATGAACTAGACAACATGCCCTGCCCTCAAGTAGCTTACGTTATAGTAGGGGGGAGATAGAAAAATGAAATTTTAAATAGTAAAGAGTCAACCATACGTTTTCAAACTCAAATTTTTATGCAACAAGTTTTAAACAGGTCAATACATACCCTATCATATACAGTTATGTTTCTTTTTTTCTAGTTCAGATAAATTTGATCTTTTTTAAAAGAATAATTTATTTGAGAGGCAATTACAGACAGAAAGAGGGAGAGAGAGAGAGACAGAAAGAGAGATAAAGAGACAGAGGCCCATCATCTACTGGTTCACTCCCCAAATGGTTGCAATGGCTGCAGCTGGGCTGATCCAAAGCTAGGAGCCAGGAGCTTCTCCTTGGTCTCCCACGTGGGTGCAGGGGCCCAAGGACTTGGGCCATCTTCCACTGCTTTCCCAGGCCATTGCAGAGAGCTGGATCAGAAGTGGAGCAGCTGGGACTCGAACCAGCACCCATAAAGGATGCTGGTACACAGGCAGAGGCTTAACCTACTATGTCACAATGCCAGAGGCTTAACCTACTATGTCACAGTGCCAGCCCCAATAAATCTGATCTTAACCCAAAATAACAAAGTAGTCACCAGCAAAAGAAAATAATCATCCACATAGCCATTTCCACAGGCTGTTAAATCAACAAAACTTGTTCACATTGTACTATGTATATACCTTTATAATAACATTCACCTCCCTGGATTGTGATGGTTAATCTCCTGGTCTCCTTCTATCTTTGGGGAGTGAACAGTTTGAATGCAAGGACTATGTCTTATTCATATTTGTATCCCTAGAACTCAGTTATGTGTTGAAGAAATATTTGTTGAAATGAGAATCCTGGCACGCCATTGTAGGTACTGGGACCACTCAGTAAATTTCGATATAAAAGTTCAGGAACTAAGTAAGAAAAGAGGATAGATCCAGCTCAGCTGAGTCCAGGCCAGGTTGCAATAGATCCAGAACCCCCAGTTCTTGCCCACCTTGGAGGGGGCACTGTGCGATTCACAATCCCCTGCTCAGCCCCTAGGAATTTTATTCTAGGATCTGTGGGTTCCTATGAGCCTCGTCTTTCAGAGGGTCCATTAATTTATTAAGGCATTTATTAGAGATTACAGCAGATCTTTTATGTAGTGGAGACTATGCAAGTTTATAGAATTATTTGGTTCATTAAGGCCTAAGGGTAAACCCTTTATCATTAGCAGCAAAAGCATTCCTGGCTCACAAGGTACACTCAAGTGAAGATGGCAAAAAGAGTTTCCTGTTTGAGGACTGACTGGGGCCCTGAGCTGTTTTCCAATTGATCATTTTTTTTTGATTGTCTGAGACTTCAGTTGCAAGACGTGTAGGAGATAGGAAAAAAAATGCCTCGGGATCCCAGGACAGTACCCCAAGGCTGCTTGTTTCCTATGGGCTATAGCCCTGCTTCTTCGCAGGTCATTTTCTTGTCATTTATGAATCCTTCTAAGAGAGAAGTGCCACAAACATCCTAAACTGCAAAGGTTTGACTGAGCAAGATTTTACTGAGTATTTCAGTGGGTTATCTGTAGCCCTACAGGGTGTACTTAATCTAAAGGAAATCGCTTTCACTCTACAACCTTCATCCCTACAGTGGCTAAATAGGATTTTAGTGAAAGTCCTCCCAGACAATGGCAGCTGACATCAGGGGACTCCTGTAGTGAGGTTTGAATGAACACCCTCCTACTCCCAAAGGACTTGTAACATTGCACTGTAATCCATACAAAGGTAGACAGATATTACTTGTTAATGCACATTGAAAAAATAATAAAATACAATAATAATTCAAAAACAACTTGACATGTTGATTTGTTCAAAGGCAAGGGGAATAATGAGTTCTAGTCTACGGAAGGAAAAAAAAAGCTGAAATCAATCAACTGTCCATGTCGAATGCACATTAATGCTGGCGTGTCCATTTTACATAGCGCATACACTTCTCTAATTCTTGTATCAACAGAGGTGCTAATACCAGTAGGCACTCTGAATATTAGTTTTGCTTATCTTGAGGAATTGTGCAGAATGAAAAAGGGGTGAGAGGTGAGGGTATGCCTGGACCCTGGGGGGCTGGGGTCCAGTGAATGGGGAGAAGGGAAGTTAAACCTCAAGAAACCATCAGCGGGGTGAAGCATTTTGTTTACCTTACCTTATCTGGGCAAATCCTGACTTCTCAACACTGAGTGATTAAAAGAAAGAAAGAAAGAAAGCAACAATGAAAAATGGTGCCTGAGGGACAAAGCAAACTCTGACCAAGTTTTGTATAAACTCTTCTCTAGATCTGCCAGGGAAGCTTTCCAAAAGTTTGAAGCCCTAAGAAGGCTCTACCCCTCTGGAGGGCACACTTACAAAGAACCCCCAGTGTTAGTTCTGCTGATTGCTCAAGCCACTTTAAGTCCCGCGGGGGGCGGGGGGAGACAAAGGCAAGGCACCCCTGAATCGAGGGGGAGGGGCTACTTCCTGAAGAGAGCTGTCACAAAGTTCTGTTCTGAGGACCTGCTGTTTGAATTGGACCAAGGACAGGCTCTGCATTATCTTGAAGAGTCTGCCTTAGTGCTCCACACTTTAGTAGCTCTGAAAAGTACAGCAGCTTGTTTCAAAGGGAGGGTCAGAATGCCCTTGGGGGTGCAAGAACTTGACAGAGAGAAGGAGATGGCTCACTAAAGAGACTCAGCAGCAAAATACACTTTTTCTCTTGCCTGCTTAAGGCCCATCACAGACAATACAGCATTCAGAGGTTCTTTTCTCCTCCTCGTTCTTGTCTTTCCCCTAACTGTCCACAGCCAAGTTCTACGTGTACCCTGAGTCTGTTTTTCAGTTCTCTCTTGTCACAGATTCTGCCAACCTCACCCTGTTAACAAGCACTGACTCTTTGCCCACGTTCATTTTTCACACTTCCACCTAATCATCTGGCAGCCAGCACATTTGCTCTCTCCTCCAACTAGAAACCCTTGTGACAAGAATCCACCATAGCCCAGCCTCTAGGAGGTAACAACAGACATGTTCACAAAACTTAATAAAATTAGCTTAAAAGACAAAGCTTTGATAGGAAATTAAATTATCTGTAGTGTTACAGTTATAGCTGCTCCGCAGTTGTCAGGAGGCCCAAGGAAGGGAGTACTGGGGCATTTCTTCAACAGGTGGTCTAGGAATCACACGAGCCAGGAAGCTGGGAGACGAGGTGTCAGCTCTACCATCAATGTCCTATCCTAAGTGAGTCCCTACTTTTCTCTGGAAAAAGAAAGCTGATGTATGAAATCAGTCTTTTTTTCAAAGAGGGTTACCCAGAGTACTGGTGGCTGGACACATCTTTTTTATTCTAATTGTTTTGTATTTATTTGAGTTTACATGAGCAAAACACTGGTTTTCCATCTGCAGTTTAAATGTAAAATAAATTTCTTCAGATAAAGCTGAGAATCAACTTAAGAAAGGTATTTAGTATAATAATAAGTACTCTCTATAGTGCAGGTAAAAGTACTATGCAGATTTTGACTTGAATTTGCTGACCAAAGGGAAAAAATGATTCCTACTTGCTTTAGCATTCTGGGTAATGATACTAATGAACACATCAAGGCATTTGCTGGGTCTCAGTGTTCTGAACACTTTATACATAGTGAATCAGGCAATTTGTACAGCAACCGTATAAAGTAGGCACTATTGTTAGCTCTATATTTTAGAAGAGGACAAGGAGATATAGTGAAGTTAGAAACTTGATTAAGGTCACACACCTGAAGAGGCAAAGCCAGGATTTGAACTGGGGCAGATTGCTTCCAGAAGCCACACCCCTTGACTTCTTTGCCAGTATTTCTTAAAGTATGTTTCCTGGATCAGGAGAATCAGCATCAGCATCACTTAGATGCTAGATAGAAGTGCAAATTCGCAAATGCTTACCCCAAACAGACTGGATCAGAAACTCTGGAGGTGGAGTCCAATAACCTGTGTTTTAACAAGCCCAACAGGTGATTCCCATTCAAGTTCCTGATTCAAGTTTGAGTGTGCACACTATGCTGGACTGTCCTAGAGTATGTTGAACCAACAACAAGCAGGTGTGGAATGAGTGGAAAGTGATTTCGATGGCAAATTACGTAGAGTGAAGATTTACATGCAATTGGAGAAACTTGGACCTGTCCAATAGTAGGAGTGAAGGAGCCAGTTTAAGATGATGGAAACAGAAGAGGAAGAAAGTGGAGTGGCTTTGAGGTCACAAAGGACAAGGAAGATGGCTATATCTCAAAGGACTGGAAATGCAAAGATGGACCCAGGGAAAAAGAAGGTGATGGCTGGGATTTGTCACCATATGATATAAACTGATTAATAACTTTTAGTGATAGTGGAAGGGAACTAACTGATATGGTTTTGAAGAAACACATGATTAATTCTAACAAACTGTGCCATGAGACACAACACTGACACAGGTGAAATAATATTTACTTACAGTTCTTAGGTCAGAGTAGCAGCTGGAGATAAAGATTTTCCAATGAACCAAACCCAGTGCTTATTAGGGTTTGTGGTGGCCATGAAAATATGCCACTAGGGGCTAGCGCTGTGGCGTAGCGGGTAAAACCGCCTCCGCCTGCAGTGCCAGCATCCCATATGGGCGCCGGTTCGAGTCCTGGCTGCTCTACTTCTGATCCAGCTCTCTGCTATGGCCTGGAAAAGCAATAGAAGATGGCCCAAATCCTTAGGTCCCTGCAGCCATGTAGGAAACCCGGAAGAGGCTCCTGGCTCCTCGCTTCAGTTAGGCCCAGCTCCAGCGATTGCGGCCAATTGGGGAGTGAACCAACGGATGGAAGACCGCTCTCTTTCTCTCTCTCTCTCTACCTCTACCTCTACCTCTCCTCCTCTCTCTGTGTTACTTTGACTTTTAAATAAATAAATAAATAAATTTACAAAAAGGATTATAAGGGCAAGAACAAGAACAGGCTCTTTCAGACACAACAAAGAGTTAAAAGGGAAAATAAATGGGGCGGGGAGTAAATTACCCTAATACAACTTGCTGCCGAGCGGGAATGTTCAACAGCAGAGGAAACTTCAGGATATAAACACATTTTCTAAACAGAGTCCCAGGATGTTTGTTCAGAAACAGATGCATCTGGCAGGCAAATGATAAGGCCGTTAGCCACAATTACACCCTTCTGTTGATTGTTCCTTTGTTGTAATTATACTATTTAATAAATACTAATAGCATTTCTCACTCTACAAATCATTTACCATTGCAAACCAAAGAATTATTGAAGTCCTAAAGATAATCGAAAGAACTCCCTGGTTCCTGCTGCTGCTTCTGATTAGAATAGCAAGCTTCTCTCCTTTCTATTGAAGCTGTGAGGGGTAAACTCAGAAGTTCTGCTTGACAGTGATACCAAAGTCATTACACTTAATAGACACAATGTTGGCATAAGAACAACTCCTATGGAGAGCACAGACCATGAGTAATGGCCGCAAGTTATTTAGATGGAGAGCAACACACTGACCAAGGCAAACATCCAGGAATTTGCTACTGATAACAATAAGTATTGCATGTGTTGATCAGAGCTAGGTATTCCAGAAGATTCTATAAGACTGGGATTGCATATTTTAATTCATGGACTGCAACTTCTTCCTTCCAATCAGTTAGCAGTGGACAGTTGTCTAGAAAGCAAACTCCCAGGAAAATACATCAAATAATCTCAGTTTGGATGTGACCATTCTACAAACTGATCGTTTGACTCAGTTTGATAAGTCAGGCCTATCTAGTATCAACTGTCCAGGCAAGTAGACATCATTTCCAAAAAACTCAAGAGTTACGATAATCCTGCCCCAAACTTTCAAGCTCATTTACCACATGGTGGATTGGAGGCAGTGTCTTGCTGGACGCTGAGTCAGAAGAGGGGGATCTAGTCCCATTTCTGCCCCCAGCTGACGGTGTATTCACAGTTACCCCCACCTCCCTTCCTTTAAGCTTCAGGCTTCTTATATATAAGATAAGAGGATTAGATTGAGTGCTCTCTAGGGTCCCTCTCAGCTCTAGAGCTGTACACATTTTATTGTGTTTTTGTTCCTTACAAGTTGATCATGTCCAAACATCAAAGATTAAAGAGGGAGAATAAATTTCATTTTAATGTCTGTCATTTAAATGCCTGACTGCTTGATGCTGGCTACTTAGAACACTGTGTTGAGAAAAATTCTAAGGCTAGGTCCCAGCTCAGCAGGAAACAATGGCAAAGGAATGAATGGAAAAAGATAGTTTTCATGTGATGGATTTACCACCCCAGGTATAGATATTACAACTTGGGTAACTGGATCATATTAGAGAGGAGTCTTTATTCTAACCAGTTTATGGAACTGGAGTTTCATATTTTTTCAAATACCCTGAAACTTACTATGACTGTTATATGCTCTTTAAAACTATGATATAAAAGTCTTAGTTACATAATAAATGTTTATAATCATTTAATTATACTACTAATAGTAATAACCAATAATAATTATTATTTTATATATTCTGACAAATATTATAAATTTGAAAGCAGGAAAGGGAAGATTGCAAACAGCATCTACCTGCTGGTCCATAGTTGCCTTTCAACTCAATGAGTTGTATAATGAGGATCTGTCACTGCTTTTAATTCAGATAGATTAATAACTCTTCAGTCAATGCTATGGGTTATAGATCAATAAACTATTAAATGGAAAGGAAACATTTTGCAAATTAAGTAAACAATCTCTTTTTTTGTATGAGAAAATGTTTAATTAATGTGGGTTGCTAGAAGTTGATTCTGTGCAATCTGCTGTGTATGTCTTCGAATGCCCTGCAGTGATAATGTTTTCCAAGCTTAACATAATGTGGCTAAAAGGATATTAATATTTCAGAGAGGACCTAAAGAAAAATTAGTTCAGTGGCTTGTCACCCCCTTCCACTTTTTAGTGGAACTAATAAGAACTCAAGAGTTGTACATTCAGAAAATATCCATGCATCTAGAATATTTTAGTGTATCCAGCTTCCACAGTGGAGAGATCATTTCTACTGAGTAGTATTCACCAACTACCTCTTTAATCTTCCCCAAATGAGACGCTATAATTAACACAGATAACCACTTTCTTCAAAGAGCTGGCCAACATCAGTGATAATCATGGACCACTGTCCTGCTCTATATGGTAGCCACGAACTGCATGTGGCTATTAAATTTGAATCAGTAAAATGAAAAAATAAAAAAAACTCCTCCACCACACTAATCACATTTAAAGTACTCAATAGCTACATGTGACTAGAGGTTATTATATTAGACATCACAGATATAGGATACCTCCTTCACTGCAGAAAGTTTTATTGGATGGTGCTATTCTAGAAAGCATACACATTGCATCTGGTGTAGTTTGGGGGTTCCAAGACGGCTTAGCACAAGCTGTTATAAAGATTCATAGCTGGATTTTGAATTCACTTTGTAGATGAGGAAACTGAGGCTCAGAGAAGGCCACATAGGTAGTTTGTAGCAGAACTGGGACTATAATTATTCCATGATCCTGTTAACATACCTAGGGCATTTTTCTGGGTGCTCTGCTAGCCCAGGACTACCTCTCATCTCCACTAGTAGCTCTAGACCAGTAGCCAGATGTTGCCATCATCTCTCCCCAACACACTTATATATTAGATGGAAAACATCGGAACAACACTGGATGGGGTGAGAGGATAGGGAGGAGTATGCAATTATGCAAGTAAATACCTGGCTCTAGCATTAAGAGTAAACACTCCAACTGATCTATAAATATTTAACCAAAGTCATACATCTGGGTCTCAAATAAGCAGGTTTGTTCTTGGCATTTACAATTAAAATGGCTTAATCCCCTGCCACAATGTTAATACTAACCTTTCTTAACTATAAACATGTCCCAGGGTAGTCTGCAGTAAGTGTAAATGTATAGGAGCTTGTTATTCACCAGATAGCCAACTCCTGGCGAAAACACAATGGTCTATTCTTCGAGCTTATGGATAGGGACATTGCATCAGCAAGGAGTTTGTTGGGTCCTGTTCTCCATGGAGGTAGAGAAAATGGCCTTGTTTACAAGGCTGACTAGGCTATCCTTCAGAGCTTTGTCTGCTGGGTCTCATTTGGATAAATAAATCCAATTCCGGATCCAAAATCTCCCATGGCAGTTTTAGGTTAGAACATTTTCATTGACTGCCATTCCCTCCACTACCTCAAATCAAGAGCTAATGAGTTACAAAGATGATTTGGGCCCAGTGCACTACCCTCATGCTATTCTCAGGAATGGCCCTTGAACTATACAACTTCAAAACAGGTCACCCCTGCAAAGTAAACAGGTAGTGGGAAGCACAAGGCAGACCTACTGGCATTGGCAGGATGAGTTGGTTCTCTCAACCTCAACTTAGGTCCTTTAACCTCTCTCCTGTGGAGTCATTCCTCCAACAAGAAAGTCATGGCTCTGCCCTCTGAGAGTATGGGTGGTATCAGGGACTTAAGGTCTTATTCTCGCTTCTATTTAAAATCAGTGATATGAAGAGGGAAGGTTTAAATCAAATACATTAACCACTAATGGTGGAAATCACATAAGGGTTCCTGTTTTCCATGGGGGTAAAGGAAATACTCTTGTTTACAAGGCCAATTAGGCTGTCCTTCACAAGGTTGCTGCTGGATCTCATTTGGATGGGTCCAAGGACAGATCTAAAAGTCTCCCATGGCAGTTCCAAGATGGTATAAGGAAATGTAATTAAACCCATTCATCACTTATAGTGAAAATTCAAGCATAAATGAAGAAATGGATACAAGTTTTATTTTTTATTATTTTAACAAACTTTTTAATTTAAATTTTT
This sequence comes from Oryctolagus cuniculus, assembly GCF_051225735.1. NCBI lineage: Eukaryota > Metazoa > Chordata > Mammalia > Lagomorpha > Leporidae > Oryctolagus > Oryctolagus cuniculus. The sequence goes on along the minus strand of NC_142888.1, from coordinate 84,607,750 downwards.
AATTCATTTTTAAGAGATTCAGTGTGATTTGTAGATACAATTCTAAGAACATGGATACAATTTTTTCATGAGATGAATTTTGAGAAGGGAGTCTTGTTATGTTCTTCCAATCTCACTGTGTCTTGGTGTGACCGGCCCCACAAGGCTGGCTGTGTTTGTGATTGTCTGGCTGTCTTACACAAGTAATGCGAGGCAGGTAAACATAAAGGCCAGGCTTCCAAAACAACAACATCACATCTCTTCCATTTGCTTCTAAAAAGACCAGTAATGCCAATCACATACTGGCAGTTAAGATGTCTATTTGCTCCTGCTAATTCACAGTTATGGGGCTTTGCAGGCCTTTAGCTTTAAGAACAGCTTTGTCTCTACAAAGCCTCTGTCCTTTAAAGAGCCTCGACTGCCTTATGTTTCATTTTATTATCTAAAAAAATTAAATATGCACTTAAGCAAAACCCTTATTTATACAGGTAGAAGATGACTAAAGCCATATTTCATAAACACTATGCTACATCCAGTAACTTTGTTTCTACAAATGAATAAATGTCTGCAGCCAATGTTTACTAAGTCCAGAAAGATGCACAAGAACACCAGAACCAATGCAAATGGCAGATTGTAGTGGTAAACAGAGCTCAGGAAAGAGAGGCCGCTCCACCACCTAACATTAAGTCAAGGTGGCCAGACTAAGTCTGAACAAATCCACAGAAAAAGAGAAATGAAATGTTACCGACGAGGCTCTCAAATGGGACTTCTGTGCCCTGCTTCTTAGAGCAGTAATTCTCCATTTTAGCTGCAGTTGGAAGCATTCAGATTTGACCCTAGTGATTCTGATTTAATTGATCTGGAGGTTGACCTAGGTACTGGTAATTTTAAAATGTTCCCCAGGACATTGCAGTGGACAGTAATAGTTGGAAACTGTTGTCCTAGAGTATGAGGTTGTACTCCAAGTTCTCATTCATATGAAGCATTAAGAATGGCTCCCATCAACTTCTTCCTGTGAGGTTTTTAAAAAAATCTAACTCCTGGGCTCGATTCCCATACTTCCAAATTAGAATTTTTAGAAGGTAGTCCCAGGAGTCCACCATTTTGTCAGCTCCTCGGGTAGGTCTGGATTGGAGGAAGTACATTTGGGAAGTATTGAATTAAGTCAGCTGTATGTCTATAACGGTATAGAGCAGTGACTCTCAACCATGATGGCTCCAATGTTTAAGTCTCACCTCAGGAGAGTGTAATTTAGTTGATCTGGAGTGGACCCCAGATATTAACATTTTTCAGTTCCTAATAATTCTGTGTACTATCACATTTAGCAAGTACTGGCTTGGAGAAAGGATGGCAAAACTGTAACCTATTGTCAGCCCTCTGTATTTTCATGTCCATGGCAGATATCACTAATCAATTCTGCCACTCCTTCCAGTAGTGCTTCCTAACTCTCCCCACTACCTCATTTTGTTCTAGATAGCCCATTCCGTGCAGGAAGTGGGCGCGTAACTACTATTTCCTATTTTCAGTTTAGGTCCTGTCTGGCAGAAATCTTCCCAGATTTCTGGAAAGTCCTTCCTGGCTTTTGTTTCTAGACACAGCACTTACACTTCCAGATTATTGTCCTCCAGGATACTGCTCTGCAGCAGGAGAAGGTAGAAGCCACAAGTAAGTTTAACAAAGAGATCCATCATCTAGCTACCGCTAGCACCCTGTGAAGAACTTCCAACATAGCTTCTGCTGAAAACAGAAAGTCCTGTGCAGAGCAAGTTTCTCTATTTATAGGGTTAATGGAGGGACTCTGTCCTCCTAATACCAAGCGAATAGGAGAGGCCAAGCCTGAAGGGAGTTCCCCCAATTTTTACCCTAAATCCCTGATGATTTTGTTTGAACACCTCCATCTACTTTCCCTAACTATTCCACCTATTGAAGGCTTCCTTATTAAAGGACTCACACCCAGCACACTGAACTTTTGTCCCAGGCTGTGGTATGCAGGAGAGTACTTGAGCTGTAGACTTTTTAAAACGTTTGTTTATTTTAGTTTTATTTGGAAGATGGAGGGGAGGGAGCGAGAGATTTCATAGAGAGTGGGACAGAAAGAGAGAAAAAGAGTGAGAGAGAGACAGGGAGATCAATATTCCACCCTCTGCTTCACTCCCGAAACACCTGCAATAGTCAGGGCTGGGCCAAGATGAAGCCAGGATCGCAGAACTCCATCCATGTCTTCCATGCGGGTGGCAGGGACCCAAGCACTTGGGCCATCATCTGCTGCTTCCCAGGGTGTGCACTAGCTGGAAGCTGGACCTTGAACCTTGGCACTCCAATATGGGGTGCAGGTGTCGTAATTGCAGCACTAAACAGCTGCCCCTAAACTCATCTCTTGCTGTGCTGCTTCCTGCTTTGGAGAAAAAGAATGGTCAAGTGAGCCAGAAGTTTCAGCAGTTTCTTCTGTAGCTGACAATTAATGTGGTATGTGAAGAAAGCAGAAAGAACATACTATTTTCTTCTAAAACAGGGCCTCTTTCCCTGGGGGCTGTTGTTTCAACAAGTGAAGAAGAGTGAAATGCAGGAATACAAGACTCTTCCCCCTTGGTAACCTGCAATAAAGCACCTTTAAAGGCAACAGATCATAATTCTGATTAGGACTGGGAAGGTAAGTGCACATTAAGCATGCCAAGTATCCAGAAGTCTACAAATGAGGAGACCTCTGTGGGAGGCATGCTGCCTGGAATTAGGGGCGAAAAGTGCAGTCTTTGGAGGCAGGTTATGTTGAGTAGCTCCACTACTAATTAGCTGTGTGACTCTGGGCAAATTACAAGCCTCTTAGAACAGATCAGTACCTGACAAGCAGTAACACTGCTTTCATATCCCATTCAAAATCCAAAAGGCATTAGTCTTTCTCAAAAGGTGATTTCTGCACAATCAGCATCAGCTTGTTAAAATTCAATTTTTAGACAACATCCTGGATCTATAGAGTTATAACGGGGGTAGGGGTGGTGAGTGCTGTAGAGCAGTGGGTTAAGCTGCTGTTTTGGATGCCTTCCTCCCATATCAGAGCACTGCTTTGAGTCCTGGCTACTCCGCTTCCAATCTAGCTCCCTGCTGATGTGCCTGGGGAGGCAGCAGAAGAGGTCCCAAGTACTTGGGTCCCTGCCACTCATGTGGGAGAACTGGATAGAGTTCTAGGATCCTAGCTTTGCAAAACCTGGCCCACCTCAGATGTTGTGGTCTTTTGAGGAGTGAATCAGTAGATGGAAGATCTCTTGCTCTTGCTTTCACTTTTTCACTCTGTATTTTTTAGCAATTTTTTTTAAGAGAGGTAGAGTTACAGACAGTGAGAGGGAGAGACAGAGAAAGGTCTTCTTTCTGTTGGCTCACTTCCCAAATAGCCGCGATGGCTGGAGCTGCGCTGATCCAAAGCCAGGAGCCAGGTGCTTCTTCTGGGTCTCCCACGTGAGTGCAGGGGCCCAAGGACTTAGGCCATCTTCCACTGCTTTCCCGGGCCACAGCAGAGAGCTGGATGGGGAGAGGAGCAGCTGGGACTAGAACTGGTGCCCAGTTCTGGGCTGGGGTTTGGGAATCAGCCATGTCAGCAAGCATTCTGGGTGATATGGTTTACATTTAAGTTTAAGAGCCATTGGTCTATGTTACAGGGACAATTACATCTGACCTGTCCTACAAAACATAAGATTAATTCATATGGGGAGGGGGCCAGTGCTGTGGCACAGCAGGTTAATGCCCTGGCCTGCGGTGCTGGCATCTCATATGGGTGCCAGTTTGAGTCCTGGCTGTTCCACTTCCAATCCAGCTCTCTGCTATGGCCTGGGAAAGCAGTAGAAGATGGCCCAAGTCCTTGGGCCCCTGCACCTGTATGGGAGACCTTGAAAAAGCTCCTGACTCCTAACTTTGGATCGGCGCAACTCTGGCCATTGTCGCCAACTGGGGAGTGAACCAGCAGATGGAAGACCTCTTGCCTCTCTCTCTGTGTAATGCTGACTTTCAAATAAATAAAATAAAAAAAATCTTTAAAAAATTCATATGGGGAAAACTGTGTACAGGTACTTGAGGGAAATGACATTATAGACATTTTAAGTGTTATTAACTCACTTTATTTAGATTACATGAAAGGAGATGGACTGAAACTCACATTCCAGGTTTAGGTGGAATTCCAAAACAAAAGAAACTCCTCTGGCCTTCGTTTTTTCCCTCCTTATTTACGAATGGCTTAAGAATTAATAAAAACGTATTTTTTCTTGCATTTTAACAAAGATCTTAACATTGCTTCCAGCTAGTATTTTTGGGATGTACTATAAGCCAGGCACTGGTGATATTCCAGCATTAAGACAATGTTCCTGCCTTCAGGAAGCTTACATTCTAGTGGGAGGGATAGTCAGTAAACGCCTTAGAAAGTTGAGACTAAAAATCCATTCATTCATTGGTACATTGACTCATTCACCTTTTTCAATGAGCATTGACCTTATAGTCAGAGGAACACCAAAAATCCATATAACTACAAGTCACTAGATGCTATAAGGAAATGCATGGTGCTACCAATAAAAGCATGATGCTAAGGTATTATTATGTGTCTGAGGCAGAATACTATCACAGGAGGCCTAATACAGTGATGACTTTCAGAGAAAGTAATATTTGAGTTGTGAATTGGAAGGTGAGCAAACCAGCTTAAGAGGGTCGGGGTGGGGGGAGTAGGAAAAGGAAGAGCAGACTGGCGCTGTGGCTCACTAGGCTAATCCTCCGCCTTGCGGCGCCAGCACACCGGGTTCTAGTCCCGGTTGGGGTGCCAGATTCTGTCCCGGTTGCCCCTCTTCCAGGCCAGCTCTCTGCTGTGGCCAGGGAGTGCAGTGGAGGATGGCCCAAGTGCTTGGGCCCTGCACCCGCATGAGAGACCAGGGGAAGCACCTGGCTCCTGGCTTCGGATCAGCGCGGTGCACTGGCCACAGCACGCCGGCCGCATCGGCCATTGTGGGGTGAACCAACGGAAAAGGAAGACCTTTCTCTCTGTCTCTCTCTCTCACTGTCCACTCTGCCTGTCAGAAAAAAAAAGAAGAAGAAAAGAAAAGAAAAGAAAAGAAAAGAAAAGAAAAGAAAAGAAAAGAAAAGAAAAGAAAAGAAAAGAAAAGAAAAGAAAAGGAAGAGCTGATGAAGAGCATTTGGGGAAGGTAAAATCATAAAGTGGAGGTGCAGAGGTGTACCTGAGGATGTCAGAATGGCTGCTGCTGATATACAGAAGAGAATGGCACAAGCTGAAGATGGGGAGAAAACCAGGACCAGGGGATTAAAAAGTCCCACAAGGGTGTGATAAAGACACTAGACTTCATCCCGAGAGCAGTGGAAAAACCACTGAAGGGGTGTCTATTCATGGAAGTGTCAAAACAGCGATTCCATGTATAACATCTAGGAAACAAAATGACATAGTAAATGATAAGGGGCAAAAGTGTGTGATTCCGAATTATACGCACTGTAGAGGCAAACCTGAGTTGCTAGGGCTTGGAGGATGTCATTGAAGGCAGACAAAAGCTAGACATGGTAAATGAGAGAGTTGGGTTTGATGAGGTGGTTCATTTTGGATGGAGGAAAGCATGAGTATGAGTGGAGTGGAAGTTTAGAATGAACATGGCCAATTGGGAAGAGACCATAGAAATGTCGGTTTTGTTGCTGATATTTTGATGTTGGAACAGTGTGATGACAGAATTTTGGAAAATCACTTTGTGAGATGGAGGAATAGGTCGAAGTGGAAATGCCAGGGTCACAATCGAAGATAATCTGAAGAAAAGACTTAAGGGGGAGCGGAGTTAGTAATGGCTTAAATATTCTGTTTCACAAATGACCAAAAACTACAGGTGTCCTTCAGTCCAGAGAGAGGAAGGTTCTAAGACTTCCCCATCCCACCCGAATATAGGTTTTGAAATGGCAAAAGGTAACGAAAATAACTTGCAAGTTTCATGGAGACAGATACTATATCTATGCTGTTCATCATTGTGGCTTTAGTGATTAGCATACTGTGTGGAAAGCAGTAGGTACTTACAAAATATGGTGCTACGAAGTCCAGACGTGGATGGTATCTTTAGTCTGATGGGTAGAGCATTTGAAAGCGTGAGGGACCTGAGTTTCCTGAGAGCATAGTTAGTGGGTCAGGGAACAGTATTTGTCATTTGTCATCAGCTTGGCTCAAACGCTCTATTAGTTTTCTATTGCTGCTGTAACAAGTTTCTAGAAATGTACAGGTTTAAAACAATGGAGATTTACTATGTTATCATTCTCTAGGGGATAAGTCTGAAATGGGTTAGACTGGACTAAAATCACGTTCATGGAAAAGTGGTTTTGCTTTCTGGAGGCTCTGAGGGAACAATCCATTCCCTTGCCTTTTCGAGCTTCTAGAAGCTGCCCACATTCCTTGGCTTGTGGCCCCTTCCTCCATCTTCAGAGCCAGCAACATCAGGAGTCTTTCTCATCTCACATTATTCTGACACATTCTTCCTTCACGTCCTATATCAGCAACACCTATTTTTTTTCCTAGCAGCAACTTCCTTACAACTTTGTCCCTATTTATTTGTCCTCTGGATTTAGCTGTCATTTCTGAAGGCTCAAGGGCAACCATCATACCCTCTTGGTTTTACCACTATAGAGGCCACTCACCTTATGCCTCCAGAAATCACTGAAAATAATTTGTCTTCCAGTCTTCCGTGGAAGTATGGGGAAAGAGAATACTAGAACTCAGACCTTTGCTGTGACTGAGCCTGCTAGCTGTTAGAATGAGAAAAGGTTAGATGGAGCCTCACTGAATGGGAGAGCCAGCCAGTTGTTTCATTCAGCTGCTGCAAGTTGTACTACAGAAAAAAATATAGGGGCCGGTGCTGTGGTGCAGCGGATAAAACCATTGTCTGCAGTGCTGGCATCCCATATGAGCACTGGTTCTAGCCCCGGCTGCTCCACTTCTGATCCAGCTCTCTGCTGTGGTCTGGGAAAGCAGTAGAAGATGGCCCAAGTCCTTGGGCCCCTGCACCCGCATGGGAGACCTGGAGGAAGCTCCTGGCTTTGGATCGGCACAACTCCAGTTGTTGTGGCCAATTGGGGAGTGAACCAGTGGATGGAAGACCTCTCTCTCTCTCTCTCTCTCTCTCTCTCTCTCTCTGCCTCTCTGTAACCTTGCCTTTTGAATAAATACATAAATCTTTTTAAAAAATGAATCATAAAAAAAAAACCTGTGCCGAGAAAAAGGAAGGGACAACCAGGGCCCATAGTCATGGAGACCTCTATCTAGAAGGTTCACAAGAGCCAAACATATTGTCAGTGCAGGCTGGCTAGGAATCCAGAGGAGGAAAATTCGAGATCAGATGGTACCTTCTACCTGTAGGATACCTGAGGCCAGATGTAGATTCATGCAAGTGTGTTGAAAGTCAGAGGCATAGACTTGCCATGGAAACTCCCACCTGAGAAAATTTCACTAGCTGTATTAGAGACACCAGCTCATGGGTCTTCAGGCCAGGATGGTCTAACATTCTCCCCAGAGCAGACTGGTCAGGATGAGGCATATTTGGAGTTATCCAGCGAAGGGCTAATGGAAAACTACCCTGAGCCTATCAATATCTAAGTGAATGTCAGAGTCAGCAATAAGCATGTTGACAGATTTCAGATCTTTATAATACTTCCATTCTTCAAAGAACCATAGGGCAAGGGTACTTCAAAGTGTTCATGGAAAATGGAATTGAAGACAAGTTTATTATGGTGCAAAACATTTTGAAATACATGCATAGCTTTTCATAGCATCCATCATGCATGAACTTTTTGAAGATCCCTCATATGTTGGGGTTTGAGGTCATTCTGCTTCAGCTATCATATGATATTTGGATTCTTTAGAAAATCATTTTTTCTTTAAAAATGGAGCAACTTGTATATCTGTTCCAAGAACAGAAGAACTTGATTATTTGTTTTTTAGCAGGAGGAATTTCATGCATTGCTTACCCCCAAGCAGGTTCAAATGAAAACGTAGGTGGTAATGACTGTGCAGGAAGCAAATGGGACAAATCCTAGTGATATAACAAAGAAAATAATTTAGTGTGGCAAAAAGAAGATGGGATTTAAAGTCATGAGAGTTGGGTTTGGGTTTGCATTTCATCACTGCCCAAACTTACTGTGGGACCTTGGGCAAATCATTTTAGCACTCTGATTTTCCGGTTTCTCACCTGTAAAATGGGAACAGTTATCTTTACTGTACCTATCTGTGGCAGATTGTGTTACCAGCCCTAAGTCTTTGCCCCTCCTGTCTGTGTCACTTGACTATTTTTTTTTTTCCAGAAAAGAGGTGGAGTATATTTCCCATTCATTGACTCTGGGTTTGATCATGTAACTTTATTTGGCAAACAGGATACTATGCAAGTAGCAGGAAGCTAGTTATAAGCCTAGGTCTTAAGAGGCATTGTGCATTTCTGTTTGTTCTAGCATCTAAGCCAAAACCATGTAAAGAATATGCCCAGGTTAGCCCACTGGTCCTAGGAGGCAAATGGGGACCATGTGAAACAGGCCACTCCCATCCTAGATCAGGGACCCCCAGGTCACCACACACTCCCAAGTGAGCTCAGTCTAGATTGGCTGATGCCCAGAAAACCTGGAGAATGGTGAGCAAGATAATGTCTTGAGCCAACAAAGTTTGGCGTGGTTTGTTACATAGTGACAGCAACAGCTATTTGACACATTAACTCACAGAAATGGTATGAGTCTCATATGATAATATATGATAGTAGTTTTTGAAATTTTCCAAAGTTTAAACAAAAAAAGGTAGTGAGTGGCTTGAAAGCCTGGGCTGCTAAGGTAAGGTGGAATTTGGTCATTTCCTATTCCTACAGGATTTACTTGAAAGGGTCCCCTTTGCCACAAGAAAACTAGGGGAGTTAAGTCCCACGAGGGCAGCCTAGTGACCTCATCCTGAAGCTATGGCTGCCCACCAGTTCCTGGAGCACAAAGAGATAGAAACGGGATGGCCTAATGAGGAGACTTCCAGACCCCCTCAGACAGCAGAACAGGACGCCAACAGCTCTTTGCTCCGCTTCTTCAAACTCTTGCTCTGGTCACTAAATCAGCCATAAAATTTGTCAGTGTTGGTGGAGTCTTGGGGGCTGGGGCCGGCAAGCTTGCCGGGCCATAATTCTGTCAGCTCTCTATTCCAAGCAACTGTCTCGGAGAGCTCCGAAAGCTAAACACAGGAAAACCACACCAGCCACAGGCCTCATTAACCAATAAACCCCTGATGGAAAGCAGGATCCCGCACAGTTGTTTCTGGTACAGAACTCCCCCAAGGGAGGGGGACAGTTGTACTTAAAAATCCCACTGGGCTGGCTAAAGATGCTCCTACCCTTTACAATTTACTTCGGAGTTTTGGTCAAGCCAGTATTCCTACCAAGAAAATAAATATCAGAAGGGATATTTAGAAGACCTTGGCAAGAAGAGTCTAAGTAAATGTGAGAGCACAGGCAAGGGTATTTTGAGAAATTACGTGAACTGGGCTGAGTAGAATAGAGAGTAAATTATTTACACTCTTAAGGATTCTGGGCCGACTCAACCATTTAAGGGAGGGAGGAACAGCCATCTGCTGCCCCAGCTACGAGTGACCAGCTTACATGTCACACGCCAAGGCTTGAACTACGGCCAAAACTGTGAATCACAACCAGATCCAGCCCCAGGAAGGTCCCCCTTGAGCATCTATAAAGGGGGAAAATTGTGTGCTCTCATTACTGGCAGTGGAGGTGGCTGGTTCTCACTTTACGCAACTAGCCAAAGGTAGCTCTCTCCCTTCCCAAGGGTGAGAAATGAGAACTACTAATCCATCTAGCACTCACCCATCTCCCCAATGGATGCATGCCCTATATTATCCAGCTGCCTTCAAATGTACCGAAGAGCCTCTGAAATCTAAGTTACCTGTCCCTTAGGTATCAGTATTCAAAAAATGGTTCTACAGGGACTGGCATTGCGGTGCAGTGAGTTGAAGTGCTGCTTGCCATACCGGCGTCACATATGGGAGTGTTGGTTTGAGTCCCAGTTGTTCTGCTTCCAATTCAGCTTCCTGCTAATGCACCTGGGAAGGAAGCATAAGATGGCTCAAGTATCTGGGCCCTTGCTACCCATGTGGGAGACCAGGATAGAGTTCCTGTCTCCTGGCTTCAGCCTAGCCCAGCCCTGGCTGTTATGGCCATTTGGGGAGTGGGCCAACAGATGGGAGAGCTCTCTTTCTATCTCTAATAAATAAATAACACTTTCAAAAATGGTTCTAGATGATTCCAAGTTTAAGAACCAATCCAGATGATCACTATAATGTCCTATAATGTTTCCTCTGTATCCTGCTTTTATCCCGTATCTTACTGCTCAGCTCCAGGTGTTTTATTCCCTTAATCAAAAGCTTTAAATTATTCCCTTAATCAAAATCTTTCAACATAGGTTAGAGAGGAATATAGTATATTTAAACATACTTTTTACATGTGGTACTAGTTTTCTATTGCTGCATGACAAATTTCCACAAACAGCAGCTGCAACTTAGCAGCTTAAAACAACACACATTTATTAAGTCACAGTTTCCATAAGCCAGGAGTCTGGGCATGTTTTAGCTAGGCCTTTTGCTCAGGAACTTTCAATGTTTTAAAATGTAGGTTTTATTATTAATTAGGTAGGGTGAGGCCAGAAGATGAAGAGCTGATTGCCATTGAAAAGATAGTTTGGTATAGCTCCCAGAGATAGGGGCTTACCACACCACGCAGGGCCCCACGAGGAAGCACCAGGGGCCAGTGCTGAGACAGGAGTGAGGAGAAAGCATGAGCAGGGGCCTTCGTTGTGGTTGTGCTGGGAGAGACAAGGCCAGGCAGGATCCAGAGGTGTAGGATTGGCAAGTTTCAATAACTTTAGAGTATAAGGACTGTCTTGGTTTCTCTGGTGCCCAGCCCTTAGATGATTAGGAACAGAGACATTTTGTCTCGTGGCATGTAAGAGCCTGATAAGAAGAGTTGTTTCAGGATATGGGTTTTGCATTAGTTGATCTGTAAATAAAAACATGGCTCTGGGCAAATTATTTACTATATCTATGATTTGGCTAGCCTTGGGAAGTCTCCTATGCTCCAGACTTCAGAACATCAAGAATATAGAAAATATAGTTAACGCACTCATCTAACTGAAATCACAGTATCAGTCAGGTCTGGACGGAAGCTCATTGGTTGCTGGCAAAATTCAGCTCCTTGGCGTTTTAGGACTGTGACTCCTTTCTTTCCTTCCTTCCTTCCTTCCTTCCTTCCTTCCTTCCTTCCTTCCTTCCTTCCTTCTTTCCTTCCTTCCTTCCTTCCTTCCTTCCTTCCTTCCTTCCTCTCTCTCTCTCTCTCTCTCTCAAAGATTTATTTATTTATTTGAAAGTCAGAGTTACACAGAGAGGAGAGGCAGGTGGTGGGGGTGGTCTTCCATCCAATGGTTCACTCCCCAATTGGCCACAATGGCTGAAGCTGTGCCGATCCGAAGCCAGGAGCCAGGAGCGTCTTCCGGGTCTCCCACGTGGGTGCAGGTCCTTGGGCCATCTTCTACTGCTTTCCCAGGCCATAGCAGAGAGCTGGATCGGAAGTGGAGCAGCTGGGACTAGAATGGCACCCATATGGGATGCTGGAGCTTCAGGCCAGGGCGTTAACGCACTGCGCCACAGCGCTGGCTCCGGCCCTTGCTTTCTTATTGACTTCCTGTTGGGGGTCAGCTGGAGTTCCTAGACTAGCTGGGAATTCTCATATAATGTAATCAGAGCAGTGATGATCTTGGTATCTCTGCCATGTCACATAATTTAATCATAGGAGAGCAAGGTCCAATCATAGTCACAGATCTCAAGGGGAGAGGATTATAAAGGGACACAGAGGCAGGGAATGGGAATCTTAGAATTCTACCTTCCACTACACAGAAGCATTTATACGACTAACTATATATAGTTATACACACTCACAAATCTTGTTTCCCCCATGATCCGTAATATACATGCTTTACAGATTAAAAATTAATTCCATCTGAAAAATACCACCTAGAAATGCCTCGTATGTTAACATTAATCATCTTTGTTGAAGAAAGAAGGAAAGAAGGATGGGGGAAAGAATCTTTAATTATTTACTGAGCTAAGCATGAATTCAGCCAGTCAAAACAGGTTCTCAATAACGTAACCCTAACTATGTTCAAGGAATCATCTTCCAATACCTCTTTAAAATGACCTCACATTCCAGCCAAGTACCCTAATCCACATTTATCCCGCACTTTCCTACCTGTGTTAGCATACTCATATTACTCCATTCCTTCATGTTTGTCAAAATCGTATCCATCCCTCAAGGTCCATTATAGTTGTCTCTATGAAGTCATTCCTCATTCTCCCAGCTGTGAGCTATTTCTTCCCATTTTTGAAATCCCTGAATGGGCTGGCACTGTGGCATAGTAAGATAAGCTTCTGTCTGTGGCATCGGCATCCCATATGGGTGCCAGTTTGTGTCCTGGTTACTCCACTTCCGATCCAGCTCTCTGCTATAGCCTGGGAAAGCAGTAGAAGATGGCCCGAGTCCTTGGGCCCCTGCACCCACGTGGGAGACCCAGAAGAAGCTCCTGGCTCCTGGCTTCAGATCAGCTCAGTTCCAGCTGTTGTGGCCATTTGGGGAGTGAACCAGTGGTTGGAAGATCTTTCTCTCTGTCTCTCTGTATGTCTTTAATTCTACCTCTCAAATAAATAAATAAAAAGAAACCCCCAAGCAAGAATGCATAGAGGTTAAGCTCCTAAACTCTAGGTTACTCCTGGCTCTTGCCACTTTCTAGCTGAGCAATATGGGTGTAAATTGCTTATCCTTTACTAAATCAGGACCACTGCTCAAAAGAGATAAGGAAATTAGGAGAAAGGGGAATGCAATTCATAACCTAAGAGTAATTAGCAGAGTGGGAGCACTGGAATAGCAATCTCTGAGACAGAAATCCAAAGGAAACCACATGTGCCTTCAGGAGGAAACCAACTGTGTGGGACTGAGATTGGGATGGGGGTACAAACGAGTGGAGCTTTGAAGTTCAAGCCCAAAACATAACCTTTGCCTTGGAAAATTCCCCAGCCAAAGTCACAAATGCAAAACAGGAAGCAAGTGCTCAATGAAACAATACCATCAATGATGCCTCGCAGGCCATTTCTCCAAAACAGAGGGCTCCTCTTGTTTAGGTCCTTTTGTAGCAATGTGTGAGTAGCAATATAGCAAGGTGGGGAAATTTTATTTGTAAATTTATCCAAGAAAATCATCATCCCTTATGGCAATCTTTTCCTCCACTGATGCTAGTCAGATTATAAGACAAAGTATAGTATTTTTTTAAGGTCTGTACTTAAGAGAAACCAATACTACACTCTCTGCTTTGTTAGAGTGGGGCACAATGGGATGGCCAAACCTTGCCAAGCTCCCTGGGAAGTTAAGGTTAGGCTTTGATCCCACCCAATGACAATGAAATTGACATTCAGCTTGTAAACCAGATTAACACTCTTTGGATCTGGATTACAATCCACAAATCCTCATTTTCTTGGCTTATAGAATAATCTGGAACCACACCTCTGAAAGATACCTGGTTATGTTCCAAACAAATACTCTTAAGTTCCAAAATTTATTTAGTACCTACTATGTATGGATACTTTGCATGTATGATCTCAATTAACCCTCACAACCACTCTACCAGCTATGTACTCTTATCCTTCTGTGAAAGACGAAGGCACTGAGGGCAGCAGAATGGGTGGCTAATCGTTCCTTTCTTTGGCCTCCTGGGGTAACTCAGGACCTGAGCATGTGGTTGAGGATACCCAAAAGCGACTTTCTGTTGCTCCTCAGTTAAGTGGCTCTTCCTAAGTAAAAGGTCACTGTAACATTATTACATTTTCGAAACTGATTTGAGGGGGAGGGGGAAAGAGGGATGGAGGGAAGGAGAGAGGAAGAGAAAGAGCAAACAAGAACTCTCATCTGTTAGTTCACTCTCCGAATGCTTGAAAAAGCTGGGACTAGGACAGGGCAAAGCTGAGAGTCAGGAACTCAATACAGGTCTCTCACATGGGTGGCAGGAACCCAATTACTTGAGACATCAACTCCTCTTCACCCCCCCCCCCCCATCTCCCAGGGTATGCATTAGCAGGCAGTTGGAGTCGGGAGCTAGAGCTAGGAGTTGAACTCAGGTACTATGATATGACATGTGAGCATCTAACCCTGCAACTTAACTGTTAGGACAAATGCCTACCCCTGCTCTGACATTTTTTCAAATATCTACTTCTGGGCTAACATGTGCCATGGAGAAGTAGATCTCTGGAGTCAGAAAACTGAGCATTTCTGCTTGGAATTGGCTACGTGTGTGTCCTCCAACAAATTTCCTTACCTTTCTGGGACTCTGGTTCCTCCTCTGTGTCATGACAAGACTAGACTAGGTAAATGACTTAGGAAATGTTGAACATGTGGAAACGTTGAGGAAAATTTTACAGAAGCTCAAAGCAGTGCCAGTGGTTAAAAGGGGTGGGTGCAAGAAGGTCATACGTGCAGCCCGCGAAGCACACTGCTCAATCTTATGTCCTAGGAGTCCGGGTTTAAAAATATGGTGTTTCCAGCTGTTAACAACTGATATTTCATTAGCTGGGAAGTTCACTCTTCTTTGTTTGCAGCTTATTTCTCCTTCCTCAAGTTGAAAATAGAACATCTTCCAAGGTGGAAACCAGGCCATTCCAGTCTTATACCTTTGCTCCCGTACTGAACTCAATTTTGTACACTTAACAAGAGTGAAGTACTTCTATGTGCCTGTTAGTTCAAAGAGAGTATTTGCCCTGGGACTTCTGTGCCTTAAGATGAACAACCTGCTCTGGCCATAGGTATTCCTCTAAAGTTTCAGGAGGGAAGTAAGGCTATCATTCCATTATCTTCACTAGCTAAAGTTGGCTATTGTGGGATCCGCCATCTTTGATTTCAGGGATCAGCAGGACACCGTGCTTTATAGCTAGAGCACTTAAGAAAGCTTTTAAAAGTCTACCATGGCGGCTGGCGCCGCAGCTCACTTGGCTAATCCTCCGCCTGCGGCTCTGGCACCCCGGGTTCTAGTCCCGGTTGCTCCTCTTCCAGTCCAGCTCTCTGCTGTGGCCTGGGAAGGCAGTGGAGGATGGCCCAAGTGCTTGGGCCCTGCACCTGCATGGGAGACCAGGACGAAGCACTTGGCCCCTGGTTTCGGGTGAACCAACGGAAAAAAGGAAGACCTTTCTCTCTGTCTCTATGTCTCTCTCTCACTGTCTAACTCTGCCTGTCCAAAAAAAAATCTACCATGACAATGGCACACAAAGTGACAAGAATGTATTAGACATGGGATTCCCAGGAGAAAGAGGAGTGGGAGGATGTTGGGGGGAGGAAGACTGTTGGATACTAATTTGCTGTTAAGAAGACAACATCTAAGGAAGGGCCATACTTGAGAAATGTGGGCCTGATGAAGAAGCCCAAAACGCAGAGGAAGAACTGTAACATGTTCAATAGGCTTAGTGCTACATTTATTGATCTACTGATATTATTCTTTTGCCCTGCTTGACTGGCAGAGGACAGACAACTCTTGTACTTTAGGTTTAATCCACTGAAAAGCAAGATACAAAGGCCTTAAGCTGAATTGTTTTTTGGTATACCAATGGGTGCATTTTTTTTTCTGTAAAGCCCACAAAAATTCTTTGTCTCCACAGGGGAAAATCACTATTTGGATGCAGTTATGTCATAGATCTGGAGCAAATCAGTTCATAGAACATCATGTTTTCCAAATCAATAAAAAAGAGGGGTCAGAAAGGCATTCAGCTGAGAATAATTTCAATTTACATATCAATAGTCATTGACAATTCAAATTTTCACCCCAATCTTTCGACAGTCATGGTCAAAGAGTAATCACTTAAAATAAATGGAAACAAGATCTGGTCTTCAGAGCTCCTAAAGCATCAAGGAGGTGTAAACATGCCTCCATGTCAAACAAAGGTTTACTTCTTCACCTGGAAAACGACCTCTTGATATCCATTTCTCCATCAGTCCAATCGCATATATTCCATCAACTCTTTATCTCTACCCTTCACATGATCCAAACAGTAAGGTCTTACTGGAAAGAAAATTGTACCTGACAAATGGCATTTTGTTAAGTCAAAAACCACCTGCTTCCCCAAGTGACCCAGTCTATATATTCTGGGTCCTCTGGGTCCCTAAAGGGAAATAAAATCAGATAAGGTACAGCAGATCACTGACTGTGTTTACTGGATCTATACCATCATAACCTCTGTGCACAGGTTCACAGTAGGAGAGTCCAATAGGAAAGAGTCCTCCCCTGAGGTCACAATCTGGAGTCCAAATCATCACTGGAAGTTCCATCCCAAATTATTTCACCAAAGCAGGTATCTAGGCTGTTAGTTTGCTATCCTAAACCCTTATGAATGCTATACTTCAAAATGCACTATTACTTAGTGTGAAGAATAATGATGACAGGTGATGCTAATCATAGAGAAGCAGTGTGATTACAGGAGGAAAAAGCTTTTATATGGAAAAGTGGAAATGTCACACTACAAAGTCTGAGCATAAGGTTGTTAAAGCAATCAAAGCCATTAGCGACTGGAAAGCACCCAGGCCTGGCTTCCTGCAGATTTTTTTGGTCTGAGTTGCTCAAGATAGCACACAGAGCTAGTGCAAAATGCTCTGCAGGAACATTCAGTAAGCCAGCTACAACACATGGTTTGCATGGCATTTTGAAAAAAATCATTTTTTAGCAATAGTTTTTTGCTTGCAAAAACAGATCAACCACCTACCATCTCTTGAAAGGAATGGCATCCACTTTGGCACCATGAGAACAATAATAACCCCAGAAATACTGAAATGTTCAGTGAGTTGTAATGGCCAGGAGATCTGAGATTTCGGAATAGTTATATGGCCATGAGAAAGAAAGCATGGATAAGAGTTATATGGTCCATTAGGAAGTTTATGTCTATCACGTGCCAAGTTTTCTCTATCAGAACTCTCTGGGCTTCCAAGACATGCACTATGAAGGGCCCTGTGAAAATTGGTTTCAGGTGTTAGTGATTTTATTAGGAAATAAAGAAAGTGAGTTGTTTCAAAATCAGGGCATAAACACTCTGAGTGGCCCTGGTTTCCTTGTCATAATAATCGTAGCCATTGAGTTAAACAAAATGCTAGGCTCCGCCTCCAGCTTGGTGTCACTGATTTGGGAAATAGAGACACTCTGGCAGTTTGTTTGGGGTAAGCTCAAAGTATGTGGAGGTGTGGGGGCTAGAATTTAAACAATTCCAAACCAAATCACCTAGAATTTTGGTTTCTGATGATCAAGTCTATGGAGGGACAATCTCATTTAGATAATTTTAAAGTCGGGTCATATGTTATCCAAACTGGCGAAATGATAGCTACTTGTCTTCCTATATCAGTTCTCCTATTCTTTACCAAGTAGTAGCAGACTGACATTATGTTGCCACACAGCCTCCCAGAACAATGACCACAATTTTTTTATCTCACTTTTAAGTGTTTGTAAATGAGGTGGTGTAAGTGCAATGAGCATTTTTAAAGATTTTATTCATTTATTTTAAAGGCACAATTACAGACAGAAAGAGGGAAAGACAGAGAGAAAGGTCTTCCATCTGCTGGTTCACTCCCCAAATGGCTGCAATGGCCAGAGCTGGGCTGATCTGAAGCCAGGAGCCAGGAGCTTCTTTGGGTCTCCCACAAGGGTGCAGGGCCCAAGCACTTGGGCCATCCTCCACTGCCCTCCCAGGCCTTAGCAGAGAGGTGGATTGGAAGAGGAGCAGCTGAGACACAAACTGGCACCCATATTTGATGCTGGCGCCACAGGCAGAGGCTTAGCCTACTGTGTCACAGCATTGGCCTCTATTTTTAATTTTTTTATAGTCTCTCTATATTAACCTCAACAAGTAAGAGAAAACGTGATATTTGTCTTTCTCGATCTGGCTATTTCACTTAGCATTGTTCTATCCATTTTGTTGCAAATGGCAGGATTTCATTTTTTATGGCTGAATAATATTCCATTGTGTATGTGTACATTTTCTTTATCCAATCATTAATTGATGTACATCTAGCTTGTTGATTTCACTTTTAGATGACTATGACCCTGAGACTAAGATCTGACCCATGGGATGTAAGCAAAAGGTCATGAGATTTCTCAATGTCTTTAACTGGAGTGGCATACTCCTTTCCCTTATTGTCTTCTCCTGCTTTTGGAATGCAGATAGGATGGCTCAAGCCAGAGCGGCCAATTTGGACCCTAAAATGGAAACCACATGTTAAAATGGTAGAGAAACAACATAGAAAGAGCCTGGGTCCCTGATGATCATAGAGCTGCCATTCAAACCCTTCACTGCCTACATGGACTTTTACATCGCCTCAAGATTGACTTTTCATCTCTAGAAGTTTTGTTTGGACTTTTTAAATATCTTTCACGTTTTAGCATGTTCAGTCTTCCCTCTAGGTTCTCGAACAAAAGGAGAACAGTTACAGTTAACTGTTTCAAAGTTTTTGTCTACTAATCCTATATATCATTTGTGCTATTTCTAGGTCAGTTTTGATTGGCAAACTTTCCTCATTAGGGATTGTATTTTCTCGCTTCTTTTGAATGCCTTGTAGTTTTCTATTGGATATCAAATGTGAATATTGTCTTGTTGGGTACTGGATATTTTGTGTTTCTATAAATACTTTTGGGCTTTGTTCTGGGACACAGTTAAAGCAAGGCTGATTTTAAAACTTTATGATGGAGGTCTAGAACAGCCTTGAGTCTACAGCTAATTTGGCACTACTATTGAGTACTCCGCCTGATGCTCTGTGAATTAGGAGCTTTTCCATTCTGGCTGGTGGGATAGGCACTATTCCCAGCCCTATGTGATCTGAGCATTGCTCCTTCTTTTAGTTCTTTGTGGCTTTTTCCCTGATCTGGGTTACTTGTCTTCTATACATATGTCGATCAGTACTTGGCTGAACATCAAAGGGGAGTCTCTACAGATATCTGGAGTTTTCGTTTTTACCCTTCTCCAGGACTCTGGCCTGAAAATTTTAGCTGCCCTGATCTCCCTGGACTCTCAGTTCTGTCTCCTCATCCACTGGGCTCTGCCTCATTCCCCTCTCCCATACCACTGCCTGGAAATCTCCCCAGGCAGTGAGCTGGGGCAACCTCAGGGATTTCCTTGTTTGTTTCCTGTCTTTCAGGGAATCACTGGTCTTTGTTGCCTGATGTCCGATGTCTGAAAACCATTGTTTTCATTTTGTCTGGGTTTTCACTTGTTTCAGGCAGGGGGGCAAATCTGGTCCCTGTTACTCCGCCTTGGCCAGAAGTGGGAATTTTTACATCAGAGAGAAATAAATGGCTGTATTGTCTAACCTCCTGCTATGTGGTGATTTCCATGTTTTACAGCCAAATCTAGTAAGTACAGGGCTGATTCTTGATTTATTTAGAACAATTTCTAAGTTCAATATAAAGCAGCTAAGTTTTAGAGCAACTAGAATCTTGACTCGCTCCCGAGTAAGGCCAAGCACCTGGGAGAAAACCGAAGGCACTGTCATTTCCCATGAGCAGGGCAGTGCTTGAGCAGCTGAATCAAGTCCAGCTGGAGCCAGCTGACAAACCAGAGTACACTCGTTTTTTTCTGGAGTGATTAATTTCTCACTCATTTAGAAAACAATTCCAGTTGGATGGACGTTTATTCCATAAACCTTTTCTGAACATCTATGATAGCCTAGGCACTAGGCGAGATTCAAGGGACAGAGGCATGTATGGACTGGGGCCCAATGCTCCAGCAGCAGTTGACGATTTAGATAAGGAAGCCCTTATTTAGATAAGGTTCCTTGTCATGTGAGTAGCTCATGAATTTGGCTAAGAGGCTTAATGCCAGCTCATTTTTTTTTAGAAAAAATAAATCTCTTTTATTTTTTCTTACAATTAGGGCTAATACCTTTTCAACTCATGGTTCTGCAGTGAACCAAGTAATTTATACTTTCAGCAATAAAGAGGATTCTTCTGGGACAGGATAGTCATATAAACTCAAGGCTTTACTGGTATCACTGCAATGGATAAATGTGTTAGACACCACCCTAACCAGATGATTAAGTTTTTTTTTTTTTTTTTTTTTTTTTTTTTTTTTTTTTTTTTGACAGGCAGAGTGGACAGTGAGAGAGAGAGACAGAGAGAGGTCTTCCTTTTGCCGTTGGTTCACCCTCCAATGGCCGCCGCTGCAGCCGGCGCACCGCGCTGATCCTGGCAGGAGCCAGGAGCCAGGTGCTTTTCCTGGTCTCCCATGGGGTGCAGGGCCCAAGCACCTGGGCCATCCTCCACTGCACTCCCTGGCCATAGCAGAGAGCTGGCCTGGAAGAGGGGCGACCGGGACAGAATCCGGCGCCCCAACCGGGACTAGAACCCGGTGTGCCGGCGCCGCAAGGTGGAGGATTAGCCTATTGAGCCACGGCGCCGGCCCTTGATGATTAAGTTTGACATCACCAATAATGAGAAAAAATGGCTCCTGAGGTGGGCCAGAGAAGGACATAGCATCATAGTCACCAAAAGGACTTAACCTCAATGTATGCACGAGAAATAATCAAGACAAATCCAACTGAGAGACGTTCTGTAAAATAACTGGCCTGGACTTTTCAAAAATGTCAATGTCAGAAAAGACACACACACACAAAAGTGGAAGCCTAGGGAACTGCCCTAGATTAAAGGAGATCAAAGAGATAGGCAGCTAAATGCATTGCATAATCTTTGATTAAAATCTGTACCAAAAAGGAAAAAAAAAACACCAAAGCAATAAGGACATTATTGGGACAACTGAGGAGGTTTGAATATTGAATCTATATCTGTGTATTCTACCAATGTTATATTTCCCAAGTGTGGTGACTGTATCTTATGCATATGTGTGTATATGTGTGTATATATGAGTGTGTGCTTGTTCTTAGAAGATTCATACTTGAGTACTTAGGGATGAAGAGTTCAAGATATCTGTAATTGATTCTCAAATAGTATATAAAAATGTATAGAAAGTGGGGGTTCGGTGCAGTGGTGAAGATGTTGCCTGGGACACCTGCATTCTGTATCATAGTACTGAGTTAAAACCCCGAACACTTCCAATTCCAACTTCTTGCTGATGCACCCCAGGGAAGCACAGGTGACGGCTCAAGTACTTGGGTCCCTGCCACTGAAGTAGGAGACTTGGAATGAGTTCCATGCTCCTGGCTTTGGCGTGGCCCAGTCTTGGCTGTTGTGGGCATTTGGGGAGTGAGCCAGAAGATGGAAAATCTCTGTCACTGTCTCTTTCTCTCTGCCTTTCATAAATGAATACATAAATAAATAACAAAATATGGATATATATTTTATGACTAGAGAGAGCAAATGTGGAAAAATCTTGGATATTAGTAAATCTAGGTGAAGGGTATATGTGTGCTCAGTATACTATTCTTGTAACTTTTTCATAAGTTTGAAAATGTGCAAAATAGAAGCCAGTGTTGTGGCATAGCAAGTAAAGCTGCCGCGTGAGACACTGGAATCCCATATGGATGCTGGTTCGAGTCCCAGCTGCTCTGCTTCTAATCCAGATCTCTGCTAATGGCCTGGGAAAAGCAGAAAATGGCCCAAGTACTTGGACTCCTGACATCCACGTGAGACACCTGGGTGTAGCTCTTGGCTCTTGATTTTGGCCTGGCTCAGCCCTGGCCCTTTTGATCATCTGAGGAGGCCATAAGAGAGCGGGATCGGAAGTGGAGCAGCTGGGACTCAAACCGGCGCCCATATGGGATGCTGGCGCTTCAGGCCAGGGCTTTAACCCACTGCGCCACAGCGTCAGCCCCGGGCACCAGTTCTAGTCCTGGCTGCTCTACTTCTGATCCAGCTCCCTACTAATGCACCGGAGAAAGCAGCAGAGGATGGTCCAAATCCTTTGGCCCTTACACCTATGTGGGGAACCTGGAAAAAGCTCCTGGTTCCTGCCTTTGGATTGGTGCAGATCCGGCCATTGCAGCCAACTGGGGAGTGAACCAGCAGATAGATTGGAAGACCTCTCTCTCTCTCTTTCTCCCTCTCTCTCTGTAACTCCTTCAAATAAATAAAATAAATTTTTAAAAAAGACCAAGCTCCTTGAATAATGTTCACACTTTAATTCATATGCTCATATTTAATTCACCCTGAATATATATATATATATACATATATAAACTCAAGAGTATATATATACACATATATATTTATATATAAACTCAAGGAAGCAGTAGAATAAAAGGTAGAATTCTGTTTCCAGTGGTATGCTGAAGCTGATCTGTACTGGCTTGTACTGGCTAGCACTGGTTCACAGGAGCCCATCTCATATGAGGTTTGAAATCAGCCATGGTGGAAATATTTACATCATCAATAACTGCAAATGTTACACATCAGGGTCCTCTTCCCCACTGAGACCCGGCAGTCAAACCTCTACCAGAACACTGCTGCCTTTAATCCTTACCTTGTGATGGTTGGTATGTGGACCCTGTAATTATTTTAGAGTCTTTTCTAAAGGATCTCGAAGTTCTCTGAAAATTGCTAACAAACTATCTCATAGAATGTTTCCTGGTAGCCTCTGTGTAGTCCAAGAGCAGGCCTTGACTACACTGAAGGTGTTGGTAGGCAGAAGGTGGTCTACAGTAAAAGCAAAAACTATTAGCTCCATGTAGTGTCATGCAAAAAGGAATTTCAATGGGTGGTCACTTAATGAAGTAAAAAATTATACTGGGCCAGGAGACAGATGGCCCTGTCATATTGTCCTAATGTATGTAAGACAACCTCTCTGGGCCACTGTCTTGTCATCTGTAAAATGGGAACATTCATACAGGGGCCTATAACATAGAGTTGCTATTAAATGATATGGGATTTTCATATGTATATTTCAGATAGAGACTGAGAATCATCAGAACTAATAGTTAATGAACGCTTAATAGAAGGTAAGCATTGTACTAAAATGAAACATACAATCTCAGTTGGTTCTATCAATTTAGATTAATACCCATTTGATCTTAGAACTGTGCTTAACACAATGTAGCATGTGTCTAGAATATTTATTATTACTGATAACCTCTCGTACTTGTGAATAATTGAATTTTTTCTGTGTAAAGACCTGGCAAACAAGCAAGGCAAGTGTTTATATCCTTAACTAAGCTTCAAATTAAGTGTCTTGTTAGGAAGCCAAAGAGCAGGGAGCTCTTTGAGCTTTGATACCTCAGTGACTTTGGTCACGACTCTTCTCATCTCCCAGCTTCAGGGCGCTTTTTTAAAAAAAACTGCAAAATAAAGGAGTTAAATTTGAAGATCACAAAGGGACTTGTAAATGAAATATGTCTTGCATCTGTAGTGATTAATTCATTCTAGCAAACATGGAATGTTTCCAGTCTTAGCACTTTAAGCCTCATGTCTTGGGAAACATCTTTAGTCCGGGAAAACCAGGATGATTGGTCACCCTCTCCTTCACAGTATAGACCCAGGCCTCTACCTGAGAAGGGCGTCTACCCCTTTCCACTACCCAGCTCCAGTCACCTCACCCACACATCTCTCACTAGAATATTACTCATTGGTACTTTTCCAGTATCCCTTGTGGGCTCATCTTCCTCTGCCTGTCCAACATTTTATGCACAATCCTATCTCTTGGTGATAACCACTGATGATTTTTTTTATCACATATTCTCTCAATCTTTAAAAAAATGAGTGTGGGACTGGTGTTGTGGTATAGTGGGTAAAGCTGCTGACTGTGATGCCGGTTCGTATCCTGGCTGCTCCACTTCCAATCCAGCTCCCTGATAATGCACTTGTGAAAGCAGCAGAAGACGGCCCAAGTGCTTGGGCCCTTGCTATCCATGCAAGAGACCTGGAAGAAGCTCCTGGTTCCTGGCTTCTGCCTGGCCCCATCCTGGCCATTGACTACAATGGAGTAAAGTAGTAGATGGAAGATCTCTCTTTCTTGTTCTGTCTCTCCCTCTCTCTCTGTAACTCTTTGAAATAAGTAAATCAATCTTTAAAAATAAAAAAAACAAGTGTGTATTATAATTCTTATAGTTATACAATTATGATATGTTGTATAAATACTCGTCTCCCATAATTCTCACTAAACATTATATCATAAACATTTTTCCAAGTTATTAAACATTCTTCAAAGAAACATCACTTTTAAGGACCTTGTGATATTCTACTCTAAGAGAAACATCACTTTTAAGGACCTTGTGATATTCCACTCTAAGGGATATACCATGCTTTTTTATTTAATCATTCCCCCATTGTAAGACACTTAGGTTTTTGCTATGTTTTACTGTTATAAAAGGGCTCTGATGACTACCTTCATTCATAAATCTTTTTTGTGCTGCTTTATTTCCTTCAATTAACAATCATGAGAGTTGAATTATTGGGCCAAAGACTGTGAGCATTTTTAAGTCTACTGATACATATCACCAAAATGCAGAAGATTAAATGAGAAGTTGCAATGGCCAGTATTAACTTTAGAGATACATTTGGAAACGCTTTGAATAACATCTGGGTGGATGTGGAGCTGAGAAGGGAAACAAAATTGTTAGTGCAATGTTCAGTCCATGTGCATAGTATTGTTCACTATAGGTGGCATTTTGGCTAAGATTATAATAGAGCAGAAGCCATTTTATAGTCATTATATGGAGTAGATCTAGGTCTATTATAAGGCACACGACTTAATTTCATTATTTAGGGTTATTCTAGTTCTACTGTAATTGTGCCTTCACTAATACAACAAATAGTTGGTCATATTTTTAATTTATTTGATGTAGCATTCCTGGTCTGAAACATAGTTCCAATTATAGCATTGTTCTTAAGGAAGCCATCTTTTTTCGATGTTACTTGCAAGATAGCATTCACAGTCAAGTGTGGGCAGCAACCCTCCACCTGCTGACCACTAGTGGGGAGGAAACATTCAGAGGTAACTCACAGTATATTTCTATCCTCCAAATGGGACCAAGGTGGTTTCCAACTGAGGCCGCCCACCTAACGCTGTCTTCCCTCTTTAGCTATTTCCTACTGGGGCTATTGCTGTAGTTCTCAAGCTCCATTCTTGCAAAATGGGGCCACCTCCTAGAAGAATTGCTGTCACTTGATGTACCAGGAGTTTCCAGAATCATCTCCTCCTGTTTGTTGTAGTTTCTCTTTATAGACCATGGGAAAGAGGTATGATATGTAAAGGTAGGGGCCGGCACTGTGGTGAAGTGGGTTAACGCCCTAGCCTGCAGTGTCAGCATCCCATATGGGCACCGGTTCTAGTCCTGGTTGCTCCTCTTCTGATCCAGCTCTCTGCTATGGCCTGGGAAAGCAGTAAAAGATGGCCCAAGTTCTTGGGCCCCTGTACCCATGTGGGAGACCCAGAAGAAGCTCCTGGTTCCTGGCTTCAAATCAGCACAGCTCTGGCCATTGTGGCCAATTGGAGAGTGAGCCAGCGGATGGAAGACCTCTCTCTCTCTCTCTCTCTCTCTGCCTCTCCTCCTCTCTCTGTGTAACTCGGACTTTCAAATAAATAAATAAATAAATATAATCTTAAAAAAAAAGTAATGTAAAGGTAGAGTGACAGAAGCTATTATCCTATTTAATCACTATTGGATATTAGAATTTGAGGCTGTCAAGACAAAATTTCCAGGACACATCTGTAGGGCAAAGTGAACTTGTGTACAGCAGCAAATGAAATAAGCTCCTGGAAAGTTACTGCAGTAAGCTGCTTCAATTCAACTCAGAATCGCTCTTAGCCACTTGTCAATAGTCTGAGCCCTTGTCTCAAACTCTTGGTTGCTGAGGCCACCATACAGTAGCAAAAGAAGCATGGCTCTCACTTACATACTTGTCTGGCTAAGCATCAAGTCAGCTTTTTGGCTGGGGCCATTTTATCTTTGTACCTGTGTCTCCAAGTATGTGGCCATTGGTAACCAGTGGCATGCTGGGGTTTTGGGCATGTATGTTTGAGCCAGACAGATCCAGGATTGAATCCTAGCTTCATAGCTTTCCAGCTATGAAATCCTTGGCTTTCTTTGTTTTCAAAAAAAAAAAAAAAGTAGAGGGTACTACTACTTACTCTCATAAGATTTTTTCAAAGAATTAAATGAGCTTCAGAGAAGGAGGTACCTTTCTCTGAAGGGAGGAGAGAATTTCCGCTTTGACTATGACCCTGTCGGAATAAGATCGAAGTCGGCGAACTCAAAAGGCTTCCATAGCCTTGGCAACTCATGACTAGAGCCTAGGGAGATTGCTGATGCCATAAACAAGAGTGTCAAATTGTTAAGTCAACAACAGGAGTCACTGTGCACTTACTTCTCATGTGGGATCTGTCCTTAATGTGTTGTCCAATGTGAAGTAATGCTATAACTAGTACTGAAACAGTATTTTACACTTTGTGTTTCTGTGTGGGTGCAAACTGCTGAAATCTTTACTTAATATATACTGAATCGATCTTCTGTATATAAAGATAATTGAAAATGAATCTTGATGTGAATGGAATGGGAGAGGGAGTGGGGGATGGGAGGGGTGTAAGGGGGAGGGAAATTATGGGGGGGAAGCCATTGTAATCCATAAACTGTACTTTGGAAATTTATATCTACTAAATAAAAAAAAGAATTAAATGAGCTAATGCACAGTGAAGTCCTAGGCAAACCATCGCAAATATGGTAAGTACTTAATTCGCAGCCATACTATGGGTCTCCGGTACTTGCTCTTAGGTTGTATAGGAGCAACCTGCCATTTGGACCTCTGCTGGCAGCTCATCCGGCCTATGTATGGATCGGATGTTGCAATCTACTTAAACTGTAAACTGATAACGTGGCTTGAAATCTATTCCAGATTCTCACTCCAACCTGCTAACTCTAAAATAGCATGTGGGTTAAGATCTCAACTGTACCTGGGATTTTGGCATCTATCTAATTAAGAAGGTCTGCCAGGACTATTTGGTCTACTCAGGCAGGTCAGATCCTACCTGACTCTGTGAAATGCAATTCTTGGCTATGCTAAGTACCCTAGGGGTCAAGTGAAGTTTTGCTTTTTGATGACAACCCGGAATCATTGTAGATTCTTAAAAAGGGAAATGTTGTGACTGCTGGGAGGAGAGCAGTTCAGAGATTTAACGCCAAAAGTGATCTTTACGCTTTTAGTTGATTAAACTGGCAAGAATTTGCAGAAACTATTGAACTTGATTGCTATACTACCTGGCATGCACTTCCCTGCTTAATAAACGCTTTTTATCAAGGCTTGCCTTTGGGCAGGCAGCCTGGGGAGATTCAAGGTTGTATAACTTGATGGGTGCGCAATAATTTTCTGTTATACCCAACCAGGTCACCAAACTAACTACAACCATTTATAAGAGTACTTCAAAAAGGCCATGGAGATGGAATAAACTCATTTTGGTGCAAATGTTTTTGAAGGTCATGTATAAAGGGGCACTCAAAAATTCATGGAAAATGAATATTATGAAAAAATTATGCATGGATTTCAATTTTTTCCAAAATAAACTTCCCTTTTAATTAATTTTTCCCATAAACTTTTGTTTTGTTTTGTTTTGTTTTGACAGGCAGAGTGGACAGTGAGAGAGAGAGAGAGAGAGAGAGAAAAGTCTTCCTTTTGCCGTTGGTTCACCCTCCAATGGCCGCCGTGGCCGGCGCGCTGCAACCAGCGCACCGCGCCGATCCGATGGCAGGAGCCAGGTACTTATCCTGGTCTCCCATGGGGTGCAGGGCCCAAGCACCTGGGCCATCCTCCACTGCACTCCCTGGCCATAGCAGAGAGCTGGCCTGGAAGAGGGGCAACCGGGACAGAATCCGGCGCCCCGACCGGGACTAGAACCCGGTGTGCCGGCGCCGCAAGGTGGAGGATTAGCCTAGTGAGCCGCGGCGCCGGCCCTCCCATAAACTTTTTAAAGTACCCTTGTATTGAGCATGTACTCAGTTTAAAGATATTGAATTAAACATTTATTGTATATATTGAATTTAGTCCTCAGGACAGTCTTGTGGTATACATACTATTATTAGCCTCATTTTCAGCTGAGGAAACTGAGGCTTAGAGCAGGTAACTTCCCAAGATACCTTAGCAGGGGGAAATCAAAGCAGAATTTAAAACCCAGGCTTGACATCAAAATGCATGGTGGTTTGAGTCCTGGCTTCTCCTCTTCTGATCCTGCTCTCTGCTATGGCCTAGGAAGGTATAAAAGATGGCTCAAGTGCTTGGGGCCCTGCACCCTCGTTGGAAACCTGGAAGAAGCTCCTGGCTCCTGGCTCCTGGCTTTGGATTGGCTCAACTCTGGCCTTTGGGGCCATTTGGAGAGTGAACCAGGGGATGGAAGACCTCTCTCGCTCTCTCTCTCCCTCTCCCTCCCCCCTTTCTGTCTGTAACTCTACCTTTCAAATAAATAGACAAAAAAATTTTTTTGAAAAAAGAAAGGAGCATCAGGGAGGTAGAAAGAGACACATGAGTTTGGGGGCTGGAGAGATCTATTTGGACTCTTAGTTCTATCACCTTTGCTGTGGGAACTAGACACATCATTTAACCTCTGTGTATCTTAGTTGCTTCATCTGTAAAATGGGGTTTAAAAGAAATGATTATTCCGCAGGACTACCGTGCAAGTTTAAGTGAGGCAGGGTGATGGGATGCTCTAGGATTAGCTTGTAGTGATGGCAGTATAATCTTTTGAATGTAGGAAAATCTGCCAACCTGGGCACTTTTAGGAGATAAGCTTTATAGTATGATATCGATATCTCATTTAAAAACTAAATGAGACAACATATATAAAATACTTAGCACAAGGTCTGACTTAGAGTAAATGCTTTGTAAGTGGTAACAACTACCAAGAGTACTGTCTCGTTGCTATGTGTTATCCTTATTTTAATGTTGCTGATGATGAAAAAGATGACAATTATTTTCTCTAATAGTTCTGACAGCAATCCCTATATCTTCATAGGAAAAAAATGCATCTGAATGAGCACATTAGTCAAAAGGAGGAGATGAGCAGGCGGGTTCTGGATACATTTAGATCACAGATGGGATTTCTAGGCTAGGAGCTCATTTGGCATCTAGAGGAGGGAGGCACAGGGGACTCAGGCAGCTGGGTCACCTTTCCAGAGTGAATTACAACTTCCCCCTTGGGTTCCATCAACACTTCTTTCAGGAGCCTTGGCTTTCTGTGGGCCCAGATGGATACTGGAAGATCTTTGACAAATACTATTTGAACTGCCAGCAGCTACCAATAGCCCAGCCAGTTGGAAAATCAAGGTGGCCTTCGTGTCATTTGCATATTTATTAAGCACCTGCTGGAATGTTTTAAAACAAGACTGGGGGCCGGCACTGTGGTGCAGCGGGTTAAAGCCCTGGCCTGAAGTGCCAGCATCCCATGTGGGTGCTGGTTCGAGTCCCGGCTGCTCCACTTCTGATCCAGCTCCCTGCTATGGCCTGGGAAAGCAGTAGAAGATGGCCCATGTCCTTGGGCCCCTGCACCCAAGTGGGAGACCTGGAGGAGGCTCCTGGCTTTGGATCAGCACAGCTTCGGCTGTTGCAGATGGAAAACCTTTCCCTTCCTCTCTCTGTCTCTGCCTCTCTGTGACTCTGCCTTTCAAATAAAAAAGTAAATAAATAATAAATTTAGAAAATTTTGAAATTAAGTAAATTTTTATTTTATTTATTTTTTTATTTGAGAGGGGGAGAGAGATTCCATCCAATGGCCAGAAATGGGAAAGACTGAAGACAGGAGTTGGAGAACCAGTCTAGGTTTCCCACACAGGTGGCTGGAACCAAACTACTTGTGCCATTACTTGCTGCCTCCTAGGGTGTGCATTAGCAGGAAGCTGGAATCAGGAACAGAGCCAGAACTTGAGCCTAGGTATATGGATATGGGTCATTTCAAGTGGCATCTTAGCTAGCAGAACAAACTCCACCCCTAAGTTATGTTTTAGAAGAACTTAGAGTTGATGGCAAGTTCAAACTCAAGGGAAAAACTTCTGATTTGAAAATAAAGTTGTATTAACATAATTCCTTTTAAAGCCAAGACACTCTGGCAAAATAAAAAGAAAGACCTAAATCAAAGATCTCTCCAAGTGAGATCCCAGTGGAAAGAACGGGCCATCAAAGAAGGAGGTACCTTTCTCTGAAGAGAGGAGAGAACTTCCACTTTGACTATGGCCTTGTCTAAATAAGATTGGAGTCGGCAAACTCAAAAGGCTTCCATAGCCTTGGCAAATCATGACAAGAGCCTAGGGTGATTACTGATGCCATGAACAAGAGTGTCAATTGTTAAGTCAACAACAGGAGTCACTGTGCATTTACTCCTCATGTAGGATCTCTGTCCTTAATGTGTTGTACAATGTGAATTAATGCTATAACAAATACTCAAACAGTACTTTACACTTTGTGTTTCTGTGTGGGTGCAAACTGTTGAAATCTTTACTTAATATATACTAAATTGATCTTCTGTATATAAAGATAGTTGAAAATGAATCTTGATGTGAATGGAAGGGGAGAGGGAGTGGGAGATGGGAGGGTTGCAGTGGGAGGGAAGTTATGGGGGGGAACCACTGTAATCCAAAACCTGTACTTTAGAAATTTATATTTATTAAAATAAAATAAAATAAAAACATAATTCCTTTTGAAGTCAATGGCTTAGGGTGTTTGTATTCAAACATTTTTTCTTTGTTTATGTAAACCAGATTGAAATTTTTCTCTGCATTTGGGCAAGTCCCATCTGGCAATTTAAAGATAGGCTATTCCATCTGCAAAGCAGTTTGGTTACTCCTTACAGGCTATATTGCAACTGAGTAGGAGGTCAGGGACTGGAAACATATGGGTTTTATTTAATACCACTTCTAGGTCAAGCTCCAAGTTGTGGACATTTTGTTGGTGTGGGTGATGAAGGTAAGATGAGAAAGTTGGCAGTAGTTACTGGTATGAATATTATAAAATTAGACGGTCTGTTTTTAAAAAATGACTGTTTTATTTATTTTTCATCTACTTGAAAGGCATAGTGACAGAGACACACACAGAGATACAGAAATACAGAGATCTTCTACCCACTAGTTCATTGACCAAAGACCCATAGCTTATTATACCAAAACATAGCCAGAATGGAGCCAGCCTGAAAATAGGAGCCTGAAGCTCCATCTGAGTCTCCCACATGGATGTCAGGAGCCCAGGTAGTTGGGCTATCATTAGCTGCATCCCAGGGCTCATTAGCAAGAAGCTGGACTGGAAGTGGAGTAGCCAGGACTCAAACTGGCACTCTGGGTGTGGGATGTAGGTGTTACAAGCAGTGGCTTCACCTGCTGCACCATATAATCAGCCCAAGGCATTCTGTTTTGTTGGAATAAACTTGATTCAAAGGTCCTACTTAGTTAAATGCTGGCAAATTATGTTACTAAAACAATCAGCAACACCTGATGGATATTTTGAATGTCCACAAGTTTTCTAGTAAAATTTGGGCTACATATTTTTTCTATTAGGTTACCCCTAACAGATAATACAAATGCTACCTTGAAAATCTGTAAAGATGGTGGTAGGGGCTGTTAAGTGCACAAAGTTGCTTAATGTTCAAGATGACTGAACATGAACTCAATTCATTACTGCAAGAAAAGCGAATCTGTATTGTTTACTCTGTCAAGCCCAACAGATAAGCTCTGTTCATGCTAACATTTGGCCATAGTCCCACTTCTCCCCCATATTTAGGAGAGGAGGTATTGGGATGATTAATAGGGAGAACTGCTACTCCCTCTCGTCTATGGTCACATCATTTATGAAGAGGGAGTAAAAATAGCTAGGGTGTGACTCCTTTCTGGATGTCTGTTCCTATGAGCCTCTTGCCACCCACCCCAATCCCCAGTCAAACTCTTCATAACCCTTTTCTACTCTGAGGCCCTGCTCCAATTTGATGCCCTCTTCAGCAACTCCTGTCCTTCTGTTTTCTTGATAAATATACAGAGTTGGATATATCGTCTTCTATTGAATAAAATTCTATACAAGGGAACAAGGGTGGATCAAAACAAAACATTCATCCCATTTGCAAGGGAGTCATCGCCAGTAAGGGAGAGTAATAACAACAATTGCAATAACATCATCATTAATAGCTATAGAGGTGGTGATGATGACTATTGAGTGCTTAATGTATATTAAGCACTATATACACATTATCTTACTTTTCACAATAAATACAATTCGTTCATTCATTTAAAAAAAAAGACAATACTAAGTCCTCTCCTCTTGTAACAAAGGCAATGAGAAGCTTTGTCAATCAAGGTAAGAGGAGAATCAAAGAAATGATTTTCTGGAGGTAAAGCAAAGAAATTTTCTTAAAATAATTATTTTATTTATTTGAAATACAGAGTTACAGAAAGAGGTAGAGCCAGAGAGAGAGAGGTCTTCTATTCCTCTGGTTCACTCCTCAAATGACCGCAATGGCTAGAGCTAAGCTGATCCAAGGTCGGGAGCCAGGAGCTTCTTCCAGGTCTCCCATGTGGGTGCTGCTTTCTCAGGTCATAGCAGAGAGCTGGATCGGAAGTGGAGCAGCCAGGACTCGAACTGGTGCCCATATGGGATGCTGACGCTGCAGGCTAGGGCTTTAACCCACTGCGCCACAGCGCTGGCCCCCAAAATATTTTTTAAAAAGAAGCAGTGAGAATCCATTTCAAAAGATTATGGCAAGTCAAGAAAGATGGGGACTGAGAAATTATCATTGAAATTAACAATGTACATATCATTGATGACCTTTATAAGAAACCAGTGTTGGCAGAAAAAGCCCTATTAGAGTGGGTTCAAGAGAGAATGGGATAAGTGAGGATTTTGAGTATAAGAATCTATTTCAAAGAAGTATGCTATAATGAGAGTAGAGAAATGTTATGGTAGCTATAGATAAGTGGAGCTAGGGTAGGGTTGATAGTATTAATATTTAATAATTAATGGAGCATTTACTTTCTGCCAGCCACTACACTAGTTGCTTCATGTGGGCTAGCCTATTTAATTATCATAACAATCTCGCCAGATAGGTACTATCACTCTCAGTGACAGATGAAGAGACCGAAGCTCAGAATGCTTAAAGCTATTTGCCAAGGTAGGGATTCTCAACCCTGGCAATATCAACATGGTGCAACGGGCAAATTCCACGTTGTGGGGAGCTGCCCTGTGTATTGTAGGATGCGCAGCAGCACCCCTGTTCTCTACCCACTTGATGCCAACAGCACCCCACCAGTTGTGACAAGAGAAAATGTTTCCATTCATGGCCACGTGTTCCCTTGCGAGTTGTACTGCCCGTGGTTGGGAACCATTAGGTAAAGGTTACATATCTACAAAGGACAGAGCCAGGGATTGAAATGTAGGTCTTTCTGATTCCAAATTCCATGCTGTCCACCACGGGACTTACTTGTACTCTCAAAGATGGTGTATTTCTATACCCTGTTCTGGGTACCTAGGGGCCCCTGGAAAGTGGGGAGAAATTCAAGCACTACAGTAAGAGCTCAGAAGTTCCCTGGTCAGGCTTGCATATTGTCTCTCCCTTCTCTTCCCTTCTCTTCCCTCTTCCCACTTCCCCCTTCCCTCTTCCCTCTTCCTCTGACCCACCCCTCCATAACCTTAATAATCAGTGAAAGGCATTTTTAAACACTGCTTAGCATTTAAGTCTCTTCCCCACCCTGAGCCTCAGTTTCTCTGTATGTAGGATGAAAGGGTTGGAGTAGATCCCTAAGGTGTTCTCGCTCCACTGCCTGTCCTGGGAGTCCAAGTGCCCTCCCCTTTTACACGAAGTAAACATTGCGTTGGGCGGGAAGGGGACAAGGGACATTTGAGGACTTCCAGTTTGGAAGCTGGGGCAAAGTTCCCAGGCTGTGTTTGTTTTAGTGCCGTGTTTGCTTCTTCCCAACTGGCTCCTTCCACCGCTAAGGGCTGTTCTGGTTTGGGCCGTGGGTGCTCATGCTAGGGCGGTGCATCAAGGGCTCGACCATTCGTTGCCATCCTCGGAGCCTGGGCTGGCAGGGGCAAGTTCTGTCGCTTGTGCTTGGGCTCAGATGTCAGGCCCCTTCCCTTGGAAGCATTGCCGCTGACTCTGGGAAGTCACCTCAGAGCCACCCGTGGGTGGACAGGCAGACAGCACTGGGGCACTGACTGCTGGTGGGAACAGGCACTGTTCTTGGGGCTCCCAAGGAGTGGGAATTTCTCGGGGATGATGTGAAGAGCCCGCGCTGATCCCAGGGCAAGATCAGGTTCCCCTCAGGAATCTGGGAAACTCACAGGGAGAGGACTGGACAAACTGTGGGCCTGGGACATGTTGGCATTGCGCTGTCAATGGGGCAAGGGGGACAGGAGGCTCTGCAACATGGCCATTCGATTTCTCCTCAGTTCACAGGGGGTGGCAGTGGGGTTGGAGACAGGTTCTCATCCTGCTCTCAGAAAACAATCAGTGTGGACCTGATCTCAAAGGTAAAACTCAGTTCATTTTCAACTGCAGTACCAATCACTGGAGCCACAGGCCCCTGGTCTTGCTCACGGATTGCATCTGGTCACTGAAGTCCTTGTCGCGTGTCTCAGAAAGCAGCCCATGTTAGGCACAGTGGGCCTCTGTGTGTCTGCCTGCTGCTCAGCCGGTTACTTACTGTGCCCTTATGGTGCGTGTGTGGCTTGCGGAGGGCACTATCAGTATCCATGTGGATAGACAGGTTTAGGTACATTTCTGAATTTGTGGAGTGTCGGAATGGGTTTTCAGAAGAACAACAGTGGCTCTGTGTATGCGTGGCTGTTCGCTCTATGCATGCTCGGTTAATAATTCTTCAACTGAAAGGCCATGCTTAACCCCTGCCTCGCTTCGCTCCCTGGCCTCTGTAAAGTTTAGAGCTCTGTTCGAACAGCACGAGGGGCCCTGTCTGGGGAGCCTGTTGAGACCTGTCTCTTGCTTTTGTTTGCTTTCTTTTTGTCTCTCTCTGGGGAAACCTGGCTGCTGAACCCTGGTTACTCCTCATTCCGTTCTGGGCCCCACAGCTTGTTGTTCCACAGCCCCCTCCTTTGCTCAGAGCTTTACTGGCATTCCCCCAACAACCTGTGAAGAGGGCAGCAATCGCTGGCTCAGGTCAGCTCGGAGCGGGAACCCAACCAAGGCAGTGGAATATCAAGTCACTACGACGGCTTAAACTAGCAAAGACATGCACAGGGACCGGGACCTTGGTTTCTGTGTTATGGATGATAACCAAGTAGATACAGTCATTTTCCTGGAGGCCAAAGGCATGAGCATTTATTGAAGGAGTTGAAAAAAAAGCAGAGTAAAACTAAGCTTAGAAAGTTTGGCACAAAAGGCGTACAAACTTTGATTGCAAAGCTGAGTGCTTAGCAAAGTCCACAGCATGTGGCTGCCACGGTCACCGCAGGTAATCCAGCTGATTTCTCCACTGACCAAGGTTTCAAAATCCGTCTCATAGAAATTGACGACTCCCTTCCCTTCCTGGTTTCCCTAACCCTACTTCTCACTCACAACCCCCTCAACACAATTTCTCAAGGAGGAAACAAGTCCTTTCAGAACCCATGTTCAGAATCCCGTGAGTTGGTCTTCCTTCCTGAGCACAACAGGAGCTCCTACTGGGCCAGGAAGAAAAGCATCACACAGTCCTACCTCTGCAATCCAGACAGGGCCGCCTCGATCATATTTGTTTTGCTTGCTTTTTAGCCTGAATTCTCCTCAAATGGAGGACTAGCAAATGGAGACATCGGTTTTCAAAGAGTTAGAGGAATGTGAGAGAAAGGAACCAGCATCAACTTCTAGTTACTTAAAAAATAAAAAGGTGATACACTCATCTAATGTATCACAGGACCCCATCATCAAATCACTAGTTAAGGGGTGTGTGTGTGTGTGTGTGTGTTTTCAGGAACAGAGGGGATAATTTAAAGAAAGATTGTGGAGCTGGCATTGTAGCGTAGCAGGTAAACACATTGCCTATGATGCTGGCATCCCATATGGGCACCGATTTGAGTCCCAGCTGCTCTACTTCTGATCCAGCTTCCTGCTGATGGACTGAAAAAAGCAGTGGAAGATGGAGCATGTATCTGGGCCTCTGCATCCACGTGGGGGACCGGGATGAAGCTCCTGGATGTTACGGCCATCTGAGGAGTCAACCAGCAAATGGAAGCTCTCTCTTTTTCTTTCTTCCCTTCTCTCCCTGTTATCTCTTTTACGTAAATAAATAAACCTTAGACAAATGAATAAAGATTTTTATCTGACTAGGTGAAACTCCACATTTTGCGTTGCTGTGCTAGGGGACTTTGGAAATGCCACTTCATCCCTAAAAGTCCAAGGAGTACCGAATCTGTCTGTCACGTCTCTCACTCTAATCCACCCTTTGCAACTGTCACCACATGAATCTTACTAAAGAAACAGTGTTCTCTTACTATTTTTTTTAATTTGAAATTTTTTTTTAACTTTTATTTAATGAATATAAATTTCCAAAGTACGACTTATGGATTACAATGGCTTCCCCCACATACCGTCCCTCCCACCCACTACCCTCCCCTTTCCCACTCCCTCTCCCCTTCCATTCACATCAAGATTCATTTTCGATTATCTTAATATACAGAAGATCAGCTTAGTATACCTTAAGTAAGGATTTCAACAGTTTGCTCCCACACAGAAACATAAAGTGAAAAATAATAGATGATTTTTTTTAAATGATGATGAAATCAGATCAGACCTATTGTCATGTTTAATCCCAGTGAGAGTCAAGTTGGGAGTTGATAATTTCTTTTTTTTTTTTTTTTTTTTTTTTTTTTACAGAGGATCAGTTTAGTATACATTAAGTAAAGATTTCAACAGTTTGCACCCCCATAGAAACACAAAGTGAAATATATTGTTTGAGTACTCGTTATAGCATTAAATCTCAATACACAGCACATTAAGGACAGAGATCCTACATGAGGAGTAAGTGCACAGTGACTCCTGTTGTTGACTTTACCAATTGACACTCCTGTCTATGTCATCAGTAGTCTCCCTATGCTCCAGTCATGAGTTTCCAAGGCTATGGAAGTCCTCTGAGTTCTCCGATTCTTATCTTGTTTAGACAAGGTCATAGTCAAAGTGGAGGTTCTCTCCTCCCTTCAGAGAAAGGTACCTCCTTCTTTGAAGACAAGAAACAGTATTCTCTTAATATTTTAAAAACAGTTTGCTTCATCACCCCAGAGCATTGCAAGCTCTCTTTCTGAGAACTGTTGTTCTACCATTGAGACTTTTAATCAGATACAATGCTGGGTTGTGTCTGTCTGTCTGTCCCCCTCCTTCTCCGTGTGTGTGTGTGTGTGTGTGTGCATGTATGTATGTATGTATGTAGTTTCCCTATGTAGTGATCCGGTGCTTGTAATATGTTTGCATTCTCCACAGTGCCTGCACCAATATTTAGCCCCTTGTGCTTTCTTATATGTTTGTCCACTGGGCTTGAAACTCACAGCATAATAATAAAAAAAAAATACAGGACATAGTCTAGACCTCTACCTCTAAAGTAAAGGTGGCATTAAATAATTGGCCACGTGCATAATTTCTTTTTGAAAAAAGCTCTTCTGAGAAGATGACAGTGAGGCAAATTTCTGCAAAGCAATGCACATTTTCCCATTAACTTTTGCTGTAGCTTAAGAGAGATGCTGTGCAATTACTTTTGCTAAACATTCTTGGAAGGCTTCCACTAATGCAAGCCATCTTTAAGTAGATACCAAATGACTTCCCTGACATATACTTGGTAATTTCATCTCCACACTTTTCTAATTCCTTTGCAGTGAAACCCCATATAGCAAATAGTCAACGTAGAGGGACAGACTTGCATTAGAGCTATAAAAGCTGATGCAATTCCTCACACAACTTGTAATCACAGATGAAAACCAGACCTCTCTTAAGCATGGACTTCATTTCCTTAACCTTTAAGAGACAAGAATATTAGAAAAACATTTTAAGACCGAGACAAGAATATAAACAGATACTCTATATGCAGTCAGGAGTTACTACTCACTGGGGCAGAGGAAGAAGGGTGATTGATTTGTTATCTGGTCTATGTCTTCTTAGCAGATTTTCCTCTACTACAGGTATTCCTCCATTCACAGCAATTTAGCCACAATGAGTAATCAGGGGGTGCTCAGCTGATTATGACCATGTGTTTAAGAGGTCATTTGGGGGCTGGCACTGTGGTGCAGAGGGTTAAAGCCCCAGCCTGAAGCACTGGCATCCCATATGGGTGCCAGTTCATATCCCAGCTGCTCCTCTTCCAAACCAACTCTCTGCTATGGCCTGGGAAAGCTGCTAAAAATGGCCCAAGTCCTTGGGGTCCTGCACCCGTGTGGGAGATCCAGAAGAAGCTCTTGGCTCCTGTTTTCGGATCAGCCCAGCTCTGGCCATTGTGGCCATTTGGGGAGTAAACCAGCAGATAGAAGACCCCCTGCCCCATCTGTCTCTACCTCTCTCTGTAACCCTTCCTCAAATCTGAGCTCTCACTTACAAGGAACCTTGGGAAAGTCTCTGAATCATTCCAAAACTCTCTCCTAAGCTTATTTGTATGTAAAGCAAGGGAAAGGGCATTCACTGATACTCTGAGCATCGCTTTTGTAAACTATGACCTGCCACTGCGGGGCTGGACCCAACTTCCCAGACGTGATTCCGCGGTTTTCACTGTTCTGCTTTCTCGCTTCTTCCAACTCCTGAGCTCCCTATAGTTTTATTTTATATGACATTGTTGGGGTCAGGCTCTAGAATTTGTTGCATGACTACTGTATAAGAAAAGAGCAACAGACTTTGTGAGAGTCCTTTTACTTATTTTCCTCCAGTGCATGGTTCCTTTTGCCACTTTTGTGGGTCCCTAGGTATTTTAAGCATGGTCTAGGCCAGTGGTATCCAAATCATATTGATTGCATATATTTTTCAATTAAAAAAATCAACCTTGAGCATGCCTCCTCAATATATGCATATGTATGCAACATATTACTAAGTCACATAGGTCATATCCTCTAAACATATTTCAATATCTAAATAATCAAAACACACTCCAAATAAAAATATAAAATGATACAATAAAGATGAAATAAATGGCACATTAAATGATTTGCTAATTTTGATGGCTTTGTATATTTTTAGCTAATATTTCAAGGCATGATATATACTTAGAGCAAGATTTTTCATTATTGAGAAGGAATATAAACCCATATTTCATAGAGTTTTCTTGATTATCATTGCATTGCTTTTTAGTTGCCTTCTTATCAAGTGTAATGAGACCATCATGGTTTTTGCTTCCTAATGAGGCTAATGAAAAACTCATTCTAGGAGTAGAAATGTGACTTCTGCCATTTTTGTGTGCTTACATTATTAGTATTATCTTCAATATGTGACTTATTTGCTGGAATCTTCTTAAGTTACTTGCCCATTTTGTGAGGATTAATGAATTAGATCACAGAATTCATAAATTCACTTAAGTGAGTTTAAGGAAACAACAGTATCTCTCATATACATACAGGAAGAAAAAAGTGAGGGTCCTATGATTGCATTTTGTGGATATCTCACTCTTCCCTCGAGATCTTTTATTTGTTTATTTTATGTACTTATTTATTTATTTATTTGAGAGACAGAAAGACTGACAGAGAGACAGAAACAGAGCCAGAGAGAGTACTCCCATCCACTGGTTAACTTCTCAAATGGACAGGGTTGAAGCTGGGAGCCGAGAACTCAAACCAGGTTTCTCAGGTAGGATTCCCAGGGTCTGTATTAGCAGGCAGCTGGAATTAGGAGCTAGGTATTCCAGTGTGGGACCTGGGCATCCCAATTGGCAGCTTAACCACTGCACCAATACCTGCCCCTCTCTGGATACCTTTACAGAGCATATGTAGCAGGCAAACCGAAGACAGACTCAGCAGATGAGGGTGTCAGTGATAATACATGTATTACATATATGAAAGACTTAACAGTAGTAATAAAACTAGCTAGCATGGTATGTACACTGCACTTAGTGTACCAGACAGTTTGAAGCACTTTACCAAAGTTCAACCATTTAATACAAATCTTAATTTCCTTTTGGATTTTCAGTTGACTTGCAGGCCCCCACCTCTCAATTTTGGAGACCACTGATCCAGACTCTGAGACTTAGACAGTCTGGATAAGTGGCATGCTTCTATAAAGTACAACACAGCAACTCTTTCCTGTTAGCCTGCTACTGCAGTTTTCGAGCTTATTGACAGATGACAAAATAAAAACAAAAACAGCAAATGGAGTGAAAGATAGGTGGTACTGAAAGTGGGGTCGGGGGTAGTGTCTGGGTGAGAAGGTCATGGTAGGGAAAAGAGGAGTAAGGGATGCCGAGCTAGAAATGCTGGAACAAAGGGGAGGAAAATATAGGGGGGGAAAGGAGGAAGTTAGAGACTAGAGAGGAAAGAAAACAAGGAGAAAACAGGGGTACAACATCTAGCAAGGGAGGAAGAGTGCACACTCTAGGAGAAGAGACTATATCACATGTTGACATGCTCACCCGTGTCTTGCTATCGGATGTCTCTGGCATATGCGTTAGTAGGGACAGCTCAAGGAAAAGTGAGTGGCCCCTAAAGATCTGTGATTTGCGTACACAACTGCTTTCCAGCTATGCAGGGTCAGCCTGCCTCCTCTCATCAGAGAGCCCACTGCAATTTATTACAACAATTCAAGGAGAAGCCAGTGCTAACCTTAAAAGTGAGTTTCTAAAGCAAGAATTACCCTAGGCAAGGTGGGGAAGATATTACAGAGTTTTGGTGAAGAGAAATTCCTGTCTCTCTTGAAAGCTGAGACCCAAAAGGGGAAAGCCCCTGCCTAAAGTGGTCTAGTTGGCAAAGTTCAGGCATAGCCCTTTGGTCTCTGGATAACTAAGAGTGCTCTTGACTCAACACTGTATTATCTGCTTCTCCAGCTCCTTAGCTCCTGGCTAGCCCAAGCTTCCCTCACTAGTATGGAAAATATGTTCCATAAACCCCATACTGTCCCAATAGGACCATCCAAATGACTAAGATAACCCTGAACATCTGCTTGGCTACAATTACGTATTGATTTGGTGCAGAGACACTAAGTTTTAACATTATCATCAATTATCCAGGGCCTGCATAGCCATATGTAAGTAGGCAGGGACCCTTGATTTCCTCCCTCCCTCCCCTACTGCCACCCAGTGGCTACTTCCATGGTCAGATGTGACTTTCCTCTTTATTGCTCAATGAAGAGAACAAAGGAAGCTCAAAACCATTAGTTTTGTAGAAGGTTAAGAGGCTTTAAGCAAATGGGTTCTTGGAGAGAAGGGTAGAATCACTGTCAAAAATAAAGTTAGAATTACCTTTGACTCAGTTATTCAACAATGTCCTCCTCTTCGAGGAAGAATGAATTGTTAGCAGCAAAACAAAAGCCTTTTACTAAGTTCCTTGTGTTGGTAGGTGCAGAGTAAGAAGCTGTAGGCATAAAAAGAGATCAGGGGCAAAAAACTCAGAAGAGTCAGAGAGAGTAGAATCCCGAAGCAAACTACAGCGACCAGAGTATGGAACCCTTGTAACTAACAGGGTCTCAGAAAGATGTGGCGATGATTGCCCTGGCTCTTTGCCTTCTTTTAGCAGCAGTGATACATTCCTAGATGCAAGACTCCCATTGGTTTCCCTGCAACCTAATAACTAATCTAGGATGTGGAGAGTAGGTCTGGAACTACACTCATGCAAAATTGCTCAGTTCATTGGTCAGTCTTTCATGAAACAATTTATAGTGCCTATTGCCTATGTGCAGTCTAAGATCCCGTCTCTGCCCTTTAGTCTTTCAGAGGACAGTAGAGGGCAGACAAGTGAATAAACTCCTGCCATTTAGTATGAGAGGAATGATGATAAGAGTGGGTAACCCCAGGGCTGGTGTTGTGGCCTAGTGGCCTTGAAGGTTAAGCTGCTGCCTGTGATGCTGGCATCCCCTATGGGCGCTGGTTCAAGTCCTGGCTGCTCCACTTCTGATTCATCTCACTGCTAAGGGGCTGGGAAAACAGTGGAAGATGGCCAAAGCACGTAAGCCTTTGAACCCACGTCGGGGATTCAGAGAAGCTCCTCACCTGCGGAGGATGGAAGATCTCTCTCCATCAATATGTGTGTGTGTGTGTGTGTGTGTGTGTATGTGTAATTCTGCCTTTCAAATAAATAAATCTTTTTTTTAAAAAAAGAGTAGGCAACCGTAGCTTTGTGGATTGTGGGAAGCTTCATAAGGAAGTGAAATCTGCATTCAGTTTTAAAGGACGGATAAAAAAACAATTCAACAGAGAAATGGTAGAGCCAGTAGAAAGTTAGGTGCAGATAGAGGGAGGCAGGCATAAAATATGCAATATGTTAAACAACATACCAGGATCTGAGAAATGTAAAGAATTCAAATGCATGTTTATCCTTTAAAAATTTTTGGCTTGTTTTGTTTCCTGGAAACAGAGGATGGTTCCTGGTGATAAGAGAT
Source organism: Oryctolagus cuniculus (assembly GCF_051225735.1). NCBI lineage: Eukaryota > Metazoa > Chordata > Mammalia > Lagomorpha > Leporidae > Oryctolagus > Oryctolagus cuniculus. The sequence goes on along the minus strand of NC_142888.1, from coordinate 84,565,287 downwards.
ACTACTGGAGAGACAGACAAGGGTTAGGTCATGGAGACTTCGCAAGAATTAAGATTTTATCATAAAATCCACAGGGAATCATTGAATAATTTTAACTAAGAATCTCATCATATTTGTTTTTAAAAAATTATGACAGCAGGGAAAAAAATAAATGGAACAATGATGGAGTTTGGGTGACCAGTCTGGAGGTTACCATGGTAATTTGGTCATGAAATGAAGACTTGAGGTGGGTGCTTGACACAGTAGTTTTAAGATACTTCTTGGGATGCCCACCTCCCATATTGGAGCACCTGGGTTCAGGTCTTGGTTCTACTCCTGATTCCAGCTTCCTGCAATGAAGCAGGTGATGGCTTAAGTAGGTGAGTCATTGTCATCCATGCGGAGACTTGCTTTGGCTGGGTCCAATCCATTCTGTTTCAGACATCTGAGGAGTGAACCAGTGGATGGAATATCTCTAGTGCTCTCTCTCTCTCTCTTTCTCTCTCTGCCTTTCAAATAAATTAATGAAATGATAGAGGCCTGGACAGAAAATATCAATAAAAAGAAAATTGGATGGATTTGAGCTTCATTTTAGAAGATAAATGGGAAGGACTTGATGATGGGTTTAAGTTGGTAGTAGGGAGGGGAAAGAAAAGATAAGAATTAATCCTAGATTTCTGGCTTGAGCAACTGAGTGCTTGGTGACGCTATATGTTAACATGTGGAAGACACATGTAAGACTTGGGAAGGAACATGTCTGGTGGCAGTTAGTTGCTGACTTCTGTATGAGACATGTTTAAGGAGTCAGGGAAAATCCAAGCAGAGATACCCAGCTAGAAATCGAGGATGCTTAACCTGAGCTAGAGATTTAATAGTTATCATTGCATGGGTGGTGTGGGGTGGTGGTGGCTGCAGGCCCTGGAGTGTATAACACCACCCTGGGAGAGGAGTACAGTAACAGCAGCAGAATGAAGATAGAGCCCTGGGGGATTCCAAAGTAGGAAAAGAACTACAAGAGAATCGTATTATGAAGTCTAAGGGATCATAGAGCTGTAGGACAGAAAAGGGCATCTTATGCACCAGAGACATCAAGGAAGATAAGGAAGGAAAAACATCCATTGGATTTGGCAACAAGCAGAGGTTATTGGTGATTAGCGTTAGCAATAAGGTCTGTCCACAAGAGAGCTAAGTAGTAAATGGGCAATAAAAGCACACAGACTAAGTGAGGGCAGCTAGAACAAGGCGGGAGGACATGTGCAACATGAGCTTTTCCACTGTGGAACAATAGAGAATGAGGATGTGGTGTTTGTGTGTGTGTGTGTGTGTGTGTGTGTGTTAGTGGTTGGTCAGGACAGGTACGCTGTGGGATGCAGAGGGAGGAGGGAAAGATGTACATAGCAACTGCCCAATTCAGGAAAAAAAATGTAAAGAAGACCTCTTGGTAGCCATGGCACCAGTCAACTGACACAAAGGAACACTTTGTGGCAGCAGGAGAATAATTTAAAGACATAGTGGTCAACGCATCTGGGCTCTCTAGAATTCATGGCAAACACATTTTGCGGCAGTGAAGCAGCAGGCTGCAGGCAGGAGATAAGGAATTAAGAAATTTTGGGCTCAATTTCACATGCAACTCAGGCTAGTCTCATAAACTGTCAAGTTAGAACAAATCTTCCCAAGCCATAAAACAGGGGGCAAATAGCCCTTACCTAGAGGGGAATCTAAACATTCCATGTTGTTTTTGGATTATCTGTGCTAATTCTCCTTTGGATGTCATGTCATGGAAAATGAGGAGGTCACCGTGCTGTATATAAATGCCAGAACATTGTGAGAACAGGGAAAACTCTAAACAATACTGAGGAATGCTAGGTTCAGAACAAAACAAGCAGCTTCCTACTCTTGCCCCTAGCTTTAGATAAACACACACTGATGGGGTGAAATGCTTTCAAATTCAGTAGGGAAAAAGAGAGGGGATGGAAATGTCAACCTTAAATGTTTGGCTCAATCAAATGGCAGGGTAAAAACACTGTGGAAGAGAACAACTCAAAAGAATAGTTCTTCCAGGTAGTGAAACCTGCCCGTCAAGAAAGAAAACCAAAAGTCAAGTGCTAAATATAAATCTAAGTGTTCAGGGTGGGGGGTGGGGTGGGGAAATACTTTATTTAACACTAGGTGTTATGTCATTCTTTCAAGTTGTCATACTCCTAAACTAAGCTAAATGTTTAGCCACTAAAAGGCTACTGGTCTTGGGTGAGTTTCTTATCAATTTATTTGTTCCATATAGTCAGCACTACAGCCCCCGAGAGAAGATGCTTGGAAAGTACAAAGCAGTGCACCAGCGTTAGGCAAGGGCTTTAATCCAGCAGGGCAGAGCTTGGAGACATTGGTCTGAGATGCTTTCAGCCAAAAAAGGGTTGGACTGTAGTTTTGAAGGAGTGCTAGGTGTTGTGTAAATGTCCTAGTCAGCTCAAGAGGCCTTTGGCAAAGGAAAAGTACACGCTGCCCAGCAAGCTATGTGCTTGACGTCTCCTCCAAGGCCGGAGGCGGGCTTGCCGAGGGCCGTAGCATTGCCCAGGGCTGACCCAAAGTTCCCTTCCCCTCCCAGCTTGAGAGGAATAGATTGAAATCCAAATGGGGCCCTCTGCTCAGCTAAGGAAAACAGTCTCAAATCTTTCTGACATCTGCATAAAAGGGGTGCAGAAGGGCTGTCCTTCAGAGTCAATAGCGCTGGGCTCACTTCAAACAATCCTGCATGGCCCTGGGAGTGTAGGAGGGAGGGGTGGATGGCTAAATTGGACATGGTGGTGCGGGCATCAAGCATCCATGTTCACAGCCTTTGCTCCGTAAGCACTGGCCTCCTTATCTGTTTGGGAACTAGGACATTCTTGCATTGCAGCTTGCTCTAATACAATATCTTGACAAACGTTCTCACAAACTCCAGACTTCACAAATAAACTTTTAGGAACATGTTTTAACTAGGTGCAGTCTGTGTCTTTTAAATATTGAAGAAAACAATCTGTACAGTGATATTCTATTTTTCTCCATCCCTCCTTGCTTCAACCACTCAGATATTTTCAAAGCAGGAGGCAGACTAGGGCTCTAGACGTTTGGAAACCAAACGAAGACTCCTCAGAGAGTAAATCCACTGCCTTCCATATTCAAAGACCAAAATCTCAGCCAGGGGTTAAACAATGATCTCATTGTAGGCACACTTGCCCGGTATAGACTGACGTTAAGTCCATACATATAAGATTTTCTACTATTAAAGGATCCTCAACACAATAAATAGTCCAGAGTATCTTTTCAGTTCCCTGATTGCTGAGTCTAATAGTGTCCCCAACAGTCCTACCCCCAAATCCATCAGGAACTATCCCTTTTGTGAAATCTCAAATCTCATTTGCCTCGACTTGGATTGTTTCTGTCATATCTTTGGAGGCTTAATCAGTAGGAAGGCAGTAGAGGAAATGCCTAGGAAATTTAAATTTATCAAAGAAATAGAAACTTCCAGTGAATATGTAAAAAGACACTTAAACTCATATGTAGTGAGAAAATTCAGATGATTTTTACTCATGATAATAGCAAAAAAGTCAACCAAGGATGCCGAAACATGCGCATGCTTGAGCCATGCTAATGGGTGTATAAATCAGAAGAGCTTTTGCTGGGGGGTGATTTGGAAGTAGTTTTAAAAGTTAAACAAGTCTATTATTTTTGTAACTGATAATTCAGATTCTTAGATATGCTAGAGATTAGGATAAAGAGAGCTTTTAAAAAATTTCCACTGTAGCATCGCCATTTTATAAACTATCAAAAATATGGGAACAACCAAAAGTTCCATCAAGAGGGGAATGGCTGAATGGAATCCTGGTGTAGAGGGAAACATCTCCAGGACATTTCAGGTGAAAAGAAGGCCAAGAGTTTAGAAAAGAAAATCAGAAAAGCAAACTATTTTTATACCTATGTATACATATGAGGGGTCTTCAAAAAGTTCATGGAATGCATATTATGAAAAATGATGCGTGAATTTAAAATTTTTGCACCAAAATATTTTTACATTTTCATTCCAATTTTATGATTTTCTTCAAGTCCCCTTGTATTGTTGATTATGCACTGAAAAAGAGTTGTACAGAGAGAGCACCAAGGGAGACTTGTTTTACAATCATATAATTGCTGTAGAATTAGCTTTTTCTAAGACGTTTCCTGCTTGTAGATCAGAGGTTAGGACGTAGGTCTTAGTGGCTATAGTTTACATGCTTCCCTGGGAGGCAGCAGTGGGTAAGTGGTTGAGTAAATAGGTGTGAAATCAAAGGACCCACGTAATAGCCTGGAATCTCTCCTCAATTTGCTGTATGGTTCTGAGAAGCCATTTTACTACTTAGTTTGTTCCCTCTGTATAATCAGTGGACAAGATGAGAAGCTTTCATATTTTATGATCCCCTAAGTCTGTGTCTTTAATGTATAATAGGTCTGATCCCTTTTGATGAAGAGATGGCTTTTTATTATTTTCCTTCAAATTCTGTCAGGGTTTGACATTTCACTTCACTGTAAATGGAAGATAATGAAAGAGAAGGTGGAGCGGTCACTGTGTTCTCTATTTGGCTACGCTTCTGAAGATTTGTTTGACCTATTTATGCTGGTACCTTCCCGTGACAGTGTAAGCTCTTAGGCCTGAGTGTGACCAGAGTGCAAACACAATGTTGGAAGATCCGAATTTTTTACTCTAGCCATAAATTCTGGAAGCATAGACCTCACACACACTCACACACACACATATACATACATATTATATTTACATAATATCATATATATGTTCTATAGCATTTTATAAATTAAATCCCCTTGAATATTTCTATGGGTTATGCTAAAGCCATAGTTTGTTCAGTGAAAATCAGATATACAAGTAGTCATTTGAGGGTTATGCATATTACTGGGCTTGGTGGAGATGCTGTGCCAATGTTCATTGCAATTTGTACGATTTGAACTGTACATTTCTAATGAGGGACAATATATCGAATATGTCACAGTTTTTTAAAACATAGCCTATGTGTTTTAGCATAATTTCTATAAACCACTCCTTATGTACAGTCACCTGCATTTCTGGACTTATGGCTACCCTGTAATCTTGATTCTACCACTGACAAGGGGGGTGATTTTGGACAAGTCCCATCCCTAGACTGCAGTTAACAGTTGGGTCACTGGTTCCCGAGACTGGTAGGGAAGAACCAAGTAGATTAAAATGAACTATGAAAATTTACACATATCTATAACCATCACCACAATATGGTTCTGCACAACCTAATTGGCTTTTGGAAATACTCCAGATGAACCCCTGAGGAAACCTTGGCAGGAAGTCAATGAAGGAAACCTCTTCTTGGTCCCTCAGAGACTTTGATCAGTCTATTTCTGCCTATCATTAGTTATCAAAGCTCTTTCCAGCTGGTCCTCATTAGTTTGCTTGTTCTATGAGGTCAAAGAGCAAATTCTAAGCAGTTTAATACTAAAGAAAACTTCTGTGACTATTTGTCTTTCAACAACGAAATAAGCAACTTACTCTTGCTCCTTTCTCAGGAAAGCACTTGCAGCCCCCACTGCAGTCTTGACCCCCGCATGGCTGTCCATGGGACTTCTTCTCTCCCTATTACAAACAAACAAACAAACAAACAACTGTTAGTAAAACATGTGAACCAAGAAGTAACATTGCTCTAGGGAATCTAGCACTTGGCCACACTCTTCCTAAGCAAGTCAGTTTAGAGTAGCAAAATGATCTCATCTGACAGTGTCATGAGTGAAATTAAAGAAAAGCTCATCTAAAACCAACAACCTTTTAGTTCAGGCCTATACTTTCCCAAACAGCCAATTTGATAGCTGCTTTTCAAACTCTGACTTAGATGCCCCATCACTGGTGGAAATTTCAGTCACAAAGTACAAGATAATTTCTTAACAGAGAGCTAAATATAGACCTTAGATGTATACCAGTCAAGTGACTTGTGCATTTTAACTCATTAATAAAGCAGTAGTTGTAGCAGAAACTTGAGAGATGTTCAAGCACCAGGAATGCAGTGAGAGATGAACATGGCCACCCTGTGTTCTACTCCCAGAATTGTTCTCCCTGGGTTGAATTTCTAGCATGCCACTCAAAGTCTATAGTGGTACTTTTGTGCTGAGGAGTCAGATCCAAATTCATCAGGTCATATCATACAGTATCCTCCAAACACGCCAATTTCATTTTTCTTCTCCTCTGCTTGATGAATATGATGATGACGACCACAATGATGATAGTGATGATTATGATTATGATGGTGATGATGATGATGATGAAGATAAAGATGATTTCTAGGTGAATTTCCACAAAGCCTTCACATGACCTGGTGCGTGTTGACTCTCTCCAACCCTGGATCACTCAGTTTCAATCTAATAGGTGTGGGTTCATTCTATTCTGTAAAAACATCAAGACTATTCTTGCCTCAGGGCCTCTGCCTTAGCTGTTACTTCTTCCTGGAATGTTCTTCCTCTAGTTGTTTTTTATTACTGACCTATTTTCAGGTCTCAGTTCAACTGTCTTCTCAGAGAGGCCATTCCTAACAACTCAGCATAAACTGGTCTCTATTTCTTTCAATCACTTCACTCTGTTGTCTTTTCTTCATTATATATTCTATCATCCCTGATATAAGATCCATGTAAGTAGGTACCTTCTCTTTCTTGGCCAATATTGTAACACTAGCACCTAAAACAATGGATGGCATGCAAAAAATGTTTCATGGCTATAGGAATTAAGCTAAGATTTGAACCCTGGTCTGACTGACTGCAATGTTTTGACCTTAACCCTTATGCCTCACTATATTCTAAGTCTTTTGTGTACCAAAGCCTCAAAACCAGACCTCAAAAATGAGGAAAACTGCCATTCTGACCTTATCCACTTTGGGAAAAAAGCAAAACATTAATTCCAATATCTGTACAAGAACTTTATCTCTGGGATGGATTTAGTATCATCTAACTTTTTTTGTTTAATGTTGGCTTTTTTTTTTCCAAAGAGAAAGGCATGTTTATGAGTTGGCCTCACACTTAATCATTCTTGCCTCTGTGCACTCTGTGTCTTTTCCTAATTCCCATGGAGCACTGTGAATTTCTCAAATGGTCTCTTATCTCTTTAGACATTCCCACAACACTTTATCACCAGAACACCTCGGTAATAAGGTAGTGATGGCAGAGCTATGACAAAATATTGCTATTTTAGATTCTAAACACCTTCCTGATATGAGATATTTTATCTCTCTTATATGCCTTTGACATGGTGAGTGCTACTGTACACTTTCCAGTTTGCCCTCCATTTTATGGTGTATAGGACAGACAAGTTTTTATATGGTTGATATCAAGAAGTGCTCTGGGAGGAGGAACCTTGGTGGCTGGTATAGAATTGAGAACAAAGAGCACTGAATTTAACCTTTACCTATGCTGTCAACTTGTCTCATATTATAAACTATATTTCTTGTGGTTATGGGTAATACGCATTTGCTTCTCCAAACGTTTTGTATTTTGCAAGTAGTCTTTAATGGGTACGTATAGTTAGTAGGGAGCAAAAGATAACACGTATCCCTATATGACAGAAGTCATCCCCTTCAAAGGAGAAGATTCAGTAGGTGTTGTCAAAGTCAAATGGCATCTATTTGGAGCTATGGCTTACTGCCAAGCAGTGTCTAGTCGGGTGTCCCATAAAATTCGTCTATCAGCAAACAAACACCAAACCGACAAAAAACAAGATTCCAGAAGAAAAAGAATCATCTATTATACACCAAAAGTTTCCATATCCCAACATGAAGCATGGATGTTAGAAACAAGGGGACTGGATAAGACGGGGGGAAAATCCCAATAACAGGAGCTGAGTAAAATCATAAGGAGCAGAAGCTAGCATTTCTCAGGAGCTTGCCAGAACAAGAAGGCAAAGATATCCAGCTAACAGACAGGAAGCCATCACTGTCCTCTGTCACTGAGGAAAGTAACCAGAGAAGCCCCACTGGCTAAAAGGCAATTTCCTGTAATGCCAGCCCTGGCAGCTTCCCCAGGAGTCTTCAATTACAGTGAGGTGGGAGGGGTTAGAAGTAGCTTCCAGGGAACATGACCAGACTTGGCCATGAGGAGGCCTCTGTCCTATTATGGCTTGTCTGGGGGACATTTCAACACCTCCACAACCAGGCCACATCACTGGTATCATTGTCACCTCGGAAGATTTTCCCTTTCCCCTCAAAATCCAACCTTCCTTATGCTCACAGAAAATTAACACTGGAAAGGCCTTGGGGGAATCGTCTAGTACTTAATCTAATACTTAACTCTATTAGTCCAGCACATAATTTTACTGCAATTATTTATTACTCTCCCTTGCTATCCTGAAAAAGAAATTCATAGAAATAAGCTATAATAGATACATAAGCAGTAATTTAAGAAACACATATTTGTTAATCATATTGCAAAGGAAAATAATTTATATCAACATAACATATATTTCAGTATGTAAAAGCTCATGTCTGGCTGTATTAGGAGATGAAACAAAGTGAGCAGCTAACAGCTCTACACGGAATCATCATGAATGCAACAGCCTGCTCACACAGAACAGAATGACACTGAGCTGTGCTACTGGTGACCCAAGTACCAGGAACGTAGTTGCTATTACTGCGGTGATTCTCTGAAATGGCAAATAACTCATGGCAAGGTTCTGGGAAAGAAGTACAATTTTCCCTTTAGTTACAAGGTGGCTTTAATCATAACAATAAAACCATAAAAAATTCATTCAATATATAAAATGTGGTTATGCTCGAAACTCAGATAATTTCAGGGCTGGTGCTATGGTGTAGCAGGTAAAGCCGCCACCGGCAGTGCCAGCATCCCCTATGGGCACTGGTTCAAGACCTGGCTGCTCCTCTTCCGATCCAGCTCTCTGCTATGGCCTGGGAAAGCAGTAGAAGAGGTACTTCCATTAAGAACCACTAGTGTAACCCAAATCACCCACTTTGCAGATGACAAGACAGAGGAAATTACTTTACCTGGGTCACACTGCTAGTGAGTTGACATAGCACTTCTGACCTAATGCTGTATTCTTCCCATTATTCCTTACCTCTGAAGCCTAATTTCAAGTTCCATTTTCTCCATAACCATTCCAGTTTTGGTAAGAAGCTACAGCACTCACTAAATGTCCTACACATTGCACAAGGGTCACATGTTGCTATGGGATACTCCTATAATGGCGCATGACTGGGAATCTTGTTTCCTTAGCCAGACACTCACATCTATACAGGAAAAGTCAGCTTATTTTACCTATTTGTATACCCTCATAATGTTGAAAAATCAAATCTATGCTCTTGCCTTCCCTGAGGTAGTAAACTTTAGTTAAGAATATAAGTTATGGAGTTAATCTGTATAGGCTTACATTTCAGCTGTAATATTTCTGAGTTAAGTGAACTTGGGTAAGTGACTTTATCTCTGACACCCAATTTTGCCATCTTTCATATGAGGATGGCAACAGTATAGGGATTGATTGGAGGATTATTTTAAAGATTTATTTTATTTATTTGAAAGATATAGTTACATAGAAGTAGAGACAGAGAAGTGTTTCCCATCTGCTAGTTGATTCCCCAAATGGCCACAATGGCTGGAATTGAGGTGATCTGAAGGCAGGAGCCAGGAGCTCCCTCTGGGTCTCTTTCGTGGGTGCAGGGGCCCAAGGACTTGGACCATCCTCCGCTACTTTCCCAGGTGCATTAGCAGGGAGCTGGATGGGAAGTGGAGCAGCCAGGACTCAAACCAGCACCCATATGGGATGCTGGCACTGCAGGGTAGGGCTTTAACCTGCTGCGCCACAGCACCAACCCCTGGACTTAATAAGATAAGGTATGCAAAGCACTATAACTAATAGTAAGCACAAAGTATCAGTTATTATTACACTAGCATTAGCTATGCCAGGCCATTCAGCATTTCTACAACATTCTGGCCCCTCTCTGGAGCTGACTGTAAAGTGGTGTATAATGGTGTGGCCATGCACTGTCTTCAATTGATGTCCACTCTGCTTGGTCATGGTGTCCACTTAGATTTGTTGAAGTTTGTGGATAACTGATTATTAAATAGTTTTATTATCTCACACATTCATCATTTTGCTGGAGTTGACTCCTGTGTTGGAAATACCCTCCTATTCTCCTTTCCCATTTAGCATGAATGAAACATATTCATTTTCAAAACCAGCTCAAACACCATCTTATTGATGAAGATGCTCAAAATTTTGGCTGTACTCTCAGCCATGTCAAGTAAGAAGTTCTTATTCTTTGCTCTTTGATGATGGTGTTTTGCCATATTTTATTTTAGTTCTTCCACAAGATTTGGATTAGAAGAATGTCTTCTTCTCTATAGCCTTGGCACAGCAGGTATTCAGTAAAAGATCATGCAATAACTGTTCTTGGCACAACTGTGTTACAAGCGTTAGATCAGTATCACCTGGGCTTGTCCCTCTTCCCCTGGTTTCCTGCAATAAAGGGATACATCAAAGTGTCCTTCCATCAGCCAATATGCTTTCCCAGTCATTGGCAGTGTTTTCGGGCATGGGTAGCAGCAGAAATGACTATAATTTAAAAGGTAACCTAGGAAGCAAGAGATAGAAGGTGAGAGGGGTTTAGATGGAGTGCTAGAATCATTTGCAAAATTGAGTTATCATGTGAGCCATTTCATTCAGAAGCTTGGGTCACAAAAGGATGGCTGTGAAATATTTCATTTTGACCATTCATTTCACAGATATTTATTAAGCACTTACTATGTACTAAGCACAACATAGTGGCTGCTCCACTCTTTTAGATATGGAAGATAGATGCTATATCATATAGCCACAAGTGAAACCAAGTGCCTGCTCTCATGGTATTTATAATACAAAGGGCAGATACAGAAAATAAATGTTATGTACATATTTGTCAAATGATACGTGTTATGGGGAAAACAAAATCAGAGCAAGAGGGACAGGGAGTGTTGCTGTCAGGTTGCTGTTTTATATAGGGAACCCAGGGGAGGTCTTACTTATAAGATGACTTTTGAACAGAAAAGAGTATTTCTCAAAACACTATCCTTGGACCAGCGGAGGAGCCCTAGGAATTTGCTAGAGATGCGAGTTCTTGTCCCCTAGTAGATCTACTAAAACAAACTTCAAAGTGGGGCCCAGCAATGCATGTTTTAAGAAATCATTCAGTTGATTCCAATGCACACTAACACTGAAGAAACACTAGTGTAGAAAATGAAGGAGCAAGCTCTGCAGATATCTAGAGAAAGAGTATTCCAGAGAAAGGGGACAGCAAGCGCAAAAGGCAATAATCAAGGAAACACGCTTGATGTTTTGGCCAAATAGCAAAGAGGTCAGAATGCTAGAGTGGAGTGAAGAAGTTGATGGAATAACAGTGAATCCAGAGATAAAGCAGGGACCAGACCATATAAGATTTAACATATCACTTAAGAATTTTGCTTTTGGAAAGTCAGTGAAGGGTTTTGAACATATGAGTGACACCAATTGATTGCCTTTTTTAGACACGGATCATGCCAGCTGCCATATGAACTGCAGTGAGGCAAACACGAGAGCAGGAAGGCCACCTAGGAGGCTGATGTAGTGGTCTCACAGAAGGACGCTGGTGGCCAGAGCGAGATGGGCAGTCACAGAGACCGTCAGAAGGGAGAAGAGTTCAGATTCATTTTTTAAAAGATTTATTTATTTATTTGAAAGTACATAGGAGAGGGAGATAGAGGGAGAGAGAGGGAGAGGGAGGGAGAGAGAGAGAGAAAGTCTTCCATTCGCTGGTTCACTCCTCAATTGGCTGCAATGGCCAGAGCTGTGCCAATCTGAAGCCAGGAGCCAGGAGCCTCTGCTGGGTCTCCCACGAGGGTGCAGGGGCCCAAGGACTTGGGCCATCTCCTACTGCTTTCCCAGGACATAGCAGAGAGCTGGATGGGAAGTGGAGCAGCCGGGACTCAAACCGGCACCCACATGTGATGCCGGCACTGCAGGTGGTGGCTTTACCTGCTACGCCACAGTGCCAGCCCCCAGATTCATTTTGATGGTAGAACTGCTGGGATTTGCTGATGGATTGGAGGTGGGATGCGACTGAGAGAGAGGAATCAAGGATGACTTTAAGGTTTTTCTATTAAGCAACCAGAAGGATGTAACTGCCACTTATTAAGATGGAGAAAAACTGTTGGAGGAGATGACTTAAGGACATCAGAAATTATGTTTTTGAAATGTCTATTAGACTTCGAAATGGAGAAGTGGAGTAGACAGCTGGCTATGGAAGTCTGGAGTTCAAAGAGGACAGCTAGCTTGAAGATGTGAACGTGGTGCCTTAGTCAGTATACATTCAACTATGTTGTAGGAACACACCTGCAATCTCTATGGCTTATCTCAAAGGAAGTTTTATTTCTTGCTCATGTCACAATCCAGTGAGGGGCAGGCAGCTTTCCTTAGTGTCCTTCTTCCAAAGGTGAGTTGGATTTCTAAGCTCCTTTTGTCTACACCTCCACTGTCTCACATGCTAGCACCCTTTTTGTGTTAACTTCCCCTGACTGGACTCGTGCATGGTTTGTGCTCATAATCCCCCCAAAAAACAGATACACTGGAAAGCATAACATAAGAGGCAGGAGAGAACATGGATTGCTTGTGAGCACCATCTCTGCCACCAATGATACATAAAGCCACAAGGTGAGATGAGAACACCGAGGGAATGAACGCAGATGAAGGTTAGAGAGCCTGTTCTCGAATGGAGCAGTGAGGCACTTCAGCGTGGATACAGCGTAACGGGGCACCAGGAATATCCAGTGAGACTGGTAGAGAAACAACTTAGACAGGGTCCCGGATGGCAAATAATAATGATAATAATAATAAAAAACATTTAAAGGGCAGAAAGAGTAGTAAAGTGTGGTGATGAAATCTGATAACACACCAATGGATTTAGCAATGTGGTGATCTGGACCAGAGAAATTCAATGGTTTGGTGGAGATAAAAGTCAATTATGGGGCTGGCACTGTGGTGTAGTGGGTAAAGCCACCACCTGCAGCACTGCCATGCCATATGGATGCCAGTTCAAGTCCTAGCTGTTCCACTTCCGATCCAGCTCTCTGCTATGGCCTGGGAAAGCAGTGGAAGATGGCCCAAGTCCTTGGGCCCCTGCACCCACGTGGGAGACCCAGCAGAGGCTTCTGGCTCCTGGCTTTGGGTGGGCGCAGCTCCAGCTGTTGTAGCCAACTGGGGAATGAACCAGTGGATGGAAGACTCTCTCTCTCTCTCTCTCTGCCTCTCTCTCTCTCTATCATCTCTCTGCCTCTCCTTGTTTCTCTGTATAACTTTGACTTTCAAATAAATAATAAATCTTTTTTAAAAAGTCAATTATGTGTGTTCAACAGGGCATGGGAAATGAGGAACTAGAGAAATCCAATCTCAAGTAGTAAAGGGAAAGTGATAAATGACAGTTTAGCTGCAGAGGGATAGAAGGCCAAAAGAATGTTTTTTTTTTTTTTTTTTAAGATTGGAAATTTTGGAATATGTTAGTATTTCAAGGTCAAATGTGTTTTTGTGGGTGGGGGACAGGAATTGTTGGGGAGGGTGACTATAATTAGATGAGAAACAATGGTTTCTCATACACAAGTTGGTGGCATGCCCCTTGGATAAGAGTGTGGAAAGTTCTCTACTTTGAGAGGTGGGAAGGAAGACTATGTGGATACATGTGCATGTAGGTTGGTTGATGTGGTGATTCTGAGTATCCAGGAATTGTCTTAATTATACTTTTGTCCCCCAGTGAAACACAAATCAATGTTGTCACCTGAAAGTAAGAATGGAGAGAAGGTCCTGGAGGCTTGAGGAGAGAGAAGATGTAAAACAATCAATTTGGAGAGTAAGAGAATGTGAATAGGGAAATGTGACAGAACTGCCAGACAGCTCCAAGGGCCCACTGAAGATTAGTGGTCATGGACTTTAAGGAACACCAATGACCAATATTGTAAGGTTTTCTTTAGCCTTGTCCAGTCACATGGGTACAGATACAGATTAATCTGAAGAAGAGTTGGATTTAATCAGGACTGTATTCTGCTAGGTGAGAATTATAAAAGAAAAGAGAGGCAAGGGAGTCATGGGTGTATGGAAAGAACTGATTACAATGATGGACCATGGAATCCAGGCTTCCTAAACAGGGAACTGAGAATGGGCAGTGGTTAAAGGGCAGCAGAAAGGTAGTAGGATCAACAGATGGTTGATGCTGGTAGAGCTGAAGCAATGCATGGGTTTTGGGACAGTGACTGTGACTCAAAAGAAAAAAAGAGGTGTTACGTCAAAGAGTCTAAAGTCTGTTAATGTTTTACATAGTGCAAAACAAGACAATTCTTGGAATATCATAAATACTTTTTAGATCAGCTAAGTAAATGGTGGATGAAATGGCTGTTCAATCCTGGTTTCACACAATATAACAAAATCTGTCCTGTTTTCGTAACTTCAGGTTTCTTCAAAATAGGTTTCGCATCAAGTATCAGCAGGTTTTCCGCCACAACTCCAAAACAGATATGTTAGATGTATGTATGTCTAGGGGACATAAACACATACCCAATATTACATGGATTATTTACATTTCTACTTTTCCTCCTAAAACATTAAGTTCCTTTGAAATGAAGGCTTTGGTTTGTTCACCATAAGATGAATCAACTTAAATCTTCTAAGCTTCAATTCCCTAAGTTATAAAATAGGGATAATATTTTACTTTTCAGGATTTCATGAGGGTAAAAGATACAATGCCCCTTGTGTAGTGCTTGGCACACATAATATGTTTAATATAGGTTAGATGATATTATTTGTAATTATAGTATCTAGCATTGTGCATGAAGGCACCTAATGGGTATTCACTCAATGACTAATTCCCATTTTAAAGATGAACCAGTGAAGGTTCAGTTGTTAGATGGTTTCTTCAACATATGAAGTAAAGTATCAGAGTTGGAATGAGAAGCTAATATCCTCATTATATATGCCACTCATTTTTTTTCTATTGGATCTGCTGACACTAAATCCAGTAATTATCCTAAAACTTAGAAGTCAGGGAAAGAGAGATGAATATTGAGAGAGTTACCTTTCCTTTTTGCATTGTTTATGATTATCACACTATTTAATTTACATTATTTGTACCATTTGTACACCTTCTTTTTTTTATTTTTTGACAGGCAGAGTGGACAGTGAGAGAGAGAGACAGAGAGAAAGGTCTTCCTTTGCCGTTGGTTCACCCTCCAATGGCCGCTGCGGCCGGCACGCTGCGGCCGGCACACCGCGCTGATCTGATGGCAGGAGCCAGGAGCCAGGAGCCAGGTGCTTTTCCTGGTCTCCCATGGGGTGCAGGGCCCAAGCACCTGGGCCATCCTCCACTGCACTCCCTGGCCACAGCAGAGAGCTGGCCTGGAAGAGGGGCAACCGGGACAGAATCCGGCGCCCCAACCGGGACTAGAACCTGGTGTGCCGGCGCCGCTAGGTGGAAGATTAGCCTAGTGAGCCGTGGCGCCGGCCCTGTACACCTTCTAAATAACCTTAATATATGATTCTACTTTTGAAACAAAGGAAACTACTTTTGAAACAAAACTATTTTTGAAAAAAAAGGGGAAAAAATTAACACTTTTTTTAAAGGCAGAGTTGTACAGAGAGAGGGAAGGACAGAGAGAGATATCCTCCATCTGCTGGTTCATTCCCCAAATGGCTGCATCAGCCAGGGCTGGGCCAGAATCAATTTAAGAGCCAAGAGTTTCATCCAGATTTCCCACATGGATGGCAGGGCCCCAAGTTCTTGGTCCATCTTCTGCTGCCTTCCCAGGCACATTAGCAGGGAGCTGGATCGGAAGAGGAGCAGCCTGGGCTCAAACTGGTGCTCTTATAAGGGATGGTGGTGCTGCAGGATCAATACATTGGCATAGGCAAAGACTTCTGGGGAAAGAGCCCAGGAGCACAGGCAATGAAATCAAAAGCAGGCACATAAGATTACATCAAGCTAAGAAGCTTCTGCATGGCAAAGGAAACACTCAACAAAATAAAGAGGCAACTGACAGAATGGGAGAAAGTATTTGCAAACTATGCATCTGATAAAATATTAATTAAAAAGATAATTGAAAATGAATCTTGATGTGAATGGAATGGGAGAGGGAGCGGGAGTTGGGAGGGTTGCGGTTGGGAGGGAAGTTATGAGGGGGGAAAGCCATTGTAATTCATAAGCTGTACTTTGGAAATTTATATTTACTAAATAAAAGTTAAAAAAAAGATTAATTAATAATCAGGATCTACAAAGATCTCAAACTCACCAATAACAAAACAAACGTTAGGAAATGGGCAAAGGACTTAGACAGGTATTTTTCAAAGGATGAAATACAACAGACACATGAAAAAATTCACAGGCTCACTAGCCATCAGGTAAATGCAAATAAAAACCACAATGAGATTTCAACTTACCTCAGTTAAAATGGCTATCACCCAAAAATCAAAAAATAATAAATTCTGGTGAGGATGTGAAGAAAAAGGTACCCTAATTCACTGTTGGTGGAAATGTAAACTAGTACAACCATCATGGAACACAGTATGGAGATTCCTCAGAAACCTGAAAATAGATCCAGGCATACCACTCCTAGGAATTTAACCAAAGGAAATGAAATCAGCATATGACAGAGTCATTTGTATCCCATGCTTATTGTAGTTCAATTCACAATACCTAAGATATGGAATCAACCCAGATGTCCATCAAGTGATAACTGGATAAAGAAAATGTGGTATACACACCATGGAAAACTACTTCGCCATAAAAAATAATGAAATCCTGTCTTTTGCAACAAAATGGATGCTACTGGAGGCTGTTATGCTTAGTGAAATAAGCTGGTCCCAAAAAGACAAATATCAAATGTTTTCTCTGATATGTGGTAGTTAATATAGAATACAAAAATAGTATTTTAATGAAGCTGACATCTTATGGTTTGATTATTGTTTTTAGTCTTTGTCTATATTCCTATGGAACAGTGGTCTTTCTAATTTTTACTCATTGAACATTATGGTAAGTGTTGCATTAAGCCTGTGATTGTAAAGTAAGCTGAAATTATTTTATTATGAAAATTAAAAGAAAAAGGGAAGGAAAGAGGGGACATTGAGGGGCAGAGGAAGGGAAGTGTATGGTTATCTTCTTAGAATTGCATCTATGGAATATATGAAATCTGTTCGCTTTATATTAATAAAATTATTTAAAACAAACAAATAAAAAACCTCCTGAGTTTCATAGAGCTGATGTCATTGTTAGCTAAGTGACAAAATGAAGACTGAAAGTCAGGGCTTTTTCTTTTTTTTCTTCAGTGCACAGCTAAACATCTACCAAGGAAAAAAATTACACAAGATGCCAAAGTGCTCTTTTATAAACTTCAGTGCCTACTTATGGTCCAGAAATCTGAAGAGGCCTCTTTGGCTGGATCAGACCCATTGTTAATGTCATACTGATAATAATGGCTACCGTGAACATCTGCTATGTGTCTTACTAAGTACTTCACTTTTGTTATCTTACTGAACTGTCTCATTTTCATTGTGAGGTAGGCACTATTTTTAGCATCATATCACAGAAGAGGGAGTTGAGGCTAGAATGATTATATAATTGGTCTGCCCAAGGTTACTGAGCTAGGGAGTTACACATATTCAAACCTAGGTTTGACTCAAAATCTTAGAACTCTTCCACTAATCCAGTTCTGGTTTGATATTATCTTAGTTTTCTGAACTTTGTGTCAATAGTACAGAGAGCATGGCTTTAATGTAGTAATTCTAAAACAAAGACCTGCTCATTGAAATGTAAACATACACACATATAAAACCAAGCTGGGTCCTGTTCTGTGTTTAATATGTGCTTCTCTCTGAGTGGCAAAGGGGAGGGTTGTGGGTGGGAGGGACGGTATGGGGGGGAAGCCATTGTAACACATGAGTCGTACTTTGGAAATTTATATTCATTAAATAAAAGATAAAAAAAAAGTTCATGGAAAAAAAAAATATGTGCTTCCCTCTAAAGAACGGTTCACTATGAGTTTATGAATGAAAGACTCTAGGAAGAGAAGGAAGTGACCTGTGGGAGTTGGCTCCCTATCAGGTGAGAGTTGCCACCCACACTTTATTTTCAGGAAGACGCTGACACCAGGCATTGCTGAGTAGTTCAGGAAGGCCTCTCCCTCCAACATCTGTCCAGCTATGTTCACACCATACACAAACATAACTGAGTTAGGGAGTGGGAGAGGAATAAGCATGCTGGATTTCATTTGAAAAACCCCAGCCATCCAGAATGAAACAGGGCCTCGGGGAATGTAGTACTGCTGAGTTAGAACTTAAAGTGAGTGTGCTAAGCAAATGCATAACATACAAATACACAAACTAAATGTTGCCCATAATGTTCTTAAATTAGATGCATCCCTTTCCTCTCTCACTGAGAATGTACTGAGCAGCAGGGAAAGAGCAGCATCTCCAAAGGCTAGTCACTGGCAGCAGGTGAGGAATATGCTTCAAGGCTGCAAGAGACCTGAGGTTCAAAGATCCCACAGCTCACACACAGTTAGGGTGGCCAGACTCAGCATAAAATTACAGGATGCTCAGTCAAGACTGAATGTCAGAAAAACAAAAAGGAAGTTTTTCATGTATGTATTACCCAAATTAGTCTAAGAATGTCCCATGCAATTTTTTTTTTTGACAGGCAGAGTGGACAGTGAGAGAGAGAGACAGAGAGAAAGGTCTTCCTTTTGCGGTTGGTTCACCCTCCAATGGCCGCTGTGGCCGGCGCACCGCGCTGATCCGATGGCAGGAGCCAGGTGCTTCTCCTGGTCTCCCATGGGGTGCAGGGCCCAAGGACCTGGGCCATCCTCCACTGCACTCCCGGGCCACAGCAGAGAGCTGGCCTGGAAGAGGGGCAACCGGGACAGAATCCAGTGCCCCGACTGGGACTAGAACCCGGGGTGCTGGCGCCGCAAGGCGGAGGATTAGCCTAGTGAGCTGCGGCGCCGGCCAGCAATGTTTTTTGTTAATGCTTCAGTGGGGGATAGTTTTGAGACTGTGGGGAGCAAGCTGGCTCCAGAACATTCCCAAGTCCACATTTTTTTTTGCTTCCAATTCTTACATGTCCAAAGACTCATGCAATATTTGGGACATACTTTCTACTAAATTTTTTTTCATCATTTATCTGTGATTCAAATTTAACTGAGTATCATCTATTTTAGTGGAAGCCTTATAAATAGGACGATGAGACACTTGCATGACAGGTTAAGCTATGAGCTATGAGCTGTGTCAAAAAAGAAAAAAAATGGTTAGTAATAACAGTTAAAGTAAGATCTACTTTTTGGAAAATTAAGAGGAAACTCTGGTTTCTTTTTGTAAATATCACTCTTACTAATTTATGTTATACTGTGTTTTTTAAAGTAGGAGGGAGAGGTAGGGTTCTAACCACCATAGTATGGATTGAATTCATTCATTTTCTCAACAGATATATCTTTAAATATTTATTATTTATTTTAATTTTATTTCAAAGGCAGAGAGAGGGAGAGGGGGAGGGAGAAAGAAGAGGAAGAGGAGTAGAGGAGATCTTTCATCTTTTGGTTCCCATGCCAAATGTCCACAACAGCCAGGACTGAGCCAGGCAGAAGCCAGGAACCTGGGAATCCATCTGAGTCTCCCATGTTGGTGGCAGGCACCCACATAGTTAAGACATCATCTGCTACCTCCCAGGATGACATTGACAGGAATCTGGGTAGGAAGTGGAGGATCTGAGACTGGAATCAGGTATTGTGATGGGAGATGTGAGTGTTCCAAGCAGCAACTTGAATGATTAGCCAAACACTAGCCCTCAGCAACATTTACTAAGTTCCTGTTGTATACCAGGCCCTGTCCTAGATTCTGGGGGAAATGATGATGAAAAATAGAACATGACTTGTTTACGAATGACAAGTCCAAAATGGAAAGAGCCCAAATGTCCGACAGGTGAGTGGTTAAACAAATTATGGTATACCTGTACAATGGGATACTATCCAGCAATAAAAAGAAACAAACTATGGTTGAATATCACAAATATTATATTGAGCAAAAGCCAGATTCATAAGAGCATGTTTACTACCATGAATTCCTTGATGTGAAACTCTAGAATAGGCAAAGCAAATATATATCGGTCAAAATTACAACAACATTTCCATTTCTCTGAAAATCCTAGTCAGTTGTGGGTTTTTTTTAAACAATTTTATTGACATATAATTCAAATATCATACAATCTACATCTGCTATCTTTTTTTTTTTTGGACAGGTAGAGTTAGACAGTGAGAGAGAGAGACAGAGAGAAAGGTCTTCCTTCCATTGGTTCACCCCCCAAATGGCGCTATGGCTGGTGCGCTGCGCCGATCTGAAGCCAGGAGCCAGGTGCTTCTCCTGGTCTCCCATGGGGTGCAGGGCCCAAGCACTTGGGCCATCCTCCACTGCACTCCTGGGCCATAGCAGAGAGCTGGACTGGAAGAGGAGCAACCAGGACAGAATCCGGCGCCCCAACTGGGACTAGAACCCAGGGCAGAGGATTAGCCAATTGAGCTGCGGCCCTGGCCTACATCTGCTATCTTAATGGTCACCTTCTTTCTTCTCCAGCAATAACTGCACCTTTCATGCTCCATGGTATTGTACTCTAATAACCTCCCTTTGGCTACTTCAGAGAGACTGTGGTGCCAGCTTTCCAATATAAACATAAAATCTTATTTCAGGTAGTTAGGCTGGGCCTCATTTCCTTCCCCTGCAATGTGTGGTGGGGCTGCATGCTCTTCATATTCTGTGAACCTCCTCTTGCTCATAGACTTTAGGTATGCAACGAGTGTCATGGGTTTTAGTGGCAATTGCCCAGAGGCTCACTGCTCATTTATATTATTATTATTATTATTATTATTATGGTGCCTTTAGAAAACCATGCCAAGTTGGAAGTGAAATCCTTTGTTGATTCTAGTTGGGAGCCTAAGTTAGCATGGAAGACTTGACTAGCTTTCCAAAACTGGGGGATAAAATCTATAGCAGGAAATATTGGGATTCGAGGACAGAGGCTGCAACCTGTCGGAAATATCCTGACAGACTATATCCTCTGTTATCAAGTACAAATGGTCAAGGTCACTGCCATTTCTGTCTTTTGTACTAGAGGGAGGGATTCTAACAAATGTCCAGTTGAGACAAATAGGAAGTCTATGTGTAGGTCACCAGCAATAGCAACAAACAGGAAAGAGAATTGGAGGAAAATACAGGTTTTTCCCACAAAGATAAAATGTGGTTTGATACTGAGATCATGACGTAGCTTCTAAGGTGTCAATAAGGCTACAGATGTTTCATTTTCCTCAGAGATGAGATAAAATGAAATAGAGAGGAGACCCTGAATCTGGAAAATAGAATGGCTCGTAGCAAATACGTCCCTCATGGCTAGGAGGAAAAATGAAAGGGGAAAAAAATCTCACAAAGTATGAGACCCAATAAACAGCAGACCAGGACTCCTATCTTCATTTGTCAAAAACAATATGTTCCTTTTACCTAATTTTATGACTGAATTTTAAGCTGTAAATGCTTTCAGAAAATAATTTTCAGTTTGCTTGCAACACAAGCAAGATGAACCAGCTTGTCGTGTATGCTTGCATTGCTAAAATTAGAAGAAAAAACCCGAATCCCTTCTAATATGCAAAATGTAGAAACTAGTCAAGTAGCCAACTTGGTTGATGGAAATAGACTTTTAAAGCATCATGTTACAAAATGAAGTAGTGTATGTCATAAGCAAAGTTCAAATTCCCAGCTCAAAATTGTTCAAAAAGATTTATTTATTGGAAAGGCAGAGCGACAGGAAAGTGAGAGAGAAAGAGACTTTTCATCTGATAGTGTACTCTCTAATGGCCACAACAGCTAGGTCTGGACAAGGCTGAAGCCAGTAGCCAGGAGTTCCATCCAGGTCTCCCATGTGGATAGCAAGGGCCCAAGTATTTCTCAGGCATATTAGCAGGGAGCTGAATTGGAAGCAGAGCAGCCGGAACTCAAACTGGTGCTCTGATATGGGACACCATTGTCACAAGCGGTGGCTTAAGCCACTGCGCTACCATACCAGCCTCTCCTATACAGATTATTTGGTCTTAGCCAAAGGCCACAGGCAAAGGAGTAGTTCAGAGGTTCTGTCTCTGATTTCATGTTTAATGACTTCAAAACTCATGTACTTTTTCTTTCTGTTTCTTGGCAAAGCAACATAATATACAAGACTGGTTTTATAAAGCTCTTCTGTGGGCAGACCTTAGTTACAACTTTTGCTAATTCCTTTGTAAGACATAAACTACTAAATTTCAGTGAAGAAGCAGATAATCTGAAGGAGTAATGTTTTACCTATTAAAGAAATGGAATTTGTAGTTAAAATCCTCCCCACAAAAGGAAAATCCTTGGCCAAATGGCCTCACCTGTGATTTCTACCAAACGTGGAAGGGATAAGTGATACTGATCTTATACAAATTCATACAGAAAATTGAAGATGACTGTTTACTTCCTAACTCATTCTATGAGCCTAGAATTATCATTACAGATGAACATTTTTTAGGGATACAAATATAAAATTTAGGAAACTGAATATATAATATCTATACATTTAGATACTAATTTAAGAATGATATGATACAATATGTTGAAATCTTTACTTAGTATAGAGTTGGTCTTCTATGTACAAAGTTAATTGAAAATGAATCTTTTTTAATCAATTTTTTAACTTTTATTTAATAAATATAAATTTCCAAAGTACAGCTTATGGATTACAATGGCTTCCCCCCCATAACTTCCCTCCCACTGCAACCCTCCCATCTCCCGCTCCCTCTCCCATTCCATTCACATCAAGATTCATTTTCAACTATCTATATATACAGAAGATCAATTTAGTATATATTAAGTAAAAATTTCAACAGTTTGCACCCACACAGAAACACAAAGTGTAAAGTACTGTTTGAGTACTAGTTATAGCATTAATTCACATTGAACAACACATTAAGGACAGAGATCCCACATGAGGAGTAAGTGCACAGTGACTCCTGTTGTTGACTTAACAAATTGACACTCTTGTTTATGGTGTCAGTAATCACCCTAGGCTTTTGTCATGATTTGCCAAGGCTATTGAAGCCTTTTGAGTTCGCCAACTCCGATCTTATTTAGATAAGGTCATAGTCAAAGTGGAAGTTCTCTCTTCCTTTCATAGAAAGATACCTCCTTCTTTGATGGCCCATTCTTAATTGAAAATGAATCTTAATGGAGAATGGGACTGGGAAGGGGAGAGGGAGGAGGAGGAGTGGGAGTGTGGGTATGGTGGGAAGAATCACTATATTCCTAAAGTTGTACTTATGAAATTTGTATTCCTTAAATAAAAGGTTTCTTTGGGAGATAAAAAAATAAAAAAGAATGAGATGATATGATATGCAGAATGATATGACATAAAATTTATGAAATTGATCAAGTGCAATTTATTGCAGGAATTATAGATTGGTTTAACATCAAAAAGCAATCTACGATATTCACCATATTAGCAGACCAAAAAAGAAAACAAACATGATTGTTTTAGTAAATGCAGATCAAAAAAATTAAGAAAATCCAAAACCTCAAAGCAAACTAAAAATAAAAGGTAACTTCTTAAATTTGTTAAGGAGAATCTGGAAAGAAAAAATATTATACCCAAAGAAAAAAGCCAGAATACTTTCTCTAAGATTAAGAACAGGCAAAGATTTTTCCTTATCCACTTTTATTTCACATTGTACTGGAGGTTCTAGACAATGCAATAAAGCATGGGTCAGGGAAGGGTTGTGGTGGGAGGCATCCAGAATTGACAGGAATAAGTAAAATTGTATTCACAGGTGACATGATCTGTACACAAAACAATAAGAAAAACTATAAAACATTACTGGAACTAATAACTAATGCTAGA
The DNA here is from genome assembly GCF_051225735.1 of Oryctolagus cuniculus. Lineage (NCBI taxonomy): Eukaryota > Metazoa > Chordata > Mammalia > Lagomorpha > Leporidae > Oryctolagus > Oryctolagus cuniculus. Next base: position 84,541,339 of record NC_142888.1, on the reverse strand, counting down.
TGATACAAGATCAGTGTACAAAAATCAATGATATTTCTATATACTAGCCACAAACAATTGGAAATTGAAATGAAAAATATTATGAAAGCATCAAATACATGAAATTGGAATAAATTTGGTATAAAATATGAAGTACCTGTACACTAAGGATTTAACTGTTGAGAAAAATTAAAGACTCAACATAAATGGAAAATATTGTTAAGGTATGGATTTTTGGACTGTCCAAAATGGCTGAATAGGGAAACAATATACTGCTTTATGCAAGGGGAACATAGCAGAAAAAAAGCGGTGGAAGTGCGTTCCCAGGGGAGAGTTGGAGAGAAATCTGCAGTGGAAATTCTACAGCAGGAAGAGGGATGTTGTGGATCAGCGTGGAAGGAGTGGACACACAGCAACAAGCGTGGGCATCACACACGACCCCTGTAGCCTACAGCTGGAGGATATGCAAGCTTAGGAGAGCGAGATGAGACCAGACTGCAACAGCCGTGCCATTGGTGATATTGCCAGAGGGAGAGCCTTGCAGACTATGTTGTCTTTCCAGTCTGGCCTGGTGCCTTAATTGGGGGCAGAGAATCCACCTAATCCAGTAGAAATAAAGCATGTTTCCTTCTCCCCATACTCCCACAAGGGCGCCTGGCAACTGGCAAGGAGAAGGTGCTAATTTGATTCCAGTAGCAGCTGTGATGACACTCGTGCATGTGTGTGACCCAGGGATCTTACCAGAGGGAAAAATCTGCATTCCCCACTGACTAAGAGTTGGCAGGGAGGGTTGACAGGGGGCTGGGCACCCGTGTAGGACTGTGAGGTACCCCAGCCTCTCAACATTTCACAGACTCTGGGGCTCAAACAGCCAAGGTGGAGCTTGTGGATGGGACAGGCTAATGGGATGGAGTAGATCCTTTGCACCCTGTCACTGTGGGAGCCTTGTGTACTGAGACTGTGGGAATTCTGTGACTGCACAAGAGGGCATAGGGTGTATCTGGGTCTCTGGGCAATCACTGTGGCTGGTGCCAGAGGCTCAGAGCTCCCTGACTGCCTAAGGTGGGTCATTGCAGTAGGATCCATACTCACACTGAAGACTACACAGCTCCTTTGTGTAGTTCATGTGGAAGCATGGGTGAGTGGTGTACCCACTGTGGACTAACCCCGGGCATTGATCACCATGGAAGAAAGGAGGTGAGGGTAGGATTATGCCACCAGAGGTGATCGCACCCTCCCCTATGCTGACAATAGAGGCGATCCACCATGCGTAACTTGGGAGTCACCCTGGATACTTGCCCCACCCTGGAGCACTGACCAGAGCTCCCCAGCCACACCCAGAACATGCCTCTGGGTATTCACTAAAAGAGCAGACACTCTACTAAGCCACAGAGGTATAGTCCAAAGATAAAATGCACCAGAGGAGAAAACAAGTATTTCTACAAATGCCTAAAAATAAACACAGAAATTCATGAAAGAAGAATAAGGAAGACATGACAAATACCATATGTTTTTCCTGATCTGTGGTAACTAACAGAGTATCAAAAAATGTAATGTATAGGAGTGAAGTTGACATTTTGAGATTCAATGATTAGTTTACAGCCCTTGTATCTACTGTTGAGGAACAGTGTTGTTTTTACTATTTGTTGAACTCTTTGCTTAGTACAGGATTAATTTTATGAGTATAAAGTAAACTGAAAGTAGATCATTGTAAAAATTGAGAGAGTTATTCTCTCTTATTGAGAGGAAAGAGGAGGAAAGATGGGAGGGTGGGTGGAAAATATCACTATGTTCCTAAATCTGTATTATGAATTACATGAAACTTATTTACCCTAAATAAAAATTAAGATATGGATTTCCCCTAATTTATTATGAGACTCAATGCAATTTAAATAACTATGAAAACATATAGCCAATTTTTAAAAAGAAAAAAAATGAAGCTTTAAGACATAGGATTTGACTTCAAAACTTACCATGGGTCTAAGAAATTAAGACAGTGTAGTATAGGTATAAAGATAGGCAGATACACCAAAAGCACAGAGTCCAGTCCCCACAGAAAGGCCAACTGATGTTTTTTACAAAGCTGCAAGGCAATTCAGTAGAGAAAGGATAGTCTTTAACCAATGGTGTTGGAATAGATACCCATATGAAATATAAACAATGAACTTTGTTTTGCACCTCATGTTATATACAAAAGCATAATTCAAAATGGATTGCAATTGAAAAGACCAAAACTTAAAAACTCTCCAGTTGAAAACTTTTCCAGTTATGAAACTATTTTTCTCTCTTAGATTAAGTAAAGATTTCTTAGTTATAATACCTAAATCTTGTGTAGAAAAGAGAAAAATAAGTAACTGGACACCATCCAAAGTATGAACATCTACTTTTTGAAAGATATTCTTAGGAAAATGTAAAAACAAGCCCCAGACAGAGAGAAAATATTTGCAAATCATATCACATGTATCATGAGGGACTACTGATATAAACAACATCATGAATGAATATCAAAATAATTACACTGAGGAATAGAAGCCTGTAAAAAAAAAAGCATCCCAGGGTAGGTGTTTGGTATAGTGATTAAGTTGCCACTTGGGACTGCTGCAACCCATATCAGAGTGCCCAGGTCTGAGTCACAATTTTGTTCACAATTCCATCTTCCTGCTAATGCACACCCTTGGAGATAGCACGTGGTGGTTCAAATACTTAGATCCTTGCCTTAGTGGATGAAGTTCCTAACTTGTGGCTTCAGCCTGGCTCAGCCCTGGTTGAAGCAGGCATTTGAGGAGAACCAGTGGATGAAAGATATTTCTCTCTCTAACTCTACACTTGATCCTAGCCAAAAGGCTGAGAAGTGATGTCTCTCTTACTCTGTCTCTCTACATTTCAAATAAAATGAAAACAGAATATATTTAAAGCATTTACATAGAATTCTAGAAAGTTAAAACTTATCTACAGTCATAGAGAGTAGAGTTGTTATTGTCCAAGCATGAGGGTGGTAGAGGGGTGTGAGAGAGACAAATTACAATGGAACATGATGAAACTTTTAGAAATGGACATGTTTATTACCATCATTGTGGTGATACTTTCATGGTTATATACATGTACACTGTATCTTTTTAAAGATTCATTCATTTATTTGAAAGAAGTCAGAGTTATGGAGAGAGGGAAAGAGGGAGAGGAAAGAGAGAGAGAGGGAGAGGAAAGAAAGAGGAAAGAGAGGAAAGAGAGGGAGAGGGAGAGAGAGAGAGAGAGAGAGAGAGAGAGAGACTTCAATTCACTGGTTTACTCCCAAAAGGGCTGTAACAGCCAGGGCTCAACCACACAGAAGCCAGGAGCCTGAAACTCCATTTGGGTCTCCCACGTGGGTACAGGGATCCAAACACTTGTGCTCCCTCTGTTGCCTTCCCAGGGCATTAGCAGGGAGCTGGACTGGAAGTGAAGCATCCAGGAATTAACCAGCACTCATATGTGATGCTGACACAAGAGGCAGTGGCTTAACCTGCTGCATCACAATGCCAGCCCCAAAATGTACACTTTAAATGTATGCAATTTACTGTAAATCAATTATACTTCACTAACACCATTTAAAGAAACACACAATAAACTAGGGTCACCCAAAGGGATTCAGAAACCAATCTGAACAGCTGTCCTCTAGCCAAATAAGTGATCATTTGAGCATCAATAATGGTAACTTGAAGGAATGAAATGCGTAAAATACTTAAAGTTCTACAAGTCCATAATGGTATTCTTCCCCCACCCCCTCCCAAAACACACACATACACAAAGCCACTCATTGGTCACCTTTGAAGGATACTAGAGAAAGAACTAATTATTTTAAAAATTGGCTAAAAAGGGGGGTAGCATTTATCCTGCCCTTGATAAATGAAATACAGTTCATGGTAACCATAAAAATTAATGAACGGATGTTTCTTCTAAATGAACTATTCAAGTATGCACATGAAAAGACAAAATTGTAGAACCAACATTTGCAACCCCCAATAGGAGATAAATATCAACAGCTACTAACATTACAGAAAGAGGAACAAGCAGACCTTGTGGGAATTTTGTACATCAATAATGATGGAAGATCAAAACACCCTTCACAAACTAGTCTTGCAGGGGAGTAGGGTGGGAAGAGAAATGGAAACTGATCAAGTTTCAAATCTAACTCTCAGTACTTTATAGTAAATATAGGGGAATAGCAAGCAACACACCCCACTTTTCTTAAACTACTGCACAGAGACAAAAGAAAAATTCAAGGGAAGCTGCAAATTAAAGTGATTAAGAGACTTATTCAATTGCAATGTGGGGAACAGTCTGGGCATTTGATTATATTATGGAATTATTGTCCATCTTGTTGTTAGTGTGGTAATTGGATTTTGGATGTTTTCATGACTTATTTTTTAGAGATATACACTGAAATGACATTTTTAAAAAGATTTATTTATTTATTTGAAAGAGTTACACACAGAGAGAAGGAGAGACAGAGAAAGAGAGGTCTTCCATCTGCTGGTTCACTCCCCAGATGGCTGCAGTGGCTGGAGCTGTGCTGATCCAAAGCCAGGATCCAGGAGCTTCTTCTGGGTCTCCCATGTGGGTGCAGGAGCCCAGTGACTTGGCCCATCTTCCACTGCTTTCCCAGGCCATAGCAGAGAGCTGGATTGGAAGTGGAGCAGCTGGGACTTGAACCAGAGCCCATATGGGATGCCAGCACTGCAGGTGGTGGCTTTACCCACTATGCCATAGCACTGGCCCCTGAAATGATCTTTGAGGCATGTTTCAAAACAATTGAGGATAGAGAGAAGTGAGGACAGATGAGACAAGATTATGAATTGGTAAATTTGAAGCAGAGCACTTGGTACATGGGAGGAATTTTATTTCTATCCTATTTTGTATATGTTTGAAATTTCAGAAGAGGAATTTAGGTTTCTGAGTTGGTACATGAATAAATGAATGGATTAAGGCAAGGGAGAAATAAGAGTCAAAGGTGACTCCTTCAGTTAGAGCAACAGGAAGGGTGGTAGTGCCATTTGCTAAGATGGGGAAGCATGGAGCAGGACCGAGCGTGTGCATGTGGGTTTAGAGAATGAGTTAAATTTGAGACACGCCAAGTTTGGAATATCTGTGAACAGTCTAGCAGATATGTCTAAGCAGTTTGGGCTTGAAGCTTGGAAGAGATGCAGGATGTATGGATGAGATTGTGTTCAGAGAGAGAAGTCCTTGAAGAAAACCCTGAGGAACACCTACCCTAAAGATCTGGGCAGTCGTAGCTCAAATCTGTATGAATACAAAGCAGAATGGGACCAAGACTCCCACTTTCGGAAGCTCACACTTTAGCAGGGAGACACACTCAATGAAATTCTATAGGCCTAACAACCGTCCCACATACCATGGAGAAGACACAATTTTAAAAATGTTCATATGCTGCCTTGTGTGGCTCTCCAAGTACTCTAAGAGCATTCATTAGCTTCATTTCCCACAAGACTGTGCCGGGAGTCAGAGAAGTGCTTGCTTCTTTGGAAATCAGTAGAAATCGCCATGTTTTAAGGACATGATCCTTCCCTGAAATACTCAGGGACAACCTTTCAAATGGGAGATGAATGAGAACCAGATACTGATAACACTTGAAAACTGGGCAAACAGTCCTAGAAACCCAGAGATGAATGGCTGGGCATAGGTTACTGCCCTGGACATAAGTTCACTAGCTAATTCAGTTCAAATGAGGTTGTCAGAGGGATAGGTGGGCTTATCAGGAGCTTCTAGGGATCTGATTTTCACTCTACAGCTCTACCAAGCAACTTTTCCTTTGCTTTTTTGGGTTCCAGAGATTAGGCCAAGTTCAGGGAGCCACCTTGACAATGCTGAAGTTCCTTAGGACATCACCACTATGTCATTGCACATGGTTCACAAAGCCAACATTCAGGAAAGCTTTATTGAGTAAATAAATTCAGTCAATAGATGTAACCAATCAGGGTACTCTAAAGGGAGAAGGTGAATCCATTTTTGCAACTATTTTTGCAAGATTTTTTCCTCTAAACTTAGTAAATTGCCCACTTAGAGATAAAAGCCTGAGTGTGATTAGTATTGTTGTCAGTTGTAAAGGACATTATGAAATGTACCTGGGTGCTTTTCTTGTGCCGTTGTTTTCCCACCTTGTCCTAGATTTGCCAATGTGCACTGTCACATTATGCCACATTGTGCAAATCTCTTTGTACAGAGACCTCTTCTCTATATTTCCATAGTCTAGCACAGTGCCTCATACAATCGTGGGTGGTTGTAATAGAGCTCTCCAGAGAAACACAACCAAGTGTGTGCATGTCCATGTGTGTGTGTGTGTGTGTGTGTGTAACTTTAAAGAACTGATTCCTTAATAATGTTGGAGCTAGCATGTCTCCAAACTGCAGGGCAGGCAGACAGGGTGGAGACTCAGGAAGAGTTTCTATTGCAGGTTGGAATACAAAGGCAGTTTGCAGGCAGAATTCCTTCTTCCTAACGGGATCTCAATCTTCTTCTCTAGAGGACCTCAACCAATTGGATGCAGTCCACCAGCCTTAGGGACAGTAATCTGTTTTAGTCAAAGTCTACTGACCACATTTTCAAATGATCTCTGGGCAGGTGTCATGGTGCTGCAGGCTGGGCTGCATCCAATCAGTTGAAGTCCTCTAGAGAAAAATACTGAGGAAGAAGAAATTCTGCCTCCAGACTGCCTTTGTGCACTCCAATCCCATATTGGAGTGCTGATTTGCATCCTGGCTACTCTGCTTCCAAAGCAGCTTCCTGCTGATGCACCTGGGAACAGTGGAGAGCGCTCAGTACTTGAGTTCCTGCCACTCACAAGGGAAACCTGGATGGAGTTCCAGGCTCCTGGTTTCACCCTGGCCCATCCCTTGCTGTTGTGGGCATTTGGGGAGTGAAACAATAGAAGGAAACTATCTATTTTCTTTCTCTCACTTTGCCTTTCAAGTAGATGAAAATAAACATTTCTTTAAAATCATCTCCACGGTAACATATTAATTGGTGTTTGACCAAACATCTGGGCACCATAGCCTGGCCGTAGTGGACACATGAATCTATGCACCACAGTGGTAAAATGCCTATTTTTTTAATTTAAAAATTTAATGCTTATTTATTTTATTTATTTGAAAGTCAGAGCAAGAGCAAGAGAGAGGAGAGAGAGGGACAGAGAGACCGCAGCAGAGACACCTCCCATCCACTGGTTTCCTCCCCCACATGCCTGCAACTGCCAGTGCTGGACCAGTTTGCAGCCAGGAGAAAGGACCTTCATCTGGGTTTCCCACGTGAGTTTCAGAGACCCAAGAACTTGGGCCATCTTCTGGTGCTCCTGGAGTGTACATGATGGGAAGCAGAGGCAGGACTTGATTCCGGGCACTCTGATATGGGATGCAGTTGTACCAAATGGCAGCTTAATCCACTGTGCCACAAGGCTGTTCCCTTATGCTCACTTATATGCTAAAAGCGAAAAGCACCTTGGACTGCCTGCACTAGCGTATCTGCTTCTGAACATCAAATAGGGAATGAAGTGATCACACAGACACCAGGGAACACCAGGCCACTGGATCATTTCTTACTGGACAAAATAGTTTTTCAAGAAAGCCTGAGCAACATGAAAGGGAAGTAATTAAGAGACAGATGGAATATATTTTCTGATTCTCTCCAATCCTTTGGTCATTTTAAAACTGATAAATCATTATATTATCCATGCATTCAGAGGCAATAAAGTAACATGAGGTGGCATTCATGGAACCAGTTTCTAATCCCTGCTTTATTATTACCTGGCTGAGTGATCTTGGGCAACTCACTTTACCTTTCATGGTTTGTGCTTCACCCACAGCAAAAGAAGATCTCAGAAATTATTTAAGACAAAAGAGGTATGATAAATTGAAGCCTTCCAAAAGATCTGGGTGAAAATACCGCTTCTGACACTTCCTAGTCCTCAGAAGTTTACTTGCGAGCCCCGGTTTCTGCAGCTTCAAAATGGGCCTGAGGGTACTTAGCCCTTGACAGGGTTGTTGGGACCAAAAAAGCTAAGTTCGGTGCATAGAATACTAGAGATGTGAACTCCTTTTCAGCTTAAATACTATATGAATCTGTTCTGTGCCATCTTAGAAAAATATAACTTACAACAGAGACTAAGCATAAGCAGGAAACTCAAAAAGATGCATTTGAGATTACATAGTCTGCAGCGGCTTTTGTTACAGTGGATTTTCAGCTCCTTTGCAAAGAATATTTCTGATCATCTGATGTTCTTTCAGGTCTACCTAAGGCCCCTTGGCTCTTGAACTCCCACGGCCCCTTTGATGGCTTGAGCTGTGCAGGGAAGCAATGAAGGTCAAATCCCTGGCCATCTCTGTAACACCACAGGGTTGAGTGCTTGCTTTGTGCCTTGACTAATGCTTGCACTATCTTATTTAATATTCACAACAAATCCACAAAGATAGGTACTGTTGTGTGTATTCCATGTTTACAGATGAGGAAACTGAAGCAGGGGGTGAGGTAACTTGATTAAGAATGAACAGCTAGGAAACAGTGAATTGAAATTTATTTCCATATCTGTTTTTATTCAGAACGTATGCTGTTTACTATACTGTCTTACCTCTTTTGGGGAAGTGTCTTACGAATAGAGAGACTTTTGAGATTTTAAAGAAAATTTTTTTGTGGAGGAAAAGCTGCTATAATCCAAAAGTTGTACTTTTGAAATTTATATTTATTAAATAAAAGTTGAAAAAATATTTAATGCTAAAATTTTTTTCATTACAATAATTAATCTACATAAAAACGTGTTTGTATAGACGTACACACACATTATTAAAGATGGGGTAGGGGGCAGTGCTGTGGTGTAGTGTGTTGAGCCACCACCTGCTCCACTTCCAATCCAACTCCCTGCTAATGCACCTGAGAAAGCAGTGGAGGATGGCCCAAGTGCTTAGGCCCCTGCACCCACACAGGAGACTCAGATGCAGCTCCTGGCTCCTGGCTGCAGTCTGGCCCAGCCCTGGCTGTGGTGGCCAGTTGCAGAGTGAACCAGTGGATGGAGGATCTCTCTCTCTCTGCCTCTGCCCCTCCCTCTCTGTAACTCTGCCTTTCAAATAAATAAATAATTGTTTTAAAAAGATAGGGAGCAGTTAAAGAATGAGAAGGGTCATTTTTTTTCTAGAAATTCAGACCACCTCTTGAACTCTACAAAGTGGGGAAGCAGATGTAATTATCAAAGTCAGGAGGGGTGTGCCTCTATGTTTCCATAATGTGGGATTACACATCACATTTCGCATGAGACTTACCTAAGAAATTCCTAGTGGCTGCCATGAATGTGCTTGGGACGCGTTAAGCAGTACACTAAGTCTTCATATTATTATGCATTATGTCATGTAATCCCCAAAGCAACCAATTCAGCAGATGAGCAAACTGAGTCTGAAAGTTTCTATCACTTGCTCAGTGTCACACAACTAGTATGTAACAAAGCCAGGATTCAACTCAAACTTCAAAGTCCTTGCATTTAGTTAATATTCTGGATTCCTGTGAAAGGCAAAGCGTTTTTTCAATAAATTAAATATAAAATTACCATATGAACCAAAAAATCTATTGCTAAGTATATATCCAAAAGAATTAAAAACAAAGTCTAAACGTAAAACCCAGAATGACCAAGGTAGGCCTAATTTATCTTTAGATTCACATTAATAGTTAACATTGCACAACTATTCCTGAAATAGTAGCTTTTGGTCCCTTAGGCCAGTGCCCTTTCTGTTAACAGCTCAGTGTCTCCCACAGCACTTAGAGTTGTTACATGAGTTAGCATAGTATTTTATATGCAGAAATATGTTCTTGTGTTCTTGGAAGTGTTCCTGTCAATTAGTCTTATTTCTCTGGTAAGACATTGTCTCCTTAATGGTGATTCTTTCCTAAAGTATATGTGGAGAGGGGGAGAAAGAAAGAGGAGGAGGAGAGGGGGGAGAGGCAGGGGAAGAGAGACTCTCCCATCAGCTGGTCCACTTCCCAAATACCTGCAACTGCAGGAGCTAGGCTGGGGCAAATCCAGAAGCCAGGAACTTCATCTGGGTCTCCCAAATGGGTGGCAAGAACTCTAGTAGTTCTGTCATTGCTTGCTGCTCCCCAGGGTGCACATTAGCAGGGAGCTGAATGGGAAGTACAGAGTGGCTGGGGCTAGAACCAGGCACTCCAGTATGGAATATAGACACCTCAAGCCATGGTTTAACCCATTGCATCGCAATCACTGCCTTAGTGGTGATTCCTGAATCACCTACCATGTGCTAGCATATAGATGATCAACAGATACTTAAGATGAATGATTGGAGCGGGTGTTTGGCCTAGTGGTTAAGATACTGGTTAGGAGGCTTGTGGCCCAAATCACAATACCTGGGTTTAAGTCCCCGCTATGATCCTGATTCCAGCTTCATGACAATGCCTGGGAGGCTCAAGTAGCTGGGTACCTGCCACTCATGTGGGAGACTCGGATTCAGTTTTTAGCTCATGGTTTGGGCAGTGGCCCCGCTCTGGCCATTGTAGGCATTTGGGAAGTGAACCAGCAGATAGGAGCTCTCTGTCAATCTGTCTCTGTAGCTCTCTCTGCTTCTTAAATACATAAATAAAATAATAAGCAAATCTTAATATGTTATCCCTCTTAGTATTTTGTTTGTTTGTTTGTTCTACTTAATACTTTTGGTTGAATACTGTAATCAATACACAATTATTCTTAAGTACTGAAACTTAACTGAGAAGTGATCACTGTTAAATATAAGAGTGGGAATAAGAGAGGGAAGAGATGTGCAATTTGGGACATGCTCAAGCTGACTTACCCCAAACGGTAAAGTTAGAAACATACCAGGGGATTCCAATTCAATCCCATCAAGGTGGCATGTACCAATGCCATATCACTAGTCCCAGTGATCAATTTCTGTTCACAATTGATCATAATGATAGGACTAAGAGCCAAAGGGATCACATAAACAAGACTAGTATCTGCAAATACTAGCTGATAGAATAAAAAAGGGAGAGAACGATCCAACATGGGAAGTGAGATACACAGCAGACCCACAGAATGGCAAATGTCCTAAGCAGCACTCTGGCCTCAGAATCAGCCCTTAAGGCATGCGGATCCAGCTGAAAAGCCCATGAGAGTATTTCAGGCATGGAAAGCCAAGACACTCTGGGGGAAAAAAAAAACCTAAATGAAAGATCTCCGCGAGTGACATCCCAGTGGAAAGAACAGGTCATCAAAGAAGGAGGTACCTTTCTCTGAAGGGAGGAGAGAACTTCCACTTTTACCATGGCCTAGTCTAAATATGATCAGAGTCGGTGAACTCAGGAGGCTTCCATAGCCTTGGCAGCTCATGACAAGAGCCTAGGGTGATTACTGATGCCATAAACAAGAGTGTCAATTTGTTAAGTCAACAACAGGAGTCACTGTGCACTTACTCCTCATGTAGGATCTTTGACCTTAGTGTGCTGTACACTGAGATTTAATGCTATAACTAGTACTCAAACAGTATTTTTCACTTTATGTTTCTCTGTGGGAGCAAACTGTTGAAATCTTTACTTAATGTATGCTAAACTGATCTTCTGTATATAAAGAGAAATGAAAATGAATCTTGATGTGAATGGAAGGGGAGAGGGAGTGGGAAAGGGGAGGGTTGCGGGTGGGAGGGACGTTATGGGGGGGGAAGCCATTGTAATCCATAAGCTGTACTTTGGAAATTTATATTCATTAAATAAAAGTTAAAAAATAATAAGCAAATCTTAGAAAGTCAATGACGTACAAATTTCCACAATAATCTTGAAAACCGTTGCTGATTTGCGAAATGGAAAAGTATAATCCACTACTCCAATCAGAAAGGAAACATCTGTTTATTCTATTGTCTTTTCAGTCTCTAACAAATTAAAATCAGACAAGCTCTTGCTAGTGAAGCAAGGAGCAGACAGATTCCTTCCAAGAAGAGGCAAGACCACATGTTTTGAATCAAAACAGACATAGGAATAAATTCCAATGCAGTGTTTACTAGCTGTAAAATCTGGGGCAACTTACCTCGCCCCCTGAGTCTCAGCTTCCTCACCTGGAAATTTGGGGCCGTGAATACTAATACATACCATCGTATGCTCGTTGTGAATATTAAATAGGATAATACAAGCATTAGTGCTAGGCACATAACAAGCACTCACTATGTTAGTATTTCCGATTATCAATTTGCTTCCCAACGCTTTTTCCTAAGGAAAGTTTATTTTCTTAATAGATCTAGGACTTAAGGAAGCACTCAGCCTATTTATCTATAGTATGGGAGGTTCAACCACTGTGTCTTAAGTAGTGGTATCAGGACCCAAAGATGTACAGTATGAGGCTCATTAATCAAATCTAGGAAAATTCAACCTGGTACTGTGATACTGTAATTATGACCTAATAAGTCCAATTAGCTGTGCCAGCCAGATTCCTTTTTAAATAACTGCAGCGTTTCTAACCCTGAGAACAAAAGTGGGACTTGAAAGAAGGGCTAGTTTGCATCCTGGCAGATGAACAAGGGATCTGCTGGTGGCTTTCCAGCTGATAATAGACAAATCAGTGGACGGGAATGAGATGGCATTCCCAGTGTTTAACCATAAGAATAAGCCTTTTAATTCCCTAAGCCCTGTGGATCTCTTGGACACATGGTTATTCATCAGTTTTCTTCAAACATCTGATTGCCCATGCATGCCAAGACAGCTGCCTGCCTTTGAGTAGATGGTCTCATGCCTGGGCACAGGGAGTTGAGGCTGAAGAGTGAAGTTCCATGAAGTGGGAAAAAGTAGAAGAGGAGACAGAGCAAGATATAGCCTTGGGAATTAAACAAAAAAAAGCTGTAATCTTTGTAAAGAATTAGCACACACATAGTTCTTTCAGACTGGTCTTGCTCGGAATCCAAAACTCGCTCAGTATTGCTAGAGGGTATAGAAAGGCATGGGGGGGGGGCGGTTTCTGGAATGGTCAACGCACTGTCGGTAGACAATTGGCTGCTCTCTGAAAGCCCAGTCTCCATCGGAAGGATTACTTTCCTAATGATAGAATGGGTCGTTTGCCCCTTTGGGTGAGCTGTCACTAGCCCTTCTGCAATCCAGAGTGATTCTCAAAGCCTCGGTTAAAAGTAAGATCGCATGCAAGCAGGCAAGCACAGAAGCACAGCACTGTTTGTTCTAGTCCTAGACTTGGTCATACCGCGACTTGTTGCAAAAGTCAGCCCTAATCTGATTATTGAATTTTGAAAATAACAATTCAAAGCTCAAATTAGTTTGGCCTATCTGTAATACGTAAAAGGATGAGGGTTGGACAGGAGAGATAGGATTTTTATTGTCAAGCTAAACTTCACAGGATATGAAAGAATAAGACAGATAGCCTGCTTGTGCATTTTTAAATGATTATCTCTGTTTTTTCTGCTCATACCCAACATCCCCTGTGGCCACACACCTGTCCCCTCCACACCAAAGTAACTGGGATCCAGACTTTTAAATCGCTACTTCTAACTTAAGGAATCAGTGCAGTTGCAAGCAGGGGTTGTGGGGTGGGAGGCTTTCAGAAAAAGAAAAAAACAAAACCACATCCCTGTTGCTGTTTTAATCTACAGAAAGATGTCTACAATTAACTGCAAGCTGATACTAAGACTGCTCTGTCTCATTGATTCTATTTTCAGCTGACCATTGCCCTTTTCATCCCCCTTTCCTTTGTGGTCCACTCTTACCCCCAGTCTCGCGCTCTTCCCACAGCAATGACCCTCAGAGCTTCAGTTCTTAGCAGCACTGTTCCCCTTCGCCCTTCCAAATGTTGATAACTACATGTAGTGGGAGGTGAATCCTTATCTTTCACATACTTAAAGACAACCCTCTCCTAACCATAGCTTCCAATACAAGTAGGCAGACCTCCCTTCTCAGGCGTGAAGGCAATATTCTTGGGCAATGAACAGATTTTGACCTCTAGGATGAAAGTTTACTCACCTCCCAAAACTCAGGGCACCAGCTTCAGATTCATTCACAATGCTCACAACCTCTGTCCTGAGCTGCTCTCTCTGACCTGCCTTGCACTCCGTGTCCTGGCCTCCTACTCTCTTTGGCTTCTGACCTCAGGACTTATTTTCCCCACTCACGGTCTTGCCTTGAATTTGTTTCTTGCTCCTGCTTCTCTGTTTTGTGAGCTATCTTATTTCCTCCATAATAATGATTCCAACTATTTCTTTTTCTATGCTGCAGCTAATTGCTCTGGATAAACACTTTGCTCAGTTCTTTGCCAAGTTCATGTAGGACCCTGATACTCTGCTCAGATCATCCCCCTGTAAACTTGTATAGCTATTATTCCTGGAACTATGATTATAGCCTTGTAATGCTCATTCATGCATTCCATAGATATTGGTGATTTTTCTGTCCATGACATACATGGGATATACAAATAAAGTTATTATCCATGGTACTATTGGAGAATTCAAAAGAACTTTCTGTGATGATGCAAATACTCTATATTTATTGCTGTTCAATTCAGTAGCCACTTGTGGCTATTAAGCATTTAAAATATGGCTAAATTAAAGAACTTGAAGTTAAATTTTACTTCATTTTAACTGAACTTAAATCTGAGTGGCCACATGTGGTTAGGCTACCATATTGGAAAGGACATATGTTTTATATCCAGGAATGAACTTGCCTGATTGATTGACAAGCATGCACAGTTTCAACTTTACTAGATATTGCCAAATGTTTCCCCAAGTAGTTGTCTGTGTGGCTTAAATATACAACATGAGATAAAAAGACTAACAAAGTTAGCATACAATATAATACCATTTAACAGTTAAAACAAAAGAAACAGAAGTATGAAAGTACAACACAGATGAACTTTAGCACATAACATTGAAGGAAAACAACAACCTGTAAAATTATGTGCTGTATATCATTTATATAGGTCTAAAGCATGTAAAATGATACTGCACATTGTTGAAGAGTATAGTAAAAATATGAAGACATGCATAGCAATGACAAACATCTGAAGTAAGCTGATTTAAAAATACAGGAATTGATAGTCTACTAGTGTGTGTCGGGGGGAGGTGGGCAGGAAGACAGGTCAAACTTGCATATTTATACAAATAACTCTACCTTCTAAGGCCCACGAGAAGAAAAATGTCTTAGAATCATATACAAGAGGAACTTTCATATTTGTGTTTGCATACTTAGAAGAGATTTTTGACAATTCAGGGATCAAGGGTTGGCTTATGTGCAGTGTTTTAGCCAGAAGGGCCAATAGCAGCTGTGCTCAGGGTTTCTAAGGCTGAATGACAGTCATATAACAGTGATGCACCTGAGCTTTCTAGCGTTATGCTTACCGAAACTCCCAGGGGGCTGTGTTTTAGTCATGCCAATATGCAACAGTGCCCTACAGGTAAACAATATTTACACAAGTTGTTCCTTCTACTTGGAAATTACCATCCCCTCTATCCCACCCCTAAAGTGTCCAACTTGGGATTTGTCTTTAATATCAGCTCTTCTAGAAAGCTTTTCCTAACCTCCCAAGACAGAATTAATCACTCCCACCAACGAGTAATTTTTCTTCTACCTGAAAAAAAAATTGGCAATGACTTTTGGGTCAAAAATACATTTTGGTCTTCCATTTGAGAGTTATACTAGATTATATAAAGAATGCTGGGGAACCCAGCAATGCAATATAAACACCAATCTCTGAGGGATTTGATGAATAAAAATAAAACACATTAAATAAGACCAGAGATTCAAAAGAGACAGTAAATGTTCCAGGCTGAGAGCCAGTCTAGACAGTAACCCAATCAATATTATTATCATATCTAAAGAAAGAAAGAAAGAGTCCACTGGGAAGAAGAAAGTCAGTGGGAAATACTGCGTATTTCGGACTTTCAAAAGGAAATCCTTGGCAATGCAGCCTTGCCAAAGCTAGGAAGGAACCTTTGGCTCGAAAAATCTACCTTCCATTCACTGAGGTCAGCACATCCCCATCTTCACGTGCATTGCACGTTCAGTGCATTAGAGTTGGCTGCCAGCAAATACTAGGATTGCACGACCAACTCTCCTTGCAGTGGTGCTATATACATCAAGCAACGTTTGTGCTATCTTTTGGCTTCCCGCATATATTTTCCCCACAGGTAGAGGACTTCCTTATATGATCATCTAGTTCTCAGTATTTACTTTTTCTTATGCTAAATCAATGTATTAGTATTCTAGTCTAGGTGTCTATCTCTTGTGAATTTGGCCAGTGTGGGTCTACGAAATATATTCCCAACTACCTCTGGGATCACAAAATTAAGTGGATAAAGGTTGGGGCCAGACCCTGAAATACTGGAGAACTAAATAAGTGACACTCAAAGGGCCAGGTAACCTTACCCTGAGAACACTCCTAGGCCGTCATCCCTTTTGAATCAAAAATCCACTCCATTCAGTGAGTGGGAACAGCAACAGCACAGTCTGTTGATACTTTTAAGCACATGTCTTGCTGTCCGGGTGTGCCTCACATCACTACTTTGAAACAAGATTTTTAAAGGTAGGCACCTTTTTTTCAAACTTTTATTTAATGAATATAAATTTCCAAAGTACAGCTTATGGATTACAATGGCTTTTTCCCCCATAGCTTCCCTCCCACTCGCAACCCTCCCCTCTCCCACTCCCTCTCCCCTTCCATTCACATCAAGATTCATTTTGAATTATCTTTATATACAGAAGATCAATTTAGCATATATTAAGATGGTAGGCACATTTTTGCTAAATTCTTAGCAGCGAGCACAGTGTTTGGCCACAAAGCTACCCAGTGGATATTTATGGAATGAAACTTTGACTGCATGCGCTCTGCATGGTAGAATTAGAGAGTTGTATGAGGCTGGTTTATGGGTAACAAAAGAGACTGATCATTTAATCAAACTTGCATTTGAGAGTACCTTATATATGTTAGATACTCTATCATACACTGGAGATATAGTAGAAAATAAGAGGGACACTGAGTTGCAAGGGACCAGCATATAGAAAGGTACCAAAAAGTGTTTTTATCTGTATGTAGATAGGTAGTTAGGTTTTTATCAAGCTAGAAATTTAGAAATTATAATAGATAGCATGAAATAAGAGTGCTATGAGAAAAATCAATGCAAAATCTTAAATTAGATGAATATTCAAACTAAGACTTGAAGTAGTAGGTAGCATAAAAGACTAAGACTTGAAGTAGTAGGTAGCCATAAAAACAAATGGGAGAAAGAACATTCCAGAAAAAAAGAATAAGCAATATGTAGTTCCTGAGTTAGGAAAGTGTTCAGTATTGTCAAGAAAACAAAAGTGTCATAAGAAAGGGAAAGGGGCGACTGAGTTGAAACTGGTAGTGGATGCAGAGCCAGACCACAAAGAATCTTGTAAGCCTCGTTGAAAAATCATGTAACTTCCCTGTTAAGAATACATTAGGAGCAGACAATGGATACAGTGAGACTATTAGGAGGCTGCTGTACTAATTCCCACTAGAGATGATGGTGCCCTGGAAAAATGAGTGGAAAAAGGGAAACGTAGTATGAAATAAAAATCAGTAGCATTTGGTGAAGAATTGGATATGGGGGTAAAAAAGAGGACAGGATCAGGGATGGTGTGCAAGGTTCTTTTTGAATGACTGCATGAATGGTAGAACCATTCTCTGTGATAGAAAACAATGGGAAAAAAACATCAGGTTGCCTTTTGTAGGGGAACGAAAAGCAGAATGAGTTTGGGATTCCTATAAGACATCCAAGAAGAGATGTCAAATAGTTCAGTTCACAATTATTTCCTAATTGGTCTCCTTCCAACTCTTCTTGCTCCCACAACAGCCAGTCTTCCTTCTAAAACATTAGTTTATTATATGTATTTTGTCAAAAATCCACCAAAGGCTTCATGTTTTAACTCAGAGTAAAATCCTTATAATGGCCTACAGGGATCTACATGATCGGCCCATTCCTCCTTTGAACTCTACCTCTCATTCTCTTCATTCTAGCTACACTGCCTGCCTTGCTAAAATATACCAGGACCTTTGCACTGGCTGTTTCTTCTGCTTGGGCCATTCTGTTTCCAGATAGCCTCAAGGCTAATTTTCTCATTTCTTTCAAGGCTTGGCCCAAATCTCACCCTCAAGATAGGAAGCCTATCTTGACTACTCTATTATTGCAACACTCTTCACAGCATTTTCAACCTCCCCTTACCCAGCTCTTCCTTTCTTTTCACCACAGCAGCGATGACCTTCTAGCATAATATGAGTATACAGCTTACTTATTTTATATGTATATTGTGTCCTTCTACCATCAGCGTAACTCAAACAAAAGCTCTTGTCTCTTTTGCATAGTGATGAAATCATAGTGCCTATAATAGTGCCTGGCCACGTAGCCACTCAACAAATACTTGTTGAATGAATGAATATACCAGTGAGTTTGGAACTCAGACCCAAAGCTGGACTAGAGACATAAGTTTGAAAGTCATCAGGATATCTGGAATCACTAACGCCATGGAAATGCTTAAATTTGACTAGGATGCAAAGATCCTGGGGCAAACCTGGCAAAGCCTAACATTTAGAGATCAGGGAAAGCTAAGGCACTAAAGGGGAGAGAGCAGACACCTCTGCTGAGTACTAATGAGAGGTCCAATAATAAGCAAGGAAAGAAGCTCCTGCTGGACTTTTGAATAGTTTATTAAGTGACAGGGCAGGCTCCTCATCTCTTGTGTAGATCCTTGCCATTACTTTCAATAACACTCTACTGTTTGATTCTTCCCTTTCCTTTATATCCTATACACCAAAACCATACTAAGATCCCTACAAATAAGGTGTTCAATATTTACTGAGAGATATGTGGAAAGAACAAAATAATTCTAACCATCAGAATTTCCAACTAATAGCAGTATGTCCCTAGGCAAGCCAAATAACCTCATTGTACCCCAGTGTAGCCATCTAGAAAATGGGGATATGAATAAGTGCTCTTTCTCTGGATTAACACGAAGATCAAATGAAGTGATAAACGTGGAAAATGTGGGTCCTGTTCCTTCATCAGAAGCCACCAAATCTTGGAGGGAGGCAGGACATATTTCCTTCCCACTGCTACGGGCCAAGTCACCTGGGGTAGGAGTCAGGGGCTAGACGGCATGAGGTTATGGAAATACAGACTGAAATCAGACCCACTCCGCTTCCAGAGAGCACACAGGGATTTGTGGCTGCCCTGACAATTGCATAGATCTTTTAGCTTACTCTCTAGCTGGGACCTAGGGGTTGCTAACTCTCACTGATTTCTCCAGAACAGAGAAATCTCTTTCTTTTTGCCCGGAGGTTGTCCCTTTTTTTCTCTCCCATCACTGAGAGTATCACAACCTCCTGACACTTCTTATAAATGCTGTCCCTTAGGTCTTTCATTTATGTTAACGCTAAAGTTAACATTCATAATAACACTCTGGAAAAGTCTGGTTTAAAGGCATTATTATTGGTTGCTTATTAAGGGACATGGCACTGTGGTAGTTGCTGTCTTAGCTGACCAAATTTACTTGCCCACAAAAAGTATACATCTCATGGGAGCAAAAATAATTCATAAACAAATTTTTATTTTAACACCTATTATGCACCAGGCATCATTTTAGGCCTTGTGAATGTATCAGTGAACAACAACAATAAGAAAAAAAAAAAAAACAAAGATCTCTGGCCTCATTCTGTTTATATTCAGTTGAGAATACAATGAACTATCTTACACATATCAGAATACAGAATAATATGTATTAACTGACACAAGAAAGGTGAAAGGCGATTATGCATGTTTAGATTTAGTGGCAAGAAGACAAGCATAAGCTTTGAGTTGACCTGGACCCAAGTTCCTCTTATGTTTCCTTATTACCTCTGTCCCTTGGATAAGTGACTTAAGTTTGCTGAGCCTAATAGTTAGAATGAGGATAAATGACACATCTTTTATGACTTTTGGTGAGACTATGTGATAAATCACAAAGAGCAAACCTGGACTATTTAGTGCCTTTCTTATTCTACGCAATCAATTTCAAACCTACCACATTCCAGATTTTTGAATTAAGGGTCTCAAAAACAAGTAAATACTTAACATGCCTGAATCTTAGTTTCTTCATCTGTAGAGTTATGTTAGTATCATTCCTTCTTTGGGTTGAAAGTTAAATGAAATGTATGAAAAGCTTCTAGTATAAGGCTTGCCTCATAGACATGATCAATAAGTGGTCATTAGCTTCATTTATTTCTATTTTTTTCTGTCTTGTTCAGATCAGCTATATAGACTCATTCTGTGTCTAAAAGTGACTTAGAAAACCCGACTACCAAGTATTTTTCAATAAAATCTACTTTGCAGGAGGATTGTGAGGATTAAAGATGTGGCACTCATGTGCCTGGCCCAATATCCACACACAAAAAAGCTCACATTTTCTGACTGTATGTAGTCTAATTTTAAAAATATCCAAGCTCGGGGCCAGCTGTGGTGCAGTGGGTTAACGCCCTGGCCTGAAGCGCCGGCATCCCATATGGGCACTGGTTCTAGTCTCGGCTGCTCCACTTCCAATCCAGCTCTCTGCTATGGCCTGGGAAAGCAGAAGATGGCCCAAGTCCTTGGGCCCCTGCACCCGCGTGGGAGACCCGGAAGAAGCTCCTGGCTCCTGGCTTTGATTCGGCGCAGCTCCGGCCATTGTGGAATCAGTTGTGAATCAGTGGATGGAAGATCTCTCTCTCTCTGCCTCTCCTCTCTCTGTGTAACTCTGACTTTCAAATAAATAAATAAATCTTTAAAAAAATCCAAGCTCAGGACCCACAATGAGTGATGCAGAAAGACTTGTTATACTCCACCAAAAACTGCATGGCTTTCATTCTTCCAAGGAAGCACAACAGAGTAGACAATGTAAAATAAAGGGGGGCTCAGAGGCAGGCAAGAAGTACTCAGTAAGTAGAAGTAGGGGAAATTCGGGTAATATGTAAGCACATCTAACTTTAAAAAAGATTTATGTATTTGTTTGAAAGTCAAGGTTACCCAAAGAGAGAGATATAATGAGAGAAGTCTTCCATCTGACATCTCATTCCCCAAGTAGCCACGATGGCCAGGGCTGAGCCAGGCTGAAGCCAGGAACCAGGAGGTTCATCACGTGGGTGCAAGGCCTAAACACTTGAGCCATCTCCCACTGCTTTCCCAGGCACATTAGCAGGGAGCTGGATCTGAAGTACAGCAGCAAGGACTCAAACCAGTGCATACGTGGCATGTCAGGATCACAGGCAGTAGCATTACCCACTATGACACAATGGCAGCCCCTACATCTAACTTTTAAACATAATATGGGGCCAGTGTAGCAGGTAAAGCTGCTGCTTGCAGTGCCAGCATCCCATATGGACACCAGTTCGAGTCCCTGCTGCTCTCTGCTATGGACTGGGAAAGCTGTAGAAGATGGCTGAAGTCTGTGAGCCCCTGCACCTGTGTGGGAGACCTGGAGGAAGCTTGCGGCTCTTGGATGGAAGAATTCTCTCTCTCTCTCTCTCTCTCTCTCTCTCTCTGTCTCTACCTCTGCATCTCTGTAACTTTGCTTTCAAATAAATAAATCTTAAAAAAATAAACATTATATGGGCATCCCATATGAGTGCCAGTTCATGTCGCAGCTGCTCTATTCCAATCCAACTCCCTGCCAATGCACCCAGGAAAGCGTCAGAAGATGGCCCAAGTGCTTGGGCCCCTGCACCCACATGGAAGAATCGAATGAATCTCCTAGCTCCTGGCTTTGGCCTGCCCAGCTCTGGCCATTGCAGCCATCTGGGGAGTGAACCAGTGGATTGAACATCTCTCCTGTCTCCATCTCTCCCTCTCTCTCTCTGTAACTCTCCCATTCAAATATATATGTATGTATATATGTATATATATATATATATGGCTGTTAATTTCTGTAGATGTAATAATACTATAGAAGTTTTTAAAAAATAAAAACCAAAATCCTCTTGGGGTAGGCATTGTGGCACAGTGAGTTCAGTCAGTTACTACTTGGGATGCCCACATTCCACATCAGAGTACTTTGTTTGAGTCCCAGCTTTCTGCTCTTCTGATCCATCTTCCTGCTAAGGCACCTGGGAAGCAGTGAATGATGGCCAAGTACTTTGGGTTCTTGCCATCAACATAGGAGCCCTTGATGGAGTTCCTGGCTCCTGGCTTCAGCCTGGCTTAGTCCCAGATGTTACACACATTTGGGGAGTGAACCAGCAAGATAGAAGATCTCTCTCTTTCCCTCCCTCCCTTCATCTGCTATTATACCTTTTAAATAAGTAAATAAATCTCAGAAAAGGAAAAAAAACTTATAATTTAGAAATATACACTGAAATATTTATGACTGAAAATGTTGTTATTGAATGTTTTCATTTAAATTGCTTAAAATCTGAAATTTGAGAATATGAATATTTCAGCAGAAATAATCTGATTTAATCATTATACATTGTATACAGTCATCAGACTATCACACTGCACTCCATAAATGTGTACGATTAAAATAACTTCTGAGGCTGGTATTGTGGTCCAGCAGGTTAAGCCACTGCCTGTAACACCAGCATACCATATGAGCACTGGTTCACGTCCCGGCTGCTCCACTTTTGATTTAGCTTCTTGCTAATGCATCTGGGAAAGCAGTGGAAGATGGTCCAAGTGCTTGGGCCCCTGCAACCACGTGGGAGACTTGCATGATGCTGCTGGCTCCTGACTTCAGCCTGGCCAGCCCCAGCTGTTGTGGCCATTTGGAGAGTGAATCAATGCATGGAAGAATGATCTCTATCTCTATCCCTCTCTCTGCAATTCTGCTTCTCAAATAAATAAATAAATCTTTTAAAAATAATTTCTAAAGTTATTTCAAGAGTAACCTGGTTTTCTAACATGGCCCAACTGATATATCACAAGTACATAAACTTACTTATAAAGTCACATTCTAAAAAATAATAATAAAGTTACATTCTAGCTAAGGTTGGTCTCCGATTCCTTCCTTATTTTAATTCAAACACATATTTCTGATTCCATTTTTCAAGATTTGTTGAGCACCAACTATTCATATATGCAAAGGCTGGGGGTTGATGTTGTACCTATAAGCTACCAAGATAGATGTTATTTAATTTAACTAATATCTGCTATATGTAAGCCATTAAAATATGGCTCCTGCCCTTATGCCATCTGAATCATGTGACCAGCACTGTGACAAGATCTGGGATGTATAAAATAACAATCTAGGGCAGCCAAAATTGATTAAGATCTTCAAGGTCCATTTTTTGTTGGATGGGATGTTTAATTATTGAATGAGAGTCACTGCTTATAAAATGGCTCTTCTTTCAAGAAAAAAAAAACACATTACTAAATATATATTTAATAAATATTAATACATATATTCATATTTATATATTAAATATTTAATAAATATACCTACCCAGATAGGCATATAAATTTGGCATCAGAGATGAACAGGATTTGGGGATTGGAAGGGATCTTAAGTTTGAGATTTGATTTTGCTCATAAATTAACTCCGGGTTGAAATGGAAAACAGAATTCATTTACCAAATACTCAGTAACTATCTAGAGTGACTGAGACACCAAAAAGTGCAGTAAAAATTTGGTTTTCTCCTGCTAGTCCATATTAGGATGTAGATGAACATAATTTGCCAGTTATTTTTGGCTGCAAAGGCAAAAAGCCAAGAGGCGGGGAAGAGGAAAAATGGGAGAGTTAAGTTGCCTGCCACTTAAACATATCTAGCCATTAGCCAAAGGTGACCCAATCAAGAAGCATGGAAGAACAACAATAGTGAAATTGATTAGACAACCTTAACTATTATCAAATGGTAGGGATAAATACAATTGCTTGATTTTTGTTGTTTTCTTTTTCATGAATGTTCTGTCTGTAAAGATCCACTTTACTGATTGTAGTTAGTAAGTACTGTATCCATTTTCTCAAGCCCCAAGAATAACATGAACTCTGTTCCAAAAAGTTATGCTTCTCAGAGGCTCAGCTCTTCATTAAAAGTTCCAGGACAGGACTCTATGTCTAAAGTCAGCCCCTGTAAACACCCACCACGTTAGTTTCCGCTGAGAATGGACTTAAAGGCAGAAGTTGCATCTACTTTCATTTCAAGGAAGCAGACTAAAGCTTTGAAAATTCCTTCATACGGTGAGATAGTGATTCTAGCCAAAGAACAAAGCAACCCAGGACGTCTCTCCTGGCCACCAAGAATAAACAAGAAAGGAAAGGCTTCACAAACAAAACAAAGAGCGACTCTCCTCCCTCCCCTCCTGCTTGCTTCATCCCACTTGGCAGAATCTCCGAGTTTTCGGGAATATTTTGGAACATTGAAGATTTGTGCTTAAGATACAACTTGCATTTTGGTGAGGCTCAGCACTAAGGCCCTTCCCGAAGACTTCCTTTCCTGATGTTTCACAAAGACACGTTTTTCTTTTCTTGAGTAATTTCAGTCACATGTTAAAAGCCGTATTATCGATAATTCATTTTCAATGAGTGATTATGAGAAAAGAATGCTTTAAATTAATACAGTATTATATGATCAACCATCATTTGTTTCTAAGTCCAGATCCCTTGATTTCAAATAGACAATTTGTTTGTAACTAGGCTTTTGGGGTTCAGCTAGCCACCTCATAAATCATGTCCTGATGTAAAAATCATGCCCGATTCCTCCTTTAAGAGCAATGAGACCTTTCCCAGATAGAATCCAGACAGAAATGGAAATATTTGCATGGGTATAATTTTATTTCCATTTTACAGACATTAACTGTAACTACCTAACTGAACACTGATGACGAGCGGTAAGTAGGAAATGAATGATGTGCCTATGTTACTAACAGGCCCCAGCATGGATTAAGTGTCTGAAGTCAGCTGGAATACATCATAGACATATAGGGTAAAGGACTCTTCTAGCTGCTGCCCTCTCAAGGTAGGTTTTCTCACCTGGCTTTCACCCCTCCAAGCAAACAAAAGTTGTCCTATTTGTTTTTAATCCATACTTACTAAAACCTTAAGTGCTGTGTTCCCTCTCCCATCTAGCCTATCCCAAGAGACTTCATTAACCAAACAAATCTGTTTTCAGATGACTTTTTGCTATGTAATAATGAACAGTGGATTTTACCACTTATCATCCACAAACGGCCCAAAATTACCCAAACAGTTGAAAGTCAGTATAATTACAGTTTATCTAAATAAAACACATGTAGTCATCTTCTGGAACCGACAGAAGGGCATGAGTTATAGCACCATCTGGGACTGTGGACAAGGCAGATACATGTCGAAGCCTAAATTAATAAAAGCCAAGCAACAGCTAACAGCCCAAGCATAGGAGATCAGCACTAATGAGGTTAACTCTTAGGCTACCATGGTACATTTACTCAACCTGGTTAGAAGGCCAGGTATGAGCATTCTACCTGTCTTTTGCAAACTGCATGTATTAACGGAGAGGGGGTGCAGTATAGTTGGGTGACATCCGGCAAATACAGGTGGAGCCAGTGTCAATTTTGTGGGTTGGTGATTATTACCCCTGGTCACGAGATTTGGGACAAAACCACGATCAAGGCTGTAGTGGCACCCTGCCGCCTTCAATAACATGAGGTTAATTTTCATGATCTTTGTCACAGATGTGCAGCATGTGCCTCCAATCAAACGGTTCTCAGCTCTGGCTGCACATTCGCTACAGGATCTTGGCCAAATTCCATCGTTTAGGCCCCACTCCCGATGAATGAAATCAGAATTTCTGGAGGTTGGACTCAGGGGTCCATATTTTTAAGGGCCTCCAGGTGCCTCCAATGTGCAGCTAAGGTTGAGAAGCACAAATCTCAATGTTATGATTCACAAGGAATCAAAGCAACATGAGAAGGGAAACCAGGGATCTCTCTCACCAACATTGTACTGCACCAACATTGTACTGCAAGGTCAGCTGCCTCCCCTGCGTGGGAATCATTACCTTCTCATTATTTTTTGACAGGCAGAGTGGACAGTGAGAGAGAGACAGAGAGAAAGGTCTTCCTTTTGCCGTTGGTTCACCCTCCAATGGCCACCGCAGCCGGCGCACCGCGCTGATCCGATGACAGGAGCCAGGTACTTCTCCTGGTCTCCCATGGGGTGCAGGGCCCAAGCACTTGGGCCATCCTCCACTACACTCCCAGCCACAGCAGAGAACTGGCCTGGAAGAAGGGCAACCGGGACAGAATCCGGCGCCCCGACCAGGACTAGAACCTGGCGTGCCGGCGCCGCCGGCTGGAATCATTACCTTCTAACTGGAGCCTTCTCCTGGGAGAAAACAGTCAACGTATAATACACATTGCAGACTCTGGGCCAGGCACTAAGTGTGGAGCGCTTCGGGCTCCCTCTCTCGTTTAATCCTTACTCCCTCCCTGTGAAGGATGCCTTCCTGTCACTGCCTTTTCACCGAGGAGCACAGTGAGGCAAAGACAAGTGAAATGATTTTCCTAAAGTCAGCCAGTTAGTTCTCTTAACGCCTCCGAAATGGGAAAAAATTCTTGTCTTTCATAAGGCAGGGGCCTGGGTTCTCTTTTTTGACACATTGTTTCCCCCAACCAAACAAATAAAAGGTACTTGCTCCCTGGAGGCAGCCAGACAATGTACCCCTATTAATAAATAAAGTATGCTAATAAAAGAATCAGCGTCAATCCACCATATATCACTCACTCATGCACGCACGTCCAATTTAGCACCGCTCGAAGCAGCTCCTAATTAAGAGTTGCATTTCCCGCAATATTTTGTGCTATTCTGCCTTTAGACCTTGGCCCTTGGGGAGGGAGTCCAATTCAGGAAACAAGTCAGAAGAGGATCTGGTCAAGAAAATCCTCATGCGAGATGAACAACAGCCAAATGCAAAGCTGCCAGAGAGGGCATTTGCTTCGCCTCACCTCTTGGGAAGTCCTACTGCCCCTATGCCTCCACCTCGTAATGAGCATCCACTTGAGAAAGAAACATGAATTTCCCACAGTCAGCCATCTCGCATTGTTATTATGACTGGGCCATTTTTCTAGGGTATTGTTCCACTCAAATCAAGACTGAGCGGAGGGAATGAACAAATTCCATTTCTACCAGCACCCCACTGGGCTGGACATGTGTGAAGGATGGATGGCCGCAGGACACCAGATCAGACCGTTGTATGGCGAACTGCACTGAGGCAACCCCAAGCAGGGAGGGCCGAGCAAAACCCATTAAAGCGGCTCTGAAGCCCCACTTCAAACAATGGAGCGGCGCTGCAGGCAGCAGGAAACCAGCAGCACGCAGGCCAAGCTGGCTACAGCAAGAAGGGAGTCCAGGAGGGGGTTGTTTTCTGAGCTCCAGGATGACCTCGGCTCTCCGAGGCGGAGTCCCAATCCAGCACCATATCGGCACAGCTGCAACTGTAACTCCAAAACAGCTTTGTGTGTGCAGTGGTCTACAGAGTGGAAAGGGCTGAGACTGTCACCCTGGTCTTTCTGGCCCCATCTGTACTCACAGATAACAATCCCCATTAGTAGTATTATCTTCAAATGCGTGCAGAACATCAGCATAAATATAGCTAACATACCATTCCCGTGAATACAGATAGAGTGGCAGGACCTGGTCAGGGAGTATAATAATCTGTGATAGCTTTTCATTTTGTAAATGGATTTCCTTTACAGTAGAGCTGTTTTTCAAAACCAATTCTAACTGCATATAGGAAGAGAAAAATGTTAGATATACGTACACTAAAATGCAGAACCTGTTTATCTCTGGATCGTGGAATAACAGGTGACTGCTTTGAAACCCTATTTGCTTTTGTTTGCTTGCATGTTCTAAATTTCGAAAAATAGATATGTGTTCTTTGGGTCATTTTATGAGTTTTAAAAGGGTTTTCAGTGTTGACATTTTAAAAATAAAAACAAACAACTTTGTATAAGTGTTTTTTAATTTACCCTCAATTTGGAGATATCACTTGAGACAAGTGATTAGCATTTCTAAAGATAGAGCATGACACAATATATTCATGTACCCTTTTGGGGAAAAAGAAGGTTCTATAAATAAGTCACAAGAGGCCCTTGGCAGGGGCTTGATCTCAGTAATAGAGCCAGCCCTAAACTCGAAAAGAAGAGTTGGCCAGAATATCAATTCTACTGGATTTCAGAATCCTGGTGTAAAGAAACTCGTTTTTATGTTGACTATCAGAGTCTTCCCTTGAAATAATACTCAGGGTTTGGTTTGTCATTTTCTATAAGGATGCAGGCAGTGTATGCTAGAGCCAGCACATGCCACCTCAAAGCAGTGGGTTACACACATCTCTTCCCAACCCAGCATCCAGGGTCATCACATGGCTAGCTTGAAAATCAGCCTGGGTGAGAGTATTTGTACCGTGGAAATTGGCAAATGTTATGAATCAGAGCTTCCGTCTCTTCCCACAGAGAGCTGGTTATTAAACATGGGAATGTCTAACTTCCCCCTCCTATTCAGCAGAGCCATTGTTTGTCTAATGCTTGAACTGGGGAGTGAGAACTTTTATTTCTACCAAAGCAAACCTATATTGCTGTGAAAACTGCAGAGGTTGGAGTCAACCCAAGTTTAGCAACTGACTCTGCTGTTAGTCAGCTGGGGGATCTTACTCCTCCTCCAGGGCCTTAGTTTTCTCATCTCTACTATGAAAGGATTACTCAGTGATATCTAAGATCCTTCCCAGAAAGGGAAAGCTTATAATTCTGAGTGGTAGAGGCAGTGTGGTACAGTGGTTAGGGGCTCAAGACTTTGGATGGGGAGGGGATGGTGCTGTGGCCCAGCTGTTCGAGTCCCGGCTGCTCCTCTTCCAATCTTGCTCCCCACTAACATGCCTGGGAAAGCAGTGGATGATGGACCAAGTGCTTGGGCCCCTGCACCCATGTGGGAGACCCAAACAGAGTTCCAGACTCCTGCCTCAGCCTGGTCCTGCCCTGAGCATTGTAGTCATGTGGGGAATGAGCCAGCAGATGCAATCAATTCTCTCTCTCTCTCTCTCTGTGTGTGTGTGTGTGTGTGTGTGTGTCTGTCTGTCTCTATAATTCTGCCTTTCAAATAAATAAATCTTTGTGTTAAAAACAGACTTCAGAGGGAAGACAGCCCTTGATTTAAATCTTGGCCCTTCATTTCTTAGCATTTGTGTGACCTCAGGCAAGTTACCAAACCTCTCTGAGCCTCTACTTGCTCACCTGTAAAATAATAATAATAATACCTTCATCATAGGGCTGTCGCTAGGATTAGATGAGATCATTCTCAGTAATCATGGAAGCAGGCAATGAAAAATGCTCAACTATAATTATTAAACCTGTTCCCACTTGTCCCTGATACCAAATGCCTTACAACCGCAGGGAAAACCTGGTTTGCTATTTATGAGATGTGCCCTAGGCTCCGTGAAATAAGTATTAAACCCTATCACAGTGTGATCAACATTAGAAACAGTGGCAGGTGATAGAGGCCTAACATGTATTGTCCCCTGTGCTAGGCATTGTAGAAGCTCCCACTCGTCCAGTGCTCCCACTACCTAGGTGAACCAGGTGCTTTTCTGTTCACTGCGGTTTTCTTCCTTTGCACACATGTGGACAGTGAGGCGCAGCAATGTTAAAGGACTTGCTTAGGGTTCTACAGTTAGTAACTGGCAAAGCAAGAAATCCCCTCCAAAAGAGTCCTGCCCGGACACTATTGGAGGTAGTGGATACTTACGTTTTTCTGAGGAAGACAAACAAGGGGAGAAATACTGTTGCTTGGAAGGTAGAAAGATAGGATAGGTAAAAGGAACTCTGAAACAAACAAACAACCGTCTCACAGATTAAAAAGAAAATACGGAAGAGGTATAGAGTATAGATGATATATAATTTTATATAAAATTAGCTTGGAAAACATAGTTGATCTTTTCCCTAAATATTTCAAGATGGGCCCATTCTACTTATTCTTGGAGGGCGGTGATTCTCAAAATCTGGTCCCCAAGCCAGCAAGAGCAGCAGTATCACCTAGGAACTTGAGAGAAATGCAAATTCTCAGGCCTCCACCCCAGACCTACTAAGTCAGACACTCTGAGTGCAGCATCACTCCACCCTGAAGCCCTAAGGGGCCTTCTGAGGCACGTTACAATTTCAGAGCCAGAATTGTAGGAATAAATGGAAAGAGTGAAAAATGAATTCCATTTAGGTGTCTGGAGCACTCTTTATATATAAATATGTTGCCCTGAAATGCTTGTGGGTGGTGACAAAATATGTGAATATTTAAAGTGCTTCAACTTCAAGACAGCTTTAAATCACTCATCTTTCCATAAATAGCAACTAAACCTTGCAGAGCACCCAGCTTCCTGTCACTTTGCCACATGTCCCACTCCCCCCGCCAAAAGCACCTAGCACTGATTTTTTTTTTTTCAATGAGTAGTTTCTGGAAAAATCAACGAGCACTCAGAGAACCTTGGAATTTAGCAGCGACACTGTGTCTGGTTTGGGGATAGAAGCAGGTGCTGAACACGGGAGTCGATTGTCAAAACCTAACTGCTGCCTTCTCAAGACTCAGATCCCAGGGTTTTAGCCAGCAAAGAGCAGGGAAAGTTTTTGCTTACTCTACAGAGCCTGGGAAAGGACAGTCAATCCCTCTGAAATGGCTTCTGTTCTGGCATTTAATTCTCTGTTCTCTCCACAGTGAATTGGGCTGCAGTCAAGCTTAGCCTCAGGGGTCCCAGTGAACTCTCAGGTGTGCACACTGACACTGCTTCGTTTTAAGTCACCTTACTGTCATCCCCCAAAGAAGTATGCCCTGTTGACAATTTCCTTTTCATTATGAAGGTGAAATTAAGTGAATGTGTGTTCTCGAAAGACAACATATTCACTGTTACGTTAGCAGTACTTGTTTCTGAGAGGCGGGATTCTCTTTTTATTTTATTCCTCCATTTGTATACTTCTCTGCATTTTCTGATTTTAAAATAAGTTATCTTAGCTGCGGGTATCCATTTAATTTTGAATTTTCAAAATGTAACATTTGAACTTAAAAAACCAAGCAGTATAAAAAAGTAGATGCCTCTGAGTATGAATCTGTGTTTCCATACACGTATGCCTGTGTAGGTCTGAGCGTATGTTGGAAGGATAGCTGGAGAGACTCTCGCAGCTGCAAGTTGAGGAAATAAAACCCCAAAGCTGTTACCTACTGCTAAGGCACTCATACACTCACAAGACTGTATCTTGATTTTCAAGTCAGATGTTTCAAGATTCAACAGAAAGCATTGCTTGCACACAGGCTGAAAGAAGGGGAGAAAAATAAGAACCATAAAATAAAGTTATTTGCAGTTGGGGCTTAATAGTGATGTTATACTAAAAGAAAAGTCATGGAAGCTGAGTCTCTTCAGGCAGCAAGAAACGTAAATTAGACACACAGTAAAAGGTGCGGGCACACACACAGAGGCAAGATAGGAAAACAAGTTATCTGTATGTTCACTGCACAAGGCTTGTAATCAGGGATCATTTTTGCCAGAGAGCGTAACGACAGGTAAAATATCTTCTGCTAACTGCCTGGTAATTGCTACTTAATATAAAACCTGTTCTTCCCATCAATGTAGCAAGGCCTTTGGGACATAGGAATCTTGGTCGGAGAGTACCTGCCCACAGCTCTTTCTTTGGAGACTGGTGGGTGCTGGTGTCTGGAGGTTCATTTGCGAAGCTGTTGTAAAGGGAAGAGTGTACCTTCACAAAGGCCTCTTCTGTCTCCAGTTAGACAGGGAGGGACGCATGGACACAAAAGAAGTACGTTCACACACTATGGAGACTGTGAATCCAACCGAACATTTTAGTCTGTAAGGTGCGGCTGGGAAAACGCTCCCCCCAGGAGTGGAAGTTGATTTGGGCAGGAAGCAAGGAGTCCGTGTGCTTCATGTACATGCTTCACAGAATCCTCGTGACAAACCTTGGGGAAGATAGTAATCTCATTTAATGGATGAAGAAACTGTACTCTGGGAGGAATTAACCACCAAAGAGCCCCATGCACGCCGCATGCCACACCGCCTGTGTTTTTGGCTTTTTAAGTATTATCTCATTTAGTCCTTACCACACTGAATCATGGCTAAGAATGCTCCTGGGCTAAGCAAAGGTGTTACAGACAGTCCTGGAAAGACACAGCACAAACCTCGAAATATCTTTGGCCCCATCAACTTTAACTTAAAACATTATTTTAAATATTCCAATAAACATAATTTGGAGAAAAGCACATTTTGGAAAATACAAAACAGGGCAGAATTTTTCAGATAAAGCACAGGAACTGAACTTATGGTGGGTGCTTTGGATCAACAGGTCAAGGTCCCTCAAGTATTATGTGCTTATATTTCTTCTAAATATGGCAGCAGGCAATTCTTGTCTACCATCTTAGGACATCTGCTACAACAGTGAGATTCTTTGTGAGAATGTCTTAAATAAAGGAATATATATATATATATATATAATATATACACACACACACATATTTTTTCTTTCCTCATATCAAGTCCCCATCATATAGTTTCCTTGGCTTCAGGGTGATAGGCTACTGGTTAAAAAGATGATGGCAAAGGCAGTGAGTTACACAGACTAGTGGTAACAAAATTAAGAAAGGCCAAGCAATGCCACAGTCTATTTTTAGGTCCCAGTGCCCTTTTACCTAGGGCCAGGGTTCTACTCCTTCATGCAGTGAAAGCCAGCTTTCCTCAGACATTCCTTGTCAGTTGCCTCCAAGTAAGTCCCCTTCTCATTGCCTGATTATGACTTCCCAAATAATTACCATGTTCATATTGTTTTTAATCATGGAAGATAATGAAAAAACAAAGTTTTAGTACAGGGAATACCTCTTGCCTAGCCTTGCAAGGTGGCCCTCATTTCTGCCTCTGTGGCCTTGACATGACTGTGAATTGCCCTATAGTTCGTTTATGATTTTTAAAAGATATTTGAATACCTATATGGGAGGCTTTGTGTTGAGACTCCAGAGGATGAAAAGAAGAGTAGAAGAAAAGGCTAAAGGGATTCAGAACACCAAAAGAACACTCCCCACTGAGGTAGCATTTAAATGTACTTTAAAGGATGGGAAGAATTTCATTAGCTAGAGATTATAGGGTGAGGGAGAGGCATTCCAGAGGGAAGGAGCAGCACAAGCAAACATTCAGTGGAGGAGGGGGCGGTGGGAAAGATCAAACCAAAAAAAGCACAGGGCATATGCAGGAAACACAAGATAAGTACTACAGGATGTCTGAGATTAGAGTACATTATGGAATTGGTGGGAAAATGAGCTAGGAAGATAGATCCTGAAAGGGTTTTAGTGTTAGGCTTAAGGCTTTGACTTAACTTATAAGGAAGTGCCATTAAATGTTTTGTTAGAAAATGATGCCATCAGAGAAGTGATTCCGAAAGATTAATACAGGAAAGCAGGAAAAAGGAGAGACCTTGGAAATCAGATAGGTTAAGGTGCTATATGGCATTCAAATGGAACCGTAATTCGTGGGCTCTTCCCTCAAGAGGCATAGAATCAGATAAATTTAAACTAACATACACTTTGAAAAATGCCCATGCTGCTCAATACTGGTCTAGACATGCTTTATTATATGGCACTGATTGCAACTATTCCTCCACACACATATCCCTTGCAATTGCTAATTTCTGTAGTAATAACTATTACAGCACATTGCAGCTTGGAATTTTGAACCCTAGGAACTAGAACCCTCCCTGCCTTCTTTCCATGTATTCATACCTCCTCATTCACAGGAAGGCAAAAGAAAGGGTTCATCAAAACCCCTTCTTCTTCAGATGATTAAATTACCTCTTGTCACTGCATTTAGCAAACTAGGCCTTTACAGGGTAGCAAGGCTGGAAGCTGCCATCGCCACCGGGTTCCCATTCCGAAATCACCTGTGCTAATTCGCTGAACAGACTTCTGAGATTACATGCAAATATCATTTAGGAAGAAAAACATGCCATCTCTATGGCAACCTGAGAGCCTAAGAAGCAGCCCACCTTGAATTTACCAAACAATGGACTCTTTGAGAAGTCTAGAGGGCAGCGGTTAGACAATCCCTTTTTGAGAAGTTGGCTGTTTTTAGTGTATCTGCTTTTCAAACCCACAAATATAAGCCCTAACTCTTGAAATCCTGTTCGGGTGGTCTCTTTTATTTCCACATCTTGTTAGCAAATAAAGGAATAGAGAAAGTCTATTCACAGAATAGGCAATGATTGAGAACCCACTGGGAACAAATCACCGTGCTGAGTGTCCCTTGGCCATCATAATAAAAATGGCAAAGTCATATCCCTTGAGATGGTAAGATCCATCCAGGGAAAGCCACATGGGAAATACTGGCATTACAGAGATCAAAAGCTTGGATTTTCCAAACCAGTTCTGATGACATTGTCTGTCCAACTGATGTGGGATAAACAGGCAGGCAGCTAGATAAGTCTATGTGAGCTGAAAGTACCTACAAGCCCCCATCCCCATGGTAATTATCTCCTCCTGCTTGTCCATCAAAATGCCCTGTTTCCTGGGATGCACCTCCTTCACCTGGGACCTAAGAGGGATGCCATGAAAGTGAGGATATTCAGCTCCATGTGGAACTTGTGGAGGTACTATAAATTCCTAAGTGGCTTCACACCCATAGAGGCAGCAGCCCCTGCCTCATAAAAGGGACCGATATTGAGGGAGTCAGTCTCTTTCTCCCTCTCTCCAGGTATCACGATGCTGCATGGGTGCTCTCTCTCCCTCTCCCTATCCCTTCTCCCTTTAGGCAATCCTATCATAATGGGTATTTCTCTGCATTGGGCAACATATGCTCATGCCATATAGGTGCGTTCATTTTCTCACCTATTGAATATTGCTACCGCTTTGTACATCTATATGTATCAACTTAGAATGCTTGTCTTTGTGTGAGGCAAAAGCCTGGAGTAAGATGAATATACCCCTGCTGATACAACTCTAGCAGAACTATCAAAAACGTTTGAGAAATTTCAATATTTTAGGATCCAGAGTATACCCTTCAACTGTTTCTATACTTAGAAGCATATAAAGGTTCTTTTATAAAGGTTCTTTGACAGAAGAGGTGCCATGGGTTTTGGATCAGAAAATACAATCTGGGATGGCATTGTGGCACAGTGGGTTAAGCTGCCACTTCCAATGCCTAGCATCCCATAATGGAGTGCTGCCTTAGTCCTGGCTACTGTATTTCCCACCCAGCTGCCTTCTAATGTGCTTGGGAAAGCAGAAGATGGCGGCCCAGGTATTTAGACCCATGTCACCCATGTGGGAGACCTGGATGGAGTTCCTGGCTCTGGCTTTGTCCTGGCCCAGCCCTGGCTGTTGCAGCCATTTGGAGAGTAAACCAGTGGATGGAAGATCTCTCACTCCTCCTCCCTCTCTCTCTTCCTGTCTCTGTAACATTGCCTTTCAAATAAATACATAAATCTTCAAAAGAAAACAGAATCACTGCATTTGCTCATTGAATCCATATTAATTGAACATTGCCCTGTGCTTTATAGATAAAGTGGTGAATCAGGTAGACAAATTCCCTGGACTCATGGAGCTGATTTTCTAGAGAGAGCAAGCTCAAGAAATAAATAAAGAAACCAGATAGCAACAGAACGTGGATACAAACAATGAAGGAACTCTTTTGTAATGTGATGGAGCATGGTGAGGAGAGATCTCCTTTAGCGGATGCCATTTGAGTGGATGTCTACGGAATGGTAAAGTCAGACATGCAGAAGTATTAGGAAAGAAAATTGTGAATAGAGGAGACCACAAACCAAGAGTTTCTGAGGCAGATAATCATATTGACTTCGTGACAGGTACTGTGCAAATGCTTTACCCATTGAAGTTATTTAATGCTCACCACAATCCCACAGGATAGATCCTATTAATAATCTCATCCTTCAGAGGAGGAAACTGAGCCAAGAGCAGCTGAAAGACCATTTAAGGTCAATAGCAGCTAAATGGCATGTCAAGGACTGGAATCTAGACAATCTTGCTCCAAAATCTATATCTTAACCACATGGGAAGGGAGGTATTCAATCTAAGAGTCTACCTTAAGAATAGGAGTTTCCGGGGCCAGCAATGTGGCGTCCGCATCCCATATGGGTGCCAGTTCAAGTCCCAGCTGCTCCACTTCTGATGTAGCTCTCTGCTATGGCCTGAGAAAGCAGTAGAAGATGGCCCAAGTCCTTGGGCCCCTGCACCCACATGGGAGATCCGGAAGAAGCTCCTGGCTTTGGATGGGCACAACTCTGGCCACTGCGGCCAATTGGAGAGTGAACCAGTGGATGAAAGACTTCTCTCTCTCTCCGCCTCTCTCCCCCTCTCCCTCTGCCTTCCTGTAACTTTGTCTTCCAAATAAATAAATAAAAATCTTAAAAAAAAAGAATTGGAGTTTCCCTATCACAGACTGAGAAGACTTTTATGAATCAGGATAGGAAGGTATGGGGCCAACCAAAAGGCTGGGCTCCTAGGAAGTAGCTGGGTTTGAGCAGTGAAAGAACTCACCTCATATTCAGTGATATTTGAAAGAGAATTTTGATCTACAGAGTTATACGCTTATACAGAGTATAAGTGTTCCCACACTTATACTTTTCTATAACATTCAGAAGTGTCATCAAAAATGCTGGAAATACCAGAGTGTATTAGCCTTCCTCATAAGCAAAAATCATAAATCCAAGTTTTTAGCACTTACCTAAAGAGCTCTCCAAGAAAAATGGTCTGATTAAATGAGATAACTGTGAAGAAGTGGGCAACATGTCATCAATACAGACAGTTGGTACAGGGATGTAATCAGCATTCTTTATTTCCTTGGAATTTGTCATCTGTAATACTTTTTTATTCAAATAATAATAGCAGTGGAAGCATGTTTCATGTGAAAAAGTGCAAAATGCCTACAAACATTAACTCACTGTTCTCATACCAACAAAGAGCAAAAAAAATTTTCCATTCACTTTAAGAAGAAAATGGAGTTTTGAACTCTAAGTACTTTTTGTCCACACAAATCCATTCTACTCACTCTAGACTGACCTCTAATCCTTTGTAGCAGTTTCAGGGGAGGGGGAGAGGGGGAGGGGGGAAAGGGGGACAGGGAGAGGGAGAAGCAGAGTGGGGCGGGGAGAGGGAGAGGGAGAGGGAGAGAGGGAGAGAGGGAGAGGGAGAGAGGGAGAGAGGGAGAGGGAGAAGGAGAGAGGGCGAGGGGTGGGTGAGGGCGAGGGCGAGAGGGTGAGGGCGAGAGGGCGAGGGCGAGAATTCTTTTGAGAACTAGTATGGTTCCCCCTTGTTTTACCTGAGACATCTAAGGAGACCTCAGTTCAATGGATAATGGCTTGTAAGAACTTTTTTCATCTTCTTATTCAATTTGTTATGACATAAGTCGGGATGTTATTTTTTACTTGAGACGCTGGAGATATAACAGAATAGAAGACATTCTTCAACAATCTTTTCTTTTAATTCTATGAGCTGGCAACAGAGCATAAGATAAAGTATGGGAAAACAGAGCGATTGATTGAAATGGACAGCCAGGAGTCCTTTCCATAGGGTGGCATTTCTAAATCCAGTATAGGGAGAGAACATACACTGAAAATTGCTTTGGAAACCTAGGGATTGGATCCCCATTAGAGAGAAATAATTTCAACATGGTTTAACACAGAGCAGAATCCCAAACCATTCTGGAAGCAGGCTGATCCACAGCATTCTAAAGATATTATCTCTAAGTCCTTGCCAATTAGTTATTCCCATTCTTTCTTATATTGTCAATCTCTCAATATTCAGTGACTGTATCCTCACCTCCTAAAAATGTATAAGTCTCCTGCATTATTTCAAACTCAAACAAACTCCATGAATTAGGTAATAAACGGAGAAGCAGAGAATGAAGTAAATTCCTCAAGGTCACACAGCTGGTACGTAATCAGAGCAAGGGACTGTAATCCACATCTGACACAAAAGTCCTTGTTTTTAAACAACCATCCCACTGATATTGCCTTTGTTGTTGTTGCTGTTTAAAATCAGGCCATGAACTTTATTTTTTTTAATTTATTTATTTGAAAGACAGACTTACAGAGAGAGAGAAAAAGAGAGATCTTCCATCTGCTGGTTCACTTCCCAAGTGGCCCCAACAACCAAGGTTGGGCCAGGCTGAAGCCAAGAGCCTAGAACTCCATCCAGGTCTCCCACATGGGTGTCTGGGGCCAAAACACTTAGGCCGTCTTCCACTGCTTTCCCAGGTGCATTATCAGGGAGCTGCATTGGAAGTGGAGCAGCTGGGACTTGAAGTGGTACTCATATGGGATGGCAGTGTCTCAGGCTGTGGCTTAACCCACTGTGCCACAACACCAACCCCATATTTTTATTTTTTATCTTTTTAAAGATTTATTTTATTTATTTGAAAGAGTTACAGAGAGAGGTAGAGACAGAGAGAGAGAGGTCTTTCATCCACTGGTTCATTCCCCAGATGGCCACAACGGCCAGAGCTGCGCCAGTCCGAAGCCAGGAGCCAGGAGCTTCTTCCAGGTCTCCCACATGGGTGCAGGGGCCCAAGGACTTGGGCCATCTTCTACTGCTTTCCCAGGCCATAGAAGAGAGCTGGATCAGAAGAGGAGCAGCCGGGACTAGAATTGGCGCCCATATGGGATGCCGGCGCTTCAGGCCAAGGCTTTAACCCACTGCACCACAGCATCGGCCCCCAACCCCATACTTTTAAAAAGTTATTTAAGTTATTTATTTATTTTTATTTTATATATATATATATGAGAGAGAAAGAGAAAGAGAAAGAGAAAGAGAGAGAGAGAGAGAGAGAGAGAGAGAATGATTCTTCCATCTGCTGATTCATTTCTCAAATGGCCAAATGGATAGGGTTGGTTCTGGCTGAAGACCAGAGCCCAAAATTCAATCTGGGTCTCCACATGAAAGACAGGGACCTAAGTAGTTGAGCCATCATCATCTTGTGCCTCTCAGGATGTATGTCAGGCATTCTGATTGTGAACGCAGGTGTCTCAGGGGGCCTCTGTGTCAAAGGACCATCCCATTCTGCCTTCTTACCTAGCTCAGGCAAGCTGCAATTGCAGGATTTTTCTTATTATCCCCTCTTCCAAGATAATGGAGGGTAACTGTCTACACCATCCATGTAACACTTTTCCCTGTACCAGGAGATTCATTATTATATCTATCCTTAGTCATTTCTTTGTAAAAATTAAACAAATTGCTTAGCCTTTAGACTATTTAGCAGAGCTTTAATTAAATCAGCTATACTTGGAAAAATGGATTAAGTACCTACTAGGTCCTCACTCTGTTGCTGTGTAGAGTCAACAGATGTAATTCAAGACTGCTCTATCCAGAGCAGCTGCTAGAGGACCTCCCACAGCTGGACGAAAGTCATTAACTTAGAGAAGTATTTCCAAGCACACCATACAGCTGTGTCAATCTTATTTGGAGGTAACAAGATGTTTTGGTCTGTGTGGTAGCCAGAATCAAATGTTCTTACCTAACAACTAAATAATCCCAAGCCGCAAAGATCTATCCAGTTTTCTTTCAATTTATTTGTTGATTTGCTCACATCCTTTCATGCATCTCAGTATCCAACTGTGAACTTTTCCATTCTATTCAAAGATGACTCTCCTCAGAGTGAATTTATCACCAATCAATTAATCCATCGTCTACTATGTAGATAGTGCTGTTGGGAACATAAGGGCACATCATATAAGGCAGCCTTAGGCTCTATCTCTCAGGAGCTTACAAACTGCAAATATCTAGGAGACAAGAATGACTCACATGAGACAATTACTAGAATTTATTGTCCTAAACTATGACACCCCAAACGAAAATGCAGGCAGGAGTGTAGGATTTCAGAAGACGAGCAGAGAGATCGATGTTTTGGGGGTTGGAACAGTCAGAGCAGTTACATGAAGCAGTTGTTACTTGAACTCTGGGAGGACCAGCCCATGCTCCTTTAAAAGTGTGTGGGTGGGGGGTGGGTGAGAAGGTGGGGGTGCTTACAAGCAAGGAAGAATGGAAATGATTCAATGGAGAGAGGAGGATGAGTCTGGCAAATGAGTCTGGGCCCGGTAAAGAGTGTGTCGTCTCACAGGGGGCAGAAAGCCAGAGCCATCATGACGATAGTCTATAGGATATTGCAAACATTGATTTACCATTTTTAATTTTGTAGAAACCAGTCCCCATGACCCCTCCGTGCAGTATTTAATTATTCTTCTGATATCACTTTTAATTCTGTTTTCAAGGATTCCCCCCCCCCATTGATTAAAATAATATATTTATGGCATGAAGCCCCAGCTCTAAGGCCTTTATCCCTTAGCAGTCACAACCTGAAAAGTCACTAGCGCCTATCACATTGCACTCAGCTTAATTAACTGCACAAATAGATTGTTTCTCTAACACAAAAATTATCTGGAGAGAGAAATAAAAGGATAGGGAGGGAAGCTATGAGAAGCAGAAGCCAGAAGACAAATTTATCTCACTCAGGAAGCCATATTGCTTATCATAACAATAACAAATATTTATAGAGGGCTTTCATCCTGAAGAATCCCAGAGCCCCAGAGCAATGAACACTTGTGGTAAATAGATTAAAGGAGCTACTCAGCCATCCAAGAGAGGAAGCCCTCACTCCCAGGGCCCAGTGCACTAAGTCATTCCTGGGACAGCATTCGATTTTAGCCAAGGGATTTTAAAGGAAGCTGGATGGAACGTCCAAGTCATAAAACCTGGACAGCATGCATAAAGATCCCAGAATCTTTTTACTAGAGAGCACCCAGGAGCAGCAGGCATGCCCATAGTCATCTTACGTCTCATGCATTAAGATCACAGCAGCTTCCAAAGCTAGTGAAACTCACTGATTGGAGATGAAAGAAGACCTAAATAGTATTAGATATTGTTTTACATCATGAAACCATAGATTTATTTTACCAACATACTCTTCTAAATAAATTCATTAAGTGTTTAGTGAATATATTAGAGGATAAGAAGGGTTTCTAGTCTCTTCTGAAATTCAAGGCACACCATACATGATAGAGCTTAAGTTGTTTGGGTTCCATTTGGGATATAGTTTAAGTAGCTGTATGATTTTGCATAAGTAATTAGATAGGTTTTTTAAAGGCAGAGTTACAGAGAGGCAGAGGCAGAGAGAGAAGTCTTCCATCCGCTGGTTCACTCCCCAGATGGCTGCAACGGCCAGAGCTGAGCCGATGTGAAGCCAGGAGCCAGGGGCTTCCTCTGAGTTTCCACGTGGGTGCAAGGCCCCAAGGATTTAGGCCATCTTCCACTGCTTTCCCAGGCCATAGCAGAGAGCTGGATCAGAAGCAGAGCAGCCAGGACATGAACCGGTGCCCATATGGGATGCCAGCACGGCAGGCATCGGCTTTACCCACTGCACCACAGCACCAGCCCCCTACATTTCTTGATCTCAGTTGCATCAACCTAGGTGTGTGTATGTGTTTGAGATGGGGGGTGGGGAAAGAAAAGAGGGAGAGGGAGAGGAAAGAGAGAGAATGTACTACACGTATAACTCTAGTAATTCGTTTGCCTGCATTTGGGAGAGGATGAAAGTCATTTGGCTGAAGACCCCATTTGGAATCACAAACAATACAACTTAATAAACAGAGCTCTCCTCTTACAATACATTTTAAAAATATTTAAAAAGAGGAGCAGGTCCGAAGAAGGTAGAGCCTTTACAAGTGGTAACATGTTGATGCTTGATCACAGGGAGAAGCTGGGCTGTAAAGGACCCATAGTGCAGTGGTTTTCAGATGATTCCATGGAGCATCAGAGTTTCTTGGAAGCATTCAAGCACCCAGCAAAGGGGCCAAGAGAGCTAGGTACCCAAACCAATGTTGAAATATCCTCTGCAACATCCTTACTATTTTCAAAAAACAAAACAAAACATTCAGCCTATGTTTGAATAAGCAGCACAGTTGCTGGGAACTCTTTCCCTTTCAAGGCGGCCTATTGCTCCTTAAGAGAATTCACTCTTAGACAGCTTTTCCTCATATCGAGCTGAAATTTATTTCCTGTAGCTTCAGCCTATTGATCCTAGCTCTAGTCCTGTGGCAATGCAGAAAAAGGTTAATCCCTTTTGCCCAAGACAGCCCTTCAAATATTTAAAGCCAGCTAACCTGTCCAGAAGCCTCATTTTCTCCAGTCTCAACAGCCTCACTTGCTTCACCTGCACTCTCATGTGCTAAGCCACTGTTTTGGGGGCACAACTCAGTTGCTTTCCCTGTGTGCTAAGCCACATGGCCCAGAACTCCCCTTAAACTTTGATGTATGATCTCAGCTCAAGTGCGGAAGAATGCAGGACAATTAAGTCTCTAGGTCTAGAGACTACGCTATGTCTAGAGGCTATGCTATGTTTATTTCTATGTATACAATGTGAGAATTACAGTAGCTCAAGTCAAGGGTGAACCACTTAAAGCTGGGGCCAGCTGAACAGAATTGCACTAGCAAAGGTGAGAGTGGGCTGGAGGCAACATGTACCCTACGGGAAGGACATAAACACAAAGCAAGCTTATTCTGTGGTAGGCAAAGTCATAGAGGGGTGTGGTGGACTGATGATACTTTCTCCCATTTCCTTTAATCCTTGAAAGGCCATGACCCCATGAAGCAAGTGGCATCCTACAATGGCTCATCAATCTCTACATCTGGGATAATCAAGAACCTCTCCTTGGCCGGCGCCGTGGCTCTCTAGGCTAATCCTCAGCCTTGCGGCACCGGCACACCGGGTTCTAGTCCAGGTCGGGGCGCCAGATTCTGTCCCGGTTGCCCCTCTTCCAGGCCAGCTCTCTGCTGTGGCCCGGGAGTGCAGTGGAGGATGGTCCAAGTGCTTGGGCCCTGCACCCCACGGGGGACCAGGAGAAGCACCTAGCTCCTGCCTTCGGATCGGCGCGGTGCGCTGGTTGCAGCGCGCCGGCCGCGGCGGCCATTGGAGGGTGAACCAACGGCAAAAGGAAGACCTTTCTCTGTCTTTCTCTCTCACTGTCCACTCTGCCTGTCAAAAAAAAAAAAAAAAAAAAAAAAAAAAAAAAAAAAAAAAAAAAAAAAAAAACCTCTCCAGAGGTTCCTCAAGAGTGTAGTCAGTAGAGCAAGACCCTGCAAGGAAGCTAGTGGGCATTGAAGAGGGCAACACCATAGCTTCCCTGGAGGTTGCGCACAAGATCTGATCTGGCCTGAATAGGAAAGCAGGTGATAGAAATATGAAGTAGCAGGTGTGTATGTTCAGCCTCCAAACCCAGGCATAACTCGCCCCAAATCACACAACTAGTAAGGAGGAGAGGAAAGCTGGAAAGCTGGGTTCCAGATTCCAAAGCACAGGTCTTATTTTCACAGCTGCCAGCTTACGTCAATACCGGGCACATGTACTTGTACTTCACTTTCCTGCACACCTGCTACTTAGAAGGGGGCCCTTCAAGTATGTTTCGCTTACATTAGACATTCTGCCTGGGTTTGGATGGCATAATACCCTGCATTTTATTTTCACTCCTTTGTTCTGAGTCTTTAAAGTTGTGTGTTGACTTTGCCATTCTGATAGGGAGGTCTCTTCGGCCAGGCACATTTTCTGCCTGCATCAAAGTAGCCACTTAACAATCCTAATCAAGATTAGAGAATTCAGCCGGCGCCGCGGCTCACTAGGCTAATCCTCCGCCTAGCGGCGCCGGCACACCGGGTTCTAGTCCCGGTCGGGGCGCCGGATTCTGTCCCGGTTGCCCCTCTTCCAGGCCAGCTCTCTGCTGTGGCCAGGGAGTGCA
This sequence comes from Oryctolagus cuniculus, assembly GCF_051225735.1. Lineage (NCBI taxonomy): Eukaryota > Metazoa > Chordata > Mammalia > Lagomorpha > Leporidae > Oryctolagus > Oryctolagus cuniculus. The sequence goes on along the minus strand of NC_142888.1, from coordinate 84,497,633 downwards.
GTGGAGGATGGCCCAAGTGCTTGGGCCCTGCACCCCATGGGAGACCAGGAAAAGCACCTGGCTCCTGGCTCCTGCCATCGGATCAGCGCGGTGCGCCGGCCGCAGCGCGCCGGCCGCGGCGGCCATTGGAGGGTGAACGAACGGCAAAGGAAGACCTTTCTCTCTGTCTCTCTCTCTCACTGTCCACTCTGCCTGTCAAAAAAAATAAAAAAAAAAAAAAAAAAAAAAAAAAAAAAAAAAAAAAAAAAAAAAAAAAAAGATTAGAGAATTCAGAGCAAATTAAAGGATATTTTGCCTACACCCTTAAGCGGCACTTTTCCCTTCTTTCACAATCAATTCAAGGAAATTTTATTGAGCACCTGCTATGAGATAACATATCTGAAAATCACTAAGAACTCCCCACTGTCCTACGAAAGGGCCTATACCAGCCTAAGTTCCTTAGCTTGATACATGTTCTATAGGACCTTTGTAATGTGACTCCCAGCTGGATTTTGAGTTTCACCTCTAGCCACCCATACTCCTCTGTCCCCAGCACACACACAAGTCCACACCTGATGACTTGCCCTTCCCTAAACATAACGAGTAGTTAGTGAGTGTGTGCTCATGCTATTCCCTCTGTGTGGGAGACCCATGTGTACCAGGGTGTTCATATTCAGCTTCTGAGTTCTTTCTGCAGCCTTTTCTTCCTCCCTGCTTCAGTAAGCTAATCACTAGACTGCACTCCCAAGACAATGTTATCATGGAATTAATGCTTTTTTATTAAAGGTACTTGCTTATGGTCGTGTGTGTTTCTAATAGACTCAAAAGCAGAGGCTTTATGTTGGTTATCCTCCTACGCCCAACACTAGTGCAGTACACCTGGAGCAAAGTTTGGGACATATTGAAGGATGCATGGAAGGAAGGAAGGAAGCAAGCAAGCAGTTTCTGCCTTTGCAAGACCCTGAGCCTCTTTAGGGCTGATATTACATATTACTCAGTTTTTGTCCCCAGAGGAGCTTAAACATAAAAGACCCAAAATAAACCTGCATGGCATTGAAAGCAGGTTTAAAAAAGATTCTTAAACACTAAATCATTAAACGTGTAATTGTTACCCACATGCCTACAGTCTCAAAATTGAAATGAATGGTTCAACAGGGAAGTAATTCAATAATAAGACAGAGCACTGTAAATGCTCTAGAAGTTCGGAGAAGGGAGGAGTGTGGGCTGGAGTTGTGTAAGACAGCACTTCTCAAACTGTAACGTGTGAAAGAATCACCTGGAGAATTTGTTAAAATGCAGGAGCGGATTCAATAGGGCAGACATGAAAATACGCGCTCCTAAGAGACCCCTCGGTGATGCTCATGCTGCTGGGGTGAGGACCGTATTTTGAGTAGTGAGAGTATAGAAAGCCTTTAAGGCAAAGGCACTTCTTCAACTAGGTGTATTTCCTAGCTGTTTGAACTAGGTAAAAAGGGTACCGTAGGCAGGAGGGACAGTATAAAGTAAAGTAACAGAAGCAGAAAAGAGAATGCTCAATTCTCAGGAGAGTAAAGGAACCCACATAAATTGAGCAGAGGGGTCTTTTAAGGGCATAATTGGTGATAACACTATAGAGCTTGGGAGGGGACAACTTATTTGCTGCATCACGAACTATCTGGATGTGTGCCTCCGTTTGGCCTAGCAGTCAAAGCACGCACATCCCACATTGGAGTGCCTGGGTTTTTGTCCCTACCACTGGCTCCTGATTCCAGCTTCCTGCTCACGCAGGCCTTGGCAGATGGCAGTGATGGTTCAAGTTGAGACCTGGAATGAATACCTGGCTCCAGGCTTTGCCTCCTTCACCCATGGCCCCAGCTTTTGCAAGTATTTGGGAAGTGAACTGGTGGATTGTGGGGGGTTGTGGGGTGCTCTATATGTCTATCACTCTCAAGTAAATAATTTAAAAATTTTTTACCCTAAAAATATCTTGTGAGGAATTTTGACTTTCTATTGGAAATTATTAATAACCTAATGTGTCATCTTGACACTCTAAGTTGTTAAATAGAAAACATATTATTCCTACACATTACTGTCATCTGACTCATGCAACAACCCTGAGTTAGGTCAGGTGTTTTGTTTCCATTTCCATTTTATGGGATGGGGAAACTGAGGCTCACAGAAGTGAAGTTACTTTCCCAAGGTTACCCAAGGTTGGATGAGAGGCAGTACCAAAGCCAAATTTTTATGACTTCCACTCCAAAGTCATTTTTCATCACATCACATGGCAGACTGCCACTTTAAACCAGAGGGTCCTACAAAGGGGCACTTGTGAAATTATCTTCACATTATTCTAATCTTCTTTTTAACTGCAGCTCATTATCTGGCTAAGGAAAATCTGCCTTTAGAATTCTAATTCTGTGACCCAAAAGAGTATTAATTTCCTTCTACTTAGTCACAAAGGGGTTTCTCCTTGTCCCCCTCCATTCTCATTGTATGTGAAAGAAGAATGAAATTACTGGAGTAAGAATGTGAAGAGGCATCTGTGAATCTATTTTGTTCAGGAAAATTAAGTGGGACCAGTTTGAATCCCTCAATGGGAGCATCAGAACCTCCTCCCTGAGGCCTCACTATTGTAGTTTCACTTCCATGAATCTTTTGTTTGTATATCCTACCCCAGAGAACTGATCACTTTGTCATTGTGGATTGTGATCTTAGAGGATTATACCACCCAAACCTCACTTTTTTAGAGATTCTTTTATTTATTTAATTTATTTTTTTGCAGATCTGAAGAGTTAAAGGAGTAATATTTTCCTCATGCTTCCTTTCAGTTGCAAACAATGCTTTCCACACCAGAATTAAGTGGGTCCAAATGCATTAAAGTAGCTCAGTATTAGAAAACACTTTTCGTTAGGAGAGCGAGATGAGATTGACTTCAGAGGTCTACAGAACTTGGATCATTAAAGAGGTGATAGAAACCTAGCAGGTTCTAAATCATCCTTTCAAATTTGACTAATTTCTGAAAATGAGATAATGAGTTATGCCTATCGTATAGGATTCTGTGCAGATCAAATGGTATGTGTAATGGGTATTAAGTACTTTGTACACTGAGATCAGAGTAGGTGCTGGAGGGCTGCTGCTCTCCCACTCACTCCTACACTTACTCTGAAAAGAACATGAAAGTAAAGGTAGACCAACAGAGCACATCCCTGTGTCTTCCAAAGCAGGAAACAGAGAAGCTATCTGTTACCTGCTAAATTCTAATCCTATACAGCCAAGGCAGTTCATTTGGATCAGTGGCTGTCACTTTCTGGACTGAGAGCCACGGTAAGAAATACATTTCACATAATTGCACAAAACAATTATTTTCAGTAATACAACTGTGAAGTTTCATTCTATTTTAGCCCAACCTTGTCCATTCTGTTTAATTGCATTAGAAAATAAATTTTGGCCCACACCTCACACCTTACACAAAAATCCACTCAAAATGGATCAAAGACCTAAATCCACTATCCAATACCATTAAATTATTAGAAAACATTGGGGAAACTCTGCAAGATACAGGCACAGGCAAAGACTTCTTGGAAAAGACCCCAGAAGTACAGGCAATAAAAGCCAAAATTGACAAATGGGATTACATCAAACTGAAAGCTTCTGCGCTGCAAAAGAAACACTCAGCAGACTGAAGAGGCAACTGACAGAATGGGAGAAAATATTTGCAAATTATGCAACTGATAAAGGGATAAAATCCAGAATCTATAAATAGCTCAAGAAACTCAACAGCAACAAAACAATCTAGTTAAGAAATGGGCAAAGGAATTGAAAAGACATTTTTCAAGAGAGGAAATTCAAATGGCTAACAGACACTTGAGAAAATGCTCAAGATCATTAGCCATCAGAGAAATGCAAATCAAAACCACAATGAGTTTCACCTCACTCAAGTTAGAATGGCTCTCATACAGAAATCATCAAATGACAAGTGCTGGCAAAGATGTGAGTAAAAAGTATCCTGGTCCACTGTTGGTGGGAATGTAAACTGAGGCAGCCATTGTGGAAGACAGTATGGAGATGCCTCAGCAATCTGAACATAGACCTACCATATGACCCAGCCATCCCACTTCTGGGAATTTATCCAATCCAAGAGAAATCAGCACATGAAAGAGTTATCCGTATCCCCATGTTCATTGCATCACAATTCACAATAGCTAAGAAATGGAATCAACCCAGATGTCCATAACTCTTCACTGGATAAAGAAATTTTGGTATATACACACTATGGAATACTACTCAGCTGAAAAAATGAAATCCTGTCTTTTGCAACAAGATGGATGCAACTTGAAACCATTATACTTAGTAAAATAAGCCAGTCCCCAAAAGACAGATATCATATGTTTTCCCTGGTCCAAGGTGACTAATAGAGTACCTGAAATGTAAAGCATTAGAGTTAAGTAGACAGTTTGAGATTCAATGATTGTTTACAGCCCTTCTCTCTTCTGTTGAGAAACAGTGCTATTTCTCTTCATATTATTTGTTGAACTTTTTTACTTAGTGTAGCATTAACTTACAATCATTAAGTAAACTGAAAATAGATCTTTGTAAAAATTAAGAGGGGAAATATAGGAGGGTGGAGGAGGAAGCATTGGAGCGTGGGTGGGAGGGAGTAGGGGGAGTGTCACTATGTTCCTAAATCTGTATATATGCAATATATGAAACTTGTATTAACTTAAATAAAATTTTTTAAAAAATGAAACATTGGAGGGGTGGAGCAATGCTGTGGTGTGCAGCCATGGCCTGCAGTGCCAACATCCCATATGGAGGCCAGTTTGAGTTCCGGCTACTCCAATTCTGATCCAGCTCCTTGCTAATGTGCCTGAGAAAAGCAGAGGAATATGGCCCAAATCCCTGGGCCTCTGCCACCCCCATGGGAGACTCAGCAGGAGCTCTTGGCTTTGGCTTGTTCTAGCCCTGGCTGTTGTGGAGTGACACAGCGAATGGAAGATCTCATTATCTCTCTCTCTCTCTCTCTCTCTCTCTCTCTCTGCCTTTCAAATAAATATTTTTTTAAAAAAAGGAAAATAAACTGTGGTCACTATCCATATAATTGATGATGATGATGATAATAAAAGAATGAGTTTCAATCTGGAGTTTGAAAAATACAGATGTACATGGCCCCCAAACTCCATTTCCATTACTCAAGAAAAGAAACAGTTCTCAGTAATTACTGTCTAGATTACTGGGCCTGGTCATCTTTCCTATCTGAGCTGAAAGTCTCCCTGAAAATATATTCCCTGATCTCCCCAGTCTGGGTTGTGTTCCTTTGTTACTACATACTGTTACATCACCATGTGCCTTTTCTTCAGAATGCTCGGTATAACTGATCATTACATATTTATTTGTGTGTTTTTTTTTTATCAGCTTGTATCTCCCCTAACATAATATAAGGTACATGAGGAGAGGAACTTTGCCTGTCTTTTCCACTGCTACATTTTAGCATCTAATCCAGCCTATCAGCTAAACATAGAGCAGGTATCTTATAAATATATGGTGAATGAATGAACAAACTAATAAAGGAATGAATAAACAAGCTCATGAGCATGTATGTAAATACAGTCATTCATTCAACCTACCATGAAATAATTTGTTAGCTTTGCTTTCCAGAATGAAAGCTATGCTAAGGTTCAGTTAAAGAGCAGTGTCTTTCAGTAGGCTCCGTGAGTGCTAGGATCACATCTTCTTTTGCTCCCCAGCACACCCCAGAACCAGCACAGTAGCTAGCAAACAGCAAATGCTGCAAAAAATGTTGTTGCATTATAAAAAAAACAGAAGTCATATAGATGAAACCACTAGGCCCTTTACACATTTCATGAAATGTTTGAGGCAAATGTAATGATTGTGAATGGTCTCGCACATGAAGCCTTTAGCAATACAGATATCACAGAATGTCATAGGTGGAAGGGAACTTACATATTAATCAAGGTTTAAAAAACTTTCTGTGAAAGATCTAATAGTAATTGCTTTAGTCTTTACAGGTCTCTGTTGTAACTACTCGACTCTGCTTACGTTGTAGTGTGAAAGCAACCAGACAATACTTAAACCAACAGGCAGGCTGTGTTCCAATAAAACTATTTACAAAAACAGGTGACAGACAGACTGATCTAGTTGCAGTTTGCTGGCTCTAACAACTTCAATCCAAGCTTAATCCTACTCAGATACATAATAGGTGAGAACAGAGAGGGACCATTTCCCCAGGGAGGGGAAAAGCACACTGTTCAAGATCACACAGCTAATAAATGAAAGTGGGGACTTTCAGCTCTCAACTTCAATTCCCATGACACTACACAGCAGCTGTATTTCAGGGTGTGCCGACTTCAATCCTGGTGTTAGAACTACCCTGCCTTGTTTATTGATGGTAAGGGGCCTTATCTCACATTTGACTTGTATTGCTGATTTTAAGTTTCATTTTTTAGTCTGTCATCCTTGTAGTCTGAAAGTCTTGGAAGGGCTCAGCTTCGTAAAGAAAACATATGACTCTTTGTTTTGTTCAAGTTTCTGGAGTTCTGCCTCCTCAAAAATTCAAACTCAGTGTATACTAGATTCTCATAGCGAAAATGTTCTGGATTCTACCAGGGTACTTGAAAATGTTCATGGAAAATTACATTAAAAGATAAGTTTGGGGCTGGCACTGTGGCATAGTGGGTAAAGGCACTGCCTGCGGTGCCGGCATCCCATATGGGCGCCAGTTTGAATCCTGGCTGCTCCATTTCTGATCCAGCTCTCTGCTATGGCCTGGGAAAGCAGTGGAAGATGGCCCAAGTCCTTGGGCCCCTGCACTCTCGTGGGAGACCCAGAGGAAGCTCCTGGCTCCTGGCTTCGGATTGGCACAGCTCTGGCTGTTGTGGCCAACTGGGGAGTGAACCAGCAGATGGAAGACCTCCCTCTCTCTCTCTGCCTCTGCTTCTTTTTATGTGTAACTCTGACTTTCAAATAAATCAATCTTAAAAAAAAAGATAAGGTTATTTGGGGGCAAAATATTTTGAAATCCACACATAGTGTTTTTATAGTATGCCATTTCCATGAACATTCTGAAGACTTCTCCTGTGGTATGAAACGCGGGATGGCAAAATAGGAGATGACAGCTCTGTGACATCATGTCCTACCGTATACCTTACCCAACTCTCACACTGATCATTTAGAAGCAGGGGTTCACCTACCATATGTGCAGCGCTCACCTAGAGTTGGGAGGCGAGGAATGGTAAGGATGAGAGTATTAATAGTAGCTACTGTTTTTTTAATAGTGGCACACAGAGAGGGTGAGACAGAGAAGAGAGAGATCTTCCATTTGCTGGTTCACTCCCCCAAATGCCTGCAAGAGCTGGAGCTGAGCCAGGCCAAAGCCAGGAGCCAGGAATTCTATCTGGATGTCAGGAACTCAAGTACTGGTGTCATCACCTAGTGTTTCCCAGGCACACTAGTAGGGAGCTGCATCAGAAGTGAGGAGCAGCCATTGCCAGAATTTGAACCAGGCACTCCCAAGCATCAGCGTTAAGCCTGCCCACAGCTACAGTTTTTGTGTTCACACTTTATGTCAAGCACATCAAGTGTGGCTTCTCTAAGGCCGCAATACAGTGCTTTTTAGGAAGGATTAGACAGACTAAATTACTTGGGTTGTAACCCCATTTGTTCTATACCCCAACTCTGGGCTGTTTCCACCATTAATGCTGTTCTTGAGGCCAGACATTTCCTGAACATCTTTCTGAGGATTAGAGGTGAAGAAGTGAAAGCTCCTAGCCCAGAGCACGTAGTGTGCACTCACCTGTGCTATGACTCGCCATGTGACCTCAGTGAGCCTCTCAGTACCCGCTGACCAAGCGATGGCCTTCCATGCTATGTGTTCGCATGGGCTGTCCATTCTTCCTAGAATGCTGCCCACCAATCTCCTGCCTTTCCAGGCCTCAGCTCCAGTGTCACCTCTTCTGTGATACTTTCCTGAGGCCCCCAGCACTTTGTTCAAACCTCTATTCTTGGATCTAGTAAAACATCTGTTTTCTGGTTTATCACTCTCACGATGAACTCTAGTGAGACAGGGGCTGTCTTATTGATTTCCTTTCTTAAAATAGCATCTATTGTGTGCTTTTAATACAGAAAAGTATAAAAAAGAAAAAAAGAACAATAATTCATCTCTTAAAATCCCCTCTTGGCCTTTAAAAAAACAAAGCAATATATGAACATGGTAGGAAAATTCCAACTGTACAAAAACAAAGTGAAAATTAAATGTCTCTCACTATCCAATCCTCACCCCAGAAATCTTTAATAACATTTTCTTGTATAATCTGTACTTGTACATATATGCCAGAACTTATGTATATACTGTGTCTTTTTTTTTTATAATGTGTGAGTAGTAAGCTCCCATTGTGTTCTATTATTTAAGTGAAGGTGGGGAAGAATTGCTAATTCTTTTTTTTTTTTGACAGGCAGAGTAGACAGTGAGAGACAGAGAGAGACAGAGAGAAAGGTCTTCCTTTGCCGTTGGTTCACCCTCCAACGGCCACGGCGGCCGGCGCATTGCGGCTGGCGCACCGCGCTGATCCGAAGGCAGGAGCCAGGTGCTTATCCTGGTCTCCCATGGGGTGCAGGGCCCAAGCACTTGGGCCATCCTCCACTGCACTCCCGGGCCACAGCAGAGAGCTGGCCTGGAAGAGGGGCAACTGGGACAGAATCCGGCACCCCGACCGGGACTAGAACCTGGTGTGCCGGCGCCGCAAGGTGGAGGATTAGCCTATTGAGCCACGGCGCTGGCCTATACTGTGTCTTATTAAAACATTTTTAAGTTCTTCAAAACATATTGTTTGACGCTTTAATTTTTCCACTTAATTATATATATCAGGCATGATTTCAAATAATCACATAGAGTTCAACCTCATTCTTTTAAGTAGCTGCATAGGATATTATTTTGGATGAATGTAACTGAATTAACCAGTCTTGTAACTACAGACATTTAGGCCTTTCTCAGTCTTACTGTTACAAGTGACACTGCAATAAAAACTCATATAGTAACTCCTTGGGAATATGAGAAGGGATCACATTTCATTGAATAAAAATGCTTCCCAATTATAGGGATATTAAAACGTGTATAAAAATGCATATCTATAAAATAGATGTGTATCTTACAATCAATGAAATGTGATGTTTGTGGGACAGTCTCCAGGAAGTGGAACTGATATATCAGAGTCTGTGGATTTAAATGTTGATGTGTGTTGCTAACCTGCCCAAGAAAAAGGCTACATCAATTTCCATTTTCACCAACTGAGTATGAGAGCAACCATTTCCCACACTCTTGCTAACACTTGGCAACAGCCAACTTTTTAACTGCCAAAGAGATTGTATAGTTTGAGAATTGGTGCACTAAATACCTTCTCAATATTTCAACCTAGAGATGTTCTTGGGAAATTTCCTTCTTCCTTCCTTCCTTTCTGAATTTTCTTTACTTATTTATTTATTTATTTTGCTGGGGCCGACACTGTAGCGTAGTGAGCTAAATTCTGCTTGTGGTGCCAGCATCTCATATGGGCACTGGTTCTAGTCCCGGCTGCTCCTCTTCCAATCCAGCTCTCTGCTGTGGCCTGGGAAAGCAGTGGAGGATGGCCCAAAGTCCTTGGGGTCCTGTACCCACTTGGGAAACCCCGAAGAAGCTCCTGGCTCCTGGCTTCAGATCAGCCCAGCATCGGCCATTGCAGCCATTTGGGGAGTGAACTACCAAATGGAAGATTTTTTTTCTGTTTCCCTCCCTCTCTCTGTAACTCTCTCTACCTGTCAAATAAATAAAATCTTTTTAAAAAATTACTATTTATTTTCCTTTTACTTTAAAAGGAGAGGGGAGATACAGAGAGAGAGAAAAATGAGAGAAAGGAGAGATTTAGAGAGACATACAGAAAGAGATCCTCCATCTACTGTTCTACTCCCTAAACTCCCACAACAGCCAGGGCTGGGTCAGGCCAAAGTCAGGAGCCTGGAACCCCATCCATGCTTCCCACATGGGGAGCAGGGAACCAGGCTCTTGAGCCATCATTTGCTGACTCCCAGTGTGTGCACCAGCAGGAACCTAGATCAGAAATGGAGCAGCCGGAAACCAATCGAGGCATTTCAAGCATGGGATGCCAGCATCCCAAGTGACAACTTAACTGTTGTATCAAATGCCCACATCCTTTTTTAGGTTTTTGTACCATTGTTTCCTACCTCCCAACTCTCTCCCAAATCATACAGTTCTAGGAAAAGATTGCTTCACTTTCTCCACTGATCTCAACATCTAGATAACAAAAACCTTCCTTTGATAGTAATGTACATTTAGCTGCCTTAATAGCTCTGGGTTTTTGTTTCTGCCCTCGGTGTTGGGATACACATTTTTTTTCACCTTAATATAAGTCCCATCATTACCAAGAATGAGATAGATGGGTTGTCTGGTTCAGCTTCTTCTTTGGGATCAATGAGCACAAGGGGATCTGAGTACATAGCTAATCAAATGCCTTGGAGAAGACAGACAGACAGAAACTACTTAATTTATTCAACAAAAATTTATTGAGCGACTACTGAATATCAGGTACAATTCCAAGTGCTAGTGGTAAAGCAGTGATCAAAATTTCCAAAATCCCTGGGGTGGGCGGGCATTTGGCCTAGTGGTTAAATGCCTACATCCCATATTGGAATGCCTGGGTTCAATACTCTGCTCTGCTCCTAACTTCAGATTCCTGCAAATGCAAATCCAGGGAGGCAGCAGTGATGGCTCCGGTAACTGGGTACCTACCACCTACATGGGAAACCTGCATTGAGTTCCTGGCTGCCAGCTATGGCCCTGGCCCAGTCCCAGCCTTTTTAGGCATTTGGGTAGTGAAACAGCAGATGGGAGGGCTCTCTGTCCCTCAAATACATACATAAATAAACATTTTAAAAATCTACCACCTCTTCCTCTGTGGAGCCTACATTGTCTTTGTGCATATGCATGGATGTGTGCATAGCAGAATGGCATGCATGGACACAATCAAGAAACTAATGAAATAAAAAGTATGGCGGATACTGACTAGTGTTACGTAGAAAAATAAAGCAGGGAAAGGGGTAGGGAAGACCAGGGTTTGGTTTAACTGTTGCCCATTGGCACCAGTGCTGAATATATTCTACACATTAAGAAACAAGAGAGAAGGGACCAGCACTGTGGCATAGTAAGCTAAGCCTCCCCTTGCGGCACTGGCATCCCATATGGACACCAGTTCAAGTCCCGGCTGCTCCACTTCCAATCCAGCTCTCTGCTGTGGCCTGGGAAAGCAGTAGAAGGTGGCCCAAGTCCTTGGGCCCCTGTACCCGTGTGGGAGACCTGGAAGAGGTTCCTGGCTCCTGGCTTCTGATCAGTGCAGCTCCGGCCGTTGAGGTCATTTGGGGAGTGAACCAACAGATGGAAGATCCCCCCCATTTGTAAATCTACCTCTCAAAGAAATAAATAAAAAATTTTAAACACTTTTTTAGAAAAAGAAACAGGAGAGAAGATGAAGGCTAAGAATGGGGTGGGAGCTAGAAGAGAGCAGCTCCACGTAGCTTAGGCTTATCTTTACTGTCAGTGCGCGGGCTGACATTATCCAGCTTCACTACGGAGTAGTGCACAAGGAAGGGAGAAGGCAAAGTGAAATACTTCTGCAGTTTTCATGCTTTACGACTTTCTCGTTGTGTGTCTTCAGGATTTCCGTAAGTGGCTATTTCAATATCAAACACACTTCTATTCTGATATTCAGCACGGTACTGTACTCAGAGGCAAATCCACATTCTTTAGGATGGTCTGTAACGCTCTTCGTTTTCCAATCATACAATAATTAGATGTTAGGGGGAAAGAGCACAAGCGCAAGGAGTGTGTGCAGTGCAAGAGGTTGTATGGACAAGAAAATAAATAAAATGTGTGAGTGTACAGAGAGACATGGGGTAGGAGAATGGAGATCACGACAGAGGCAGTACTTGGGAAAAAAGAGGAGTATGGGAGGTAAGGAAGAAGAGTGTGTGACTAAGTGTAAGTAAAAGATGGGAAAGGGGGAAAGAAGAAAATCAGTAAAAAAAAAAAAAAGTCAGTTGAGCTGCTGCTGAGGTCATGGGAAACATGTTTTTAAAAAAATGAAATCTCTGCTTTGCTTCCCCTGCACAGACTTAAACGCCCACCCTCCAACAAGCATTATCAAAGCCAAAGACTTGGTTAAAGTGCTTTTCAAGTCCTTTGCAAAATCAAGGAAACTAATAGTCACTTTTCTCATTGGGGAAAGCAAGGCCTCTCAACATCAAAGAAGAGCCCCTCTTTTCAATGGGGCAGCTTCCCACAGCAGTACCTGGCTCGCTTAATCTCAGTAACTACAATAAATGCACAAGCCCCTTTTGTGCTGAACTCCTATCTAATCAAAACTAATCACCAAACAGATCTTTGCCTAATGTATCTGAGTAAGGGAGCTGAGATCTTTCCCCAGCAGAGGCCTCCAGTAAGCCCCTGTGAATGAGGGGAAGGGTGGTCAGGCTGTCTGCCTGTGGGAAATGGCTTCCTTAGTGTTCTGGGAAAACTCTCCATCAATAGGAATTCAATCAGATACACCCAAGGCAAGGATACAGTCTAACTCTCTCTGTCACCATTGACTTGGCAGACCCAGATGCGGACAAATTTGAAAAAAAGCAGAGATGCCTCAAAACCTGTTCTGAGGAAGTCTCCCAGTGTTGGGGGGAGGTGGCCGTCCTGCAAACTGACAGGGAAGCCTTCAATTTCAAGACGATAAACGCTCATTCTTTAGAAAGGAGCTGAAGAGGCCCCTTTGTGTAAGCTAACCTGTCTAGCAGAACAGTCAGGATAAACCAGGGCTCTAGTAATTGGGAGCTATAAATGGTCACCACTTCGTGTTTATTGCAAGCCTGGTGAGGAGCAACACGCTTGGCTCACATTAACCCGCTGAATCTTCAAAAACAACCCTATTAAATAGGAAGTATTATTATTCCAGTTTATCAAAATTCCAGCTCAGAGAGGTTAAGGAGCTTGCCTGAAACCACAACTAAGAGGGTAAATGAGGACTCAAAGTCAAGTGCAAAGATTCTGTTCTTTCCACTACACAATACCACATTTCCAGGGATCTATCGAACACATTTGTTGCACAATTTTCTCTCTCATATTTTTTTTTTTCGCCAGAAGGCTTCTGCTCGTTCTGGTTCTGGGCCTTAATGGAGGGGCCTTCGAAAGTTTCAATCCTCTTACCTGTAATCTCTCTCTTCGGCCCTGAGACCCCTTGAGAACTTGAGAGGCTGACTGCATTTAAAATTTAGAACTCACTTGTCTACTGGAAGTTTTCAAATCCTAGAATGCCCGGGTGGGAAGTCCCTTACCTTGTCCCACTATGGAGGGGCCATGGGAAGTTTGGAGAGAAAAGGCGAGCCAAAGGTCAAGGAGTTGCAGAAGGGCGAAGTCTGTGTCTTGGCCAAACCCAGTTCTCCGGAAGCCTGGTGCACCACGCTTGTTACTCTAGCCCCTCTGCTTCCTCACCCTCACTCCCGATCAAGTGCTCCTTTCCTGATTAAGCTCATTACGTCTCCCTACCCCCAGTCCATCCTCCACTCTTAATTTTGTTCATTACTATCCAAAGCGGGGCCTCTACATCAGTCAAGCTTGTCACCCTAATCCACTTCAAACACTGACTCTCTTCACACATAAGCCTCATGTTTGTGGCTTACAGATTGTTATAACTAGCGTAACCTCCTCAGATCCATCAGCTCCTTTATAAACTTTTCTTTTAGATTGCCTTGTTTCCTCCAGAGGCTTTAAAGGTGCTTAGTAAACACTGGTTAACAAATATCATCTCCTTGGACAAAAAAGAAAAACAAATGTTTGTTAAAAATATATATATTCTTCCCCAAGGGAAAAATATAAAACAGGGCAAAAGAGACCCCCTATCAGTTCTTATTAGAATTTGACAAAGTATACACTAGTTAATTAGTCCTTAGGAAAGGCTCAGATAAGAGCTTGCTGGTGCTAATTAACCCTAAGTCTCACACAAAACAAGGGCAGAGAAGTGGGAAAATAGTTTAAGCAAATTTTATTTTCAAGAGAGTACACTTACATGAAAACCAAACATGGCATATTTACAACATTATATGTCTGTTTAACTGCTGTAGCAGTTGAGCCAAAGTTGAACCAAAAGGGACCATGGAACACAGAGATTCCTCTTCAAAGCAGCTCTCTTATCATTTAATTCTGAAAGCATCTCTTGAAGTTAGGAAAGTATTATTATCCCGCTTGAACAATGGGGAAACTAAGACAGTCAAGCTAAGTGACTTGTGGGGCCCTAAAGCTGTCCAAAGTACATAGATGTGGGATGGAAGTTCCACGGATTGTTAACGCTTGTAAAAGACTAAGAGAATGGTCCCTGAAATGAATTGCCCAGGTGTGCTTGACATTTTCGTCTACAAAGGTAATTTTAAAAGGGGTATAAATCAAATTCTATTTTCAATTCATGAAGAAGGTTCCCAGGGGTGAGTGACTTCTTTGGTAAACATTCCTCTCATTTATCCATTTGGTAAACAACCTTCTGCCTTTTTAATCACGAAGTCCCTGGATTAGCAGTCTCACTAAGAAAAAGAGCTAGAATCTACCAGTATATAATTCATGGAAGTGCTTTTTTCAAAATGTTAATAACCACTTCATTCATTACACTGATTAGACTTCACACTTGCTATAAGGGTGGGAGTAAGGGTTGACCAGCCATGACGCAGAAGGATTGTTGTTAGCAGCACTTGGCAGACTTTCATTCAGCTATTTGAAATTAGGAGACAGTGTTCTGATTCATTTTTAAAAGCAACCTCTTTAATAAAATTGACAAAGGTATTGCCAAAGTGTTAAGTAAGTAAATGGGAAAGAAAGTGCAATGGAGTTATATTTTCAGAGTTGTCTTGCCCCTGGAAACCATTACCATCCATCTAAGTTAGCTCAAGGACTGAGCATCATTTTAAGTAATCAAGGGGGAAGGCTCCAGGCTTTCAAATCTAATCGCCATCTCCAGGAAAGTACCTTCTTCATTCAACTAGGTTGAAGGGGAAAAGGATCTCTAGGGGTTAAGACTTGAGTGATTTGGATGGTAGATTTTCAGTCATTAGGGTGGTGTTTTTTTTCAGGAATTGAGAGTTTTTTAAAAAAACAAAATTCATATTTGATGAAGGACATTGGTGAGTGTGGGTTTGTGTGATAATCAACCTCTTTGGTGAATACTGCTCATCTCCAATGGCTGGCATGCTTCTCCTTACCGTTTCAAGAGCCTCAAATCGCTGGTCTCAAGAATCTGTACTAATCCTACTGGAAGATGAAAGACAGTAGCATTATCCTAAAAGATTTTTTTGTTTGGGGCTGCCTGAGGGAGAGAGATTTTAGCATCAGAATCAATGAGAGTTTAGAAACTTAACACGATGTCTGAGAATCTTGGCAAATGCTACCAACCACTTGCTTTTAACCTTCTCCTTTGTATTCTGGTATGGAACAGGTGCCATTAGATATTCCAACATTACATTTACTTCATGTATATTAAAATATGAGTAAGTCCCCTACCTCATTTCCAGCATTTGCGGTCCTCACTTCCAGAACCATTGCCTCCCACCTGTAGCCTCAACTATGATTCAGTCCCTAGGATAAATCTAAGTAACAGTTAGGGGGAAGCACTTAAAGAGCTCTAACTCAACTTCTACTCTATGGCTAATGACACTTAAATGTCAGTCGTTGCTGATTTGGCCCTGTCTCTGTACCCCAGTTCCCATAATTTGATGACTCCTCTGTTCAGTTCCCTTCAGTAAGCTTTAATGAGTATCAATTATGTACCAGGAACTCTAGTTAGTCTTTGGAGATAGCTCATTTTAGTCAGGTTTTAAACATAGAATCTTAAAATGTCATAGTATTTGTTCAGAGCTGGAGGTACGTACGCTCAGGGTATCATGAGAGTTCAGAAGAGACTTAGTCACCATACTTTGTTTTGCTAATAATGGAAACTGGATAACTGGATTCTGCCCCCACCCCGCCCACTTTCTTTCATGAATTGATCATGTCCCCTGAGTTGCTTGGTACACTAGTATTTGTCATATTGTCATGCTCTGTGGGATAGGTTTATTTTCTCTTATAGTTTCTGTGAGTCAGGAAGTTCTTCACCGCTCTCACACGAGGTTAGGTGCAGTGCTGTGACCGAAATGTGACCAGTGAGAGATGAGTAGAGTTCATGTGCTCCACTTCCAGGTGGAATCCGTAAAAACTTCTCAAGCAATCCTCACTCTCAGCTCCTATCTGCCCTCAGATGCAAAGGATTACATGGAAGATTATGGAGCCTTAGGCCGGGGTTGCAAACTATGGCCTATAGGCCAAATCCAACTGCCACTTATTTTTGTAAACAGAATTTTGTAGGAATACAGCCATATTCATTGCTTGTCAGTAGCTGCTTTCATGCTCAGTAACAGAAGAAATTAGTAGTTATGACCAAGACTGGCCCTCTACAGAAATGCTTGCTGACCTCTGCCTTGGGTCATTGGTAGAAAGCTAATGGAAGGAGCATGTGTCCCTGGATGAATGCATGGACCAGAGGCATCTATTTCCTTCAGGGACCCACATAAGGTAATTATTGCATCAAATCCCTGACATTTGTGGTTTGTCTGTTGCTGCAATTGACCTAACGTTGTTAAGGGATGCACTGGGTATTCTGTTTGGTCCTGCAGACCAACTCTTCACCTTTTCCCACTCTATTTTGTGCTCAGGGAGAATGCCTATATTTTTGTGAATAGTCACACAGTCACATCAATAACTTCTTTTGAATTTGCTCTTTCCTACCGAGACCTTGACTCATATACAGGATAACATGGACTCTGCTTTATTTCTATTTTAAAAATCCACAAATTGTGGTATTTTATTATGTTATTTGCTATACACCTCACAGCTGATGGAGCCATATCGCATTTAAAAGAAATGAACATTTTCCAAAAGCTCTCAAGGCCGGCTGGTGCAGATAGGAGAACACTGCTTAGGAGCTGGAGACTCACATCTTCCCTCTGCTCTGCCATTAACTCGCTTTGTGTCCTTCTTCACTGCTGTCAGTGACCAGAGCTCTTCAGAAGGCTGCACCTGCTCTTCTGTCCTAGAAATCCTTCTGCCCCCAATATTTGATAAGGATCCCAAAAATCCACTCCTTAACCCAATATGCTAAGGATTCAGCATAGACTGTCCTGAGTTTAGACATTTATTGTGATTCTTTAGCAGGGGAGTTTCTGCTCTATACACAGTTAACCAGGTAATGCTATCAATCCACTATTTTAAGAACACAAGCTAATGGAGAGCTTAGTATATTTAATTAACACAGATTAAATTTAAGAAGGCTATTTTTTTTTTACCTCTGTGAGCCAAGAATGTTGTTGATGTTCTTTCTATATAAATTGCTTTCTAGAGCTTAAGGGGATTATCTCAGTAAACTAGTTCATAAATAGCTGAATTGCCATTTAAGAAAAAAAGTTTAACTGAATCACTTTTTGGAAACTGGATTTCTTCAGGGCTGGAAGCATAGATCATGCACTGGCCACAGTGAAAAGTGAAGTCTCCATTGGCCTGCAGGTTATTGATTGAGCTTTACAATAGACAGGGGACTGGATACACATTGAACCTAGGAGCTTCTCCATAAGGCAATAACATCAATTTTAATCCAGAACAATCTGTGGTATTGATTAACTTTAGGGATCTCTTTCACCACTACTGATCTGTCTCATCTTTTATTCAACAGCTCCCTGAAAGAAATTTAAAGGCAACGATGAAATACCTAAGGCAAATCATACTCCCAAGTTCACTGCAACACTATTACCTCCTTAGTCTACAAACTCTCCTCAGAGAATAGAGAAACTGTTCAGACTTTCAGTACTTTCTGAAACTACCCTCTAAAGCATGTTCAGCTAAAAATCAGAAGCCTGGGGTTCTTGAATCACTAAGTAGCTCTCTGTCCTTGAAGAAATCACCAAATTGACATGGGCCACATTTTACTCAACTGTGAAAACAAGTGAATGATAATCTAGTTCATAGGTATGTTGAAAGGGTTCAAAGGGATATACATGTATGAAGCACTTATTACAGTGTCTGAGACAAAATGAGCACTATTATTAGGGTACTATTTCTTATAAAGTAGAGGAACCCCATTTTTATGATTCCAGTCGTATCTACTCTTCAGTGTAAACCATTTGCTATAAAAATGCCTAGTTCATCAACATTCCTTTAAAATGTGCCCTTAACCTTGAGTATAGTATTAAATTATAAGTTGTGGGGTAGGTGTTTAGCCTAGAGCTTAAGATGATCATGTCCCATTATAAGAGTACCTGAGTTTGAGTCCTAGCTCTGACTCTCAATTCAGCTTTCTGCCAACACAGATCCAGGAGGGCAGCCGGTGATGCCTCAAGGAGTTGGATGCCTGCCACCCCTTGGGAGACCTGGTCTGAGTTATTGGCTGCTGGCTTTGGCCTTGCCTGGTCTTGGCTGTTGTGGGCATTTGGAGAGTGAATCAGTGGATGAGAGCTCTAGCTCTCAGTCTCTCATATAAATTTGAAAATTAAAAATAAATTATAACTTATATTATTTATTTTATCCATTTATCTTAATCCAAAATTACCCAAGAATTGTAGATGCGTCTTATGCTGGCATGTAGCTCCCACAAAGAACAGAGAACATAATTGAGTTAAGCAAGGTGGATGGGCGTTAAGGTCTGATTGAGAGCCTATGTTCTGTCTAAAGGGGCAGCTCATTAAGTTCAGCTGAACATTATCCTGTGTGAAAGCACATGTGGTATAGTTAGATTCTAGCGTATGCTTTAAAAGAAGCTGCAAGGGTGAGCATTATGACACAGCGGGTTAAGCCACCAATTGGGATGCCCATATCTCATGAGAGAGGGCCTGGGTTCCATTTTGCCCCTGCTTCTGATCCAGTTTCCTGCTAATAAACACCCTGAGGGGCATAGATGATGGCTCAAGTGCTTGGGTCCCTGCCACCCATGTGGAAGACCCAGATAGAGTTCCTGGCTCCTGGCGTCAGTCTGGCCCAGCCTTGGCTGTTGGGGCCATTTGGAGAGTGAATCAGCAGAGAGAAGTTCTTTCTGTCTCTCTCCCTCCCCCAGCTCTGCCTTTCAAATATAAAAAAAAAAAAAAATTAAAAGAAGATGAAAATCTATATCACTTTAAAAGGTGATTTTTTTGATGCTTACTCATGGAAAACAAATTATTTTGTAAGGAAAAAATAAATTGTACAGAGCAAATAAAAGGTATCAATAACTACAGGCTAGATTTGGCTATATTATTTACTAGCGTGTTTGACTTCGAGCAGTTACCCAACCTCCTTGTACTTCGACTTCCACAATTGCAAAATGGAACTGATAGACTATAACTTATAAGACTGTCATAGAAATTAATGAGGATCATATTTGTAAAGAAAACAAATAGAAAAGTACCTAAACATAGGGGAGTAAATGTTAGCCATTATCATAATCATTGAAAAAGTTACTGGTAACAAGAGTATCATTAACAATAACAACATTGTTATTAATGCCAATAGCATTAGTACACAGCCTAACATATACATACATTCATATGCAATTGATATCATTATTAATAATAATTGATATTCTTATCCTTTCTAAGCTTAGAACACTGCCAGGCACAAAGTAGGGAGTTTTCATTCTGTTTTCTCTCTCTAATTTAATATGTTCATATTGATTCTAATGCATGCATCTCTTTCTCCTGAATTTTCCTTTCCACCCCCACTGTTATGGTCTTATTTTAGGCTCTTATCATTTCTCACTTAGATTGTAACTGTAGTATCTTCTCTGGTATCTCAGTCCTAGTATTGGTGCCCTCCAATTCCTTCACATTACAGCAGCCAGAGTGACTGTGGTTGATTAAATACAAATCTGTTCACATCTTGCCTCTGCTCAGTAATCTTCAGATGCATATTAACATCAATTCATTATTTCCATTTCATCTCTATTGTGTCTTCTGGGTTTTAACCCTGGACCTACCTTTCATTTGCAATGTGACCATCAGAAAGTTGCTGAACTCTGGTTTTCTCCTATCTTCTCCGCTTGGTGGTTGAGAGGATTAAATTACTTAATTTAAGGTACATAAAGCAGCTACCACTGTGCTTTGATATAAAAGAAATATTATCACAACTCCAGTCTGACTAATAGTTACATTAACTCCTATTTAATCTCTACGATCCAGGCACGAAGAATATCTCAGTTTACAAACATACCAGATTGTTCCATACGTCCATACCCATGAACATGTATGCTGTGATAAATTAATTGTAATCCCTAGAGCAAGCACTACAAAATATTTCTTCCCTCAAAAAATAATAAACAAGAGACATATTTAGGAAGCAAATATTGAGAGAAAACAAATGAGAAAGTAAAACAAACAAAATGTAAAAATTTGGTTAATTAAAAAAGGAAAATAAACCTCAAAAGAACAAAGAAGAGAGAAGCATAAAACAAACAGAAAGTTAGTAGACTTAAACTCAATCATAGAAGTATTACATTTTATGTAGATGCACTAAACATTACAATTTCCAGGCAGAGATAATCAGAATGAATAAAAACGACCTAACAAAACTCTAAACTCATAATTTAAATACAAAGAGTTACACTTTATATAAAGACAAAATTAGACAAAACTGACTTTAAAACAAAAAGTGCTACTAGAGATTAACAGGGACATTTTTTGGTGATAAAAGGGTCAACTCTCTAGGAAGATATAACAATTATAAGCATGTATGCAACTAACAACAGAGCACCAAAATACAAGAAGCAAAGCCTGAAAAAATTAGAGAAAAACAGACAATTCAACAATAATAGTTAGAGACTTTAACTCCACACTTTGAATAATGGGTATGATAGGTAGGCAGAAGATCAACAAGAAAATAAAAATTTTAACATCATAAGACAAATAGACACAACAGACATCTATGGCCTACTCATCCAACCAATAGCAGAATTCACAGTTTTCTCAAGTGCACTTGGAAGATTTTCGGGATAGATCATATGACAAGCCATAAAACAGACCTTGATACATTTAAAAGCATAGAAATAATACAAAGTATGCTCTACAACTACCATGGAAAGAAATTATATATCAATATAAAGAAAATATTTGGGAAATTTACAAATTTGTGTAAATTATACCGCACACTTCTAAATAACTAGTAGGTCAAAGCATAAGTCAAAATGGAAATCAGAATATAACCTGAGACAAACACAATCTCGATACCTATGGGCTGTACTTCAAGCAGTGATTAGAGGGCAATTTGTAGATATAAATGCCTATATGAGGAAAGAAGAAAGATTTCAAATAGCCTAAATTTACATACTAAGGAATTAGTAAAGTGTGAACTAGACTTAAAAAATAAATGTAGTCAATAGAATAAAATATGCAAACAGAATAAATAATTTTTAAAAAAACATATGACCATATCAATAGAAACAGAAAAGCATTTGACATAAATCCAGCACTCTTATCATGGTAAAAGCACTGAACACACTAGGAATAAAAAAGAACTTCCTAAACCTGATAAACAACATCTACATAAAGCCATAGCCGGTCGGCGCCCTGGCTTACTTGACTAATCCTCCGCCTGTGGCACCGGCACACCGGGTTCTAGTCCCATTTGGGGTGTCGGATTCTGTCCCAGTTGCTCCTCTTCCAGTCCAGCTCTCTGCTGTGGCCTGGGAGTGCAGTGGAGGATGGCCCAAGTGCTTGGGCCCTGCACCCCATGGGAGACCAGGAGAAAGCACCTGGCTCTTGGCTTCGGATCGGCCATAGCGGTCATTTTGGGGGGTGAACCAACCGAAAAGGAAGCCCTTTCTCTCTGTCTCTCTCTCTCACTGTCTAGCTCTGCCTGTCCAAAAAAAAAAAAAAAAAAAAAAAAAAAGCCATAGCCAACCTTATACTTACTGGTGATGACAGAATGTTAAAGACTGAAAACTATCACCCTAAGATCAGGAACAAGAAAAGCATGCCATTTGTCTAAATTGTATTGGAAATTATTGCCATGGCAATTAGGTATAAAAAATGCCATCCAGATAGGAAAATGGCAAAACAAAACTATCTTTATTCATGAATGATCTCATCTTTTATATAGAAAATCTTGAGTAATCGCTAAAAAACTGTTAGAACTAGGGAAAGCATTCAGCAAGGTTGTAGAATGCAAAATCAATACATACACTTACTTCTATACATTGGCAATAAACAATTTGAAAATGAAATTAAGAAAGCAATTCCATTTATAATGGTATCAAAGTAGAATATTGAGGAATTAACAAAAGAAATACAAAACATATTCAGAAACTAAGAAAATCTAAATAAATCAAAAAGCATCCACTTTTTGGATCAGAAAACAATGTTTTTAAGATAGCAATACTCCTCCAAATTGATCTACTGATTCAATGAACTCCTAATAAGAATCCTAGATGGTTTCTTATAGAAACTAACCAACTGATTCTAAAACCCATTTGGAATTGAGAGGGTTTCAGATGAACCAAAACAATTTGGAAAAATAACAAAAAAGTAGCAGGACTCACACTTCTGGATTTTAAAACTTACTTCAAGGCAAAATGAATCAAGTTGGTTCCAAGTGTGGTACTCTTGTAAGGCTAGACATACGGATCAATGGAACAGAGTCCAGAAATGAATGCATCCATCTTGGTCAATCGGTTTTTAACAAAGGTGCCAACACCTTTAAATAGGGGAAGGAAGTGTTTACAACAAATGGGGCTGGAACAATGGGACATCTACAAGCAAAAGAGTGAATCTGACTGCTACCTGACAGCCCATATAAAAAATCAACTTAAACTGAATCAGAGTCTTAAATATAAGAGCTAAAACTCTAAAACTCTTTGGTGAAAACACAGAGGTAAATCTTCATGAGCTAAAATCTGCCAACAGATTTTTATATGTGATTTCAAAAATATGAGAAAGAAAAGAAAAAAAAGTGGATTTCATCAAAATTAAAGATGTTTGTGCATCAAACAACACTATTAAAAACTGAAAAAATAACTCACATAACGGGAAAAATTTGCAAAATCTACTTGTGTATTTGATAAGAAATTGTATGTAGAATAAAGAATTCTTAAAAATCAATAATAGAAAGACGTCATTATGGTTGGACTAATTGAATATATATTTCTCCAAAGAAAAATACATAAGTGGTCAATAAGCACATGTAAAGATGCTCAATTTTATTAGCTATTATGGATATGAAAATTGGTATCAAAATGAGATGCTACCTTATACCTACTAGAATGGTAGCTATGTTCTGAATGTTTGTGTCCCTTCAAAATTTGTATGTTGAAGGGCTGGTGTAGTGGCATAGCAGATAAAGCTGCCACCTGCAAGGCAGGCATCCCATATGGGCGTTTTTTGAGTACCGGCTGCTCCACTTCCAATCCAGCTCCCTGCAATGACCTGAGAAAAGCAGAAGAAGCTGGCCCAAGTGTTTGGCCACCCATGTGGGAGACTCAGGTGAAGCTCCTGGCTGCCAGCTTTGGCCTGGTCCAGCCCTGGCCATTGTTGTCATTTGGGGAGTGAACTAGCAGGTGGAAGATATTCTCTCTCTCTCTCTCTCTCTCTCTCTCTCTCTCTTTGACTGTAACTCTAACTTTCAAGCAAATAAATAAAATCTTTTTTAAAAAAAATTGTGTATGTAGAAATTCTAGCCCCCAAAGCGCTGGTACTAAGAGGTGGGTCCTTTGGTAGGTGCTTGGGTCAAGAAAATGGAACCCTCATGAATGGGATTAGTGCCCTCATAAAAGAGACCCAGGGTAGCTGGTTTATTTCTTCCACCACATGAGGACGCAGTAAGAAACTTGTCCTGGAACCAGAAAGGGGGTCTTGCCAGATGCTGAATCTGGTGGTTCCTTGAGCTTGGATTTCCCAGCCTCTAGTGCTGTGAGAAATAAATTTCTGTTGTTAAAAATAAATAAATTTATGTTGTTTGTGGTATTGTGTTTTGGCAATCCAAACAGTAAAAGACAATGGCTATAAAAGAAAAGATGATAATAAGTGCTGATGGAGGGGAGAAATTTGAATCTTCATACACTGCTGTTGGAAAAATACAATGTTGTAGTACTTTGGAAGGCAGTCTGGTAGTTCCCTAAAAGTTTACATAGAGTTATCATTTGATCCATCAATTTCACACCTAGGGATATATGGGGGTCTTCAAAAAGTTGGTGGAAACACATATTATAAAAATCTATGCATGGATTTCAAAAAAGTTTTCTACTAAAGCAAAGTTATCTTTCAACTTTTTTCTTCCAACATTTTGAAGTGCATTCGTATACTTAAGAGAAACAAAAACATGCATTTACATGAAAAAACTTGCATGCAAGTGTTCATAGCAACATTATTCATAATAGCCCCAAAGTACAAAAAATCCAAATAACCTTCAAGTGGTGAAGAAACAAAATGTGACACACATACACACACACACACACAAATACAATATCATAATATTCAAACAGAAAAAGCAAATAATGACTGATGCATACTGCAAATTGATAAACCTTGAAAACATGCTAAGTAAAAGAACTGTTATCAAAATCTGCATAAAATATAATTCCTGGGGAGGCATTTGGTGCAATGGTTACTATGTAATCCATATCGGAGTGCCTAGTTTTGCATCTTGGCTCCAGTCTTAATTTCAACTTCCAGATAACATAAATCCTGGGAAGCACAGGTTATGGATTAAAGTCTTGGGTCCCTGTCACCTGCGTGGGAGACCTGGACTGAGCTCCTGGCTCCCAATTGTGGCCTGGACCAGCCTCACCTTTTGAAGACATTTGGGACTAAAACAGCAGATAGGAGATTCTCTCTCTCTCTCTCTCTAAATTTCAAATAAAAGGAAAATAAATTATAAATAAAATTTATAAAAAGAAAAATCTTCTAAAATTGACTGTGGTGAATATCACACATATCTCAGACAGGTGAGAACATACTAAAAACGACTAAACTGTACATGACAAATGGAATTCAACCACATGGTATGTGCTGTCTCTCTCAATAAAGCTATTTCCAAATAATTATAAAGATAATTTGAAAAGAAGAACATTATAAAATTTGAAAATAAAAATAATTTGAAAATAAAAGGATGGAAAGGTACTCCTTACAAACACTAATCAGAAAAAGCTGGTGTGGCTATATTATTGTTTTCACTTGTTCATTTTTTCAAATAAGCTATTAGTACCTTGAAGACAAAACGCACATATAAAGGGCTATTGCTCACATCTAGCACAATCATTTGTTAGGTACTTTTGGAATCACTCAATTGTTCCCTTATAGGTTTGCATTAAAATTAATTGCCCGGGCCAGCACTAAGGTGCAGTGAGTTATGCTTCCACCTGCGACACCAGCATCCCACAGGTGCGCAGGTCCAAGTTTTGGAAGCTCTCCTTCTGATCCAGTTCCCTGCTAATGCACCTGGGAAAGCAGTGGAAGATGGCTCAAGTACTGGTGTCTCTGCTACCCATGTAGGAGATCTGAATAGAGTTCCAGGCTCTTGGCTTCAGCCTGGCCCAGCCCTGGCTATCAATGCCATTTTGGGGGACGGGGAGAATAACCAGCAGATGGAAGACCTCTCTCTCTCTCTCTCTCTCTCTCTCTAACTCTGCCTTTCAAATAAATAAAACAAATCTTTAAAAAAATTGCAAATTCTATTTGCAACAATATGAATGAATGCATAGACCTAAGACAAAAAAGCTAGACACAAAATAATGCACACCATAAGATTTTATGATGAATTTATTTCATTATGAATTTAAGAACCTTCAAAACTAATTTATGGTAATAAAAGTTAAAAAGAAGAGAGCTTGGTGAGATTCTGGAAATGTTCTGTATCTCCATATAGGAAGTGGTTTTGTATATGAGCTTAACAGTAAGGGCCGGCGCTGCGGCTCACTAGGCTAATCCTCTGCCTGCGGCTCTGGCACCCTGGGTTCTAGTCCCGGTTGGGGCTCCAGATTCTGTCCCGGTTGCTCCTCTTCCAGTCCAGCTCTCTGCTGTGGCCCGGGAGTGCAGTGGAGGGTGGCCCAAGTGCTTGGGCCCTGCAGCCGCATGGGAGACCAGGAGGAGGCCCCTGGCTCCTGGCTTCATATCAGCACAGTGCACTGGCCGCAACACACTGGCCATAGCGGCCACTTGGGGGGTGAACCAACAGAAGGAAGACCTTTCTCTCTGTCTGTCTCTCTCTCTCTGACTGTCTAACTCTGCCTGTCAAAAAAAAAAAAGTAAAGGTTTGTACACTTTATTGTATGTGTATTATTATTCAAGTAACAAATTGATAGTAAAAATTATCCACATATGAATTTAGGTTCTGGTTGTCTATGTTGCCATACCACCATTTTAGGAAGATACAGATATAGATTGAGCAAAGATTGGCTTTATATTAATGTTATTGCTATTTCATTCAAATCTCAACCAGTTTACCATTGCTTGCCTTTGACACTTAATGCATTACAGAAAGAAAACTAAGGACAAGGATTCCTTTACCTAGGCGAAGTTTATTATCAGGTCTTCATCAAAGGCTAAGAATTTATTACTGCATGGTCTTCCACATGCTATTTGGGGAACATCAGAGTCTGACTCAGTTTAAAGTGGGAAGACCTCTCAGTTTAGGTGGGCTGTTCTCCACAACGGCAGAATCTGTGTGCACTAGAAAGTACGCCTCCTCTCAGTTAAAAGGACCATTCTTTAAGTGGGAAGAAAAAGCTTCACAGACAGCATTTATTAATCTCAAAGGAAAAGTACTATAGCTGAAAAATTACAGTGAGTGGATATTATAACCACAGATATCTCAAAATCTTTCCTTAGCCCAATATGTAGAAAGAATTGCCTTTGATAAAACAGAAACGATTTAACTTTGGTTTATCTTTTCAGTCCGATTTGGCGGACGTTCCACATTTCCTTAACTTCCATGTGCCATGAATTACATCCTATATTTGCTGCGAGTTTGCATAGCAACTTGAACAAATATCCTACTCTCGTGCAAGCTGATATTTTGCATTGACTGAACCCAAATTCTATTCCAGGAGTCCTTCACCAAGAACAAACTAAAGTAGATTTGACTTGGGGCAGGCATTGTGTAATAGTGGACTAAGCCACTGCCGGGGACACCATCGTCCCATGTGAGAGTACCAGTTTGAGCCCCAGCTACTCTGCTTCCAATCCAGCTCCCACTAATGTACCTGGGAAGGTAGTGGTGTATGGCCCAAGTACTTGGATCCATGTCACCCATGTGGGAAACCAGGAAGAAGTCCCTGGCTCCTGGCTTCAACCTGGCTCAGCCTTGGCTGTTGAAGCATGGAACCAATGGATGGAAGATTCTTTCTACCTCTACCTCTACCTCTACCTCTACCTCTACCTCTACCTCTACCTCTACCTCTTTCTCTTTCTCTTTCTTTCTCTCTCCCCTCCCTCCCTCCTTCTCCATCTGCCATTCTGCCTTTCAAATATATATAAATCTTTTAAAAATAAAATAGATTAGCTTTTCCAAAGAATCCAGTAATAGGAGGGGCTGGCCTCATGTCCCCTCCCAACTAAGCACCTTATTCTTTTTCGATGAATTAGAACTAACATGATTTGTGTCCTTCATATTCCTTATTTCAACACGGCTGTTCCAAGACAGTTTTAAAGTGGCATAAAACCATTCATCAGGTATTTTTATAGTCAGTTTCTTCTGTGTGTTTTAGTGTTTTAAAATGCTGATTCTCTGGCAGGTGTTGTGGTGCAGTGGGTCAAGCTGACACTTGGAATGCCTGCATCCCATCTGAATGTCAGGGATTCAGTCCTCCCTCTGCTTCCTATCAGCTTCCTACTAATGAACACCCTGGGAGGCATCAGATATTGGCTCAAGTACTTGGGTCCCTGCCACCCACGTGGGAGACCCAGATGGAGTTCCTGGCTCCTGGCTTTGGTCTGGCCCAGCCCCAGCTGTTGTGGCCATTTGTGGAGTGCACCAGGGGATGGGAGATTTCTCTCTGCCTTTCCGTCTTTGTTTCTCTGCCTTTCAAATAAATATAATTAAAATTTTAAAACATTAATTCTCTCCCCATTTTAATTGTACTTCCCGTAATTCTTCAAACTCTGGAAAAATAAAAATATTAAATATCTATAAATACGATTATGAAATGAAAATATTAACTCTTTGGAGCAAACTTTCAACTGACTGTGGAGTAATGGGAGTTGGATAAAAACTGTTTTCCTTCCCCAGGCATGTGAGAGCACTAGCCTGTACCTGTGCCTCTCACTGTTCACACATTCCTCTGTTGTGGAATTCAGGTCAGAAACTCTGTATCCCCCACCTCCACCCCCCTCCTCCTACTCTTTTCACCCTTCCTTCTCAAGTCCTCCCAAGAATGAATTCACAACCTTGGAATGAAGAAATTGAATGGAGCCTTTTCTTTACTCATCCTAACTGGGCACTGGCCTGGATTTTCCCAAACAGAGGAAATTCATCAGATGTGTGGGGCAGAGCGCTCTCGCTCTCTCTCTCTCTCTCTCTCTCTCTCATCAAGTGCACTCCAGCACAAAAGCATTTTTCTTATCTAAAGTCTGTGGCCCAGTGCCTGAACTCCTGGCTGTGAGATACCTATAGAAGCTCTGTTAACTCTTTCAGGACAGAAAGAAATGATCCATCATGACCTCCCAAGGTTAAATCATCATTCAACAGGCTAGCTGGGGGAAATCGAGGTTGCAACTCAAAAACAAGGTACTATGCACTTAAGGTTTATAAAGTGATGTCATTCAGAAGATGACTCATAGGAAGAGCTCAGGGCTGACTGGGAAGAAAGGGAAGACAATCACTGTAATCCTATCTAAGCTCCCTTGTCTTTCTGCCTTGCCAATTTCAAGGCCCAGCTCAAATTCTGCCCAGTCCAGGAAGGCTTCCCTGATCACCCAAGCAAATTTTAATCGGTCTCTCTATGTGTCTGTCTGTCTCTCTCGGTTACTTAGTACTTGAACTTGGCACTTATCTCAAAAATGCTTTCTATTTCTAATGACTTTCTATGCAGGGATATCATGCTTCTCCAAATTGATTGCAACTTTCCTGAGAATATGAACCTTATCTTACACACTATATTTTCCAAAAAGGCAAGTAACAAACATTAGATTCTGAATTCTGGATCAAGAAGATCTGTCTTCCTCCCTAAGCAAGGCCCTGTTTGAGATCCACCACGAATAGACATATACTCCACATAAGAATAGTGTGTTTGCTGATACAAATGCAGCTTCAAGATAAGTCCTTTAGTTTTCCCTCCTAATCAGATTATTACCCCTTCAGCCTCTCCTATATAGAAATTCAGCACTAGCCATACGGTGATGGTCTGATCTTTGAGTCCTCCCTCAACCTCCCCAAAGTGAGGTTACTTACTTAACATTCAATAATTTTAATGCCTTTACTATTGATCATTGCTGTATAAATACTTACATGTCTGAGTTCAAAAATGTTTTGTGCCAAAATAAACTTACATTTTAATCAAATTTTCTGTGAACTTTTTTGAAGTATCCTTCTAGCATTAGCCTTGCACCTCTTTGTTGCTCATTTTTGTTATGTCTCGTTTCTTTAAAAAAAAGATTTATTTTATTTATTTGAAAGAATCACAGAGAGAGGTAGAGCCAGAGAGAGAGAGAGAGAGAAGTCTTCCATCTGCTAGTTCCTTCCCCAAATGACTGCAATGGCCAGAGCTGAGAAGATCCGAAGGCAGGAGCCAGGAGCTTCTTCTGGGTCTCCCACGTGGATGCAGGGACCCATATTGAACCATAGTCTATTGCTTTCCCAGGTCATAGAAGAGAGCTGGATTGGAAGTGGAGCAGCCGAGACTCGAACAGGCACCCATATGGGATGCCGGCGCTGCAGGCATTAACCCACTGTGCCACAGCGCAGGCCCGTCTTGTTTCTTAAACTACCTATTACTAGATGATTGGGCCCTGCATAGTTATTTCTTCCTCATTTGCCACAGGCATTGAATGCAGCCTTGTGTGCATAGTAAGCTCTCACAAAATGACATTTGATGAATGGAAGATATTCAGGACAAAAAAAATGCTAGGCAGAAAGAACAAGCAAATAGGAGCCACCTAACTGCCTAAACAAAGCACATGGAGAGCTATCCTGATACATTTATATCACAGTGCCATTTGCAGGAAAGTGATGCTCATTTGTAGCTTTTCCTGCTGAGGTAGATCAATCTGTCCATACTTACATGTCCAGGCAGTGTTGTCTGTCCTCAGTGCAAGCAAATCCCTCTGCAACTGACACTAAGCAAACAAATTCCACCGATGTCTGTTAAAAATGGCCAATGAGACAAAACATGTACCTTTTCAATGGTGAATTTGCTGACATTTTGTTTCAAAATGGCCAAGAGAAGCACAACATGAATGAATAGGTATCTACTAAGGTCCTTTCGCATGCAAGGCCCTGTGCTAGATGATGTGCGAGTTTTGTTCACAATTTGTTGTGAAACAGAAAAACACAAAGCCGTGGGCAACATACGATAAAATAGTTAAATAAAGCTCACTTTGCTAAGTCAAAGAGGACTTTCTCCACCCTCCCTCACAGCAAAACTGACTAATGATGAATCAACCTTCAGAAACCTCTGGCACTGCCCATCTATTTTAGGCATTATCAGATTCTGAGTCATTTTACTTTTGCAATCACTTCTGTATATGTTCCCCATTTTATAAAAACTTAGAAATCTTACAGCTGGAAAAACCTAAGATGTTTTCCGTGGTTATGTACCTTATTTTTCTTTCCTTTGTGCTACAAATTCATTTGGCAGTCTGATGAAGGTTTTGGGCACCTTTTCAGAATAATGCTTTTAAATGCATAAACTAAGCAGTTATTTATATTATTTAAAGATTCTGGTAATGCTCTTTGATCTGGGTGCTACTTGTACAGTTACAGTCACCTTATAAAAGTTCATTGAGCTATATACTACTTTAAATGATTATTTGTTCACTTTTATTTATTTGAAAGGCAGACTGGCATCTGAGAGAGAGAGAGAGAAAGAGATAGAGAGAGAGAGAGAGAGATTCCATCTGCTGGCTCACTCCCAAAGTGAGGGAAAGCCAAATAAGACATGTGGGAATAAATACTTTGAAGCTAGAGTGTCAAAATAGAATATGTGGAAAGATGTGCAACCCATTATATAAATGGAAGAATGTGAAGTGTTTGGCTAAGTCAAAGGGACAGCATCCTTTAAGTAGTATCGGCATTCAAGGACTTGGGAGATAGTCTATCAATTTGGTCATGGTGGTGGAGGAGGTGTACCTGTAGATCATATGAAATAAAACCAGTGAATACTTCTGAATTCAGAATGGAAAGAGGAACTGAACTTGGATTTCTTATTAATAGAAAATCACTGAATTTTTAGCAAGGCAGTGAAAAAAATTGCTGTTTTTGTGAATTCATTCACTCAATTTAACAAACATTTGTTGTTTTTAAAGGAATTTCTTAATACATTAGATTCTTAGGGTCACAGCAAGTGCATGATAATTACTACAACACAATTATCATGCTAATGTGATATTAATATAAAGAGAACAGATTCAATGAAGTTCATAGATGCAATTCCAAGAATATAATGATACTTTCCTTGCTCTCTCCATAAACGACCACCGAGTTCAACGTACTATGCTAGATTCTGCCCTGGTTAATGGTTTCAAATAGTCTCTAAGTTTCTCTGTTTTGTTTCTTTAAAAAGTACTAATCTAATTTTTCAATTAGCAAATTATTTCTATATTGTAGGTTGGCATAAACTAGACTGCAATTTATTCAAAACCTCAATTCTTTAGATATTATAAATCAAGCAACAGGGACAAAAAGACAATAGGATGTGTTCCTATTTGGGTCACAAACATGCCTCAAAGTTTTTTGTTGGATTGTTTCCAAGTGTACTGTTTGTCCAAATGTTTTCCCCTCAGGCAATGTTCATCTCAACACACAAAACACTCAGGCTGGAAGGGAGATGAGGCACCCAGAGAAGGCAGCACATTTTAATAATCATTGAAGAATCCAATGATTCACCCCAGCATATTTCATTAATAACCATTTTGAAAGTTTGATAATGAAAAGGGTCCATAGAAAAGACAATCTAAGTTCATAAACCCAGGTAATGGAGTAGCTTCCAATATTCCCAGTCCACTCTGGTTATCCTACTTCTCTATCATGGAGATCACACTGAGTTGTAAGCTAGCAACTGTCAGTTTCACATTGAGAAATGTAGTGCTGATGGCTGATTTCAGGGAGTTTAATAAGTTCCTTTCAGAGCTTGAGAGCCATTCTATCTTTATCATCATGACTACCAGTCAAGGCATGCTTTGTGATTTCTATAAGACATACCAGCCAGGCTACAAGACTGCCAATAAAGCATTTCTTTGCTGAAGACCAATATTAAGCCTCCTTTATTATGAGGTGAAGGTTAGTAAAGAATAATAATTGCTAGGAAAATATGCCCAAGACAATCTTCTAAGAAATGGTTTCTTTGCTGTGCTTAATGCTAGATTAATATTTTGCTATTACCAACAGGAAATATATGTCTCTATACTCATAGTAGAATTTTGTTATCTCTTCTTCTTTCCTTCAGAGTCTTACAAAACAAGACTTCTTTACTAAAAACACTTTGATCACAAATCACATAGAGCTGGTACTATCTCATTGCCCATTTTAGTTTGGAATAAATTAATTTAATTATCAGAATTTTAGTAATCACACTGAGATTTTCATAGCCCACCAATTTTTGCCCTTAACTCAAGACTATAGCTATTTCTCAAATGATGAAAGAAATATGCCTTCTCTCGGGGTCCAGATATACAAAGCTGAACTGCTCTACCTCATCTCACCTGAACCTCAGAGTGAAAAGCCTTTTTTTTCTTCCAGGGCCAGCGCCGTGGCTCACTTAGTTAATACTCCACCTGGAGTGCCAGCATCCCATATGGGCACTGAGTTCTAGTCCCAGTTGCTCCTCTTCCAGCCCAGTTCTCTGCTGTGGCCCAGGAAGGCAGTGGAGGATGGCCCAAGTGCTTGGGCCCTGCACCCACATGGGAGACCAGGAGGAAGTGCCTGGCTCCTGGCTCCTGGCTTCGGATTGGTGCAGAGCTGGCCGTAGTGGCCATTTGGGGAGTGAACCAACGGCAAAGGAAGACCTTTCTCTCTGTCTCTCTCATTGTCTGTAACTCTACCTGTCAAATAAATAAATAAAAATCTTAAAAAAAAGAAAGTCTCTCTTCCAATTTCCAGCTTGAAAAAGGTCAAAAGGTAAAGCTTGGAATTATGGTTCTAGAAAATAGCCTCTGTGTATGTGTGTATGTATGTGCACGTTTAAATAAACACACAGACGTAAACAGTAGAGAGCTGTCATCTCTTTATATAATAATGAATTAAGGTTTTGTTTTGCACATAATGCTTTCCTGAGTGTGGCAGTTTTCTAATTTTTTCATGATAAATTTTTGAGTTTAAAAATTTAGAAAGTTGCATAATAATATTTTTCTTTATGTTTTCATATTTTTAGAACATACTTAGCAAGTCTAGTCCACAGTTATGATCATTTCTCTAGATTTGCTTCTAAGATTTTGTAGTTTATATTTCTTACATTTAAAATTTTACTTTACAACTCAAGAAGCTCCAGAAAATATGCAAATACATGGAGACTGAACAACATGCTCCTAAACAAACAGTGGATCATAAAAGAAATAAAAATGGAAATAAAAAATTCCTGGAAATGAATGAAGATGACAATACCATATCAAAACTTATGGGATACAGCAAAACCAGTGTTTTGAAGGAAATTTATACTAACTGTTGCCTATATCAAGAAACTGGAAAGGCATCAAATAAATGAGCTATCAATGCATTTCAAAGACCAAAAAAAAAAAAACACAACAACAAAGCAAACCCAAATTAGTAGGAAGAAAAATATTTAAACTTAGAGAATAAACAAACAAAATTGAAAACAAAAAAATACAAAAGATCAGTGAAATGAAGACCTGAGTTTTTGAAAAATAAACAAAACTAATAACCATTGAGCCAACTATCCAAAAAAAGAGGAAGAAGACCCAAATCAATAAAATCAGAGATGAAAAAGGAGATGTAAACAGATACCACAGAAATATAAATAATAATCAGGAATTACTATAAAGAGTTATATACCAACAAATTGGAACATTTAGAAGAAATGGATAGATTCCTGGACACATACAATCTATCAAATTGAGGCATGAAAACCTAAACAATCCAATAACCACGATGGAGATTGAATCAGTAATAAAGACCCTCCCAACAAAGAAAAGTCAAGGAACGTATGCTTTCACTGCTAAATTCTACCAGACTTTTAAAGAATAATTAATTCCAATTCTTCTCAAACTATTCAAAACAATTGAAAGGAAGAGAATTCTCCCAAACTCCTATGAGGCCAGCGTCACCTTAATTTCTAAAGCAGAAAAAGATACAGCAAAGAAACAGAGCCATAGACCAACATCCATGATAAACATCCTCAACAAAATACTAGCTAATCTTATCCAACAACACATCAGAAAGATGATTCACCCAGACCAAGTGGGATTTATCCCTGATATGCAGGGATAGTTCAACATATGCAGATCAATAAATGTGATACATCACATCAACAAATTCAAGAATAAAAAATCATATGATTTTAGTAGATGCAGAGAAATTATTTGATAAAATACAACATCCTATCATGATAACAACCTTAAGCAATGGGTAAAGAAGGAACATTTCTTAACACAATCAAGGCAATTTATGACAAATCTACAGCCAGCATCATATTGAATGGGCAAAAGTTGGAAGCATTTCCTCTAAGATCTGGAACCAGACAAGGATGCCCACTTTCACCATTGCTGTTCAGTGTAGTACCAAAAGTTTTAGTGAGAGCCATTGGAAAGAAAAAGAAATGAAAGGTATACAAATTGGAAAGAAGGAAGTCAAATCATCCCTCTTTGCCAATGACATGATTCTGTATACAGGGAAACCAAATGACTCCTCTAAGAGATATTTGGAACTCATAAAAGAGAGTTTATAAGGTGGCAGGATATAAAATTAACATACAAAAGTAAATAACCTTTGTATACAGAGACACTGTCATGGCAGGGAAAGAACTTGTAAGATCAGTTCCGATCACAGTAGCAACAAAATAAATTAAGTAACTTGGAATAAATTTAACCAAGAATGTGAAAGATCTCTAGGATGGAAATTAAAGAAAGAAATAGAAGACAGAAGAAATGGAAAAATCTTCCATGTTCGTGGATTGGAAGAATTAATATCATCAAAATGTGCATACTACCAAAAAATTTATAGATTTAATGCAATCCCAGTCAAAATACCAAAACATTCTTTTCAGATCTAGAAAACATGATGTTAAATTCACATGGAAACACAAGCGATCCCACATAGCTAAGACAATTTTAAAGAACAGGAAAAAAGCTAGAGATATCACAATACCACATTCCAAAACACCTTACAGGGTAATTAATTATAATCAAAACAGCCTGGGACTAGAACAGAAATAGATAATATAGACCAATGGAATAGAATAGAATCCCCAGAAATCAATCCATACATCTACAACCAACCTGTTTTTGACAAAAATGGTAAAATCAATCCATGGAGAAAGAACAGTCTCTTCAAAATCTGGTGCTGGGAAAATTGGATCTCCATATGCAGAAATATGAAACAAGACCCCTACCTTACACTTTATACAAAAACCAACTGAAATGGATCATGGATCTAACTCTACCACCTGATACCATCAAATTACTAGAGGAGAACATTGGGGAAACTCTACACAACATTGGCATAGGCAAAGATTTCTTGGAAAAGACCCTAGAAGCAAGACAATCAAAGCAAAAGAGACAAATTTGATTACATAAAGGTAAGAAGCTTCTGCACTGCTAAGGAAACATTTAACAAAGTGAAAAGGCACCAACAAAATGGGAGAAAATATTTGCAAACTATGCAACTAATACAGGATCAATATCCAGAATCTATAAAGAGCTCAAGAAACTCAACAAGAAAAAAGCAATCTAGTCAAGAAGTGACCAAGGGCCTGAAACAGGCATTTTCAAAAGAGGACATTCAAATGGCCAACAGACACATGATAAAATGCTCAGGATCCGTAGCCATCAGGGAAATGCAAATCACAACCACAATGAGGCTTCACCTCACTCAGGTGAGAATAGCTTTCATACAGAAATCAAAAAACAATAAATTCTAGAGAAAAAGGTTCCCCACTGTTGATGTGAATGCAAGCTAGTACAGCCATTGTGGAAGACAGAATGGAGATTCCTCAGAAAACTGAAAATAGATCTGCCATATGACCTAGCCATCCCACTCCTGGGATGTATCGTGTTCAAAACTGCATTATCACAACACTGTATATAAGCAGTGTGAGTGTATGTAACATGTTTAAATTTTCTCAATAAATGAAGTGATGCCCTTTTATGCACATATGCATTTGTAATAAGTAAGATTTCTCGAGATCTTGGCTCTTTGGGTCACTGCATATGCACATTTGGTAACCCACTGCAGTTTTTGATCAATGTCATCAAAAAACTTAGGCTATCCATCATGGTACAAATCTGGATGCACAAGTGCAAACTATATTGATACAGATTTATTCATTTCACTTTTTGACGTAATTTGTGAATACAGTTTGCCTGCTCATAACTCTAACACATTACTATATGTAAGTACATACACTTGCAAAAATATGTATGTATTATTGCCTGCTATTATGTAAAGTAGCCTGTGAAATGTTATGTAATATATTTATGTATCTCAAATAATTCTCCTTTTAAAATGTAAATAAAATGTCTTTAAAGTTTTTATAAAGTTATTTTTTGCAGAATTACATTTTGGAATTTTGTTCTTTTGGAATTTTAGACTTCAGCATTTGGGATTGTGTGTTTTGGGAATGTATCCCAATCTCAGACCAATTACACTTTTTTCTATGGTTTGAATGTTTCTGTCTCCTCCAAAATTCATGTGCTAGAAACCTAACCTCCAATACAACATTGTAGGAGGAAGGTGTTTATGCCATGAGGGCTCTGCCCTCATCACTGGATTAATGCTGCTATACATTATATAGCTTGCAGGAATAGTTCTCTTCATCTGAGGATATGGTATTTCTCCTCTCTGGAGGACACAGCATTCAAGGCTGCATCTTAGAAGCAGATAGACCAACCTCAAATCTGCTGGCCCCTGCATCTTAGACTTCTCAGCCTGCAGAATGGGGAGAAATCAATTCCTGTTCCCTGTAAACTGCCAAGTCTATGGTATTCTATTCTAGCAGCACAGAATTGCCTAAGACACCTTACTTTAATAAATAAAAATAGTGTCTTGGTAATAACTACTTCATTGCTTTTAAAATGTATAACCCTTATTAAAACACGAATACATTCTCATCAAAAAACTAAAACATTAATTATTCTTATACGTTCAACTTCCAGGAACTTATTTCCTGTATTGATAAATCCTAAACTTGATATAAATTTTGTAGCTTAGTTACTAGAGTGGATGGAGGGGAGGCAAAGGCCATAACCCCTGATACACTTCATGCATTTTGCAGGTTTCAGAAGAAGCAGTGGCCAACATCCCAGCACAAGTTTTCTTTTGTAGAAATGTCATCACTTAGAAATAGCAATTATCAATTCACCTCATGTGTCATATGTGATCAGTGAAACAGTAAAACTGATAGTTCTAAAACATACATAATGACAGAAGTCTACTGGAGAACAATGGCTTCAAATTGTTCATCTGACCATATCCAAACTCAGTAGCATAATATTTTATAATAAATATAATTTGGCCTTGTTCCTATAGAGATACTTCATATGGCTTGTACATCTTAGTCAATATGCATTTTTCCTCCCCCTCTATTCTTTCCTAATAATATATAATGATTTAATGATGCTGAAATGAATGAAACAGAAGTGAATGCCAGCCATATATCATTACCAAAATTTAAAACATTTATCTCATCTTTTCCTTTTCCTCAAAAGTACAGTTTGAACCATATATACATCCTGGATATTTTGATTTTTTTTAAACTATATTTCAATCACAGCTGGCGCCGCGGCTCAGTAGGCTAATCCTCCGCCTTGCGGCGCTGGCACACCGGGTTCTAGTCCCGGTTGGGACACCGGATTCTGTCCCGGTTGCCCCTCTTCCAGGCCAGCTCTCTGCTGTGGCCCGGGAGTGCAGTGGAGGATGGCCCAGGTGCTTGGGCCCTGCACCCCATGGGAGACCAGGATAAGTACCTGGCTCCTGGCATCGGATCAGCGCGGTGCGTGGGTTGCAGCGCGCCAGCTGCGGCGGCCATTGGAGGGTGAACTAATGGCAAAGGAAGACCTTTCTCTTTGACTCTATCACTGTCCACTCTGCCTGTCAAATAAATAAATAAATAAAAAAAGTTAAAAAAAAGATGTTTATAAAAAAACTATATTTCAATCAGTCTTTTAGAGCAATGGTTGCCAAACTCTCTCTCTCTCTCTCTCTCTCTCTCTCTCTCTCTTTCTCTCTTTCTCTCTTTCTCTCTTTCTCTCTCTTCCTCATCCACCTCCCTGAACAATACATACAATGGCAACATACACACACACACACACACACACACACACGGTAGGAGTGAAGTTGTTCTAATTACACCATTCAGTGGTGGGGAATGTCTGGCTCTTGGGCCATGTAAGGCCTACAGAATCATTTGATGTGGCCCTGCCAAGGCAACACAGGCATAGACAGGATTCGAAATTCAACAAATCTATAGCAGGCTAATTTTTAAGTTGAAAATTTTGTGTGGCCCATAAATGATGTAAATAGTTAAATGACCTTTGGCAGAAAAAAAAATCCCCATTCTCATAAATGAAGAGAATGCTCAGCCTCTTCTTTATCTCCTGTAGCTCCTCAGAACCCTGGCACTTTGAGGAACATTTTGAATTCATATTATTTTTAACTAGGTTACAAAGTGCTTGAGATCAAGGCCATTCTGTATTTAGCTTTGGCACTGAGGAAATGTTTGTTAAATATTGGTGTTGTGCCCACGCTGTATTTTAGATCTGTTAATTTTACTCTACATGTTCTTCTTGAGTAAACTCATCCATTTCCATGGTTTCAATTTCTATCAGTATGTTCATCATTCCTATATCTAAATCTAACCCAAACCTCTACCAAGAAGTAGTATTTTTAACTGCTTTGTGTTTAGTTCCCCTTTTATGGACCAAAGGATGCCAAAATTAACACATTCAAAACTGATGACAGGTCTAACCCTCCCTAAGTCTCCTTTCTTCTTGTGTTGTCTGTATCAGTCATTGACATCACTAAGATGGAAATCTAGGGTGGGAGTTTTTTTCTCTATGTATACTAAATCATGAAATCCTGCCAACTCTATCTCCTAAGTGTTTTCTGGATCTGCTCTTTCTAATCTACTTCTATCATCCTTCCCCTGCTCCCACCGTTATCCTAATCTCTTACTGAACTGCTTAGGAAACTTGTCAGTCACTTCTCTAGCCTTCCAGTTTCCTTTCTTACACGACAATCTCTAGCAGATTTCGATCATTTACGTGATCAA
The DNA here is from genome assembly GCF_051225735.1 of Oryctolagus cuniculus. Classification (NCBI taxonomy): domain Eukaryota; kingdom Metazoa; phylum Chordata; class Mammalia; order Lagomorpha; family Leporidae; genus Oryctolagus; species Oryctolagus cuniculus. Next base: position 84,458,010 of record NC_142888.1, on the reverse strand, counting down.
CTTCAGTCTTTCTATGTTATATAATGTCTTCCTGGATCTGATGGCTGCCTATTCTGGTCTTGTTTTTCACTAATTTCTACCTGGCACTTCTCACTTCCCTAACATTGACATACTTTGAGTTTTACACGCACACCCTGCTGGTTCTTGCCCTGCTTTTATGCTCAATATAGCAACCTTAGACTGAAATAGTCTTTTTCTTTCCATCTTTACCCTTTTCCCTGGATAACTCTTAACTATCCTTTAGGATGTCCCACTGAGGCTGCTTTATATGCTTCCCTGCTTTTAGATGGTTACTAAAATCAAGTTTATAAACAGAAACTGTCAAGTCTAAAATCAAATGGTGGGGTTGGGCATTTGACCTAGTGGTTGGGACACCAGCATCTCCTATGAACCCAGGGTACCTGGGTTCAATGCCAAGATCTATTCCTAATTCCAACTTCTTACTAATTCATACCCCCAGGGCCATCATTAATACCTCAAGTAGTGGGAGTTCCTGCCACCCACAAAATGACTCAGGTTGAGTTTCCAGCTCCTGGCTTCATATTGGCCCAGCTGTGGCTGTTACAGGCATTTGAGGAGTGAACCAGCATGAAAGTTTTGCCTGTGTGTTTTCAAATAAATTATTAATTAAAAAATTTTTAAAAAGCTCTCCCTTGAGAGATTAAAGCCAAATGACAAACTCTCGAGAGAGGCTCAAACTCTTTGAGTTTGAGAAGCATGGCTAATGATCTCTTAGTGAACACTGAGCAATACTAATTTGCTTTCCTTCTTCAGAGAATTTTAAGGCCTTCAAAATATGGAAGTTCCAACAGAGGGACTAAGGAATTCCTTAGCGTCAAAAGGTTGGGGCCTTCAAGTCAGGAGATAATTTTAAAAATTTACAATAATGTTGGAAAAACTAAAATTTCATTTTAAATGGAAAAGTGATTATAAGTTAAAGTACACTTCTTTAAAATCCAGAGAAGTGACTATGAATATAAGTCAAGAAATAGTTATTGAACATTTGCTGCCCCAGACACCACAAGGAATACCCAAGTAAATAAAACACAGCTCCTGCTTTCAAAGAGCTCATAACATGCCAGGCAAGGCCTTTGCAGAAGCCTAAACAGACTAGAACACCATTGGTTTCCAAATCGCATGCCACAGAATGTAGATATAGGATCTGACAGAAAGGCACGTGAGATTAGGATTTTATTCTATTTTAAAATAAACTCATATATTTAAAAGTATCTTTTTTATTATTATTATTTGGCAGGCAGAGAGACAGACACAGACAGAGAGGGCTTCCCATCTGTTGGTTCACACCCAAAATGCTTGCAATGGCCAACACTGGGACAAATCGAAGCCAGGTCTCCTGTGTTGGTGCAACTCCTTAAGTCATCACCGCTGGCTTCTAAGGGCGCACATTAACAAGGAAGCTGCATTTGGAAGCAGAGCCGAGACTCAAACCCAGTTATTCCAACATGGAATGCAGGCACCTTAACCTCTAGGCCAAACACTCACCCATTCAAACACTGTAAGACACATTTGAAAGAGCATTTTTCACCAAACAATGAAGATGCAAAGACATAAGGAGTCAATTCACCAATTCTGTTGCTATATGATTTATGCCATTCGGACAGATGTTGCTGCTGATAGTAGTGGTGATGATCCAGATAGTACTAGTTTTAGTATTTACTGATTACATATGTGCAAAGAATTCAGAAATTCTGTCAACTGCTTCAAAAACATTACAAACAGTATCTTAGTCCTCAGAAGCCTCTGAGATAGGTACTATTACAGTCTTTATTTTAAAAATGGGGAAACGAGGGTTAAAGGAAATTAAGCAGTTTATGCAAGACGACACAATTTTTCCCATTAGTATTCAGTTAAGGTTGTGGATCAGTTATTAAAACAAAGAAACACTGTAGCCACTTGTACTTATTATGTTTATGTGAATTTTATTATTTAGAATATTATATAGAAAATGCAGAAAAAACTGAATTATAGACATTGTTAAAAGACTATATCATATTAGTGCCTAATTTCATTTTTTCACTGAAAACCATATATAAACATCATATATATGTATCTATGAAAAATTCTATACTAATGAAATATTACTTATATATGATTTATCTATTGTGGCTCTGTGTATGATTTAGCTTGGAAGCAAAAGGGATAGGTTCCCATTCAAAAGTTTTGAAAGGCATTGATGGAATCAATTTAAGGATTGGACTCTTGGAATTAAAAAGAGGTGCAGAGATGGAGTAAGACAGTAGATGAGTAAGATATTGTGGCATTCGTCTCCCCACAAAGACAGCAATTTTTCTTATTGATTTCAGATAAACAGAGCCAGAGCCAGAGAGGGCACCCATATGGTGGCTCACTCTTAATATGTTTGAAAGAGGCAAGGTTGAATTAAGACTTGAGCCAGGACTTGGAATTGCAACCCAGCTCTCCCACTTAGGTGGCAGGAACCCAATTACTTAAGCCATCATTTCTGCCTTCCAGGTTCTGCATTGGCAGCAAGTTGGAGTCAGAAGCTGCAGTCAGGAATCAAACCCAAGTACTCTGATACAGAATGCGGATTTCTTAACGGCTAGGGTAAATACCTGATCCCAGAAACGTTCATTTGAACAACTATTCACACATCACATCACGTTCACAAAAGCTACAAAGGCCAGGTGAGAGACCACAGGGTGTCTGGTTTTAATAGAATAATAAAAGACTCATTGAAGAAAGCAGGAAGGGAAGAGGTGCCCATGTCACCCAGCTTCAAATAGTGTGGCATGGAGAAAGATGCCTTGACTCCAGTTTGGAAGATAGAGAGGGAATTGAGGCCAGAAGTTCAGAACCTTAAGTGTAAAGTCTTGACTTAATTCTAGACCTGAAAAATCCCAATTGCCCTTTCCATGTAAGCTAAAATTCCCTTATGTTTTTCTTTCAATGGGGATGAAAAGTTAGCATGTCATCACTAGGATGCATCTTTCTAAAACCACAGAAATATTCAAAATAGAAAATTCAGAATTTCTCTGATAGGGAATAATACGTGCTTATCATATGAGAGGGAAAATTTTTTTGTACCTTTCCTACATGGATTTCACCAACAAAAAAACATTCTATTCCAGTACCACTATCTCTGTATTTATAAATCAAGTCTTCAGTTCTCCAAATTTCTCACAATTTGATGGACAGAGGAGAATCAACATAACAACTAGATCAGAGATGCTATATTAACAGGTAGGACTTGCAAAATGGCGAGGCAGGATCTTGAGCGTATTGTGGAGTGGTGGAGGAGGGCCCTACCAACCCTGTCCCCAGGCCCACACCTGCAGACGGAAGCTTTGGAACCTCCTTAACCAAATGGCTGGGGAACTCACTCCACTTACTCTTTCAATATCTCCAGCAGAGAGTGGAGCCAGACTCCAGCCACTGTGGAGTAGGGAAGGAAAGGGAATTCAGGATTTTTCCCTGAAACTCAGAGCTGGCCTTTGAGATACAGAACCTGATAAAGCCCAAAGACTGCTACTCCCAGTCTAATGCTTGCAAACAGCCTCTTAACTTTCCCAGGCACCAGAAAGAGTCCTATCCCCCAGGGTGATGGACTTGTTTCAGTGTATACCACCACGAGTTTCATGTGAATATGACATGCACCTTTGAATCTCACAGGGCCTAGTGGCTGTGAGACCTAGGTGTGATCCAGCTTAGTGCCAGCCTGGGCGGCCATGAGCCTGCCTTCATCATTCCCGCACACCCACCTCCCCTCCATAACCTTGGTAAGACAGCAAGGTCCTTGTCTTGGGAATCAGTACCACAATGGTAAAACCCAACAATGGACAGATCCTAATGTTTGCTGTCCCAAGGCCACTGCCTGGAGACAAAGACTCTGGACTTCCTCTAGTGCCAAGTATAATCCTGCGACCCCAATTAAACAGATTTATATGCCAGTAAACATCACCTGAGGCTTGTTCTGTAGGACCACCACATCAGCACATAGACCACAGTAGTGTGGGCTTTGGCCCCACCACTGTACCATACTCGTCTCAATAGGCTGCAGGTTCCAAGTATGATCTAGCACTGCAGTGTGAGTGGGCACAGGTCTAGGCATCCAGGCCCATCCTAGCCCCAGGAAGATACGTGTAGGGATGGACAACTCCTTTTTAGACAACCACTCAGTTCATTCTAAATAACACACCAAATGTGGATTTGGGACAAATTTGGGCTTGGGGCATCCTCTAGGGAAGACACAGGGACAGCAAACCAATAGTGGACTCAAGGCAAACCTCAACTCGGGTGCCATCCAGTGCACAAATAGCAGAAGTGTCCATAGGCTTGGAGAAAATAAGTAGATTGCTTGGAATTTCTGGAAGGACAGTCACAATGGAAGCCAGGTTATGAAGATTGGGAAAACAAATAACTAAGCCCTCAATGCACAGATTATGTCATACAACAACAAGCATTAAGAACTTTCAGGGATTGAAACAGGCATTGTGGCATGGTGGTTAACCTGCTGCTTAGGACATTTGCATTCCCACACCAGAGTGCCTAATTTGAGTCCCAGTTACCGTGCTTCTGACACAGCTCCTGCTAATGCACATTCTGGGGGCAGATTGTGGCCAAAGTACTTTGGACCATGCCACCTACATGGGATGCCCTGATATAGTGCTGGGCTCTTGACTTTGAGCTGGTCTAGCCCTGGCTATTGCAGACACTTGGGGTGTGAGGCAGCAGATGAAAGATCTATCTGTCTGTATGTCTTGTCTACTTTTCAAATAAATAAAATAAATAAATAAAACTTTTTAAAAAGAGCATATATATATTATAAAACTTTCAGGGAACCATGATCTCAATTAATGAAGAAAATAAAGTATCATAAATCAATTACCTAGGAACTGATATTTTACAATGATTAAATGAAAAATTAAAAATAACTGTTTTGGGGCCCATATTGTCCCATAGTGGGAGGAGCTGCTGCTTGCAGTGCCGGCATCCCATATGGACACTGGTTCGAGGCCAGCTGCTCTACTTCCAACCAGCTCCCTGCTACAGCCTGGGAAGGAAGTGGAAGATGGCCCAAGTCCTTGGGCCCCTGCACCCACGTGGGAGATCCAGATGAAGCTCCCGGCTCCTGGTTTTGGATTGGCCCAGTTCCAGCCACTGCGGCCATTTAGGGGGTGAACCAGTGGGTGGAAGACACCTCTCTCTCTCTCTCTGCTTCTGCCTCTCTGCAATTCTGCCTTTCAAATAAGCAAATAAATATTTAAAAAATAACTTTTAAGGAATTTTAACAAAATTCAGGAGACTACAGGAAAACAATTTAATACTCAGACATGACAGAGGTAGAAGTAATTGTAAAAAATAAACAGAAATACATCAACTGAAAAGTACATGAAGAAAAACAAAAGAGCAGTAGCAATTATCAGTAGCCAGATTATCAAATGGGTCAAAGAGAAGAATGAATCAATAAGCTTGAAACGGCTATTTGAAAATGCACAATCAGTGAAGAAAAAAGAAAAAGAACCAAGAGAAATGAAGAAACATTATGGGGTATTTTGGGACAGTATGAAAAGAGTAAATATCTGAGTTTTGGGGGTTCAAGAGAGAATTGAGAATGCCAAATGTGTCAAAAATCTTTTCAAAGAGATAACAGAAAACTTTCCACAACAGGAGAAAGCTACAACTATCCAGGAACAGGAAGGTTAGAGGTCACCAGTCAAATTCAACTCAACCAAGTCTGCGCAAGACATAATCAAACTCTTCAAGATTAAAGATTAAAAGAGGATTCACACAAATTCAAGAGAAAAGAAAGAAATAATATGAATTTTTACTAATTTGCCTGATTGTAGACTTCTCAGCAGGTATTGTAAAAAGTAGGACAGAGTGGAATGAGACTTTCACAGCACTGAAGGAAAAAAAATTGCTAGCTAAGAGTATTTTACCCAGTCAAGCTAACCTTTAGATATGGGGGAAAGATAAAGACTTCCCCAGGCCATGCTGAGGAACAGACTGATCTTACAACAAATGCCAAAGGGAAAACTTCAAACTGAAAGAGAAATTAATGGGAAAACAATAAAATACCAGAATGTAGAAAACTTACTGGTAAGAATAACTATATGGACATATTCATAATAGTCTGATCACAAAGCCTAAACTACTCATATATTTAGTGTGAAGATTAAAATCCAAAGCAATTTTAAATAACTATACTAATACACTAATAGAGAATGCAGAAAATATGTATAGTGGGACATTAAAAATTTAAGATGTGGAAAGGAATGCAATCATACAATTCTTTATTAGTATTTCTCATATCTTTTTTGTTTGTTCATTTCCATCTCTGTAAAATCAACATCAAGTAGCTTTCATTTCAAAATAGCTTGTTAAAACCAAAAATGTTTTGTGTAAGCCTCAGGAAAATAAAAGCAAAAAGCTATAAAAGACTTGCCAAAAGTACTAATTAGGAAAGAAATCAAAACACACCAAGAAAAAAGAGAGAGAGAGAGAGAGAGAGAGAGGGAAACTATAATAATAGAAAAAAGTATCAAAATGACAAAAGATAAGACCTTACCTGCCAATTATTACATTAAATTTAAATGGATCAAATTACCAAATTAAAAGACAAAGTGACTAAATGGATTAAAAAAAAAACACCAAGTAAATGCAGGTGTTTGGTGCAGCAGTTAAGATGCCACTTGGGATGCCTGAATCCCATATCAGAATGACTGGGGTTGTGTCTCAGGTCTGCTTCTGATTCCAGGTTCCTGTTACTAGGAGGCAATAGTTGATGTTACCCATGTGGGAGAGATCCAGAATGAGTTTTGAGCTCCTGGAACCAGTGGGTGGAAGATTCTCATTCATTTCATTCTCTCTCTCTCTCTCTCTCTACATCTCCCTTCCTCCCTCCCTTCCTCCCTCCCTGTGTGTCTCCCCAACTTTTAAATTAATTAATTAATTATTTTTAAAAAGCACCTAGCCATATGTTGTTTGTAAGAGAGTTACTTCACATCTAAGGACACATTAGTCTGAAACTGAAATGGTGGCATAAGATAGTCTATGCAAATAGAATCCAAAAGAAAGCAAGAGTAGCCATCTTTATATAAGATAAAATATGTTTTATGTCAGAGGCCATAAAGAGACAAGGAAAATCATTACATAGTAATAAAGAGTTCAATCCAGCAAGAGGAAATAAAAATTGTAAATATATAGGCACCCAATATCAGAGTACCCACATATATAAAGCAAACAGTAATAGACCTAAAGGTAGCGAATGACTCCAATACAATAATAGGGGACTTCAAAACTTCACTTTCAGAAATGGACAGGCTGGCGCCGTGGCTCAATAGGCTAATCCTCCACCTAGCGGCGCTGGCACGCCAGGTTCTAGTCCTGGTCGGGGCACTGGATTCTTTCCCGGTTGCCCCTCTTCCAGGCCAGCTCTCTGCTGTGGCCCGGGAAGGCAGTGGAGGATGGCCCAAGTGCTTGGGCCCTGCACCCCATGGGAGACCAGGAGAAGCACCTGGCTCCTGCCTTTGGATCAGCGCGGTGCGCCGGCTACAGCGTGCCAGCAGTGGCAGCCATTGGAGGGTGAACCAATGGCAAAAAGGAAGACCTTTCTCTCTGTCTCTCTCTCTCACTATCCACTCTGCCTTTCAAAAAAAAAAAAAAAAGGACAGATCATCCAAACAGAAAATCAATAAAGAAACAGCAGAGTTAATTTTCACCGTAGATAAAGTAGAACTAACAGATATCTACAGAACATTCCATGCATCAACTTGTAGACTATATATTCTTCTCAAAAGCACATGGAACACTCTCCAGGATAGACCATATGTAGGTCACAAAACAAATATTAACAAATAGAAGAATCAATATCATTACAATGTCTGTACTACCTAAAGCTCTTCACAGATTCACGCAGATCCTACCAATGTGCCAATGGCATTTTCACAGAAGTATTAAGAAAACGCTACTAAAATTTGTATGAAACTACAAAAGACTCTAAATAACCAACACAATTTTGAGCAGAAAGAATAAAGCAGGAAGTATTACACTGCCCGATTTTAAAATATATTACAAAGTTACATTAATTAAAACAGCATGGTATTGGCATTAAAAACATAGACCAATAGAACATAATATACATCCTAGATGTACACCTAGGCATTTCAGCCAACTTTCCTTGACAAAGGTGCTAAGAACTGACATTAGGAAAAGCAGTCTTTTCAATGAAGGGTGATAGGAAAATTGGATAGCCACATGGAGAAGAAAGAAACTGCCTCCCCCCTTACCATCTCTCACCATATACAAGAAAAATCCTCAAAATGGATTAACAACCTAAACATAAGACCTGAAACACAGAAACTACCAGAATAAAATAGAGGAATTTAAGGACACTGCAATGTTTTGAGGATGAGACCTCAAAAGCACAGGAAGCAAATAAAAAGTAGATAAATGGAATTTCATCAAACTAAAAAGTATCTGTAAAACAAAGGAAACAGAGTGAACAATGAGAGACAATATTTAAGAGTTATACAACTGATAAAAAGCTAATAATGAGAGTATATAAAGAGGTCAAATAACTCAATAGCAAAAGAAAAGCACAAGAAATAATCCTATTAAACTGGCAGATCTAAGAAGACATTTCTAAAGGAAGGCATACAAGGACAAAACAGGTACATGAAAAAATATTCAACATCACTAATCATCATGGAAATGCAAATCAAAATCCCAATGAGATATCACCTCACTCATTAGATTGGCTATTATCAAAAAGAAAAAGATAAGCTCTACCGAGGACTGTTGGTGGAAATGCCAATTAGTACAGCTATTGTGTATGGAGGTTCCTCAAAGGACTAAAAATAGAACCATCTTATGATTCAGTAACCCATCTACTGGGAATTTATCCAAAGGATATGAAATTACTCTGTTGCAGAGACATCTGCGCTCTCATGGTTATTGCAGCTCTATTCACTGTAGCCAAGAAACGGAAACCATCTAAGTGTCCTCCCACTGACTAATGGATGCGCAAAACGTGGTGCATATGGAACACCAGTAAGTCCTATGAAATCTTGTCATCTGCAACAAAGTGAACGGAACTGAAGGTTGCTGTGTCAAATGAAATAAGCCAAGCACAGAAAAACAAGTACTGCATGATCTCACTCACACATGGAATTTGAAAAAGCTGATCTCATAGAAGTTAAGATTGTAGTGGTGGTTACCAGAGGCTGAGGGGAGTAGGGGGAAGGGAAGAATGGGGAAAGGTTGATTGATGGGTATTAAGTTACACCTAGATAGGATGTTCCTATGCAAAGTGAGGTGACTAGAGGTAATGATAATACACTGTATACTTCTCTTTAGACACTTAGAAGAAAGGATTTTGAAGGTTTTCACCATAAAGAAATGTTAAATATTTCAGAAGATAGATATATTTATCCTGGTGGGACATTACATGATGTGTACATGTATCAAAACATCCCATGGTGCCTCATGAATATATATCATTTTATGTGTCAGATTAAAAACTTAAATGTATATTATGAAAATAAAAAAGATATGCAGCTCAGGTGCATATTCAGGATCATTGTCCCCACACCTGGGAATCTTGTAGAGGCAATGCCTACCTTCTAAGCAGGTTGTTCTTGTAGGAGACATACTTTGGAGGAACAACTGAGAAATTTATCCAACTCTTCTCCCTATGCTGTGTCCAGTTCAGTGTCTTAGAGACCTCCTTTAATAGCCACACATCTAGGAACTTATTTTTTATTATAATGAAATTATGATGTTGGGAACAACTATCACTTATAATCAAGTGATTATTACAATAAGTAATTAAAAGGTATTATTTCTTTTATTCCTCTAAACATCCTGGGAGATGAGTACTACTATTACCCTAGTTTACCAGTGTAAATATCAGGCCTGGATAAGTTCAAAGGAGCTAAGTCACTTCTGCAGGACTTTACTGCTAGGCTGTGGAATATTTAGAATTGAACCAGGGTCTGTTTAACACTTATCTCCTATGCTCTTATCCATGATGGTAAACTGAATCCTCAAAACCAGTCAACTATATAAAAGCTCTATATGCTTCTCTGTTTAATTTAAGACCCTCAGAAGTAGCAGCAAAGAATGGAAAGGAATCACACAGAGTGGGTGAATGTCAAACCTTGCTGAAAGCCATGTCCATCTTAAGGACAACAGAGGCAGTACGTGATCAAAGGTGGTAAATGATCTTCACTTTTCATTGTATGACAAATGACATTGTCTCCAAAAATGCTTTCCCTGGGCTAAGTGTGATCAACCCTTCTGTTTGTCTCAAGATGTTCATTCAGGTTTGTCAGTCTTTCCCAGGATCTTCCTCTTATCACCTAGGAGAAAGATCCTTGTGAAGACAAGGAATTAAAATTAAAAAAGGAGTTTCTTTTTAAAAAGTTATACTTATGGGGCCGGTGTTGTGGCATAGTGGGTAAAAGCCACTGCCTGTGATGCTGGCATCTCATATGCGTTCTGGTTCAAGTCCTGGCTTCTCTACTTCTGATGTAGCTCCCTACCAGGCCACCTGGGAGAGCAGTGAAGGATGGCCTGGGTCCTTGGGGCTCCTATACCCATGTGGGAGACCCAAAAGAAGCTTCTGGCTCTTGGCTTCAGTCTGGCCCATCCTGGCCATTGTGGGCATTTAGTTAGCCCAGTTGATGGAAGATTTCTCTCTGTCTCTGTTTGTCTGTCTCTCTTTATCTCTCCCCCTCTTTCCCTGTAATTCTGCCTTTCAAATAAATAATTTTTTTAAAAAGTTGCATTTATTTATTTGAAAGGTAGAGAGCATCAGTGCGCAGGGGAGTGGAATAGAGAGATCTTCTATCTTCTGGGTTATTCCCCAAATTGCTGTAACAGCCAGGACTGGGCCAGGCCAAATCCAGGAGCCAGGAAGTCCATCCTGGTCTGACACATGGGTGGCAGGGGCCCAAGTACTTGGGTCAACATCTCCTGCATTCCCAGGTGCATAAGCAGGGAGCAAGACTGGCAGAAGAGCAGCCAGGACTTGAACTAATGCTCAGATATGGAATGCTGGCATGGCAAGCAGTGGCTTAATTCACTGAGCCACAACACTAGCCCTAAGAAGGAGTTTCTAAACTAGCTATCAACTAGTAGGTCAGGGGGTATTTGGGAAGTAATCAATAGGTTTTTTAAAGGCTCAAATCAAATGGGCAGAGCCCAAAGTCATAAAAACAGTGAAATGTTCTCCAAAAAATGGTCTAGGAAGCATAATAATGGAGATGCTAGAGGAAAATAATGGCCATTAAGTCAATGGGAAGTTTTTCAATTCTTTATTTTTTTATTTATTTGAAGGGTAGAGAGACAAAAAAGATCCCTTATCTAATTGTTCACTCCCTAAATGCCCACAATAGCCAGGGCTGGGCCAGGCCAAAGCCATGAGCCTAGAACTCAGTCTAGGTCTCCCGTATGAGTGGCAGTGATCCAAGTACTTGAAACATCACTTGCTGCCTCCCATGGTGCACATTAATGGAAAGCTGGAATGGATAGCAGAGCATGGGCCTCAAATTTAAGCTCTACAATACGGGATGTGGGCATCTCAAGTGGTGGCTTCACCACTGCACCAACTGACTGCCCCTCAATAAGCCGCCTATCACTCCTTAGCCTCCTCAATTCTGTGCCTCAGTGTAGTCTTGAATTACCTGATCAATCAATTTCACGTTTATTGAACACTTACTCTGAGCAAAAGCACATTAATGGGTACTTAGGTAAGGATATACTAAAATAATTCAGACACTCAAAGCTTTTGCTGCAGACAAGGAGTCAAAGATTAAAGCAGGTGACATTCCAGACGACTAGATGGTTGGCCTTTATTAATATTTTCCAGAGGTTGTCAATGTATAGCTTCCCCCTGCCCAACCCAGAGTTTGGGAACACATGTATTTATTTGAAAATCAGAGTTACAGAGACAAAGAATAGAAAGAAAAGAGATCTTCCATCCACTGGTTTACTCCCTACAAGGCCACAATGGCCAGGGCTAGGTCAGAACAAAGCCAGGAGCCAGGAGCCAGGAGCTTCTTCCAGTCTCCCAGGTGGGTGCAGGGGCCCAAGTTACTGGGTCATTTTCCACTGCTTTCCCAGGTGCATTGGCAGGGAACTAGATTGGAAGTAGAGCAAGCGTGACTCATATGGTTCAGATGGCAGCTTAACCTGCAGCTCCACAGTGCCGGTTCATGATGTATAGCTTTTTAAGTAAAATAGATACATAGAAATTTACTGATTGGCATTAGCAGTTTTTCAATAATACGTGATAGAGCTGAGAAATCTTGAAGTTGTAAGATAATTTAAAGGTCATTTAGTTAATTTCTTTCGGAGAAGAACTGAGCATTACCATTGAAAAATAATTTACTCCACTCCCATTTAATACTTCAGCCATAAGAACATCATTAATATCATCAAGCAATAGACGTATCTCTGACAACACATTAGCACCATTTTAAAGTGAACAAAGGCTTGCTTTGTACTCTCCCAGCAAGACGCCAGCCATTCAGGAAACTTCAGTACCCCATACCTCCACCTTCTCAAGTAACATTCTCAGGTATATCTCAATTTCCATCTCATAAGAATGAGAAACGAGTTATGCTTTCTAAAGTTTAAACAGAGACTGTTTACTTCTAAGCAAACCCTCCATCAGGCCACCTAGGAAAATAATAATTTCCCAAGCTTTTAATTAACTATTATCTGTGGAGCCATCAACTCATAGCAAGAAGTCAGAAAAAAGTTTTAAAGGACAAAACAATTAGCATCTGTAAAAATAAATAAATTGCTTTTCAATATGGTGATTAATGCACAAGAAAGATAAGCTCAGAGGTAGGCCAAGACAAGAACCAGTTAATGCCTTCTTTTAAAAACCTTGCCAGTAAATCATAATTACACACTGAAATCAACATCTTGGCAAGTGGACAGTGTCTTCAAAATATAGAAAACAACAGACAAGATTGATGATTATGGTAAGTTTAACCTTTAATTTTTTTCCTAGATGCCAATTGATAGGAAGAGGTAGCCAATTGTGTCTCCTGGGTGATAGGGAAGAGATGACTTCAAGTGATTTGGGGCCTTGTGTATACATCTATTATCATGGGGGAACTTGGCCACAGTCCTATGTGGTGAGAAGGCCAGATAATGTAATCTGTACAATGAAACAAATCAGGAAGAATTGAATTTCCTATGATACAGGGGCAGAAGTCCCCACAGTCAGCCAACAGTAAGTTTTCATTATTCCCATCCCCTTTAAAAGGAGAGTTATATAAGGGTACTAGTTTGCCTATGAATTTAATTTTTCTGTGATGTTCTAATATAACAGCAGGAAAGACAATGAGATGTACTTCAAATGCTTACAACTGTAATTATCTGAGACTTGTAAATCCAAGATGCCTGTGCATGCCAAAGTGGATGCTTAGAACATTAAACTTTCTTGCAAAACCTGCAGGTATTTCAAGCGCATTTCTTTAGTTTCATCCTCAACCCCCAACTCCACCCCCCACCTCCCAACCCAGTGCTATTTGGAGGGACAAGGGCAGGACCAGAAGAAGAGAGATTTATGGCAACTATGCAAAGGAAGCCGTGGGGTGCCTGTTGTGCAGGAGGCAGCATTTCACAGGATAAAATAGGCATTTTCACAAAAGCACACCTAGATCTTAATGAAGAGGAGCAAGAGATAAGGCTTATCAGGGAAAAAGAAAAGACTCACAGGCATAACATTAGTGTTTGTTTTACTAGAAAAGCAGGAAATGAGTTTTGGGACCCATCCAAAATGCCTGTTCAGTGAAAGGAGTGAGAGATGGTGTCAGTAGTTTTGTAGCTTTATCTAGCTTCCAAAAACAAGTATTGTATGTGAATACTGGTGTCTTGCTATTCACTGTAATTATGTTAGTCAGAGGACATTACAGCACATAGGGAACCTATTTATATTCCCACCGAAGTATCAGAGAAAGTAAGCACGGCACATTGCACAGAATTTCTATGTTCCTCTTACAGCAAATGTGGAAAGGGATAGTTTCTCACAGCAAAACATGCCTTAGCCTATTGGGTGAAGAACTTTGCTAAGTCCAGGACTGCAGTAACTTCAGAAATAATGAAGCAGTAAAGGTGAGGTAGAAGGGTGCATCATCATGATATGCCATGTGAGGAGACATTTTCTGTTTATGAGATCAGTAGAGCTGTCCCTGCACTTCACTGCTGCCCACAATAATCTGACAAAAACACTGGACGCCTTTGCCTCTCCTGTAACCTTCAATAGCCTCAGCCACCCAATCTACTGAAGGGAAAGGGAGTCTGGGTGACATAGGAGGGGTGGGGTTCTGACAGTCAGCGTATAACGAGACAAGTGAGCATACAACTATTAGCCAAAAACCACTGCCTAAAAAAGATACTTTTCTGACCCAGGAGAACACACATTTAATTTCCTGCTACAGCTAATCCAGCAAAAATTCTGGCACTATCAAAAAATCAGCACAGCCTGGAGTCCCACGTAATTGATTTGGTCTATGCATGCCAAAGAATCAAAGCTGAGGAAGTGACTTTCTTTTGAAAGGTCTTGTTAGTCATCTCTCCACAGTTGCTATCATGTGAATCATTTGCTCTTATTTGAAGGAAGATGGCCAGTAATATCTTGTAGAATTTGGAGGAGTAGGTTGTATACTTTGAATATGTAGTAGTCTTAATAGCACACAGGGGGATTACTATACCTGTTAAAGTAATAAAAGGTAGGGAAAGGCTTTATTTGGGGATTCTTATGCAAGAGAGTCAGCACCACAGTTTCAGACAAAATTAGTGTATAAAAACGTGAATCTCCAAGTGAAAGTAATAACGTTAAAATTTGGTGTAAAAATGATAGATCTAAACTTAACATATTTTAAAGGAAAAAAATGACCTTTTGAATGGAATTGAGTTAAACAATTGTGTAGCTTTGAGTTAATCATAACACTGGGGAGTTTGGATCATTCCAGTCCATCTGAGCTGTTTCAGCATGCTCTCAAGGACCTTGAGGGATGGTTTTTACAGAGGTGGTCGCCACTGCTTTACTGGAAACAAGATGTGTTAGCCTAGCCCTGCTTCTAGACAGCCCAGTATAAACTGAATTCCCTGTCTTTATCCATTGTACTCTTAAGGATTGTAAAGGTTGAAAGCAATGCAGGAGTTAATTATCTGTTACAATTGGTTTTCAGGTACAGTGTGGCTAATATTTAGTGGCTCTCATCTGTTCAGAGCTGCTCAGACCCATCACATCCTTATGAGACACTAATTAAAGGCTTCATTCTCTTCCCATGTCATTTGTTACAAAGTGCATGAGTTGAGGGTTAAGACTATACTCACTGCACAGAGGAAGGGGGAATTCATAGAGACATGGAAAATACAGTACATGGCAATTTTAAATAGACCTCTCTACTCAAAACTTCTCACAGTTATGCTCAGTAGTCAGTGACTAATAGGTTAAGGAGGGAAAGATTATATTCAATCTGCCTGGTAACTACAAGGCTTTAATCCATTTCAGGGGCGAATGCTCTGAGCCAGAGAGAAATATAATAGGGCAGTGAACTAATTTCTCAGAAAACTTGATGCCATTTTCTGCTTTCTCTCTCCAATTGGAAAGATGCTAATACTGAGAGTGTTCCTAGGTATATTCTACATCAATGTTGAGGAACAAGAGGGGCATCTTGTTCAAGGGACCGTACATCTTTAGCTATGAAGTGTTGAAACTCGAATCTCCCACTTCGGTTGTATTTCATCACACCTGACCACCTGGAGGGCTTCTTGGGAGGACTGTGGCAAGTTTGTGGGCTCAGTGTCCTGCCCTCTTTTCCAAGAAAGCCAACAAAATCCTACCCCTACCATGCAGCAGCACTGTTGAAAACAAAACAGGTCTTTGAACCAGATTTGGACCACGGGTCACCAGTTTGTAACCTCAAGTCTAGACTACAATTATTAGAGAATTTCAGAGAAAAAGAAGATTAATAGAGGCCAGACAGTCTAGCATGCTTGCAGGCGAAAGGGAATTTAAAAGGACTTTGGAAATGAGTGAGTTTTGTCTTCCATCCAACAATTCTTTCATGTAAACATAAAAAGTCTATAAACCATCTCTGCCAGCATATACCTATACATTGTCCTGCCAATTTAGAATCAGCAAGACATATCCCTTTCCCAGCTAGCGGATTTATGAAAGAATGAGAGAGTGTGATAATTCTTTGAGGTTGCGACTCATTTCACTTCCCCCCAGGAAACCCATCCTGATTACCCCAGTCCCAGATAGACTCTCCTCTTAATCTCCCTAACTGACTACTCTAGGATTTAATGTCTGTACCATTTATTTGGTTCATGGGGTGGGGAAGAGGGAGCTTGGAATAAAATAGTAGATCTGTCAGATGGGATTATCAGGTCACAGGATAGGTAGAAAAATAAGCAAATGAAGGATAGTGGGAAGACCAATGGATTCCTCTCATGGCTCTGTAAATGGTTTTTCTATCAGTCATGTAATCATTTAATATTATTAACCCCAGTTCTTTTCATGTATAAAATTAGTATAATAAACCCTAATGATCTCATAAAACTGGGGGGTAGTTCAATTCAGATAACACATATGCATGCCCTAAACACAAGGTGAAGGCATTATGATTATTATTATTCATCATTCCAGCTTGCAGGAATGGGTTGTTTAATGTTCACTCTGGAAGAATGATCAACCTTTCAATTCATTAGTTGCAAAAGGCAACTCTCATTATGTATTGTTCATTGCTCCCAGTGGCCTTGCGTGGAAGAATGTGTAAGTATCACATTCTGAGCTGCACTGTGGAGATAATGCTTACACAAAGATCTGGCTCTATTGTTCAGGATCCACCTGAGAAAGAACAATACTGAAGATCAAAGAGGGTAAACAACCACAAGCAAAGTCAAAATAGCTAGTGATGCTGAATGAAAGGGCGGTGGTTACCAAGGGAAATCCAGGTTACAATACCTACTGTACAACTTGACCCACAGATCTGCAGTCTCCATTGAGACTTAAGTTAACATTTGGCTTGGGTATTTAAGCTAGAGAGCATTTCTACTTCTTTTTTTCATTCTGTTTCCCTACAATCACTGATAAAGCAATGAAACATAATGATTAAGAGCAGGGGATTTGGGCTTGTTGGTTTAAGTCACAGTTTTGCCACTCGCTAGCCCTATGTTCTTCAGCAAGTTATTTATCTCTTTTGATTCTAAGGCTTTGTTTGTCAGATGGGATAGTACTAGTATTTATGGAATAGAGCTAGGTAAACAGTTTATGCTCAACAATATTGGTTACCTTTGTTATAGTAGATAATGAATAACTTAAACACTCCTTCACAACCCTAATAGTCATCCCTGTTCCAAATGTATTTTTTAACTCTTTCCAGACCACTATAGCCAAATCTTCAGCAAAGATAAAGAAAAACACACTATTTTGTACGCAGGTGAAAACTGTACTCTAGAGACACATGTAATTTAGGATCATTTAGGATAATGTAACTTAGGACTATCTATGGACAAAGGAATGGACCTACAATACTCTACTTGTAAAAAATATGTGATAAATAGTAGGAAAATATTTGAGGCCTTCTGTAGTAGTGTTACTATGAAGATTTCGGATACAGCTTAATGAATCATCACATACTAACCAACAACAAGCTTTACCTGAAATTTAGTTTATTCTTCTAGCTCTTTATCCATTTAAATACAACATTTAACGAGTCAGTTCAACAGACATTTATTAAGTGCTTATTGTATGCCTGATACAACATTGGGTGTAGGAGGATAATAAATGAGAATTAGTTTCTGTTTCTCTATTTAGTGGACAAAACAATGACTGCACTTTCAACAGTTAAAAAGGAGTCAAAATTCCATACAACATAGTGGATTAAGGCACTGCTTGTGAGGCCTGCATCCCATATCTGAATGCCAGTTCAAGTCATGGCTGCTCCACTTCTGATCCAGCTTACTGCTAATGTACCTGGGAAACAGCAGAAGATGGCCTAGGTGCTTAGGTCCCTGCCACCCATCTGGGAGACTCTAATGGAATTCCAGGCACCTGGCTTCAGTGTGGCCATCTGGGAAGTAAACCAGTGGGTGGAAGATCTCTCTCTGTCTCTCCCTCCCTCTTTGTCACTCTGCCTTTCAAATAAATATTAAATATTTCAAATAAATATTTTAAAAAAGATTTCATAGAGCAGCAGTAGAAAAGAAGGTTATGAGAAGAAGAGCTGTGCTTTGATCTATTAAGAAATAGGGATCAGTGTAGTGCTTAGAGGGAAGAGCCTTTGCTTGCAATGCCAGTATCCCATACAGGCACGAGTTTGTCTCCTGGTTGCTCCATTTCCAATCCAGCTCCTTGCTAATGCACCTTGGAAAAGCAGTGGAAGACAACCCAAGTGTATAGGCCTCTGCCACCCAACTGGGAGACCAAGATGAAGCTCCTGGATCCTGGCTTCTGCCTGACTGTTGCAGCCATCTGGGAAGTGAACCAGTGAATGAAAGATCTGTGTGTGTGTGTGTGTGTGTGTGTCCCTCTCTCTATAACTGTGACTTTCAAAATAGATCTTTTTTAAAAAAAATGAAATACCTCAACCTCTATTTTCTCATCTAAAGTTAGTAGAATACTGCATTTTCCTTTCTTCACAGTGTACCTGCCAGGATGAAATGAGATAATGCATATAAAAGAAATTTTGTTAACAGCATACAAACATCGGATGCTGATGAAATGCTCAAGCTGTGAAAAGGGAATGAGTGTTAGAGCAGCAGCAACCCACTGCAAGATGCAAATGGAGAAACCAGATCAAAATGCCAACAGAGGAGCTCCAGGGGCTTCCACCAAAGCATGCTGCCTGACAGCAGTGCCTTGAGCAAACAAGAAGGAAAAAATACTACTTTACTCCCTTTGCTTTGTCATGAGGACGAAATGAAAAATGTAAATAAGGTTCTCATTTCAATGACCGGCATGTAGTATTACCATCATTTTGTTATTGTTTTGTATTGTAATTAGTTATTATCTACATAGGATGTCTTATCATATGTTCTTGTACTTTCCCAGTTCTGGAGTGAGACATGAAAGCCCTGGTGAGTTGCCACTCTGAAGGTTGCTTAGGAACCTCTGCCTGCCACCTAATAACCTGTGCGTTAGTACACTGAGTTACACTGGCACCTTCTCCCTAGCAAATTGGTCATTCAGGTAACATAAGTATAAAATTTATGAATATACAGTTCTGTATGACAAAAAGGACTAAAATATTCACTGCTGTCAATTTCAATGCTAAGTAAAGAGTTCAACAAATAGTATGAAGGAAAAAAATGAAACTGTTACTTGACAGTCAACACAAGGGCAGCTCAAGTCATCCCTTCTCGAAGTGTCAATTTTACTTCTACAGGTTTCCTTTTAGGTGCGATGTTAGTTGTCACAGATCAGGGAGAACATATGTTATTTGTCCCTTCAGAACTGGCTTATTTCATTAAGTATGATGTTTTCCAGATTCATCCATTTTGTTGCAAATGACGATTTCAATTTTTTTTACTGCTGTGTAGTATTCCATAGTGTACATATCCCATAATTTCTTTATCCAGTCTTCGGTTGATGGGCATTTAAAAAGGCTGATTCCATGTCATAGTTATCGAGAATTGACTGCAATAAACATGGAGCTGCAGAAAACTCTTTTATTTATTGATTTCATTTCCCTTGGGTAAATTCCCAGGAGTGGGATGGTTTGGTCATATGGTAGGTCTATATTCAGATTTTTGAGGTATTTCCATACTGTATTCCATAGTGGCTTTACCAGTTTGCATTCCCACCAACAGTGGGTTAGTGTCACTTTTTTCCCCAACATCTTAACAAGCATTTGTTGTTTGTTGATTTCTGTATGAAAGCCATTCTAACCAGGGTAAGATGAAACCTCATTGTGATTTTGATTTGCATTTCCCTGACAGCTAGTGATCCTGCACATTTTTTCATGTGTCTGTTGGCCATTTGGATTTCTTCTTTTGAAAAACATCTGTTTAAGTCCTTTGCCCATCTCTTAACTGAGTTGTTTGTTTTGTTGTGGAGTTTCTTGATCTCTTTGTATATTATTGTTATTAATTTTTTATCAGTTGCATAGTTTGCAAATAATTTCTCCCATTCTGTTGGTTGCCTCTTCACTTTGCTGAATGTTTCTTTTGCAGCACAGAAACTTCTCAATTTGATGTAATCCCAATTGTTAATTTTGGTTTTGACTGCCTGTACCTCTGAGGTCTTTTCCAAGAACTCTTTGCCTGTGCCAATGTCTTGCAGGGTTTCCCCAAGGTTCTCCAATAATGTTATGCATTATTGTCAGGTCATAGATTTAGATCTTTAATTCATTTTGAATGGGATTTTGTGTAAGGTGTAAGGTAGGGGTCTCACTTCATACTTCTGCATGTAGAAATGCAGTTTCCCCAGCAACATTTGTTGAAGAAACTGTCCTTTCTCCAGGGATAGGTTTTAGCTCCTTGGTCAAATATAAGTTGGTTGTAGATACTTGGATTGATTTATGGCA
This sequence comes from Oryctolagus cuniculus, assembly GCF_051225735.1. NCBI lineage: Eukaryota > Metazoa > Chordata > Mammalia > Lagomorpha > Leporidae > Oryctolagus > Oryctolagus cuniculus. Next base: position 84,437,470 of record NC_142888.1, on the reverse strand, counting down.
TTTCTATTCAGTTCCATTGGTCCATCCATATGTTTTTGTACCAGGCTGTTATTATAACTGCCTGGTAGTAAAGTCAATTGCGGATGGATCTCAGTAAAAAAATAGAGTGGGAATAAGAGAGAAAGGAGGAAGTTTGTAACTGTAAAGCTTTATAGTTCTGCATACATTCCTATGGACTTACTTCTAAGGGTACAATTTAAAAACTTGTCATGGAAACACAAATTCCATTAAGCTGGGTGGTAAAAATGCTATCCTAAGTGTTAAAGTGATCATATTAAATGTTAAAGTGAATATATAGATAGGATTAAGTGTTAAAGTGAGCATATAAATAGGATCAAGTGTCTGGTAATAATAATAGATAGAACTAAAAAAGGAGAGAATGTTCCAACATGGGAAGGAGTCCACACAGCAGACTCATAGAATGACAAATGCTCTAAACAACACTATGACCTCAGAATCAGCCCTTAAGGCTTCCTTGTCTGGCTGAAAAGCCTGTGAGAGCTTTTCAGGCATGGAAAGCCAAGATACTGTGGCAAAAAATGTTCTACATAAAGGATCTCTGTGAGCAAGAACCCAGCAGAAAGAAGTGGCCATCAAAGAAGGATGTACTTTTCTCTAAAGGGAGGCGAGAACTTCCACTTTGCTTATGGCATTATCTAAATACTGACAGAGTGTGTGGACTCAAAAGGCTTCCATAGCTTAGGCAGCTCATGTCAAGAGCCTCTGGTGGTCACTGACGTCATACATAAGAATGTTAATTGTTAACAACAGGAATCACTGTGTACTAACTCCCCATGCAGGACCTCTTTCCTCAAGGAATTGTATTATGAGAGTTAACTGTGATACTTGTTATCACAGTTTTTTGTGTGTGTGCATGTGTATGCAAATTGTTGAATTCTTTACTTAGTATAGAGTTGGTTTTCTGTGTACAAAGTTAATTGAAAATCTTAATGGAGAATGGGACTGGGAAGGGGAGAGGGAGTACAGGAGGGGTGGGAGGGCAGGTATGGTGGGAAGAATAATTATGTTCCTGAAGTTGTACTTATTAAATTTGTATACATTAAAAATTAATTAATTGAAAATAAAATAAAGTTTCTATAAAAATTTCAATGCGTGTTAATAGATATAGAATGAATAACATTTTACTTATGTAGTATTAAAAACAAACGAATGGGGCTGGCGTTGTGGCATAGTGGGTAAAGCCATTGCCTGCAGTGCTGGCAGCCCATATGAGTGCTGGTTTGAGTCTCGGCTGCTCCACTTCCGATCCAGCTCTCTGCAATGGCCTGGGAAAGCAGTAGAAGATGGCCCAAGTCCTTGGGTTCCTGAACCTGTGTGGGAAGACCTAGAGGAAGCTCCTGGCTCCTGGCTTCAGATTGGCACAGCACCAGCCATTGTGGAGAGTGAACCAGTGGATGGAAAACCTCTCTCTCTCTCCCCCTCTCTCTCTCCCTCTTCTTCTCTCTCTGTGTAACTGACTTTCAAATAAATAAATAAATAAATGTTTAAAAAATCAAATATAGCAAAAAATAATAAAGGGGAGGTGGTAATGCATAGTTGGTTAATCTTCTGCCTATGACAGTGGCATCCCATATGGACACTGGTTCAAGACCCAGCTGCTCCACTTCTGATCCAGCTTCCTGCTAATGTGTCTGGGAAAGCTGAAAAGGATGGCCCAAGTGCTTGGGCTCCTGCACCTATGTGGGAGACCTAGAAGAAGTTCCTGGCACCTGGTTTTGGCCTGGTCCAGCATTGGCTGCCACAGACATTTGGGGAGTGAACCAGCATATGGAAAATCTCTCTCTCTCTTTCTCTCTCTCACTCTCTCTAACTCTGCAAAAACCAGTAAAGCATCCTACCTGCAGTTTGAAATAGGCTTCTACTACTAAATGGCATCCAGAATATTCTTTTCCTACTGGACCTACCAAAATTACAGAACCAAGCTTTACAGAAGACAACACTCCTACACTTACACAGAAGAATTTCACAACATAAAAGTAGAGATTCTTTAACTTGACAGTAATATATTTTGTTTTAAATTAGCCAGTTCCAATATACATTCTAACCTTATTTTCTACCACTAACTTTTCAACCCTATTATTTTTCCTAAAGCTTTTTTCTCCATCACGATGTCCACGTTTTGTTCACAGTCAGTATAACTACTGAAACATGCAGGGCCTTTCATTTCTGTCAGTGCCAACTTGTTTGATTCTGTCATTGCCAACTTGTTTGATGAAACTCTCAATATTTTCTACATTTGTACATTTCCCATCCGTCATAACTCTAAGGTATTCTAGAATGAGTTCATGGACTTGGTTGACAAACAATGACAAAAAAACACTAAATCTTACTTTATGAAAATGACTTTTGATAATGCGTTACCATTTTGAAAGATAAGCACTGGTAAAATAATTCAACATGAGATTAAGAGGAACACTCAAAAGTATTATTTCCACTTTGATATTAAAACAATCTTTCTAAAACTTATAAACTAATGGATCCCCAAGAATGCATTTGCTGACACCCAAATGTTGTCAGACTAAAGTATGAGAGGCATTGGTACTTTTCTAGCTCTTAAGTGATTATTTATTTGAAAAGCAGAGTGACAGAGAGAGAGGGAGAGATATAGAGACTTTTCCATCTTCTGGTTTAATCCCCAAGTGGCTGCAACAGCTAGGGCTGGGCCAGGCCGAAGCCAGAAGCTGGAAACTCCATCCTAGTCCCCTACGTGGAAGGCAGGGGCCCAAGTGCTTAGCCTATCATCCCTTGCTTCCTCAGGTACATTATCAGAGAGATGATTCAGAAGCAGAGCAGGTGGTAAAAGTGGCACTCTGATAAGGGATGCAGGTGTTGCAAGCAGTGGCTTAACCCACTGTACCACAATAGCCCCTTAAATGATAAGTGATTTGATAAAATGAAGATACTAATAGAAGGATGTTGGCTTCCTTGTCTCTAAAAATATCTTCAGAAACTGGTTGATAATGTCTATGGTTGAGTTACTCTAGTGGCATGGATATTTTGGATATTATTTTCAAATAATTTGAATAAATTATATTTCCGAATGTAAAAATCTAACATTTATACCTATGGCTACTATACAAAGTGAAGACATTAAATAATACAACAATGAAGTACAAATGATCATGATAATCTTCATAAAGTAAATCAGCTACCCGCTGCTATTTGTTGAGGTTCAGTGACAGGAAGATGGAGTTGTTTTATTGTGTTTTCTCTGCTTTGTCCGTGTATAACATTTTCCATGAGGAAAAAAAATTGGCCTGGTAGCTAAATGATTACAACAAAGAACTCTGTCAGCAAATATTCTGGAAGCCACCTATATCACCAAAGATATACTATAAGGAAAATATTTTGCAGTAATGGTCAACACTGTCAAATATCTAGCCTTATGCTTCCACATATAATAATCCCAGATTTTTATTGTCAGAAGCGTAATCAAGATCACCTGATCCAAGAAGACAAACTTGGGGAAAAAAATCAGGAACATCATTCTAATAGTTTCTGAATGGCGCTCTTTAAAAAAGCTTTACTCTGGGGTCAGCATTGTGGTGCAGCAGGTTGTGGCCCACTTGCTGTGCTGGCATCCCACATCAGAGCGCTGGTTCCAAGTCTGGCTGTCCCACTTTATGATCCAGCTTCCTCTTTTTTTTTTTTAAATTTTTTTTTTGACAGGCAGAGTGGACAGTGAGAGAGAAAGAGACAGAGAAAAAGGTCTTCCTTTGCCGTTGGTTCACCCTCCAATGGCCGCCCCAGCCAGCACGCTGCGGCTGGTGCACCGCAGCCGATCCGAGGCAGAAGCCAGGTACTTACCCTGGTCTCCCATGGGTGCAGGGCCCAAGCACTTGGGCCATCTTCCACTGCGCTCCCTGGCCACAGCAGAGAGCTGGCCTGGAAGAGGAGCATCCGGGACAGAATCCGGCGCCCCGACCGGGACTAGAACCTGGTGTGCTGGCGCCGCAAGGTAGAGGATTAGCCTATTGAGCTGCGGCGCCGGCTCAGCTTCCTTTTAATGTGCCTGGGAAAGCAATGGAAGACAGCTCATGTACTTGGGCCCCGGCCACCCACATGGGACACCAGGATGGATTTACTGTCTTGTGGCTTCAGCATGGCCCAGACTTGGCTGTTGCAGCCATTTAGGGACTGAAGCACTGGTTGGAAGATCTCTGTCTCTCTTCTATCTCCAGTGGCTTTGCTTTTCAAATAAAGAAATAAATAAATCTTTAAAAAGGTTTAATTCTTCTGGCTACAATTTATATTTTGAATCTAGATAAAACCACCATGCTATATTCCTCCACAATAGCCTGCAGAGAGGTTTGTCTTACTGATACATACTCTGGACCATCCACATCACATTTGACTGATGGCTTAGCAAGAAGTCTATGCCTGTCTATTAGTACATAACTTTATATTTGAAGTGTCTCATTTGTCAGCTATGATTGTTAGTTATAATTTCATTGGCTAGGGCCTGATCTTAAGACATCATCAATAGAAAATTTAGTAAAGACAAGAGGTATCACTGGAGAGTTTTATGACAAACTATACATCCCAAAGCCTACACTATGTCATACAAAAGTAGTACCAAATTGGCTATTGATTCTATTTGCGATTTTAATTCTTGAATATCATCTGACATTCTAAACACTAGTATGAAGCAATCCTGTGAAAAGTCAACGTACAAAATGTCTTATTCTAAACTGAGGTGAGGCAGGGGTGGCAAAAATTCATATTTGTTTGAGTCTTACAGACAGGATCATGGCATTAATCCATCCTGGGCCAACTGTTTGCTTCAAGAAAGAATACATGTTTGTTGTCATACAAATCTCACAAATCTGATTTTATAACACAGAATTCATAAAAAATACTAAGAAGGTGACATGTAGGTGGAAAATTCCTTCTGTTCAAGATTAAAGACCAGATTCTGTTGTTACCAGCTGTCTCTGGGAGCAAATTACTCTGCCATCAGCTATACAATCTTCTTTATAATAGGACTCGGCATGATAAAAAGAAAATAGATTATGAGGTAGAAAGCCTGAATTCCAGTTCAGGCTCCTCTATTACAGTATCAATTAGTTACATACCCTTGGGCAAGTCATTTAATCTCTTTATGGTCAGAGGATCCCAGAATTATGGCTATTCTGTTACCATAACAGTAAACAGCAGGAGCTGAGGAGGTGTCAATAACCAGCATATTATTGAAACAAAACCATTCTAAGCTAGTCATTTCAGCACACAAGTGGAAGGAATTCAAATCAAGAAAAAAACTCTACCATTTTGCATTAAAAAACACACACACACACACACACACACAGCCTTGCAATTAAAAAACATCACCTTCCATTAAACCACAACATACACAACAATTACCAAACTGATAAAAAAATGTATTTGGTTTCTGAAAAAGGAAGGACACAAGAATGGGTGGAACTGAGAAGTGACTTAGCAAGATGGTCCAGGGGAAAGGACAGAGCTAGTGAGACCAGTGATATCTTCCTGCAGGGTACATTAAGTAAGAGCCTGAGGGCTGCTCACCACTGAATAATTCTAGCTTTCCACCTTCAGAATATGAAGTAGAATTGCACTTCCTGGCCCACTAACTGATCCTTAATCAGGGCCAATCAATGGTCTATGTGAAAAAGTGACACCTGTCCCATCCACAGATGTCAGTGGCACTGTGAACAAGACCTCTGGATGCGCTTTTCCTCAGCCATGACAATAAGCAGTTTTCCAGATGGTGGCTGCTCCATCTCAGCCCTATATGGAGGACCACAGAATGTCCCCCAGGTGACCCAGGGCAGACATGTAGTATAAATAAGAAATAAACCTTGGTTATTCTAAGCCACCAAGATTTGGGGAGTTGGTTGTTATGATAGCATAACCTACTCAGTTTTGCGAGAATAGATAGCAGTTATGAGGTCAAACATTCTATGTAGCAGAAGGCAAACATAGCTTGGCTGTTTGTATCTGGGGGTGGAAGCCCCAGTTAGGGCTTTGTTGCTTCTCAGAGGCCTGCACCTTAAAATATTGTAAGGTTCTATCATGAATATGAACACAAGTATGCCACTATTACTGGCAGCTATTAGTGGGCATGAAAAATAAGGAGGACAGCTCAGGACAGGGCAGGCTCGGGGGACTGGTAACTTGATATAAATAAATCCTTTCTCATTTTGTTCCAAGTCAATAGTGATTGAAAGGCATATGGTTCTTCAATGGCCTGTCCAGAGTAACTGGCTCGAAGCCAACTTGAAGCAAGCAGGTATCCTTCTTTAATAGAGTTGGCACCTTCATTTGTCTATTTAGTAGCAGAGGGGCAGAAAAGCTGGATAATCAAGGAAGCGCGGGCTACGCTTTTACCCTCTCAGCTCCTAAAAGGTGATTAGGCTGAGGATAGCATTAAAAACTTTGGGGGATTGAAGCCAAATACAGAAAGACAAGTACCATATGGTCTCACTCATATGTTGAATCTATTTAAAAGAACTTGATCTCATAGAAGTTGAGAGTAGAATGGTGGTAATCACAGACTTGTGAGCAGTAGGGGTGGGGGGTAGAGAAAGGTGTATTAAAGGGTATCAAGTAATAGATAGGAGAAATTATAGTGTTCTGTTACACAGTAGAGCCACTACAGATGACAACAATGTGCTGTATACTTTTCTTTAAAAAGTGAGATGGGGCTGGCGCTAGGGTGTAGTGGGTTAAGCTGCCATCTGCAGTATCAGCATCCCATATGGGTGCCAGTTTGAGTCCCGGTTGCACCACTTCTGATCCAGCTCCCTGCTATGACCTGGAAAAGCAGCAGAGGATGGCCTAAGTGCTTGGGACCCTGCACCCACATGGGAGACCTGGAAGAAGCTCCTGGCTCCTAGCTTTGGCCAGGCCCAGCTCTGGCCATTGTGACCATTTAGGGAGTGAACCAGCAGATGGAAAATCTTTCTCTCTTCCTCTGTCTCCCTCTCTATCTGTCACACTAACTTCAAAATAATAAATAAATAAATCTTAAAAAAAGTTAAAGGAAAATATTTTGAATGTTTCCATCCTAGAGAAACAGTAAATTTGGGGGGAAGTAGATTTGAACATTATACAATATATTAAAACATTACATAGTGCCTCATAAATAGGTATACACTTCTTTTGTACCAGTTAACCATAAAAATTAAATTTAAAAAACTTGGAGTATATAAAAATATATACCTAGGGGCTGGCGCCTTGGCTCAGCGAGTTAAACACCCTGGCCTAAAGCGCTGACATCCCATATGGGTGCTGGTTCGAGACCCGGCTACTCCAATTCCGATCTGTCTCTCTGCTGTGGCCTGGGAAGGCGGTGGAGGATGGCCCAGGCACTTGGGCCCCTGCACCCGCATGGGAGACCCAGAGGAATCTCCTGGCTCCTGGCTTTGGATCGGCACAGCTCTGGCCATTGCGGCCAATTGGGGAGTGAACCATCAGATGGAAGACCTCTCTCTCTCTGCCTCTCCTCTCTCTGTGTGGCTCTGACTTTCAAATAAATAAATGAATCTTTAAAAAAAATATACATATATCTAAATAATTTATGGCTAACTAGTCTTTAAATTATTTTCTCTTGAAGACTTTATGGATTAACTGACACTGCTTTAAGCAGAACTACTAACAGGCATAGGAAAACTAACAGGCTAATGAACAGCACTGCAGGAAGTTGAGACAGTAATTGCTGGCTATTTTCTTGGTCTGACCTTTGTCCATTAGCAACATCTTCAAGAGAAGATGATGAGGTGCATCACAATGCTATGAGAACTAACTGCCAGTAACAGCTGCAATTTATGGGGTACAAACAGTAACCAAGCACTTTAGGAACATTGTAGCTAATCCTCATAAACATCTGAGCTAGAAATTACATTGTCCAAAGGAGAACAATGGGGAATATGAAGAGACTGCAAAAGCCAAGGGAAAGGAGAGAGTCTACAAGGACAGGGAGCTAAGAAAAAGATTTTTTAAAGAGGATAATGACTGAATTGGATTTGGTGATTAGGAAGCAACCTTTAAGAAATGCATTTCACTGAATTGGTTTGGGAAGAAAGCCAGAATACAAAGAGCTAAATAATAAGTGAATGATAGAAAAGCGTCTGCACTAAGAGTAGACAATTTTTTTTCATGAAATCTAGTACTTCACACATATCTTACCTTTAACCATATAAATTTCATCAAATGTGAGGACTCTTTCCTCAGGAGAAAACACACAGATGCTTCAAATTCTATATGCAATTTCAAGGTGTTCATAGGCCCACCTGAATCCCAGTTAGGAATCTCAGTGTAGGAATGAGTCACGTAGACAAAATTCAGGATGGCAGAGGTGAGGCTGTGAGAGTGGCACATGGATGATTTCAACTGCATCCAGAATGCTTTAGTTCTTAATCGGTGTGATGCTCATATAGACGTTTGTTAATTTATTGTTTATATATACTTATGGATATATATTAACTTTGTTACCTAAAATATTTTTTGACAGACAGAGTGGACAGTGAGAGAGAGAGAGACAGAGAGAAAAGTCTTCCTTTTGCCGTTGGTTCACCCTCCAATGGCTGCCGTGGCCAGCGCGCTGTGGCCGGTGCACCGCGCTGATCCAAAGGCAGGAGCCAGGTGCTTCTCCTGGTCTCCCATGGGGTGCAGGGCCCAAGCACTTGGGCCATCCTCCACTGCACTCCCGGGCCACAGCAGAGAGCTGGCCTGGAAGAGGGGCAACCGGGACAGAATCCAGCGCCCCGACTGGGACTAGAACCTGGTGTGCCGGCACCGCAAGGTGGAGGATTAGCCTATTGAGCCACGGCACCGGCCTGTTACCTAAAATATTTAATAGCTTTTTAAAAATAGAAAGATGGGTATACAGTAGAAAAAATATGTTTCTAGAAAAAACATATTAAAGTATGTGATGGTAATGTGGCATCATGTTGGAAACTTACTCTCCAGTGGCTGAAGAAAAAACTTTTCTTATACTTGAAACTTTTCTATAATCTTGAGACAATTTCCAAATTTAAAAAAAAAAACAACACAGTAAAAAGACACTCAACACCAAGAAGAAAACAAATTGATAAACATAATACCTTAAATGAATACATACTTTCAAAGGTATATACAGGGACAGCATAAAAAAACTTATAGACAAATGTACACATAGAAAAGTACAGGCCAGTGCCGCGGCTCACTAGGCTAATCCTCCGCCTTGCAGCGCCGGCACACCGGGTTCTAGTCCCAGTCGGGGCACCGGATTCTGTCCCGGTTGCCCCTCTTCCAGGCCAGCTCTCTGCTGTGGCCAGGGAGTGCAGTGGAGGATGGCCCAAGTACTTGGGCCCTGCACCCCATGGGAGACCAGGATAAGTACCTGGCTCCTGCCATTTAATCAGTGCGGTGCGCTGGCCATAGCGTGCCGGCGGCGGCAGCCATTGGAGGATGAACCAATGGCAAAGGAAAACCTTTCTCTCTGTCTCTCTCTCTCACTGTCCACTCTGCCTGTCAAAAAAAAAAAAAAAAAAAAGTACAATGAGGGCCTTCAAAATACTGAAAAGAACTGCTGTCGAATGGATTCCAAAATCAATGTTTTTATGTCAAAACTCTTCCCCTGGGGTGGTGCTGTGGTGAACTAGGCTAAGCTTTGCTTGTGATGCTGGCATTCCATATGGGCACTGGTTCTAGTCCCAGCTGCTCCACTTCCAATCCAGCTCTCTGCTGTGGCCTGGGAAAGCAGTCAAAGATGACCCAAGTGCTTCGGCCCCTGTACCCATGTGGGAGACCCAGAAGAAGCTCCTGGATCCTGGCTCTATTGCAGCCATTTGGGGAGTGACCAGCGGATGGAAGACCTCTTTGTCTCTCCCTCTCTCTGTCTGTGGTTCTACATCTCAAATAAATAAATAAATAAATAAAATACACACAAAAAAACCTCTTTGGGGCCGCCGCTGTCGCACAGCGGGTTAAACCCCTGGCCTGAAGCGCTGGCATCCCATTTGGGCACCAGTTCGAGTCCCGGCTGCTCCACTTCTGATCCAGCTCTCTGCTATGGCCTGGGAAAGCAGTAGAAGATGGCCCAAGGACCTGCACCCACGTGGGAGACCCGGAAGATGCTCCTGGCTCCTGGCTTCGGATCTGCACAGCTCTGGCCGTTGCAGGCATCTCGGGAGTAAACCAGTGGATGGAAGACCTCACTCTCTCTCTCTCTCTCTCTGCCTCTGTATCCCTGTAATTCTGTCTTTCAAATTAATAAATAAATCTTTAAAAAAGATACACGTCCATGTCTTTAGCCATCTACAAAGCACAGTATTGACTGTTATTTGGGGAAATACTGAAGAAATTAAAGGGTCTTCTGCCCATTGTTGCCATGCCAGCTAATTATTTACACATATAACCCTTGTAGTCTGTGCATCAAGCATAAATACCAACAGCCTACTATTTATCTATTTTTTTTATCATAAAGACTTTAGCTTTGACCAGAGTTTTTACCTTCAGCTTCTTCCTTCTGTACACTAACCTATTAAATCACCACTGCTATCCTTCCCTTACTTAAGGAATTATAATAGGGGCCAAGGTTGTAGCACAGCAGGTTAAGCTTCTGACTGGGACACCAGCATTCCATATGCTGCTCCACTTCCAATCCAGCTCTTTGTGAATGCTTGGGCCCCTGCACCCACATGGGAGACCCCAAAGAAGCTCTGGGCTTCTGGCTTTGGCCTGGCCCATCCCCAGCCCTTGTGGCCACTTGGGCAGTGAACCAGAGGATGGAAAATCTCTGTTTCTGTCTCTCCTCCTCCTCTCTGCAACTCTCCTGTCAAGTACATTAAAAAGTAAAATATTTAAAAAGAGACAGAAGTTTAAAAGAAAAGAAATTATAACAGCACGCACACATGCCCACTCAACGAAAGCTAAATCAATGTCTATGCCTCAATGTGAAGGCCTCCGTAGCCTGATGTTTCTCCACCTGACCACAATCACTTTCTTCTCCACAAAAACCATTTTGTCATTTAGCCAAGTGTCACAGCTCACTGTCCTCTATTGCATCATTCATATTCATTCCTCCTAGAGTTGTAGTATATAGTTGTTCCCAGGGTTCACTGCAAAAGGACACCAACTGCAATCCAGTCTGATGGTTGCTCACCAAGAACTGCACCTTGACACAGAACCATGACTACTTAGAGGAAAGGGTACCTTGATCTAATTTTTTGAAGATTGATTTATTTACTTGAAAGGCAGAGTTACACAGAGAGAGAGAAGGAGATGAAGAGAGAGAGAGAGAAAGAGAGAGAGAGAGGTCTTCTATCTACTGGTTCACTCCACAGTTGGCAGCAATGGGCAGAGCTGTGCTGATCTGAAGCCAAGAGCCAGGAGCTTCTTCTGGGTCTCCCACACAGGTGCAGGGGCCCCAAGAACTTGGGCCATCCTTTACTGCTTTCCCAGGGCATCGCAGAGAGCTGGATCAGAAGTGGAGCAGCTGGGACTCGCACTGGCATCCATATGGAATGCCGGCACTGCAGGCAGCGGATTTACCCACTATGCCACAGCGCTGGCCCCACCTTGATCTAATTTTAAAGATGCTATATTGGCTGGCAGCATTCTGATTCCTCCTCCATGATCTTCATGATCTCTAATCAGCTCGTCTCCCCAGTACTCATCGGGAAACGTGTCATAAACTCACATAAATAGAAACCTGGAGAACACTTGAAACCAGGGATGTCCAGGAAAATCTAGAATATAGAGTACAGATACTTATCACCCATTTTCTACTATTCGTTTAAGGCCCAGCACAAATTCTAATTCTGTGAATCCTTCCCAAAGTACAATCTTATTGACCTCACCTGCTATAGCACTTCATTGTGTCCTGTGAAATCTAGTAACAGGGGGCCAGCATTGTGGCACAGTGGGTAAAGCCACAGCCTGCAGTGCCTGCATCCCATATGGGCACCGGTTCCAGCTGTTCTTGGCTGTTCTACTTCCAATCCGGCTCTCTGCTGTGGCCTTGGGAAAGCAGTAGAAGATGAGTCAGTGCTTGGGCCTCTGCACCTGCGTGGGAGACGGAAGATGCTCCTGGCTCCTGGCTTTGGATTGGCGCAGCTCCAGCTGTTGTGGTCATTTGGGGAGTGAATGGTCAGATGGAAGACCTCTCTCTGCTTCTGCCTCTGCCTCTCTGTAACTCTGCCTTTCAAATAAATAAACCTTTTTTAAAAAGAAACTTAATGACTGATTATCAAATAATTCAGTGTTTTCAAATTGTGAAGTATTTCAGTCATTTCACAGCATAAGATTTTAATTTCATTTAAAAATATAATTATAATTGGGGAAGGCGCTGTGGCATAATAAGTTAAGCCTCCGTCTGCAGTGCCTGCATCTCATATGTGTTCCATTTCAAGTTCCTGTTGCTCCACTTCTGATCCAGCTCCCTGTTGGTGGCCTGGGACAGCAGTAGAAAATGGCCCACATGCTTGGGCCCTTGCATGCACGTGGGAAATCTGAAGGAAGCTCCTGGCTCCTGGCTTTGGATTGGCCCAGCTCCAGCTGTTGTGGCCATTGGGGAGTGAACCAGCAGGTGGAGGACCTCTCTCTCTCTGTGTGTCTGTTCCTCTCTCTGTCTGTGACTCTGCCTCTCAAATAAATAAATCTTTAAAAATATATAATTAAAATTATTTTAAAACTGTAATAAACGAAAGCAATGAACAAATGTGTTACATACCAAACACATTGGAAGCCACTACCGATTGTGTTCATGCGTGTCACCAAGCTAACAAGTCATAAGAGAGAGTGAGGGAAATATAAATCTGGAAATATAAGATTTCTTATTATGACTGTTTAATTGAAGACGATCTTAAGCTGGCAAGACAGAGTGTTAAACAAAGTCTTCATGATGTTCACTATTGACATTGAATTTCTTAATGCTCTATGATCAAAATGAAACAGAAGTAAACTGTAGACAAAGACTTCTTTAGTGTTCAATTTCCAATTTAAGATTCTTTTCAGTCTCTTCTTGACTAAAAGGAAATATTATCAACTTTGACTAATGAGCTAAATACTTATTTTGATCTGACTTTTATTTTTGGAGCCACATGGGATTTTGTTTGAGGAGGGGGAAAGGTCTGCTCTTATAAATATTGATAAATGATCTGGTAAATTCTTTCTTCTTCATTATCAACATCAATAGAATTTTTTGAGTATATGTTGAACATTGAAAGTGTAAGCTAGGTGCTGGAAGGTATGTATGCAACTTAATTACATCTCAAAGGGAATATAAATCTTACAAGTCTGAAGTTTATCTCCATCTTTAAGGGATCTGCTACACTCACAAACAGAATTCAGGGATTCAAGATATTTACATTTTCTCTGTGAATTGGCTTCTCTTGGGTCAGGAAAAATGGTCACTCAGTGTTTTACAGAGCAAGAAAAGATAACACTGAATTCCCTATCCAAGAGGTAACTCTTGGATAACTCTTCCAAAAGACCAATTCAGCCTCATAGCCAGAGGGGCCAGAGAATTCTGGGAAAGCCTGGTCTCTCTGAGGTAACAGTAGTTATGCTTTAGGGCCAGGGAAATTTCCACTGAGCACCAACTCCCCCTCAATGCAAGCAAACCAGATTGAAAGATAATGGCTAACTAGACCTATTGTTGCTAGACAAAGGGGAATTGGGGCTTCAAAGGTACCTGGGGAGATGCCTTCAGGCAAAATCTTCAGCTGGGACCCAGGTCTCCATAGTAGGTCACAAAGGTAACAAGTGGCTTTAGGGAAAGGGGAACAAGTATAATCACAATTTTAACTCCTTTTCTCCCCCTAGGAAGATTGAAAAACAAATTCAACAAACAATTAAGCAATTTTTCCCTAAACTCCCAAAATGGGCTCACCACCTGTTTCCAGAAGAGAGCCAATCACAGTGAAGTAAGAATTTTAAAAAAATATATTTTTAAAGCTAATAATGTATTTAGTGATTTGTCATAAGGTTATAGTTACTAGAGTCTGTATTTGAAACTAGGAGGAATATTTGACTCCAAATTTGAAGTCTTTGTTTTTTAACCATTCCATAAAGAACCAATAGAGAAAAATCAGGAAGTGAGCCTCAACACTTAAACAGGGAACTCAAAAAGGGCTCAAGAATAAATACATAACTAGTGGTTTGTACAAACTTTATAAACCGGGAAGGGGCAGATGTGTGACACATGAATGAGTCCTCTGTGCATAGTGCTGGACACAGAGTGGGGAGCCAGTGCTAACCATAATTCCAACAACATCCGCACAGAGAAATGTGCCACATCATAGGCATTAGGCAAAGTCTCAGAGGCCTCAGGGAGCTAATACAAGGGCAGAACAGGTCTGATGCTTTCTTCACCCTCTGGCCTCATCTCAGGAAGTGCTCTATCTCCCTCCTTCCACTTAACCCTCCCCATGCTCTCTGGTCACAGTGGCTTAATATGTGACATGATCCTTCCTGCAACAAGGTAGATCACAGTTCCTGGCACACAATAGGAACTAAACAAATATTCATTAAAGAGAGTAATAATGGAAAAACAGGAAGAGCCCAAGGACACAAAGAAGGGGAGGTATCAGAAAAATATCTGCTAAAGTGGATCTTAAGGCAAGGATAAGATGACCATCTGCAGAGATAGGAGGAGGGCCAAGGATGAAAAACACAGACAGAAAAGCAGGAGGAGTACGATCCATGGCACGTTAAGCCAACATCACAGGTACAACTTATCTAAACATGGGCTATATGAGGACAATAACAGGAGATAGGGCTGAAAGGTACAAAGGAGCAGCATGATGATATTGGTGTTTTAGAAGAAGCCCTTTGCTTGCAGAGAAGATGGATATCAGAAAAGGGGAGGGGGAGGCAAGAAGAGACTAAAAACAAGAAGAGTCAGGTCTGTTGTATGAAGTCCAGATAAGAGAGGATGAAAAGCCTAAACTAGGGAGACAACACAGTGTAGGGGGATAATCCAAAATGTCATTTCTTGGATCTTTGACCGTAGATAAGTCAGTTAATCTTTGTGGGATGAGAATACTTGCTCTCTCTATTTCATGGGGGTAGTTTTGAGTAGCCAACAAAATATAAACCTGAAAGATGAGAAAATATATGTTATTATAGTGGTGGCAGCAGGAAAAATGATGACAGGGGACAACTGAGAAACATGACCATTGCTGTAGATTCAAAATCGACAAATTAGAGTCTTCTCTGACTTTTCTCTTTTTCTCATCATGTCATATAATTATATCATACATAAATACGAAAATGACTTTTAAATTCCCTTCAGATTAAATATAACAGAGGGGTGGGCATTGTGGCACAGAGCTTTAAGCTACCACTTGGGATACCCACATCCCATCCAGAGTGCCTATCCGGCTACTCTGCTTCTATCCAGCTTCTTGCTAGAGCATCTGGGAGGTAACAGACAATGACTCAAGAACTTGAGTTTCTGTCACCCATATGGGAGACCCCGAGGAGGCTCCTGGCTCCTGGCTTTGGATCAGCTCAGCTCTGGCCAGTGTGGCCAACTGGGGAGTGAACCAGCAGATCAATTTCTCTCACTGTCTCTCCCTCTCTCTGTGTCACTCAGCCTTTCAAATAAACAAAAACAATTTGAAAAGTAACAGAAGATGCTTGAGGGGGTGGAATTTAGTAGCTACTCTGCACATAGTATGTTTTCATTCATTGTCTGTACACACACAAAAATACCTCAGGAGAAAAGTATTATTATCCTTTTCTACTTAAGAGAATAACAAGTCTCAGAAAGGGAAAATGAGTTGCCCTGAATTATATAACCAGGAAGTATAGGAAGAGGCATCATTGAGTTTGACTTTATAGAGTCCTTTCTCTTAAGTATTATACCATTAAACAGGGTTGCTATTTTTCCATCAGAGCAATAGTCACTGAGGTTAACATTAGTAATCTTAAGATAGACAAGGGCCGGCGCCGCGGCTCACTAGGCTAATCCTCCGCCTTGTGGCGCCGGCACACCAGGTTCTAGTCCCGGTCGGGGCGCCGGATTCTGTCCCGGTTGCCCCTCTTCCAGGCCAGCTCTCTGCTGTGGCCAGGGAGTGCAGTGGAGGATGGCCCAAGTGCTTGGGCCCTGCACCCCATGGGAGACCAGGAGAAGTACCTGGCTCCTGCCATCAGATCAGTGCGGTGCGCCGGCCAAAGGTGAACCAACGGCAAAGGAAGACCTTTCTCTCTGTCTCTCTCTCTCTCTCTCACTGTCCACTCTGTCTGTTAAAAAAAAAAAGATAGACAAGGAAAATGGAGTTGTAATAGGCCATTAGGAGTAGATCTGCTTACTCATTTGAAGTCATTTATTGATCACCCATGACTTGCTTGGCCACTGCAAGTACAAGGTTGAAGAGAAAACCTAGTTATAAAAGCATCAAGATTTCAACACCATAGGGCAATGTTCCTGAAGAGCCAAGGAAGCATAAGGGAAGGAAGAATTAATTCCTTCTTAGACGTCTAAGACTGTTTCATAAAGACAGTGACATTTGATCTGGGTATTAAGGATTGAGTAGAAGTTCACCAGATAAAGATAGAAATGATGGAAAAGGATATTCCAGGCAGAATATACAGTACATAAAAGAGCAGAGAGTTGTGAAAGAACATAATGTGATTTTGTATGGTGAGAGTATAATATACACTATGAGTTTGGGAAAGAGGAGTGACAGGAAGAAACAATAGAAAGGTGGCTGGGGTCAGATAATGAAAGTTCTTAAATGTGCCACGCCAAGTATATGTATTTTATCCTGAAAGAAACAGGAAACCAACACAAGTTTTAAATCAAGATACACTCTAATTGGCTATATTAGCAATAAAAAAAAACTTTGGTGGTGGTAGTGTAGATATTAGAATGGAGTCAGGAGGCAGAAAAACCAGTTAGGAAGCTATCATTGTATGATGATGAAGCTTTCAAGAGGAGAAAATGAATGGAAAAATTATTCTATAGATTTTTAGTGTGAGCAATGGGACTTAGTGAGAAGGGTAGACATAATGAGAGTTGATTGCTGAAACCGGGTGGATGGCAATGACAATTAACAAAGATTAAAAAAAAGATCTCAGTAGACTGCAATGTCATGGGAAGAACTAGAGAAATAGTTCCGTTTTTGGATATACTGTATTAGGGCCAATAAAAATTTGATGACCACTGGTTTTGTTTGTGTGCTTACATTAAATTCCAGGTACTATTTTAAGTGCTTTGTATACATCAATTCACTGAAATACACATATAAGGGTTTAGTAGGCAATTTGAAATACAGGTTTAGAGCTCAAGGAGATGTCTGGGCTGGACATATAAATTTGATAGTAATCAGTGTATAAGAGGTATAGTCAAAACCAATGAAACAAGAAGGAAATGGATGAAATGCTGTAAAAAGCCACCATTTTAGGACCAGGGAGAGATACAAATTGTGAACTCCATTACAGCAAAGATCATGCCTCACTTGTTCACTACTGTGTCTGTATGACCTCGCACACTACTTAGACAATGGTGGTTGCTCAATAAATATTTGTTGACTGAATAAAATTAAAGAAAAATCAGAAGAATTATAAGAAGAACCAATGAGGCATAGTGTCATGGAAATCAAAGGAAGAAAGGAGGTTTCAGAATGGCTGGAAAATGCCAAATAACACAGTAGAAAAGACAGAAGGAGAACTGCAAAAACCCATTGGGCTTGGTATTTAGGCGGCCCTTAGTAGTTTGAAATAGGGCAATTTTGGTGCGGAGTCAGTTTTAGACTATAATACGTTGAAGCGCAAATGATTGATGAAGAAGAATAGGCAATCCCCAGGAATTTGACAGTAATGTAACTGTGGAGGTTAGACTTACTGGGCAAATGAAACTATTTTTTTGTTTGTTTGCTTATATGTTAGAATTGACTTCAATATTCTTTTCAGAATAAAAAAAAAGAAACCTCAGGAGAGAGATTAATTAAAGAAGGTAAGAGAGTGGATAATTAATTGCTCTTAGCTAATTTTCCCATCATCATTTTCCCATGGGTATGCTTAAGTCAGGTTGTCTATTTACATTTAGTTAGACTTGAAACTAGTTAAAACCCTATGCACTGCCTCATTGAGACATTCAGTCAGCTAAAATGGACTTGGTAATTTAATACAGTCTGCTGCTTTCCTAGTATGTACTTTTTATATGAGTATGTCTTATCATCTATATGGCAAAGAAAAAGTCTATATTCCAAAGATGATGGTGAAATTATGGGATTATTCATATAATTCAGGCAAGCAAAAACCTAGAATGTATTGATAGTTAATAGGTCAACCAGTTTTGTTTTTATCTTAAAGAGGTACTTAAGACAATAGTGCACACTTTGCTTCTGTGGTTTGTAAACTTACAGAAAAATGGCTGTATTTACTAGAGACTTTATACTATGCCTAAAATTCAAAAGACTGTTGATACCAATCGTTAGCACTAATCCCTTCAGCCTGAACAAACTTTAGAAGGAGACAATTTGTTTACTGTAAAAATCAATTGCATAAACTCGTTTTTAGAATCATATTCTTAAATGTATATAAGGAAATACATAGAGTTACAAAGGAAACCAATTATACTGCAATATAATCATCAAAATACAAAATAAAACAAATTTGTAGTATGTTAATACATCTGTTTCTTTAGTAAAATATCAAGTAATAATATATTACTTCCTCCCTCCATTCTTGTCTTAAAATATACTTGTATTTGACCCATCAATAATATAGAAATATTATCATCCATGAATTACCTAATCACCTATTACCTACCTATTAACTAGTCAGTTAGTGATTTACCTGATGGTGTGCTCATATATCTGACAGTATCATCAGTCATCTTAACATATTGTATGTATATATAATCATATACATATATTATATATTGTAATTATTTATAAATAGCTCATACAGGATATATGCTCACAGGGAAAGTAGAATATTATGTAAAAATTCATAGACAATGCCTCAAACAAGGCAAATACTTCTCTTGATATTGAGAGTAGGAAGAAAATTTCTGCAGCTCTAGTTGTCTTATCATGATAGTCATCCTTTGTTGACTTCTATAATGACTAGGAAAATCAGTGGAATAGATCACTTGGGCAAGTTATAACTTTAAAGAAAGAAGTTGGTATTTCTATCAGACCTTGATTGAATGTGTCTGGGCAATTTTACTGATACTTTCTTGCAGAAAGGGCAAGAGATATGTATTCTCCCCTTTCCTTCTTCTCCTACTTAGTGTTTGTCTTTAAGTATATATGCTTGAATGTATTAGAGGCTTTCATGAAAAGTCATTTGGAAAGGGGTAAAGTGGGAAGAAAACAAAAGGACTCTGACTTCTTTGGGATATATTTTATCTTCTAGGTATGTTGCCCTATGATCAGATTTGTATTTTTTTAATCTCTTCTCTAGCACAATGCTAGTATGTCAGATAACACTTAATCATTAAGCATCTTGTCTTTTAAGGAACATAATCACCATTATGAGAATCTGAGAATGCAAACTCCTAGAATGCTGGCAATTATGTTTAAATAAATCTTTACATGCTGTGCCTAGCCTAAGAGAGTCCTTTAAGGTAGTTAGGGTCTTCAAAACTAAAGATGGTTATGGATATTCTGAAATCCTAGGCTCTCTTTCATTCAGATAAATTTGCAGATATGTTACCTGAGTGAAGATCATCACTCCTTTAAAATAAATCTAATGGATGCTCACTTTTTAGTACTGGAATTTAATATGTAGTTTTCCAGTCTTTTATACAGAACTGCTTTGTATGCCCTGAAAAAGTACAAGCTCAAGAGCACCGAAATGACCCTTTCTTTAGATACTTACCAATGTTCTGTTACTGGTAATTTAATTCTCCCAGTGAGGAGACTTTCTCATGGGGAAACATAACATATGTCCTGTCATCAATTTATAATAACAATTTCCATTAATAAATTACATAGAATTCAAATGTTTAAAACCATCTGAATGGTGAAAAAGACTCAAACATATGGGGGATCCAATGGCATCGAGAGTAGAAGATGAGATCAAGCCAACATAGGTAAGAATCTAGTGCAGGCTGTCAAATAATGAAAAGTCACCTTCTGAGGACTTATCTTTTGACTCCCCCCTTTCTCTTTGTCATGTCTCCAGAAACAAAAAAAAATAGCTTTACAATGTAAAAGATATTGTGCATAAGTAAACAACAGTGAAGGAATCAACTCTGAACATAAATGAGGTAAAAAATATTCTCAGAGCATCTCAAATTTTATTTTAGTCTTACCAGGCCAACCACATTGACAATTTTAAAATAATGAAGTAGAGTCCAAAAACTACACATCAAAGCAGTGCTTGATTTTGGAGACTCATTCAACACTTTTAAGGATTAAAAGTTTCACCTGCTAGCAGCTACCATGGATATCAAATGATAAGATGCGATATTTGGGAAGTTCTCAGCTATCCTGAATGATCTGTAGGTATTTTCCCAAAAGTACACTGAATAAGATCAGCCAAAGTCTGAAAACAAAGGTTTTACTGAAGGGTATTCTGCCTGAACATGACATTCTGAAGTGACAAGATTCTTAGACAAATTGTTAACTAATCAGAACCTGGCATTTTCAAGAAACGTAGTACTGAGCCTCAAGGTAACACATAATTAAACTTGTGTGGTGGAGGCATCACATGGAGAAGTATGCAGAGCCCTGGATCAGTATTCCTACTGTCAAAGTCTAGAATTTACTTACATGAGAGCTGATATTGATCTAAGGGGTCACAAGCCTTAGAACTGAAGTTTTCTGGCATTATCTTTTCTTCACAAACCATTTCACTTCATTCTGGTATTTTCTTAAAGACAACATATGTTAGGATCAAGTAATCTATTTTCTTATAAACATATTAGGTGATTCTGTTAGGTTGAATTAAGTATGGCTCTATGAAGACTTTTAAAATACTTGTGTCATCTATGTAGTGAATGACTGAGTATTAAGAGAGGAGGTATTTTAATATACAGTGGTACTCAGCAGTTGAACAACTTCATATTTGAGTTCAAGTGTTGACTAAATTTCTGCCAGCCTAAGTAGCCAGTGCAACTGGAAACTGCAACATCTCTGATTATTCCAGTCACTCCATTAGTTACTCCACGTTTGTGAAATTATCCTAGTAATTCCACTGGAGGTGTCCCTATGTTCTGGAACCCATTAAACTTCTCTTGTCCAGATGTCTAGAGAAATTCCTTTGCCTGCAGTCCTTACATGATTTGATAGATGATAACCTAAAAAGTCTACGACGTGTTCACTTTTAGCATTTTATTCCACTCTAACTACTTTAACTTTCAACTTTCTGATGACGCAGAAAACCAGAAAAAGGGAAGAACATCAGGCAGAAAATGAACACCATCTAGGGATATCACTTCAATCCAGATGTTGTCACCTGGTGCTGTCAAAGGACTCACAAGCAAATACTTAAGTTTAATTCCCAGAAATTTTGCTGCACTTTCAAGTCCCTCTGCTTGTGCTCTCCTCCCACTCCCAAACTTGTGCGCCAGTTTCTGTCGGGTAGACCAGGGGAAATTGCATTTCTTCTGCTTTGAGGATCTATGCAGAGGAAGGCATCAGATGTCAGTCATCTTAAGGTGTCCAGGAAGAGACTCAGAAAGAAATGTGTGCATCTGGTGTCTTCGACTTTTATTTCCCCAACCAGTTACAAAGGAAGCGATGCCTGGGTTCCAGGGGAATTAGCTTGACACCATGCTCTTTCTCTCCAAGAACACCATTAGCTCCCACTAGAAAAGTAGAGTGGTGTGAACTCTGCTTCCCGGTGCAACTGTAACCTCCTAACACAAACACAAGAGGTGGGGATGGAGGGAAGGGTCGAAGGAGGAGGAGGGGAAGGGGTCGGAGGAGGAAGAGACTCACCGCTCCAGCCAGTTCCTCGGTCAGGCACAATGTAGCCAGGAGCAGCCACAACCTGAAACGGGAAGGAGGGTGAGTGATACGGGCTCTCTAAGCTCCGGGATCCTACGTCTGCGGGTAGTTAGCTCCCCGACCCCTTTTGGATGCCTGCTCCCACTTTCACTGCAATGACAGAAGTACAAGTATTGCCCCGGCCTGGCAAAGTAGCCTGAAGTGGAAAAGAGGAGAGTTTAGGGCAGCAACAGCTCACCCAGGGTGCATGCTTTCGGCTCCTCCGGAGCTGGGTCCCGGGAGACTGCTAAACGGCTCTGTGGCTCTGGCTCATCGGGGCTCTGCTGATGCTTGGCGGCTGCTTCCTTACTCAGGACAGGGTAACGGCGCGAAGCGCTGTAGTTCGAAAGAAACTTAACTCAGCTTCCAGATAAGGAAGTGTCCCAAAGGGAAAGAGGCTCCGCTGTGCCCGCTACAACTTGCCGCACTCAGGAGATAGTTCCATGCACCAGGCGAGGAAGGAATGGAGGGGAAAGGGGCGGGGCTGCTTGGTGTCAATCATTCCCCCCCACCTTGGGCAGCGGGTTGTGTGTGTCTCTTTCAGGCCCCTGGAACCACAACAGTCCCAAGCGTCTCCACAGCTTCACGCACAGGCCCCTAGAGACTTATGCACTGAGACTTAAGCAACTACACATCATAGATTGCCATAAACCATTGCTAACTTGCACTTAAACAGACTTAGGCATACTACTACATAAATGGGCCCCGAAGTGTCCCTGCACACATGTCCTAATGCACACAGCCCCTATTTTAATTGATTATACACTAACTTCTTGGGAATGGAGGGAGCTTATCGAGTTTTAAATCTACTCTGAGCTCAGTGGAACCTGAGGATGAATGGGCCCACATGAAATAGCTCTAAATGCTAGAAAGACACTAACGTGGTTAAACTTAGGGACTGAGTTAACAGAAGTGTTCTGAAGAATTCTTTTGCAAATTCCTGCAACACTCTCCAAGAAGTCCATATGAAGTATTTTCTGGATATTTTAGCACTTTCAAAAATCAGAATTATCAAGGTAATGTTTCACACTGCATTACTTGAGAGGCATCATTTCCACTGCCACGGACTCCTCAAAAATATTTCCAATTATGTATTTATGTTAATTCTAAGGATAATTGCACTAAAGTTAATTCCTTTACCTAAATCCTTCTGAAACATAACTACAATGAGTTAATATCTCTTACGTTAGCTCAGTATAGGAGATAAATATTAATTATGACCTTCAAAATAGGTAGATATGAATATATTATAGTATCATTCAACATATAGTAATTTCTGATACCCCTGAATGCCCCCGAAGTTTATATGCATATAGCGCACATAAAGCTGTCATAATTTGTTAATTTTCTTACTTCATTTATAAGCATATACCCATATCTATATATTTCCAGTATTTTCACATCCACTAGTATGTAGAAACTCTCTGTCCTGTAAGCAGTTGGAAGGCAAAGGAGACCAGCAGCCTGGGGAGCAGCGATCAAAATTTGTTTCTAATGATTAACAATAAAAAGCACCGTCCGAGATCCATCCGCTGAAAAAAATAGTCCCAGCTCAGGTTTATTTGTATTTGGGTTGGGGGCGCACACTAGTGAGAGTGGGACTGGGCAGGAAAGAGTAGTATCAAGGGAAGGTGCAAACTTTGAAAAGAAAAGCTTCCTGGTTGTGACTCTTGGTGCTCAGTCAACTGGGTTGGAAGTTTCCCTCCCCCAAATAGCTGAGCGTCACTCCCTCGCAGGTTGCTGGTGGAGTCTAAAGCTGTGGCGGAGTGATACTCAAATTCCCCGGTGCCGGTGGGGAGGGGGCGGTGCGGGGGCAAGAGGGGGAGGAAAGTAGATCTCTACGACTTGAGTGAGGAAAAAGTTTGCAAGTTTCGACCGAAGAGAAAAGTGCTCCCCAGAGACCGGCTTTGGGGAGGGGAGGGGGGAGGGAAGAATAGCTTTTTTTTTTTTTTTTTTTTTTTTCTACTCTTAAAAAGCTTTCTCCTCACCCAAGCCGACCGGCCCAATTGGGACACCCTCGCTGTCCCTCACCGGCTCTAGCTCTCTCGCAATAAAACCTCAAGATTATGTCAGTTGATCAGAGTCAGTCGGGGATTTCGTGCGGGTGCTGAAGGAACTGCGGGAGCCGGAGAAGAATGCAACTGCGTGGAGTCCGCCTGGCTGCCGGCTTGTTCTTACTGGCCCTGAGTCTTTGGGGGCAGCCTGCAGAGGCTGCGGTAAGTCCTCGCCCTCCAACTCCATCACCGCACTCTCCCGCTGAAACCACAGCTCGTCCCTTTAACTTTCCTTTCTCTTCGGCCTGGGTGGGGAATTCAAATTTGCTTTCACTTGCTTGGGAAGAAACATTATTTCCAGCGCTGGTAACTCTAGCCTTCTGAAGTCCAGGGGAGAGTTTTAAGTGTTTAAAAATAGGGCTGCTTGTTTCTCTGCAGCTCGCTCTGTCTAGGGGCAGGAGCGCAGCCGGGGTGGGGGATGCCTGTTAATGGATCACTAGGCTCTGGTGGATATTTAAAACTTTTCCACCCCCCCCCCCCTTTTGCCAGTGTTTCCCTGCCTCTGGTTAACCTTTCGCGACTTGAACCCAGCCCACGCACTCTTTAAACTTTGCCTATAGCTTAATATTTATTTGGGGTCTTCTAAAAGGCCAGCTTCCATCAAAGTGTTAAAGGCCTCATGAAGTTCTTGGCTTTTTGCTCTGTCCTTAAGCAACATGAACCTACCCCCACCTGAGGTCGGAAAAGCCACTGACCTGTTTTCCCCTTCTGACATCCTTCTTACAAATGCGAAGGTAGCATACCAAGAAGAATAAAGCAAAGATACAGGGCCTCAGGCTTCAGATCTTTTGCTGTTTCTTCTCTCTCTCTCTCTCTCTTCAAAGTTTTTGTTTACTTTTTTTTTATACATTCATTGAGGCACCTGAAAAACTTGAGAATTTGCCCACTAACTATTTAAAGGAGACTAATTCTCTTTGTTGAAAAGAGGATGAGCTTTCTGGATGAATGTAGAGTGGGGGAGGATGTGCATGTGAAAAGACAGAGCAAAAAGTTCCAGCCAGATTTAGGAATGTAGAATTAAAACCTCAGTGTATCTCCTGGAAGGTTGGGGTGGGGTAGTCCCATCCACTATCCTCCTGGGAATGAGAGGCAGATGTAAAGGAATGAATGACTTTGTCAGAGAAAATGTTCTCCAACCTGAAGCCCATCATCTTTAATTTCACTTAACCTCTAAGGAATTAACTGTGTTACAAATTATTTCAATGTTACGTTTGAGTGATCATAATGGATTGTTCTTAAAACACTTTCAGATGAGATCATGGCTTAGGCCTTTACATGGTTGAGTGATTGATCGTTTTTTATATGCAGCTGCTATGATACGACGTATTTGGGTCCACTTTTTAAGTTAGTTGTCTAGTTTCTCTATTGCACTCAGCATGCTTCACATCACACTGCCCTCTCTATTCTTCAGAAAGTGTGTACTCAAGATAGGAAAACTTTGATCTTACTCTAAGCACAAGGTAATTGGGATGGCAAATCTGCTGCAAAACCATGCATCTCAAATATTTTAAACCATGCATGTCATCATTTTGCTTCATCAAAGTAGATAACTGATTTAAAATTGCTTTTTTTGATGCACAGCATCTTCATGGAACAAGATTTAGCCAGTCAGTGGGGCTACAGGCCTTTGCATAAAAGTACAATTATGTTCATGAAAATAGTTCATTTGAAAACATCTTCTTGGTGCCTGCTGCCTATGGCAATTGCCCCAGGGACAAATTTTGTGGAAGTTTGATTAAATATTTATCTTATTTTTCTTTTGATGTTGCTATTGATATTGAGCACCAGATGCTAATTATACAGGAATGTATAATACTGTGCATCAATTTATATTAAAATGTATTTATATTAAAATGAAATTTGTTTTTATGATTGACAAAACTTGGGCGCAAGCTTGTGTTTTTGGATTCTTAAAGTAACAACTAGGCATTCGTGAAGTAATTGTTTTTTTCCTTTTCATCATATATAATACTTAAAAGAACTTTTTATATAGTTTTCCTATCACTAGGATTTTGTGCCTCTGTTAAAATAGGGACTTGTTTTTCCTGCTTCACACATCAATACTCTAGTTAGACAAGTGTTTCAATCACCTCAAAAATATGACTGGTATCTGCTCAGCATGCTAGTTCTGGGGATATTGGTGACCTTCACAGTAAAACTGGACGGTAGGGGAGCAGGTTGTTGACAGCGCAGCCAGCTATGGAGCATTAGTTTTATGCATATATTCATGTATGTATATGTCCTATGACTGTAAGAGTGTGTGCATTTTTTCATGTTTGTATTAAGCTTTTGATATCTGATATGAGACTCTATCTTGAGTTAACTGTGATAAATTGGTTAAGATAGCGTCTGCCAGGTTTACTCACTGTAAAATCAGTATTTCTTCCCTTTGCAAAGTGAACAGATCTTGTGAAACCATGCAGGGTGATCTTCTGAGATGGTATAAATACTTTATTTCTCATCATACTTTTGCCCACTAATTTTAGCATGTATTGATGATTCTTGCCAAAATGATTACTATTGTTACATTTGTCAAATGGTGATTTTTGTTTTCTACATTTATTACTTGGTAGAATTCTGTATTAAGGAACTTTCCCTTCTCCATCATTTATGTATTTATGTATTTAGTTTCTAAGCTATTTGTTTATAGCAGTATGGACATAATGAATATTTGTTTTATTCCATGGGTTATTTTTATTGAAATTACCCCAGAATTTGTCCAATAGGAGCTCCTCCAAATTGGCTGCTACATCTTTTCAGTGTATTTCCCATCATTTCTTTTAGCACCTGCTTATTTTCTGGCAACACAGGATATTCTGGGCTTATTTTCTAGTTTCCCTGTCCCAACGTTGGAATCAACCATTTCTCCAAGGAGTTCTGATTTTTTTGAATGGAGAATGGTGTGTATTTAGAAACCAAAACCTAGGTGCTTAGCATGTTCATTGATACTGAGGTGTCATCGCATCTAGGCCTTACAGCAGACAAAATTAAGAAACATGCATATGTATCCAAAGACATATACCTGCTTTTATATCACCTTCCCGCAGTCTCTGTCAAGAGGATATATTAACAAATTCATGAAAAATGGAATTAAAAGATGAATTTATTTTGTGTAAAAATGTTTTGAAATCTGTGCCTCATTTTCCCATATCTGCATGTCCATGAGCTTTTGAACACACATTTGTATATCTTAAAGATCATGAATTCATAGTGATACCTCTAATTCCAGTCCAGTGCCACAGAATAAAGCATACATCTTTGATGTAGTGGGATGTTACTGTTTTCTGGTATCTCTCAAACATGTTTTGTACAGGTCTTTTACATAACCTTTAAGAGATTGGCCTCTGGAGGCAAGTAGGTAAGTAGATGTGTGACCTTCAGCAAAATCATAACATTTGAGCCTAAATTTCTTCATTGGAGAAAGTGGGGCAGGAGTACCTCTCTCACAGCTTGCTTCGATCATAAAATGAAAAAATGTGTAAGATATTCTGAATAGCATTTTACACATCGTAAATGCTTGGTATTTTTTAGATTTTATTGTTTTGCAATATTTTTATTGTTTTTATTATTATTTTTAGATTTTATTATTGTTATTGCAAACTGTTAATGACTTTCCATTTCTTACTACATTAACTCCCAAATACTCTGCCTAATTTTTGAGGTCAATTGTGACCTTTCCCCTCATCCAACTGTAGTTTTCATTACATTTTCCAGTATAATCACTCCATTCTAGCCTTGGTGAGTTCACGTATAATCTTTCGGGCACTGTGGATGTATTATGTTCCTATGTTTTATTACGACCTTATGGATCCAAGCCTTTACCCAATTTCATCATAATGTTTACATTAATTCATTAGATACTTATTCAGCAACTATTAAGTATTAAAGAATTATATTTATGTTCTATTTCTATCTTCATGGAGGGGTACTGTGCACAAAATCATTTTGTGCTAGATACAGGGGATCGAATAGAACAAAGTCTCTGCCTTCATCGAATTTTCATGTCAATGAGAAAAAAGAAAAAGTCCCATGCGACATTCTTTTACTATCATATCGATTGCTGATTGTACCCATCTTTGAAATTTTGTAATATATGTCTTCTCTCAGTTGAGTATCAACATTTGGTCTCACAAGCATTTTGTTTCATGGGATTTTGTCTATTCTTTTAGATTATAGACTATCTGGAGGTAATAACTGTGTCTTTGTTCATTCATTCAACCAATTTACATGTTGATTTTATCTGATAATAAAATAATACATGTTCAATGTTGGAAACTTAGAAAATATAGAAAAGTATAGGGAAGAAAATAAAATACATCCGCAAGTCTATAAATAGTCACAAATAATCCCTCATTGTTTTGGTGTTTTGCTTCCTCTGAATATACTCATATAAAAGTGAGTTAAAATAAGCAATAAGTTGGAACATTCTATATACAGTTTTATAAATTTTCCAGTTATCAAGCATTTTCTCGTGTTACTAAGATTCTTAGTTTTAAAACCTTATTTGAAATTGTTTACATATTATATTTGTACACACCACAATTTATTTACCACTTCATTTTTGTAGAATATATTTTAAAATAGCAGGACTTTTAGTCATTGTAAGAAGTACTTTCATTTCTTTTTGCACATTTTAAAATTATTTTATCATTAGTGTCTCCTTCTTGAGAAATTAGTGAGCTAAAGGGTATCAGTATTTTTTTTAAAGATTTTATTTATTGGAGCTGGCTCTGTGGTGCAGTGGGTTAAAGGCCCGGCCTGCAGCACTGGCATGCCATATGGGCACCGGTTCGAGTCCCGGCTGCTCCACTTCTGATCCAGCTCTCTGCGAATGCACCTGGGAAAGCAGTAGAAAGAAGATGGCCCAAGTGCTTGAGCCCCTGCACCCACGTGAGAGACCCAGAAGAAGCTCCTGGCTTTGGCCTGGCAAAGTCCCAGTTGTTGGTGGCCATTTGGGGAGTGAACCAGCAATGGAAGATCTCTCTGTCTCCCTCTCTCTGTAGTTCTGCCTTTCATCTTTAAAAAAAAAAAACCTTAAAAGAAAGATTTTGTTTATTTATTTGAGAGGTAGAGTTACAGACAGAGAGAGGGAGAGACAGAGATTTTCCATCCTCTACTTCACTCCCCAAAAGGCCACATCAGCCAGAGTTGGGTTGATCAGGAGTCAGGAGCCAGGAGTTTCTTCTGGGTCTCCCACATAGGTGCAGGAGCCCAAGGACTTGGACCATCATTTGCTTTCCCTGGCAATAGCAGAGAGCTGGTTTGGAAGAGGAGCTGTTGGACATGAATTGGTGCCCATATGGGGTGCCAGCGCTTCAGGCAGAGATTTAGCCTACTATTCCACGGTGCTTGCCCCAGCTATCAGTATTTTTTAAGTCTTTGATACATGCAGTAGACCCTGATATTTACCAAGGCCTTATCAAGAGATGAATTATGATAACTTTTTAGAATTGTTATTGTATTATACCCTGTTAGGTAGATAATACAATTTCCATTTTTATATAGAAGGAGTCTGAGGCTCAAGGTCATGCAGTTAATAACTGATTTGGCTCAGGTTCTACAGCTCTGTTCATGAGTTTTCCTTCAGTCCCTATTGCATACATGATAGATAACAGAAAAATAAAATCATGCTGAAAAATTGAATAATTCCCACTTACCTTTTTCTTAACCCCTTTATGTAACTGCTTACTTGATTTGATTTTAAAGATAGGCTCATCACTGGCTCATCTCTCCTAATTCTTTACTATAACTGCCTAGGCTGTTTGTCCTTAAGGACCTAAGTTTGAATTTGTGACCGGTGCGTCTCCCTATTTTTCCCCTGGACAGAAGGTGGAGCCTGCTCTCCATGAATGCCTCTACTGCTGCCCTCTTCCTAGCTGTAACAAAGGTGTAATGTACAAATCCACGGTCATGCCTCCTCTCCCAGGGCAGTTTTGTGAATGTATCTGAAATCAGAGTCCCTTACGCTCTTCTTTCCCGCCTCTATACTAGCCTCTACACTGTAGTTGCCTATTAGGCTTACATTACACACTTAAATGACTATGTCTTTGCCTAGTACTGGTACTGGCCCTCCCTTTCATCTCTCCTTTAGCTATACTCCAGAAACTCCCCCCTATTAATTATTAATCTCTTTTCCTCCTGCATTTCCTCAATAGCCAAATGACTTTGTTGTCTGTTTGCCAGTGTTGCAGCTTGTGCAGTTCAAGTGTATTCCCCTGCAAAATCCCAAACTGTTATACAGTGAGGCTTTTCCAGGTGGCATTTGAATAGCTAAACTTTAAGCTTCTGAATGATAGGGATCTGCTCTTGCCAAATTAACTTTCTAGAATGGTTTTAGCAATTATACTGCTATCAGTGGTGTATATGAATGCCTATGAGACAGTTTTAATAATGTTTTTCCTGTCTGATAACAGTAACTATGAAACTGATGCTCAATAGATTGCCAGTTGGTTGGTTGATTTGGTCCTTATCCTCTAATGGTTTTTTTTAAATGCAATCATTGCATCATCTCACCCCTTTCTGACACTAGTAATGAAGGAATAGCAGTGGTTTTTGAGAAGATATTCTTTCTAATTAAAATTATAAATGAGCCACCATGATACATGGCTAAATCTTTATTATGAAGATTTATTTTTAATAGCGGTAATTCTTGAGGTGTTTTTTTTTTTATTTTAAAGAGATACCTTTAGTGTGATATCTAACACACAAGGTTCCTTTCATTTGAACAAACCAGATTCTCATTTTATGCATCAGTGCTTGAGTTTATTTACCTTCCAAATCTCTCCACATTCAACTGCTCTTTGTTCCTGTAGCAGCTTCTGCTGGCCTTTACTCAAAAGGGTAGTCTGTGATGGCCCTTGCTACTCTGTTAAAGTGGGAACCTAAATCCCTTGTTATTTGCTAATTAAAGATAATCAGCAACACATATGAATTAAACAGGCTTTTTCTAGATTCAATTTTTAACTTTTAAATTTATTTTCTGGAAATTTGCTTATTAACATAGAAAGAATTAAGCACCACTTATGAGCAAGTGCTACTCTAGTTTTTGATAATGGGTAATAAAATAAGGCTGTAAGAGAGTCTAAGGCATTTATAGTCATTTCATAATTTAATCAACAATGAGAGAATTGCTTGATTTGCTTCCAGATTGTCTTGTAGCATCTATGACAGTAATTGAGCAGTAAAGGAGCTCTGTTAGTTTTGGGGGAGAAAGTGTTCTTAATGGGAGAATACTAGTGAAAAGTTGTTTATTGAGTTCTGTATTGATATGACCTGTAGAATGTTGCCTCGTTTAGCAGGGTTCTACTCTGTCCATAACATCACAATCTAATTGAGGTACTAAAGGGTTTTGTGTGACAAATATAGCCATAATAGTGCCTGTTTTTATCAGTCAGGTTGCTTTCTGTTGCAAGTGGGAGGAAAACACTAAGTGGACACTTAAATATTAAGACTTTTTTTACTTCACATAACCAGGTTTGGAGGTAGGTTGTCTCCAAGGTTAATTAATTTAGCCAGTAGAGCCCCAGGTTCTTTCCATTTCCCTGCTCTGGGATACTCTGCCTATCAACTTGCACTTCCAGTGTGTTGTCCTAGTGTCCTTCATTTGTGTAGAATGGCTGCTGTGCTCACAGGGATCACATGCAGACACCACAATACCCAGTCAAAAGAGGGTATGAAGTGTTTGTGTGTATCTCTTTTATTTGAAAGGTTAATCTATTTGAAAAGCAGAGTTAGAGAGAAAGAGATCTTCCATATCCTGGCTCACTCCCCAAATGGCTGCAATAGGATCTGGGTCTCCCACAAGGGTGGGGTGGGGTGGGGGTGGGGAGGAGCCCAAGTACTTGGGGCATCATCTGCTGCTTTCCCAGGCATATTAGCTGGGAGCTGGATTGGAAGCCCAGTGGCCAGAACTCAAACTGGGAAGCCAGCATTGCAAGTGGCAGCTTAACCCACTGTAACATGATGCCAGCCCCATGTATATCCCTTTTAATTGACTATGAAAACTTTCTTAGGAGTCCCATACCTCTGCCTTGAAGGAAAAAAAAAGCCTTTTGCATGGTTAGTTAGAAGTGCATATTCTTATACCAATACATTGGCAAGTAGAATATGACCATAAAAGAAGAGTTAGACTAGTCAGTTACACAACTCTTCCCTGCCAGAGCCCATCACTTCCTGTACAGTTTGGAGGGTGAGAAAAATCTGAATAAAATGAAGAGGTTTTCTCTTTTGGAGGGGTGGGAAAGGCTGAGGGAGAAAGAAACTGCTTCTGCTTTACGATCATGTGACTTTGTCCTCAGGAGCAGTTGATACAAAAGATTTGTAAGAAATGTGTGTATTTATTAAATGTAACATGTATCATATAGGGAAACTAATATTTTATACAGTTGTATGAAAAATATACATGTTAAAGCTGGAGGGACATTAACGATTCTTTTTGTCAGTGTCATCTATGAACCTTTGGAGTTCGCAAGATCCTATCAGGGGAACGTGAGGAATATTTTAAGAATAAGACTGTCTTTAGTCCATTTGGGTTGTTAGAACAAAATGCCTTGGACTAAGTGGATTCTGAACAACAGAAATTTATTTTTCATAATTTTGGAGGCTGGGAAGCCTAAGATCAAGGCAGATTCTCTGGCAAGTGGGGGCTTGATTTCTGGTTCATAGATAGTACCTTCTTGCCGTGTTGCCACATAGTGGAAGGGATGAAGGTCTCCCTGAGGATGCTTTCATAAGGGCCCTAATCCCCCTCATGAGGATGCTGCCCCATAACCCAATCATCTCCAAAAGGTCCCACCTCCTGATACCATCACCTTGCAGATTTAACAGAAGAATTTTTTTTTGGGGGGGGGGACATTCAAGCCCTAGCAACTATGAGTTTCTTTACTTTTAAAAATTGTATTGGCATTGATGGTGGGCAAATCTATTGGTACACTGTACCAAATTTTCCTAGTAGTTGTGTCCACATGCTGAAGGAGGAAAAGCCTGGTTTTGCCTAAGAATGTCCTCAGTGTAGCATTAATTTTTTTAAAAACAATGTATTTATTTATTTGTTTGAAAAGCAGAATTACAGAGAGGGAGAGGGAGAGAGAGAGAGAATCTCCCATCTACTGGTTCACTCCTGAAATGGCCACAAGGGCTAGGCTTGGGCCATGCTGAAGCCAGGAACCAGAAACTCCGTCCTGGTATCCCACGCAGTGCAGGGGCGCAAGTACTTGGGCCATCTTCCACTGCTTTCCCAGGGGCATAAGCCAGGAGCTAGATCAGAAGTGGAAAAGCCGGGACTTGAACTGATCTATGTGATGCCGACATTTCAATTGGGGCTTTAACCAACTGTGCAGAGCCAGCCCTCCTGCCTTAATTTTATTAAGCTAGACTCTGGAGTGTACATCTTTTTTAACATTATGCAAAATGGCATAATGGCAAAATGGAAAGTATGTGCCAAGCACTTCCAGTGGCTGAAGTACAGTAGTTGCTTCTAGGAAAAGTACTTGTGTGATTATTTGAGTTGTGTGAACTAGCTGATTTTTTGTGTGAAACACATTTTTGCTTGAAATAACTGAGACTGAGTGTGATTATTTAGATTTGGGTTTTTGGCAGCCATTTTCTTTAAAATGAGCAAAGTGAGTCTATCACTTGAAGGAAAACTACTGGCAGCATTTGCTACCAATGAAAAATCTGAGCCTTTCAATTAAGAATTAGCATTTTCAAAAGCTGAAATCTGTACAGTGAGCATGACAACTTCCCAAATCTTAGACTTTTCTAATGACGGTTATTATATTCATGTGTATGATTTTTCTTGATAGTATACTATAAATGTGTTAACTTTTGGAAGGTCTGCATATCTCAATGGACAACATTTTCCAAATGACTAATGAATGATGTGAGAAAATCATGTTTAGGTAAAAGATTCATTCAAAGGACAAGATAGAACG
The DNA here is from genome assembly GCF_051225735.1 of Oryctolagus cuniculus. NCBI lineage: Eukaryota > Metazoa > Chordata > Mammalia > Lagomorpha > Leporidae > Oryctolagus > Oryctolagus cuniculus. The sequence continues at coordinate 84,403,567 of NC_142888.1, read as the reverse complement.
ATGAGTTTCAATTAATAATGTACAAAAAATTGATAAAATTTTAGATTCTGCATTGCAACTAACAGTAAGAGTTCACTACTTGTTGAACTTCAGCATAGTATCAAAGAAAGACATCCACAATCATCTGAAGAGGTTGTTAGAATACCCATTTTTCCAACTGTATAGCTTCACGAAGCCAGATTTTCTTTGTATATTTCACCAAAGCAGTATATTGCAACTGAATGAATACAAAGCAAAGAGGTTGGAAAAAAACTGTAAAACAATTCCTCTTTTCATATTTTTTGTTTGAGAAATATACCTAGTTTTCATAAAAGCTATGTTAATGTGTATGGATTTATTGTTACTTTTTTATAAATCAATGATTATATTATATGAACATGGACAGATTTTTCCAATCAGAAGTCATGGGTTGGAATATTATGTAAAATTATCCAGCAATCTGCTGTCTGCACACTTTAGATTCAGTTACATAAAAAGGCTGAAAGTAAAAGGATACAAAAGGTATATTTTACAAAATATAATCAAAAGAGAACTGTCTCTATTTTTCTCAGAAAAAAGTAAAGTTATAAGACAGCTGTTATTAAAAGCAAGGAAGCACATGCTATAAAAGAGTTAACTAGTAGAGAAGTAATAAAATTACAAATATACAATTGACAAAGCCTAATATCCTTGTGATAAAAACATTCAACATACAAACAATATTAGGGAGTGTGCTCTGCCATATAAATGCTATCTACAAAAATAAAACATAGCTAAGATCATATCCAGTGGTGAAACAGCTGAAAAAATTTCTCCTAATAGGATATTTGCTATCACTACTTCTTTTCTTTAATGTTTTAGCAATTTATTTTTGTCTTCATTTATATCTCTGCAGAAAGATAGTTAATATTATATAGTACTACTCTATTCTTTTTTATAACTTTTATTAACAAAAAGAACAGATTTCATATATTACAATTCTAAGAAGTTAATTCTTTTAAATATTACTCAGTTTTAATATATGCTACATATTGATAAATATAAACCACATAAACAAAAGTTCTTGCATTCCCTATAATTTTTTAAAATCCTAGCTCATTACTCTTTTTGTTTAAAAGATTTATTTATTTATTTGAAAGAGTTACACAGAGAAAGAAGGAGAGGCAGAGAGAGAGAGTGGTCTTCCATTCTCTGGTTCACGCCTCAATTGGCTGGGAACTGCAAGGATTCAAAACCAGGAGCCAGGAGCTTCTTCCGGGTCTCCCATGCGGGTGCAGGGGCCCAGGGACTTGGGCCATCTCTACTGCTTTCCCAGGCCATAACAGAAAGCTGGATCGGAAGTGGAGCAGCCGGGACTCGAACCAGCACCAATATGGGATGCTGGTACTGCAGGCAGAAGCTTTACTGGTTATGCCACAGTGCTGGCCCCTCCTCATTGATTTTTAATAAAAGGTTCCTGAGACCAAAAAGTTTGAAACTGCTACTCTACAGAGACCAACTTTATCATTTTACAAGAAAATGAAGTAATTGGTGAAAGATATAGTTAGGTAGTTGCAGAGGTAGAGATGGATGCCATCTTCCCTCTGTTGTATTCCAGACCTTTCTTCAGTGTGCACTCTGGTTTAGGAATCGGTGAGCTGGTAATATTATTTTGTGATTTTATTTATTAAGTTAGATGCTGTTAAAATACCAAGCAAAATGAAGATGCCAAATTGTTCTCATCTTTCCAACCTCTTCAATCCAGTTCTAAGTCAGAAACATTCTTGCTATACAAACCATAGCAGAGGAGATACTAATAAAGACAGCTAAAAATCAGTTGCTTTTAGGTACTAAATTGGAAAATCCACAAAACTGAGGTCCTTGTCTTACATATCTTTGCACTCACCAAAATGTATAGACTGGTTTCTTTTGAGGATACTTCAAAAAGTTGATGAAAATGCAACTAAATACGTTTATTCTAGTGTAAAAGTTTTGGGAATTGATGCATAGTTTTTTGTTTCATAATACATAACTTCGTGGACATTTTGAAGACCACTTGTATGTATGGGTTTAAAAAATTTTTGTACTAAAATAAACTCATCTTTTAGTTCTATTTTTGTGCCCCTTTAAAAAAGATATATTTATTTATCTGAAAGGCAGAGTGACTAAGAGAGAGAGAGAAAGAGAAAGGGGAGGGGACGAGGTCTTCCATCTGCTGATTTACTCTCCAAATGCCTGTCATAGCTAGGTCAAAGCATGGAGTCAGTAACTCCATTGAGTTTACCATGTGGGAGTCAGGAACCCAAGTACTTGGGTCACCATTTGCTGCCTCTCAGACACATAAGCAGGAAGCTGGATTGGAAGTAGAGGAGCCAGGATTTAATCCCAGTTACTCTGTTATGGATGTGGCTATCCCAAGTAGCATTTTAACCTATTTTGCCACAACACCCACCTCTGTGAACCCTTTTGTTTTAAAAGATTTATTTATTATTTGAAAGGCAGAGTTACAGATAGAGAGAAAGGGAGAGAGAGAGAGAGAGAGAGAGAGAGGTCTTCCACCCACTGGTTCACTCCCCAGATGGTTGCAACAGCAGGAGTTGGGCTGATCCAAAGCCAGGAGCTTCTTCCGGGTCTCCCATGCAGATGCAGAGGCCCAAGGAATTGGACCATCTTCTACTGCTTTCCCAGGCCATAGCAGAGAGCTGGATCAGAAGTAGAGCAGCCAGGACTCGAACTGGTGCCCATATAGGATGCTGACCCTGCAGGCAGCAGCTTTACCTACCATGCCACATCGCTGGCCCCACACCTCTATGTATTTTTAAAGGACTTGATAGTTGGTTCTCAATAGTTAGCTATTGGATGAGTGTTCAATTTGGATGAAGAGTAAATTCATATGCATAGCACCAAGAGGCATGGCCTAGAATCAATGGGTTAAATTACAGGAGCTCTCTATATCATGGATCTTTTTAGTGATTAAGCTATTTAGTAATACTAGTGTCTCATTACTAAAAGTCCCTAAATGTAGGGTGAATGTTATTTTGTTAGTGTAGTCCAGCCTTCCATATCTGTAGGTTCTGCATCCACAGATTTAAGCAACTATGGAACAAAAAATACTGTATTTGAAAAAGAAATTTGCATCTGTACTGAACACAAACTGCTTTTTTGCTTATCATTTCCTGAACAATGCAGTACAATTATTTACATACAATTCGCATTTACATTGTATTAGGTATCATAAGAAATTAAGGTTTATAAGAATATGTACAAATCTTACACCATTTTATATAAGAGACTTGAGCATTTGTGGATTTTGGTTTCTGTTAGGGGTATCATAGAACCAGTCTTCCATGGTTGTCAAGAGATGGCTGTAATACCTATGAAATCTCTCTTTTTTTTTAAAGATTTATTTATTTATTTGAAAGTCACAGTTACACAGAGAGAGAAGGAAAGGCAGAGAGAGAGAGAGAGAGAGAGAGAGAGAGAGATCTTCCATTCACTGGTTCACTCCCTAGATGGTTGCAATGGCCAGTGCTGTGCCTATCCGAAGCCAGGAGCCAGGAGCTTCTTCTGGGTCTCCCACGTGGGTGCAGGGGCCCAAAGACTTGGGCCATTTTCTACTGCTTTCTCAGGCCATAGCAGAGAGCTGGATCAGAAATGGAGCTGCTGGGACTCGAACTGGCGTCCATATGGGATGCTGACACTGGAGGTGGTGGCTTTACCAGCTATGCCACTGCGCCAGCCCCTGAAGTCTCTCTTAACTTTAAGATTCTATGGTTATGGTTGCTAGAAGGGATATTCTTATTGAATTCAGATCTGCTTCTATAATCTTAAGACATCACTGAGGTGTATCTCAAATGCCATTAAGTGAATATATTTAGAGTGCACACTTTGGGTTGTGACATGTTAATCTATCACTATATTCCAAATAATGAATATGTAAATTACACTACAAGATTTTCATGCCTTTTTGTAATCTCTGTATTCTTATTCCCATGCTTCATCCCAAGTAACAACTGATCTCTTTTCTAGAGTTTATATATATATATATACACACACACACACACACACACACACACAAAATCATGTGGTACATATACTTCTTTTGTCCTGGCTTCTGTTACTCACTGTAATTATTTTGAGATTCATCAATATTATGATGTGTCTCCATAGTTCAGTATTTTCTTGCTGAGAAGTAATCCATTCAATGACTTTACCACACTTCATTGATAGAGATTTGGGTGGTTTGCAGTTCGTGGTTATTAAGGTAAAGCTGCTATGAACTTTTATTTTGCAATTTTACAATATTTTATTGAGGTGTAATTTGCATAAAATGATATGCACAAAATATAGACCATTTCTATTTATCCTAGAAAGCTCCCTTATGCCCATTTCCTTTCGAATGCCTTTTGTCTGTAGTCGGAAAAAAATTATAAATTCTTAAGGTGCAAAGATATCATTTTTTTTCTTCTAGAATCTTTGTAGCTTCAGATTTTTTTTATTTAGGTCTGTTCTCTTATGTAGATATCCAGTTTTCCCAGCACTGTATATTGAAAAGAAAACTCCTTTAATTAAATTGCCTCGATGACTTTATTGAAAATCAATTGAATGTGTATGTACAGGTCTAAGGTCAGAACTCTATTCTGTTGATCCATTTGTCTATCGTTATGCCAGTAGCACACTGTGTTAATTACTTTGGCATTAAAATTCTTTATGACCTGTATATAAATCTTTTAAATTTGTTCTCCTTCAAGATTGACTTAGGTGTAATATTGGCAATTTATTACACATACATTTCAGATTCATCTTGTCAATTTCTACTAAAACATGTTTTGTGGTTTTTGAACAATTCTATGGATCAATTTGGAAACATTTGTAGTCTTCAAATTATTGGTTGCTTTAAATCCATGAATACTGTAAACTTCCCCATTAAGGTATTCTTAATAACTCCTCCTCAGAGAGTAGTGCACATTATTTGTTAAACTTTTTCCTATACACATAATTATTTCTACTATAAATGATATCATTTTAAAAATTTTATTTTAGATTGCTTCTTGCTAAGTTAGGGGCATATATTTTCTTTTATACTGATCCTTTTACCCTAAGATAGCACTAATTTTTCTTTTTTTAAGATTTTATTTATTTATTTGAGAGGTAGAGTTACAGACAGTGAGAGGGAGAGACAGAGAGAAAGGTCTTCCTTCCATTGGTTCACTCCCTAACTGGCCACGAGGGCTGGAGCTGCACTAATCTGAAGCCAGGAGCCAGGTGTTTCTTCCTGGTCTGCCATGCAGGTGCAGGGGCCCAAGCACTTGGGCCATTTTCCACTGCTTTCCCAGGCCACAGCAGAGAGCTGGATTGGAAGAGGAGCAGCTGGGACTTGAACCAGCACTAGAACCATCCCATATGGGATGCCAGTGCCGCAGGTGGAGGATTAACCAACTGCACCACAGCACCAGCCCAGCCCCTAATTGTTTTTTCTTATGGAACAATTTATATATGATAAACATTTATTGATTTTATGCACATTTCTTTGGTTTTTGAAAGAAGCATACAGCAGCGTAAGTGTAGTCTCTAATCAGGATATAGAACAGCATTACTGAATTTATTAAATAGTTCTAGTAGTTGCATCAGTTATGTTGATTTTCTATGTATACATTCATACCATCTACAAATAGAGCTATATTCTCTCATTTCGAATCCCTACTTTTTGTGCTGGCTTCCTTATTGCACTGACTAGAACCTCAAGTGCAATTTTAATAGCTGAGGTAAGGGATGATATCCATTTTTGGTTCTCTGTCTTTTGAAGAAGATATTCAGTATTTTATTTTAATGTGAACTGTGAACTGTAAGTTTTCTATAGTTAACTACATAATATAGCTTGAGGAAGTCCCTTTTTTTCAAAAAGCAATTAATGTTAAATTTTTATCAAAGATTATTTCATTTAAACAGTCATATTATCAGGAGTTCAGCTGAGCTACTAGTATCTGAGTAGCTGATTAAGACAACAGCCAAAATGAAAATAACAGTGAAGCCTTTAATCACTTACTGTGATTGTATAAACAAGAGGCTAAGCCACAGAAAGTACTAAGGATTACTCTCCCAGCCCAGTTACATTTTCCCCCATGGTAGGATGGATCTGCACAGGCCTGGGAGTGTGGGTCCTCTCTCTGACAAGACAACCCCCAAACAATATGCTTCTGAAATGGGAAGAGGGCAAAGAGTAGGCATGGAAAAGTACCTAGTACTGAGTCAGAGAGTGGAAAAAGAGTGTTTAAATTTTTTCTCCACTTCCTCTGCTGTGAACATTTGAGAAAAAGTACTTCCGGAGACCTATGCTTTTATTTTTCTTGGATAAATATCAAGCGATGGGATTGTTGTGTTGTATCTTGTCTATTTTTAATTTTGCATGAAACTGCCAAACTCTTTTCCAAAGTGATCTTACCATTGTATATTCCACCGATGTATGAAAGTGTAGTTATTCCTCATCCTCACCTGCTTTTGCTACTGTGAGTCTTTTAAACATTTTTTTTTATTTATTTTTATTTGAAAGGCAGAGAGAAAGAGTCACAGACATTATGGTAAGATCTTTAATCCACTGGTTCAGTCTCCAGATACCCACAACAGCCAGGACTGTGCTAGGCCAGAGCCAGGAGCCAGGAACTCAATCTGTATCTCCCATATAGGAGGCAGGAATTCAAATCCTTGAACTGCTATCAACTACCTCCCAGGGTACATACTAGCTGGAAGCTGTAAGTGTAGTGTAATATGGGCACACTAATATGGGATTTGGGTCTCCCATAGGGTGTCTTAAGAGCTGCCCAAGCCTATTTTCACTCTTTAAAAAAACAAGATTTATTTATTTGAAGGTCAAAGTTACACACAGAGAAAGTTAGAGGAAGAGGGAGAGAGAGATGGAGAGAGAATCTTCCACTTGCTGGTTGACTCCCCAAATGGCTGCAACAGCCAGATCTGGGCCAGGGTGAAGACAGGAGCCTGGAACTCCACCTGGGTCTCCCACATGGGTAGTAGGGATCCAAGTACCTGGGCCATCTTCTGTTACTTTCCCGGACACATTAGCAGGGATCTGGATCAGAAGCAGAGCAGCCAGGACTTGAACGTGTACTCACATTTGGATACCAACATCACAAGCAATAGGTTAACCCACTGCGCCAGAACACTGACCCCTTTGATTCTTTTTCATTTTAGCCATTTTTATGTCTGGGTGTTGGGATCTGATTGCAGTTTTCATATAGTCATCTTTTAATTTAGATTAAGTACAATTCACTATTTTGTTGTACTAGTGTCTCAATTGGTTAAAGCATGCCATATTGTAATAAATATTCAGAAAAGTTTTATCACCTCCAAATGTTTTCTCATGCTGTCCCTTTGTAATTAACCTCTACCTACCTGCAGCTTCTGAAAATTGCTTATCTCTTTTCTGTTCCTGTTTTTATGTATTTTATGTAAATTGAGTCATCCAGTATGTAATCTTTTGAATCTAGCATTTTCCTGTTAGCATAATACATTTGAGATTCATCCTGTTGTATACAGCAGTAGATCATTTATTTTTATGTGTTTTCTTATAATTGAATGGTAAGAGCTCTTTATATATTATGGTTATAATATCTTTGATAAAAGCACATTATGTTGGGGCAGCACTATGGCGCAATAGGTTAAAGCCCTGGCCTGAAGCACCTGCATCCCATATGGGCGCCGGTTCTAGTCAGCTGCTCCTCTTCTGATCCAGCTCTCTGCTATGGCCTGGGACAGCAGTAGAGGATGGCCTAAGTCCTTGGGCCCCTGCACCCGCATGGGAGACATGGAAGAAGTTCCTGTCTCCTGACTTTGGATCAGCTCAGCTCCAGCCATTGTGGCCTTTTGGGAAGTGAACCAGCGGATGGAAGACTTCTCTGTCTCTGTCTCTGTCTCTATCTCTCTCTGTAACTCTCTTTAAAATAAATAAAGATAAATCTTTAAAAAGAACACACTATGTTGATATGTTCACCCATTTTTTGACTTTCATTTTTTTAAAAAAAATATTCTATTTATTTGAAAGGCAGAGTTACAAAGAGGGAAAGACAGAGAAAGAAAGATATTCCATCTACTGGTTCATTCCCCAAATGGCAGCAGTGGCCAGGGCTGGGCAAGGCTGAAGCCAGGAGCCAGGAGCTTCATCTGAGTCTCCCACGTGGGTGCAGGCACATCAGCAGGATGCTGGATTGGGATTGCAGTAGCTGGGACTCGAGCTGGTGCCCCAGTGGATGCTGGCATTGCAAGCTGTGGCTTAGCCTGCTATGCTACAAAGCTGACCCCACCCCCTTTTTTTTAACTAAGATTTTCAAATGAATAAATATTTTAACAGTCAGGTATATCACTTTTTTATGATTTAGGCTATCTGTGTACTTATGAGAAATCTTTGACTACCTCAATGTCACCATGTTTGCTTGAAAAATATTTAATTTTTGATACATTTAGTTACCTTGTGTGTGGTGTTTGGTAAGGATACTGGTTCATTTTCTCCCATGTGTTTAACTATTTTTGGCACTATTCATTGAAAATATTACCCTTTCCCATTGAATTACTTTGGCACATTTATTCAAAATAAATTGACCATGTATATGTGTCTCTTTTTTATTTTAATTTGTTCAAGTGATCTATATATCTATCTTTAGGTCAATACCACACTGTGTTCATTACTATATTTGGAAGGGAGGGAGGGAGAGAGAGAGAGAGAAAGAGAAAGATGTTCCATCTTCTGATTCACACCTTAAGTGGCCTCAAAGCTTGGTCTAGACTATGATGAAACTGGGAGTCTGGAACTCCATCTGGGTGTCCCATGTGAGTGGCAGGGGCCCAAGCACTTGAGCCATCTTCCACTGCTTTCCAAGACATATAAGAGAGAGCTGGGTTGGAAGTTGAACAGCCAGGACTCAGACTGGTGCTCATATGTGATGCCAACATCACATCGCAGTCAGCAGCTTAACTTGCTGCCGCATGATTCTGGCCCCCATTACTATGATTTTATGATAAGGCTTGAAATAAGGTCATATTTGCTCATCAAAGTTATTTTTCTTTTTAAGTTTTTAGATCATCTCCTCTTCCTTCTTTAGTTTTTTATGTAAATTTACAGTAAGATTGTCAGTTCATACAAGTAAAACTTCTGGGATTTTATATTGCATTGTGTTTATTTTTTGAGAAAATTGATGTCTTTTTTTAATAAATGGATGATGTAAAGAAATAAAATGAATCAATGGCATATAAATTTTAATTATTACTGACTTCTAATTTCTTTTTTTTTTTTTGCTTTCAAACTTTTATTTAATGAATATAAATTTCCAAAGTACACCTTATGGATTACAATGGCTTCCCCCCCATAACGTCCCTCCCACCCACAACCCTCCCCTTTCCCACTCCCTCTCCCCTTCCATTCACATCAAGATTCATTTTCGTTTCTCTTTATATACAGAAGATCAGTTTAGCATACATTAAGTAAAGATTTCAACAGTTTGCTCCCACACAGAAACATAAAGTGAAAAATACTGTTTGAGTACTAGTTATAGCATTAAATCTCAATGTACAGCACACTAAGGACAAAGATCCTACATGAGGAGTAAGTGCACAGTGACTCCTGTTGTTGACAGAAAATTGATGTCTTAATAGTAATCAATATTCTGATAGATGAACATAATCTGTGTTTCCATTTATTAAAGTCTTTAATTTTTCTTAGCAATATGTTATACCTTTCAGTATGTATGTCTCATGTACCTTATTCAATGTATATTATAATTTTATAAGGTATTGAGTGTTATTTATACTGCTTTTTATTGTCATTTGTTTGTATATAGAAAAATGATTGATTTTTTATATTGACTTGTATACTGTGATCCTGCTAAATTAATTATTTCTAGTAGTTTTTAATGGATTCTTTAGAATTATCTACATACATGATTATGTTTTCTGTGAATTAAGATTGATTTACTTCTTACTTTCTAGACTGCATATTCCTTTTTTCTCTTATTATACTTGTTATGAGTATCAAGAGAAAGCTTAAAGTAAGTATCGAGGAGCCGGTGCTGTGGCACAGCAGGGTAACGCCCTGGCCTGAAGCGCCGGCATCCCATATGGGTGCCAGTTCGAGTCCCGGCTGCTCCTCTTCCGATCCAGCTCTCTGCTATAGCCTGGGAAAGCAGTAGAAGATGGCCCAAGTCCTTGGGCCCCTGCACCCACGTGGGAGACCTGGAAGAAGCTCCTGGCTCCTGGCTTCAGATTGGCACAACTCCGGCCGTTGCGGCCAATTGGGGAGTGAACCATCAGATGGAAGACCTCTCTCTCTCTCTCTCTCTCTCTGCCTCTCCTCTCTCTGTGTAACTCTGACTTTTAAATAAATAAATAAGTATTGAGATCTCAGTCCTTTGCTACCTTTTCCAAGTGTTTGGAAACATTTGTTTCACATGTTTTGTACAGTTTTCTGGTTGTTCATGATGACAGAGAAAGTCCAACATCAATGATTCCAACATAGCCTCCTTTCAGTTTCTTGATATTTGTAAATAGCAATGCTGTGAATATGTTAGAATCTGTCTTTAGTTTCAGACTGTTTCCTTTGAGCAGACTTGTAAAACTGTATATTTCTATCTACATACATATATCTATTTCTACATGTATATTTATACCTATAGTATGAGAACTACTTCAAGAGCAAATGAAGTAACTTATATCATCTGGCAGATGGCCTTTCATTAAATTAATGGAAAATAATGTTTTATGATTAATTTTCTCACACCCAGAATATCCTTTTCATTATATAATAGAGGTAATTCTGATCTTTCCTGTGAGGAAAAGACTGATCATTAACCTAATTTTTATTTCCTGTTACCTTGTATTTCTTTGCTCAACTATCTCATTTCTCATTGATAATGTTGTACAAAACAAGAAATTAAGCCATGTGTAAATATCATATTTGCTCACTGATAAAAGTATTTTAGAAAAAAATACAATTAAGTGTTTTTTTTTTTTTAAATAAAGAAGACTTTCCCTAACTTCACATCCTTTTGACTTAACTTTGTAGGGTAGTGCTTGAACAGCAACCCTGCAGGAAGTAGCCTACATTAATATTTTGAGTTAATTTAGTTTCTGAAAGCTTTCTGAAATATGAAGAATTTATTTCAGCTTCAGTATCCTTTCTGAGTAGTTTTTCTGGTTGGCGATAAACAAACTAATGTGCTGTAGCTCTAAGTTGATGTTTATTTTCATTACTTTGCCTCAAAATAAAAGGGTCAATTTCTTTTACATTATGGTTTTTAAAATTAAGCTGTACATTTTCCTCAGATATGGGTACATTGAAGATTTCTATTGTGTAGCTAAATTCATCTCCCCGGATTATGGATTGCCGCCCCTCCAACGCTTCCCTGAAGATATTTGACATGTATTGGAAGGAGAGAATAATTTATTTTTTCCTGTCAATTTTTATGGTCAGGTGATTTCCTGGGTTTTTAATTTTAAAAATATTGTTTTTACATCAGAGTGAATAAACTCATGTTACAACAGTTTGGTTAATGGTGACTAAATTCCTGCTTAGCTTCTATCAATTCTCAATTCTATTTTCTTGCTTATCTTTTATGACCTATTTAGGCATTTCATTTTTCTCCACAGTTACAGTAAAGACTTCTTTTTGTTATAGCACAAGCTTATTAGACCTTATCACAGCCCTCATGCCTTCATTTGTATATACTGTATAATGGAAAAAAACACAAGCTAATGTAGTAAGTTAGATCAAGTTAGATCAAACAGAAAAAGGTCACCTTTCCTACTAGTAGCAGAAAATGAGGTTCATCTTCAGAGGCTTGGATTTGTTTTCCTGACTGATTTGACTGCTACTTTTAAATTTGCAGATTGACAATATTTATATTAAAACATGCATTTATGGACATCCTATATCATAGTAGATTTTCATATTCATATTTTCATTTTTTTCCACTTCATGATACCCCAACAGGGGAAGGGAGGCATCTATTTTCCTCGATGGCTAACTCTATAATTTGAAATATGTAATATATTAAAAAAAAAAGGGTTCAAAAGCAAGTCTTTCGGACTTCTGTGAGACTAAGTTGCAATTTAATTTCGAAAGATGGAATATTCAGAGAAAAGGGATTAGATTATTGCAGTTTTTTTTTTTTAAAGATTTTATTTATTTACTTGAGAAGTAGAGTTACAGACAGTGAGAGGGGGAGACAGAGAATGGTCTCCCTTCTTTCCCAGGCCATGGCAGAGAGCTGGATTGGAAGACTGGGACTAGAACCCGGCGCCCATATGGGATGCCGGTGCTCACACCGGTGGAGGATTAACCTAGTGCACCACGGCACCAGCCCCCGATTATTACAGTTTATAATCTCTTTCTCTTAGTTTTGTTTACATGCCTACTTTTTAATCTATATTCTAGATTATACTAAAAGTATCTGTAAATATTTTTGTTGGGAAAATAATATAAAAGACTAGAGTGTAGACATAGGTTCTTACTAAATTACAATGACTGGAAATAGGTACTCCTAGGAATGTTAGCTGGGCACCTTTTGCGTAGAATACTCTAGGAGCCAAAGTTTAGTTTTCTTTCCTTACAATTGGCCTTAAAAATGCATCATCAGTCAAGAAATTAATTTTTTATTTTAACATACATCTTCTCCATGGTAATGCTTATTCAAAACTAATGGGATCAAATATGTGGAGGATAATATATTCTAATATAAAATATTGGTGATAACATTGAGTTATTTTTTTCTTTTTTCTTAAGGATTTTCTCAATTATCTACAGTAAATGTCTACTGTTTTTATAGTAAAATGATTTCAAGTATTTAATATAAGTTTAAGATGACATATTTCCATATTTTTTTTTATTTTTTTTTTATCTTTTATTTAATGAATATAAATTTCCAAAGTACGTCTCATGGGTTACAATGGCTTTCCCCCCCATACCGTCCCTCCCACCCACCACCCTCCCCTTTCCCACTCCCTCTCCCCTTCCATTCACATCAAGATTCATTTTCGATTATCTTAGTATACAGAAGATCAGCTTAGTATACCTTAAGTAAGGATTTCAACAGTTTGTTCCCACACAGAAACATAAAGTGAAAAATAATAGATGATTTTTTTTTAAATGATGATGAAATCAGATCAGACCTATTGTCATGTTTAATCCCAGTGAGAGTCAAGTTGGGAATTGATAGTTTCTTTTTTTTTTTTTTTTTTTTTAACAGAAGATCAGTTTAGTGTACATTAAGTAAAGATTTCAATCGTTTGCACCCCCATAGAAACACAAAGTGAAATATACTGTTTGAGTACTCGTTATAGCATTAAGCCTCAGTGTACAGCACATTAAGGACAGAGATCCTACATGAGGAGTAAGTGCACAGTGACTCCTGTTGTTGACTTTACCAATTGACACTCCTGTTTATGGCATCAGTAATCTCCCTATGCACCAGTCATGAGTTTCCAAGGCTATGGAAGGAAGCCCCTTGAGTTCTCCGACTCTTATCTTGTTTAGACAAGGTCATAGTCAAAGTGGAGGTTCTCTCCTCCCTTCAGAGAAAGGCACCTCCCTCTTTGAAGACCTGTTCTTTCCACTGGGATCTCACTCACAGAGATCTTTTTGCCAGAGTGTCTTGGCTTTCCATGCCTGAAATACTCTCATGGGCTTTTCAGCCAGATCCGAGTGCCTTTAGGGCTGATTCTGAGGCCAGAGTGCTATTTAGGACATCTGCCATTCTATGAGTCTGCTGAGTATCTCACTTCCCATGTTGGATCACTCTCCCCTTTATTTATTCTATCGGTTAGTGTTAGCAGATACTAGACTTGTTTATGTGCTCCCTTTGACTCTTAGTCCTTTCATTATGATCAATTGTGAACTGAAATTGATCACTTGGAATAGTGAGATGGCATTGGCACATGCCACCTTGATGGGATTGAATTGGAATCCCCTAGTATGTTTCCAACTCTACCAATTGGGGCAAGTCAGCCTGAGCATGCCCCAAATTATACATCTCTTCCCTCTCTTATTCCCACTTTTATGTTTAACAGGGATCACATTTCAGTTAATTTTCAACACTTAAGAATAACTGTGTGATAATTACAGAATTAAACCAGTCATATTAAGTAGAGCAGACAAAAAAAAAATACTATGAGGGATAATGTATTAAGTTGTCCATTAGCAGTCAGGGCTATGCTGATCAAGTCACCATTTCTCATAGTGTCCATTTCACTTCAGGAGGTTTCCTTTTTGGTGTTCAGTCAGTTGTCACCGATCAGGGAGAACATATGGTATTTGTCCCTTTGGGACTGGCTTACTTCACTCAGCATGATGTGTTCCAGATTCCTCCATTTTGTTGCAAATGACTGGATTTCGTTGTTTCTTACTGCGGTATAGTATTCTGAAGAATACATATCCCATAATTTCTTTATCCAGTCTACCGTTGATGGGCATTTAGGTTGGTTCCAGGTCTTGGCTATTGTGAATTGTGCTGCAATAAACATTAGGGTGCAGACCGCTTTTTTCTTTATCAATTTAAACTCCTTTGGGTAAATTCCAAGGAGTGGGATGGCTGGGTCGAACGGTAGGGTTATATTCAGGTTTCTGAGGAATCTCCAGACTGATTTCCATAGTGGCTTAACCAGTTTGCATTCCCACCAACAGTGGGTTAGTGTCCCTTTTTCCCCACATCCTCGCCAGCATCTGTTGTTGGTAGATTTCTGTATGTGAGCCATTCTAACCGGGGTGAGGTGAAACCTCATTGTGCTTTTGATTTGCATTTCCCTGATTGCTAGTGACCTTGAACATTTTTTCATGTGCCTGTTGGCCATTTGGATTTCCTCTTTTGAAAAATGTCTATTGAAGTCCTTGGCCCATCTCTTAAGTGGGTTGTTGGTTTTGTTTTTGTGGAGTTTCTTGATCTCTTTGTAGATTCTGGTTATTAACCCTTTATCTGTTGCATAGTTTGCAAATATTTTTTCCCATTCTGTCGGTTGTCTCTTCACTCTCCTGACTGTTTCTTTTGCAGTAAAGAAACTTCTCAATTTGATGCAATCCCAATAGTTGATTTTGGCTTTGACTGTCTGTGCCTCCCGGGTCTTTTCCAGAAATTCTTTGCCTGTGCCAATATCTTGAAGGGTTTCTCCAATGTTCTCTAATAACTTAATGGTGTCAGGACGTAGATTTAGGTCTTTAATCCACGTTGAGTGGATTTTTGTGTAAGGTGTAAGGTAGGGGTCTTGCTTCATGCTTCTGCACGTGGAAATCCAGTTTTCCCAGCACCATTTATTGAAGAGACTGTCCTTGCTCCAGGAATTAGTTTTAGATCCTTGATCAAATATAAGTTGGCTGTAGATGTTTGGGTTGATTTCTGGTGTTTCAATTCTGTTCCATTGGTCTATCCATCTGTTTCTGTACCAGTACCATGCTGTTTTGATTACAACTGCCCTGTAGTATGTCCTGAAGTCTGGTATTGTGATGCCTCCGGCTTTGTTTTTGTTGTACAAGATTGCTTTAGCTATTCGAGGTCTCTTGTGCCTCCATATGAATTTCAGCATCATTTTTTCTAGATCTGCGAAGAATGTCCTTGGTATCTTGATTGGGATTGCATTGAATCTATAAATTGCTTTTGGGAGAATGGACATTTTGATGATGTTGATTCTTCCAATCCATGAGCATGGAAGATTTTTCCATTTTTTGGTATCCTCTTCTATTTCTTTCTTTAAGGTTTTGTAATTTTCATCGTAGAGATCTTTAACGTCCTTGGTTAAGTTTATTCCAAGGTATTTGATTGTTTTTGTAGCTATTGTGAATGGGATTGATCTTAGCAGTTCTTTCTCAGTCATGGCATTACTTGTGTATACAAAGGCTGTTGATTTTTGTGCATTGATTTTATATCCTGCCACTTTGCCAAACTCCTCTATGAGTTCCAATAGTCTCTTAGTAGAGTTCTTTGGATCCTCTAAGTACAGAATCATATCGTCTGCAAAGAGGGATAGTTTGACTTCTTCCTTCTTGATTTGTATTCCTTTGATTTCTTTTTCTTGTCTGATGGCTCTGGCTAAAACTTCCAGAACTATGTTAAATAGCAGTGGTGAGAGTGGGCATCCCTGCCTGGTGCCAGATTTCAGTGGAAATGCTTCCAACTTTTCCCCATTCAATAGGATGCTGGCTGTGGGTTTTTTATAAATTGCTTTGATTATATTGAGGAATGTTCCTTCTATACCCAATTTGCTTAGAGTTTTCATCATGAAAGGGTGTTGAATTTTATCAAATGCTTTCTCTGCATCAATTGAGATAATCATATGGTTTTTCTTCTGCAGTCTGTTAATGTGGTGAATCACATTGATTGATTTGCGAATGTTGAACCATCCCTGCATACCAGGGATGAATCCCACTTGGTCTGGGTGGATGATTTTCCTGATGTGTTGTTGTATTCTATTGGCCAGAATTTTATTGAGGATTTTTGCGTCTATGTTCATCAGGGATATTGGTCTGTAATTTTCTTTCAGTGCTGCATCTTTCTCTGGCTTAGGGATTAAGGTGATGCTGGCTTCATAGAAAGAATTTGGGAGGATTCCCTCTTCTTCGATTGTTCTGAATAGTTTGAGAAGAAATGGGATTAGTTCTTCTTTAAATGTCTGGTAGAATTCAGCAGTGAATCCATCTGGTCCTGGGCTTTTCTTTGTTGGGAGGGCCTTTATTACTGTTTCAATTTCTGTTTCAGTTATGGGTCTATTTAGGTTTTCGATGTCTTCATGGTTCAATTTTGGTAGATTGCATGTGTCCAGGAATCTATCCATTTCTGATAGGTTTTCCTGTTTGCTGGCATACAGGTCCTTGTAGTAATTTCTGATGATTCTTTTTATTTCTGTGGTGTCTGTTGTTACGTTTCCTTTTTCATCTCTGATTTTATTGATTTGGGTCTTTTCTCTTCTTTTTTTAGTTAGTTGGGCCAATGGGGTGTCAATTTTGTTTATTTTTTCAAAAAACCAGCTTCTCGCTTGGCTGATTTTTTATAATGTTTTTTTGGATTCAATCCTGTTAATTTCTTCTCTGGTTTTAATTATTTCTCTTCTCCTACTAGATTTGGGTTTGGTTTGCTGCAGTTTTTCTAGGTCCTTGAGGTGCGCTGAAAGCTCATTTATTTGGTACCTTTCCAATTTCTTGATATAGGCACCTATTGCTATAAATTTGCCTCTCAATACTGCTTTTGCTGTATCCCATAAGTTTTGATATGTTGTGTTGTTGTCTTCATTTACTTCCAGAAAGTTTTTGATTTCTCTTTTGATTTCTTGAATGACCCAGTGTTCATTCAGGAGCATGTTGTTCAGTCTCCATGTGTTTGCATACTTTCTGGGGTTTCCTGAGTTGCTAATTTCCAGCTTCATCCCGCTGTGGTCTGAGAAGCTGCATGGTATGATTCTAATTCTTTTAAATTTGCTGAGATTTGCTTTATGTCCTAGTATGTGATCAATCCTAGAGAAGGTTCCATGCGCTGCTGAGAAGAATGTGAAGTCTGTAGATGTAGGGTTGAAAGTTCTGTAGATATCTGTTAGATCCATTTGGGCAATAGTGTCAATTAAATCTGCTGTTTCCTTGTTGATCTTCTGTCCGGATGATCTGTCTATTTCTGAGAGTGGAGTATTGAAGTCCCCCAGTACTATTGTATTGGAATCTAAATCTCCCTTTAAGTCCCTTAACATATCTTTTAAATAGACCGGTGCCCTGTAATTAGGTGCATATACATTTATAATAGTTACATCTTCCTGTTGAATTGAACCCTTAATCATTATATAGTGTCCCTCTTTGTCTCTCTTAACAGTTTTTGTATTAAAGTTTATTTTGTCTGATATTAATATGGCTACACCTGCTTTTTTTTGGTTTCTGTTGGCATGGAATATCTTTTTCCAACCTTTCACTTTCAGTCTGCATGCCTCTTTGTTAGAGAGATGTGTTTCTTGTAGGCAACAAATAGTTGGGTTGTGTTCTGTGAGCCAGTCAGCTAAACGGTGTCTTTTAACTGAAGAATTCAGACCATTAATGTTCAATGTGACAATTGATACGTAGTGACTTTGCCCTGCCATTTTCCCGGAAATATTTTCTAGTATATGCTTTGAGCTTCCCATGCTCTTTTACTGGTAGGTGTTCTTCCTTTCCCTTCTTTCATATTGATGGCCGTGTTTCTGTGTTTCTGAGTGTAGCACATCTTTAAGTATCTTTTGCAGGGCCGGACGAGTGGCCACAAAGTCTTTCAATTTCTGTTTGCTATGAAAGGTCTTTATTTCACCTTCATTCACAAATGAGAGCTTGGCAGGATATAATATTCTGGGCTGGCAATTTTTCTCTCTTAGCACCTGTGCTATGTCTCGCCATTCCCTCCTAGCTTGTAGGGTTTCTGATGAGAAGTCAGCTGTGAGTCTGATTGGAGATCCTCTGAGAGTAATCTGACGTTTCTCTCTTGCACATTTTAGGATCTTTTCTTTATGTTTCACTGTGGTAAGTTTAATTACCACGTGTCGTGGTGAGGATCTCTTTTGGTCATGTTTATTGGGGGTTCTATGAGCTTCCTGTACTAGGATATCTCTGTCCTTCTCCAAACCTGGAAAGTTCTCTGCTAGTATCTCACTAAAAAGGCCTTCCAATCCTTTCTCTCTCTCCATGCCTTCAGGAACTCCTAGAACTCGAATGTTGGTTTTTTTAATAGTATCCTGTAGATTCCCAACAATATTTTTCAGGTTTCTAATTTCCTCTTCTTTTCTTTGGTTTGACTGTATGTTTTCCTGTGCTCTATCTTCTAAGTCCGATATTCTCTCTTCTGCTTCACCCATTCTGTTTTTAAGGCTTTCTAATGTGTTTGTCATTTGATCTATTGAGCTCTTCATTTCATTTTGATTTCTCTTCACTATAACACTTTCCTGTTCTACTAGTTTCTGAGTTTCATTTTGACTCTTCCTTAAAATTTCATTTTCACGAGAAAGATTTTCAATCTTGTCCATTAAGGATTTCTGTAGTTCAAGGATTTGCTTTTGAAAACTTCTAAATGTTCTTATCATAAATTTTTTGAAATCCGTATCTTGCATTTCTTCTATCTCATCATCTTCATACTCTTGGCTTGGGGTGTTTTGCTTATTTGGAGGCATCATAGTGTCATCGTTGATCTTGCTCCCTCTATTTCTGTGTTTGTTACTCGGCATAGTTAATTCTTCTTGCGTCACTGTGCGCTTTTTTTTTTCTTTTTTTTTTTTTTTATACTGTGTCCGTGTTAAGTGGACTGCCTGCTTTTGGAGGAGCCTTGGAGGCTTGAGATGGGTGGGGCCTGAGAGCTCTGCCTGGTTCTTCCAGGTTAAGGGTGTGCAAAGGTGACACCCTCAGGTTATGCGTGGTAAATCTCTCTCTTTTTATTTATTTATTTATTTTATTTATTCAGGGGGTAAGTAACACTGCAGGGCAGGGCTGTGCAGAATTGATGGTATTTAGCTTCCAGTCTTTGGCTCCTCTGGACTCCCACTGGGTTGCCTAGGCTACTGAATTGTAGTGACTCAGTTCCTTAACTCTCCCCCACTGATATGTAAATCCAAAGAGGAGGCCTGCTCTTTGTCTCTTGGGAATTCTTCAAGTCTTGCGGCCTTGTAACCTTTGCAAGGTTAGGGGGAAGAGAAACCCCGAAGCTTTTTTTTTTCCTTCTTTCCGGTAGTGAGTTTGCTGCACTTTCCGGCCCCCCTCTAGATTCTGACCCCCGTTTCCCCACCAATGTCTCGGGTTATTGAGCTCACCTCCCCTTCCAGCGCCGATGTGTGGACTCGGAGCCCTGAGCGTCTCAAGTCTCCCCGCTGTTTTCTGTGTGGCGTGCACTCTCCTTGGAGCACTGTCGCGCAGACCCTGGGGCTTCTGCGGCTGGGTCCCGCGACTTTGCTTCCGTGCGGTGGGCGACCTTGTTCTCCCAGTAGGTTGTCCGATTCACGCCTGCTCCATTCAGAAGGGTTTCCCCTGCAATTTTTGTTTGGTTCTATTTTCTGCGGCTACCGTAACTCCCCTTTTATTAAACTAAATTTTCCCGGACTATCGGTTTGCGCCCTCACTATTCCGCCATCTTGGCTCCCAGCTATTTCCGTATTTTTAAATTTAAAAAGCTTAAAAATGTATTTTGCAGTTGTTTATTCATCATTGTTATTAAAGGAAAACAAAGCTAGAAGAAATTATGGAAAACCAAAGCAGTATTTTATTGTTTGAATAAATGCTTGAGGTATATTTTAGTGTTTTCTACCCTTGCCTTTCTTTAAGTAGAACTTCAGTGGATTTTTAAGTAAAAAAAGCATTTCAGAGACTACCAGGATAAAACGAATGCCAGTAATTATTTTGTCACTTAATGTAATGGAGAAGAGTCATCTTTAATTTGTATGTGCTTTTTTTCATATACAGTGTAATATGGACATTTGTATTCTTTGTATCATTTCCGTACACTGAGTGACAAACAGCTCCCCACCTTTCACTTCACCAGCACTAAACTGAGGGATTTTAGATGCTGAGTCAGCCTTTTCCGCTGATACTTGGAGTGAGCTGTGTAATGAAAATATGAAACCTGTGATTGTATTTTAAGGTCCTGTGAATATATAAAAGTCTTTAGATAAGTTAACACAGAAGTTACTATAAAATACAACTTCCCTCCTGGGGAAAGAATGAAGAATTCTAAACCTTTATGTTTTACTCAAGTGTTTCTGGTTGAATTAGGAATATTCAGTGTTTATCAAATATGTAGCAACTCCGTAATAAACAATTCAAAAAGGTATCTTAATATTCAAGTACTTATAAGTACTATAATTTATTGCAAGGCCTTAATGAAATAAATTTTTACTAGTTTCTTCTGTTTCTTAATATTCATTGCAAATTTGCTGAAGAAAATCCTGTCACCCTCAGTGAATATCTGAGAATTGACTCCATAGCCATACTGAAAGAGGATATATTGTGAGGGGGAGATATGCAAGTGGAAGAAACCAGAATGACATCTCCTGAGGCATATTGTACCCATCCTCTTTTTAAAAATTTATTTATTTATTTATATAAAGGAAAGAGATTTCATGTATTTCATATATGTAGTTTTAAGAACATAAGGATACTTCCTGTCCTTCTTCCCTCCCTTCCTCACTCACACCCTCCCTCCTACTTCCTTTATTATTTTAATTTTTGCAGTGACATAGTTTTAATTTACCTAGGATTCTCTCAGTCATTCCTTTGTCTGGTAGTCAAAGTGTAGTGTGGGAAGTACATTCAACTTCTCTACTTCTGCTTATTGTAGTAATTTATCACAGAAAATTATTAGGAACAGAAGGATCTGGAATTTAGGCTAGACTTTATTACTGGGGTAGAAAGCAAATATTCAGAGAGTTTATCCTGGACATGAAAGGATTAATAATTGAGAAGATGGGATGCTTTAGCATTTTGGTATTATGTAATAGGTAGAACAGGTGCCTTTCTTTATATCCAGTACAAATCCCTGCTGATAGCTGGCTCTAAATTGTAGTATATTAGTAATAGATAGTGTATTATCAAAGTCTAGTGTAATGGTTTATTTTAGAGCATGGACATTAATGTGAATCTTGATTTAACTCTTGACTCTTCTACTTACTGATTAGGCTAGTGTTAACCTAAAGTGTCAGTGCCTGGCACAGAGGAAGTGTTCAATTAATGGTGACTGATGTTTCGTAGGACATGTAGGGTCCTTTTCCACTATAATTTAGTTTGCTGTTAGACCTCATAATTTGGTTTCCTTCTTGATCAGTTTCCTTCATCTCTTGACATTTTACCATAGAGGGGAATGATGTTTTGAAACGTTTTTTTTAGTTTATTATTAGAGATTTTCATTAGATATCATGTCAGTTATATACATTTACCAATGTTGATAAATTAAAAATATTTAATCCCTGCAATACTGTGGTTTCATTAAAAATGAAATGGTCCCAAAAGAGACACGAACACTGAAAACTGGTAGTAGTTGCAAGCAGAAAATTAAAACTAATGTGTAACCAAGAAAGCAGATTTAGCTGCAGCTCAAGAATCATTAAAACTAGTCTTCCCACTTTGATTTCCCGTCAGATCCTTAAGACTTTTAAATTATTAAACCATTTATTTGTTAAGTTAAATATTTATATATTTATAGTATGTATACATATGTCTATGTTCATGTATGTTAAATATATGTTTATTTTATACCATCATTATTTTGGGGGTTCCTTCTCAGCCAAAGGAAATTTAAATAAATACTTTGACTATTTCAGTAAATAAAATATTGCCATTTAGCAAATTTTAGGGAACAAGTGAATAACTTAGCTATTCCAACAATGTTTTCCCTCTGCATTCCTTGGCATACTGAGGGACCTCAATGAAGCGTCCCTCATGGGAGTTGCCTGGGGAAAACTTACTGAAAAAGTCAAGATCCCAATTCTGGATTTCCTCCCATCTGTTTTTTAAATCAACTTTATTGAGGTATGTTTTGCATAAAATAACACCAATTTTAAGTGTACAATATTATGATTTTTGACAAATATGAAGCTCACAACAGTCACAACATTAATAGTTTCATCTTCAGAGAACATTCCCTAATGTCCTTTTCCTAGTAAATTTTGCTCTGTCCCTGTACCCTGGAAACCACTGATCTGCTGTCTGTCACTATGAATATTTATGTGCAAATCATTTTGCACATATGATTTTTCATTTCTTTTGGGTGAATGCAATGGAATAGAATTGCTGGACTATATAAACATGTAGTGTATTTAATCTTACAAGAAACTGGTGAAATACTTGTCAAGAAATTGTCCTATTTTACATTGTCACTAGCAGTATATAGGAACTTTTTCATTGTAGCCATCTTAATGGGAATGAAGTAGTATCTCGTTTTCATTTGCATTTTCTGGATAGTGACCAGATTTTCCTGTGGTTATAGGTCTTTTAGATATCTTTTTTTATGATGTGTCTTCATAAATATTTACCTATTTTTTAAAATTATATTTTTTATTTGTAAGAGATTTTATCTTCAGAATACAAAAATTGTTACATGCATATTATATGTATATATAGTATGTACATGTATTCCCAAAGTATTTTTCTAATATATGGATTTTATCTTCTTTTCCTAACAGGGTATTTCAATTCACAGAATTTTTAAATTTAATGAAGCATAGTTTATCAGTTTTTTTCTTTATCATTATGACTCTTTGCATCATTTATAAGAATACTTTAATTGAAATTTTATATTTCGTCCTTTTGTAAATATTTGACTCTTTCACCTTTTTAAAACAAGCTATATTTATTTATTTATTTGAAATGCAGAGTTAGTGGGGGGAGGATGAGGGAGAGGGAGAGGGAGAGGGAGAGGGAGAGGGAGAGGGAGAGGGAGAGAACTTCCATCCCCTGTTTGACTCCCCAAATGCTTGCAACAGCCAGAGCTGGGTCAAGCTGAAGCTGGGAGATAAGAACTCCATCCTGGTCTCCCTCTGAGTAGCAGAGGCCCTAGCACTTTGGCCCATCATCCACTGCCTTCTGGTGCACATTAGCCACAACCTGAAACAAGCCAAGTAATGAGAACTTGAACCGTAGCACTCTGACATTGAATGCCAGTATCACATGCAGCAAGTAACTGGCTTTGCTACAAAATGGGCCCAGATGCTTTCAGTTTTCATCCATTTATTTTTGTGGGAGGTGTGAGGTAGGGATCCTGATTCAATTTGCTTGTGAGCTTTGAGGTGAAATTCACATAATATAAGTTAGCCATTTAATAGCAGTTCAGTGACAATTAGTACATTTACCAGGTTGTGTGACCACTATCTCCACCTAGTTTCAGAATTTTAATTATTCTAAAATAAAACCTGGTCCAATAGTTTTTCCCCATTCTTCCTTCCACCTTACCCCCTGTCTGTATCAATTTACCTATTCTGGATATTTTTTATAATTGGAATTATATATTATGTGCCCATTAGGTGTGGCTTCTTTCACTTAGCATATTTTCAGAGTTCATCTTTATTTTGCCATGTATCAGTATTTGATTCCGTTTTGTGGCCAAATCATATTGCCTTGTATGGATATACCACATTTTGTTTATTCATCTATTGACAGACATTTGGGCTGTTCTACCTTTTATGTATTGTGAACAATGCTGTTATGAACAGTATGCACTTGTGTTTGCCTTAGTATCTGTGTTTAGCACTTTGGGGCATATACCTAAGAGTGAAATTACTGGGCCATATGGTAGTTGTATCTTTAATTCTTTTTAAAAAGGTTTATTTAATAAATATGACAGAAAGAGAGAGAGAGAGGGCTGGCGCCGCGGCTCACTAGGCTAATCCTCCGCCTGCGGCACTGGCACCTCAGGTTCTAGTCCCGGTTGGGGCACCGGATTCTTTTTTTTATATATATTTTATTTTATTTAATGAACATAAATTTCCAAAGTGCAGCTTATGGATTACAATAGCTTCCCCCCCCCCATAACTTCCCTCCCACCCACAACACTCCCCTCTCCTACTCCCTCTCCCCTTCCATTCACATCAAGATTAATTTTCAATTATCTTTATATACAGAAGATCAATTTAGCATATATTAAATAAAGATTTTAACAGTTTGCACCCACACAGAAACACAAAGTGTAAAATACTATTTGAGTACTAGTTATAGCATTAATTAAACACCTAAGAGTAATTGTGTATTAATTACAGAATTCAACCAATAGTTTTAAGTAGAACATAAAAAATACTAAAAGGGTAAAGTATTAAGTTCTTTTATTTTCTTTTTTTGCTTGTTATATAGTTTTTTTTTATTTAATGTGACTTTACAAAGTGCAACTTTTGTATTATTGTGGCTTCCCCCCCGCAACCTCCCTCCCTCCCGTGGCCCTCCCCTCTCCCACTCCCTCTCCCATCCCACCCTTCATCACGTTTCATTTTCAATTACCTTCATATACTGAAGATCAACTTAGTATATACTAAGCAAGGATTTCAACAGGCTGCACTCACACAACCGCACAAGGTATAGGGTATTGTTCGACTAGTAGTGTTGTTTTTAAGTTTCATAGCAAAACACATTAAGGACAGAGATCCTACGTGGGGAGCATGTACCCAGTGACTCCCGTTGTTGATTTAACAATTGGCACTCTTATTTATGACGTCAACAATCACCCGAGACTCTTGCTATGAGCTGTCTAGGCTATGGAAGCCCCTTGAGTTCACCGACTCTGAACTTGTTTAGTCAAGGCTGTATCACAGTGGAGGTTCCTTCCTCCCTTCAGAGAAAGGCCCCTCTCTCCTTGATGGCCTGTTCCTTCTGCTGGGGTCTTGTTCACCAGGATCTTTCATTTAGATTGTTTTTTTGCCACTGTGTCATGGCTTTCCATGCCTGTGAGACTCTCAGGGACCTTTTAGCCAGATCCGAATGTCCCAAGGGTTGATTCTGAGGCAGGAGTGCTGCCATTCTATGAGTCTGCTGTGTGTCCTGCTTCCCCCGCGGGATCATTCTCTCCCTTTTAATTCTATCCTTTGTTATTTGCTTATACTGGTCTTATTTGTGAAATCTCATCGACACATACCCTATCTTTTTGATCGGTTGTGTATTTATACTTATCACTTTACCAAGTGTGCTGGCATTGGTACCTGCCTCCTTGGTAAGATTGAGTTGAAATCCCTTGGCACATTTCTAGTTCCACCATTGGAGGTAACTCCGAGTGAGCATGTGCCAACCTATATATCTCCTCCCTCTTTTATTCCCACTCCTATGTTTAACAGAGATCACTTTTCTCTTCCAGTCCAGCTCTCTGCTGTGGCCCGGGAGTGCAGTGGAGGATGGCCCAGGTCCTTGGGCCCTGCACCGGCATGGGAGACCAGGAGAAGCACCTGGCTCCTGGCTTCGGATCAGTACGGTGCGCCGGCCACAGCGGCCATTGGAGGGTGAACCAACGGCAAAGGGAGACCTTTCTCTCTGTCTTTCTCTCTCTCACTGTCCACTCTGCCTGTCACATAAGAGAGAGAGAGAGAGAGAGAGAGAGAGAATGAATGAATCAATCTTCCATTCACTGGTACTCTCCTCAAATGGCTGTAATAGATGAGGATGGACCAGGAGCCAGGAACTCTATTCTGATCTCCCACATTGATGCCAGGGACACATGTAACTGTGCTGTCTTCCACTGCTTTCCTGGGTGCATTAGTAGAGAGCTGGATTGGAAGCAGAGCAGTCAGATCTCAAACTGGCACTCAAATATGGGAAGCCAACATTGCAAGTAATGGCTTAAGCCACTGTGCCACAATGCCAGCCTCTGTACATTTAAATTTTGAAGAACTGTCAAACTATTTTCAATGGTGGCTAAACAGTTATATTTCCTTTTTTTTTAAAGGTTTATTTATTTTACTTGAAAGTCAGAGTTACACAAAGGAGAGGCAGAGAGAGAGAAAGAGAGAGAGAGAGAGAGAGAGGTCTTCCATTTGCTGGTTCACTCCCCAATTGGCCGCAATGGTCGGAGCTGCGCTGATCCGAAGCCAGGAGCCAGGAGCCAGGAGCCAGCAGCCAGGAGCCAGGAGCTTCTTCTGGTTCTTCCACATGGGTGCAGGGGCCCAAGGACTTGGGCCATCTTCTACTGTTTTTCCAGGCCATAGTAGAGAGCTGGATGGGAAGTGGAGCAGCTGGGACTTGAACCGGCACCCATATGGGATGCTGGCACTGCAGGCCAGGGTATTAACCCTCTGTGCCACAGTGCCGGCCCCTAAACAGTTACATTTCTATTAGCAATATATAAGCATTCTAGTTTCTCCACACTCTCACCAACCGTTGTTATCATCTATTTTTTCCATGCTAGTTTGCTACAGAGTAGTTCTTCATTGTGGTTTTGATTTGTGTTTTCTTAACAATTAATTATGTTAAGCATTTTTCATGTGCGTAATGTAAATTTGTATATCTTTTTGGAGAAATATCTGTTCAAATCTTTGCTCATTTTTATTTTTAGAGTTTGTATTTATTTGAAACCGTGAGAGTAAGAGCAAGAGTGAGAGCTCCTATCCATTTGTTCATTTCCCAAATGCTCAAAACAGCCAGGGCTGGACCAGGCTGAAGCCAGCAGATGCAAAAAACTGTTCTGGGTCTTCCATGTGGGTATCAGGGAAACAATAACTTGAACCATTACCTGCTGCCTCCCAGGGTACACATTAGTGGGAAGCTAGAATGCAGAATAGAGCCAGGACTTGAACCCAGACACCTAGATATGGGATGTACGCATCCCAAGCTGCTGATTATCCACTGTGCGCAACCCACACCCCTTTGCTCATTTTTAAATTGGGCTATTCGTCTTTTTGTTGTCCAGATGTAAGATCTCTTTATGTATTTTGTATATTAGACAAATAAATAGTTTACAAATACTTTCTCCCATTCTGTAGATTGTCTTTACTTCATGATAATGTTCTTTTATGCACATTTCAAATTTTCATGAAATTAAATTTATTGTCTTGCTTATACTTTACTTGTCGTTGCTAAGAATTCATTGCCAAATTCAAGGTCATGCCTAAATGAAAGATCTCTGTGAGTGAGATCCCAGTGGAAAGAACAGGTAATCAAAGAAGGAGGTACCTTTCTCTGAAGGGAGGAGAGAACTTCCACTTTGACTATGACCTTGTCTAAATATGATCAGAGTCGGTGAACTCAAAAGGCTTTCATAGCCTTGGCAACTCATGACAAGAGCCTAGGGTGATTACTGATGCCATAAACAAGAGTGTCAATTTGTTAAGTCAACAACAGGAGTCACTGTGCACTTCTCATGTAGGATCTCTGTCCTCAGTGTGCTGTACATTGAGATTCAATGCTATAACTAGTACTCAAACAGTATTTTTCACTTTATGTTTCTGTGTGGGAGCAAACTGTTGAAATCTTTACTTCATGCTAAACTGATCTTCTGTATATAAAGAGAATCGAAAATGAATCTTGATGTGAATGGAAGGGGGGGAGAGGGAGTGGGAAAGGGGAGGGTTGCAGGTGGGAGGGAAGATATGGGGGGGGGCATTGTAATCCATAAGCTGTACTTTGGAAATTTATATTCATTAAATAAAAGTTTAAAAAAAATTCAAGGTCATGAAGGTTTACACTGATGTTTTCTTATGAGTTTTATGGTTTCAGTTCTTACGTTTAGATTGCTGATCCATTTTTAAAAAGATTTATTTATTTTATTTGAAAGGCAGAGTTACAGAGAGACAGAGGCAGAGAGAGAGGGGGAGAGATCTTCCATCTGCTGGTTCACTCCCCAATGGCTAAAACAGCTGGAGCTGAGCTGGTCCGAAGCCAGGAGCCAGGACCTTCTTCCAGGTCTCCCACATGGTTGCAGGGGCCTGAGGATTTGGGACTTGCCATTTGGTATTTGTTTTCTATAGGTCTTTTATGTTTTTGTCCTCATTTTCCCTATTAAAAATGTATGTGAGCAAAATTGACATTTTGATATTTGATTATCGTTTATTCCTTGTCTAAACTCTCGATGAAGAGTGATTTTATATTTACTATTTGCCATTGTTTCTGATAAGAAATTGGCTGATAATTTCTTGAGGATCTCTTGCTTGTGACAAGTTCTCTATTGCAGCTTTGAAGATTTGTCTGTGTTGAGACTTTTGATTATAGTGGTCTTCTTGTGAGTCTCTGAGGTTACCCTACTTGGAGTTCACTGAGCTTCTTCAATGTGTAGGTTCATGTCTTTCATTATATTTGGGCAGTCTTCTGTTAGTATTTTTTTTACTTTTTTTTTTTTTCTCGAGCTTTTCTGTCTCTTCTCTTTCTGGGCCTCCCATTAGGTATATGTTTGTCTACTTAATAGTGTTACTCAGATCCCTTAGACTCTGCTCAATTTTTGTTTCTTTTTAAGATTTATTTTATTTACTTGAAAGAGTTACAGAGAGAGGTAGAGAGAGAGAGAGAGAGAGGGGTCTTCCATCCACTGGTTCACT
Source organism: Oryctolagus cuniculus (assembly GCF_051225735.1). NCBI lineage: Eukaryota > Metazoa > Chordata > Mammalia > Lagomorpha > Leporidae > Oryctolagus > Oryctolagus cuniculus. The sequence continues at coordinate 84,374,641 of NC_142888.1, read as the reverse complement.
CTCCAGATGGCCGAAATGGCTGGAGCTGCGCCGATCTGAAGCCAGGAGCTAGGAGCCAGGAGCTTCCTCCGGGTCTCCCACGTGGGTGCAGGGGCCCAAGGACTTGGGCCATCTTCTACTGCTTTCCCAGGCCATAGTAGAGAGCTGGATCGGAAGAGGAACAGCCGGGACTCGAACCGGCACCCATTTGGGATGCTGGCGCTTCAGGCCAGAGCATTAACCTGCTGTGCCACAGCACTGGCCCCAACTCTGCTCAATTTTCTTCATTCTTTTTCTTTTTGCTTGTCACACCATACAATTTTAATTGTCCTGTTATCAAATTTATTGGTTGGTCCTACTGTCAGCTGAAATCCACTGTTGAATTACTGTAGTAAAATTTTCATTTCAAATATTGTCATTTTTATGTCTAGAATTTCTACTTGTTTCCTTTAATAATTTCTGAATCTTTGCATATATTTTCATTTGGTTCATGTATTATTCTTCTCTTTCCCTTTAGTTCTTTCTGCATGTTTTCTTTAGCTCTTTGAGTATATCTAATACAATTCTTTTAATGTCTTTGTCTAGTAAAACCAATGTCTGGATAATCCTCATGGGTGACTTTTTTTTCTTTAAATGGACCATACTTTCCTGCTTCTTTGTATGTTATATAAACAATTGGGCATTTGAATATTTTAATGTGGTAATTGTGGAAATCATATTTTCTTTACCAGAGTTTGTGGTATTATTGAAGACTATATATCTTCATTTGCTTAATTATGTTTCCTGCTTATTTTTGCAAAAACTGTCTCTTATTACGTGTTATGATAAATGAAGTCTGTGCTCATTTAACTTGGGTTCCGATATTGTTTTGAATATCATGAACCAGATAAATTGACATTAACAAAATTGCATCTTGCGCATTAATGGTATATTTATTTTTAGGTCATTTTCATGTTTCTTAGCAAGATCATGTACATTTCAGTGTCCCAGTTTTATCACTACCAATAGTAGCTTTGTGACATTTTGTCAGACTTTTCTTTATGCACAACTATGGTTTCTTTGAAAAGAGACAGTTTTATGTCTCCCTGTCCAATCTGTATGCTTATTTTCTGTTTTCCTGACTTTGATGCCTTGGCAGGGACCTTCAAGACAATTTTTGATAGAAGCAGTGAATGTAATAGTGAGATCTGGCAGCGTTTCCTTGTTTGTGTTATTGGGTGAAAGCATTCTGTCTGTTACCAGTGAATGCTAAGTTAGCTCAGTGATTCTTGATGTGTGGGAGAACTTTGCCTACCAGAGGACAGTTGGCAATATCTGGAGACATTCTTGGTTGGCGCAATTGGAGGCTACTATTGGCATTTAGTGTGTAGACATCAGATTTGCTGTTTAACATTCTGAATACACAAGCATCCACCCACCCAGTTTCTGTGACAGGGAATCATCCAGCCCAAAATGTCAATCGCACAGTTGTGGAGAAACTCTGTATTAACTGTACGTTTTAAGGGATGCCCTTTAGCACATTAAAGAGACTACATTTTATTCCTAGGTTATTGAGAGTTTTAAATTTATGTCACATTTTCTTTCTGCATCTACCGACATTATTTTTTCTCTTTATTCTTTTAATATAGTGGATTACCTTGACTGATTTTAAAGTGTTAAACCAATCTTATTTTCTGAAATGATCTTTATTATCTTCAATATGTGTTTTGAGAATTTTTCTAATATTCTTGAATTATTTGTATGTACATGCTTTTGAAACTTTGATCTGCAGGTCTTTTTCCTTGCCTCTCAGTCTCCTTCTCTATCTCTGTGTATGTCTCTGTTTCTCTTTCTCCATCCCTCATATTCCTTGCTTTCCTTCCTTCCAAACTTTCTTCTTATATTCTCTCTATTTTATGATATCTTTGCCTGGTATTGATAATAACAGCTGTGCTCACATTATATGAATCCCCTGCCTTCTTAAGGGATGCCCCGCCATACATACTTGTGAAGTTTAATCCAGAGAACCTCTTTCTTTCCTTCTTTCTTTCCTTCTTTCTTTCTTTCTTTCTTTCTTTCTTTCTTTCTTTCTTTCTTTCTTTCTTTCTTTTGACAGGCAGAGTGGACAGTGAGAGAGAGAGACAGAGAGAAAGGTCTTCCTTTGCCGTTGGTTCACCCTCCAATGGCCGCCGTGGCTGGCGTGCTGTGGCTGGCGCACCGTGCTGATCCGATGGCAGGAGCCAGGTGCTTCTCCTGGTCTCCCATGGGGTGCAGGGCCCAAGTACTTGGGCCATCCTCTACTGTACTCCCTGGCCACAGCAGAGAGCTGGCCTGGAAGAGGGGCAACCGGGACAGAATCTGGTGCCCTGACCGGGACTAGAACCCGGTGTGCCGGCGCCGCAAGGTGGAGGATTAGCCTAGTGAGCCACAGCGCCGGCCCAGAAAGCCTATTTCTGAGACAAGTATTTAATTAACATGACAGGGAAATAAGAGTGAAGCAATATATCTGAAAGACTATCTATAGGCCCTTAATTGGAATCCTTATATAGGTTGGAAGTCAGGATTTAGAAAGTTTTATTATTTACTAAGCATATTATCTAACATTTCATAATTAAACATATTATGTATAGTAAAACTTTTTTAAGGTTTTTATTTAGTGAATACAAATTTCATAGGTACAGCTTTTAGGGATAAATGTTTCTTCCCCCCATTCCCGCCCTCCCACCCCAACTCCCGTCCCACCTCCCACTCCTTCCTTATTCCATTTTCCATTGAGATTCATTTTTAATTGACTTTATATACAGAAGACCAACTCTATACTAAGTAGAGATTTCAACTGTTTTCACCAACACAGACACACAAAGTATAAAGTACAGTTTGAACACAAGTTTTACTGTTAATTCTCATAGTACACCTCATTAAGGACAGAGCTCCAACATGGGAAGTAAGTACAAGGTGACTCCTATTGTTGATTTAACAATTGACACTTATTTATGACGTCAGTGATCAACTGAGGCTCTTGACATGAGCTGCCAAGGTTATGGAAGCCTTTTGAGTCCACAGACTCTGTAGGTTTTTTGACAAGGTCATATGCAAAGTGGGAGTTCTCTCCTCCCTTTAGAGAAAAGTACATCTTATATAGTAAAACTTATGAATAATCATTTTCAGAGTATACACTATAAGTAGCCTTCCATAGGTGCCTGTCAGTTTTTGCCACTGGATAAGTTTTGGTTACAAACTTAAAACATGAAGCAGCTGTGGGCCTGGGAAAGCTTGTGGTTTAATATTGAAAATTGGTTGGATTCTATGTCATTTCTTATCAATGCAATGTATTTTAACTGCAAGAAAAATAACCTGTAATTGAAGTGAATTTTAATTGCAAAGAACTAATTTTGCAAGTAGGCAGTTTTTAGAATCCATCTTTTGGTATGTTTGGAAATATCAAAAGGCACATTTCAATACTTGATACTAAGACATTTTATTTCTCTAATGCTACCATTAGATAAAAATAATCGTTTCCAATTCCGTGTTGTTCTGATGAATATCAAAATGATATGAGCAGCCAAGACTTATGTATGCAATAAAGAGCTTGACAGTCTATCGTAGTTTATTCCAGGGATGGTCTGAGACTCCGACTACTGTCACAGCTTTCTGACAAATCTTCATGCTTTCAGACCCCATTCTTCCCCCAATTATGCATGCTTCAAAGCATTTGCTTATGTTTTTGGTAATTATCTTGAAGAATAAAAAGTGTGAAAAAAATTTTTTTTTCTAAAATTTCCACTGATCCAGATTATTTATTTTGATTATACCAATGTTAATGTTGAAACTATTCACTAGAAGCTTTTATATCTGAGTTAAAGAAAGTAGAATATAGAGTCTTATAACACAGCTCTCTTTTAGTGTCATCCCTGTCCTCTATCAGTTTATTTTCTTAGCCACAAGTGTAGAAAAAAATAGTCTCTTGACTGTATCTTAATGAAAATTGGATACTAACACATAAAGTATGTTTACTTGCTTTGGGCGAAAACTAAGATCTATTTCTAACAAAGTATTTTAAATTTAATTTTCTGGAATTATCTTTTGCAACCGAGTCAAATCTTGTTCTAAAAAGCTCCATGAGGTTCTTCTGGAAAACTTTGAATATTAGGGAGAAAAGGACTTTTCACATGTGTCTGAATGAGATTTTCAACACAAAGTCCTAGAAGTCGTATTTGAATTATTTTTCCAGATAGCACTTTATGAAATTTTTTTAACTTTTATTTAATGAATATAAATTTCCAAAGTACGATTTATGGATTACAATGGCTTCCCCCCCATACCGTCCCTCCCACCCACAACCCTCCCCTTTCCCACTCCCTCTCCCCTTCCATTCACATCAAGATTCATTTTCGATTATCTTAATATACAGAAGATCAGCTTAGTATACATTAAGTAAGGATTTCAACAGTTTGCTCCCACACAGAAACATAAAGTGAAAAATAATAGATGATTTTTTTTAAATGATGATGAAATCAGATCAGACCTATTGTCATGTTTAATCCCAGGGAGAGTCAAGTTGGGAGTTGATAATTTCTTTTTTTTTTTTTTTTTTTTTTTTTTTTTTTTTTACAGAGGATCAGTTTAGTATACATTAAGTAAAGATTTCAACAGTTTGCACCCCCATAGAAACACAAAGTGAAAGATATTGTTTGAGTACTCGTTATAGCATTAAATCACAATGCACAGCACATTAAGGACAGAGATCCTACATGAGGAGTAAGTGCACAGTGACTCCTGTTGTTGACTTTACCAATTGACACTCCTGTCTATGGCATCAGTAATCTCCCTATGCTCCAGTCATGAGTTTCCAAGGCTATGGAAGCCCTCTGAGTTCTCCGATTCTTATCTTGTTTAGACAAGGTCATAGTCAAAGTAGCACTTTATGAAATTTGACTGGAGGAGAAATATACTTTTCAGAAACTTTTTTCTTTTGAAAAAGCATTATCAAGACAATGAGATGAAGATACATTATTTTGGTACTAATTTGCTTAATTCATTGCTAAATTTTAGATATGAATGAAATATAAAGAGCAGTGATGTTGTTTCCCCATTGGTCTTTCAGGGTCGTTTATAAAAGTGCTAAATATATTTTTGATTATGCCAAGATTCAATCAAAATCATCATTTTGAAAATGCTATCTATTTCTCTTTTCCCTGATATTCCCAAATAGAGAGATTCTAGTCTTTGATCTGCAAGCCTAACAGAAACCTTCCTTTGGAAAGAGTCCATCTCACAGAGAAACAAAATAACTTTTGTGTTTATTATTTAAATCTCCTCAAAATGTGACAAATATTCTGTTAAAGAATTTTCTCATGTTTTTGACAAATTTAATAATGTTGAAATAGTAGACTGGTGAGTGAAATTTTGAAAATGTCAGGTTCTTTGCAAGACAATTGGAGTACTTAGTCCCTTTGTTTATGGAGCTTCCAGTTTTCAGAAAGACATCTAAGTTACTTGAAATCTGATACATTTATTTATTTTAAAGAGAGAATTGGTATTGTGCTTGTTGAATAGTAGTGAAAAGAACAGATGAGACTCCTAGTCTCATTAATATTTTGATTTAGTGGGACCTGCACCATGGCTCACTTGGTTGATCCTCCGCCAGCTCCGGGTTCTAGTCCTGGTTGCTCCTCTTCCAGTCCAGCTCTGCTATGGGCCAGGAAGGCAGTGGAGGGTGGCCCAAGTGCTTGGGCCCCTGCACCTGTGTGGGGGACCAGGAAGAAGCACCTGTCTCCTGGCTTTGGATCGGTATAGCTCCGGCCATGGTGGCCATTTGGGGGGTGAACCAACGGAGGGAAGACCTTTCTCTCTTTCTCTCTCTGACTGTCTAACTCTGTCAAATAAATTAAAAAAAAATAGTAAAAATAAAAAATAAAAAAAAATTTTGATTTAGCAACAGGAACAAATGACTAAGTGCTCTGTGAAGCAGAATTGTAAACTGAAGGCAAGTTTAGGTGGTCTCAGCTTATGCATGTTGCTTTTGTCACTTGGAAATGAACAAAGATGTGAATCTTAAGAACTGGTATTTTCCTTTTTAAAATTTACACTAGAATTTTGGGTTGAGGTCACAATTAAGGTCACCTGACAGGCCTTTAACAATACCATCCTATTTGGTCTGTGACTTAAATGAGAAAGCAGTAGTTGTGTTTTGTTGTATCTCTTTTAAATAATTTTTAAATTTTTGGTTGTGGTAAAAATATGTAAAATAAACTTCATTATCTTAACTATGTTTAAATGTATTGTTCAGTAAAGTATATTTACGTTGTGAAACATCTTATGCTTGAAATTGTAGACAAATAAGTCAACAAATATTATTCATCACTAGATTTCTTACTACTAAAAGTCTCAAAAGAAGATAATTTGATGTTTTGTAAAATCAATTTGAGAATTGACTTTAGAATTGGACAAATCAGTCTGAGAATTTCTCCAAAATTGCTTTGGATAGACATTGAAGGCAGAAATTACTGTGTCTTCTGTTCGTTGTGGAAACCTTCCATGTAGTACATAGAGCTAGAGCTCACCTTTGAAGAATGGTTATGAAATAAAGGAGCTGAGTGGACAGCTAATGTGTTTGGGGAAATTTGAGGAAAAAGCCAAAGAGCTGAAAGAAAATCTGGAACAAGGACTGTGCTTTATTTAATTGGGATTTGTGAGACTAAACTGCCTAACAGGATTTCATGTTTGTTAAAATGGAAAATAATTTTTATCCTTCTGTTGATTATCTCATTCTAATTGGGTTGGAAAACGTTAATATATTAGTGTGGTTTTTTACAAATCTGGTAATACTACTAGCATTAGTTAACTATTTCATTTTACTTGACATTGAACATCTAATTTTCCATGTGTGTTAGTTTCTTAGGGCTGCCCTAAGTACCAGAGACTGAGTGGCTTCAAATAACAGATATTTTTTGTCTTACACAGTTCTGGAGGTTAGAAATCTGGAATCAAGATGTTGTCACAGCTGTTCTGTCTGCTGGCTCCAGGGGAAGATCCTTTCTTTCTCCTTTCTAGCTTCTGGTTGTCACCTACAGTCCTTACAATCCTTGGTTTACAGGTTATAATTTCTGCCTCTCTCATCATGTGGTATTTTTTCTCTGTCTAAATTTCTCTCTTTTTATAAAGACACCAGTCATTGAATTAGGACTCAGCATAATCCAGTTTGATCTCATCTCAACTTTGTTACTTCTGCCAAGACCTTACTTTCATTTAGGATCACATTCTGAGGTTCTGGGGTGACATGGATTTTAGGAACCTACTTTTCAATCCCTTAAATCATACACAAGATAATTTTTTATTTGTACTTTGGAAAATACTTTTGTTTATCTGATCTGTATGTCATATGTAAATAGTTTTAGGGGCTGGCAACGTGGTGTAACAGCTAAAGCCATTGCATGCAGTACTGGCATCCCATTTGGGTACCAGTTCGAGTCCTGGCTGCTCCAGCTTCCTGCTAGCGTGCCTGAGAAAGCAGCAGATGATGACCCAAGTCTTTGGTCCCCTGCCCCCATGTGGGAGAGCCAGAAGTTACTGGCTCCTGGCTTCAGATAGACCTAGCCATTTGTGGAGTGAACCAGTGGATGGAAGACCTCTCTCTGCCTCTGCCTCTTTATAACTCTGCCTTTCAAATAAATAAATAAATCTTTAAAATAATTAAATAAATAGCTTTATGTGTGAATGTTCATATAGACTAAGATTAAAGTAAAATGTACCAAGTTTTTCAGAATAAAAAAGTGAATAACATAACATTTAATATTTTCATCTTGAATTTCTCAGAATAAAGCAAATTATGAAATAAAGTGTTTGAGGGAGGAAGTTTATCATACATTCCTGAAATTTTTGTGCTGCAGTGCATGTGCCAGGCTGAGTAGTAGATAGTCTCCTCCAAGAGCTCACAGTTCTTTTGAGAGAGAAATTACAAGATACCATGATGAACGAAATAGTGCAACTGTGCATAGGCAAAGAAAGAAAACGATTGAATTGAGTTTTAAAGAACACATAGGTTTTACTAGGGAAGTAAACTCTGTGTATGTGTATATGTATGTATGTGGGAGTACAGGGAATGAATGAGTTAACATGATTGGTTCTGAGTGGAAAAATAAGCAAATCAAATGGATTGTTGCACTTATGTGGTATGTTCCACCACCAATAGGCCCAAAATATTGATTTATTGGTTGATTCCAGAATGTTCTTTTCTCTGACCAAATACTCTCTTTTGGAACTGGGAGATATGCTAAAGGTAAAGCTCTCTTAGTATAATATGAAACAGGCATCAGCATGATTAACTACTGATTCATAAAATGGTACCTTTGATTCTTACCCTGACCTAAGGTGTTTGGAACAAAGAAAATCAGCAGTAATATTTTTTTTTCTGGAAGCAAGATGTGCTACCTTGAATTGTTTTCCTTTATTTTTTCTCTTCTCTTTCTCTTTCATTCATTTTGGATTAGGTAATACATTCATTGTAGTTTGAAATTGTTAGAGTTATAAAAGAGAAGACAATTAAAAGCTCCTGCTCTTTCTTTGTGCCCAGACATGCAGTTTTCCCTCTCAGAGGCAAACAGTGTTACTATTTCTTGTTTTTACTTCTAGGAGTACCACATATACCAAAGCCTGGTAGTCACAAATGTGTGCACACATTCTTTTCTTTTCTCTTGTTTGTACACATTATTTCTGCAGTTTGCATTTACTATTAGTACATAATGAGCTGTGACATGATTTGATTATATGGATATGCCATAATTTGTCTAGCCAGTCACCTATTGTAGGATATTTACTTTGTTTCCAATCTTTTGCTATCTCATTTCTGCAATGAATAATCTTATAATAGGTCATTTCAGATGTTTGCTATCTGTAGAGTGAATTTCTAGAAATAGAACTGTGGGTTTGGATGCTATGTGCTTTTGTCATTTTGATAGATATTATCAGAATGTCCTCTATAGAGGTGGTACCGATTTATACTTATGCTAGCATGTATAAAAAGTGTTTATTTCCTCAACTTTCACCAACACATTGTACTATCAAATATGTATCTTTGCTAATATGAGAGGTGAAAATGCTTTATAATTGTGGTTTTAATTTACATTTCTGTTTTGAGTACGGGATGAGCATATTTTCATATACTTAAGACCTGGTGATATTTATAAAAATAATCTTTTTGTGATGGCGGTGTTGCTACTCGACTGATAACCACAATGTCTTTTCTCCTTACGTTATATCTCTGGGAATATCCTTTTACATAGAAAATAAGGATGATTTCAAAAAGCATGTTTAGGTCAAAATAAATTCTAAGCCAGAAACACTATGTGCTTTAAAAATTCATGAGCTTTTTATACTCATTTTACAACTAACATATCATAGTTGTCAGACAAATGAACCAACATCCTGTGGTAATTTTAAATGATTTAAATTGCTCGAGAAATTTAACTCAATGTTTTTGTTGCTTCTTAGTACATATGCTGTTCTTTATAAAAATATTTTCTTCATATAAAGACGATTCAAGAATCATCCTTTACTTAGAACCTTACCAGTGTATTAAACTTTGCACAGAATTATTTAAAATTATGATATGTTTGCATTTGAAATATGTGTTTAGAATTTCCTTTCTCAATACCTAAGCCACATTACAGGAAGGTGAGAAGTTCAATATATATTTAAATGTGTGCGACTGATTCATAAATGGCTCTGGACTTCTTTTGCATACAGAAGAAATTGTTCCCAGAGCTTTGTCTATGGTACTGTAGATTATCTCTGTTATAACACTTATCAAAGTCTGTCATGTATCATCATTCATTATTTATGTGTCTGCCTTTCTTCCTGGATTGTGAACTTCCATAAGATATAATTTGTAATCCTCTTTACATCTGGCTTGGAGCTTTACATATACTCCATACTTAAATGTTTATGGAATTGGATCAAATCACATTTATATTGGGGTTCTGAATTGCTTGCTTGCTTGCTTATTTATTTATTTATTTATTTAATGAGGCATAGGGACAAAGAGATCTCACATATCCTGACTCGCTCTCCAAATGCCTGCAACAGTTAATACCAGGAGTTGAACACTCAATATAGGTGTCCTATGTGGGTGGCAGCAGCACAACTGCTTGAGCCAACACCCCTACCTCCCAGAGTTCACATTAGCGGGAACCTAGAATCAAGAGCTAGAACTAGTATCAAATGCCAATATGGGATTCAGATAGCTCAACCCATGTCTTAATTAGCCTAAATGCCCAACATTGAGTTTTCACTTTTTAAAAATTAATTTATTATTTATTTGAAAGGCAGAGTTACACAGAAGGAGGGAAAGGTAGAGACAGAGCGAAAGAAAATCCACTCTCGCAAAATGGCTGCAATGGTCGGGTCCAGGGCAGACTGAAGCCAGGAGCCTGAAATTCCATGTGGGTGTCAGGGATCCAAGATCTTAGGTCATCTTCTGCTGCCTTCTTGGGTGCATTAGCAGGGAACTGGATTGGAAGTAAAACACCCGGGACTTGAACTTGCATCCATATAGGATGCTGGCATTACAGGTGGTGGCTTAACCTGCTGCACACCAACATTGGCCTTGAGGGTGCATTTAAAAAAGTTATTCTGGCATGTTATTTAACTTTATTTTTTATAAAGTCTTTTTCTAATATTATGCAAGTTTACTTTGTGCTAATATTATTGGAAGAAAAATTATTTGAAATCATCTCTAACAATAGCAATGAAGAGATAGATTTTTTATTGTATTTATTTCTTTGATGTTCATCATCTTTTCCATCAAATCCCTGCTTCAATTCTAGACATAGGCAGTTCTGAATATTTAGTAGGCAATACTGGGTTGATTGGATACTTTGATAAGGGATATTATTTCATCTCATTAGGATTCCCAATTTATGTAGGCAATTTGAAATGTGCAGTTGAAGTTCTGGTCATTGCTAATATTAAGTAATTAAGAATATTCTATGACAGAATGAACTTTTTCAAATGACTAGTGTTTTTTTTTTTTAATTCAGATTGTTATGGTTTCACATGCAGTTCTAAAAATGAGATTTTTGCCAAGATAACAAGTGTGGTAAGGATGTGGGGAAAAAGGAAATTCTCCCACATGATTGGTAAAAATGTAAATTAGATAGCCATTGTGGAAAGCAGTATGCAGTTTCCTCAAAAGTGAAAAATACATATTTGTATGATCCAGCAACCTAACTACTGGGCTTACATCCAAGAGAAATGAAATCAGTCTGTTGAAGAGACATCTGCACTCTGGTGTAAAATGTAACACTATTCACTGTAGTTTAAAAATGGAAAGAACCTAACCATCCACCCATGAATGGATAAAGAAAATGGGGTATATATACACAATGGAATATTAGCCATAAAAGTATGAAATTTTATCATTTGCAGCAAGAATTGAACTGGAGGTCATTATGTTAAGTGAAATTAAAACAAGCATAGAAAGGGAAGTACCACACGATATCACTCATAGAATGATATAACTTACAGAATTTAAAAGTATAATGATGGGGGCCGGTGCTGTGGCGCAGTGGGTTAAAACCCTGGCCTGGGGCACGAGCATCCCATATGGGCGCCGGTTTTAATCCTGGCTGCTCCTCTTCCAATCCAGCTCTCTGCTGTGGCCTGGGATAGCAGTGGAAGATGGCCCAAGTTCTTGGGCCCCTGCGCCCGCGTAGGAGACCAGAAGAAGCTCCTGGCTCCTGGCTTCAGATTGGTGCAGCTCCAGCCATTGCGGCCATCTGGGGAGTGAACCAGCAGATGGAAAACCTCTCTCTCTCTGTCTCTACCTTTCTCTGTAACTCTTTCAAATAAATAAAATATATCTTTTTTAAAAAAAGTATAATGATGGCTTTTAGATGCTGGGGAGAGATAAGGATAAGGAAGATGGGGAAAGGTTGATTAAGTGAATACTAATATTTTTTTTGACAGGCAGAGTGGACAGTGAGAGAGAGAGAGACAGAGAGAAAGGTCTTCCTTTGCCGTTGGTTCACCCTCCAATGGCTGCCACGGCCGGCGCGCTGCGGCTGGCGCACCGTGCTGATCCGATGGCAGGAGCCAGGTACTTCTCCTGGTCTCCCATGGGGTGCAGGACCCAAGCACTTGGGCCATCCTCCACTGCACTCCCTGGCCACAGCAGAGAGCTGGCCTGGAAGAGGGGCAACCGGGACAGAATCCGGTGCCCCAACCAGGACTAGAACCCGGTGTGCCGGCGCCGCAAGGCGGAGGATTAGCCTAGTGAGCTGCGGCGCCGGCCTGAATACTAATATTTTTAAATATTTTACCAGCTTTACCTTTATTCATCTGTGTATGTATGTTTTAGTTCTACAAATTTTATCATTATATATATATATATATATATTCATGTATTCATCAACAAAGTTAAAATGCTAAGCAGGTCAACACCATATGGGTCCCTGTATTTCCCATTTATGATTCCCCACCACTAGCATCCTAACCCATTGCAACCACTAATCTGTTCTCTAATTCTAAAACATCATGTAGAAAACTTACACAAATAGAAAAATACGTTATATAACATTGTATGGTTAGACTTTTATCAGCATAGTTCCTGAAATTTCATCTAGGTTCTTATATTAATATTTTGTTCTTTTTTTACTGCTGAGTAATATAGCATGAAATTTGTATACCACAGTTTTTTAAATCATTTACACATTAAGGAGAATAAGGGCTGATTCCAATTTTGGGGTGTTTGAAAGAAAGGTGCTATGGATACTTCTATATGTAGGTTTTTTTGTAAACATATATTTTTCTTTTTTAAAAGGATTTATTTTTATTTATTTGAAAGGTAGAACTATACACAGAGAGAAGGAGAGTTAGAGAGAGAGAGAGAGAGAGAGAGCGAGCGAACTAGCTTTCATCTGCTGGCTCATTCCACAAATGTCCTCAATGGCCAGGGCTGGGCCAGGCTGATGCCAGGAGTCAGGAGCTTCATCCGGGTCTCCTGGGTGCAGGAGCCCAAACACTTGGGCCATCCTCTGCTGCTTTCCCCAGGCCCATTAGCAGGGAGTTAGATCAGAAGCAGAGCAGGGGCTGGCGCCATGGCTCATTTGTGGCACCGGCATCCCATATAGGCGCCGGGTTCTAGTCCTGGTTGTTCCTCTTCCAGTCCAGCTCTCTGCTGTGGTCCGGGAGGGTAGTGGAGGATGGCCCAAGTGCTTGGGCTCCTTCACCCATGTGGGAGACCAGGAAGAAGCACCTGGCTCCTGACTTTGGATCGGCACAGCGCTGGCCGTAGCAGCCATTTGGGGAGTGAACCAATGGAAGGAAGACCTTTCTCTCTGTCTCTCTCTCTCTCACTGTCTATATCTCTACCTGTCAAATAAAAAAAAAAAGAAGCAGAGCAGCCAGGACTATGAACTGGCATCCATATGGTATGCCAACATTGCAGGCAGCAGCTTAACCTGTTGTGCTACAATGCCAGCCCCTTATATTTTCATTTCTTTAAATGACCGTGGTGCAATTGCTGGGCTGCATAGTAGTGTCATGTTCAATTTATAAGAAACTGCCAAATTATATCACAGAGTAATATTTCCATCACGATGGAGTGTTGTAGTCTTGAAATAATACGTGAGTGATCCAGTTTTTTCTCTCATCACCATTTGTTATTGTCTTTACTTGTTTTAAATTTGATTGATTGATTGATGTATTCCAGAGACAGAGAAGCAGAAAGAGCTCCAATCTACTGGTTTACTCCCTAAATGTCCACAGTGGCTGGAGGCGGGCCAACCTGTGAATGTAATCCAGGTCTTTCACAAGAGTAGCAGGGACTCAAGTACTGGAGCCATCACCTGCTGCCTTCTAGAGCCTGCACTATTAGGAAGATGGAATTGGAAGCAAAGCTAATACTTGAGCCAGGGATTCGAATTCTAATACTGGATATGGGCATCCCAACTGGTGTCTTAACCATTAGACCAAATCTCCCCCTCTCCCCATGGCTGTCTATTGTCTTAGCCAATCTTTATATGTGGTTTGCAGCATAGCTATCACTATGTGGTTTTGATTTGTCGTTTCCTAGTGGCTAATCATGTTGAGCACCTTCTGATGTGCTGTTTGCCAGCTATGTATCTTAAGTGAGATGGCTCTTCATATCTTTTGGTCCATTTTCTAATTGGATTATTTGTTGTTTTTACTACTGAGTTTTCAGAGGTCTTTATATATTCTAAATACTAGTAACTTTGTCAGATATGTGTTTTGCAGACATTTCTCCCCATTTGTAGTCTGCCTTTTCATCTTTGAAAGGAGGTCTTTTGCAGAGCATAAGATTTTACAATTTATAAAGTGCAATTTATCAGTATTTCTTTTTACTGATTTTGCTGTTGGTGTCAAATCTAAAAACTCTTCATTTAGCCCTAGGTATGAAGGTTTTCTAATATATATTTTTTTAAAAATTACTTTTTTTTACATTTAAGTCTGTGATCCATTTTAGATTAGGTTTTATAAAAGGTTTCATATTAAAAGTCAATCTTTATGCTCACGGATGTCCAATTGTTCCAGCACCTTTTGTTGAAAAGGCTACTCTTTCTTCTTTGAAGTGATTTTGTCCCTTTGTTAAAGTCACTTGGCTTTATTTATGTAGATATAGTTCTGGCTTCTGTATTCCATTGATCTGTGTGTCTGTCCTTCTACCAGTAATGCATTGTCTTGATTACTGTGTCTGTGCTATAATCCTTAAGATGAGGCAGATTGATTCCTCCTATTTTCTTCTCTCTCAAGACAGTTTTATGTACTTTAGGGCCTGTGCCCTATATAAATTTAAAAATTTCCATATAAATTTTAAAATTGGCTTGTTTGTGTCTATAAAACCTTTCCTAGAATTTTGATAGGAGTTGGATTAAGCATACACATCAACTTGTAGAGAATTGGCATCTCTACAAATTGAGTCTTACAAGCCATGAGCATACTATGCTATTTCACCATTCAGACTGTTTTATCCAGAATAATATTTAGTGTGTTTTCCTTGTTTTAGTTTCAGATGAGAATACATGTATGAATCTGGATTTCAACTGTTACAGGCTTATGGAGAACAATTAAGTTCATTCATTTATGTTCATTAATTCATTAATGGTACAGATGTATTTATGTTGCCCCATTGGAATTAATAGATGACTTTAATTTTTTACATTTTTATATTTTTTGTGGTGTACAGTACAATACTGAAATACATGTACGTAGTGTGTATAATGATCAAATCAGGGTAATTATAATTTATATTTCCTAAAACTTTTGTTTTTAAAATTTTCAAACACTAAATAGTTTAGATATATATATATAATTGAAATATAAGTTGATATTTTAACATGTGTATAATGTATGCTGACAAGTCAGGGCAATTAGCATTTCTATCCAATCATTTCTTGATGGTTAGAGCTTTCAATATCCTCTCTTCTAGTTATTTATAGAATGAATAATAGATTATTGTGAACAAGTCACCCTACTGTGTTGTACAATACTAGAACTTATTTCTTCCATACAACTGTATCTTGGTAACTGTTATATAGCCTCTCTATCACCTTTTACACATACACTCACACACTTCTAAATCTCTAGTAATTATTATTCTAGGTTCAGATGGATTTCTTAAAGCTTCTACATATGAGAGAGGAAATGTAGTATTTGTCTTTCTATGTCTAACTTACTTAACATAATGTCCTCTAGTTACATCCATTTTGCTGCAAATAATAATATTCTTTCTATGATTGAATAATATTCCATTTTGTAAATTACCACATTTTTTATTCATTCATCTGTTAATGGGCATCTAGGTTGAATCCATACCTCAGCTGCTGGGAATAGTACCTGCTGCAAATATACGGGCATACAGCTATCCCTTTCATGTTGATTCCACTTCCTTTCCATAT
Organism: Oryctolagus cuniculus; assembly: GCF_051225735.1. Lineage (NCBI taxonomy): Eukaryota > Metazoa > Chordata > Mammalia > Lagomorpha > Leporidae > Oryctolagus > Oryctolagus cuniculus. Next base: position 84,358,769 of record NC_142888.1, on the reverse strand, counting down.
GTACCCAGAAATGGAATAGCTTGGCCCTATGTAGATCTACGTTCAGTTTTTTGAGGAACATCTGTAGTGTTCTCCATTATGGCTGTACTAACTTACATTCCTATCAGTTGTGTATAAGAGTTCCCTTTTTTCCACATCCTTGCCAGCATTTGCTTTTTTGTTTTTTATATATATAAAATATATATATACATAATAAATATATTTTATATATTAGTCATTCTAATTGAGTGAGATGATATCTCGACTGTGATATTGACTTGCTTTTCCCTGATGGCTAATGATGTTGGGCATTTTTTCATAAATTTATTGACCATTTGAATTTCTTCTTTTGAGAAGTGTCCATTCATACTGTTTGTGCATTTTTAATTTTGTTATTAACTTTTTTGCATTCCTTATATATTCCAGGTATTAATCCTTTCTCAGATGATTGCTTTATAAAAATGTTTTCCCATTCTGTAGGTTGCTTTTTCACTTTGTTGATTTTGTTTTTTTTGGTTATGCACAGGCTTCTTGGTTTAACAACATACCATTTGTGTAGCTATGCCAGCATCCTGTATGGGCACTGGTTTGAGTCCCAGCTGATCCACTTCCCATTGAGCTCCCTGCTAATGTGCCTGGAAAGCAGAGGATGATGGCTAAAGTGCTTAGGTCCCTGCACCTGAAAGAAGCTCCTGGCTCCTGCTTTCAGCCTGGCCAAGCCCTAGCAATTGAGGCCATTTGGGGAGTGAACCAGATGGACAATCTCTGTCTCTGTCTGTCTCTCAGACTGTGCCTTTCAAATAAATAAATAATAAATAAAATATTTATTTCCATTTTATTTGAGAGGAAGAGAGACAGAAACACATATATAGAGAGATTTTCCAGTTGCTGGTTCACTCCCCAAATGTCTGTAACAGCCAGAGCTGGACCAGTCTGAAGCCAGGAACCTGGAATTCCATCTGAATCTCATATGGGTAACAGGAGTCCAAGCACTTGAGCCTTCATCTGCTTGTTTCCCATGGTGTGCATTGGCAGAAATCTTGATTTAAAATGAATTAGTCCAAACTCAGACCAGTCACTCTGATATGGAATATGCATGTCCCAAAGAGGAACTCAATAGCTGCACTAAACACCTGCCCCTAGTTTTTGCTTTTGTGGTCTGTGCTTTTGATGTCTTATGCAAAAAATCAATGCCTATTACCAATGTCTTAATATTTTATGTTTATGATATTAATACTGATTTTAAAGTTGTAATACCATAAATACATGTTGTAGAATGAACATTCATGTCACCCCCAAATGAATGGGTTTACGCCTAATTCCCAATGTAATGGTAATTGGAGATTGAACCATTGGAGGTCATTGTAGTCTATAAAAGGGATTTTAAATAGTTTTCTCCCTCTTCCTCCATATGAGTACAGAACAAACAGATGTCTTAGGTCATGTGGCATAAAGTATGATGGCCTACATGCAGGGATTGTGGGCAAGATGATTTCACTTGGAAAAGATTTTTGGTTAGTTGTTTGTTATGTACAAAAACAAAGAGTGGTTTCTGAAAACATTTGTCATTCAAGTAGGCTTATTTAGGTCTAAAAACTAGTTTTTATTAAAAAATATTTTCCTTGCATTATGGTTGACTGGAATGCAGTGTTGATCCAGATTTTTCTTAGTTCTTGGTTTTAGAAAGCTGCTGGTAATCTTTGCATTGTACATCTTATTTTTCTGAAAAATGGACAAAATGTTTTCATCTCACAATATTTGTGTATCCTGTATAAATATAGTAAAGTATCAATCACTTGGGAACTAGTTACCTCTTGTTTGTTATCCAGTTTGAACCTCATTGGCTTATGGAGATAACTAATTGGCTTGATTTTTGAGAGGAGTTGAATTGTTTCAAAAATTGATAGGAGTTAAGTGTACACATGAATTTGTAGAGAATTGATACATATTCAAGCCTGCTACAACATATGGATGAAGTGAGCCAACTACACAAATGCTGATATATGAACCCTATGTATAAAAATGTTGTTATAAACCAAGCTAACAGACAAATAAAATAATGGTGCATCTATTTTTAGAAATTTAAATTTATGATGATCCAGAATGTCAAGTTGAGACTTAGAACTCTACTTTTCTCAGAGTTTAACACTGGAACGTAAGTGTACTGGGAAAGCTAGCTTTTATCCTTTGGGTGACCCCTTCTCTTTCTAATCATGGTTCTGTTTTGCATCATATGGGGACTTTTTCTGATGTATTCTAAACTGTAACCTATGTAGTTAATTTCCATCCATGGTACCTGTGGGGAGCAACCCGGACTGGACTGAGTTACTGGAATTAAGACTTATTCTATGCATCTGCTCTCCCACAATATGGCGCTGAGAAGAGAAAAACAGCTTCTACACAGCTGCCTCCAGTTCAACCAATAAACTGTAGCACTTGCTCCTGATTGGAGGAGAGCAGCGTACTTGGCGTGTGGGTAGCAGAGTTGGGATTGGTGGAAGAGGACTATAAAGGAGGAGAGAGGCAGTATGCACCAGGAACATCTAAGGGGAACACCTGTGCAGCCCCCGAGAGAGCCGGCCAGCAGTGTGCCACTCCCCCGCGGAAGTGGGGAATGTGGCAGGGGGAACCGCCCTTCCACGGAGGTGGAAGGGACGGCAGCCAACCCGGGAAGAACCAGCAGCAAACCCGGGGAGGGCCGAGCAGACAAAAGAACAGCGCAGGGTCCTGTGTCGTTCCTCCACGAAGACGGGGAGCGACATAATGGTGCCGTGACTCGGATATGAAGCCTAGGCAGGGTTTAGTGTCGTTCCTCCACGAAGAGGGGGAGCGACAGTACCTACCTTCAGTCTCCTTTGACCACAACCTGGACTTAATAATGGGCAAGTAGATGTCAAGTTCCAACCTCTAAATCAGCATTTCAAAATGTGTTCCAGAAAAGAATTAAGCTATAATACCTTAGTATATCCACTGAGTAGAAAAGTTAAATTGCTACCAGCCTTCTACTAGATTTGAGAGAATGCAGAAAATGGTTATAGGAATTATTTACTTTAGGGTTTGATTCTTTCCAAGGATCTTGGCTTATAAAAAACTGGTGGAGAGTTGACTTTGGAAAGAGGCCAACAAGGGTTTATAAAAATGACTTGGATTATTTGGGTAAGGAATTTTGGGGTCTCAGGTATTCAACTCATGATCTACAAGTGAGAAACACAGAGTTCTGGTGGTCTGTACCTTTGGACCTAGGAACACTTCCCTTCTAGAACTGTGAGTAGTTGAGGAATCACTGGAATGTAATGTACTAAATTGTGGAACCCCTCTTGCCATGTCAGAGTTTGGTGTCTAACCCATCAATTGTTTTCCACTTTTTTAATTTTTAAAATTTATTTTAAGGAGGGAGGGAGGGAGAGAGAAAGAGAGAGAGAGAGAATTAGAGAGAGAGATGCTTTCCATTCACTGGCTTCTTCCCCAAATGCCCACATCAGCTGAGGGCCAAAGCCAGGATTCTGGAACTCAATCTGCATCTCCCACATGAATGACTGGGACCAAAGTACTTGGGCTATCACCTTGTGCCTCCCAGAGTAAGCACCAGCTGGAAGCTGAGATCAAAATCAAAGTTGGGACTTGAGCCCATGTACTTTTGCCTTGGGATGCAGGTATCCTAAGTGGTGTCTTAATCATCACACCAAACACCTGCCACCTATTTTCCATGTTTTTAACTATTATGTACTGTGCATTTCTTTGGCTTGAAAATAAATGTTAAGATGTATAGAGTTTTCTTAAACAAATGGAAATGAACTTGCCATATGATCCAGCAATCCTACTTCTGTGTGTATGCCCAAAATATAGGAACACATTGTATCACAGATCCCTTCACTACTATGTTTATGGCAGCACTGTTCACAACAGCCAAAATATAGACTCAATCAAGGTACCCATCATCAGATGAATGGATAAAGAAAATGTGTCATATATATGGAATATTATTCATCTATTAAAAATGAAATTCTATCACTGGTGCAAAATGGATGCAACAGAATGACATGTTGAGTAAAATAAGGCAGGCACAGAAAGACAAATACTGCATGTTCTACCTTATATCGGGAGCTAAAGTTAAAATGAATAAATAAAAACAAAAAAAATGCCTGTGTGTATCAGTATTGCTACAGAAATAGCTTTGATAAACTTTGTTTTTTTAATTTTTTATTTAGTAAATATAAATTTTCAGAGTACAGTTAATGGATTACAATGGCTCTCCCCCCATAATTTCCCTCCCACTCATACCCCTCCCATCTCCCACTCCATCTCCCATTCCATTCACATCAAGATTCATTTTCAATTATCTTTATATACAGAAGATCAATTCAGTATATATTAAGTAAAGATTTCATCAGTTTGCACCCACACAGAAACACAAAGTGTAAAATACTGTTTCAGTACTCGTTATAGCATTACTTCACATTGGACAACACACTGAGGACAAATCCCACATGAGAAGTAAGTACACAGTGACTCCTGTTGTTGACTTAACAATTTGACACTCTTGTTTATGTCGTCAGTAATCTCCCTAGGCTCTAGTCATGAGTTGCCAAGGCTATGGAAGCCTTTTGAGTTCGCCGACTTCGATCTTATTCCAACAGGGTTATAGTCAAAGTGGCAGTTCTCTCCTCCCTTCAGAGAAAGGTACCTCCTTCTTTGATGGCCCTATTCTTTCCACTGGGATCTCACTCGCAGAGATCTTCCATTTAGGTCTTCCTTTTTTTTTTCCCAGAGTGTCTTGGCTTTCCATGCCTAAAATACTCTCATGGGCTCTTCATCCAGATTCGAATGCCTTAAGGGCTAATTCTGAGGCCAGAGTGCTATTTAGGACATCTGCCATTCTGTGAGTTTACTGTGTATCCCGCTTTCCATGATGGATTGTTCTCTCCGTTTTTGATTCTATCAGCTAGTATTAGCGGACACTAGACTTGTTTGTGTGATCCCTTTGACTCTTAGACCTATCAGTGTGATTAATTGTGAACTGAAATTGATCACTTGGACTAGTGAGATGGCATTGGTACATGCCACCTTGATGGGGTTGTATTGGGATCCCCTGGCATGATTCTAACTCCACCATTTGGGGCAAGTCCGATTGAGCATGTGCCAAATTGTACATCTCCCCCCTCTCTTATTCCCACTCTTATATTTAACAGGTATCATTTTTCAATTAAAATTTAAACACCTAAGAATAATTGTGTGTTAATCACAGAGTTCAACCAATAGTACTAGAACAAAACAAAGAGAAAATAGAAAAATGGATTAAGTATTACATTGTACATCAACAGTCAGGACAAGAGCTGATCAAGTCACTGATTCTCATAGTGTCCATTTCACTTCAACAGGTTTCCCCTTTGCTGCTCAGTTACTTGTCGCCGATCAGGGAGAGCATATGATATTTGTCCCTTTGGGACTGGCTTAATCACTCAGCATAATGTTTTCCAGATTCCTCCATCTTGTTGCAAATTACTGGATTTTGTTGTTTTTGACTGCTGTATAGTATTCTATAGCATACATGTCCCATAATTTCTTTATCCAGTCTACAGTTGATGGGCATTTGGGTTGGTTCCAGGTCGTAGCTATTGTGAATTGAGCTGCAGTAAACATTAATGTGCAGACAGCTTTTTTGTTTGCCAATTTCATTTCCTTTGGGTAAATTCCAAGGAGTGGTATGGCTGGGTTGTTTGGTAGGGTTATATTCAGGTTTCTGAGGAATCTCCAGACTGCCTTTCATAGTGGCTTGACCAGTTTGCATTCCCACCAACAGTGGGTTAGTGTCCATTTTTCCCCACATCCTCGCCAGCATCTGTTGTTGGTAGATTTCTGAATGTGAGCCATTCTCACCGGGGTGAGGTGAAACCTCATTGTGCTTTTGATTTGCATTTCCCTGATTGCTAGTGATCTTGAACATTTTTTCATGTGCCTGTTGGCCATTTGGATTTCCTCTTTTGAAAAATGTATATTGAGGTCCTTGGCCCATCTCTTAAGTGGATTGTTTGTTTTGATCTTGTGGAGTTTCTTGATTTCTTTGTAGATTCTGGTTATCAACCCTTTATCTGTTGCATAGTTTGTGAATATTTTTTCCCATTCTGTCAGTTGCCTCTTCACTTTCCTGTTTCTTTTGAAGTACAGAAACTTCTCAATTTGATGTAATTCCAAATGTTAATTTTGGCTTTGACTGCCTGTGCTTCTGGGGTATTTTCCAAGAAGTCTTTGCCAGTACCTATATCTTGCAGAGTTTCTGCAATGCTCTCTAAGAATTTGATGGTGTCGGGTCATAGATTTAAGTCTTTAATCCATGTTGAGTGAATTTTTGTGTAAGGTGAAAGGCAGGGGTCTTGCCTCATGATTCTGCATGTGGACTTCCAGTTTTCCCAGCACCATTTATTAAATGGACTGTCCTTATTCCAGGGATTGGTTTTGGATCCGTGATCAAATATAAGTTGGCTGTAGATGTTTGGATTGATTTCTGGTATTTCAATTCTGTTCCATTGGTCTATCCATCTGTTTCTGTACCAGTACCATGCTGCTTGATAACAACTGCCCTGTAGTATGTCCTGAAATCTGGTATTGTGATGCCTCCAGCTTTGTTTTTGTTGTACAAGATTGCTTTAGCTATTCGAGGTCTCCTGTGTCTCCATATGAATTTCAGCATCATTTTTTCCAGGTCTGAGAAGAATGTCTTTGGTATTTTGATTGGCATTGCATTGAATCTATAAATTGCTTTTGGGAGAATGGACATTTTGATGATGTTGATTCTTCCAATCCATGAGCATGGAAGATTTTTCCATTTCTTGGTATCCTCTTCTATTTCTTTCTTTAAGGTTTTGTAATTTTCATCGTAGAGGTCCTTAATGTCCTTGGTTAAGTTTATTCCAAGGTATTTGATTGTTTTTGTAGCTATTGTGAATGGGATTGATCTTAGAAGTTCTTCCTCAGCCATGGCATTGCCTGTGTATACAAAGGCTGTTGATTTTTGTGCATTGATTTTATATCCTGCTCCTTTGCCAAACTCTTCTATGAGTCTAATAGTCTTTTAGTAGAGTTCTTTGGATCCCCTAAATAATCATATCATCTGCAAAGAGGGATAGTTTGAGTTCTTCCTTCCCAATATGTATCCCTTTAATTTCTTTTTCTTGCCTAATAGCTCTGGCTAAATCTTCCAGAACTATATTGAATAGCAGTGGTGAGAGTGGGCATCCCTATCTGGTACCAGATCTCAGTGGAAATGCTTCCATTATTTCCCCTTTCAATAGGATATTGGCCGTGGGTTTTTCATAAATTGCTTTGATTATATTGAGGAATGTTCCTTCCATACCCAATTTGCTTAGAGTTTTCATCATGAACGGGTGTTGTATTTTATCAAATGCTTTCTCTGCATCTATTGAGATAATCATATGATTTTTCTTTTGCAGTCTGTTAATAGAAAGAATTTGGGAGGATTCCCTCTTTTTCGATTGTTCTGAATAGTTTGAGAAGAATTGGAGTTAGTTCTTCTTTAAATGTCTGGTAGAATTCAGCAGTGAATCCATCTGGTCCTGGGCTTTTCTTTGTTGGGAGGGCCTTTATTACTGTTTCAATTTCTGTCTCAGTTATGGGTCTGTTTAGGTTTTTGATGTCTTCCTGGTTCAATTTAGGTAGGTTGCATGTGTCCAGGAATCTATCCATTTCTGGTAGGTTTCCCTGTTTGCTGGCATACAAGTCCTTGTAGTAATTTCTGATGATTCTTTTTATTTCTGTGGTGTCTGTTGTTACATTTCATTTTTCATCTCTGATTTTATTGATTTGGGTCTTCTCTCTTTTTAGTTAGTTGGGCCAATGGGGTGTCAATTTTGTTTATTTTTTCAAAAAACCAGCTCCTCGTTTGTCTGATTTTTTGTAATTTTTTTTTATTCAATCGTGTTGATTTCTTTTCTGATTTTAATTATTTCTCTTCTATTAGATTTGGGTCTGGTTTGCTGCAGATTTTCTAGATCCTTGAGATGCAGTGAAAGATCATCTATTTGGTGCCTTTCCAATTTCTTGATGTAGGTACCTATTGATATAAACTTTCCTCTTAACACTGCTTTTGCTGCGTCCCATAAGTTTTGGTATGTTGTGCTGTTATCCTCATTTACTTCCAGAAAGTTTTTGATTTCTCTTTTGATTTCTTCTATGACCCATTGTTCATTCAGGAGCATGTTGTTCAATCTCCATGTGTTTGTGTATGCTCTAGGGATTCCTGAGTTGCTAATTTCCAACTTCATTCCTTTATGGTCTGAGAGCTGCATGGTATGATTCTAATTCTTTTGAATTTGCTGAGACTTGCTTTATGGCCTAGTATGTGGTCAATCCTAGAGAAGGTTCCATGTACTTCTGAGAAGAATGTAAATGCTTTATATGTAGGATGAAAAGTTCTGTAGATACCTGTTAGATCCATTTGGGCTATAGTGTCATTTAAATCTACTGTCTCCTTGTTGATCTTCTGTCCTATTGATCTGTCCATTTCTGAGAGTGGAGAATTGAAGTCCCCCAGTACTATTGTATTGGGGTCTAAGTCTCCCTATAAGTCCCTTAACATATCTTTTAAATAAACCAGTGCCCTGTAATTAGGTGCATGTACATTGATAATTGTTATATCTTCCTGTTGAATTGATCCCTTAATCATTATATAGTGCCCCTCTTTGTCTCTCTCAACAGTTTTTGTGTTAAAGTTTATGTTGTCCGATATTAAGATGGCTACGCCCGCTCTTTTTTAATTTCTGTTGGCATGGTATATCTTTTTCCAGCCTTTCACTTTCAGTCTGTATGCATCTTTGTTGGAAAGATGTGTTTCTTGTAAGCAGCAAATAGATGGGTTTTGTTCCTTAAGCCAATCAGCCAATCGGTGTCTTTTAACTGGACAGTTCAGGCCATTAATGTTCAGTGTGACTATTGATAAGTGGTAACTTTGCCCTGCCATTTGCCAAAGATGTTTTCTAATATATGCTTTGAATTCCCTGTGATCTTTTGCTGTGAGGTTTCCTTCCTTTACCTTCTTTCATATTGATGACCGTGTTTCTGTGTGCAACACATCTTTAAGCATCTTTTGCAGGGCTGGACGAGTGGCAACAAATTCTTTCAATTTCTGTTTGCTATGAAAGGTCTTTATTTCACCTTCATTCACAAATGAGAGCTTTGCAGGATATAATATTCTGGGCTGGCAGTTTTTCTCTCTTAGTACCTGGGCCATGTCTCGCCATTCCCTGCTACCTTGTAGGGTTTCTGATGAGAAGTCAGCTGTGAGTCTAATTGGAGATCCTCTGAGAGTAATCTGACGTTTCTCTCTTGCACATTTTAGGATCTTTTCTTTCTGTTTCACTGTGGTGAGTTTAATTATATCATGTCATTGTGAGGATCTCTTTTGGTCATGTTTACTAGGGGTTCTATGAGCTTCCTGTACTAGGATGTCTCTGTCGTTCTCCAAACCTGGGAAATTTTCTGCTAGAAAGGCCTTCTAATCCTTTCTCCCTCTCCATGCCTTCAGAAACTCCTAGAACCCGAATGTTGTTTTTTTTTAATTGTATCCTGTAGATTCCTGACAATATTTTTTAGATTTCTGATTTCCTCTTATTTTCTTTGGTCTGACTGTATCCTTTCCTGTTCTCTGTCTTTTAAGTCCGATATTCTCTCTTCTGCTTCACCCATTCTGTTTTTAAGGCTCTCTAATGTGTTTGTCATTTGATCTATTGAATTCTTCGTTTCATTATGATTTCTCATCACTATCACAGTTTCATGTTCTACTAGTTGCTTCATTTCATTTTGATTCCTCCTTAATATTTCATTTTCACGAGAGAGATTTTCTGTCCTGTCCATTAAGGATTTTTGTAGTTCAAGAATTTGTTTTTGAGAACTTCTCAATGTTCTTATCAATTTTTTGAGATCCGCTTCTTGCATTTCTTGTATCTCGTCATCTTCATAATCTTGAATTGGGGTGTCTATCATTTCGGGGCATCGTAGTGTCTTCCTTGTTCTTGTTACCTCGGTTTCTGCATTTGTTTGTCATTGTGGAGATATTCTTTGGTTTCTTTGCTGTGGTGTTTTTTCTCATTATACTATGACTCTAGATTAAGTGGACTGTCTGCTTTTGATGGAGCCTTAGAGGCTTGAGATGGGTGTGGCCTGAGAGCTCTGTTTGGTTCCTCAGGGTTAAGGATGTGCCAAAGGTGACACTCCTAGGTTAGGCGTGGTAAATCTCTCTCTCTTTCTTTCTTTCTTTTTTTGATTCAAAAGGGAAGTAATTCCACACAGCTGAACGGAATTGGAGGTAGTTAGCAGGCGAATGATATACCCACAGGAGCAGAGATCGGAAGCTCTTTCCCAAGGACCATGCAGGGAATCTGTTCTGCCCTCAGTGTGGGCTCAAATTCTCCTGCAGTCTCCCTGTGGGTTGCCAAGGTTACCGAATTGTAGCATCTCTGGAGAGCACTCACGTGAATTCCGTGAGTTCTCTCTCCCACCGTCTCTTTTTTCACAGTCTCAGTTCATTAGCACCACCCATTCACTAGGTTCTAATCTCCTGTTATTTCATCCCCTAACCCCCCACCCCCACCCAGAGTCAGGTTTTTCTGCTAGGCTCAGGGCCGGTGCAGACTTGTGGTCACTCTGCTTATGACGTATGTCCAAAATGACTCCTGCTCTTTGTTTTGCTCGCCTTTGAGAGGTGAGCAGAGAGAGAGAAACTCGTGTCCATATCGGTCACTTTTTTTTTCCCTCTCTCTTCTAGTTAGCCTGGTGAACTTTTCCTCACAGGGTTTCAAGCCTCGTTCCCTCTAGTCTCCTCTTTCCACTTGCCTGCCGGTATCTCAGGCTATTGAGGTTCGGCTCACCTCGCGTTCCAGCGCTAGTGTGCTGAGTCTGCTGCTGGTATCCCAAACTGTGGGCTCCCACGCCCTCCACGCAAGTCCACCGTGAATCAGTAGTTCCCAAAGAGCTTCCTCTGCTGTTTCTTCCCCTACTCTTCCTTGAACCTGCAGTATCTCCACTTTTATTAAACTGTCTCTTTCCGGACTGCTCCCTTCCTATTCCGCCATCTTGCCCGATCCATAAATTCATGTTTTAATCAGGGTTATACAATAACTCTCTGGATGTTGGCAATTAAGCACATGGAATGATATTCAACATGAACCATTTGGGGAATGCAGATTAAAACCACAGTGAGATATCTGTTTATACTTAATAAAAATGGCAACAACACCAAGTAATGACAAAGAATAGAGAAACTGGGTCATACATACATTATGTCTACCTTGTAGCAATATTGTATCTTTGTTTTTAGTTTTCACTTCCCTAATGGCTCATGATATCAAACATATTTTCATGTGCTTATTAGCCATTTGTATAGGGTCATTCGTGAAGTAACTGTTCAAGTTCTTTCCCCATTTTAAAATTTGGATTTTTAATTACTATTAAATTTTCAGAGTTCTTTATATATTTGAGATACAAGTCCTTGGTTTATAATGTGGTTATGATGATTTCTTAGTCCAGTGTTTCTTCATTCACTTAACATTGTTTTCACCGTTCAAAAAATTTTAATTTTGATGAAGTCCAATTAATCATGTCTTTCTTTTATGAAATGTTTTGTTTTTCATCGTGTTCACAAAAAGACTTTATTATCTTTTGATGCACACTGAGAACATACTGAAATCTGCATGGTCCACTTCACGTGCAGGAGAACAATCTTTACAATGAGTGTCAACTGTTTTATGCAATAGACAACACTTATAGTCACATTCTTTTTTTGAAAAACTTAATTTACAAAAGAAATAAAAGGTAAAGCAGCAATTACTGCTTTTAAAAACTAGCTGCTTTTTTCAAGAATGTTATTATGTCTGTATTGTAAGACAACATGATCACAAATAATGAACAGAATGAACAAATGAAAAATACTATTGCCATAAAGCAGCTGCCTCAAAAATGATATATGAATAGTTAAAGATTTGTATTAATTAGGCCTTAACATTTGTAATTAGTAAATGAAGAGTACACATTGTTTCCGTGTTATTAGCAGCTTTATTTTGCAAAAATGTATATGTCCTTAGCAAGTTGATTTTTAAAAAGTTAATAAGACACAGTATACTGAAGGCACTATATTCACCAAGTACAAACTCTTCAAATTTTAAATGTGAGGAATAGGACAGAAACTGTAACAATGTCATAGTTACAAGGCCAAAAAATAAGATCAGCTATCACACAGGCAAGGAATTTTGCTACAAAGCTAATATTCCTCATTTGTCAGTTGTTCCAATAAAGTAACATTTTAAAACATCAGTGATGCTGGTGGTTAGCTTACCTTCAGTGTACTGAATTTTGTACACAACCTGCTTTAAAAGAGGAGACCATCCCTGCAGACCATCACTGCATCCCTCACCCTTTCAGCAGTGACTACACCAAAGGCATAATGCTGTGACCTGCACACGTAACTAGGAAAACATGAATATAAACAGTGTTTATGCTGGTCATTTATATGAAGATGAAAATGGAACCATGTCTCCTAAAAACAAATCAACAACCCAGTATTACTACTCATTTATAACAGATGATTTTGTCTTTTGTATGAATTGCTTTTACTGTGTTTTCTACCAAAAACCCTGCTAGATTTAATTTTTAATTTAGATTCCTTTTTTTTAATTTAAGGTATACAAATTTCATGCATTTCATAAATAAAAATTTAGGAACATAGTGATTCTTCTCACCCTACTCTCCCTCCCAATTGCACTCTCACCCTTTTTCCTCTTTCCTCTCCTATTCCCATTTTTATTTTTTTTACCAAGATCTATTTTCAGTTAACTTTACTTAGTATAGGGTTAATCTTATGTTAAAAGAGTTCAAAAAATAGTATGAAAAAACAAAACAAAACAAAACATTTTCCTCAACAGTCAAGACAAGGGCTGTTCAAAGTCTTCACAACTCAGAATGTCAAATTCCCTTCTATAGATTACCTTTTAGATGCTCAATTAGTTTCCACATTTCAGGAAGAACATATGGTATTTGTCTTTTTGGGGGCTGGCATATTCACTAAATATAATGTATTCCAGTTGCATCCATTTTGTTGCAAATGACAGCTTTTCATTTTTTTTACCACTGTGTCATATTTCATGGTGTACATATCCCATGATTTCTTCATCCTGTCTTCAAATGATGGACATCTGGGTTGATTCCATATGTTAGCTATTGTGAATTGAGCTGCAATAAACATGGAGGTAACAGATCACTCTTTTGTATGCTGATTTCATTTCATTTGGGTAAATTCCCAGGAGTGGAATGGCTGGGTCATATGGTAGGTCTATATTCAGATCTCTGAGGTATTGCCATATGGTCTTCCACAGTGATTACACCAGTTTACATTCCCACCAACGGTGGATTAGGGTACCTTTTTCTTCACATCCTTACCAGCAATTTTTTGTTGATTTCTGTATGAAAGCCATTCTGTGATGTGGTGAAACCTCATTGTGATTTTGGTTTACATTTCCCTGATGGAAAGTGATCCTGAGCATTTTTTCATGTGTCTGTTGGCCATTTGGATTCTTCTTTTTGGAAAATGCCTGTTGAAGTCCTTTGCCCATTTCTTAACTGGATTGTTTGTTTTGTTGTTGAGTTTCTTGAGCAATTAGATTCTGGATATTAATCCTTTATCAGTTGCATAGTTTACGAAGATTTTCTCCCATTCTTTCGGTTGTCTGTTCACTTCGCTGAGTATTTTTTTTTTTTTTTTTGCAGTGCAGAAACTTCTCAATTTGATGTAATCCCATCTTTCAATTTTGGCTTTGATTGCACTTGCTTCTGAGGTCTTTTCCAAGACCTCATAGGGTTGGGTGCTTTATTAAAAGAAAGAGATTTATTAAGCTCACAGTTTTGGAAATTCAAGGGCATGATGCCAGCATCTGCTTGGCTCTGTTGGACTACTTTTACACAATGAAGTCAGGGAGGAATACATGTAGAACTCAGGGGATCTACTTTATGTTACCTGGTACTTTCACACCCCATCTAAACTGACAATGGGCATCTGTAGCAACACTGACAAGACCAGAGTGAAGATTTGAGTTACAACTCTAGAGAACATACCAAGACCTGTCTAGGGGCTAGTTGAGGGTAAGGTGAATTTAGAATGAATAGTAAAGGAGGGAAAAAAATAGTACCACCATTTTAGATACTGGGATTTTCTGGTGAAAAAAATAATCTCAATACCTTCATGGAGATTACATTGTGGTGAGGATGCAGAATATATATATATATATATATACATATATATGTGTGTGTATGTATATATCAAAGTAGTATTTATCTATTTCAGTAATGAGTGCTATGAAGAAAATTAGGAATTGGGGAATGATGGTTTTATTCTTTTAGATGGCAAGATCAGCAGAACTGTATGAAGAGATAGTTAAGGTAAAACCAAAATAAAATGAGTCTTTCAGCCATGTGAATTTCTCTAATTGGGTATGGTAGCCAGAGGCAAAAGCTATAAAGCACACAAAATTGGGCTTCTGTTAAACAATAGAAGGCAGTTAGAGAATAGGATAGTGTTAAGAAATAGGAGGTAGCCAGGGATTCAGACATTATGGGACTACTTTGTGACTACAAAGACTTTAGACCTATTGTCATGTTTAATCCCAGTGAGAGTCAAGTTGGGAATTGATAGTTTCTTTTTTTTTTTTTTTTACAGAAGATCAGTTTAGTGTACATTAAGTAAAGATTTCAATCATTTGCACCCCCATAGAAACACAAAGTGAAATATACTGTCTGAGTACTTGTTATAGCATTAAGCCTCAATGTACAGCACATTAAGGACAGAGATCCTACATGAGGAGTAAGCGCACAGTGACTCCTGTTGTTGACTTTACAAATTGACACTCCTGTTTATGGCATCAGTAATCTCCCTATGCACCAGTCATGAGTTTCCAAGGCTATGGAAGCCCCTTGAGTTCTCCGACTCTTATCTTGTTTAGACACGGTCATAGTCAAAGTGGAGGTTCTCTCCTCCCTTCAGAGAAAGGCACCTCCCTCTTTGAAGACCTGTTCTTTCCACTGGGATCTCACTCACAGAGATCTTTTTGCCAGAGTGTCTTGGCTTTCCATGCCTGAAATACTCTCATGGGCTTTTCAGCCAGATCCGAGTGCCTTTAGGGCTGATTCTGAGGCCAGAGTGCTATTTAGGACATCCGCCATTCTATGAGTCTGCTGAGTATCTCACTTCCCATGTTGGATCACTCTCCCCTTTAAACATGACAATAGGTCTGATCTGATTTCATCATCATTTAAAAAAAATCATCTATTATTTTTCACTTTATGTTTCTGTGTGGGAGCAAACTGTTGAAATCCTTACTTAAGGTATACTAAGCTGATCTTCTGTATATTAAGATAATCGAAAATGAATCTTGATGTGAATGGAAGGGGAGAGGGAGTGGGAAAGGGGAGGGTTGTGGGTGGGAGGGACGGTATGGGGGGGAAGCCATTGTAACCCATGAGTCGTACTTTGGAAATTTATATTCATTAAATAAAAGATAAAAAAAAGAATGTATACATATATCAAAACATCAAGTTATTTACTTTAAATAGATACTATCTTAATTATCAATTACACCTTAATAAAGCTAAAAACAAAAAAATAAAAAAAAGACTTTAGAAAATTCATATGACCAGATGCTAATTCCATCCAAGTTTCATTATTTTATCTACAGCAATATTGCGTTTAACTCTTTATTGAAGTTAAAGATGCTATGCTACTCTATCCTCCTGTACCTAAAAAAATAAGTAATCCAATAAAAAACTATTCCCTTGTTTCATCTGAAATTTATGTCATAGTAACTTTTCTATAGTTCCTGTAACTCTTCCCTTCTTCACAAGCCTGCAAACTGTCCAGTTTGAGCCATCTAAACATCTTTCTTACTTTACATATATTTAAATTTTTTCCAACATTGTTATGTGAAAGCTCACATTAGCTTAGTAAATAATTTATTTGAACCAGCAAAAGTAAGTGTCTTTAAGAGTTAACTTTCCTGTCCTGAGAGTATCAACTCCTTTTTCTCATTAATTTGAAGCCACCTTGCTCGTTGCAGGTGAGCTAAATAAAATGTTCCCCAAGTACCAAACAGCACTTCTGTGTTAGCTACTTCTGGTTCTCTAAGCGTCTCTCCCACTTTTCCCCCAACCCCAACACACATACTCCCAATACTGTGATTGCTCTTACAAATTTCTGTTACTCATTTGTTCCTGTCTTCATTTCTTTTCCCCATTCTTTTTTTTTTTTTTTTGAAGATTTTATTTATTTATTTGAGAGTTAGAGTTACAGACAGTGAGAAGGAGAGACAGAGGGAAAGGTCTTCCGTATGCTGGTTCACTCCCCAAATGGCTGCAACAGCTGGAGCTGCACCAATCCGAAGCCAGGAGCCAGGAGCTTCCTCTGGTCTCCCATACGGGTGCAGGGCCCAAGGAATTAGGCCATCTTCTACTGCTTTCCCAGGTCTAGCAGAGCACTGGATTGGAAGAAGAGCAGCCGGGACTCGAACTGGCACCCATATGGGATGCTGGCGCTGCAGGCAGAGGATTAACCTACTGTGCCACAGCGCCGCCCCCCCTCCCTTTTTTCTTTTCACATGTCTTTTAAATGTAATTTTTTGGGTGCTCGCTTCGGCAGCACATATACTAAATGTAGTTTTTTGGGATAGGTATTGTGGTGCAGGTGTTAAGCAACCACTTGGGATGCCCATATCCCATATTGTACTACCTGAATTTGAGTGCTGGCTCCACTTCTGACTCAGCTTCCCTCTAATAAGTACCTGGGAATCAGCCAGCTATGGCTCAAGTACTTGGGTCCCTGAGACTCCTGTGGAGACCCAGATGGTGTTCTGGACTTCTAGCTTATGCCTGTCGTGGCCGTGGCTGTTGGAGACATTTAGTGAGTGAGCCAGCAGATGGAATATCTCTCACACACTCTTTTTTTCCCTTTCTGACTCTTTCCCTCCCTCTCTGTCATTCTGCCTTTCAAATAAATAAAATGAAAAACTTTTTAAAAATTTGTGTGTTTTCAGAGTGTTCCCTGTGTAGTTCCTCTGGTTTAGTCACATGCCTATTTTCTTTCTCATTGAATTCTCATGTTTGCCTATAGAAGTGTGTTCTTTTAGAAATGTCCACAATTGCTATCCTTTTAGTATTTGACCATGGAATCACAGTCATAAGTGAGAACTTTCAAATATATGCTCATTAACTTAGAGAATATGCAGTTGACTATGCTTATTTTTATCTTTCCCTGCATAATATTAATAATTCCAATCTGACAGTACAGTTTTTCAGCCTTAGGTGCCTTTTTCTTGATAATTGTCAGTTAAATTGACTGTGCTCCTGAGGCTTAATGTCCAGAAAGCTTCTGTTGGACATTATCTGATTTCATTTCCAGACTGAGTCTTTCTAATTTTAACATATTAGTTCTCAACCCTAGATAGATGCACATTAGATACAGTTGGTCTGGGTTGGGGTAAGGCAGTCAGATTTAGGACCAATATTAAAATGGAAAAGGAAGCTGTATAGAATTCTTCTAATATTCAAGTGATGATGAGATAATTTTTGTCTGTTCTTTATCATGCTCTTAATATTTCTTATCATGAGATTTTTTTTCCGCTCTGTTCTTCATCGTTCTGTGTATTTTTCTGATTCTCTATGTTGTCTAAGGATACTGTATTCAATAATAGAATAACTACTTATAACCCAAATCATAATTGTCAGTTTTTGATCATCTCTATTTGATAGAAATATAATGCATGTTTCATACATAATTTTAAGTTTTCTAGCAGTTGCATTAAAGGATCAAGAAGCAAGTGGAATGGAATTTAATAGCACATGTTTCTTAACTCATTATATACCAAATATCATTCCAACATGTAATTATTATATAACTTAATGTGAAATATTTTACACTCTGAAAGACAGTGTATATTTATAGCACATCTCAAGTTGGACTAGCAACATTTCAAGTGTTGAGAAGACATATGTGGCTAGTGTCTACCGTATTGGATGGAGCAGTTACAAGAGAATAATTGTCCATATTATTTTCTCTTAAAATATGCTTTCAAAAAAGCTTATTGACTTTCTTTTGTCATAATTTCCTCCGAGTTAGAATTCTTTGTCTTGTAGCAATTTGTTTATACTTCCATCCATCAAAGAATTGTGTTTCTCATTGCTTTTATTATAGTACAGCAACTAATTTGCACACGTTTCTCTTATTAATTTGCATGGTCTCTGATGGTAGGTCCTGTGTAACAATTGGTCTGTGTTGTCTTTCCTCTGCCCCAGCAGTACTTACTATTTTTGAGATAGTAAAGCATTCAGTAAATATTTATGGAATTGAATTGTATAAAACTATCTCTTGATGTGCCTACATATTTTAGATGGTTAGTAACTACAAATGTGGCCAGTACTCCCTCAAGAACAGAGACGAATTCCATTTTCAAAAATTAAGTTACAAGATAGCACACATTCTGTTCTAATTTTGTTTAATCACATATGTGTAGCTCTTGTTCTATTAGAGATACAACTGGAATTTCCTTTTTATAAATTTTCCATTATGCAGTGTTTGTTTCATTTCTTTTGTTACAAATTCAGTGTTTCTTGACTTATGTTTATATTTGACTAGCCATGAATTTAGATATGAATTTCTAAAGTTGTTTCTGCCAATTAATGTGTGCTTCTTTAAGGCTTTTCACCTAGCACTCTAATATTCCTTCTTGAGAAAAATGGGCTGATGGTAGAAATCAAGTATATTCCCATGCACTGCATGTTAAAGTGAAATAAAATTGCCATGTTATTGCTATTTTATTAAAATTAAAGCTGATTGATTACCTATGTGAACATAAAGCATATCTTGGACTTTTTCTGTGAAGAATTCTCTACTTCCATCTTCTAGGTCTGTTTGTGAAATCATCTTTTTCTTATCTATGCTTATCTTGGTCTCTTTAAGATGGACTAAGTAAAGGACAGGTTTTTCTCATGGTAAAAACATAACACAACAATAGATTTTGAGTAGTATACACATTGAAACTGCTTTGGAATTAATTTTTCTGTTGGAGTAATGGGTATTGAAAAAGTGCTGCGAGCTTTAAATTTGTAGGCTGTTCTAAATTTTCTAAATATTGACAGTTACTACTCTATTGCATGGAACTGAAACTTTTCTGATTTGGAAGAGGATGTGGTAGTGATGATGCATTTCCCATCCTTTGTTTTATATAAAACTTTATTTATTTATTTGAAAGGCAGAGTGACAGAGAGGGGCAGAGGAGAGACAGATCTTCCATCTGCTGGTATACCCCCCGAAGTGGCCACACTGGCTAGGACTAGGCTATAAATCCAGGGGCCCCAGTACTTGGGCCATCTTTATCTGCCTTCCCAGGCACATTGGCAGGGAGCTGGGTTAGAAGCAGAGCAGCGAGAGCTACATCTGGCATTCCGATATGGGATCCTGGTGTCATAGGTGACAGCTTAACCCACTGCACCACAACACTGGCCCCTATTTCCCATCCTTAATATGTGCTTTTTATGTAATCAATATCCTTTAATCAAGAACATTATTAAGAATGAATTGTATTTTCTTGTTGGTTACAAAGGAAACAACCAGGACTGAAACGTTCCTTCTTTTTGTGATTACATTAAACTAGGGTTTTCCAGATTTCTGCTCATGCTGGGAAATACCTTTGGGGCTTTCATGCAGAACATTTGCCTTACTGAAAGTGATAGCAGAGCTTCTTATTTTTCTGCTTGTGAAATAAATATCATATTATAGCTCCTCTTGTTGTGAATACCAGCTGCTGAGATGATCAGCCAGTAATTCTGTTAGAGATGCACAGGAAATGTTGGTCTACTCAGTGTTAAGAACAAAACCCAATTTCAGCTTACCTTTCTGTAGGCAGAAAACAAGTTAGAGCATTTTTACACTGGCATAGAGCCCTGGAGTTGGACTCACTGAGTCTTAAATGCACTTAGAACACAGGTTTTGACTGCTTCATAGGAGACATTCCAGACATATTTATGTGCAGCACAACTCTGAAGTTTGTATTCTTATTATCGTGGTACTGTGGTCTTTTTGCTTGCTTCTTTTATCTATGATGTTAGTACTTTTCCAAGGCCAAGTTAAATAACTACAGATAAGTTCAGCTTGTGCTAATCTCCTTACATTTATAGAGCCACTTTACTGCAATCCTGAGAAAGATACTGAAACTCTGGATATGTCTGTACATGCCAGACAGAATGGAAAGCTGCAGTGCTGTGAATAGCCAGTTTGTAATTATTTACCATAAAATCAGGTTTCATCTTCTCAATTTTCTTTTTGTACTGAGACCATAGCCGTGGCTAATTTATTTATATAAAAGTAAATAATTTCCAAATGATGGGAATTTTTGTAATATCCATAAATAAGTTGTTATAAAATCTGGTGATTTTTCCTCATGTTTATCACCCTGTCATGCTGGACCACTAAGTTTAGTTGGAGGCTTTTGGTACTGTCTTCCAGAAAAATTAGGTACAGAGGAAATGTGGCACTTGGAGATAAAAGACAAAAATCTGAGTTCAGTGTTGGTTTACTCTGTGGTCCTAAATCAAGTCGTCTTAAGTCCTGTAAACCTCAATTTCTATATATGATAACTGCTTCCATCACAGAATTATTGCTGAGAAGACTAGATAAATGCCACATTATTTGTAAATTTCAATGAGTTCCTAGAAATGTTATCATTTTTGTTGTTTTGCAACCCTTCATACCATATGTCTTACTACATGGTCCATGTATATAATCCCTTTTGTTTCAGGTTAGATATCAAATAGGATTTGAGAATATGTTTCATTTTATTGCTGAAAATATACGTCTCACATTTTCTTACAAAGGTTGCATTATCAACAACAATCATTACAGCAGAAAAATATTTCTATAAGCAGTGCCCATCAATCTCCATTCCCAAATAAGGTAACTAATTTTAGTTTGAATGGGGAAAATAAATGTTTTCTATGTTGCTTCTCTTACAGCTTTTAAGAAATGATATTACATGTTTCATTGAATTGATTTCATTAAGTTTCTTTTAACCTGTTACTTGATTTCCCATCATTGAATTTTCTTTACAAGGGATGTAAGCAAAGTGAATATTCTTAAATCTCAGTACTGTGGGGTAGCTGCTTTGTGACTTCATCACTAGATGTGTTAAAAAGATTGACACTGAGCTGGCGCCGTGGCTCACTAGGCTAATCCTACGCCTTGCGGCGCCGGCACACTGGGTTCTAGTCCCAGTTGGGGCACCGGATTCTGTCCCGGTTGCCCCTCTTCCAGGCCAGCTCTCTGCTGTGGCCAGGGAGTGCAGTGGAGGATGGCCCAAGTCCTTGGGCCCTGCACCCCATGGGAGACCAGGAAAAGCACCTGGCTCCTGCCTTCAGATCAGCGCGGTGCGCCGGCCGCAGCGTGCCAGCCACGGCGGCCATTGGAGGGTGAACCAACGGCAAAGGAAGACCTTTCTCTCTGTCTCTCTCTCTCACTGTTCACTCTGCCTGTCAAAAAAAAAAAAAAAAAAGATTGACACTGGATGGCTAGAAATGTTTTAGGTAGATATGGTTCTTACAGAGCTAAGAACTGAAATGATTCTAATTCTTCTATGTCATAATCCTTACTTTCATTTGTTTTCTAATTTAGATCATGATCATAAGCATACATATATAATTTGCTTTACATATTGCTAGTTTCACTTCAGAACTTCAAGAATAATCTAAAAACCATGTGAAAAATATTTTGTGTACATTACCAATTTTCTAAACATTGTTTCCTCTTTTGAATATTCAATACTTTATATTAATTTTATTCATTTTTCCATTCTAATAACTATTATGTTGTTTCTCTAATTCCACTTATTATGTTATGAAGTTCTGGAGAAATAAGACACTGAATAATCTCCATATACTTCAAATTAACTTATACTCAGCCAGTACTCAATTAAAATTTCTCAAGTGTAATTTTATGGTCATTGGTACCTATAACTTGGAGGTTGCTCTTGATTAAAGTAGCTTACATTTGGTTTCTTTCCTGTCTGTCAATCATAGAAACTACTCTTAACAAATGCAATTCTGACTTAGGTAATTTCTGCCATAGAAATCTCACTTACCTGAGTTTCATTAAAAGCCTCTTATTTAAAAAGGCACCATTTAACATATTTCAAAATAGTACCCAAAAGTATTTATAAAATGAAAAATTTATACTAAATGAGCTGTAGCCATTGAATCCTTACTTCAATTGTAAAGTTGTTGAGGTCAATATAAGCAATCTCTATGCTGGATATTAAGGTTTAAGTAACTGGTAATGAAACCATTATTAATTTGTCCAGACTGGATTCTAGAATAACCCCACTGGCTGATAACTGATGTCTTTAAAATCTTTGGACCAACTTTGATCAATATTAGTTTAGGAACATCCTTAAACTCCAACATACTTCTACCTAGTAACCTCTCTTAAGCTTCTCACTTCCTTTCCCCAACCTTGCTTCAACCCTCATTGAATAAAAAAACCTTATAGTATCTCAAAAACTAAATGAGTGTATTGCATTCATTGGTTTTCTTAAAATTGTAAAGTTTTAATCAAATAAAATAATAAAATATGTTAGTATTGATGAACTGTTATAGTCATCATATTTAACAAGTCTTCTCTAATATTTTTAGTTGAGTTTGTAGAAAATGACAGCTGCCTCTGGTTAAATGTCTTTCCAATTGATTAATGTGTTCATTTATAAATTTATTTTTAAATAAAGACTTATTACAGCAAGGAGAGAATGTCTAGCAAAGTATCTTGGCTCTGCTCAAAATTAGCAAATGGAAATCAATTTGAAATATTGGAAAAGTCAAGAAGCTGGTTCTAGCTCTGTTTCTGTCATCGACTGGTAAAATTAAGGTAGATTAACCTCTAAGACCTCTTTCAACTCCCGTAACATTTTTTATTGATAGTATTTATTATGAAGAAATATCAAGATATTTTTATGAATTGTGATGGGATATCAATAAAGGGATGTAACAAAGATGTCTAAAATTTTAGTTTTAGACCACTAAAGAATGATGAATCCATATCCCCTAAAATGGAAGTTTAGTGTTGAAGTTAGACAGGATGAAGATGACTTCTGTTTTGAAATGCTAAATTTAAAGTAAAATTTTCTAAGAGCTTCTGAGGCTCATGGGAGTGGCCATTACATGGCAATATGGCATAATACTGTATGTATATGGTTTTTAAGAAAGTAGGTGTAATACTGGAACACATCAGTTCCTTTCCTCATCCTTTTTGACTTTCTAGTTTAGTTTCTTAAAAGCAAAAATTGCAAATAACTTGCCTGACCAGCATTTTCTATTTATTTATGCTATTACAGATGAGGTGCTTTTGAGTGTTAGTTTTCCTATCTCCCTTCTTCAGTCTTCTCCCAATGTGTTCTCTTTTCAATTAAATCAATAAGCTACATTTACATTATTTGAATATTTGAATTTGATAAATATATTGCTCATTGTATTACTGAGTAATGCTTTATGATTATATTTTTTCTGTATCTTTTCTTGTAGTTTCTAATTATATTTCTTTTATATTTGTAATACATTAAGTTTTTCTTTTCATTTTTTAAAAAGATTTATTTTATTTATTTGAAAGGTACAATGACAGAGAGGGAGAGAGAGAAATATCTTCCATCCTCTGGTTCACTCACCAAATGGCCTCAGTGGTTGGGGCTGGGTCAGGCCAAAGCCAGGAAACAGGAACTCCAAATCTCCCATGCAGGTGGCCCAAGTATTTGAGCCATCTTCTGCTGCCTTCCCAGGTGCATTAGCAGGGAGTTACAACTAGAAATATACAACTAGAACTTGAACTGGTGCTCCGATAGAAGATGCTGCCATCCCAGGCAGCAGCTTAACTTGCTGTGCTACAACACTGGCCCCATACTTTTTTTTTTTCTTTTTCAAAAGTTTCATCATATCTAGTTCTGTCACTTTTTTCCTGGAAGACTATATTGAGAACACCATTGTATGTGTTTTTAAAAATATTCTGATTTAGTTTATGGTATATAAAATATAATTCACTTTAATATTCCTAAAATTATTTATTCTAATTTCTCTGTAGATTCATATGTATTTTCTCTCTATGCAATCATATTATCTGTGAAAATATTTTGTTTCTTTTTTTCTAAACCTTTCCTTTCAACAATGACTAGGGCCTAGGTTAAGCTCAAATTTATCATATTTTATTTAAGATTTTACATGTATATTCATTGGTAAGGTCAACCTATAGTTCTCCTTTCATGTTAAGTCCTATTTAGGTTTGGTATCAAGATTATCTTTAGCTTTATCCTTCCTCTTCTGTCCTCTGGAAGAGTTTGGTTAAATTTATTTTTTCTTGTTCTAGCTTAATTTGCATATGGTTTGAAATTATGTTCTGTATGAGTTTCACCCTCTGAGATTTCTTTACGTTAGGTTTAAGACCCAGTGTATGGTTGATTTTTGCATGTTTTCTTCATTTAATGAGTACTCTCTATATATCCATTAGAAAAGTTTTTTATACATGTTCAGAACTTTCTACATCCTTATAGATTATTTTGTTTGCATTGTTCTATTGGATATTACAGATATGTTTAAAGTCTCCAATTAAGATTGTGGATTTGTCTGTTCATCCTTGCAGGTCTCAAATTTTTTTAAATTTTATTTAAGTTATACAAGTTTTATATATTTCATAGATACAGATTTAGGAATATATTGGGACTTCTCCCTCTACCCTCCCTCCTATCTACATTCCGACCCCTCCTCCTCCTCCTCCTCCCTCTCAGATTCCCATTCTTAATTTTTACAATGATCTATTTTCAGTATACTTAATGATCGTATAGTTAACCCTACTCTAAGTAAAAGGGTTCAACAAATAGTATGAAGAGAAAGAGAACAAAACAAAATGAAACAAAACAAAATATTGCTCCTCAACAGAAGAGACAAGCACTATAAACAATCATCTATTCTCAAAATATCTATTTCACTCCAATACATTACATTTCAGGTATTCTATTAGTTAGATCAGGGAAAATATATGATTGTGGATTTGTCTATTCATCCTTGTAGGTCTCAAAATTTTACTTTATGTCTTATGAGGATGTTGTTAGCACCTACAAATTCAAGGGGTTTTATTCATTATCTTCCTGTGAACCAAAAATTTATCATTCTGAAGTGACCTTGTTTAACTTCCAGGATTCTTTTTGTCCTAAAGTCTACTATATCTGAAATTAATATAGCTTTACCAACTTTCCTTGTTTATTATCTGTGTGTAACTTGTTTCACCTTTGAGTTCAACCTTTCCATATAACCTTAATTTTTGATTTCTCATGTAAATGACATACCTGTTGAACTTTTTTTTTTTAATTTTTTTTTTTTTTGACAGGCAGAGTGGACAGTGAGAGAGAGAGAGATAGAGAGAAAGGTCTTCCTTTGCCGTTGGTTCACCCTCCAATGGCCGCCGCGGCCGGCGTGCTGCGGCCGGCGCACCGCGCTGATCCGATGGCAGGAGCCAGGAGCCAGGTGCTTTTCCTGGTCTCCCATGGGGTGCAGGGCCCAAGCACCTGGGCCATCCTCCACTGCACTCCCGGGCCACAGCAGAGGGCTGGCCTGGAAGAGGGGCAACTGGGACAGAATCCGGCGCCCCGACCGGGACTAGAACCCGGTGTGCCGGCGCCGCTAGGCGGAGGATTAGCCTAGTGAGCCGCGGCGCTGGCCTATACCTGTTGAACTTTGCCACTTTTTGCCATGTGTGGATATTTGTTTTTAGCATCTTTCTCAAAGTACTTTCATATATAACACTTTAATAATAAAATTTTCAAGAAATTGAAAGCAGGGGGCATGTACTATGGCACAGCCAGTTAAGGCTACAGGCTGCAGTGCCAGCATCATATATGGTGCCAATTTCATTCTTGGCTCTTCCACTTCTAATCCATCTTTCTGCTAATGTTCCTGGGAAGGTAGCAGAGGATTACCCAAGTCCATGGGCTCCTACACTGGCATGGGAGACCTGGAGGAACCTCCTGGCTCCTGGCTTTGTCCTGTCCCAGCCCCAGTCATTGTGGCTGTTTGGGGAGTGAGTCAGCAAGTGGAAAATCTCTCTCTGTCTCTCCTTCTCTCTATAACTTTGCCTTTCAAATAAATATCTTTTCAAAGTCATTTTAAAAATCGAAAGAAGATACAGTGAACATCGTTGTATCTTTGTATAGATTCAACACTTGCCAGTATTTTCCATATTTGCATAATATCTGTATATATCTTGCCCTCCCATGTGTTGATATTTGTATACATGTGTTTAAGTTTAGATAAGTATATGTGTATGTACACACTTCTTTTATGCTAAGCCATCTAAAAGTAAGTTTCAGATATCATGATGCTTTATATGCCCAAATGCCACATTGAAGGAAAATGACATTACCCTACAAAAGCATGGTATAGTTGTTGAACTTAAAAAAATTCACAGTAATTTTAAGATATCACCTAATATTCAAGTAATATTCAAATTTTACTAATGTTAATTAAGTCTTTAATAGTTGTTCATGTATTGCATTTGTTTCTCCTCTTAAATTTTTAAAACTCTGGAATATGCTGTAAGAAAATTTTCCATGTCTGTATATCTTGAGAGGAAAGTAACTGTCCTCTCACTAAACTCTCCTTTGAAGGATGTTCTGTACTCTCTTTTCAAGAATACTTATTTCAAGGATAGTGAACAACTTGGAAAACAGAGATAGTATCTCCCTTTGGAGGAAAGGCCAGGTTAGTTTATCCTCTAGTATAATAAAGATAGTATCTCAGTGCAAAGGTCAAGCAAGCTTATTGCTCAGTATAAAGTACGTGGGTTCTCTACACATCCAGTTTCTCCCATGTTCCAATCATGCAGTACATGTGAAAGCATCGCTTTGTCTCCTTTGCATCACTGTGAGAGCTGGCTCAGAGACGCCCAGGTTATTGCTGTGAGTAATATGAGGGGTCTTCAAGAAGTTCATGAAGAAAATGTGTATTATGAAAAAAACTGTAGATTTCAAAAAATTTTGACACAGAGTTGAACTTCTCATTCATTTTCTCTTAAAGGTTTTTTTTTGAAGTATCCTTGTAGAATGTCTGTTGTCACTGATCAAGAAGTCTTGTATCTTCAGTCAGCATCTTTAAAACTGTGGCAGCCTGACTTCCAAGTAGGAAATAGTCATAGTTCTTGACTGAATGGTCTTTGCACATTTTATTTGACAACAAGAACTTTAATAGTTTTGTTGTTGTTGTTGTTCGTTATTTAATGAGCTTCCCCTCCAAAATCAGAACACCAGTTTGTGAGGGTAAACTCCGTTCGTTAGAGCAAAGACAGACCGCAGGTATCCCTGGAGCTGCGGCACAGCCTTGATCTTCGGCAGTATTTGCGAATCCACAGCTTTCTGATCAACCTTGCGCTGCTCTGTTATCTCGTATTTCTCCTTCTCCGTGTCGAAGATCTCGCCTTCCTGGTGTCTGGGCTTCCGCAGCTTCTTCTTCTTGAAATAAGCATCGGTGAGATGCTTCGGGATTTTCACACCGCTGATGTCAATTTTTGTGGAGGTGGCGATGACAAATTTCTGGTGTGTTCTACGCAGGGGAACCCGATTCAGGGAAAGAGGCCCAGTCACAAGCAGCAAACCACTGCTCAGCTGCTTCAGGAAAACCACCCTCTTGCCCCTGTGGCGCCCCGTGAGGATGATGAGGATGGTCCCAGGGGTGATGCTGGCCCGCAGCTTCCTCACGTGCTGACTGAAGGGCTTTTTGCCGTGGCTCAATAGCTTCCGAGGGACATCTTCGGTGGGATAGTACCGCGGCATTTTGCGAAGCTTGACCACCCTGGTGCCACCATTCTTGTCGCCACCAACTGGTTTCGTGACGGTAGCCAGCACCTTCTCCCTCTTCTTCTTCCTTTCAATCCTGGACTTGGGAGCCGCGTACTTTCTCTTGTACAGGGCCTTCCTGGAGTACATGGCGGAGCGGGAGTATCTGCCAATCCCTCTCACCAGGACGAGGTTTCGGCTGCAGTGGGGCTTCCCCTTCTTGGGCTTCTTCTCCGCGAGGGTCTTCTTCTTCGCCTTGCCGCGGGCATGATCGGCTTTCTTGGCTGGAGATTTCTTGGTAGCGTCCGGCTTTGCAGTGGGAGCTTTTTCACCCGCCATCTTGCAAGACGGGAAAAGCAATAACTTTAATAGTTTTATTGAGATATAAATTATATACCATACAAATTTACCCATTTTAAGTATAAAGTATAAATATTCAATAGATTCTAGAATTTTTCAGGGACTCACAATCACCAAAATCAATTTTAGAACACTTTTATCAACCCTGGTAGAAACTCCACGTTCCTTAGCTCTATCACTTACCTTTGCCCCTCAACCTACCATCCCTAGGCAATGTCCAATGTTTGTCTATTGTGGACATTTCTTTTAAGTAAAATCATGCAACTTATGGTATTTGGTGTTAGGCTTCTCTATTTTGCATAATGTTTCCAATGTTTCCATGTCTGCTGTGTGCACATACTTCATTCTGCTTATAAGTTTGATGATTGTATTGTTTTTATACATTTCTGACTTTTATAAGTAGAGATGCTATGAGTGTGCATGTACATGTTTTTGTGTGGGCATAGTTTCTATTTTCCTTGGTCATAAACTGGGAGTAGAATTGCTAAATCGTATGTTTAATTGTTTGAGGAACTGCTAGACTGTTTTCCAAAGTGGTTTCATCATTTTGCATCCCAACAGGCAATGTGTGAGGGCCCAAACTTCTCCATATCCTCCAAAACACATTATTGTTTATCTTTTTGATTATAGTTATCTAATGTGTGTTCTTTTTTTTTTATTATTTTTTGACAGGCAGAGTGAACAGTGAGAGAGAGAGACAGAGAGAAAGGTCTTCCTTTGCCGTTGGTTCACCCTCCAATGGCTGCTACGGCCGGTGCGCTGCGGCTGGCACACTGCGCTGATCCGATGGCAGGAGCCAGGTGCTTATCCTGGTCTCCCATGGGGTGCAGGGCCCAAGGACTTGGGCCATCCTCCACTGCACTCCCGGGCCACAGCAGAGAGCTGGCCTGGAAGAGGGGCAACCAGGACAGAATCCGGTGCCTGACCGGGACTAGAACCCGGTTTGCCGGTGCCGCAAGGCGGAGGATTAGCCTAGTGAGCCATGGCGCCGGCCAAATGTGTGTTCTATAGTATCTCATAATGCTTTTGATTTGCATACCCTTGATAGCTAATGATGTTGAATATCTTTTCATGTATTTATTATATATTTTTATATATAGAGAAATATCTATTCATATCGTTTCTACATTTTAATTGGATTATTTATCATCCTAATAAGTTGTAAGTGTTCTTTATATATTCTGGAATCAAGTACCTTATCAGATATGTGATTTACAAATGCATATTCTCATTTTGTGGATTGTCTTCTCACTTTCTTGATAGATCCTTTGAAGCACAAACTATTTTAATTTTGATGAATCTTTAAAGAAAATTAATTTTGGGGCCAGCGCTGACTGATGATTGGGTTTATTTCTGGACTCTGAATTCTATTCCATTGATGTTTATTTGTATGTGTGTACTACATTCATTGAATTATAGTCGGTTTGTAATATGTTCTGAAGTTGAGAAGTCTAAGTTCTTCAAATTTATTCTTTTTCAATATTGTCTTGTTTTGGGCATTCTGTACATTTCCATATGAATTTCATATTAATTTTAGGATAAACTTGCTAATTTGTGCTAAAATGATAGTTGGAGGTTTTATAAGTATTACCTTGAATCTGCAGAAACTTTTGGAGAGTGTTACCATATTAAGTCTCCCGATGCATGAACATGAGATGTTTTCCCATTTACTTGAGTTTTAATTAAATTCTTTCAATCATATTTTTAAATTTTCAATGTATATGTTTTGCATTTTTACTGAAGTTTCTTCTTTTAAAATTATTTCATTTATTTATTTGTTTGAAAGGGAGAGAGAGAGCATGCGAGCAAGATCCCATCACTGGTTTACTCCCCAAATACCCACAACAGCTGAGGCTGAGCCAGAGCCAAAGCCAGGATCCAGGAACTTGATATAGGACTCCTGTATAGATGGCAGGAACCTAATTATTTAATGATCATTGCTGCCTCCCAGAGTCTCTGTTAGCAGGAGCCAGAACCCAGGTACTCCAATATGGAAAGCAGTTGTCTTAACCAATAGGCAAAGCCACCCAGTCTCCTACTTAAGTTTCTTCCTAAGAATTTTACTCTTTTTCATGTTGTTATAAATGGATTTTTCACTTTATTCCATGCAAATGTATATAAATATTATTGTATTTTTTATATATTGATCTTGTACCATGTACAAGATAAATGCTGAACTCATTCATTAGTTCTAATAGGATTTTCTATATACACTGCTGTGTAATAATACAATACCATATAACATGTGAATAATGATAGCTTTATTACCTCTTTTTCAATATGACTGGTTTATTTTCTTGTCGAATTGCTTAAGATAGAATAATCTGTTTTATATTGAAAAGGAATGACAGAGTATACATCTTTTTTTTTTAATTGATTTTGTGGAGAAATGAGTTAGTCTTTCACTATTAAGTATACGCTGTTAACTGTTTTTCTTTTTTCTTTCTTTTTTTTTTTGGTAGGTATCCTTTCTCAGGCTGAGGAAGTTTCCTGCTATTCCTACCTTGATATTTATATGCCCTTTGTAATTCCTGATTTTAGTAATTTGAATCTTAACTCTTATTCTTGATTGTCTATTCTATGGAATTTTTAAATAACAGACTTGGTTTCTGTTGATTTTCTGTATTCCTTTGTATTCTTCATTTCATTACTGTTAGTTCAAATCTGTATGATTCTAATTCCTTCTTCTTGCTTTAGATTATTGTGCTTTGTTATTCTGTCTGAAAGTTAAAGGTTAGTTTATCAATTTGACATCTTTTTAAGCATAGATATTTACTGCTACAAGTTTTCATCTAAGTATGGCTTTAAGTTCATTCCATGACTTGGTATGTTGCAGTGTTATTTTCATTCATCTCAAAGTATTTCTAACATACCTTGTTATTTCATTTTTGACCCATTAGATCCTGAAGAGTGATTTATTTTTCATCATACTTGTGACTATAACAAATTTCTCATTTCTAATTGACTGCATAGTGATTGGAAAACATACAGTGTATGATTTCAGTCATTTTAAGCTTATTGAGATTTCTTTTATGGCATACCATATGATATATTTTGAAGAATGTTCTATGTATTCATGAGAAGAATGTGTGTAAATTGTTGGTGGATTGTTAAATATATAGTTGTCTTTTAAGTATATTTGGTTTATGTTCTTATTCATATCTTCGATTTCCCTATTGATCATCTACCTCACTCTTCTACCCATTATATAAAGTAGATCATTGAAGTTTAGCTTGTCTATTTCTCTATTCAATTTGGCCTACTTTCCCCCCACATATTTGGGTACTCTTTTGTTAGGTACATCTGTGTTTATCATTATAATTCACCTACAACCTTACCATCTTTTTGCTTTTTAATCTTTTTGGTATTTTAGGACTTCCCTTTGACTTATTTCTGTGAGGTTCTGTCAGGGCACACCTCAGATTTTGTTGGTCTAAAAATTTGCTTGGAATAAAAATATTTTGACTTTGTTCTTGGAAAGTATTTTCACTGGGTAAAATGTCATGCTGGCAATTTTTTCTAATCATATTAAAGATGCCATTCTACAATCTTATTTCTTCCATTGTTGTTTCTGTGAACTAATCTATAAATTAATTTTTTTAAAAGCAGAGTTAGATAGTGAGAGAGAGAGAGAGTTATAGACAGAGAGAGAGACAGAGAGAAAGGTCTTCCCTCCGTTGGTTCACTCCCTCAATGGCCACCACGGCAGGCGCTGTGCTGATCCGAACCAGGATCCTCCTCCTGGTCTCCCATGTGGGTGCAGGGACCCAAGCACTTGGGCCATCCTCCACTGCCCTCCCGGGCCACAGCAGAGAGCTAGACTGGAAGAGGAGCAACCGGGACTACAACCCAGGGTGCCGTCGCCACAGGCGGAGGATTAGCCAAGTGAGCCACGGTGCCAGCCTATAAATTAATTTTCACTACATTAAAAGCAATCTATCTTATCTTTGTTGATGTTTTTAGGATCTATTATTTGCTTTTATGTTCTGCAGTTATGGTGTGTTGTATCTAATTTGGTTTTATTTTTCTTCCATTGGATGTGTTGGGCTTCTTAAATCACAAATACTTTTAATTATTACTTTAAAAATATCAGACATGGTCTCTTAAGCTACTGCCTCTGTCCCATCTCATCTCTTATATCTCTTCTTCCGGACCAGAGTATGTGTATGTTATACTTTCTCACTCTTTTGTGTCTATTAACTATTATTTCAGATTTTCCATGTTTTATCTGTGTGGTGAATTATATATAATTTTTTTTTTAAATTTTTTGGAAGAGTTGCACAGAGAGAGAAGGAGAGGCAGAGAGAGAGAGAGAGAGAGAGAGAGAGAGAGAGGTCCTCCTCCATCCGATGGTTCACTCCCCAATTGGATGCAACAGCCAGAGCTGTGCCAATCCAAAGCCAGGAGCCATGAGCTTCCTCCAAGTCTCCTACATGGGTGAAGGGGCCCAAGGACTTGGGCCATACTCCACTGCTTTCCCAGGCCATAGCAGAGAGATGGATGGGAAGTGGAGCAACCAGGACTTGAACCAGTGCCCACTGCAGGTGGTGGCTTTCACCTGCTATGCCACAGCGCCGGCTCCTATAATTTTGTTTTTGAAAAAAACTTTTATTTATGTATTTTTAACTTTTATTTAATGAATATAATTTCCAAAGTACAGCTTATGGATTACAATGACTCCCCCCCCATAACTTCCCTCCCACCCCCCCCCCCCGCTCACTTTCCTCTTCCATTCACATAAAGATTCATTTTCAATTCTCTTTATATACAGAAGATTAAGAGAGGGAAGAGATGTGCAATTCGGGACATGCTCAAGCTGACTTACCTCAAACGGTAGAGTTAGAAACATACCAGGGGATTCCAACTCAATCCCATCAAGGTGGCATGTACCAATGCCATCTCACTAGTCCCAGTGATCAATTTCTGTTCACAATTGATCATAATGATAGGACTAAGAACCAAAGGGATCACATAAACGAGACTAGTGTCTGCAAATACTAGCTGATAGAATGAAAAAGGGAGAGAATGGTCCAACATGGGAAGTGAAATACAGCAGACTCATAGAATGGCAAATGTCCTAAACAGCACTCTGGCCTCAGAATCAGCCCTTAAGGCATGCGGATCCGGCTGAAAAGCCCCTGAGAGTATTTCAGGCATGGAAAGCCAAGACACTCTGGGGAAAAAAAAAACCTAAATGAAAGATCTCCGTGAATGAGATCCCAGTGGAAAGAACAGGTCATCAAAGAAGGAGGTACCTTTCTCTGAAGGGAGGAGAGAACTGCCACTTTGTCCATGGCCTTGTCTAAATATGATCAGAGTCGGTGAACTCAGGGGGCTTCCATAGCCTTGGCAGCTCATGACAAGAGCCTAGGGTGATTACTGATGCCATAAACAAGAGTGTCAATTTGTTAAGTCAACAACAGGAGTCACTGTGCACTTACTCCTCATGTAGGATCTTTGTCCTTAGTGTGCTGTACATTGAGATTTAATGCTATAACTAGTACTCAAACAGTATTTTTCACTTTATGTTTCTGTGTGGGAGCAAACTGTTGAAATCTTTACTTAATGTGTGCTAAACTGATCTTCTGTATATAAAGAGAATTGAAAGTGAATCTTGATGTGAATGGAAGGGGAGAGGGAGTGGGAAAGGGGAGGGTTGCGGGTGGGAGGTTGTTATGGGGGGGGAAGCCATTGTAATCCATAAGCTGTACTTTGGAAATTTATATTCATTAAATAAAAGTTAAAAAAAAAAGATTTCAATAGTTTGCACCCCTGCAGAAACACAAAGTGAAAAATACTGTTTGAGTACTAGTTATAGCATTACATCTCAATGCACAGCACATTAAGGACAGAGATCCTACATGAGGAGTAAGTGCACAGTGACTCCTGTTGTTGACTTAACAAATTGACGCTCTTGTTTATGGCGTCGGTAATCACCCTAGGCTCTTGTCATGAGTTGCCAAGGCTATGGAAGCCTTTTGAGTTCGCTGACTCTGATCATATTTGGACAAGGTCATAGTCAAAGTGGAAGTTCTCTCCTCCCTTCAGAGAAAGGTATCTCCTTCTTTGATGACCTGTTCTTTCCACTGGGATCTCACTTGTGGAGATCTTTCATTTAGGTCATTTTCTTTTTTTTTGCCACAGTGTCTTGGCTTTCCATGCCTAAAATACTGTCATGGGCTTTTCAGCCGGGTCCGCATGTCTTAAGGACTGATTCTGAGGCCAGAGTGCTGTTTAGAACATCCGCCATTCTATGAGTCTGCTGTGTATTCCACTTCCCATGTTGGACCATTCTCTCCCTTTTTCATTCTATCAGCTAGTATTTGCAAACACTATTCTTGTTTATGTGATCCCTTTGGTTCTTAGTCCTATCATTATGATCAATTTTGAACTGAAATTGATCACTTGGACTAGTGAGATTGCATTGGTACCTGCCACCTTGATGGGATTGAATTGGATTCCCCTGGTATGTTTCTAACTGTACCATTTGGGCAATCAATGAAATCCTGTCATTTGCAACAAAATGGAGGAATCTGGAAAACATCATGCTGAGTGAAATAAGCCAGTTCCAAAGGGGCAAATATCATATGTCCTCCCTGATCGGCGACAACTAACCGAGCACCAAAAAGAAAACCTGTTGAAGTGACATGACGCTATGAGAAACGGTGACTTGATCAGCCCTTGCCCTGACTGTTGATGAACAAATTAATACTTTATCCCTTTTAGTATTTTTTCTGTTTATTCTACTTAATACCATTGGTTGAATTCTGTAATTAATACACAATTATTCTTAAGTGTTGAAACTTAACTGAAAAGTGATCCCTGTTAAATATAAGAATGCGGATATTTATGTATTTAAAAGGTAAAGTAACAGAGAGAGAGAGAGAGAAAGAGAGAGAGAGAGAAACAATGAGAATGAATCTGATGGTTTGAAAGAGAGAGATCTTTGATCTGCTGATTCAATTCCCAAATGCCTGCAAGATGCAATAAGACTGGGCCAGGCTGAAGCCAGGAGTCAATAACCCTGTCTGGGTCTCCCACTGGGTGGCAGGAACCCAAGTATTTGAGCCATCATCAACTGCCTTCCAAGTACATTAGCAGGTGTTTGGATCTGAAGCAGAGACAGACCCGATTCCAGGCATGCTGATATCAGATGCAGGTGTCTCGAGTGAAAGCTTAACCTACTGTGAGAAAACTTGCCCCTAAAATTTCTTTTTAACTTGACCAAGTCTCTCTTCAGCTGTATCTAGTCTGAAGTCCATCTATTGAATTTCAGATTTCAGTTATTATATTTTTTATTTCTAGCATTTATATTTAATTTTAATTTCAAAGTGTCTTTCATTCTTTATACAATTTGCTAAATATTATTTTCAGCTTTTAAAAATGTAGTTTATAATTTTATTGGCTATTATATATTTTTATCTAATATAATTTATCTAATTCCAATATTGGAAATCTTTGCTCACTAGTTTTTGCTGTTGGATGTTTCTTCTGGGTTTGCCTGTGGTATTTTGCTTCCTTATTTCTTTAATGACTTTCAATGGGCATTTCATTTTCCTCTCAAAATTTATGTACTGAAATTCTTTGAAGTTGGCTGTGAAGATACATTTATCTGCAGAGTATTTGTAAGTATGTATGCTCAGCCTCTAGGAGGTCAAAGTAGCCTCAGTCCAATTTAAAAAAATTCTCACTATAAGATTAGTGGGCCATCTGGGCCACCTGTGCAATGTTAATTTGGATTGAAAATCTATGTGAGAGTTTGTGGTTATGGGTTTTTAAGGATCTGTTTTCTTGCACTTCTCTGCTGAAAACCAAAATATATTTTCTTCTAGTTTCCTGGGAGTGGGATTGTGGGGAATATTTACATATGATACACTCTGTTTCAAAGAAGTTATAAAACAAAAGCCTCAGATTCTCCAAATTTGACAAATGCCCTCAGAGCAAAAGTAGTTTCTTGGCCAGTTCACTGTTTTTTCCCCTAAATTTTGACCTGCTAAATTCTATTGTGCTACTCTTTGATGTTTTGGGGAAGGTATTTGAGCATTTTTCTCATTTTTAAGTAAGCATACCAGTCTAGATAACTAGCCATATTATTGGAATATTTGAAATATTCTTGTGTCTGTATGCCATTATTTTAAAGTATATGTCTTCTTGAAGAATCAGAATTAGAATGACCTAGAGATATTTATTAAAATTTCATGTTTTACTATTCAACTTCAAGCTTACTAAAATATAATCTCTAGGATAGGTAATTGATATCTGAGTTTTTGTGAGATTCTCTAGGTGATCTAAATGCACATAGAAGTTTGATTTTATTCTTTTAAGTCCAATACTGGTTGAATGTCTATAAACCAAAAATCCAAAATCTGAAATGCTCCAAATCCAGAACTTTTTGAGTGCTGACATTATGGTATAAGTAAAAAAAATTCCACACCTGACTTTGTGATAGGTCACAATCAAAATATAGAAACACTAAAAAATACTGTATAAAATTATATTCTTGAAATATGTGTAGGTGTATGGGGCTGGCGCTGTGGCTCACTTGGCTAATCCTCCGCCTGCAGCACTGGCATCCCATATGGGTGCCGGGTTCTAGTCCCGGTTGTTCCTCTTCCAATCCAGCTCTCTGCTGTGGCCCGGGGAAGGCAGTGGAGGATGGCCCAAGTGCTTGGGCCCCTGTACCCGCGTGGGAGACCAGGAAGAAGCACCTGGCTCCTGGCTTCAGATTGGTGTAGCTCCGGCCATAGTGGCCATGTGGGGGGTGAACCAATGGAAGGAAGACCTTTCTCTTTGTCTCTCTCTCTCTCTATCTGTCAAATAAAAAAAAAGGAAATGTGTATAGGTGTAAAAAAAAAAACACAAATGAATGTCATGGTTTAGACTTGGGTCTCATCCCTAAGATATCCCATTACATGTATGCAAATATTTTACAATCCAAAATATTCAGAAATTCACAATGTGTCTAGTCCCAAGCACTTTGAATAAGGAATATTCAGTCTGTATGTTTACTGTCTCAGCCTCAGGTCCAAGCTTATTATTTGATATATATGTCCTAGCACCATATGTTGAACATATACACATTTAATTGGCATGACAACTTTTATCGTATGGTATTTGTGTGTGTGTGTGTGTGTATGTGTGTGTGGCTGTAGTCTGATTCTGACCTTTCTGATTTGGTTCATTGAGCTATCTGTGCTTTGAGCAATCCCATACTGTTTTAACTACTTTAGTTTTATTATATATTTTACTGTGTGATTATATGAAAATCTTCCTTTAACTTTTATTATTTTTCCTATCATACAGAATTTAAACTATTACTGTTGTTCTATCACTATCTTGCTTTAACAGTCTTTATTTTATAGAATCAAATAGCTTTTCCTACAGTTTTGAAAGATGTTTTAGCCTTATCTCCTAATCTACTTTTTTCATAAGGACTTAGAAATCCTATACAATAAGGTTCTGAATGTTCATTTTACTTGACTCTTTACCCCAGGCAAATTGCATATTTATCTTATTGCTTAGTCTGGTCATTTTCCCTCTAGGTATCTGTCTATCCTTCCAAATCGAAGTCCAGGTACTGACCTTCTCTAAAGAGCTTTGGTCAATACTCCCAGGCCTCAAGGAACTGTCTATCTTAACTGTAACAGAAATTATTGACTATGCTGCTCATTTTTACATGGTGAATCCTACAGAATCAGACTGAAAACTGGAAACTACCTGAGGAGATCATACTGTCTATGCCTATCATTTTATAAATGAAAAATAGCTGTTTAATATGAGAATATCTGTGGTTGCCTAATTATTCAACTACTAAAATAAGCACAGGATATATTGTATTGCTTTCTCAGTTACCATTACTTACTGTATCGTTATTCCATTGCACTTAAATTTTATTCTCATTTGTTTATGCCTTTTTAAGAAAACTAGATTGGAAGTTCCTTAAAGGCAGTACCACACCTATACTTATTTTATGATTTGTATACTTAATATTGTAATTTGTATTTAATATGTACCTAATAAATATCAATACATTTTAGTAAAAGAAAATAAATTGTTCCATTAACCAGATGTCAGTTTGGGCTTATTTCCATGTGGGTACCACTGTTATAGATGTATAGAATATGGCATCTAGTGGTTGCTGTGTGTATTACAATTGTCTGGTTTTTGTTTTTGGGGGGTTTTTAATCCATGAATACAGTCCTTCTCATAAGTTAGATGGAATAAAAAGAACATAACTTAAATATTTAAATAGATTCCAACAAATTGATCTATGATTCCTAAGTATTTTAAATATTGATTTCTCTAAAGTGCATGTTAACTAATGAAAGGGTATAATAAAATAAGACAAAACTATTTTTTAAGAAACATATTTCATAGGCCCTCTTGAAAAATGACAAGCAAATGTATGTAAAGTTCCTTTGTTTATAAATGATACTCAGAGTTGAGGAATATTGTTGGATACTGAGAAGTGAAAAATACAATTATGTAGCACAGCTTTGGTACAATGGTTGAGAGGTTGCTCAGGACACCTAAGTTTCGTATCAAGAGTGCCTGAGTTTGAGTCCAGGCTCTACTTCCAATTCCAGCTTCCTGTTAACACATACCCTGGGAGTCTCAGGTAACTGGGTAATTGGGTCTTTGCTACTTAACCTGGGAAACTCAGATTGAGTTCTGGGTTCCTTGTTTAAACCTGGCCCAGTCCTGGATGATGCAGGGATTTGGGGAGAGAACTAGCAGATGGAAGATCTTTCTCTGTCTCTCTGCCTTTCTAATAAATAACAAATAATTAAATTTTAAAAAGAAAAATATAGTTATAAAGAAAAGTCACGTACTTCTTCATATTAATGAAATATTATTAGGCTATTGCTTTGCAAAGTTCTCAGGATCTTAATTTATGTTTAACAGAGGAAAATCTCAATAAAGACTGAAGATGCAAAGTTATACCATCTTCTGCTTATTGCAACAAAAACTCATCTTCATATATTCATGTATAAGATATAGACACAGAGGGCTGGTGCTGTGGCATAGCAAGTAGATCCACTGCTTGTGGCACCAGCATCCCATATGGGCACTGGTTTGAGTCGCAGCTGCTCTACTTCTGATCCAGCTCTCTGCTGATGTTCCTGGGAAAGCAGCAGAAGATGGCCCAATTACTTAAGCCCCTGCACCCATGAGCTCCTGTCTTCAGACTGGCCCAGCTCCAGCCATTGTGGCCATTTGTGGAGTGAACCAGCAGATGGAAGTTTCTCTCTCTCTCTCTGTGTGTGTGTGTGTGTGTGTTGTCCCCTTTTCTCTGTCTCTCTTTGACTCTATTTTTCAAATAAATCAATAAATCTTTAAAACGATATAGCTATATATTCCAAAATCAAATATCAATTATTCTCCATTAACAGCCATTTTGGCTTATCTATACTCTTTACTCATCCATTAATACATTTAACTGAGTAGTCGCTATATGAGCAATCTAATTCAGTGACTATGACAAATGATAATTCTTATTTGTGAACTTGTGAATCAGTATTTACTTGGGAATAAGTAACTTCTAAAATTTATAAGCTTATAGTTTAGAATCTAGTGTTTATTTTAACATAAAATAATATATATTTTAATTAACTTCTATTGATGGCACATTGTACTGTAATATTTTGTATATGAGTTTATCCTTCTCATTAGAGAGCATTGATGTGCTTTCTTTGTATCTCTACATGTACCTAATACAGGGCTGGTGCATGGCAGTTGATCAATAAGTGTTTATTGAATTACTTATATATGTTGGAGGGAACTGTGGCTTATCTCTAGTGCCTAACAACTTTTCTGACCTCTAATCATACTTAATTCATGTTTGAGGAATGAGTAAGTCTGAACAAGCCTATTAATCTGTAATGCTATTAACATGTAACACTAAAACAATGTACAACCTAATCACCTATGTTTAATAAAATTTGTTTGCATAACAGTTTCAAATTGAAGTGTCAGGAACACATATTTTGTTGGAACAGCCTCTTGCATTGTGAGTGAGAGATTCTTCCAAGCTGAAGCCATTATTATTTGCTCTTATAATTTGGGAAAGAGGTTTCAGCATGAGGGTAACTTGCAGTTTCAACTGGTTAAGAATTCTGACTAGAAGGTCAAGGTCAGCACTTCTAGTACCTTGGAGAACTGGGGAAAGGATTCTTATTGTGACTAAAGGAATGGAAAGCATGGAACATTGGGCAGGAGGCTGAGGTACTATTTAAGTAATAAGCCCTTAAGGTTGGGCACGATGAATATTATGTGGTCTTTGCATCACATAAAGGTTTCCATAAGTCAGTCTGATATCTGTTTTATATAAATTCTGATTTGTCTACATATATTAAGCTATTTACTATTTGTTTTCTTAAGCAGCTCAACTTCATGCTTGAGTAAATGATAGTTTTGTTTAAAAAAAGATTGATGTATTATTTGAAAGGCAGAGGTAGAGAACACAAGGGAGAGATGGAGAGAGATACCTTCCATCCTCTGGTTTGCTCCCCAAATGTCTGCAACAGCGGGGGCTGAGCCAAGCTAAAGCTGGGAGCCTGGAACTTCATCTTTGTCTCCCACATTGGTGCAGGGGCCCAATGACTAGGGCTATCTTTTGCTGCTTTCCTAGGTGTATTAGCAGGGAGCTGGATTGAAGCAGAGCAGCAGGGAAACGAACCAATGGCCCTATGCTTTTCAATGGCCAAAGTCATCTCCCATTTGCTTGTCCAATGTAGATTATTTTAGAGGAGGATATTTTTCTAGCTTCAGGACCACAATTCCTAACACATGTGAATGAATCTGTGTGTTAGCACTATTTAGGACATCTAGGTTGAGGGAGCAGCATTTGTGGTAAAGTTGGAGCTATTAGAGTTTGAGCTGCTGCTGGTGACTGGTGTGGGGAGTCAAAGAAAAGCAATGTGGTAAAATATTGTATGCTCCATGAGCACTCACGAATGCAGAGAAAAAGGGGACTTCAAGCAGTATGCATCCTTGGCTAGTTGCGAAGCTCATTGCTAGTAGAGATAACCTTTTAAAAGATTTATTTGAAAGGCAGAGTGATGGAGAGAAGGAGAAAGGGAGATAGAGCAAGAGCAAGAGAGCTCTTCCATGCACTGGTTCACTCCTCCAGATGGCAGCTATGTTTGGGGCTGGATGAGGTCTCCATCTGGGTTTCCCACATGAGTGGCAGAGGCACAAGCACTCAGGCCATCATCTGCTCCCCTCCCAGTTGCATTATCAGGGAGCTGGATCAGATGTGGAGCAGCCAGGTCTCAGACCTGTGTTCATGTTGGGTGCTGGCATCATAGGCAGTGGCTTTACCTGCCATGCCACAGGCCAGCCCCCGAGAGGTAACTGCTTATAAGCTATGTTAGTAGAAAAAAAGAGTTCTGAAGGGCTTAGACAAGTGACAAATGGTGCTACAGGGAATTCATATTAATTTCTTTTCCATTTTTAATGTCTTCTTAAATATATTTTCACTTTAATAAAAATTACATTTGCTCACTAAAAATTTCAGACATATATATAATATATGTATGTTATAATATATATATATAAATAACAGAAGTAACCAATTTTGTCCATTTGGTTGATATCCTTTCAGATTTTTTTTTTTTATATTTGTTTACAAGTTTGGATTGTTGAATTCTGTTGAGTTGAAAGTCACAGTCTGGGCCGGCGCCGTGACTCACTAGGCTAATCCTCCGCCTTGTGGCGCTGGCACAGCGGGTTCTAGTCCTGGTCGGGGTCCCGGTTGCCCCTTTTCCAGGCCA
The DNA here is from genome assembly GCF_051225735.1 of Oryctolagus cuniculus. Classification (NCBI taxonomy): domain Eukaryota; kingdom Metazoa; phylum Chordata; class Mammalia; order Lagomorpha; family Leporidae; genus Oryctolagus; species Oryctolagus cuniculus. The sequence goes on along the minus strand of NC_142888.1, from coordinate 84,316,759 downwards.
GCTCTCTGCTGTGGCCCGGGAGTGCAGTGGAGGATGGCCCAAGTGCTTGGGCCCTGCACCCCATGGGAGACCAGGAAGAAGCACCTGGCTCCTGGCTTCGGATCAGCGCGATGCGCCGGCCACAGCACACTGGCAGCGGCGGCCATTGGAGGGTAAACCAGCGGAAATGGAAGACCTTTCTCTCTGTCTCTCTTACTGTTCACTCTGCCTGGGGAAAAAAAATTCACAGTCTGGTTTTTAAGGTTCATATTTAATGATTTTCTCCTATTTCTCTTCCTCATAGGCCTGCTATGGATGTTCTCCAGGATCAAAGTGTGACTGTAGCGGTGTCAAAGGGGAAAAGGTAATCTCTGAGATGGACCTTTGCAAACCGAGTAAAATGAATAAAATAGTGTTTTCTTGCACTTAAAAAAAAAAACAGGGCTTCTATCTCAGCACTTAAGTAAAAAGAGTCATATATTGCTTTGTTTTAGAGATATGAGAATTAGACTATTTCTCAAGGATCAGCAAATATTTTCTGTAGAGTGCCATATAGTAAATATTATAGGCTTTGTAAACACATATGCTCCCTGTCACATAGTCCTTCCATTACAAAAAAAAAGCCCTTTAAAAGTGGCAAATAAACTAAATAAATTAAAATGTTAAAAAATGTTTTGAATGACTAAAATTTTTCGTGAGCTTGAGCCGCACAAAATAAGCTTCTGACAGCATTTGGCCTGAGAGCTGTTATCTGCCAAGCCCTCATCAGTCTTGCTGAAATAATTGACTTAATAGGCAAAAACAAAAGGAGACACATAAGAAGCAAACTCCAGTCTACTAATCTGAGATGGATCCCGTGCTAGACAATTTCACTCATCTTCATCTTATCCATGCCTGTTAATGATAGGTGAATTGCAACTTTTGTCTTACTTTTTCCATAGCAAACCCTCCTATTGTGTGTGTATGTTCGTGTGTGTATACACATGTATGTATGTGTGTGTGTGTGTATATGATTACGTATAGGAGAAGATTAAATAGCATAAACCTAGCCACTGTGAATGTCAATGGGTATAAAAAACTAGAAAATTTTAAAAGTACAGTAAATCGTAGCACAAAGAGAATTATACTAGGAGACAGAGGATTATATTCCAGACTCCACTGTTTGGGACTCAGTAAGTAGTTTAGAATGAGTGAATGAATGAATGAGTGTTACTAATTCTCTGTGGAAAAGTTCAGGGCAATGTCATAGTTCTCAGGGAAGTAGAAGGACCATTTCCATACTAAAGATTCCTGAAAGTTCTATAGCAAAGACGCATATTTGTTTTTGCAGCACTGCATTTCCAAACCCCATTTGACCATGTAACCCATATTCTCCCTAACAGAACACCTTTTTTGACTATGTATTCTATAGAATAAGTAACATTCATAACTGACATTAGTTCAGAAGTAGTTTTGTTGTAAGGGTGCTTTATGCACTGATTTTAAAAAAGGATCAGTTTCAGATAGTAGAGTGACTTTTATCAAACTTACTTTTTAGATAAGCCTTAAAACCTCTGGGAAAAAAAAAATAACACCTATTTGATAGCAAGGAAAGTGACCAAGGGAAGAAAGTGGAGAGGATTGTACTTTTAGAGGAAAGAAGTTGTATTAGTCAGCTTTTAAAAATTGTCTCTGTTTTCTTGAGTCTGCAGTCACTTAATTTTGTCCTAGTGAGCCAGTAAGCCAAGAGAGAGAAGCTAATCAGAACTCTGCTTAAGTTACCACCCCTCTCAAGAGAACTATTTTCCAAGGGTGTGCTTTAGTGGTCTACACTGGGTTCATCTCCTAGTCAGCATTGTTAGATCAAGTTTGCACCTTTCATCCATTACCATTAAGACAAGACTTCAGAGAATAAACCCCAATACATGGGCCTTTGGGGAACACCCAAACTTTTAGCCAACCATAAAAGTACACTTTGTTACTTTGCATATATGGCATGTGTCATGAGTACATAGCTCAGTATGAATGGCAAAGGATGTCTGGAACCCAAACAGAAAGCCAAAGTCTTACTGTCTTGAGAAGTCATAGGACAGAGTTGTGGATGCCAGAATGACTGGAAATGAGAGAAGAGTACACTGGAAGGAGGGACACACAGACAGGGAGGCCCAAAAATCCGCTTTATGACTGTATTCAAATTCTTAATTGAATCTTGAACTTTACATATGTAGGAGAGAACTCAAGCAGCTCAGTGAAAAGGAGCAGCAGAAAAACTACAATTACTGAGTATAGACTGAACTGTCTACTTAAGGGAAAACAGTTTTAAGTTTCAGTTCAACTGAGTTAACTTTTTAAAAACTTTTTAATTTTAATTTTTAAAGTTTTTAATAGATTGAATGTGATGTGTAGATACAATTCTAAGAACTCAGTGATAATCTCTTCCTCCCTCCCATTCTTCTCCTCCTCTCACTCCCATCCTCCTTCTTTCTCCCTTTCTTTCTTTTTAGTTTTTGAGAAAACATTTTAAATTTACAATACAGTAAAAAGGCTTAATACTTAACCAAGTAAGAAATGTAACAAATAAAAAGCAAAAAGGCCCTACTTTAGTGGGAATATAGACAACAGCTGTAAACAATAATTGAATGGAAAAATGACCATTTCACCCATGTACAGTAAATTTTAAAAGTAATCACAGAACGTTAAAATTATAGTAGTATAGCATTCTTAACTATTGGTTTGACAAAGGAATAAAACAACATCTTACAAAACTATATTTGCAGCAAAACTGTTGCACACACATTTCTTCATGTTTGTTTTTCTTAAGTTTTAGTTCTCATATACAAGGAATAATATGAGGTATTTGTCTTTTTGTGTCTGGCTTATTTCACTCAACATGATGTCCTCTAGTTGCATCCATTTGCTGCCAATGATAGAATTTCATTCTTCTTTATAGCTGAATAATATTCCATTGTGTATAAATACCACATTTTCTTTATCCATTCATCTGATGATGGACACTTTGGTTGATTCCAAATTTTGGCTATTGTGAACAGTGCTGCTATAAACATGGTGGTGCAGGTATCTCTTTGATAAATTGTGTTCAGAGGCAGGTCAGAGAATCCAGAATCTCTATTAAAATTGGCTAGATTAAAGTGATCCATAATCAAGAAACAAAAATCTATGAAAATCTACTCTGAAACAACACAGAAGTTAGAATTTGTATACAAAAATTTAAGTGGATAAGAAAATATATGTATTGGTTTAAAGAAAAACCTCATAATGAGTGCACAGATAAGGAATAAAAACAGAACACTGGAAACAAAAAAAAGGAGACTATAGATTTGAAAAAAACTGTAAAACAAACAAACAAAAAATTTCCAGATAGGCTTAACAGAAAAATTGAGATCAAAGAAGAAAGGGTTAGTGAACTTAAAGATAAAACAGAGGAGATCATCTAATCTTAAGTACACAGAGGAAAAAAATGGGAAAGAGAAGGAATAGTGCCTCAGTGCCCTGTGTGTAATGTCAGTCTAATAAAAACGTCAATGGAGTCCTATAAGGACATTAGGGAAACGATGGGGAATAAAAAGAATAATAAATAATGGGGCAGTAATAGTGGCAAGAATTCCCCACACAAATATAAATTTGCAGGAGCCGGCACTGTAATGTAGCGCATCAAACTGGCGGCTGCAGTGTTGGCATCCCATATGGGCGCCAGTTCGAGTCCTGGCTGCTCCACTTCCGATCCAGCTCTCTGCTATGGCCTGGGAAAGCAGTAGAAGATGGCCCAAGTCCTCGGGCCCCTTCACCCATGTAGGAGACCTGGAAGAATCTCCTAGCTCCTTGCAGCCATTTGGGAAGTGAATCAGTGGATGGAAGACTTCTCTCTCTCTGCCTCTGCATCTCTCTAACTCTGCCTTTCAAATAAATAAGCAAACCTTTAAACACACATACACATACACACATATAAATTTACAGATGTAAGAAGTTCACAAACCTCAGTCAGGAAAACCAAAAGAAAACTATACCTAAGTTATCATAATGAAACTGCTGAACAAATAGTTTAATCTATATAGTGTTTTAATACACTATATTTTCAACAAAACTGATGAACAGGGGTGCTTCTTTACTTTTTTTGCTTTTCCTTTTTTGAGTTTGAAAAAATGTTTTAGCTCTAATATATAAGGAGGAACCTGAGGTATTTGTCTTTCTGGGTCTGGCTGATTTCATTTAACATTATATCCTCCAGTTGCAACCATTTTGATGCAAATGGTACAATTTCATTATTTTTATAGCACTTTGTTAAACTTTGTTTTACATGTTTGTCAAACAAATTGTTAAGAATTATATACTACTGTACTTTTAATGATTTTGTGACTATTTTAAAATTTACTTTATATGAGTGAAGTTGAACATCTTTTCATTTGATTTTTGTTTATAGCCCTTGCCTATTTTCCTGCTGATCTATGATCTTTTTACTTTTCATCTGTTGAACTCTTTATTTAAAGGATCACTAAGCCTTTGACTGTAATGTAAATTAAAACATGTTATCTCAAAAAAAAGAGAAATAGTTCAAAAAATAGTTCAAAAAAGGATCATACCTAAATTTAAAATCTATACCTGTAAGTCTTTAAGAAGGAAAAGAACGGAGAAAAATCTGTGAACCCTTGGATTTTACATGTATTTCTTAGAAATGATATAAAAACTGATCTATAAAAGAAAATAATGCTAAAGTTTATTTGGTCAAAGTGAAGAACTTGTAGGCCCAGCGTTGTGATGCGGTTGGTTAAGCTGCTGCTGCTGATACTGGTATCCCATATTGGAGTACTGGTTCATGTCCTGCTTATGAAGCTTCCTGCTAAGGTCTGGGAGGGCAGCAGATGATGTCCCCAAAGGCTTGGTCCCCTGTTACCCTCATGGGAGACCAGGATGAAATTTCTGCTCATGGCTTCAGCTTGGCCCAGACCTGACTGTTGCAGCCATTTGGGTAGTGAACTAGCAGATGAAAGATTCTCTCTCTCTCTCTCTCTCTCTCCCTCCCTCCCTGCATCCTCCTTCCCTCTCTCCCTCTCTCCCTTTCTCCCTCTCTCACTCTTCCTTTGACTTTCCAATAAATGAATCATGTCGCTCCCCGTCTTCGTGGAGGAACGACACAGGACCCTGCGCTGTTCTTTCGTCTGCTCGGCCGTCCCCGGGTTTGCTGCTGGTTCTTCCCGGGTTGGCTGCTGTCCCTTCCAACTCCGTGGAAGGGCGGTTCCCCCTGCCACATTCCCCACTTCCGCGGGGGAGCGGCACACCGCCGGCCGGCTCTCTCGGGGGCTGCACAGGGGTTCCTTCAGATGTCCCCCTTAGATGTTCCTGGTGCATGCCGTCTCTCTCCTCCTTTATAGTCCTCCTCTGCCAATCCTAACTCGGCTGCCCACACGCCGAGTACGCTGCTCTCCTCCAATCAGGAGCAGGATCAGCTCCTGGAGGTCATCACTCAAGTTGGCAAGAGGCAGCTGCGTAGAAGCTGTTTTCTCCTCTCCCAGCGCCATATTGTGGGAGAGCAGATGCATAGAATAAGTCTTAATTCTAGTAACTCAGTCCAGTCCGGGTTGCTCCCCACAAATCATTTTTTTTTAAATTAAGAGGTTGCTTTTTTCTAAGGACACTTTTATGAGAATGAAAAACATAACCTTCAGTCTAGGGGAAAAAATCTACAATTTACAAATCTGATAAAAGGCTTATATTCGTAATATATAAATAACTAAAAATTCATTAATAAAACATATATTCCTGAATAAAAATAGAAGCAAATTGGCAGATATATGGATGGAAATATATATTTGAGGCTATGTTGAACATTATTAATTAGGGAAATGCAAAATAAACCATAATGAGATACCACTGTAAGCCTATGGGAATATCTACATATTATACCACTGGCCATTCTAAGTAATGATGAGGAGGTGGAACACCAAGCTATTATAGGTTGTTGGTGTGAATGTAAAATGATGCAAACATTTTTTTAACCTATAAACCTCTTATTTAATGTATACAAACTTCATGTATACATTTTGGAAAACAAATTGGCAGTTTCTTAAAAAGTTAAATTTATACCTGTTGTGTGACCCCATCCATTCCTATGAGAATCCCATCCCATGAGAAATGAAAGCGTATGTTCATACACAACTTCTACATGAAGGCTCATAATATCTTTATTTATATTAGCCAGAAACTGAAACAACCCAAGCAGGTAAATGAATCAACACATTGCAGTTTGTCTATATAACGGAGTACTGCTCAACAATAAAAAGTAGTGAGCTATTGTTAGCCATCACAACATGTTTGGATCTCAAAATAATTATGCTGAATGAAAAATTAGGCAAAAAGAGTGCATTTATATAAATTTCTAGAAAATTCAAATTAATTTATAATAATAAAAAGTCAAGGCTGGCGCCACGGCTCAATAGGCTAATCCTCCGCCTGTGGCGCCGGCACACCGGGTCCTAGTCCTGGTCGGGGCGCCGGATTCTGTCCCGGTTGCCCCTCTTCCAGGCCAGCTCTCTGCTGTGGCCAGGGAGTGCAGTGGAGGATGGCCCAGGTGCTTGGGCCCTGCACCCCATGGGAGACCAGGAAAAGCACCTGGATCCTGGCTTCAGATCAGTGCGGTGTGCCGGCCGCAGCGGCCATTGGAGGGTGAACCAACAGCAAAAGAAGACCTTTCTCTCTGTCTCTCTCTCTCACTGTCCACTCTGCCTGTCAAAACAAACAAACAAAAAGTTAGTCAGTCACTGCCTGGGGTAGGGGATGGGTTGAGAATTGGTAAGCAGCATGAGGACTATATAGGGACATGGAAACTTATGTCAGTGATGGTTATGTTCATCATTTTGATTGTGATACTGATTTGCTAGTGTTTATATGTGTGAAAACATTTCAAATTTTATGTTTTACATATGTGTAGTTTGTTGTATGTTAATTTTACTTGAATCAAACTGCATTTAAAAAGTTTAACATAGAATTAAAAATATCTGCTTTCCTTTAAAGGGATGTATCCAAGTACACACTGCTAAAAACAAGTAAAACTTACTAGAATCCTAATGAGAGCAAGAAATTAACCAGTTGACAACCTAAAATCCACATCACAGTTATGCGTTGCCAAAACAAAGTTGGTTCCTCTACCAGTGTCATCACTATTTCCTACACTTGATCTTAGCCAAAAGGCCGAGAAGCCATCATCACTATTTACTGTTTCCTATGAGTGGATTTGAAATGCACGTGCTCAGGCTCCACAGCTGACCCACTCGTCGAACTCTGGTGGTGCATCCAGGTAGTCTGTGTTATTACAAGCTCTCCAGCTGGTTCTGATGCAAGCTGAAGTTTTAGATCTTCTGACCTAGAGTTTCTCCATATCGACAGTTAACAAATATCCATCTTGGTCACCTAAATAGATTACATAAAATATTTCTTTGTACTATGTAATTACAAAAATAGCATAGGCAATACACAGAAAAAACAAGATTACGTTACCTAATCAAATCATTGCTTTCATTTGTTCATTAAGGGGCTTGGCTTGCCGATGTAATTATGTCTTCTCTATATTCTTACAATATTATAATTCAAAATAATTTTAATCTCAACTGTCATTATAACAGTTCTAATTTTTTTCCTATCAGATGAGTATCTAATATTTTTCCTCTTAAATTTAAATCTTCCTTGAGAAATTGTTCTTAAACATTTTTTTCATTCCCATGATCATGCAACTTTCTTTTGATTATGAAGTGCCCCTCTTGTAAAATGGTAAAAGTTTTTCTGAATGCCTTTAGCTCACAACTGTGGTCTGCTTCTCAGTAGATCAGGCTGTTATCCTTCTCAATAGTAATGTGTGATACAGAAACCAGCTTTTGTACTAAAAATTCATCCGTTGTATAATTTCTCTTAACCCTCTTATTTTTTTTCTGAATTTTGGATAAAATGACATGCCATAAATTTTGTGTAATCCATTAGGGAAGTTCATTTATTGAGTGAATATTTACAATTTGTTCTGCTGTGCACTAAGAATACAAGGTTGAAAGAGACATGATTAATTAGATGAACGGTTTAAAGAGAGTCTGGAATCAAGGTTATTTCAAATTACTGACTGGTATAACTAGCTTATGCTATTTTCTGGAATAGGGAAGGTGGTATAAAGATAGTCAGTGTTGTTTATATCAAATTTGCTCATAGGAAAATAACAATTCTTTGTCCCAGTTATTCACATGAAAAATGCAAATAATAATGGTATATACCTCATGTTGTCATTGGCAGCATTAAACAAGATAAAACATGAGAAGAGTTTAGAATAATCTGTGGCATATAGAGAATACTCAGTGCATGGTAGCCATTATTATTGTCAAAGTTTTAGGTGCCTGTGCAGATGTTTAAGACAGTTGGCTATTGGAGCTCAGCTTTTCAGAAAAAGAGCGTTATAAGGTTTCAGATTTTCCAGGAAAAGAGAGAGAAGACCTTAAAAAGAATTCAGAGCACTACGAATATTTAAAGGGCAGTGAGAGGGAGACAAGTATTATTCTACAAAGGAAAATGTGAAGGATTTTTTTATCCAAACATGGACAAGCAGGATAAACCAGTTTTTGTTTTCTTAAGTTTGAGCTCCAGAAATAGACACACTAGATCATTTTCTGTTCGTGCGCATTAACAAGTTGCAGTAACATCTAGAGTAGTTTTAAAATGAGTGCCTCACGACAGTTAGCAAAGCATAGGCACACAACAGATGTCATCCCTTCCCTACCATCTGCATTAGGCAGTAAAGGCCCCTCACCTCTCCTTCCTCACATAAGGCTTCTACAGTTTGTACTATATCACAGACAACTTCCTACCTTCTAAAGGCTTGGATTACTGTTACAGTTCTTTTTGCTGCTATACAATGGCTACCCTTCTATCTTTCTTACTAGTATGTTGCTCAGTCAGCTACATAGAACCACAACATTGTTGAACTATTGTATGAGGATGTATCACTTATAGGTAAATTGTTTTACTAATAGCAACACAAACTTTTTAGCATCCTTCACCATCAGTTTCTAGTTTCTCTCTCTTTAAAAGCTATTTATTTATTTATTCATTCATTCATTCATTTGAAATGGGGTTACAGAGAGAGTCTTCCATGCACTGGTTCACTCCCCAAATGGCTGCAATAGCCAGGGCTGGGCCAGGCCAAAGCCAGGAGTCAGGAATTCCAACTGGGTGCCCTACTTGGGTGACAGGGGCCCAAACACTTGGGCCATTTTCTGTTGCTTCCTGAGGTACATTAGCAGGAAGCTGGATCAGTAGCATAGCAGCTAGAACTTGAATGAGTGCTCTGATCTGGGATGCTGGCATCGCAGACAGCGGCTTACCTTGCTACACCCCAACACCAGCCCCTAGTTGTTTTCTCTCTTACATGTAGCCCAGAAAACAGTTTTGCTTCTAAGAAAATACAGATTACTTCAAATTTTATTCTCAACCTTTGGCACCAGTATACTCTAAATACCAGCTGAAATCCCAAAATATAGCTGTTTTCCACTTATGGAAATCTACTTGAAGTACATATTTTTCCCTTTTGCTTTCTTTTGAACTGGAATTTGTGATCAGATTTCTTCTACTAGCTCTGCCAGTAATGGACTAGATAATGATTTGAAGCAATCCAGTGCTAAAATGTTGAAACATTAATTTCTCGCCTTGCCCTATTTCTTCCTTCCCCTAAACTATTTTTGGAAAATTGATGTCAGTGAATACTAAATTATACTATTCTAACTAATGAAAGTAGTAAATTGATTTATTTCTAGAAAACAGAAAAGTAGTAATGTATCAATAGCAATTATTGTAAAAGCTACAAGAATGTTTTGATCTATCATTAATTGACTGACCTTTGCTTCATTGGCTTTAAAATTATAAGTAGAAACTGATCAGAAGTAATCTTTTCCAAGTATTTATAAAAAGTATTCAATACAAATTTATCTAAAATCTTTAAGCTAATTTTAGTATTTAAAACACATACGCACACACACACGCACATGCCCACACCCATAACTTTGGAGGTAGGAATAAAATTCTGCTGTTCCTTAACCTTTAGAGATATGTCTTTAATGTCTCGTTAATCACCTTGTAGTGTGAAAGTTTTTTCTTTCTCAAGCTGCCACTGTGGGTAGGATCTGGCAGAAAGGTTCCCAGAGCAAGGTATAATCCCAGACAGCTTTCAAGCCTTAGGAGGCCTAGTAAGTGTTCTGGTCAGATTGAGTCAAAATTCAAGTCATTATTCTGAGTAGAATAACTCCTGGTGGTGCTTCCTTTACATAGACATATATTTTGTTTTCTCCGATGAGCATCTATTCATTTTTGTGTTAAGTTTACAATCATAAAAATGTATAAAATATTTGATTTTGTTCTAAAAGCTTTTTCTAACTACTTTATCTCTAGTCAATTAATGTAGTTCATTCAGAATAACCCTGCAACTCTTCTACTCTACAACAAATCTAGGAACTTCTCTAATGGTTTTCTATTGCCCTTCTTCATCCCTATCCCATAGTTATTTCAGGTAACCTGGTTTCTTGGACTTAGTGCTATCTTTCCTGGTAATCTCTTGATGTCAGTATGTTTGTCACTTAATCTCTGATAAACTTTTTACTTTTTTTGAAAAAAAAAATTATTTGAAACTCAGGGAGAGGAAGAGAGAGAGAGAGAGAGAGAGAGAGAATCTTCCATCCACTAGTTCATTCCCCACATGCCTGGCTGCAGCTCCAGGGCTGGGCCAGGCCAAAGCCAAGAGCCAGGAGCTTCATCTTGGTCTCCCACGTGGGTAGGCGGGCCCCAAATACTTGGACCATCTTCTGCTGCTTTCTCCAGACCATTAGCAGGGAGTTAGATTGGAAGTGGAACAGCTGGGACAACCGACGCCAATATTGTATGCCAATATTGCAGGTGGCAGCTTTACCCGCGACACCACGATGCTGGCCCCAGCTTTTTACTTTCATAAAGAGTATAAAATTGGAATGGTTTGTGTTTGTGCCATTATATCTTAGAGTTTTTGCCATGATACTAGCTAATTTTCATGTACTATTATTAGATTTTGTTTTGTCTTGATCTTTTTGAATATCATTCCTTCCTGTGCTTAAAAATTCACAGATGACCTTACATTTCATTCCTGTTCAATTGCAGGGAGAAAGAGGATTTCCAGGTTTGGAAGGCCATCCAGGTTTGCCTGGATTTCCAGGTCCTGAAGGGCCTCCAGGGCCTCGTGGACAAAAGGTATGTGTCAAGTTGCCAACTACTAATAACAGAGGAATGAAGCTAACTTAAATGTGTGACTAGGTGTCAAATGCACTAAAATATTACTAAATTATACTCAGGCATTCATCTTTGAATGAAACAATGAAATGGTAGGGAGTCTGTTGTTTTTGCTCTGAAACCTGGTATTACCACCATATTAGAAGGCTTTTGGAAGATGTTCTTACTTGTATGCTATTATTAAGATCCTTAACAAAAATTAAGTTCTGCCAGGACTTCAGCTGAGCTGGAGAGAGCTGAGCTGCCAAGTGTCAGATTACCTGATTAACACAAGAACCAGAACGAACAGTCAGACCTTTACTTACTGCAATATTATAAGCAAGAAGTTAAGCGGGAAAAAGTGCCAACTCTTCCCCTGTTCCATTTTTCCCCATGGCACAGCTCCAGCAAGACTCAGATGGGTCAGCAAGATGTCGAGAATCATTTCACTGCTCAGGAAGCACTGAACAAAACCTCCTGCAGTTGTCTGAACCCAGGGGCAGGGTGGCAGAAGAGAGTAGGAGAAAGGCTAGGATTCGAAAAGTACTTAGAGTTCAGAAAAATGTCTTCAGGGTTTCCCTCGCCTCCCATATTCAGTGTTTCATCCTAATTTCTCAGATAAAGAGGCCCTCAAATACAGATAGATTTAAGAGCAAAGTCAGCTGGGGTGAGTGTGAATTCTTGATCGTAATGTCCTTCTAAGACTGCTGTGCACTCGTTATGTACCAAATTTCCTGTGGGTGAGGCATCTGTAATACATAAGGCCTACTCTGAGCCTTTTTTTGGGCCTGAAAAGTCCCAGAAAAATGCTTACATGGGAACTAGACTCTTTAATTTTACCCACTTCTTTTTCAGGATCTGACTGAGAAGCATAGGCTGCCCACATGGATTGCATGGGTTGGCCTTTAAGAGGCTACTTCAAAAACTGGATAATTTGTCTGAAGTCACAGTGTTGTCATGGTTATGATTAATTCTATTCAAAATATTACATGGAGAATTGAATGTAGTCATGAGCTCCTACTGCTATCATGTCAGGAGTATGTGTCCCACAGCCCACTTGCTGTAATTTGGAGAGCCAGAGGAGTTTTGCTGATGTTTTGTCGTAGATTGTTATACTTTGCCAGTTCCCATGATCTAGGTGCAACATGTGGTGCCAGCAATCACATAGATGCCTTCTTAGTCGGCTAGCGGGAAGTCAGTGGCTACTGGTTATCCAGTATTACTTGGGTGAAAGAATTGAGGCTAGGGTGTCATGCTTCCAAAACTGAAGTAGTGTCATCAATGATCTTAGCAAGGGTGAAGGATGCCAGCACTGCAGGCGGCAGCTTTACCCACTGTGCCACAGCGCCGGCCCCAGTACACGAATACTTTTTTACACTTAACTATACCAGAACTTAGGATTTGGGAGAATGCTGACCATGATCTATTGGGAATTAGAAGTATATCAGGTGGATTTTTTAGAACTGGTGCCCATATGGGATGCCAGCGCTTCAGGCCAGGGCGTTAACCCGCTGCGCCACAGCGCCGGGCCCTTCATTTGTGTTTGCTGAATGTGCACATGCAAGGTATGCATTTCTGTGTACGGATATGTGTTTTTCAAAGATCTTTTCCTTTACGGTTGTGGAGTTTGTCTTCCCTACCATATGATTATATAATTCTCAAGTGTTTTCTTCTCATATTCTAATGGTTTGATTGTTTACTTGTAAAATTTTTACTCATGTGGAACTTATCCTAGTATAGGTGTGTCTCAAATCATTTTTATCGCACTCCCTTGCAGTGTCACTTTCATTTTATACCAAATTCTCATGAATTAATCGTGAACATTCCAATGGTCTATTATCCTATGTTTTTATATTTGATAGGGCTAGTGTCCTTTCATTTCACTGTCTTTAAAATTTTGTCAATATCCTTGTTTGTTTGTATTTCTATATGTTCTTGTACAGTTAAAAAAAAAACCTTGAGGGGTAGGAATTTAGCCTAGCAGTTAAGATACCAATTAGGAGAACAACATCCCATATTAGAGTACCTGGAGTTAACGACCAGCTCCAAGTCCTTACTCACTTACCTACTAATGTAGACCCTGGGAGTCAGTGAAGCTTGAGTTCCCACTACCCACATGTGAGACCTGGGTTGAATTTTAAGCTCCTGGCTTTGGACTGGCCTAGTGCCAGCCATTGCAGGCATTTGTGGGAGTGAATCAGCAGATAGGACTCTCTTTATCTCTCTCTCTCTCCCCCCTCCTCCCTCCCCCTTCCTCCCCCCCCCCCTCACCCATCTGCCTCTACCTCTCATTTTTTCTTTGTCTCTCTGCCTCTCAAATAAATAAATAAAGATTTCAGGGGCCTGCATGTGGCATTAGCAGGTAAAGCCGTCATTTGTGACGGTGACATCCCATATGGGCCCTGGTTTTTGTCCTGTCTGCTCCATTTCCGATCCAGCTCCCTACTAATGGCCTGGGAAAAGCAGCAGATGGTGGCTCATGTGTTTGGTCCCTGCACCCACGTGGGAGACCTGTAAGAAGCTCCTGGCTCTGGGCTTTGGCCTGGCCCATGCTGGCCATTGTGGCCATCTGTAGAGGGAACCAATGAATGGAAGATTGATATCTCTCTCTTACTCTCGCTCTTGCTCTCACTCTATCTCTATATCTCTGTCTCTGTCTGTATCTGTTTGTCACTCTCTCTCTCTCTCTCTCTCTCTCTAACTCTTTTAAGTAAAATAAATAAATAAAAATTTCAAAAAAACTTTCTTCAAAAAGGATGGTTGAGAATTGACTTTTTTAGTGTTGAGTTCTATTATCCAAAAACATGGAATGCCTTTCCATTTGTTTAAGTTTTCCTTTGTGAAACTTCAATTTCCTTTGTGAACGTCAAGAAGTATTTTAAAGTTTTCTTTTTGAAAAGTTTTATATAACTTAAATGCATTACAGAATATTTTTCTTTGTATTATAAATTGAATATTTTCTTCATCATAATTTCAAATTAGTATATGAAAGTTGTTGATTTCTTACTATTAGTTTTTTTGCTCAGCTATTTTATGAGTCAATAATTTAGTTTATAGTAGTTATGTTGGTTTTAAATGATTTATTTGCTTTTTTGAGAGGCAGAGTGACAGAGAGAACTCCTACCTGCTGATTCATTCCCCAAATACCACAAATGGCCTGGGCTGGGCTGGGGCCAAAGTTAGGAACCAGGAACTCAATCAAGATCTTCTTTGTGGGTGGCAGGAATTCAATCACTTGAGCCGTCACCTAAGGGTCTGCCTTAGCAGGAAGCTGGAGTAAGGGAGTGGAGCAGATGTTGATCTTACCCCACGTATTAACTGCAAGGCTTGAACTCTGATTATACCAATTTTAAGGTAATTATTTTGGATTTTCCAGGCATACCAACATACCAATTTAATAAATATAAATTTCCAAAGTACAGCTTATGGATTACAATGGCTTTCCCCCCCCCCCATAACTTCCCTCCCATGGCAAACCTCCCATCTCCTGCTCCCTCTCCCATTCCATTCACATCAAGATTCATTTTCAATTATCTTTATATACAGAAGATCAATTTAGTATATATTAAGTAAAGATTTCAACAGTTTGCACCTACACGGAAACACAAAGTGTAAAATACTGTTTGAGTACTAGTTATAGCATTAAATCACAATGTACAGCACATTAAGGACAGAGATCCTACATGAGGAGTAAGTGCACAGTGACTCCTGTTGTTGACTTAACAAATTGACACTCTTGTTTATTGTGTCAGTTATCATCTTAGGCTCTTGTCATGAGTTGCCAAGGCTATGGAAGCCTTTTGAGTTCACCGACTCTGATCATATTTGGACAAGGTCATAGTCAAAGTGGAAGTTCTCTCCTTCCTTCAGAGAAAGGTACCTCCTTCTTTGATGGCCCGTTCTTTCCACTGGGATCTCACTCGCAGAGATCTTTCATTTAGGTCTTTTTTTTTTTTCATTGCCAAAGTGTC
Organism: Oryctolagus cuniculus; assembly: GCF_051225735.1. Classification (NCBI taxonomy): domain Eukaryota; kingdom Metazoa; phylum Chordata; class Mammalia; order Lagomorpha; family Leporidae; genus Oryctolagus; species Oryctolagus cuniculus. The sequence continues at coordinate 84,301,553 of NC_142888.1, read as the reverse complement.
TTGGCTTTCAATGCCTAAAATACTCTCATGGGCTCTTCATCCAGATTTAAATGCCTTAAGGGCTGATTCTGAGGCCAGAGTGTGAAACAGGACATTTTGATGGACAAGTAGGAGGAGATAATTACCATGGGGATAGGGGCTTGTAGGTACTTTCAGCTCACATAGACATATCTAGCTGCCTGCCTGTTTATCCCACATCAGTTAGACAGAGAATGTCATCAGAACTGATTTGGAAAATCCAGGCTTTTGATCTCTGTAATGCCAGTATTTCCCATGTGGCCATTATCTGGAATGGAATTAGGAGCAGACCAAGGACTCAAACCTAGGAACTCTTATAGAGTGCATGGATGTCCCAAGTGGTGTCTTAACTGCTTTGTGAAACACAGGCCCCTGATTTGCTTTAATCTCTTTAGAAATGCATCTGTTGTGAGAAGGGGAAATGCATTACTTTTTTATTCATTTGAGAGGCAGAACGAGACTGACAGAGACAGAGACAGAGACAGTGAGAGATCTTTCATCTGCTGGCTGACTCTGTAGCAGCCAGAGTTGGGTCAGGCTGAAGCTGGGAGCTGGGAACTCAATCCAAATCTTTCATGTGAGTTGCTGTAACTTTAATTACTTGAGTCAGAATCACAGTCTGCTGGAGTCTACTTTGGCTGGTAGTTCAAATCAGGAGTTGGAGATGGGTATTGAACCCAGGTACTCTGATGTAGGGCAATACTATCTTAACCACTAATACCTGTTCCCAGATTTTTAAACTTAAAAAAGCAAGGTGTGGTAGGGTGAACAATGGGTACCCCCAAAGATGTTCATGTCCTTATCCTCAGAATCTGTGAATATGTTCTGTCACATGTCAAAGCAAAAATTAAGGTTGCAGATAGCATTAAAGTTTATATTCAGCTGACATTAAGCTGGGAAGAGTATTCTGTATTAACCAGGTGGGCCCAAAGTCATCCTAAGGGTCCTTAAAATCTGGAAGAGGGAGGCAGAAGAATCAGTGTCAGAGTAATGTGGTTTGAAAAAGACTCACTGGGTTGTGACTGGATTTGAAGATAGTAGAACGCCACGAGTTCAAGAATACTGGTAGTTCTAGAAGCTGGACAATGAAAGTAACTCCAGAAAGGAGCACAGTTCTGTTACTGAGACTCCTGTCGTTGTGACTTCTAAAGCTGCATGATAATCATTTGTTTTGAGCTACTGTGTTTGGGTATTGTGATAGCAGCAAAAGACAACTCATATGCCAGATAATCTTTTCTCCAAATAAAACTTTATACAGTAGCATAAAAGGTTGTAAAAAATAGAGCTGCTGTGATTAAAGGAATGTAACATAACTTTGAGGAGCCTCCAGTGCAACATCCAGAGTTATAAGTTGAGTAGCTTGGAAGCTATTTGTGTAAAGAATAATGTCCCCAATTAATACACGTTTTTTAAACCTTCATAAAGTGGCTTACTATGTGCTTTGTTGAAATTCCTTTCTCTTGGAGGACAGTTAGGTTTTCTTTATTACATTTTTAAAGAAAATTAATAAAATCTTAGTGAGGTACAACTCTAAATTGTCAGCAATGTGGTTGTGAATAAAATGAGTGCATATACTCACATTAACATGCATGTGTGTATATAGTCTCTTTTGCATGGAGTTGACAGCAGAAGTTGGAAAGGAAAACTGTGTAATTCTTTCTAATTGAGCTTTAAGCTCTGCCATAGAAAATGCCTTATAAAACAAAGCACATGTTTAGAACAGCAAATTCAAGAATGCTACATATTAAAGCTCAGAAATGAGAAGCAGATGGGCATGATATAGAAACTGCCCAGATTTTCAACACTTGTTTTGTTTTAAATTATTCAGAGAATATCTACTTTGCTATTTCTTTCATCTTTGTTTTCCTACATGATTCACACTTTACAGGTATAAAGTTTCTTCTATATATCAACAACTTCCTTTTTAGTAAGCAAAGACCTTTATTTTTGAGCATATAAATCACTTCAGGTTTTTCAGACTCCATAATACATGCTTCTTCCTTAGGTGCATAAGTTTCTCACTAACTTTCCCAAAGTTTTAGAAAAATTTGAGTCTCCTATAATTTGAAATTCATTATTTGAGGAGTGTCTTTTGAAGGGAAGTGAACTAAATATATTGTTTTTCAGGGTGATGATGGACTTCCAGGGCCACCAGGACCAAAAGGAATCCGAGTAAGCAATATTTGCTGTTTATCAAATACTTTGTGATGAAAACAGATAAAAACCAATAGAGTATTTTTCTGTTGTGTTTATTTTATTTTAAATTTTATGTAAGAATGCAAACTTCATGCAATTTCATATGTACAAATTTAGGAACATAATGATTCTTCTCACACTACTTCCCTTCTGCCCGTACTCCCACCCTTCCTCCTCTTCCTTCTCCCATTCCCATTCTTATTTTTACAAAGATCTGTTTTCAGTTAACTTTATATGCATAAGATTAGTCCTACACTAAGTAGAGAGTTCAACAAATATGTATGAAGGAAAAAAAAAAAACAAACAAAAAACATTGTTCCTCAACAGTCAAGACAAGGGCTATTCAAAATCATTGCATCACAAAGTGTCAATTTCATTCCTATAGATTACCTTTTAGGAACTCTATTAGTTACCACAGATAAGAGAGAACATATGGCATTTGTCTTTTTGGGACTGGCTTACTTCACTAAGCATAATGGTTTCAGGCTTCTGGCACAACAAGACATTTGTCCTTCATCTTCTATTTCCTCTCTAGGTCTAGAATGGTCCATGTCTCTGATTCCAGGTTCCTTTAGTGCAAAAAGTGGTTTAGATACCACAGTCTAAATGTTAAGGGCTTTCATTGCTACTGAATTTGTCATTGTTTTGAGGAATTTTCAGTGGACAGTTAGAAATGTTTTTTAAAAGAAAAAAAAGAGTTCCTATTATTATTTACAATTGAAATTTAAAATTAAAAGAATTGGTATACTTATCTCTCTCCCACACTTTTGTCTCTCTGTTAATGTGAAAGTCTTGTTTCCTAGTGACATTAATATAATTTCTTATTTACTTTCTCCTACAATATCCTTATAATAGCTTTAAAATAATTTGTAAATTAACAAAAACAGTTTCAGTTTTAATAGTAATAATAGGATTCTTGAATACTGCTTTTTTGTTTTTTGTTTTTGTCCTCAGTTGAGTTTACTAAATTCCACTATTTATAATCAAAATACCCTTTTTGAAAGATGCTTGAAGTAATTCTTTTATCTCTGTGATTACGTCAACAACTTGAAATAGATTTGCTAATTATAGTTTATTTTCAATTTTTAAGAATTTCCTTTTTACCAAATTTTAATTTCTATTTTAATTTTTAAAATTTACTTAATAATGGGTCCCAAAACACAGTCACATAAAACTAACAATTACTAATGTTCCATAGCACAGTGGGGTGACTGTAGATCACAATAATGTAATATGTACTGTACCAAGAGCTGAAAGAAAGGAGCTGGTAGACATTGAACAGAAGTAAAAGGTGGCCGGTGCGGTGGCTCACTTGGCTAATCCTCCACCTGCGGCGCCGGCACCCCGGGTTCTAGTCCTGGTTGGGGCGCCGGATTCTATCCGGGTTGTTCCTCTTCCAGTCCAGCTCTCTGCTGTGGCCTGGGAGTGCAGTGGAGAATGACCCAGGTCCTTGGGCCCTGCACGCCATGGGAGACCAGGAGAAGCACCTGGCTCCTGGCTTCGGATCCGCGCAGCACACTGGCTGTAGTGGCCATTTTGGGGAGTGAACCAACGGAAGGAAGACCTTTCTCTCTGTCTCTCTTTCAATAACTCTGCCTGTCAAAAAAAAAAAAAAACAGAAGTAAAAGGTAAGGAAATAGATAGGCTTGTTGTCCAGTTTAATCAGTTCATGGCGTGTATATGTGTTGAAATAATTGTACCATACAACATGAAAATGTATAAGTATTACAAGTGGTGGTTATATGGTTGGTTCTAAACTAGCTATAAAAATACTGACTAATCATCTTGGATATCATATTTTGTTTCATGATTTCTAGTGTAGAAATGAAGTGAGTTGCTAGGTCAATGGGAAAATGCATGTGTAATCTTGGTAGATCCTTCTAAATTTCCTCTATAGTATTTGAAATCCTTACTAACCGTATATAAGAGTATCTTTTTCCCATGGATTCACCCACAGAAAATGTTGTCAAACTTGTATTTATGCCAATCCTGTCAAGGAAATTTAATTGAAAAAAATTGAGGGTTATCACTTAATTAAAGTCCTCAGGGGAATATATATTTTCTACTTCCCCATCCTGGATTCATTGTTCTTCACAAACCTGGCATTTATATGTTAGATATTTTATCTACAAATTTGCCTGTTCCTACTAAGTACATTGAGCACAATGATCCTTCAAGTAAGTAGTTTCTTCTATGGTTGTTTTCTGTAAAACAGGCTTTTAAATACATATAGGACATTTTTCTCTGACATTTAAAAAAGAATGGTAATTACAAATAAGATTCACTTTATCCATTTCTATTTTAAATATAACTTTCATAATATCCTTAGGTTGGATGTTATTTTATTGTTATTGGTTGTCTTTTGGTTAAAGGAACTCATTTCTTCTCATAGGGTCCTCCTGGACTTCCTGGATTTCCAGGGACACCCGGCCTTCCTGTAAGTAGGATCTCATGTTTTCATTTTGAAATTCCTTAAAAAGTAATTTAAGAAATATTATACATGTGTTATGTCCCTTTTTAAAGGGAATGCCAGGCCATGATGGGGCCCCAGGACCTCAAGGTATCCCTGGATGCAATGGAACCAAGGTGAGATTTCTTCAGCTCCATCTCAGACAGTATGCCTGGTAATAAACACAAAAATAGGAAGAAGTAAATTGAAGAATGTTGAAGAGATATAATAGTTTTTGTCTAGGACATGTGTAAGATGTGTTCTGAAAATATTTTCACTATATTGAAACATCAGTAATTTCTTTAAATATACGTAATTAGCTGGATATTGCACCATGTACAAGATTATTCACAAAATTCTTTTTTGACCTTAGACTAAAATAGAATTAAAAAGGAATTGGCCGGCGCCGCGGCTCACTAGGCTAATCCTCTGCCTGCGGCGCCGGCACACCGGGTTCTAGTCCCGGTCGGGGCGCCAGATTCTGTCCTGGTTGCCCCTCTTCCAGGCCAGCTCTCTGCTGTGGCCCGGGAGTGCAGTGGAGGATGGCCCAAGTGCTTGGGCCCTGCACCCCATGGGAGACCAGGATAAGTACCCGGCTCCTGCCATCAGATCAGCGCGGTGCGCTGGCTGCGGCGGCCATTGAAGGGTGAACCAACGGCAAAGGAGGACCTTTCTCTCTGTCTCTCTCTCTCACTGTCCACTCTGCTTGTCAAAATAAATAAATAAATAAATAAATAAAAAGGAATTAGGATATACATGTTTCAAATTTTGTATCATTTGTTTAGAGTAGAACTTAGTTTATCATTCATTACCTTTGCCTTTTTGTAAAACTATATACTATTTAAGTATCCAAATATTTCATATTTTGAGTTTTTATAGCTTTTTAACAAAATTTTATTAACATAAAGAGAAGCAGACTTTGTGCATTCCGCAGGTATAGTTCCAAGGAGACAGCCACACTTCCCTCACTCTGCTGCTCCCCTCAAATCGTCCTCCCACCTTCCCCTCTCTTCATCAATTTTTGCAAAGACATCATTTTAATGCACTCTATATTCAGAGGCTTAATGCACCACTAATCATAATAGTCAACAAGTAAAAAGTAGTAAGACAGCAGTTTTTATAACTTAACAAATTACTTCCTTAAAAAGATAATCTATATGTGATGCAGCACATCAATTTTTGCTAAAACTGTTAGTATGATAATTGAAACTCTTCCCTGTCAGCAAAAATGATGGATACCTTGAACAATTTGAAAAGAGAAACAAAACTTTAGATATGGCAAACAGTTTTTCCTGACCCACTTTCTTATCTTTAGTCAACTGTTTGAATTCAATATAAAGTGATAGCAACAAAAAGATGAGGAAAAGTGACTCTTATAAAAGGCTTCCATATTGTAGCCACTGTTCTCACTTTCTCCCTTTAATCCTTTTCCTTCCGGTTAGTGCTATACAACATTATTTTGTGTATATCCTTTTGACCTTGTTATTTTCTGCACATAATATTCTGGAAAACTACTCAGGAATATCCTAGCCCTTTCTAACTAGTGGCATGTGTCAGATTTTATATTTGGTCAAATTTTAAACTTAAACAAACTACTTTGCATTATGATGTCTATGTTATGTAATAATTATTGTAGTATCAGTATATATTTGAAGGCACTACAATTCCTTATACATACAATATTTCTCCAGGTTAGTATGATCCTTGCCACCAATAATGATAACAGTGATAATAATCTTAAATTTTTTTGGATGTGAGAGGCTTACCTGTGTTCTTCATTTAAACTGGGGCAGTCCCATAGTAACAGGGTGAATATGGCATTAGTATACGTGACACAGTTCATGTTAAGATGGACTACACATTCTTGTACCCATCATGGTTATTATTTTTTACCAATATGTATTAATCAACAAACTTTAAATTTGAAGGCCAATGTGTCTAGAATGAGTATAGTATACCAAATGATTTAAGATTTTTTTTACCTTTTTATAAATCAGTACCTTAGCAGACCTAATGGTTAATTTATTTCAAGCCCCAAGTTATGTGAGCCACAAATTTTAAGCAAATTAAATAGGTTTATTATTCATGCATTCAGATGCACTGGTTTCCTTATATTTCTTACTATGTAAGTGAATGGATGAACACTGGAGTGGTAACCGTAACGTATGGGCTCTTTTTTTCTATTTTCTAATCTAGATGTAGAGACTGCTTCCTTACTCTCTTGACCTATTTTTTCCATGTGCAAAAAGTGATAGAGAGAGGGAAATATTTGAAAGTAACTCAAAGGCATGCAACTGTAGTAATTTTATTCTTTGAACCCTCTATCACTGTTGTTTCTAGGATTACTGTGGCATATAGGTATTTAAAGGAACTTGCGTTGAGGTTCTTCAGCAGCAATTTTAGCTTTTGTTTTCTAACCCAAATGTCCGTATCAGTACTTTACAATAGTGAGTGAGAATAATCGAGTGCCTAGACAACATAACGACCTGCAATTGCTAGAACTATTCCTGTTATTGTCCTCTTGGTGATATTAACGGCCTTCTTTCTTACCATCCTTTCCTCTTTACAAAAATAATTTGAAATAGTTTACAGTAAAAGCAAAATGCAATAGGGCAGTTAAAATAAGAATCTATATAATACATTGGCAGAAAATTGGGCAAATCATTAACTATTAAATGTGATGATAGGCAAGGAATCTGTGGTGTGATGGTCTTAAAATGGATTTGTCAGAAGCAAATGACGGGAGTAGGAGATTTTTTTCTTTATTTCTGATTGGGGTGGATGAGTAGGGGTAAAAGTATCTTAGAAGGTTGAATTGATATGGATAGTAATATTGAAATAATTGGAAAGTGAAGGCTAATTTTGGCAGTATGGCATGTTTCAAAATGGCTTTTATAGAAATATTTTTAATAAATCAGTTTGCTGGTATCGTTATTCTTTGTTTTCTGTTGTTTCATGTTCTTTATTTTTAACTCCTTCTAGGGAGAGCGTGGCTTTCCAGGCAGTCCTGGTTTTCCTGGTTTACAGGGTCCTCCAGTAAGTTATAAAATTTGGGGTTATAAACAATATGGAAATTAACAGAAGGAGCAGAATTGTAAGGAGTGAGCCTGATGCATTCATGTGAAACAAAGTAGTGTGTTTAAAATTAGTAAACTAGATAATTTTTTAAACGAAAAATGTTGCAGTATAACTCTGCTGTAAAAAGCAAGTATTCTATGGTATGTCATATGTTATCTCTAAGTAGCCTAAGATATTTCTTTCGCAGAAATGATCTTGTGACAATGGATTCCATTTGTATTCTATTTTTCAAAAAAATTGAGTTCTTTTGTCTGCTTTCCACTCATGCATATAAAATGATCCATTTTCTTTTCAATAATAGGGGCCTCCTGGGATCCCAGGTATGAAGGTAAGCATTTTATGTTGGAAAGGTGAATTGTTGGTCACTGATGTCATACATAAGAATGTTAATTGTTAAATTAACAACAGGAGTCACTGTGCACTAATTTCCCATGCAGGACCCCTGTCTTCAGAGAGTTGTATTCTAAGAGTTAAGAGTAAAACTAGTTCTCAAACAGTGGGTTTTTTTGTATGTGTGTGTGTATGTGTGTGTGTGTGCAAATTGTTGAAATCTTTACTTAGTATAGGGTCGGTCTTATGTGTACAAAGTTAATTGAAAACGAATCTTGATGGAGAATGGGACTGGGGATGGAGAGGGAGGAGGTGGAGGGGTGGGAGTGTGGGAGGACAGGTATGGTGGAAAGAATAACTATATTCCTAAAGTTGTACTTATGAATTTGTCTTCCTTAAAAATAAATTTAAAAAGGGTGAATTGTTTGAATAAAATATTTGGAAAGCCTGTAACTTCAATACGATCATGACTTGGACTTCTGTCTTTAAGATGGATGCTTCTAGAATTTGTGCAGGGGCACTCTTGAGAGCTCTTCTTAAGTAGTCTCCTCTGCCCCCATGACTTTAAGTACCTTCTGTGTGCTGAGTACTTGAAAAAGTATATATCAGACTCAAGTTTCTTTTCTGACACCTTCCGTTCTCTATCACATAACACTTTAATACAGTTGACCACCTGCATTCTGCAGGAGTACTCTCTTCCCTTAGCTTTGTGACATTACCCTTTCCTATTTTTCTTCTGCATCTCTAACTGTTTTGCAGTCTTCTGAACAAGTTCCTTTTATCCAGTCCAGAAAGCATCAGGACATAGTCTTGGCCCATTCTTTTCCATGCCCAGCAATATTACTAATGCCAATAGCATTGATTACTGTCTACTGAATGCCTACATTTGTTTCTCTAAATTATTTTTATGTAACTTGCATGTATTCAGCTACCCCAATGACATCTCCACTCAGGTATCTACCAGACATTCAAATTAACATATTCAAAATTAACCTGCCCCCCAATAAATATGCCCTCAATCTTCCTCAATCTAAAATTTGCAGCACTAAATACACGTATTTTGAATACTCTTACATGAACTCAAAACCTGAGAATTAGCATTTACACATTCCACTCTTTCACAACCTCCCAATTCCATTCTATAACTAAATACTATTAAGTTTGCTTTTAAAACATTTGAAATTCATCTACTGTCCTCCATCTCTGCTGTTACCATACAAGCTACAATGTCTCTGCACTATTGCAGTAGCCTCTTAACTAATCTCTCTCCCTCCCCCTTCTCCTCCCCCTCCCTCTCCCTCTCCTTCCCTCCCTCCCCCTCTCCTTCCCTCCCTCCCTCTTATTAACCCCCAACTCCCAGCCTGATTTGTTCTCTACAAAGCAACCAAGAATGATCTCTTAAAAATGTAAATCAGTAATTTAATCTCCCTGCTTATAAACCTTCAAGGGCTTCCCACTGTGTATCTAAGATAAAGTCCACATTCTTTTCCATGATTCTAAGACTTGCCTGGTCTGGTCCCTGCCTCTATTTATAGGCTTACCTTAAACCACTTTTCCCTTGGCTCACTGATCACATCAGTCTGCATACAGTTATTTGAATGTGCCAAACTCTGTTTTTTTTTGGGGGTCTTTGGGATGTACTGTTTACATTGCCTGATACTCTTTCCCCTGCCTTTACTTGCTGATTCCTTATTATCCTCTGTGTCTCGAGCTGAATATTACCTTCACAGATCACCCTTCTTTGACAAATCACCTTTCTTTAACTACCCAAACTAATATTCTCCACTCTTTCTCACAATATTGCTGTTTTTTTCATAGTCCTTGATCGAACATATTGTCATTTTACATATTATGGTCTGTGTTTCCCCATTTTATCGTTAGTTTTGTGAGAAAAAAAAGTCTTTGTTTATCTTCACTACCAAGTGTTCAAAATTGAGCACAATTCTTGGTGAATATTTTTTTTACAAGGTGGACAGGATTATTTAATGACATAGGAAAATAATATGCTTTGAAACAAGATGGTCACAATAGGGAAAGGATGAATTCATTTTGACAAAAAAATTAAAAAATCTATGAACACACATACATAAATCTGGAAGGTCACACACCAAAATCTCAAGAGTGCTTATGCTCACTCTTGTTTGGTGATTAAATCTTCCCTCTGCTTTTGTGTATTTTTTGAAACATGATTATTTACAAAGCAAGAAAAACAAGGTCCTGTTGAAATAGTTATTAAGCCTCAGGAGTTAAGAAACCAGGAGCCCTGCAGCCAAGGTGTAACATCCCAGACAGGTCCAGCCAGGGAGACAGTAGTCAAGTGCAGAGGTGGAACACTGGGCTGTCCTTTCATCCTGGAATGCTACTTATCAATCTGTTTCCTCTGCAGCTCCTGGTCTTGGTGAATATTTAATGAATATTTTGCAATGAATGAATAACTGAAGATACCACAGTTAAATCTATTTAGCCATTTCCTCAATTTCCTTTAAAAATAAATTTATTCATTTTCATTATTGATATGTTCTAGTCTTATAATAGTATATTTATGTAACAAATTGCATACTCAAATCATTTTTGTGTTCTTGCCACTTTTTGTGTATTATAACTATTACAGCTTCCTTTGATGGTGTCTTTCAGGGGGAATCAGGTAGTATAATTATGTCATCACTGCCAGGACCAAAGGGTAATCCAGGATATCCAGGTCCTCCTGGAATACAAGTAAGCATCTAATGACTCTCTTCTTTGCTCTGTTTATTAAATAAAGATCACAGAAACCACCCAACCTTTAGTACCCTCCATTTTAGTCATAGAAATTATTATCAGAAGTTTGGTAGACATTGCATGTACCTCCTACCTGAAAATAAAAGCAATCTTGGCCAGAGATAATTTTTTTAAAGATTTATTTATTTTAAAGTCAGAGTCAGAGTCAGAGTCAGAGTTAGAGTTAGAGTTAGAGAGAGAGAGAAGGTGGTCCTCCATCCGATGATTCACTCCCCGGTTGGCCACAATCGCCGGAGCTGTGATGATCTGAAGCGAGGATCCAGGAGCTTCCTCCAGGTTCCCCATGTGGGTGAAGAGGCCCAAGGACTTGGGTCATCTTCCACTGTTTTCCCAGGCCACATCAGAGAGCTGGATTGGGAGTGGAGCAGCCGGGTCTCGAACCAGCGCCCATATGGGATGCCGGTGCTTCAGGCCAGGGTGTTAACCTGCTATGCCACAGTGCCGGCCCCCAGAGATAATTTTAATAAGTAATTCTTTGGTCTTCTACCTTTCTCTTAAGTTTCCATGGAAATTTTTGTTTTGGAATTGGCCACATAAATAGGGTCCTATATTCTTGTTTTTATACTGTGGGGAACGGTATATGACATGATTAAATTAAAGATCAGTGCCAGGCCTTGGCCTAGTGGTTAAGCCACCAGTTGGGATTCCCTGGAGGTAACAGGTGATGGCTCAAGTGCTTTGGTCTCTGCCACTCATGTGAGAGACTTGGCTGGAGTTTCAGGCCTACTTCTAACTGTTACAAGCATTTGAGGAATGAACCAACAGGTAGATGTTCTCTCCATCTGTTTGTCTATCTGTCCTTCTCTCTGTCTCTCAAATAAAGTAAATAATTAAATAACTTTTAAAATTGTTTCTCATTTAAGAGGTTAACAAGCATCATTTGTGACACTATCATTGCATAACATATGAATACATGTTTCAGAGGCTGGAGGAATACAATTTATGCATGGTGATCATCAAGTGTAGTCTTTTTAAATAATTTTTATGATTTATTTATTTAAAAGGCAAAGCTACAGAAAGAGAGAAGGAGATACAGAGAGAGAGAGATCATCCATCCGCGAGTTCATTTCTCAAATGGCCACAACGGCCAGAGCTAGGCCAGTCCAAAACCAGGAGCTGGGAGCCAGGAGCTTCTTTCAGGTCTCCCATGTGGGTACAGGGGACATAGACTTGGGCCATCCTCTGCTGCTTTCCCAGGCACGTTAGCAGAGAGCTGGATCATAAGTGGAGCAACCAGGACTCAAACTGCTTACACTCAAGATGCCTACACTGTAGGTGGTGGCTTTATCCACTATGCCACAATGTGGGCCCTCAAATGTAATGTTAAGAAAAAATTGTTAGCCTGCAAATAATATGTATAAAGCCTTTGGTTTTGAGTATTTTTAGATTAGGAAGTCAATTTCTTAGGGTTAATAAATCATAAGAATTGTTTTTTACCAAAAATAATAATCATTACTTTCTGGTGTTTAATCACTAAGATATATTGGGACTTTTTTTTTTACTAGCAAACTTCTCATTCCTTATTGGACATCAATTAACTACCAATATTCTCTCAAGTGTGCTCATTCTCACCCTTTATGTTTGATAAATTATGTAATGTTTGAAAATACAAAAAGTTATATGCAAGATATGTGCAATTTATGAAACATAGCTATAAAATGAGCATCTATGAACCCAACACATTGAAAAGCTAAAACATTTTAAATAATTTTGAGGCCGGCGCCGCGGCTCACTAGACTAATCCTCCGCCTAGCGGCGCCGGCACACCGGGTTCTAGTCCCGGTTGGGGCGCTGGATTCTGTCCCGGTTGCCCCTCTTCCAGGCCAGCTCTCTGCTGTGGCCAGGGAGTGCAGTGGAGGATGGCCCAAGTGCTTGGGCCCTGCACCCCATGGGAGACCAGGAAAAGCACCTGGCTCCTGGCTCCTGCCACCGGATCAGCGCGGTGCGCTGGCCGCAGCGTGCCAGCCGCGGCGGCCATTGGAGGGTGAACCAACGGCAAAAGGAAGACCTTTCTCTCTGTCTCTCTCTCTCACTGTCCACTCTGCCTGTCAAAAAAAAAAAATTAAAAAAAAATTAAATAATTTTGAGCCATCCTATGTGTTCTTGACAGTCAAATTCTTCTGCATTCCTTCAAGGAATAACGAATATCTTGAGTTTTCTACTTGCATCTATCTCCAAACATAGAATATTTAATGTCTCTTTGTAAAAATAATATTTTATGTGCTTTTCTGTAACTTGTTTTTTCTATGCATATTGCATTTTGTAATTAAAATTTCATTCGTTTTATTTTTTATAATTTTATGTACAATTTGCTGGCAATTTTTGTTTAGAGTGTTTAGCTTTATTTTCATGATAGCTCTTGTACTTTTTTCTTGTAATATATTTTCAAGGTGTTGGTTTCAAGCTCATCCATGTTGTATTTGGCTGTAGTTCACTCACTTTCACTTCCATATAACTTTCCATTTGTGAACTTACTATGATTTTTCTCATGATAAAACATTCTACAATGTATGTTTAGGAGTAGAGTTGCTGGCTTGCAAGGCAGGTAAATTTTCAGTTTTTTAGATGCTAAACTTTATCCCCTAACACTTACATCACTGCCTTATCATGTATGTGGTTATTCTTATTCCCTTCTTTATCTTGAATCTTATTTATTTTGAAATTAGAGAAACTACCTTGAAAGTAACAACCTTGCGCTTCCCATTTATAGCATAAAAGCTGCACTAAATGCCCATGTTTATCACTTTTTTTTAATAAATTTTCCTTATTATTTGTTCTATATTTTATTGCAACTATAAAATATAAACTTTTTGAAAGCTGCATCCATCCTGTGTAGTTGACTTTTTATAGCTACTTAATCCTTTTATTCTTATATATTTTAAATTCTGCTTATAATACTGCAACATTATAGAATTTTACAAGAGAATTCCAGCAACAACTTGTTTAAAATTCATCCACTTAGTTCTTTGTAATACAGTGAGGGGCTTGTTTTACTTTTTTTTTTTTCTCATACTTTTCCTTACTCCATTTATAACAGGGCCCAACTGGTCCCATTGGTATACCAGGGCCAATTGGTCCCCCAGGACCACCAGGTTTGATGGTAAGCTTCCTTTTGTAATTTCATTTCTCCTCCTTTCTTTATGACTTCTCTCACAAATGTTAATATTATTCCTAATATTTTAAGGTGTAATAAATTGTCAATATTCATAATCTATAACTTTCTCATTTAAGAGTGATTTTAAGTTATGGTGAAAATATGCATTCTAAGTAGTAGCTCCATTTATACCTGGGAAAAATGTATATAAAAAGAAAGATTTAAAATAAAGTATTTTGTTGGTTGCCTCTTGATGTGTCAGCACTGAAGTCAATTCTGGCTGTCTCAGGAAATTTTCCAAGGCAGTTTTTTAGTTACTTGAAAAATGTTTCTTCAAATGTCAGTTATTTTGTTTAGGAAGAACAAAAATTGGGCCTCAGAAAATATTGGCTCTCATTTCTTTGAGGTCAGGGACAAAATAGTAGGATTTGTGAGGGAAAAGTGATCATTGCAAGTGGATCCTAGATTTGTGTGCCCTGGGAGAGAAGCAAAAACCTCTAACAGTCCTGAATGTGCAAGCACTTCTCTTATTGTACTACCACTGTGGCCACTCTGATTTTCCACATGAATAAATTCTCAGTATTTTTGCCACTGAAATACTTAGATGTCATTCAAGTCATGTTTTGGATTTAGCACTTTGCAGTTGCCCTCTTAAAAGGGCAAGAAAATTGTATTTCAGTCAGAGCAATTTCTCATGTGCCACTCTATCTCTCATCTACCATATATTTATGTGACAGTTTTCATTATAGCTTTATAGATTGTTCATTTTTGTTCGTGACAATTGGTCCTCTACTCTTAAATGAAGGAAATAACGTTTGGTAAATATTAGAAGAATCTACCAGAAAAGACTGATTTCTGCTTTCCTGGAACTCCATGGGAAAGGGTTAGAAAACCCTTTTATTTAGTATGTCTGAGTTGGAGACCTCCTGCAAAGCATGAGATTCTGGACTACGGTACTATTCCCTAGCTCTGCTGTTACAAAATCGATGTACCCTGGCTGCATTCTTATACGTTGAATTCCTTTAACCCTAGTGGCCACTTAAGCAATTCACTCTACACTTCTCTGAATGTTCCTTAAATTAACTCTGATTCAAGAGGTGAAGGAAACTCTCAGATATGCCACCAATGTACAATAGATAAATAAATAGATCCCTTGAGATTAAGAAGCAACATAGTTGGGCAGGCCAATTCTTATTTAATATTTCAAACCTTAAAATATCCTCAAAAATAAAAATCAAATTACATAAAAATAAAATTGGATTTAAAACATATACATATGCTTTTTAGAGTAAGAGAGTTCATTGCTTTTTGGTACCTAAATTGACCTGTAATTCTGATATGAGAAATGCAATATGCTTAATGAGGTTAACTGCTTTTATTGACTTTTGAGACTGGTGCTATCCTTCAACTTATCCTAACTTTCTACCCCTGCCTACTCATGTTCTGTCACCAGAAGGCTCCAAATTCATCTAGTTATTTTCATAAATTTAAATATGTTCCCTGACTACAAAGCAGTGAGGGAAATGAATTGGTAAGACATTATAGAGTCTTTCAATCTCAAGTGTTTATGAAAGCAAATAATTTTGGAAATAAACTTAATAATGTAATTTTCACCTTTCTATGTCATTTCAGGGCCCTCCCGGTCCACCAGGACTTCCAGGACCAAAGGTAATTTTGTTTTCCTTTACACCATTTGTTTAGCAGGGGGTTTATTTTCTGTTGTCAGTGAGATTTTAAGCTGAAACGTCTCTTTTCAGGGAAATATGGGCTTAAATTTCCAGGGACCCAAAGGTGAAAAGGTGAGTAAAGAAAAACAGTTGATTTTTCAGCCTCACCTTTCATAGTCATTTAAACTCTCTTTTTCTTTCTTGAGGCTGACTTAGCTTACGTGTTATAGCGTGGTGTGTGGTATATTATATCTTTTATTTTATCTTGCAAACAGGGCGAGCAAGGTCTTCAGGGTCCACCTGGGCCACCTGGGCAGATCAGTGAACAGAAAAGACCTATTGATGTTGAATTTCAAAAAGGAGATCAGGTGAGTAGGGAGAGAGGAAATCATCAATGAAAATCTTCCTATGTATATGTTAATTAACTTGATTGTGGTAATTATTTCATAATGTGTGTGTATATATATATGAACATCATACTGTAAACCTTAGATATACACATAATTATACCTCAGTAAAGCTGGAAAAATAAAAAAGCTAAAAACATCTTGTTATGAAAGTAACATTACTGGGGACTGGTGCTGTGGCATAGTAGGCTAAGCCTCTGCCTGTGGCACTGGCATCTCATATGGGCACAGGTTCATGTCCTGGCTGCTCCTCTTCCAATCCAGCCCCCTGCTAATATGCCTGGGAAAACTGCAGAAGATGGCCCACATGCCTGGGCCCCTCTATCCACGTGGAAGACCAGGAAGAAG
This sequence comes from Oryctolagus cuniculus, assembly GCF_051225735.1. Taxonomy (NCBI): domain Eukaryota; kingdom Metazoa; phylum Chordata; class Mammalia; order Lagomorpha; family Leporidae; genus Oryctolagus; species Oryctolagus cuniculus. The sequence continues at coordinate 84,285,188 of NC_142888.1, read as the reverse complement.
CTCCTAGGCTTCAGATCTGCCCGGTTCCGATCATTGTGACCATCTGGGGAGTGAACCAGTGCATGGAGGACCTTTCTCTCTGTCTCTCCTTCTCTATGTCTGTATCTCTACATCTCAAATAAAGAAATAACTCTATAAAAAAGAAAGTGACATTCCTTTAAAATATATTACAAGCTGGAATATTTTAAAAATATTTTAAAAATAACAAAGATTTAAGAACGATGGTTACAGGGGGAAGAATCACTATGTTCTTAAAGTTGAACTTAGGAAATGCATGAAGTTTTTATTCCTATATAAGAGGTTTCTGGGGAAAATAACACAGTTAATGGCTTAGTATTAATGGTTGATGAATTATGATTGAGGCATGATCAAATTATGGTGTCTGAAGTTGTGGCATTTGGGAAGTCATTGGATTGGGTTAGGTTGGTATAGTGGACCTCCATGATCAAATCATGGTGGCATTATAAGAAGAGGCCACATAGAGGGTAGTTTTAAAAATGTGCTCCGTGTCTTTCTACTTCCTGGCTCTCCATGTCGTCCTCCTTCCACATACATGGTGCCATCCATTGCCTCCATGAGACGCCAGACTAATGAGGCTGCCTGACCTTTGACTGTGAACCTCCAAAACTATGAGCTGAAATGAATCTTCCTTCCTAAGTAGTTCCTTCTAGGTATTTTCATTAAAGTTATGACAAAATTAATGCAGCTATGGACACATAATTTACATGCCATACACTTCACTCACTTAAAATCTACAACTCCTTTTTTTTCTATACTCACAGAGTAGTGAACCAATTACCATAATTTGGTTTTGGAAAATTTTTAGCCTTCTTCAAAAACTCCATATCTATTTTTTTTTTACCCCTTATTTCTCTACAAACTCTCCATCCCTAGACAACAAGTAATCATCTACTTCTTGGCTCTGTAAATTTGTCTATTCTGGATATTTCTATAAGTAGAATTAAATGATATATTGTCCTCTGTGTCTGCCTTCTTAACCTAATATTTTCCAGTTCAAACATTTTGTAGTGTGTGACAATACTTCATTCTTTTTTGACTAAGTAATATTCCATTGTGTGGGTAGTGCATATTTTGTTTACTCACTTCATCAGTTAATGTACACTCAGTTGTTTCCATTTTTAGCTATTTTAGTAATACATTCATTTTTTAAAAGATTGATTTATTTATTTGAAAGTCAGAGTTACACAGAGAGGAGAGGTAGAGAGAGAGAGAGAGGTCTTCCATCCACTGGTTCACTTCCCAATTGGCCGCAATGGCCTGAGCTACGCCGATCCGAAGCCAGGAGCCAGGAGTTTCCTCTGGGTCTCCCACAAGGGTGCAGAGGCCCAAGGACTTGGTCCATCTTCTACTGCTTTCCCAGGCCATAGCAGAGAGCTGGTTCAGAAGGGGAGCAGCCGGGTCTCCAACCGGCGCCCATATGGGATGCTGGCACTTCAGGCCAGGGCGTTAAACCACTGCGCCACAGCGCCGGCCCCAGTAATACATTCCTATATAAAATAGATCATGGTTAGGTAGATTGTTATTGTCTTAGTTGATTGTTTTCTACATTTCATTATATGCAAGGAGAAATATGATGTTATTCTGTAAACCTTTCTTTTGTGTGTTTAGAAATCATTATCTGATACCTTGCTTCTACTAGAGTAGATAAAATGATCAAATATATTTTTTAATAGTGTACCGGCAGGGCCAATTCCGTGGCATAGTGGGTAAAGCCGCCGCCTGCCATGCAGGCATCACATATGGGCGCTGGTTCTAGTCCCAGCTGCTCAGCTTCCAATCTGGCTCTCTGCTATGGCCTGGGAAAGCAGTAGAAGATGGTCCAAGTCCTTGGGTCCCTGCACCCAGATGGGAGACCTGGAAGAAGCTCCTGGCTCCTGGCTTCAGATCAGCTCAGCCCTTGCCGTTGTCATTTGGGGAGTGAACCAGTGGACGGAGGACCTCTCTCTCTCTCTCTCTCTCTCTCTCTCTGCCTCTCCTCTCTCTGTGTAACTCTGACACTCAAATAAATAAATAAATAAATCTTAAAAAAAATAATGTACTGGCTGGGGGCCATCACTGTGGCTCAGTGGGTTAAGCTGCCAGCACCCCTTATGGGCTCTAGTTCAAGTCCCGGCTCCCTGCTAATGCTCTTGGGAAAACAGCAGATGGCCCAAGTGCTTGGGCCCCTGAACTCACGTGGGAAACTTGGAAGAAGCTCCTGGCTCCTGGGTTTGGCCTGGTCCAGCCTTGGCCGCTGCAGCTATTTGGGAAGTGAACTAGTAGATGGAAGATCTCTCTCTTTCTCTCTCTCTCTCTCTCTCTCTCTCTCTCTCTCTCCCTCCCTCCCTCCCTCTCCCCCTGTACCTCTGACTTCCAAATAAATAAATAAATTTGTTTAAAAAATAGAGTACTGGCTGACTTTTAAACAAACAGACTGTGTGCATTTTTGTTTCATTTAGATGCTAATAAGAAAGTTAGGAATAGGGGATTATATTTAAAATCTACCATGAATATGGGTTAGGCCATTTAATTCTCTGCTAAAATGTGTATGTGCTATACAGCTCCCAAATCTCCCAGCTTTAGGTTCTCTTGCTTTTTATAAAATATAAGAATAAAATGAATATTTTCATTTTAATGTTGTAATAATATTTATCTCAAAGCTTGACTTATGTATACACTAGAAATTATCTTGAGTGAGCTCTAGGATTTCTTTTTAAAGATTTATTTATATGAAAGTCAGACTTACAGAGAGAGGGAGAGACAGAGAGACATAGAGATAGAGAGATCTTCCATCTTGTGGTTCAATCCCCAGATGACCACAACAGCCAGGTCCAGGCTAGACGCAAAGCCAGAAGCCAGGCCTCCCTGCCCTAACACTTGGGCCATCCTCTGCTGCTTTTCCTGGGCACATTAGCAGGAAACTATTGGAAATGGAGCAGCTGGGACTCAAACTGGTGCCCATAAGGGATACCAGCATCACCGCTGGCCCCTAGCTCCAGGTTTTTTGACCTAGCAGGTTTCAACTTTGGCTTAGAGACATCTTATTACCTTTGGTTACACTGCACTTAACAGTGCAGCTTGTTAAGTGTTCCTTGCTAGCTATAGTAGTTAGAATTGAGAATTCTGTATTACAAAGTTAACATTGCTTTCTTTTCTCCTACTACATATAGGGTCTTCCTGGTGACCGGGGACCTCCTGGACCTCCAGGGATACGTGGCCCTCCAGTACGTAACCAAAAAGGCTTTAACATCATTTATTGTAAATTGATAGATACACAGTGTTCAGTTAGCCAATGTGAATCTAATTTTGTTTATGCAGGGTCCTCCAGGTGGTGTGAAAGGTGAGAAGGGTGAGCCCGGAGAACCAGGCAAAAGAGTAAGTATTCTAAGTGCTAAAACTGTCTGCAAAAAATCTAAATGTGAGTTTGTGGGGGGTGGAGAGGGAGTGGGGTTATTATTCTTTCTTCCTAAATCTTACTTTCATTGTTTCAAAATACCAATACCGACATATTTATATTTAATGTTTATTATAATATCAAAGTCTAAAACATCTACTTACTATAGTCCAAAACAGGAATAAGCCTTGTTATTTTTTTCCCTCATACTTCCTACCTAACAAATGTTGTTTTTGCTCCCACCATTTTCTGTGTCTTACAGGGTAAACCTGGCAAAGATGGAGAGAATGGCCAACCAGGCATTCCAGTGAGTAACTAAGGTTCTTTTCTTTAAAAAAAAATTATTTATTTTATTTGAAAGGCAGAGTTGGTGGGGGGGGGGCGGAGAGAGAGAATGAGAATGAATCTTCTGCTGGTTCACTCCCCAAATGGCTGCAGTGGCCAGAGCGGGGCCAGACTGAAGCCAGGAGCCAGGAATTTCTTCTGGGTCTTCCACATAGGTGGTAGTAAAGAAGCAAAATGGTATGGTGTCTAGGGTTTAGAAATAGTTTAAATGAATGGAAAGCATCTTTGCTTCTCCTTTAAATACAAATTTGTGATTCCTCTATTTTTAAAATATATATTTTTAAATTTTATATTATATTTATTTGAAAGGCAAAGATACAGATAGAGAGATAAACCTTCCATCTGCTGGTTCACTCCCCAAGTGGCCACTACAGTTAGGGTTGGGTCAGGCTGAAGCCAGGAGCCTGGAAATCCATGTGGGTCTTCCATGTGGGTGCAGGGGCCCAAGGACTTGGGCCATCTTTTGCTGCTTTCCCAGGTGCATTAGCAGGGAGATGGATCAGAAATGGAGCAGCCTGGACTTGAACAGGTGCCCATATTGGATGCTGGTGTTACAGCAGCAGCTTAACCCACTGTGCCACAATGCAGGCCCCAAGATTCCCCTAAGTCATATTTATTGACATAATTTATATATAGTAAAATGAACCATTATTTAGTTTCTGTGTTTTACACAGTTTTGTTTTGACAGATATATACAGCTGTATAATTACCATCACAATCAGAACAGCGCCATCACCCTCAAAATTCCCTCACGTTCCTTTGCAGTTGTCCCCTCCTCTATTCCCCCTTCCTAAGTTTCTATCGGTAACTCATCAACAGAGTTGATAATTACTCATCTCTATAATTTTGCCTGTTCTAGAATGCCATATAAATGGACTTATATGTAACCTTTTAAATCAGGATTCTTTTACATAGCATAATGTATTGTGTTGTACATTAGTAGTGCATTCATTTTTGTTGCTGAAATATTCAGTGTTTGGTTGAGTGTGCCAAAGCGTATTTATCCATTTACCCATTGAAGGATATTTTGGTTGTTCTGGTTGTTGACCATTATGAATAAAACTCCTATAGGCCGGCGCCACGGCTCAATAGGCTAATCTTCCACCTGCGGCACCAGCACCCCGGGTTCTAGTCCCGGTTGGGATGCCGGATTCTGTCCCGGTCACTCTTCTTCCTGTCCAGCTCTCTGCTGTGGCCTGGGAGTGCAGTGGAGGATGGCCCAAGTGCTTGGGCCTGAACCCGCATTGGAGACCAGGAGAAGCACCTGGCTCCTAGCTTCGGATCAGTGCAGTGCGCCAGCTGCAGTGCGCCAGCCACAGTGGCCATTGGAGAGTGAACCAGTGGAAAAGGAAGACCTTTCTCTCTGTCTCTCTCTCTCACTGTCCACTCTGCCTGTCAAAAAAAAAAAAAAACCTATAAACATTCATTTGCAATTTTTTATGTGAACGAAAGTTTCATAAGTAAAAGTTTTGACAAGTAATTCTTCTAAATACTAAGAAAGAAAGAGGAAAATAAAAATACACACATCAAGAAGCATTATCTCAAGAAGCCTCAATTTCAAAAGAGTATCCCCAGTAGGCATCAAAAGAATTTTTAAGGACAAATAGAATAAATTGAATGAAATTTGTATGCCTTTCCAAAGGAAAGTGGTAATTTGTAACAAAAACAGGAAGTTAGAAATACTAAAATCAGTCAAATTAATTTCAAGATGATTTGATGTAGCAAAAATCAATTTATAAATTTTAATTTTCAAAAGGCACACACACACACCCCCACACACCAGGAGTTAAATTCAGGGCCTCAGTTCCTGGCTTCCGTTGCGCCAATCTCTCCTTTGTGTCAGGATTCCCTCAGATTTTTTTTTTTTTTAAGATTCATTCTATTTATTTGAAAGAGTTACAGAGAGAGGTAGAGACAGAGAGAGAAGTCTTCCATCTGCTGGTTCACTCCCCAGGTGGCCGCAAATGCCAGAGCTGCGCCGATCCGAAGCCAGGAGCCAGAGCTTCTTCCAGGTCTCCCGCCCTGGTGCAGGGGTCCAAGGACTTGGGCCATCCTCCACTGCTTTCCCAGGCCATAGCAGAGAGCTGGATCGGAAGAGAAGCAGCCGGGACTAGAACAGGCACCTATATGGGATGCCAGCACTTCAGGCCAGGGCTTTAATCCACTGCGCACAGTGCCGGCCCCACATGGGATTGTTTTCCACAAACTCCTGAGGGAAGGACCTGGAGGCAGGCTGTCCTCTGTTCGCACTGGAAGTGTGCAAGTCAGGCCAAATAAAAGTAGCCTGTCCGTGGGATCTTCTTGTGATCATCACACAGATCAAACAATGACAATTTTCTGGGACTGGGGATTTGAAGAAGCTCCAGTCATGGTCATTTCCTTCCAGTTGCTGTCAGCTTCTGCTTTTCGCCATGATTGCCAACTGCTGAGTGTTTCAGCTACTGTGGAGCGGTGGGAATAGAGATACATAAAAATGTCACAAAGCTCTGTGTTCTTACCAAGATTAGGCCTTTACAAAATTCCATAGATTACTGCAAGATTTAATTAATTTCCACATTTCTTAGAAAGTTGATTCTGACCATTTTTGCATGTGTTCTCATTGCTTCTATGGAAGAGAAGATTTTGGAAAGTCCTCTTCCATAATTTCTGCTGATGTTACTCTTCCTTTACGTTTTAAAGGGTTTGCCTGGTGATCCTGGTTACCCTGGTGAACCAGGCAGGGCTGGTGAAAAGGTAAGAATTTAATATTCAGAAGTTATTGGTCTTATTTCAATCAACATAATCCTTTTCTCCCCAAGATTTAGTTACAAATGAAAAAGTTCTAAATAACTAGCTTTTACATTCAAAATATACCTTTTTAAAATCAATTTCTAAATCATTTTTCTTTTATATCACATCCTCTATTTTTTTTTTACATTGCTCTAAATCACAGTCCATGTGGTAGAAATACATGAGGGATTGTTTAAATATAGCATTCCCATTGTGAAAAATAAGTTCCTTTACTTTGAGCATGTAAGGGCAAAATTTGTGTTTTCTAGAAAGAGCATTTAGCGCTATTTTAGTGAAGTCCTCGTACTAGAAAGGATTATAGTTATGAATTTAGACTGTCTTCTCTAAACATTCTGTAGGCAATTATTGTCAGTCTGTGGCTAATTCTTTGTTGTTGAGTTTTTCCTCTCAGCCAGTGCAGCCTGAGATCATCTATTTAGTTACCTATTTTAAAAGTGACTTTGAAAGAATGTATGAAGCACACAATTATCCTATTTTTAGCAGACTGCAAAATATACAATCCTCCAAACCCTCTGATCTCTAATTACTTTGTATCAAAACCAAACATAAAACTGTTTTTCAAGCAAGTAAGAAAAAGTGTTACAAACTTGGATGTATGCAAAAGACAAACATTTTAATGGTGGTTTATCTCTAAATTAGGTCCAAGTTTTAACTTGGCTGAAGGACACAATTAGAATTCGTGTAGGTAGCAAATACTTAGAGAATGGTATTTTTGTTTCCAATTAGTAAGTAGTGTTATAGGATAGAGTACACCATAAACTAAAAGGCATTTGTATATAGATAAAAGATTTCTATGAAAAGGTCTGGAACCAGAGTGGAAGTATGAGAGAGACATTTGTCCTTGGATCTTGGCCAGTAGAGTAACAGTTGAGTATTGTGTTCTTCATGCTATTGTAGCTACTGATTAGGGAATAAAAGATTTGTGTGAATTTGTCTTCCATTAGTTTCTAAAGGAAAACTCACAAGACCAATTTTGAATTTATTAGCTGTCCATGATGATAGTTTAGTCCATCACTTCTAAAATGCTAGATTTATGCCTTTTACTAGTTTTATGAGAAGAACAAGGCTAAATGTAGAGCAAATAATGATTTTGACTAATTCTAATGGTAAAATCCTTTCATTATTTTCATTTTGGAATATGATTTGCTAGAAAATAGAGTTAAAACTCACAAATGTTATAGCAAAAATATTGCTGAAATACAATCCAAATGATACTGATTTGCTTATTAATATTCCTGAAATTAATAAGCTATGTGGGTTCTTGCTATGAGTTCAGAGAATTCTTAATACTGGCTCAAATAAACCAGGCAACATGGTAAGATTTTAAGCTTTTTATTTAGTGAGAGAAATGCATAGGAGATTGAGGGCCATTTCTAAAAGAGAGAGGGAAATCTGGATTCATATAGAGCGGAGAGCAAGCCAGGAGCCAGCCACGTGGAGGAGTAGGCAGGCCAGAAAGCATGGAGTGGGTGACCTGGAGGTGCGGGGCAGCAAGGGAATCAAGGATAGGGAGGGAAAAAAGAGGGCTGGCCCCACTGTGTTTCAGACCTTTTATCCACTTCCAAGGGGAGTGGTTATGTAGCCTGATTGGCAGGTGGGCATACAGGTGGGGTCAGGTAGGGGGATGAGATCACACAGGGGCATGGTGAAGGCATGGTCTTCCAGCTCACAAATCTAATCAGCTTCATCCTATATGTCTGCCTACATCACAAAGACTTAATTTTTGTTTAAGTGCCAGAAATTTGATTTAATTATGATTAGATAGCTAGTTAATCTCAGATATTGCAGTTGTTTCCAGATTTTTGCCCGGTATTGTTTCATTACATTGCTTTCTATTTTTTATTTGAAGTATATTATTATTGATTCCTGGGTGTTTTGAGGCTTATCTCTTATATTCTTGAGGAAATTGATGTTTTCATGTGATTTTTACTAACCTGTTTTACAATTGCATTGAACAGGGCCAAAAAGGTGACATTGGCCCAGCTGGGCCCCCTGGACTTGTAAGTATTTGTTTTAGTCTTCATTTATCAAATTCAGTAATGCATTGTCTTTTTTGCCTCTTAATTTACATTCACTAGCTTTCCTCATACATATAGTTCTAAGCTCTTAGTTATTATCAATGTCTGTTGCCTCAAAAGCCTTTACATTAATCTAAAAACTTCAGTAGTTTTGAACTCAAGAACTTTACATTTGTTCTGACTATGTATTACTTCCTCATAGTGAATATCCAGTTATGGCATTGTATTGTTTTGCATGATTGCCAAAATATTTCTTAAGCAACCAGCAGGTGGTGCAAGTGTAGCTTATAAAGGTTCAATTATAAAACAGGTAGTGGGGATTGCTCCTTTCCCCGGCAGAGCTCAGGGGAACGATGGATTTGGTCCTAATAAATTTACATAACTTGTAATTATCTGATTCATAACTCATTCCTGAATGTATCTTTTCTAGGGGCTCTTAATAACATATGTAGGACACTGCTCTATGAAAGAATCATTGTTGGGTTTACAGATTGTCCATCATGTTTGAGTTCACAATAACATTTAAGTCAAATATATTTCCAACGTTAATAATAAAACATCATTGCTACTGTTTGATTTCTTGATTTTTCTTTGGTTGAAATTTGGTAAGACTCTTGAATTGAATCTACAATAGTACGAATGTCATAAAACCTATTCTATATGCCCATTTTAGTAACATTGTTTTTGTCTGTAGTGACTTTCAGTTATTAATACATAGGAATGCACTATATCTAATGAGGATACACTTAGAGACTATCTTAGACAATTTTTATTCACTTTCATTTTAATATCAAAGTTTCAGTTCTCTAAGAAATAGTTTCTTTATACAATGAGATGCTAAAATTTTGATGAGTATCAGAAGGAGTGGATGTTTTGAGATTGCAATCTTATCCGTAACTCACTTTCCCTTTTCAACCACTATCACAATTATAGGTCCCACAAAATTTTTGGCCTCCTTTTGTGTAAATCTCTCTCTCTCTCTCTCTCACACACACACACACACACACACACGCACATGCACATGCACACGCATACACACACACAATAAGGCGTATGAGGTAAATTTTAAATATTTGATTTATTTGGTAAGAAGTTCTTCAAGAAAAACTAAGTAATGTATTCAATGAAGACAGAGCAAAAGACAATGATCAGTTTAGATTTAACCAGTAAAAATTTCCTGGAAGAAATGAGTTTTCCTTTTTTTTTTAAATTTTCTTTTTAAAAGGAAAAAAATACTTGTGACTTGATAAACAGAAAATTGGGGGAAGGCATTTCAGATGTTTCAAATGGCATATGCAAAGTTACAGACAAAATGTGCAAGTTATATGAAGTGGTTATCAGTACAAGTTCTCTCATAAAAATTCGTTGCTAGAAATAATAGATGAAAAAGTGGGAGAGGTATTGAAATGAGAAGTGACTTTCCAGAGTCCAGGATTAAAAATTGCATTACATATACTAAGAAGAAGTGAGTGAATTTGTCTTTAAACATGCTAATTAACACAGAAAAATTGGTTTTTGAGGCACTGTATCCTAACAATACATTCTAATTCAAAGGGACAAACTCAGTGGTGCTTCTGAGAGTACTATTAGGATAGTAGCTGTGGCAAGAGGAATGAAGGGACAAATTGGAGTGATGTTTTCCATAAAGAATTTTAAGACTTAGGTTATTGGAGTGAATTGAATGTGAATTATTGCAGAAGAAAGATCAAAAATACTTCCAGCTTTGTAAATCTGGGGATTGGGAGGATAGTAATATTGTTAGTGATTTTGGACATTTTCTAAACAGTTGGAGGATGCGAGTAATAAGGACTGGTACTCATAATCTATGTAGCAATATAGCTGATTTTACATCTGAGCACTTTGTGTAATGGATATCATTATAATCATGTTATTGCTAGATTGTTTTTAGGAGAACAAGCCTTTTCCTCTTCGAATTCCTTTATATTTTCCTTTCATAAATAAGGTAATTCCTAGACCTGGGACAGGTGTAATTGTGGGAGAAAAAGGAAACATTGGATTACCTGGCTTGCCTGGTGAAAAAGGAGAGCGAGGATTTCCTGGAATACAGGGTCTACCAGGCCTTCCTGGACCTCCAGGTAAAAGAGAGTTTACTTATGTCCTTGTGCTTATGGCATCCTTACTTATCTGTGTATTTGTGTATCTATTAGCTCCAGGGTATGGTGGTAGAAGGGACAGGTCATTTAAGATTGAGAAATACTTCCCAACTCTTATAGCCATTATCACCAATTCCTTACTTATATGTGTTTTTAAATTCCACTTGAATAGTGCCTTTTTATCCTAAGAATAATTTTCTACCTTTCATAATTAATAAATTACACCAAACATTTCTATGATAAAATGGAAGAATCATCAGACTTTTTTATGCTATTAGTAAAGGGTATGATGCCCTACTAATGTCCAGTTTTGCAAGATTTCCTATATAAAAATGGTAAGCACTACTGTCTACTTAGAATTCCAGAAACATACAACTAAAAATCCTCATGGCAATTTTACTTTTTAGGTCTCAAGGCTAAGTTCTATATTATTCTCTTTGAAGACACACAGTGTAGTGGAGTATTTATGATCTGACCACAAATTGAGCACTACTCTTATCTATAATGTTTATTTAAATGTTCTCTTTAATGGATTGATATTAAGGATTTTTGTAAAATTTGCAAAAGCATCAGATACAGTACCTGGCACACACATATATGCAATAAATTATATTATATTATATATTCAATAAATTATGGTTCCTTTCCATTAAAAATGTGGATAATGTGCTAATATGCAACTAAAAATAGCTTTGAATATGTAAAGTGAAAATATATATATAAGCTACAAGGACTAAATTGGCAAATCCCTAACATATCCAATGGGTAAAAAAATAAGGATATGTCACAAAAGCATTGATGCATGGTCATCTAGCTGGAGATTCCACACAAATCTTTTCACTGACATTTACTGAACATTTTAACTCTGTTCCAACTCTACAGATCCTTTCCCTCTATCCCACTCTCAATAGAAGAAAATGAGCATGTGTTTTTGTTCTGTTTATCTGGTTGATCTAGTTGAAATTGATGAGGTAGAAAATACACATTTGTAATCAAAATAGAATTATGAATTATAAAAACCAAACATACAAATGGTTTGAGCAACATCAACAGATATATATATATGTATATATGTGTATGTGTATATATATATAGGGAAGAGAAAAACTTTGCAGCAAAGAATATACAAGAGTATTTTAAAAGTTTATGGAAAATATAATTTAAAATGTTTATTTTAGTGCAAAAGAAATTGAAATCCATATATATATATATATATTCTTTTAAACAGACAAGGTTTGTTTATAGAAATTTACTAGGACAGGAAACAAACTTAAAATTGTATTCAGGCCATGCTGTGTGATCACAATGAAATAAAGTGAAAAAATAACATCTAAAAGCATAAACATGATACACAATTATAAATATCCTTAGAGATAAATAGGTAGCAGAAGCTGAAATGGCAAACTACAGAACACTAAACAACAATGAAATCATCACGTATCAAAACTCACTGAATATAGCCAATACAGTATTTTTATCACAAAATCAAAAATACTAAAAGTAAATGGGCCAAGTTTAAAAGATACACACACACAAAAAAAGCACAGAGTATAAGTGAAAAGATAAAAATTTAAAAAAACTTAGATACAAAAACATTTGTAGTTGAATGGGGAAAATAAAAGATGATACTTTGAGAAGAGTTTAAAATTAATGAAGCTTGGCAAGTACAATCAAGATAAAAGACATCACAAACAAATTGGTTAAAAAGAAGAATATTATTGCTAGAAATTCAAATAACAAAAGCTATCAAACTGCAAAATTATATTCAAAGTTCTAGATGAAATAAATGCTGCATGAAGGAGAAAACAAATTACTAAAATTGTCTTTAGAGAGTAGAAAACCTAAGTAGAACATTGTAAAATGTTGATGATTTCTATGAAAAAGCATTGGCTTTATGGGTGCTTTTGTAATTTTATAGATAAATTCTACCAGGTTGTCAAAGAATAGATAATTTTTGCAGTGGGTATTTGGCACAGTAGTTAAGATAATTTTAGGGGTGCCTACATCCTATATGAGAGTGCCTGGGTATGGTTCCTGGCTTCACTTCCAATGCCAACTTCCTGATAATATGCACCTTGGGAGGCAACAGGAGATGGCTCTGGTGGTTGGGTCCCTGCCACCCCTAAGGGAGGCCCAGGTGGGGTTCTGGGTTGCTGACTTCAGCTGGCCCAGCACTGGCTGTTGCATACATTTGGGGAGTGGACCAGTGTATGAAAGATCTATCTCTATGTCTCATGGGAACTATCTTTATGTCCCTCTGCTTTTCAAACAAATAATTAAAAGGAATGAAAAATTTTTAAAGAGGTAATTCCCACATTTTAATCTATTTTGGAGCATTCTAAAACAGGGAAATTCAATTTAATTCTTCTGATATCAAACCACAAAGGGGATAACATCAGAAATAACTACTTCAATTACACTGATGAACATAGGAGAAATGAACCCAAATAAAATATTATGAAATCAGGGTAGGCATTTAACCTAGTGGTTAAGATACCAGCTACTCCTGGGAATTTACCCAAAGGAAATGAAATGAGCATATAAAAGAGTTATCTATACCCTCATGTTTATTGCAGCTTAACTCACAATAGCTAAGATATGGAATCAATCCAGATGACTGGATAAATAAAATTGTGGTATGTATACAAATGGAATACTACTCAGCCATAAAAAAGAATGAAATCTTGTATTTTTCAATAAAATGGATACAACTGGAGACCATTATGCTTAGTGTAATAAGCCAGTCCCAAAAAGACAAATATGTTTTCCTTGATTTATGTTTAACTAATATACAGAGTATAAAAAGTATATGAGCAAAATTGACATTTTTAATATTTGATTATTGTTTATAGCCTTTGTCAATACTCTTGAGGAACAGTGGTCTTTCTATTTGTTGAATTCTTTATTTAGTGGAAAGTTAAAGTGATTATAAATAAATTAAAGGTATAGCATTGTAGAAATTAAAAGAAAAATGAAAAAAGGAAGAGGAGGGTTAAGAGAAGGAGGGATTGAGGGTAAGGTGGGAACTCTCATTATGCTCTTAAAACTATATATGTGAGGGGCCGGTGCTGTAACATAGCAGGTAAAGCTGCCACCTGAAGTGCCGGCATCCCATATAGGCACCAGTTCAAGTCCTGGCTGCTCCACTTCCAATCCAGCTCTCTGCTTTGCCCTGGGAAAGCAATGGAAGATGGCCCAAGTCCTTGGGCCCCTGCACTCATGTGGAAAACCCAATGGAAGCTCCTGGCTCTTGGCTTCGGATCAGCGCAGCTCCGGCCATTGCAGCCAATTGGGGAGTGAACCAGCGAATGGAAGACCTCTCTCTCTCTCTCTCTCTGCCTCTCCATTTCTCTGTAATTCTGACTTTCAAATAAATAATAAAAAAATTTAAAAAAACCTGTATATGTTAAATATATGAAAACTGTTCCCTTTATATAAATTTTAAAAAGTTCATTTGGGGAGTGAATCAAAAGATGAGAGCTCTCTCTGTGTGTATCTCTGCTTCTCAACTAAATAAATAAATAATTTTTAGAAAGATTATCAAATCAATTCAGACATATATTAAAGAGTACAATTATGACCAAGTAAAATTTAGTCTGAGATTATAAAGATAGTTCAACATTGTTATAATTTATTAACAAAGTAAAAGAGATCAAGTTCAATAAATACAGATATATCCACAATAGTAACAAAACATGCAAACCCAAAGATAAACTCATCAAAAGATATGTAACTCCTCTTTGCAGAATTTTAAAAATATTATTAAACAATATGAAATTATTGAGTACACAGGGGATATGCTTAATTATTACTCGTGTGAGAAATCAATATTATAAATTATTTGTAAGTATAGTGAAGATTTTTTTAAGTGATCTTTTTTTAAAGGCATTTATTTATTCAAAAAGCAGGGTTACAGGGAGACAGAGGCAGAGAGACAGAGAAGTCTTCTATCTGCTAGTTCACTCCCCAAATAGCCACATGGCCAGAGCTGCACTGATAAGAAGCCAGGAGCCAGGAGCTTTTTCCAGGTCTCCCACGCAGATGCAGGGGCCCAAGGACTTGTGCCATCTTCTACTGCTTTCCCAGGCCACAGCAGGAGAGCTCCATGGGAAGTGTAGCAGCCGGGACTTGAACAGGCACCTATATGGGATGCTGGCACTGCAGGCAACAGCTTTACCCGCCATGCCACTGTGCTGGTCCCATGAAGATTTTTAAAAAGAGCTAAAATGGGTTTATTTTCCTTACCAGTTTTTGAAAGGCTTATAAACTTCTTTTAACCAAAAAAATAAGTTAATGATATGGATTAAACAATGAAACAGAAGAATATGTGGTAATACAGCCATGCTTACATGGAAATTTTGAAATGCCTCTTTTGCTAATGAGTTTTGGTATTTCTGAGATGAAGAAATCATAGTGTCAAGGGTATCTAGAACATTATTAGTAATTTCCAAAAGTAATAAAGCTAAATTTCTGGTGCTTTCACTCACACTGTTACTTAATATTATTTGAAAGTTCTCATCCTTTTCCCACATATTGAATATCATAGAAAAAATTAGAATATAATCCATTACTGTGGTTTGAACATGATTCAGCAGGCAAACTTATGTAGACAGTTAAGCTAAAAAAAAAAAAAAAAAAAAAAAAAAAACCTCCAAAGTCGTGAATTAGTGGTTACTAAAAGGGTGGAAGTTTAATTCAATTAGGGTGAGTAGAAAGAGGGGTGTTTATACAAGCCTGAGTAAGACTCCGGCATTCTGTTTGCTTCTTGGCTTCCTGTGTGATCCTTCCTCTGCTTAAACTCACCAGATGCCCAACCAATAGGACAGCCTGATCTTGGCCTTGAACCTCGAAAAACTGTTGACTAAATGAAGCTCTGTTTCCTTCATAACTGGTTTGTCTCAGATATTTTATTGCAGTAATGAAAATCTGTCTTATGGAACAACATTATAAGTTAATAAAAGATCTTATCATTTAATATTTCATTGACAGCCAAAGTTATCTCTAAAATATAGTTTTGATCATTTTAATGGATGTTTTTTCTTATCTTAGGAACTGCAATTGTGGGTCCTCCTGGACCCCCTGGATTTCCTGGAGAAAGGGGCCAGAAAGGTGATGAAGGTCCACCTGGAATTTCCATTCCTGGATCTCCTGGGCTTGATGGACAGCCTGGGCCTCCTGGCCTTCCAGGGCCTCCTGGCCCTCCTGGCCCTCACATACCTCCTAGTAAGCTGTATTTTTCTCTTCTTAGGTTCTGTTGTTTTGTATATTTAATGTATAAATTAATCTAGCTGAAGATTGGCATCATTCTTTCTGATTTTTAAGAAATTCTTCTGCCTCTACTTTTAGGTTTTGGTGATTCTTTTATGTTTGAATTTGTTCATCGAATAGTGTTTATTATCGACGATGTGTATATTTTTGCTTGTAGGTAGTTTTATTTCTGCAGAGAAGTAACTGAAAATGGGTCCTTTTCCCCATCCTGACAGGCTTCCTTTTTGCTTAGTCTTCTGGGTATTTCACAAGAATTAATTTGTTATCTCATCTGTATTTTATCCCAGGTGATGAGATATGTGAAGCAGGTCCTCCAGGCCCTCCGGGATCACCAGGTGATAAAGGACTCCAAGGAGAACAAGGAGTGAAAGGTTGGATCCTTAAACATATTCAGTCCTTCATTATTTCAAATCAACTGGCAACTCTCCTATATCCCCCATCCTACTTCAGCTACCCACTCCCCTGGTCATACCCCAAGATTGTCTCATTACCAACAGTAAACACAAAATCTTGATGTCACAGATCCCATTTTTGTAATCACTCTCCTATCTTTTCACTTGCTGCCTCTTTTATAACATGACTCTAACATTTCTTCTTTTTTAATTAATTAATTTATTCTTAAGGAATGCAAACTTCATAAGTACAACTTTAGGAATATAGTGATTCTTCTCACCATACTTGCCCTCCCACCCACATTCCCACCCCTCCTCTTCCTCCCTCTCCCCTTTCCAATCGCATTTTCCATTAAGATTCATTTTCAATTAACTTTGTACACAGAAAACCAACACCATACTGAATAAAGATTTCAACAATTGTACAAACATTCCCACACACACACACACAAAAACTGAGAACAAATATCACAGTTAACTCTCATAATGCAACTCCTTGACAGAGGTCCTGCATGGGAAGTTAGTGCACAGTGACTCCTGTTGTTAATTTAACAATTAACACTTTTATGTATGATGTCAGGGCTCACCCTAGGTTCCTGATATGAACTGCCTAGGCTATGGAAGCCTTTTGAACCCACAAACTCCATCAGTGTTTGGACAAGGCCATAAGCAAAGTGGAAGTTCTCTCCTCCCTTTAGAGAAAAGTACATCCTTCTTTGATGGCCACTTCTTTCTGCTTGGATCTAACCCACAGAGATCCTTCATGTAGAACATTTTTTTGCCACAGTGTCTTGGCTTTCCATGCCTGAAATGCTCTTATGGGCTTTTCAGCCAGACGAGGAAGCTTTAAGGGCTGATTCTGAGGTCAGAGTGTCTAACATTTCTTCTAACACAACTAAGACTTACCAACTTTGACTATTCTTCAACTTTTTAGTGTCCTATTTTTCCTTTTAATCTTGATTATATTCTGTGATCAGTCATTGTAATCCCAGTCATATGTTCCTACATTAGTTGCCCTTCTCTCATTTCATTGTATTCATTGGAACAAAGCATAACCCTACAAATTCCAAATTTCCATCTCTTATGAGTCTGCCTGTTCTCTTCTCTGTTCACACTTTTAACTACCTCCTTTCCTAGTTTCATTTTAAGATTCATACCTGGCTTCTACCTTTACTGAGCAACTAAAGTAATAATAATAGAAGGATCACAGATTGCCGCTATGTTTACACTTCTGCTTGCATCTGTTCCCATGTTCAGCCTTCTTGCTTATCCCTGGTAGTCTCCCTGTCTAAATCCAGTTCTTCTATTTGTGCTGTAGATTCCATTCAGTCTTGTTTCCTGGAGGATTTTGTTCTCTAGAAATTCTTGCCTCTCTCACAATATCAATTCTTCCCTCTCTGTGGGATCATTTTCAGCAGCATATATGGGTAATTTAAAATTTTTGTAGAAAATAGAATTAAAAGATAAGTTTTTTTGGTGCAGAAACATTTTGGAATCCACTCCCAGTTTTTAGTAAACTTTCTGAAGACCCCTCATACAAATATGGTTTTTTTCACCCTCGTAAAAAAATAACATGATGTTCCCACTTCCACTGTCATTTACCACTCTATTCTTCTGCTCCCATTTGTAGCAAAACTCCTCAAGAATTTTCTACTTGATATCTGTATATACTCCCATTTTTTTCCTTAAACATAGTCCATTCAGGATTTCCTGTTTGCTGCCTAGTACTCTGTAGATGCTGGTCAAATTCATTGCTAACCTATACCCTGCTAATTGAAATGTCATCCCAGTCATTTTTTTTTCAACCTGCCCTTTCTTTAAGCATTCATTTTTTTAAAAAAAATATTTATTTATTTAAGAGAGAGGGAGAGACAGAGATCTTCCATTCATTGATTCACTCCCCAAATGGCCGCAATGGCTGAAGCTGGGCCAATCCGAAGCCAGGAGCCAGGAACTTCTTCTGGGTCTCCCATGTGGGTACAGGGCTCCAAGCACTTGGGCCATCTTCTGCTGCTTTCCTGAGGAGTATTAGTAGGGAGTTGGATCAGAAGTGGTGCTGCCAGGACTCAAACCGGTGCCCATATAGGATGCCAGCACTACAGGCAGAGGCTTAACCCAGTATGCCATAGTGCAGACCCCTCTTTAAGCATTCTTCATTTGGACTTTGTACATGTTTTCTGTTTTCTTCATAATTCCCTGGTTGCTACATGCATGTATGTATGTGTGTATGTGTATTGATTCCACATGTCTTCCATCTAAACCAAAGTACCATCCAGGACTGTGGGGAGCAACTCGGACTAGACTAAGTTACTGGAATTAAGACTTATTCTATGCATCTGCTCTCCCACAATATGGCGCTGGGAGAGGAGTAAACAACTTCTACACAGCTGCCTCTCGCCAACTTGACTGATAAGCTGCAGGAGCTGATCCTGCTCCTGATTGGAGGAGAGCAGCGTGCTCGGCGTGTGGGTAGCAGAGTTGGGATTGGTGGAAGAGGACTATAAAGGAGGAGAGAGACAACATGCACCAGGAACATCCGGATAACATCTGAGCAGCCCCCGAGAGAGCCAGCCGGCGGTGTGCCGCTCCCCCGCAGAGTGGGGAAAGTGGCAGGGGGAACCGCCCCTCCACAGAGGTGGAGGGGTTGCCAGCCAACCCGGGAAGAACCAGCAGCAAACCCGGGAAGGGCTGAGCAGACAAAAGAACAGCGCAGGGTCCTGTGTCGTTCCTCCACGAAATGGGGGAGCGACACAGGACCTTGAAGACTCCTGTGCCCCCTAGTCAGCATCCCTAAAAGTAACTATGATTTTATGCTTTCTCATACATTAGTTTGCCTAATCTTGAACCCTGACCTTTTATAAATGAAATCATACTGTATAAACCCTTTTGTACCTGATTTCTTTGGCTAAACATTGTATTTGTGAGATACATCCCCATTTTAGTTTGTAGTAGTAGTTTTTCACTGCCCTTCAGTATTCCATTGTACAGATTTACCTCAATATCCATCCTATTGTTGGAAATTTGTTCTTGGACTGTTATAAAAAAGCTGTCATGCATACTCTTGTACACGTGTTTTGTAGGACATAGCCCTTAATTCTGTTTAGGCTATTCTGGGAATGGAGTTGCAGAGTTATAGGGTAGATGTAGATTTTTTTTCCTAGAAATCACAAAGCCCTTTTACAAAGTTACTTAAGGGGCCGTCGCTATGGTGCAGTGGGTTAAAGCCCTGGCCTGAAGCACCAGTTTCCCATTTGGGTGCCAGTTCAAGACCCAGCTGCTCCTCTTCCAATTGCTAGATATATTTATTACATGTATCTTCCTTCATTCTAACTTGTTTTTTATTTCTATTTTTTAAAGATTTATTTATTTAAAGTTAGAGTTATACAGAAAGAGAGGGAGAGGCAGAAAAACAGAGAGAGAGACAGGTCTTCCATCCGCTGGTTCACTACCCAAGTGACCAAAATGGCCGGAGCTGTGCTGATCCGAAGCCAGGAGCCAGGAGCTTCTGCCAGGTCTCCCACATGGGTGCAGGGGCCCAAGCACTTGGGCCATATTCCACTGCTTTCCAGGCCATAGCAGAGTTGTATCGGAAGTGGAGCAGCCAGGACTCAGCTGGCTCCCACATGGGATGCCAGCACTGCAGGCAGCGGCTTTACTTGCTACACCACAGCGCCAGCCCCTATTTCCATTTTTTGTCAAACAGAAATTGTTAATTAATTGAAATAAAATTTCTTAATGCTCTGTTTTTTGATGGGTACTATTTATTCCCTGTTTTAAAAATCTTTGTTTATCCCAAAGACTTGATCATATTCCTTCATGTTTTCTTCTAGATATTTCCTTTTTTTACGTTTTAGATTTGATCCATCTTTGTGTAATTTTGTGTAACTTTTAAGTAAAGTTGAAGTAGGGATCAAAGTTCATTTTTTCCAATATGCATGTCTGATTGACTCAGTGCTGTAATACAAAAGATCATCAATTCCTCACTGAATTCATTAGCAGTTTTGTAGTAAATTATAGAATCATATATGTATGAGCCTTTGTCTGACCTCTCTGTTCCTTTGTCTCTCCCTGCACCAACAGCAAACTGTCATAATTTCTATGGTCTATAGTAATTCTTGAATAGTCTAAGTTTTTTTATATTTCATATGTGCATCTTAGAATGATATGTCCAACTTTTAATTTTGAAATGCCCTGAAATTCAGTCGTTATTTCTCTCCTTCTCTCTATCTATCCTCACTCATCTAGTCTCATGACTTTTAGTACAATATACTTGCCAGTAAATTCCAAATTTGTGTCTTTTGTTCAGAAACATCTTTCTTCTAGATTTGTATATCAGACTGCTTACTGACATCCTAATCAAGTTGAATTCCTAATTGCTGCCCATTCCCTCCCATAATTGTTCCACTCACATCTTCTTACTTAAAAAACAGGCTACTGTGCCTGCCTTTTAATTGCATGGGTTAAGAACCCGGGAGCATTGTTGGTTCCTTTCTTTTGTGTCCCATTTATGATCCATAAGAACATTCCCTTGACTTTGCTTTCACATATGTGCAGAATCTAACAGGTCTGACTGGTTTGACTATACTCATTGCTGTTACTATGGTATGAGCTACCATCATCTCTTCCTAGAACATTACAGCGGTAGATATTGAAGTGGTTACCTGGTTTCCATACCTTTCTTCATAGTATGTCCTTAATATAAAAGCCAGAGACATCTTTTTTAAAACTTAAGTTATATCAAATTGCTTTTCTAATGAAATTATTCTACTAGTTTTTCATTTCACTCACATTAACAGCCATAGTGTTTATTGCAGCCTATATGATGCTTCGTGATATCTCACTTTTTATACATTGCTAACTCTGACCTATTTCCTCTTTTTCACTCTAGTCCTATAACCTGATCTCTTGCTGATCCTTGTACGTGTCCTATGTCCTTGAAGATTTTTCCACCATGTATCATCTTTAAGGAGATCTTTCCTGACAACCCTACAGAAATTTGCAATCTGTCTCCCATCACTGACATATCAGCTCTCTTTTTCCTATAAACATAACATCTCTTAATATATAAAATAGTATTTCAAATATTATATTAAAATAGCTCATGTATAATTTAATAATGTATTGCCTTCATTGTTTATTATTCCTTTCCACTGGTAGAATATGAGCTCTAAGAAGGTACATTTTTTTGTCTGTTTTGTTTAACAATGTATCACAAACACCTGGAACAGATTTTGGAACAGTATGCACTCTATAAATATTTGTCAAATGAATTGATTCTAAATATAGGCTTCTCTAACTGCTCTGTTAGGTGGGAATGCTATCTTTTTGCACTAACTTAAAAGATAACTAAAGAACTTATGTATAATCCTTCCAGTAACATTTTTCTTATAATTTCAAATAGGTGAAAAAGGAGATACCTGCTTCAACTGTATTGGAACTGGTATTTCAGGGCCTCCAGGTCAACCTGGTTTACCAGGTCTCCCAGGTCCTCCAGGTAAAACATTCTATTTCAGGTCAATCTTTAAAAGTATTTCTCAGCTAGACTTTAGTGAGCTCATGGCTTTAGAATGTTACCATTTTTTCATTTTATAGCTAGTCACTTATATCTATAAGTAATGAAATATGAAATGCCTCTATCTTCTACAGGATAAGATACGCTCTTGTTTCTAATACCTGAAACTACCAATATTTTCTATTGAAGCATTTTGATAATATTCCAGGAAAATTTATCCTCCCTATTTTCCATTTAGGGAGGTAGCTAATAGAGAGTGAAACTTCCTTCTTCTGGAAAACTGGAAGACAGTTCAAAGTGACTATGGCTTGAATGTAGTTTCCAGTGGCAGTTTCTAATCACTGGGGGAGGTATCACTTGTTGTCATTGAGGAACCGCACTTCTGTTCAAGTTTCACAACCAACTGCCAATGACTCTCTATATAAAACTCCTTCCTCCCTATTTCCAATTAAAACAGTATTTGATATCAGACTCAAAACTGCTTTAGTCAGCTGCCTTTGGGGATATCCCAATATTATGTTCTTTTAAAGTCATATGTGATGTTTGAGTCAGGGCTGAGAATAGATACCATATCTGTTACCTTTCTATTTAGTGTGGGGTATTTTTATGAACAGCAATTTATTTGGCCTTGGAAACACGTTCAGCAAGTTTGATCACTGCCTCTAGGTGATAATAATCTAGCCTCATACCTCTAGTCTAGTCTAATGCTTCTCAGTCACATGGAGTGCTTATTAAAATCGAGATTGCTGGGCCTCACCCTCAAAGTTTCTGATTAAGTTGATACAGACTGGGGGGCCCAACAAGTAGCATTTCCATGTAGAACATCTTGATGATGATGTAGCTCATATAGCGGTCCACTTGGAGAACACACTTTTTTAGCTTGGTGCACCATACTTTTCTAATAAGCCAAATTTTAGGAGATGAAAACCAAAAGGGAGTACTGGTGAAGATCTAGGAAAATCATGCAAGTCAGAATAAACATATATAGAGTAAAAACAAAGTCATATCCCCTGTCAGTACTTTTAGGAACCTCTACATATTTGATGACTGTAAGCTCTGAAAAATGCTGATTCAGAGTTGGAAACACCTAAAGATACAATATTAAATTTAACAGAAACTGTTACATTTATTTAAAATAAACGATGATTTACTCATCTTGAAAACATAGAGGAAGGAAATTAAAATGTGACATAAGTAGGATTGAATGGTGTTCTTGTTTTAAAACTTGCCTCCCTGACTTGCTGGTATCAGTATGAACCTTGTCAGGGTTTCAGGGTCAATGCTCACATTGTTTTGTGTGTGTGTTAGGATCTCCTGGTTTCCCAGGACAGAAAGGTGATAAAGGACATGCTGGTGCAACTGGACCCAAAGGATTACCAGTAAGTTTTCAACATATTAGAGAATAAAAAGAAGCAGAAGAAAATTATTTGCGTTTAGATTTTCACTTATGGAGGGTGGGAGATAGACTGATAGATGATACATATCTTTCTCTGTATATATTTTTCTATTCAATTGTGATTTTTATTTGATTCCTTGACTCTTCCTGACTCACATGCCTCACTTGATTCAATGATTTTTTAAAGATTTTATTTATTTATTTATTTGAAAGGTAAAGCTACAGACAGAGGGAAAGACGGAAAGAAAGGTCTTCTATCCACTGGTTCACTCCCCAAATGGCCACAACAGCCAGAATCAGGCCAATCTAAAGCCAAGAGCCAGGAGCTTCTTCTAGGTGTCCTATGTGCGTGCCAGGGCCCAAGCACTTAGGCCATCTTCTACTGCTTACTCAGGCCATAGCAGAGAGCTGGATCAGAAGTGGAACAGGCAGGACATGACCAGTGCGCACGTAGGATGCCAGGCAGAGGCTTAGCCTAATACATCACAGTGCCAGCCCTTGATTCAGTGCTTTGTACACCAACTGTTATTGGGTGGGTTGATGAGGGAAACTGGAGAGAATAAATTATTAGAGAAAAAACAACTTTCTTTTTCTCTTCTCTCCCCCCCCCCCCGCCTTTCCTTTAGGGCATACCAGGAGCTCCAGGTGCTCCAGGCTTTCCTGGATCTAAAGGTGAACCTGGTGACATCCTCACTTTTCCAGGAATGAAGGGTGACAAAGGAGAGTTGGGTTCCCCTGGAGCTCCAGGGCTTCCTGGTTTACCTGGCACCCCCGGACAAGATGGGTTACCAGGTCCTCCTGGCCCCAAAGGAGAGCCTGTGAGTGAATTTGATAGTCTTGGTTGTTGTATCAAATTGTCACTTAGAAATATTTCCTAATTCTGTACAAGGAGTGGATTTGGTGCTGAGATGAACACTCAGCCAATGCTTAAAAAATGTGATTTTCTATAGTTATGGTACGTTGTTCATATGTAGGATTTCCTCACTAGTAGCTTATATCAGTTTTATAAACTTCTTAACCTATTATGTTGAGTATTATTGGCTGTGAATAAGTGAGCAGGAGGTTAAGATGCTTGAGTCAGTGTGAGATTGCCCCTCTCATAGCCCACATATCCTTGTCTGAGTTTATTTAGACCTGAGAACCAGAAAACTATCTTGTTTTATATGTTAAGCTTAGAGATTTATCTTAACATGGTCAAGTTAAATGTGCTACAGAGCCAAAAGATTGAAAATAAATTCAGAGTCTCATTTTGTACATAATCCACAGCACAGGATGTTTAGTTAGGAAGAGATAGTTTATAAATTAGCTAGACGCTGGCCTTCCTGACTTAGACTAGAATACAAGATTTGGGACACCAGAGATTTTTATCTATTTTCATTCTCTACTGTATTACCAGCACTTGACACGTAATAGAAGTTCAAAAATATTTACTGTGAGAATGAGTGACTAAATAGAGTGATTGCACATACCATCTCCTAACATCTTTAAAGAAGGTTTATGACTATATCATTTCCATAGTTGTATTGAGTAATACCAACCCACAGATACCAGTTATATCTATGTGTTTTCTGTACTAACCTTTTCCCTTCACAGGGTGGACTTGCTTTTAAGGGTGAAAGAGGTCCTCCTGGGAACCCAGGTTTGCCAGGTCTACCAGGAAATGTGGGGCCCATGGGCCCTGCTGGTTTCGGCCCTCCAGGCCCAACAGGTGAAAAAGGCATACAAGGTGTGGCAGGAAACCCAGGCCAGCCAGGAATACCAGGTAAGTTTACTGTAGTTGTTTGTTTTGTCTTAAATATGTTGCTTAAAAGGAGAAATACACTATCATTTGGTTACTCTTGACTTTGTTTCATGAGAAATGTGTTTCTCTGGATACTTGGGCTTTTCAGAGCCTCTGAGAAAGGGAATACAATATATGTTTTTAAAGGAGCAATTCTCTACATTTTTTCTGCCTTCATTATTGTTATTTTTGTTCTTTTTTAAAATTTATTTTATTTATTTGAAAGGCAGAGTTACAGCGAAAGGTAGAGACAGAGAGAGAAGTCTTCCATCCGATGGTTCACTCCCCAGATGGCTGCAACAGCCAGAGCTGCCGATCCAAAGCCAGGAGCCAAGAGCTTCTTCCGGGTCTCCCATGTGGATGCAGGGGTCCAAGGACTTGGGCCATCTTCCACTGCTTTCCCAGGCCACAGCAGAGAGCTGGATTGGAAGAGGAGCAGCCAGGACTAGAACAGGCACCCATATGGGAGGCCTGCACTTCAGGCCAGGGCTTTAAACCACTGTGTCACAGTGCTGGCCCCTTATTTTTGTTCTTTTTAAGCACATAATGCATAATACAAGGTTAACAAATAATTATAATGCAAACACACAAGTAACTACCTTGCACATCAATAAACAGAACATTGCCAGCATCCTAGAAACCCCGACCCGCCTTTCCTTGTCTTCTTCTCATCACAGTCCCCTTCATCCTCTCTAAATATAATGATAGTCCTTTTGCATAATTTTCTTCCTTTTTCCTGCTATTATCACCTATATATGCATTCCTAAATAATGTACTTTAATTTTGCTTCATTTTGAACTTCATATTAATGGAATCCTAAAGTACTCTTGATGTCAACTGTGTAACTATAGTGCATTAATTTTCACTGCTGTATAGTAATCCTGTGTGTATGTGTATGTATGTGTGTATATGTGTATCACAAGTAATTATTCTTTTTGTTAACAGACAATTGAGTTACTTACAGCTTTAGGCCTGTTATGAATAATGCTTCTATGTACATATGCTCATATATGTACTCTGGTGTTCACATGTTTACACTTTTCTATGGCAGGGATTGGCAAGCTTCGATACATGAACCAAATATGGTACACTACTTGTATTTTTTTTCTGTTAAAGTAAAATTATTTATCAGAACTTGATTTTCAGTATGATCTCAGTTGTGCTTTAGAATCTATTCTGTTTTTACAGTGTTTATTCTTTATTTTAAAAAAAATATTAATATAAAGAGAACAGATTTCATAGGTACAATTTCTAAGCTGTAGTTTAGGGTCATCATACTTGCCCACCACCTGTTGTTATAAATAAAAATTTTATTTGGGAGTGAGAGATTGGCCAGACAGTTAAGATGCTGGTTAAGGAACCCATGTCTCATATTGGAGTACTTGGGTTCAATACCTGGCTCCACTCCTGAATCCAGCCTCCTGCTAATGTTGTCCCTGGGAAGCAGTGGTTATAACTCAAGTAATTGGGTTCCTACTGCCAACGAGAGAGACTTGAATTGGGTTCCTGGCTCCCAGCTTCAGCCTCAGCCATGACTGGAGCTGTTGCAGGCACTTGGGGAGATAGCCATCTGATGACGGATTCTCCCTCTCTCTGGCTGAGTCTCTCTGACTCTCAAATAATAAATTTTGAAGTTTTATTTGCGTACATCCATGCGCATTCACCATTGTCTCTGGTTACTTTTGCGTTATAGTAACAGAGTTGCGATCACCACA
This sequence comes from Oryctolagus cuniculus, assembly GCF_051225735.1. NCBI lineage: Eukaryota > Metazoa > Chordata > Mammalia > Lagomorpha > Leporidae > Oryctolagus > Oryctolagus cuniculus. The sequence goes on along the minus strand of NC_142888.1, from coordinate 84,258,464 downwards.
GAGACCATAAGGTTTACAAAGCCTAAAGTGTTTACTCTCTGGCTCTTTGTTGAAAAAGTTTTCCAATCTCTAGACTAGGGTATGAATTTAGCATTAGTGTTTTTGAGCAATAGGGTAAGTGCTTTATATGGTCTGTGTAGTAGTTCTTTGTTAGTTATATACTTGGATTTTGCAAGAAGTCTTTACCTACCATTTCTCATCATTTTCACCCTCTGCATGATGCCTTTAATGAAAAGAAGGCAGTTTTAATGTAGTCAGATACATCAATATTTTCTCTCATACTTAGTGTTTTTGTGTCATGTTTCAGAAATCCTTCTTTGTCCTGAACTCATTTCAAGCTTCTGTTTCAATTAGTGAGATGTAGTTGTACTTTAAACATATAAAACCTTACAGTTCCAACAGCCAAAAAGAAGTATTTCCTATGTTTACTAGAGTTTGATTTTTTTAGGTGCTTTTGGTATACATTTTTAAAAGCATTTTTATAGATAACATCTCACATTAGGGCACTCTAAAGAAACAAAAGAAATAAGATACATAGATAATAAGTATAGGTAGTTGGGTAGGTAGATAGGTAGATTCTGATAGATATATAGATAAATAGGTGGGGATTTATTTGCGGAATTGACTCATACAATTGTGGAGGTTAGGAAGACCCACTATAGGCCATCTACAAGCTGGAGAACCAGAGGAGTCTTTTCATGGCTCAGTCCAAGTCCAAAGGCCTGAGAACCTGAGGGGCTGTTGTTACAAGTCCCAGAGTCTAAAGGCTCCTGGAGATCTGACATCCAAGAGCAAGAGAAGATAGGTGCTCCAGCTCTACGTGGAAAAGAGTGAATTCACCTTTCTGCTGCCTTTTTCTTCTATCTACACTCTCAGCTGATTGGATGGTACCTGCCCACTTTGGGTGAGGGTGGATCTTCCTTCCTCAGTCCACTGATTCAAATGCCATTCTCTTCCAGAAACACCCTCACAGACAAAAATCCAGATTGAACACTTTACCAGATATCTGGGGCATTCCTTAATCCAGTCAAGTTGACACATAAGATTAACCATCATACATCTCCAATAATAGAAACTCTTAAAGCTGTCATCTACTTTTTCTCTTCGAAATTTTATCCTTTTGTTTAATATTTTCCTTGAATATATAATGTGGGATTATTGTAGATTTTATTGGTTTTCATGTTTAAAAGATTGCTAATTATTTCCTTTTTTTAGTTTTAATTAAAAGAAATCTTTAGTCCAGCAAACACTTCTCATTCACTATGGATTCAATCTTATTCTCAGGTCCTAAAGGCGAGCCAGGTCAAACCATAACCCAGCCAGGGAAGCCTGGCCTGCCTGGTGTCCCAGGCAGGGATGGGGAAGTAGGTCTTCCAGGTATGTAAGCAATTTATTTCAAAACATCTTCAATACTTATTGGCTTCTTTCTTTGTATACTTCCCTTTCAAAATCCTACTATTTCTCCTTAGGTGACCCTGGACTCCCAGGCCAACCAGGCTTACCAGGAATACCTGGTAGCAAAGGAGAACCAGGTATTCCTGGAATTGGGCTTCCTGGACCACCTGGTCCCAAAGGTATGTTGGACTGGATAACATGAAATATAGGCTGATATTATTCTTTGATGCATTCGTTCCACAAATAAAATTCATTAATTTTACCTTTTTCCTGTGTGCAGTGAATAATAAAAATGAAAAGTCACAGTATGTATATACTGTAATTTCATTGTATCTTAAACAGTCCAGATAAGAAAATATTATAAATCATACATAACCAAAAATAATATATAAGCTAAGAAAAAAATCGCAAAAATTACTGTCTTTTATGTTCACCATTGTATTTTATTGCTAAAAACAGGGCACGTATTAAGAACTCAACAGGAATTTATTAAATTAATGGATTATAATAAAAAGAAAACAGATTTATTTTTCACATGTATCCAAGCAATGTTTTGTCTTAAAAAGTATTCTCTTAATTTATTGCAATTTTGTAAGGCTGTTGCTTTAGTTCTGTTTTATTCCTCCCAGAATGTATTCACATGAATGGCAAGAGTGTACATTCAGCTGAAGACCATTCCTAAACATGTCCATACTCATTTATTTCAAATGCTTTCATAAGTGTCAGATTTAATTGTGTGTGCATATGTTATAATATCTGCAATTGTTTTAAACTCATTTCTAGAATTACATGGCAGGCTCTTTACTGTGGTATAGATATAATCAGTAGAAAAGCTCTGTGTTTTGTGTGTGGGATTCATTCCTTAGGTTTAGTTCAATCTTAATATGTAGTAGTTCTTGGTTTTCTTCAGAAGAACATATATTCTACACTAATTAACCCTGAAAATAATAGGGTCATAGATGATTGAGAGGCATTATGAGGTATCTGTTAGGCTTGATCTTAAGTAGTCATATAGAGTGTCACTGTCCTTTTAATATCTACTATAGTCGCTAAGCCTCATTTGATAAGGTTAAAATATGGGATTGCAAATTTGAATATCTTTCGTAAAGTGTCTTCTCTTTGGGGATGAAAAATCACTTATCATTTTACAGGTTTTCCTGGAATTCCAGGACCTCCTGGAGCACCTGGGACACCTGGAAGAGCTGGTCTGGAAGGCCCTCCTGGACCACCAGGCTTTCCAGGACCAAAGGTCTGGGATATTTTAATTCAGTCCTTCTCATTTTCCTATCTCCTCTACCTTCCTATCTCTCTGATTTAGACATTGTCCCAAGCCTTTACTTTATAAGTAAAACTTGGCTTGTTATATTTTCACTTAAAAATGTTTAACCTCAAGCCATCTTTAATAGTCCAAGAAGTCATATTTGGAGCAAAACAAGTTTATGAATCACTTTGGAATGGCCAATAAGTTGAGTGAATACAGTGATCAGCTCCTTCTGTGCCTCTCTATAGCCCCATCATCCCATTTCAGCTCTGGCCATGGCTATGTGATGATTTATTGAAATGGTGTTTAATATCATGTGAAGTCTCTCCTATACTGTCTCGGGACCATCATGTATACATAATGCAAATTACTACTATTGACTTAGTGATAAATAAAACTGTATTGGAGTGATTTTCCATCCCTTTTATTATATCTTATCTAATCTCAAACTTTCCTCAGTCAACCTTTAGCAAACTGCAATTGTAGATAATTATCCTAACTGTTCTTGTATTTTCTCTGTGCTTAATTAAAATTCTTGTGTTTCATCATTATTACTTTTGTTTCCGTAAGAACAGTTGACAATGACCCTAGCTCTCATAAGAAGACCATTTCTCTATTGATTGATTGTGATTATTATCATTTTATTGTGTGTTTTTTTTAAGATGTATTTATTTCAAAGGGAGAGTATCAGAGAGAGAGGGAGAGAGAGAGGTCTTCCATCTGCTGGTTCACTCTCTAAATGGCCACAACAGCTGGAACTGGGCCAGGCTGAAGCCAAGAGCCTGAAACTCCATACAGATCTTCCACATGGGTGGCAGGGGCCCAGGTTCTTGAGGGAATCATCCACTGCTTTCCAAGTCACATTAGCAGGGAGCTGGATCTGAAGCAGAGCATCTGGGGTTCCAATATGGGATTTCAGTGTCATGAGCAGTGACTTAACCTGCTGGGCCACAACACTGGTCCCTATGAATATTTTCACATGAAAGCAAAAGTAAAAAGAATAATATAAAAAGCTTTCATATGTCCATCATACATTTTCAAAGTTATTAAGATTTTATGACATGCGCTCCCTCTGTTCCTTTTTTCTGTCCTTAAGTACTTTAACCCAAATCTCCAAATCAGGCCATTTCACCTATAAATGCTTCAGCATTCATCTCTAAGTAAATGGAAATTTTATACCAAAATCACAATGCTATTATCATACTCAGTCTAATAAGTATTTGGGGACAAGCATTTGATGCAGTGGTGAAGACACCGTGTATGACACTCCGCATTCCATATCAGAGTTCCTGGGTTCATATTTGGACTGTGCTTCCTCTCAATTCCAGCTTCCTCCTTATGCACACCCTGGGAGGCAGCAAGTGATGGCTCAAGTGCTTGGGTCCCTGTCCCCTGTGTGGGAGACCTGGATTAAGTTTCAGGCAATCCTAGCTTCAGCTTTTGTGGGTATTTGAGGGATGAACTAACATATGAAAACTATCCTCACCCCCTTCCTTCCCTCCCTCCCTTTCAAATAAAATGAAACAAATGAACATAAAAAATAATTATTTTTTCTATAATCACATTTTTTGCTTGGGTAGACTATTGACTATTCTTCAGTCTCACACTCTCTCATCTTTTTCTTATCCTGAAAACAATCCAATTCATTTAGTTTTACTAAAACCTATTTTCCATCCTTCCAGATATTTTCTCTCCAAAAGTCCAGCTGATTTTCACTTAATTATTCCGGCCTACCCCCATGTAAAAGAGTATTACCTTGTATTTCGTCTTAAAATTCTCTATCTTAAACTATAAGCACCAGGAAATTCATGTGAGTTTTTGTATTTTTTGTCTTGTGTGTCCTCAAGGGAGAGCCAGGGTTTGCATTACCTGGACCACCCGGGCCACCAGGACTCCCAGGTTTCAAAGGAACACTTGGTCCAAAAGGTGATCGTGGTTTTCCAGGACCCCCAGGTCCTCCAGGACGCACTGGCTTGGATGGGCTACCTGGACCAAAAGGTATGGAGATTGTTGTTACTTCTTGATTTGCTTTCAACTTTAATAGAAAGTGATATCTGTGGGAATCATTCATAAGTGACAATCAACTGGAAAACTCATCTTGCCCCTCTGTCACTGCTACACTTTTTTTTTAATCCTTGTTAATTGTTGTCTTTCATTTCACTAAATAAATAATACAAATATTTATGCATAGAACTAACACTGAGAAGTCTTCCTTCTACCCTGTCTCCATCCATTCTGTTCCTCTCTACCCCAATATGTATTTACATTTTAGTTTATTATCTTTCCAGCGTCCCTCCATAAAAATACTAGAAATACAGAAAATATTTTTATTTTATCCATTTCTTAAAAGGTAGTGTATTATCTTTTGATTTGTTGCCTTTTGCTTATTTTGCTTAATTTTATATCCTAGAGATCACTCAATGCCAGTGCATAGAAATCCTGATTTTTTTTTAATTTTTAAGTTATTTATTTTTATCTGTTTGAAAGTTAGAGAGACTGAGAGAGAAACAAAGACAGATGGACAGAGAGAGACTGCCCATCCACTGATTCACTCCCCAAATGCCCACAACAGCCAAGGCTAAACCGGGTCCAAGCCAAGAGCAAGGAGCTGCATCTGAATCTCTCACATGGTTGGCAGGACCCAAGTATTCGGGTCATTGTCTATTGCTTCCCAGAGTTGCACATTAGCAGGAAGCTGTATCAGAAGCTGAAGCAGGACTCAGTTCCAGGCACCCTGATATGGGATGTAGGTATCCAAGGTGGTGGCTTAACCTGCTGCACTATGATACCCACCCTGAGATCTTAATTTAACAACAAAAGAAAAAACCTGCCTGGTATTGAATTGCATGGCTACACTATAGTTCATTCTGTGAGTTGGTAGTTGCTAAAATGGATTTTTGCCAAATTTTTCTTATTACAAATAGTGGCACAGTGAATAGTATTTCACATATATTACTTCCTGTGTGCAAGTATAACAGTAGAGTAACGAAAATAGATTTTCTGAATGCATCTCTAGATATTGTCAGATTCTTCTGCATTTGTACCATTTTACATTCTCTCCAGCAATGTAAGAGTGTGCTTGTTTCCTCTAAAGCCTTGCTAAATGAGTATACTGACAAACTGGTATTTTTTCTGGCCTTATGAAAGTAAGTTTCTAAGTATAGATTAAAAATATATTTCACTTGACAATTTTTATACACATAGAAAAAAGAATTGTACACTGAAAAGCCATATCTCTATCACCTGGGTTCTGCAATTAACATTTTATCTCCCTGTCATTTTATTTTAAAAAATTTCAGATATACAGCAAAGTAGAAAAAATATCGTAGTACCTATAATATACCCATAATTGATATTCTGTCAGTATTTTACTGTACACACTTTGTCACATATGTGTCCATATGTACATCCCTCTCTCCACCCAGTGATGTATTTTCAATGCATTTCAAAATAGATTGCTTAACAGTGTATTTTCCCTTAAATATTTCAGCATGTATACCATAACTAAAATTCCATAGCTGTGTATTTTTTCTTTTGATATCAAATTCATATTAAATGACATGTACAAATCTCAAGGGTACATTTGCTGGATTTTGACAAATGCATACACCTGCATAACCCAAAGCCCTGTCATGATATCATTCCAGAAACTTCTCTCATGTCCCTTCCTAGTGAGTTTCTACACCACCATCCACAGTGGCAACTTTGTCATGATTGTGTCCTCAGAAATTATTCTACCTCTGGCCGGCGCTGTGGCTCACTTGGCTAATCCTCTGCCTGCGGCACTGGTACCTCAGGTTCTAGTCCCGGTTGGGGCGCCGGATTCTGTTCCGGTTGCCCCTCTTCCAGGCCAGCTCTCTGCTGTGGCCCGGGAGTGCAGTGGAGGATGGCCCAAGTGCTTGGGCCCTGCACCCGCATGGGAGACCAGGAGAAGCACCTGGCTCCTTGCTTCGGATTGGCGCAGCACAGCAGCCATAGTGGCCATTTGGGGGGTGAACCAACGGAAGGAAGACCTTTTTCTCTGTCTCTCTCTCTCACTGTCCACTCTGCCTGTCAAAAAAAAAAAAAAAAAGAAAAATTATTTTACCTCTTCTACAGCTCCTAATAAATGGAATTATATAATATAAAGCTTTTGATATCTCTCCATTTTGTTGTGTTCATTAATGATTCTTCTCTTTCAATGAAATTATTGAGTGTGTCATTGTATAAATATACCATGGGCATTTAAGCTGTGTCAAATTTTCACAATTGCCAGTGAGACTGTTTTTGAGAATATTTTTACAAATCGTTTTATGAATATGTGCTTTCATTTTTGCTTGGGCAAGTAACTAAGTGTAGAATTATTGAGTCATAAGTTAAGGTGTATGCTTACTTGTAGAAGAATCTACTAGACCTTTTCCCAAAATGGTTGTACCATTTTAAATTTACACCAATATGATATGAAAGTCTCAGGTTTTTTTTTTTGTAACTCTCCAATTTTGGACTTTTGGTAAGTGTATGGTATTAACATATTGTGGTTTCAGTTTATATATTTCCCTGATGATGAGTGACATTAAGCTCCTTTCTACGTACTTAAGGACTATATACACACTCATTTGTCCATTTGAAGAGATGGGCTGTTTCTTCTTTTATTGTTAAATTGGAAGTGTTCTTTACATATACAGCGTAACTTTTCCTTTCTCAGACATACAAAGGTAATTCAAAAAGTTGTGGAAAACAAAATTAAAAGCTAAGTTTATTTTGCTGTAAAACCATTTGAAATCCGGGCACATTTTTTCATAGTATGCATTTTCCATGAATTTTTTGCAGAGCTCTCTTATGCAGGATTATAAACATTTTTATATTGATATAAAATTCAGTTTCATTTTCCGTGAACCTTTTGAGGTACTCTTTACATGTTGATGAGTATTTTTTCTCTGTATCACTTGTCTGTTCATTTTCATATTTTAATGAACAGAAGTTTTAATTTTATTGTAGTTTCATTCATCATATTTCTTCTTATGTGATAATTGTGTTTTCTATAAGAAAATTTGCCTGCCCCCAAAGTTGCCAAAATATTCTGTTTTATTTTATAAGCTTTATGGTTTTAGTTTCTGTGCTGAAAATTTTCATCTCAAATCATTTTTGTTCAGCACCATTTGTTTATCCCCTTCCCCACTGGATTACTTTGTCATCTGTGTCTAATCAAATGATTGTGTATGTGTGGATCTAATTCTGTCCTATGGATTCTGTGTTTATCTATTTTACTACCTTCTAACTACATCCCCACTGTTTATGTTATTGTAGCTTTACATTAATGCTTGAAGTTAGATCATTTAAGCCCTTCAATTTTCTTTTCTTAAAAAAATGGCCATGGTAGGTCCTTTGCCTTTAATCTTGGGTTGACTTAAATGTGTGTGTCTCTTAATATGAGTGAAATTGATATCTTTTCATTTGTTTAAGGGCCATAAATATATTTTTCTTCTATAAACTGATAATATGCATTGCTCATTTCTCTGTTAGTTTCTTCTACCCACTTGAATTTGAATTCCTAATTTTATACAGGATTAGAATTAGCATAGCTGGTTTTGCAATTCTTTGTCCTTTCAAGTGTGCAAGAAACTGGACTCCTGATCAGTATTTAGGCCCCCTGAGAATAATCTAGAAATGCATGTGTTTTTTTTTGTTTTGTTTTTTGTTTTTTTTTTTTGTTTTGTTTTGTTTTGTTTTTTGGACAGGCAGAATTAGACAGAGAGAGAGACAGAGAGAAAGGTCTTCCTTTTCCATTGATTCACCCCCCAAATGGTTGCTACGGCCAGCGCGCTGTGCCGATCTGAAGCCAGGAGCCAGGTGCTTCCTCCTGGTCTCCCATGTGAGCTGCAGCGCTGGCCAACATGTATGTTTTCTTGAAATGTGTTGGAGTTATTCCTATTAAGGCATAAAGAAACCCAGCCAAATATTAAACAGTAAAAGCCCCTCGTCAATCCAACATAAACTCTTCTTAGATAAGCTCTTTGTTTCCAAACATGTTATTTAATTATATACACCTGGTCCCAAATCAAGAGATTCCACCACCTCATGGGGCTTGGGGTTCACATTTGATCATTTAATGTCAAATAATTTGCATAGGGCACTTAATGTAGGGTTAAGTTTATGAGTATAAAGTAACTGAGGGTACATATTGTAAAATGTAAGAGAGGGAATAGGAGAGGAAGGAGAGGAAGGAGGAGGAAGGGTGGGAGCGGGGATGAGAGGGAGGATATGGTGGGAAGTATCACCATGTTCCAAAATCTGTATATGTGAAATTTGTTTACCTTAAATAAAATTTAAAAAAAATGAACAATCCATTAATTAAAAAATTTTAAATTGGACTTCATTAAAATTAATATGCTTTCATATTATATATCTTAACAGTACTTTTAACCAGAGTATACTCAAATTTCCACAAAAAACTTGGAAGATCTCACTCTGTCATGTTCTCTGTTTCTCTCTCTCTGCCTTTCAAGTAAAATGAAAACAGATTTTAAAAATTGTTTAAAATAACCTCTATTTATAGAGATATAAAAGTAATCTAAGGATTTGAGTAGATACTTCACTAGGAGGGATCTAAATGGATGATAAGCATGTAAAGATGCTTAATATTATGAAATGTGGGTTAAAATGTCAGTTATATACTACTATATAGCTATAAGAATTGAATTTTTTTTTTTTTTGACAGGCAGAGTGGACGGTGAGAGAGAGAGACAGAGAGAAAGGTCTTCCTTTGCCGTTGGTTCACTCTCCAATGGCTGCCGCGGCCAGCGCGCTACGGCCGGCGCACCGCGCTGATCTGATGGCAGGAGCCAGGAGCCAGGTGCTTTTCCTGGTCTCCCATGGGGTGCAGGGCCCAAGCACCTGGGCCATCCTCCGCTGCACTCCCTGGCCACAGCAGAGAGCTGGCCTGGAAGAGGGGCAACCGGGACAGAATCCGGCGCCCCAACCGGGACTAGAACCCGGTGTGCCGGTGCCGCTAGGCGGAGGATTAGCCTAGTGAGCCGCGGCACCTGCAAGAATTGAATTTTAAACAAAGAAGGAAAATTGACAGAGATGAAGAAAGGAGCAATGAAATTTCTAATGTCAAAGATAGGGTTTATCAATGATAGAAAAGGCATGTCTATAAGCCATAGCTCTGAGTCAGTAATAAGAAGTTGAATGTTATCAACCTTAAAGAGCAAGTAATTTTAAGTGTATTTTGAACTAATAGATAGGTATTTGCCCAAGATGAATTATATGTAGAACAAATGTGTGGTTTGTGATCGTTTGTATTCTTTTGTGAGTTGATTTAAGGACTAAAGTTGAGTGTCAGCATATGTTAAATTATAAGAATAGAACTACTGATGAATTCCTTGGCTTCTGCTCTGAGTGTTTATATGTTGTAGTTTTCATGCGAAATTAATGCTAGTTTTTCAAGATTGCTACTTAATATGATGGGCATTTTCTTTTTTAAAAAAAATTATTTATTTATTTATTTGAAAGTCAGAGTTACACAGAGAGAGAAGGAGAGGCAGAGACAGAGAGAGTGGTCTTCCATCCATTGGTTCACTCCCTAGTTGGCCACAATGGCCAGAGCTGCACCGATCCAAAGCCAGGAGCTAGGAGACTCCTCCAGGTTTCCCACATGGGTTCAGGGGCCCAAGCACTTGGGCCATCTTCCACTGCTTTCCCAGGTCATAGCAGAGAGCTAGATTGGAAGAGGAGCAGCCGGGACTTGAACCGGTGCCCATATGAGATGCCAGCACCACAGGCGGCAGCTTTTCCCACTACGCCCCAGCACCAGCCCCGATGTACATTTTCACATGAGAATTGTGGTATTTAAGAACTAGTAACACAGCTGTTGTATTTAATGTCTAAACTATATTTATTTCTTAAAAGGTGATGTTGGACCAAATGGACAACCTGGGCCAGTGGGACCTCCTGGGCTGCCAGGAACAGGTGTTCAGGGACCACCAGGACCACCAGGAATTCCTGGACCAGTAGGTCAACCTGGTAAGATTAGATTAAATATGCATTCTGTACACACTTATATAGGTTGGTTAGTTAATTAATAAAGTGTAACCTGTAATGGTAATCCAGAAAATAGACTTTAAGAGATAACATATCTAAATGCTTAATTTTGTGAAAGTGAAGAGTACAGCTCATAGCATAAAAGCTGTTAACCCCTGATATTCCCACTCTCTGTTCACATAGAATTCATCTGTTTCCAATAGTGAAATATAACATTTTACAGTGTGCTACCATTGACATAGAATTCATGAGGTCATCTAATGTGATCATTTCAGATCTGAGTAGCTGTATGACATTAATTAAACCTCTATTTCTGGAAACTCTTAGCATGTCTTAGTACATGAGAACTAGAGTTAGGGTTCAGCAAAAACATTCTGTAAAAAACATGTTTGAGGCATTCTCATGTCTTTCATTTTGAAAAAACTAATTAAATTGATTTTTTTCTTCTTTTTGTCCCTTAAATTAGCAATCACTTTGCAATGTATCAGCACTAAACTTTTTTTTCATATTTTTATTGGATACTCAGAAAAGTTTTGCCAACATGTCACCTAATGAATTATGTAAGGAAACATATGGTTTCTTTATATTTGAGAACATATCAAGTTTGTGGATTCCAAGCCATCTGGTGACATGGATTCTCATTATCTTAATCTAGGTAAACATGGTAATCTAATCTTAACCGAAGCAGACCCCATTATGCTATTAATATGGAACATTATTTCATCATTCATTAATTCAGATGAATTTATCAGAAAGCTTAAACACAGAGTTCAAATGTGCATAGATTTTCATTGAAACAATAGAAATATATTCTCTGATCTTAAATTGTAATAGGTATTGTGTCAATTATTGTTCTAAAAATCTGGAAACATCAGTTAATGATATAAAAAAACCTTTAAAATGTTGTTTTTATTTATGTCCTTTTTTAAAAAGATTTTATTTATTTATTTGAGTGGTAGAGTTACAGACAGTAAGAGGGAGAGACGGAGAGAAAGGTCTTGTGTCTGCTGGTTCACTCCCCAAATGGCCGCAATGGCCAGAGCTGTGCCAATCCGAAGCCAGGAGCCAGGAGCTTCTTTAGGTTCTTCCACGCAGGTGCAGGGGCCCAAGGACTTGGGCCATCTTCTGCTGCTTTCCCAGGCCATAGCAGAGAGCTGGGATGGAAGAGGAGCAGCTGGGACTAGAACCGGCACACTATGGGATGCCGGCGCCACAGGCGAAGGATTAACCTACTGCGCCACAGTGCCGACCCCTATGTCCTATTTTTAAAAATTGAGTTTATGACACACTGTACCTTTTATTATAATCCCTAAAACTCACTACTGATATAAAAATAAGGAAACTTAGAGTGAGGCTTTGGGCCAGGTTGTTATAAAATTGCTGCTTCATCACTCAGGAAAAAATCATTCTGCTCAAGTAGCATAGCAGAGAGATCTTGAGAAAAAACTATTTTTAGGTACGTCCATCATAAGCTTGACCTGTTGTTTCACAAAGATGTATAAAACAAATTTATCATTTCAGTTGTATTTTACCATTTCTTTTGGTTTGGAGCTTTTGGACGCATTTAAATCCATAAATCACAGCAGAGTGAGAATAAAAGGAGATCATCATTAATGTCAATCTGAATAAAGTAGAGATATGTTAATATCAATCTGAATAAAATACAGATGTTTATACATGTTTCATGCTTTATCAAATCCTTTACTCTGCAATATTTCATTTATCTAGTATTCTCTGTCTCTGAGCTGAGAGCATATATAGATATATTGATTTTTAAAGTATAGATAGGATGAGCAAGAGGAAAACTAATAGTACCGAATTTAACTTCACTTCTTTCTTCTGTAAATATATGCTTTGCACAGCAAGATCTTAACTAATAGCATGTAACAAATAAATGAAGTTAATTGCAGCTAGCGTGAAAAGGTATCCAATGCACTCATAATGTATAAATTTTCTCAAATCACAATTGCCTTTTTTGCCATGGAATGGACCATGTTTCATATTTGATATCAAACACATATACTCACTTTTTAAGTAAATTTTATTTAAATCACCAAAGCAGAATATTACCCTAGTCTGTTTCAAAAATGTTGCAATTCAGGGCCAGCATTGTGAAATAGCGGGTAAAGCCACAGCCTATGATGCCGGCATCCCATATGGGTGCCAGTTGGTGTTCCGGCTGCTCCACTTCCGATCCAGCCTTCTGCTAATGGCCTGGGAAAGCAGCAGAAGATGTCCCAAGTGTTTGGGCCCCTGCCACCGACGTGGGAGACCCAGATGAAACTCCTAGCTTCAGCCTGGCTCAGCCCTTGCTGTTGCAGCCATCTGGAGACTGAACCAGTAGATGGAAGATTCTCTCTCTCTAACTCTTTCAAATAAATAAATATTTTTAAAAATGTTGTAATTCCCAATCATCTCAACAATAGGGCAAGACTATTACTAATATCTTGATAAATCTGACTTGTACTGCATGATTAAAAATTTTAATTATTAATGTTTTTCTATAAGCTTGTTTAATATACTAGTGCTTCATTTTATAATAGAAAATGTAATGCAAAGTCTTCTCTATTTTCATCTGTCTAGTGTGAAATGTTTACATTATACTTTTCAGTCTTCCTTTTGACTCTAGTTTTCTACTCTTATTAAGCTTTTACAGTATACCTTTCTGTTTTCCAAGGCAGACTATACGATTAAACATAGGTTTATAAATTAAGGTCCTATTGAATATGAATTCTTCATTTCTGAGCAGGGAAGTAAAATAAAACTACTAAAGGCCTAGAAACAAAATGATTTTCATTCCATGACCTACTAAGTTCTTTCATTCACACCTAATGCAGTAAATAATAGTAGTGAATTGATGTGTAAAAACTTCTACTTTCAGTTTTTTCCCCAATCTTTATATGCTTAGTTTTGTTTTCTAACCTAATAAATCATTTTGCAACTTACTTCTGCTTGGCTGGCTCTACTTCTGCTGAACTATATTTCCATGATTCTTGAACTTCAGGTATACCAAGTATTGTAGTTCTTTCGTGAAAGTTGTAACTTAAACTAAAACTTTAAAATGAAAAATAAGCAAGATCTCTTGAGATTTTACTTAATTTATTTTTTTTAGTAATTGTTATTTTATAGAACCACTGTCTTGTAGTGCCCCTCCCCTCCCCTCCCCTCCCCTCCCCTCCCCTCCCCTCCCCTCCCCTCCTCTCCTCTCCTCTCCTCTCCTCTTCTCTTCTCTTCTCTTCTCTTCTCTTCTCTTCTCTTCTCTTTCCTTAGATTTATTTACTGAAAGGCAGAGTTGCAGAGAGAGAGAGAGACAGAGAGATCTTCCATCCTCTGGTTCACTCCCCAAATAGCCACAACAGTCAGGGCTGGGCCAGGAGTTGGGAACTTCAACTTGGTCTCCCACATGGGTGCAGGGACCAAAGATTGGGCCATATTCCACTGTTTTCTCAGCACATTAACAAGGATCAGGATGGGAAGCGGGGCAGCCAGGACTTCAACTGGAGCCCAAATGGGATGCCAGCAGTGCAGGTAACAGTTTAACTTGCGCCACAGGGCCACTTGGAGCATATTTCTAAAGGCCAGTTATTTGCATTTAAAATTCAGTTATTAAAAGAACTGCTGGGGTGGTGCTGTGGCTTAACGGGTAAAGCCGCTGCCTGCAGTACTGGCAGTACTGGCCCCAGCTGCTCCACTTCTGATCCAAATCTCTGCTATGGCTTGGGAGAGCAGTAGAAGATGGCCCAAGTCCTTGGGCCCCTGTACCCATATAGGAGACCCAGAAGAGGCTTCTGGCTCCTGGTTTCGGATCCGTACGGCTCTAGCCATTATGGCCAATTGGGGAGTGAACCAGCGGATGAAAGACCTCTCTCTTTCTCTCTCTCTCTGCCTCTCTTTCTCTCTTTGGCTTTATTATAACAATACATAGTGATCAATATGGTTATAATAGTGCTCATAATTAGGTGTCTCATTCATTGTACTTCAAAAATACAATTTAAAAATTCTCTCCCCTTACTATAAAAGGCAGCATTGGATCCACCACCACTGTACCAAATAAGTAAAGTTCTCTATTCTGTAAAGTGAATTTTGTCAATTTTAGGGTAAATTGGACTGTCTTATCAAAGAGATCTTAAGATCAAAATGATCACCTATGAAATGTCAACAATAAAAATTGTATCTTACTGTTGAAGGGACTCTGACTCAACCTCCAGTTTCCCCCTTCCAGTCAGTTCTGGCCTGATCCCCACTTAGCAGATGAGGACTAGCTACATTAAGGGACTCACTTAAATCTCTCAGCTTATGGATATTGGAGTGGCAACTTGCATGATGTTTTTACTGTAATGCTTTTCCCATAAACATATTATTTTTTTAAAAAGATTTATTTATTTATTTATTAGAGAGGCAGAGAGAGAGAGAGAGAGAGAGATGTCTTCTATCTGCTGGTTCACTCCCCAAATGGCCGCAATAGCCGGAGCCGAGCAGATCCGAATCCAGGAGCCAGGAGCCTCCCCCAGGTCTCCTATGTGGGTGCAGGGGCCCAAGGACTTGGGACATCTTCTACTGCTTTCCCAGGCCATAGCAGAGAGCTGGATCAGAAGTGGAGTGGCCAGAACTCGAACCAGTGCCTACATGGGATGCCAGCACTGCAGGCGGTAGCTTTACCTGCTATGTCACAGCACTGGTCTAACATATTCTTTTTAAACTACCTTGATTTTTGGAGTGGTTCAGTATAACAGAGATTTACTAAGGTTAAACAGTTTTGCAGTGGCATTTTTTTCTATAGAATACTGGTTAGTGGGGCCTGCGCTATGGTGTAATGGGTGAAGCCACTGTCTACAGTGCTGGCATCCCATATGGATGCTGGTTCAGGTCCCAACTACTCCACTTCTGATCCAGCTCCCTGCTAATGTGCCTAGAAAAGCAGCAGAAGATGGCCCAAGTACTTGGGCTCCTACACCCACTTGCGACACCTAGAGGAAGCTCCTGGCTCCTGGCTTCAGATTGGCCCAGCTCCAGCTGTTGCAGCCATTTGGGGAATGAATAAGTGGATAGAAGATCTCTCTCTTTCTCTTTTTCTGTCTCTCTCTCTCTCTCTTTCTCTGTAACTCTGCCTCTCAAATAAATAAAAAAAAGCCTTTTAAAAAGTCCTGGTTGATAAAAAAAAAAACCCTGGTTGAAATAATGAAAAACAAAAATTAACAGCAAAAACTAACAATAACATTTATTAAAATATGTAAAACAAAGATAAGGTAAAATTTGGAAGTTTTCTGGAAATGCCACTTCGTGCTCTCCATCTGAGTCTACCTTCGGCTGGAGCTGAGGAAATTGAGAGACCGGGATCTGTACAGCCAGTGTGCCTGCTGGATGGGACTGAGCATCTTTTAGCAAAGGCGCAAGGGCTCCTGGCCCGCTCTTCTTGCTTCTGTTCTCTGAAGTTCATTTTAGAGTTTTATTCTTACACTGAATAGCAGGGAAAAAAATCTTATTTTTATTACCTAATATGTTTTCAATATGGCAATCTCAGAAAATAAAAATAAAAGGGAAAATAAAAACTTAAAAAAAAGAAGTCCATATAATTGAGTTATTCAATAATTAACCATTTTTAGAAATAATCCAAATATGTATCATAATATATTAAAATAGTGTAAATGCAATGTGGTAGTAGACCAGTGTTGAATCAAAAATGGTTGCCAGTCTACAGTGGGATTGGAGCATATTGAGAGTAAGCATTTGTACAGTATTACAGCCATTTGATAGTGTGACTATTTGTTGAGTATAATAGCAAAAATTAGACTTTCATTGTGTATGTCTTTGTCTTTATTTCATTCCTAAGTAATTATTTTACAAAAAAATCTTCCATGAAAGACTAGAAATTAAGAAAAGGTTGAACTTTCACTGGAAATAATTTGAGAAGCAATGTGTTAGAGAAATATGCTTGAAAATCCTAAAGCTTGATTTTTTTGTGCATGATGCTTATAACTCACACATAACTTTATATACACAGGGTTCTATCACTTGTTTATTAGAAAAATAACCAGATACATCTTTTTAAAAATATTTATTTATTGGGGCTGGCGCTGTGGCTCACTTGGTTAATCAAAACTCCACCTGCGGCGCCAGCATCCCATATGGACACCGGGTTCTAGTCCCGGCTGCTCCTCTTCCAGTCCAGCTCTCTGCTGTGGCCCGGAAGGGCAGTGAAGGATGGCCCAAGTCCTTGGGCCCCTGCACCCACATGGGAGACCAGGGAGAAGCACCTGGATTGGTGCAGCGCCAGCCGTGGTGGCCATTTGGGGAGTGAACCAACGGAAAGAAGACCTTTCTCTCTCTCTCTCTCTCTCTCTCTCTCTCTTTCTCTCCCACTGTAATTCTGTCAAATAAATAAATTAAAATCTTTACAAAAATTTATTTATTTATTTATTTATTTGAAAGGCGGAGAGACAGGGAGGGAGACAGATCGATGTGCCATCTGCTGGTTGACTCCCCAGATGCCTACAACAGCCAAATCTGAACCAGACTGAAGTCAGGAGCCAGGAATTACATCCTGGTCTCCCACATGGGTGTCAGGAGCCCAAATTCTTGGGCCGTCTTCCACTGCTTTACCAGGAAGTTGGATTGGAAGTAGAGTAGCCGGGGCTCAAACCTGCAGTGCAATATAGGATGCAGGTATTGCCAAGCAGCAACTTAAGCTGCTTTTGCCACAATACCAGCCCCTCGATACATCTTTTAAAATTACTTCAATGCTTATTAATTTTGGTGTTTTACATACTAGGCTTACATGGAATACCAGGAGAGAAAGGAGATCCAGGACCTCCTGGGTTTGATGTTCCAGGTCCCCCTGGGGAGAGAGGCAGTCCTGGAGTCCCTGGAGTACCTGGTCCTATGGGACCTCCAGGACCACCAGGGCCCCCAGGAAAAGCAGGTGCCATTGGATTTCCAGGTAATTTGCTTAATGTATCCTCTGGTTTTGTATTCAGGAAATTAAAACTAATAGTTTTCTGGATAGAGTCTAATCCTTAATGAAGAGTGTTAAATGTCTTTTGTAAGAAACTCACATTACAACTTTTCTCCTCTGTGAGAGTTCCAGTCATATAAACAGCCCCAAGACATAAAGGTTAAAATGAAGCTTTTAATTTTGTTCAAGATTTTATGGGTAAGGAATTAAAGGAAGGCAGTGGTTAGGGTTTAAGGATCTACTTCCAAGATGGCACTTTTCTTGCACCTGAGTGTTCGTTGTCTACCTTGCATCTCATCATCCGTGATGCCTCTTCACATGGCTTGGACCCCTCACTTTATGGTAGTACCAGGGTAATTGATTAGTTGCTTTCCTTCAATGGAAGATGGCTTTGAAGAGAGAACCCCCAAAGCCAAAGGCAAGTGTTTGAGGAACCCCAGGTTGAAGCTGCAAGATTCTTATGATTTAGCCAAAGGAATCACACAGTATCATTTAGTTGGGTTAAGGCACAGAGTTGGCCCAAATTCAAAGGAAAAGTCTACATAAGGGTGTGGATCCTGGGAATAGGGTCCATTGGTGAGGGGCATCTTAGGATATTAGTTACCACAGTGAGTCTCTTTATTCATTGATGCTAGCAACAGTGGGCACTAATGTTGTAGGCAAGTGAAAAGGAGTAAAACTTCACAGTGCCTTCCTGACATCTTAAAACTTAGCTTTCATCTTTCCAAAGTCAAAGAAAGGCAAAAGTTACCTATTGATGTTTTTCAAAGGTGCCAAAGGCGAAATGGGTATGATGGGACCTCCAGGCCCACCAGGACCTTTGGGAATTCCTGGAAGGAGTGGTGCTCCAGGTCTTAAAGGTAATATTCAGAGTTTGCTGACAGATGTGTATGAGAGAGAAAATCAAACGTTGCTTGATGCCAGTACAGGATACTTTTGCTTGACTGCTTTAAAATAGCAATGCTTAGTTATTTTGTTTTTATGTGGCATTGTGTTCAAATAAGGCTTATTTTCAATTGTGTGGCTGCTTCATTTGGATGCCATGAGACATGGTAAATAATTAGCTAAAAATGACAAAAAAATAAGAATTCAACTTTGATTCTTTTTCTTATAATAAATCTCTTTCATTATCAAGAAATTGCAGAAGAAAGATTATTATCATTTAAATATATATGTGCTCAATTAATTAATATACAATAACAAAGCCGCATGAATATTTTGGGTGGCTAGCAGCCAAGCTACAAAAGATAAGAATAATCATTATATAGATTAATCCTGGATAGATAAATCTGATCTGCTGTACCTTTTCCACACACATTGGTTTTAGGGGATGACGGCGTACAGGGTCAGCCAGGACTTCCTGGCCCAGCAGGAGAAAAAGGTAGCAAAGGAGAGCCTGGCCTTCCAGGCCCTCCTGGACCAGTGGATCCAGATCTGCTGGGTGCAAAAGGAGAGAAGGGGGAACCTGGCTTACCGGGTGAGTGAATGCATTTATTTGAGTACTTTTCTGGTACATCTGAAGTTTAATTTTTTAAAGAGCATATTTTTGTAACATAGGATTCACCAACAAAAGGTATTTAGGTACCTCAAAGTCTGATAATGAATTTCAATTTTTGTTTGATTCATATTGTTCCACTGATCTATGTTTGCTTGAGTCTTTTCTTTGTAGTTTACCTATCACAAATGGTAAGCTTTTAACATATACTTAGGCACTCATCTTCAAGCCTTCCAGAAAGTAGTATAGGATGTAGAAGAGAGAAAACAATATTACAGTCATAATCATTTGGAAAGCACAATTTATTATTTAGGAAATTTGGTAGTCCTTTTCAGAATTTTTCCCTTGAAACCGGATGGGGATTAATGATACACTGTTGTACTATAATATTTTGATACTCATATTATACTTAGATTTTAAGTTACTTTACTTTGGCAGAATAAACAAATATTGGACTATGAACAGACAAGATTAGCCCTGAGGGAAGTTGCTGTGATAATACTTATTTTGTTAGAAGCAAACAAGATGTGATGTATAACATAGATTGTTTTTAATTTAAAAAAAATCATTTTCCTTTTGTAGAAGTATGACATATTCATAACAAAACATTGCAAAATGTGGATAAGCAGAAGTCACTATATAAGGACTTACAAACCAATATATGTGGAGAATAGCCTTTAAAGCAGTATGGAACTTTCAAACAAAGTATGCTTACTTGTAGCTTCTAGTAAAGTTTGTAGTTCTTTCCGTGTTCTAGCCATTAATATTGTTAGTCCATGTGTTCACGTGACTGTGTACAATGGACACGATGTGATGTTTTCCTGTGAAAGTCACTATTCCTCAAAAAGGTGTATAAATAATATTATTGTAGTTTTGTGTATAGTCACAAAAGAGGTAGGGCCACCTAATTAGAATTTTTTATATAATTTTTATTTTTATAAAGTTTTTAACACTTAAAATTATATATATATAAATTTACGGGATATCATGTGATTTTTTTATAAGTATTATATTGTATAGTGTCCAATCAATGTAAGTATATTTATCTGCTCAAACATTTGACATTTCTTTATGGGGAAAAATACTTTTAAAATCTATATTCCAGGGATTTTTATAGAGGAATATATGTTTATTAACTTATTTATAGCTACTCTACTATGTAATAAAAACCCTAGAACTTCTTACTCCTACTTAACTACGACAGTACCCATGTATCAACAATTCCCTTGTCTCCCTCTCCCCTTCCCACTCCAGCCTCTGATAATATCACCACCATTATACTCTTAAGCTCTATGAGATAGCAATTCTTTAAAAGATTTATGTATCTATTTGAAAGGTGGAGTTACAGAGAGGCAGAGGAAGAGAGAGAGAGATCTTCCATCCACTGGTTCACTCCTCAAATGGCTGCAACGGCTGGAGCCAGGAGCCAGTTGGCTTCTTCTGGGTCTCCAAAAGATAGCAATTTTAGATTCTACCTATTAGTAAAATCATGTGGTACTCCTTTTTCACGTATGCTTTATTTTTCTTAAAATAATGACCTTTAGTTCCATCGATGTTGTGAATGACAGGATTTCATCATTTTTGTGGCTGAATGGTATTCCTTTGTGTATACATATCACCTTTTCTTCATCCATTTATTAACTGATGGACACTTAGATTGTTTCCCTTTCTGGGTTGTTACATCTTGTGATGCAATAAATTTTAGAGTACAGAAGTTTCTTTGACAGAGTGATTTTTTTCCCTTGCATATATACTCAGTAATGGGATTAGTGGATTATAAGGTAGTTCTAGCTTTAATTTTCTGAGGAACTTCCATACTGTTTTCAACAATGGATGTAATAATTTATATTCCCACCAACAGTATGCAAGGTTTCCCTTTTCTGTACATCCTCAAAAGTGTTTGTTATCTTATATCTTTTTTATAGCAGCCAATCTAACTGGACTGACAGAGTATCTCATGGTGGTTTAGATGTACATTTCCCTTATATTTAGTAATGTTGAGTACTTTTTCATGTACCTGTGGACCATATGTATGTCTTCCTGTGAGAAATGTTCATTTGAATGTACTACCCATTTTTAATTGAATTATTTGAATTTTGCTACTGAGTTGTTTGAATTCCTCATATATTCTGTCTGTTAACCCCTTGTTAGATATATATCATGCAAATGTTGTCTCCAATTCAGTAGGGTCTCCTTACTCTTGATTGTTTCCCTTGCTGTACTCTGTGGTTTGATGAAATCCTATTTGTCTGATTTGTTTTTGTTTCCTGTGCTTTGGGGTCCTATCCAAAAAATTTTTGCCCATTCCCATGACCTGAGGTGTCTCCCTTGTTTTATTCAATAGTTTTAAAGTTTCAGATCTTATGTTTAGATCTTTAATCTATTTTTAGTTGGATTTCGTACATGCTGTGAGATAGGTGACACATCTAGCTTTACTCTTCTGTATGTGGAAATACAGTTTTCCTAAGTACTGTTTATTGAAAGGATTGCTCTTTTTCCAATGCATGTTTTTAGCACCTATGTCAAAGTTCAGTTAGCTGTGGCTATCTAGATATACTTTTGAGATCTCTATTTTGTTCCATTGGTCTATGTGTCTATTTTTTTAAAAGATTTATTTTATTTATTGAAAGACAGAGTTACAGAGAGAGGTAGAGACAGAGAGGACTTCCATCTGCTGGTTCACTCCCCAGATGGCTGCAACAGCCAGAGCTGCGCTGATCTGAAGCCAGGAGCCAGGAGCTTCTTCTGGGTCTCCCATGTGGGTGCAGGGGCCCAAGGACTTGGGCCATCTTCTGCTTTCTCAGGCCATAGCAGAGAGCTGGATCTGAAGAGGAGCAGTTGGGACTAGAACTGGCGCCCATATGGGATGCCAGCACTTCAGGCCAGGGCTTTAACCCGCTGTGCCACAGTGGCAGCCCCTATGTGTCTATTTTTGTGTCAATACCATTCTGTTTTAATTACTGCAGCAATGTAATATATTTTAAAGTCAGGTAATGGAATGCCTCCTGCTTTGTTCTTTAGCTCAAGATTTCTTTGGCTATTCAGGGTTTATTGTGTTTCCATACAAATTTTTTTTATTGGTTTTCTAGTTCTGTGAGAAATGTCATTGATGGGGCCAGTGCTGTGGTGCAGTGGGTTAAAGCCCTGGCCTGAAGCACTGGCATCCCATATGGGCACCGGTTCTAGTCCCAGCTGCTCCTCTTCCATCCAGCCCTCTGCTATGGCCTGGGAAAGCAGTAGAAAATGGCCCAAGTCCTTGGGCCCCTGCACCCATTTGGGAGACCCGGAGGAGGCTCCTGGCTCCTGGCTTTGGATCAGCGCAGCTCTAGCCATTGCGTCCATCTGGGGAGTGAACCAGCGGATGGAAGACCTCTCTCTCTGTCTCTACCTCTCTCTCTAACTCTGTCTTTCAAATAAATAAAATAAATCTTAAAAAAAAGAAATGTCATCGATGCTTTGATAGGGATTGCATTGAACCTGTGAATCTCTTTGGATACTATGAACATTTTAACAATATTGATTCTTTCAGTCTATGAATAGGGATATCTTTCTATTTTGTTTTGTCCTTTTCAATAATCAGTTGACTTAAAGTCATTGTAAAGATATTTAACTCTTTGGTTAATTTTATTTTTAATTTTTAAGCTATTGGAAGTGAACTTCTTTCTTGATTTCTTTTTCAGTTAATTCACTATTGATGTATGTTAATGCTACTGATTTTTACACATTGACTTTGTTTTTTTTTTTTTGTGGTTGTTATCTTTATGTTTTTTTTTATCTTTTATTTAATGAATATAAATTTCCAAAGTACGTCTCATGGGTTACAATGGCTTTCCCCCCCATACCGTCCCTCCCACCCACCACCCTCCCCTTTCCCACTCCCTCTCCCCTTCCATTCACATCAAGATTCATTTTCGATTATCTTAGTATACAGAAGATCAGCTTAGTATACCTTAAGTAAGGATTTCAACAGTTTGTTCCCACACAGAAACATAAAGTGAAAAATAATAGATGATTTTTTTTTAAATGATGATGAAATCAGATCAGACCTATTGTCATGTTTAATCCCAGTGAGAGTCAAGTTGGGAATTGATAGTTTCTTTTTTTTTTTTTTAACAGAAGATCAGTTTAGTGTACATTAAGTAAAGATTTCAACAGTTTGCACCCCCATAGAAACACAAAGTGAAATATACTGTTTGAGTACTCGTTATAGCATTAAGCCTCAGTGTACAGCACATTAAGGACAGAGATCCTACATGAGGAGTAAGTGCACAGTGACTCCTGTTGTTGACTTTACAAATTGACACTCCTGTTTATGGCATCAGTAATCTCCCTATGCACCAGTCATGAGTTTCCAAGGCTATGGAAGCCCCTTGAGTTCTCCGACTCTTATCTTGTTTAGACAAGGTCATAGTCAAAGTGGAGGTTCTCTCCTCCCTTCAGAGAAAGGCACCTCCCTCTTTGAAGACCTGTTCTTTCCACTGGGATCTCACTCACAGAGATCTTTTTGCCAGAGTGTCTTGGCTTTCCATGCCTGAAATACTCTCATGGGCTTTTCAGCCAGATCCGAGTGCCTTTAGGGCTGATTCTGAGGCCAGAGTGCTATTCAGGACATCCGCCATTCTATGAGTCTGCTGAGTATCTCACTTCCCATGTTGGATCACTCTCCCCTTTATTTATTCTATCGGTTAGTGTTAGCAGATACTAGACTTGTTTATGTGCTCCCTTTGACTCTTAGTCCTTTCATTATGATCAATTGTGAACTGAAATTGATCACTTGGAATAGTGAGATGGCATTGGCACATGCCACCTTGATGGGATTGAATTGGAATCCCCTAGTATGTTTCCAACTCTACCAATTGGGGCAAGTCAGCCCGAGCATGCCCCAAATTATACATCTCTTCCCTCTCTTATTCCCACTTTTATGTTTAACAGGGATCACATTTCAGTTAATTTTCAACACTTAAGAATAACTGTGTGATAATTACAGAATTAAACCAGTCATATTAAGTAGAACAGACAAAAAAAAAATACTATGAGGGATAATGTATTAAGTTGTCCATTAGCAGTCAGGGCTATGCTGATCA
Organism: Oryctolagus cuniculus; assembly: GCF_051225735.1. Lineage (NCBI taxonomy): Eukaryota > Metazoa > Chordata > Mammalia > Lagomorpha > Leporidae > Oryctolagus > Oryctolagus cuniculus. The sequence continues at coordinate 84,234,255 of NC_142888.1, read as the reverse complement.
AGTCACCATTTCTCATAGTGTCCATTTCACTTCAGGAGGTTTCCTTTTTGGTGTTCAGTCAGTTGTCACCGATCAGGGAGAACATATGGTATTTGTCCCTTTGGGACTGGCTTACTTCACTCAGCATGATGTGTTCCAGATTCCTCCATTTTGTTGCAAATGACTGGATTTCGTTGTTTCTTACTGCGGTATAGTATTCTAAAGAATACATATCCCATAATTTCTTTATCCAGTCTACCATTGATGGGCATTTAGGTTGGTTCCAGGTCTTGGCTATTGTGAATTGTGCTGCAATAAACATTAGGGTGCAGACCGCTTTTTTCTTTATCAATTTAAACTCCTTTGGGTAAATTCCAAGGAGTGGGATGGCTGGGTCGAACGGTAGGGTTATATTCAGGTTTCTGAGGAATCTCCAGACTGATTTCCATAGTGGCTTGACCAGTTTGCATTCCCACCAACAGTGGGTTAGTGTCCCTTTTTCCCCACATCCTCGCCAGCATCTGTTGTTGGTAGATTTCTGTATGTGAGCCATTCTAACCGGGGTGAGGTGAAACCTCATTGTGCTTTTGATTTGCATTTCCCTGATTGCTAGTGACCTTGAACATTTTTTCATGTGCCTGTTGGCCATTTGGATTTCCTCTTTTGAAAAATGTCTATTGAAGTCCTTGGCCCATCTCTTAAGTGGGTTGTTGGTTTTGTTTTTGTGGAGTTTCTTGATCTCTTTGTAGATTCTGGTTATTAACCCTTTATCTGTTGCATAGTTTGCAAATATTTTTTCCCATTCTGTTGGTTGTCTCTTCACTCTCCTGACTGTTTCTTTTGCAGTACAGAAACTTCTCAATTTGATGCAATCCCAATAGTTGATTTTGGCTTTGACTGTCTGTGCCTCCCGGGTCTTTTCCAGAAATTCTTTGCCTGTGCCAATATCTTGAAGGGTTTCTCCAATGTTCTCTAATAACTTAATGGTGTCAGGACGTAGATTTAGGTCTTTAATCCACGTTGAGTGGATTTTTGTGTAAGGTGTAAGGTAGGGGTCTTGCTTCATGCTTCTGCACGTGGAAATCCAATTTTCCCAGCACCATTTATTGAATAGACTGTCCTTGCTCCAGGAATTAGTTTTAGATCCTTGATCAAATATAAGTTGGCTGTAGATGTTTGGATTGATTTCTGGTGTTTCAATTCTGTTCCATTGGTCTATCCATCTGTTTCTGTACCAGTACCATGCTGTTTTGATTACAACTGCCCTGTAGTATGTCCTGAAATCTGGTATTGTGATGCCTCCGGCTTTGTTTTTGTTGTACAAGATTGCTTTAGCTATTCGAGGTCTCTTGTGCCTCCATATGAATTTCAGCATCATTTTTTCTAGATCTGCGAAGAATGTCTTTGGTATCTTGATTGGGATTGCATTGAATCTATAAATTGCTTTTGGGAGAATGGACATTTTGATGATGTTGATTCTTCCAATCCATGAGCATGGAAGATTTTTCCATTTTTTGGTATCCTCTTCTATTTCTTTCTTTAAGGTTTTGTAATTTTCATCGTAGAGATCTTTAACGTCCTTGGTTAAGTTTATTCCAAGGTATTTGATTGTTTTTGTAGCTATTGTGAATGGGATTGATCTTAGCAGTTCTTTCTCAGTCATGGCATTACTTGTGTATACAAAGGCTGTTGATTTTTGTGCATTGATTTTATATCCTGCCACTTTGCCAAACTCCTCTATGAGTTCCAATAGTCTCTTAGTAGAGTTCTTTGGATCCTCTAAGTACAGAATCATATCGTCTGCAAAGAGGGATAGTTTGACTTCTTCCTTCTTGATTTGTATTCCTTTGATTTCTTTTTCTTGTCTGATGGCTCTGGCTAAAACTTCCAGAACTATGTTAAATAGCAGTGGTGAGAGTGGGCATCCCTGCCTGGTGCCAGATTTCAGTGGAAATGCTTCCAACTTTTCCCCATTCAATAGGATGCTGGCTGTGGGTTTTTTATAAATTGCTTTGATTATATTGAGGAATGTTCCTTCTATACCCAATTTGCTTAGAGTTTTCATCATGAAAGGGTGTTGAATTTTATCAAATGCTTTCTCTGCATCAATTGAGATAATCATATGGTTTTTCTTCTGCAGTCTGTTAATGTGGTGAATCACATTGATTGATTTGCGAATGTTGAACCATCCCTGCATACCAGGGATGAATCCCACTTGGTCTGGGTGGATGATTTTCCTGATGTGTTGTTGTATTCTGTTGGCCAGAATTTTATTGAGGATTTTTGCATCTATGTTCATCAGGGATATTGGTCTGTAATTTTCTTTCAGTGCTGCATCTTTCTCTGGCTTAGGGATTAAGGTGATGCTGGCTTCATAGAAAGAATTTGGGAGGATTCCCTCTTCTTCGATTGTTCTGAATAGTTTGAGAAGAAATGGGATTAGTTCTTTTTTAAATGTCTGGTAGAATTCAGCAGTGAATCCATCTGGTCCTGGGCTTTTCTTTGTTGGGAGGGCCTTTATTACTGTTTCAATTTCTGTTTCAGTTATGGGTCTATTTAGGTTTTCGATGTCTTCATGGTTCAATTTAGGTAGGTTGCATGTGTCCAGGAATCTATCCATTTCTGATAGGTTTTCCTGTTTGTTTACACATTGACTTTGTATCCTGAAATTTTGCTGAATTTTTTACTACTTCTAACAGGTATTTTTTTTTTGGTGGAATCTTCGGATATTCTATACGTAAAATCATGTCATCTGCAAACGAGTACAATTTGTCTTCCCCCTTTCTGATGGATGTCATTTCTATCTTTCTCTTGCTTTATTGCTCAGACCAGGACCTCTGATAGTATATTGAATAAAAATGGTAGAATTGGACATCCTTGCCTTGTTCCAGATCTTAAAGAGAAAACTTTCAGCTTTCCCCCATTCAGTATGATGCTTACTGTTGGCTTGTTATAAATGGGCTTTACCATGTTGGGGTACATATCATCTCTGCCCATTTTTTCAGAGTTGTTATCATGAAAACATGGTGAATTTTATCCAAATGTCTTTTTGAGATGATCATATGATTTTTATCCTTCTTTCTGTTGATGTGATGTATCATGTTTATTGATTTTCATACAGTAAACTATCCTTAATCCCTGGGATAAATCTCACTAGATCATGGTGAATAATCATTTGTATGTACTGTTGGATTTAGTTTGCAAGTATTTTGCTGAGAATTTTTACTTTTTTGTTTATCAAGTTTATTTCGTGTATGGCTTTCTTTTTGTTTGTGTTCTTTTTGGTTTCAAGGTAATACTAGCCACATAGAATGAGTTTGGAAGAATTCTTTCATTTTATGTTGTTTTGGAAGAATTTATGTTATTTCTGTCTTAAATGCTTGCTAGACTTCTGCATTGAAATTATCTAGTCCTGGGATTTTCTTTGATGGAAGACTTTTTGTTACTGATTCAATCTCATTACTCATTATTATTCTGTTCAGTTAATCTATTTCTTCATGATTCAATTACGATATATGTGTTCAGGAATTTATCCATTTCTTCTAATTTATTAAATTTGTTGCCAAATAATTATATGCAGTAATATCTAACACTTCTTTGTATTTCTGTAGTGTCAGTCATAATGTCTCTCTTTTCATCTCTGATTTTATGTACTTATACCTTCTCTATTATTTCTTGATCTAGCTAAGGGTTTGTCAATGTTTTTCTCTTTTCAAAGAATCAGCTCTGATTCATTGACTTTTTTTTTTAACTTTAGGTCATTATTTGTTCTCTGAGTTTTATCATTTTTTCCTTCTACTAATTTGAGATATATTTGTTCTTGTTATTTTATAATTTCTTAAGATACAGTGCTAAGTTGTTTATCAGAGATCATTGTGCTTTTTTGATGCAGACATTAGTTGCTGTAAATTTCCCCTTAGTATTGCTCTTGTATCCCATATCGCCTCAAGAAAATTTTCAATTCTTCATTATATTCTTCCTTGATCCATTGGCTGTTCAGGAATAAGTCGTTTGGTTTCCATTTATTTACATAGTTTTCAAAGTTTTTATTGTTGATTTTTAGTTTTATTGCACTGTGACAAGATATTAATCTTACTTTTAAAAAGTTGTCTAGACTATTATGTGACCTAAGATCTCTCCTGGGGAATGTTCCATGTGTTGTTAGGAATGTGTGTTCCACAACCATTAGATTGAATGTTCTGTTTATACCTGTTAGGTCCAATTGATCTAGGGTGAAATTTAATTCTGCCATGTCTTTGTTGATTTTCTGTCTGGATGATGTTTTTCTGAAAATTGAGTGTTACAGCCTGCTGCTATTATTGCATTGGAGTCTATCTCTCCCTGTAGGTCTATTAATACTTGCTTTATATATTTGGGTGCTCCAATATTGACTGCACACGTTTGCAATTGTTGTTTCCTGTTGCTGGACTGAACCTTTATCATTATATAGTGACCTTCCTTGTGTCTTTTTACTGCTTTTGATTTAAAATTATTTCAACTGGTGGAAGTCTGGCTACTTCTGATTTTCTTTGGGTTCCATTTGCATGGAATATCTTATCCTTTTACTCTTAGTCTGCCTATGTCCTTAGAGGTGAAGAGAGTTTCTTCCAAGAAGCATAGAATTGTGTCTCATTTTTTAATCCATTCTGTCACTCTGTGTCTTTTAATTGGAGAATACAATCCATTTACATTTAAGGTAATTATTGATAAGTAAGTTCTTACTACTTCCAGTTTGATTCTGTTTTTCTGGTTTAACTAATTCCTTATTTTTTTCTTTTTCTTTTCTTTTCCTTTCCTTTCTCCTTCTCTTGCAATCTTGCTTTTAGTCAAGGAATTTTCTCCAGTACTTTTTTTGTATGTCTTCCTTATTTTTTATATATCCACTATTGATTTTTGGATTGTGGTTATGATGGGTTATACAAAACACTTCTGTTGATTATAACAAGTCATTTTGAATATGGTCTATGTGTTAACATTTTGATATAGCTACCATTTTATTGTCTTTTAATATTCACACTATGATATGAATGGTTTATACACCATGTTTATAGTTTTATAACATTCTGAATTTGTTTTTTTCAGCTATTCTTACCAGTGAGTTCTGTGTTAATGTTTTCTTCTTGTTTAAGTTTGAAGAATCCCCTCTAGCATTTCATGTTAGTCAGGTATAGTGGTTATCAATTCTCTCAGCTTTGTTTGTCTGATATTGCTTTTATCTCACACTCATATCCGAAGAATAACTTTGCAAGGTAGAATATTCTTAACTGGCAGCTTTTTTCCCTTCAGTTCTGTGAAAGTCTCAGCTCATGGCTTCCTGCCCTATAAAGGTTTCTTCTGAGACCATCAGGCAAATTGGGACCCCTTTAAACACATATGTGGGTCTCAATTTGCCTGATTTGTTTTCTCTAGGAACTTTGAGAATCTTTTTATCTTTAACCTTGAAGAGGTTGATTATAATATGTCTTGGGCAGGGCTGGCACTGTGGCGCAGTAGGTTAATCCTCCACCTGTGACACCAGCATCCCATATGGGTTCTGGTTCTAGTCCTGGCTGCTCCTCTTCTGATCCAGCTCTCTGCTCATGGCCTGAGAAAGCATTAGAATGTGAAATGACTGCTTTGGGCCCCTGCACCCACATGGGAGACCCGTAAGAGGCTCCTGGCTCCTGTCTTCAGATCGACCCAGCTCCAGCCATTGTAGCCATTGCAGCCATTTGGGGAGTGAACCAGTGGATGGAAGACCTCTCTGTCTCTCCCTGTCACTGTCTATAACTCTACCTACCTCTCAAATAAATAAAATCTTTAAATAAATAAGTAAATATGTCTTGGGTAGAATTGTTTGGATTGAATCTGACCAGTGATCTTTAAGCTCTCTGCACCCGAATAGTCATATATGTCTCTAGGTTTGGGAAGTTTTCTGTTATTATCTCTTTGAATATGGTTTCAACACCTTTGGCATTCTCACATCCCACTTGAATCCAAATTACTTGGATATTTGCTCTTTTTGTGAAGTTCCAAAGTTCTCTAAGCTTTCTTCATTTCCCTTGATTCTTTTTCTCCTCCAGTTGTGTATTTTCAATTAACCTATCTTGGAACTCACTGATTTTCCTGTTTGATCTATTCTGTTGTTAATACCTTCCATCTCATTTTAAATTTTGTTTAGTGTACTTTTCAGTTTACCAGTTTTTCTTGATTTATTTTAATTACTGTCATCTCTCTGCAAAGTTGCTCTGTTAGAGTATCAAATAATTTTTCTGTGTTCAGTTGAAGTTCATTGAATTTCCTTGAAGCTGCTATTTCGAAATCTCGATCTGAGCATTTTGAAATTTCAGTTCCTAGGTGGTTGGTTTCTGGTACCTTAATTTGTTCCTTAGGTGAGGTCAGGGTTCCCTGGAATTACTTGATGTTTTTTGTTGAATGATGTTAAACTGTGATGTTAAGACTAGTTAATAATACTTTGACTTTTTTTACGGCTGTACCAGAAATTATAAGCAGTCTGTTTATTTTCTTTCAGTGTGTGGACACTTGTACTACTTCATCACTAGATAGTACTCTAAATCAAAGTTTGCTGCAGGTCTGTTTTTAGTATCTTTGCATTGTTTCAGTTTTACAGTATTGCCTAAGCTCAAATATATCCCCAATCAATAGTTGATTTTTGTTAAGAATGATCTGTGGAAATTCCTTAAAAAGGGTAGACAATGCCTTATAAGCCTCTTCCTGAGGTTTGGGTAGGCCTGGATACCTGAACCTTTTGCTACTAACACCATGATAGATGACACGCAGAACCCACAGAGACCAGTGCAGCCTGAGGGTAGAATCAAAATACACCAAGCTATGGTCTGCCTATTAGTCAAGTGGACTTATTGCCCAATGCCACTCCTACAAGCCTTTGGAGTTGCTGATTTGGGTTTAAGACTGATCAACTGTGGGCACAGAACTTCACTTGGCATCAAAGCAGGCCAGAAGCTCTATTTACAAATATTGCCTGTGGGTTATGACTAGTAGGACCTTGTCAGTAGTTAGTCTTGTCAGCATGGCACAGAGTCCCAATACAGTCCTGTGGTTCCTCACTGTCTCCAGTCCAGACATGAGCTCCAAAGCAAGGTCCTAAGCTCTCTCTTCTGCCTTACTCTGTAGTGGTTGTTGACTTGCTCAGCTTTGTGCCAGTGGTTGGGAAAGGGGTAGCAGAGGCTACCTGGCTATGTAGGGTCCCAGTACTCAGTCTTCAGGTCTCAGCCTGGGACTAGAGGCCATGAGATTTTGTCTGACTCTGAATTTTATCACATACTTGCCAATCACAGGCTTGGCAGACACTGGGATTCAGTTCCTTTTTCCTACTTCCAGCAAGAGACGTCTCTTTCATGCTGTGCTCCTTGGAGCTCTGAGAGAGGTGTAGCAAGCAAATGTTTCCTTCCTACTTTATTCATTGTGACTTTCCTTATCATCATATTACAGCAAAGCACTGTTGTCTCTCACCTGGTTTCTGTAATTCCTGTGAAGATAACTTGGTGCATGAATAGCTGTTCAGATTGCTGTCTGTGTACAAAGGTTAATTGAGATGTCTTTCTTGTCTTTCCCCTTGCAAATCTTGTTTTCTCTTCCAATTATGCTTCCAGGATAATAGGGGCAGTAAAGTATACTTGGGCTCTACTGTGAAGGTTACTAAAGATAATCATAGAATCTAAGAAAGGGCCTGAAGATCATCAGTCACAATTTCTTCATTTTACAGTGTAAGACACTGAAGCTCAAAGAGGAAAACAACTCAGTTTCTGAGTATTTTGCATTTCTCAGTGGTAAAAAAATAAAAATTGGAGGATTATAATAGGAGTCCAACACTAATGGTTCATGTTATATCAGATTATCACCAGATTCTCTTTCTCATTTTATAGTTCGAAGTAGCTTGTTCTGGCAAATTCACTTCATGTGTTGGTATCAGTCTAATGGTATCTTTTACTCATCTTTGGAAGGTATTCCTGGAATTTCAGGGCCAAAAGGTTACCAGGGTCTGCCTGGAGACCCAGGGAAACCTGGACTGAGCGGACAGCCTGGATTACCGGGATCACCAGGTAGGCTTGATAGAACCTTTGTACCAATTGATGCCTGATCTGAACCCTTGAAAAGTAATTATGTATTTATATTTTATGATGTTTCAGATTTGGCTAGGGTAGCTACTGAAATGTAGAGCTCACTTTTGACAAAAATGTTGTCATTTGTCCCAAGTTTCAACAGTGAAAATTTATAAGCTACTTGCCTTGCTCATTTAATTTCTTCTTTTTGTGAATATACAGAATCAGAAGTATGATCCAACTCTGGTGCTGCTTTTTATTATATACATAGCAATACATAAGTAAGACAATTATTTGGTACATGTCTGAATAATTCACCTTTTCCAGTTGTTTCCCCTTCAGACAAATAAATAATCAAGCCACGTAAAACAGATGGTTGCTAATTCTGTCTTATTTTTAAAAACATCTACATATGAAAATTTCCCAACCTCTATTGGTAGTCTGTTACAGAATTAATTACCCTTACAGTCAACATTTTTTTATTTCTGTTAAAACTTTTTTCGGCTGTTCCATAAACAATATTCTTTTTGTTTGTCCCCTAAAGAAATAAAGAGCAGCTAGTTCCTATCCTTATAAGAACAATATATGTACTTATAGGTCACTAATTTGCTCTTAATGCCACACCATATTGCCTTGACATAGTTGGAAAGAGAAATTCTTTGTCTTCTCTCATATCTTCTGTATTTTCTCCCTCAAATTGGAAGTCAGTATGAGAGAAAATGGAAAAAAAAAGTTTCAGATAACACTGTAATCCTTGAAAAATACTTAGGTATCACCACAGAGTTCAAGTACCAGTCATCTAGGAAGTATGTGCAAACAGAGCAGCCATGCCTGTTTGAGATGTCTTCCCAGTACCACTCCATCATCCTGTATCTCTTGCTGGCCTAATATGTAACAGGACTATATTGTGACAGTGTATCACCTTTCCTCTTCCTGGTCTCATATACTCAGGCTTTACATGAGTAAGCCATTCTGAACCTTTTAAAAACAGATTTATTATATTGGATATATCTTGAAAATAGAGTAAGGGTAGGGTAGTTGTACACATACAACAAATGAGCCTTCAAGTGATTAGAATTGCTTTAGGACAAGGTGTCCTGGTAATTTTTTTTATAAAGTTATATTAGGAGACCTCTGTTACCATGATTATATTGTAACATGTTCCCACAGAGATTTCTTAGGTACTGCTTGCCTGTTTTATACTGAATTATAGCTGTGGACTTTAATCATATATTTAATATTTAATGTATCCTATCCCATGCTGGCACTTTAATTACTGCCCATTCTAAGAAACCAGACAAATGCAATATTGTTTACTTCTCTTAATAATAGCAATGTAACTTTTTAGGTCCCAAGGGAAACCCTGGTCTCCCTGGGCAGCCAGGACTTATAGGACCCCCTGGACTTAAAGGAAATCTAGGTGATATGGGTTTTCCAGGTGAGTGATGAAAATCTTCTAAATATTTGTTTGTTTTAGAAGCAGATTTCACATTTGCTAGTTCACTTCCCAAATAGCTGCATTGGTTGGGCCTGGGCCAGGCTGAATCTTGGAGCTGGGAACTCAGTCCAGGTCTCCCACATGGGTGACAAGTACCCAGCAGCTAGCTGCCTCCCAGGATTTGAATTAGAAGGAAACTGGAATCAGGAGCCAATACATGAACTCAGGCACCCTAATATGGAATGTGGGCTTCCCAACCAGTGGCTTAACTATTAGGCCAAACCTCTGACCCCTCATTAATCTCATTAGCCTCATTAATGGAAAATGACAGTTCGTTTTCTTTTTTATCAGTAAAGTGACTATTGAGGAAAAATTGAGAAAACATCTAACATGATCTGTGGGTAGACGTTCTCCTGTTACACAAATATGTGAAGTGGGAATTAAAGGGTAGAGCTTTAGAAACCTAAAAAGTTGGAATTAACAAACTGTACTCCTTTAATTTAAATTTCTGTTAAAAATAGGTTTTATATAATCCTGGTTGTGAAGCTCATTATTGTATAACTCATATTCTGTGTGGTGTTTTTTATCTTTTTGCTTGGTCATAGACATCTTAGGTCCATCATGAGTAAAGGATATTTTATTAAATAGTATACATTATATTTTCAACAGGCCCACAAGGTGTGGAAGGGCCCCCTGGACCTCCTGGAGTTCCTGGACAACCTGGTTCACCAGGATTTCCTGGACAGAAAGGAGAAAAGGGTGATCCTGGTGTTTCAGGCATTGGTCTTCCAGGTCTTCCTGGCCCGAAGGTAATCATACCCTAAGTGTATGTCTGACCAGATGGGATTTTTCTCTAACAACGCACTCATTCCCAGTTCTTTATTAGACAAACTATAGATGACATGTTTTATTTTAGGTCAGAGGTTTATTCTTTCTCTTTTCTCTTAGATTGTAAGAAGACGTGTCATACCATTTGTGGCCAGTGCATTAAAAGAAGGGGGGAAAATTCTGATCTCTTTATTTTGTTTCTTTCTTGATCTCCAAGCATGTTTAAATAAATTAGGCATATTTTCCTCCTGATTTTCTTCCTAATTTTTCCTTTTTAGTGATGGAGTTGCTGATCTTTGTCTCAATATTCTTATTAACTAATTTGAAAAGACTTATAAGTAAAGTGACTTAAGAAGCTAATGAAAGCATAGAAATATTCTTTTTAAGATGTATTTATTTGAAAGGAAGAGTAACAGAGAGAATGGAGGAGGGGAAGGGGGAGAGGGAGAGACAGTGAGAGATGGAGAGAATGAGAATGAATGAATCTTCCATATTCTGGTTTACTCCCCAAATTCCCAAATTCCCACAACAGTGGCGGCTGGGCCAGGTTAAATCCAAGAGCCTGGAATTCTGTCCCTGTCTCCCACCTGGGTGGCAAGGACCCAAGCACTTTGACAATTCTCCACTGCTTTCCCAGGTGCATTAGCTGGAAGCTGGATTGAAAGCAGAACAGATGGGACTTAAACTGTCACTCCAGTATGGGATGCCAGCATCACAAATGGCAGCCTAACCCTCTGTGTCACAACACCAGCCTGCAATGTAGAAGCATTCTTTTTTATTGAAAAATTTATGTATTTATTTATTTATTTTTATATTTTATTTAAGTTATACAGTTTTATGTATTTCTACCAGATTACAAGAACTAATTGCTAAATCTTCAGGAGTTCCTCCAACAGATTTATAACCATTGGTAACTTGGAGTTTCCCATTATGAAAGTATTTTACACAAAGAAATTCAACAAATGCCATAAATCAGAACTTCTGAGTAATTTTTCCTCTGAAAAACTAATCTGCTAACCATTTACCAACACACTGTCGGGTGAAGGGAATTGGGATTTTGGTGCAGTCATAACTGTCTACTCATAAAAAGGATGATAGATAGGTTTCCATTCTCCAGTTAGAATTTCAACTTTATTACATTTTTAAGATTTCGTGTGTGTGGATGTGTGTAAAACTGAAACAAAATGTCTCTCAATAATTTCATGTGGACAGGTTTTATGTATAAATCTTTGGCATAAGAATGTAATTCATAGATACAATTCTAAGAATAAAATGATACTTCCCTTCCCCCACTTCCCCTTTTTCCTTCCCCTACTTCCTCCCCCTCTCTTTCCCTCCTTCCCTCCCTCCCTTTCTTTATTTCTTTCTCTCTTTGATAATATATCCTCAACTAAATAAACAATTCAACAAATAAAAAGTAAAAAGACCACAATTCAATGGGAATATAGGCAAGGGTTATAAACAATAACAAAATTAAATGATATCCATTTTCCTCATATACAGAACTTTTTTTAAAAGATTTAATTATTTATTTGAAAGGCAGAGTTATACAGAGTCAGAGGCTGAGAGAGAGACAGAGAGAGAGAGGTCTTCCATCTGCTGGTTCACTCCCCGGATGGCCCCAACGGCTGGAGCTGCACTGATCTGAAGCCAGGAGCCAGGAGCTTCTTCTGGGTCTCCCACATGGGCACACAGGCCCAAGGACTTGGGCCATATTGTGCTGCTTTCCCAGGCCATAGCAGAGAGCTGGATCGGAAGTGGAGCAGCTGGGACTAGAACTGGTATCCATATGGGATGTGGGCACTACAGGCAGCAGCTTTACCCACTATGCCGCAGCGCTGGCCCCTTTTTTTTAAAGATTTATTTCAGAAAATTTTAAATTAACCACAGATCATTAAAATGATAGTAATATATCATTCTTAACAATTGGTTTGACAGAGATATAAAAGCAAAGTTTGACAAAACTATATTTGCAGCAATACTGATACACACAGTAAGGGAAATTCTATTTTTCTAAAATATATTTTAAAGGAAATTTCTATTGGTTGATTGGTTACTCAACTTATTATAAAACATAATCAAGGGAAATTTTTGCATATTAATTCTGGTTTAATTATGTAAACTTTATTGAATTGGATTTTAATTTTTGTTATATTTTACCAGTAATATATATATATATATATGCTTTCTTTTTTAAAAAAAGATTTATTTATTTGAAAGGCAGAGCTGCTGAGAGGAAAAAGCAGAGAGAGAGAGAGAGAGAGAGAGAAAGAGAGAGAAAGAAGTCTTCCACCCATTTTCATCCATTGGTTCACTCCCCAGATGGCTGCAATGGCCGGACCTGAACCCATTTGAAGCCAGGAGCCAGTAGCTTCTTCCAGGTCTCCATGCAGATGCAGGTGCCCAAGGACCCGAGCCATCTTCCACTGGTTTCCCAGTCCATAGCAGAGAGCTGGATTGGAAGTGGAACAGCCAGGACTTGAACCGGTATCCACATGGGATGCTGGCACTGGAGGAGGCAGGTTTACCCACTATACCACAGCACTGACTCCCATATACACTTTCATTAAAAGTTGGCCGGCGCCGTGGCTCAATAGGCTAATCCTCCACCTTGCGGCGCCGGCACACCGGGTTCTAGTCCCGGTCGGGGCGCCGGATTCTGTCCCGGTTGCCCCTCTTCCAGGCCAGCTCTCTGCTATGGCCCGGGAGTGCAGTGGAGGATGGCCCAGGTGCTTGGGCCCTGCACCCCATGGGAGACCAGGAAAAGCACCTGGATCCTGGCTCCTGCCATCGGATCAGCGCGGTGCGCCGGCTGCAGCGGCGGCCATTGGAGGGTGAACCAACGGCAAAGGAAGACCTTTCTCTCTGTCTCTCTCTCTCACTGTCCACTCTGCCTGTCAAAAAAAAAAAAAAAAAGCTAATAGTGTGGGGCTGGCATTGTAGTGTAGAAGGTGGAGCTATTGCCTGCGACACCAGCATCTAATGTGGGTGCCAGTTCAAGTCCTAGCTGCTCCACTTCTGATCCAGCTCCCTGCTTATGCACCTGGGAAGGCAGCAGAGGATGGCCCAGGTCCTTGGGCTCCTGAACCCTTGTGGGAGACCTGGATGGAGTTCCAGGCTGCTGGCTTCAATCTGGCCCAGCCCCTGCTGTTGCAGCCATCTGGGGAGTGAAACAGCAGATAGGGAAACCAATCTCTCTCTCTGTCCCCCACCCCCACCCCATAACTGTGCCATTCAAATAAATGAAAACGAATCTTTAAAAAAATGACAATACAGGGACTGGTATTGTGGCATAGCAGCTTAGGCCCCCACTTGAGATACCTGCATCCCATATCGGAATGCTGGTATGAGTGCCAAGTAGCATCCAATTGATCTCCCTGCTAAGGTGCCTGGGAAGGCAGTAGACAATTACCCAAGTACCTGTGTGCCACCCACATGGGAGACCAAGATGGAGTTCCTGGCTTGTGGCTTCAGCCTGGCCCAGACATGGCTGTCACAGCCATTTGGAAAGTGAACCAGTAAATAGAACATCCTCTCCCTCACCTTTTCTCTCTCCCTCTCCCTCTCCCTCTCCCTCTCCCTCTCCCTCTCCCTCTCCCTCTCCCTCTCCCTCTCCCTCTCCCTCTCCCTCCATCTCTACTTTTCAAATAAACAAGTAAATCCTTTTTAAAAAGTAACAATTCAGGCATATAAAAAGCAATAGTGAAAATCGTCATACCCATCCTCTTGTTTCTCCATCCCCTTCACTATTGAGGCTCACTGTCAATAATTGGTGTCTATGTTTGAATCCTTTGTTCTACACATTTATGTATATGTATGTGGAATTCTCCTTTTTTCTACACAGTGTATATATGAGGGTATGGTGTATGTGCTATCCTATACCTTGCTGTATCACAATTTTCTTTTTCAATTTATCTTAAAAATTTTCCTTTGTCATTATATATTATATCTGTGGATGCACATATAATTATTTATACTGGATAGATTCCTGGAATGTGAAATTTTGGATGAAAGGATAAGTACATTTAAATTATTGTCTTTTTAGTTTTTTTAAATAATAGATAACATACGAACTTGATTATAAAATACAACCAGAATAGAAAGATGTAAATTGAGAAGTCTTCTTTCTACATGTTCTCAAACCCAAAACCCCCAGTTTGTCATCCCCAGGGTAATCAGTTTAGCACTTTCTAATGTGCTTTTCAAGAAAACATTTGTTAACACATGCCTACATTATATTTAAATGATTTTAAGAGTCATTGTTGTTATATTCAAAATCTCTGATACTGCAGTACATCTTAAAAAGCATTTTACAATTCAACTTGGAAAAAGTTTTCCTAAATAGCTCATGCATGAAATGATGCTGCATCTTCCAAATTTGTATTTCTTTGGATATTTTTATTTACACATTAAAAATCACCCTGTGCATCTTCTTATGTAGTTATCATCACTTAGTAAATCTTGGCAAACTCCCTTTATCAGCTCATAAATACAGGCCTCATTCTTTTCAATAAGTATCTAGTATCCTTTTGTTGGTTTCCCATAATTTCACTTGTTATTAGTACTAAAGTCATTTCCATAATTGTATAATTAGATACATGTGATACTGATGATTCTTACATATGCGTATCTTAAGAATTTTGGGTAAATGCTGCTACAGAATAAATTCTGGGTAGAATTACAGGAAGCTAACATTTATATGCCTTTTAATATCGACAATTACTGCCAAATTTTCCTATTAAATAATTATTCTCTTATGAAAATTATTAGCATAAGACCGTTTTCTTTTCATTTAAAAATATTGAGTGTTAATTAACTCTTTTCCCCAAAGTAACCATTTATTTAATGAGTACAGATTTCATAAGTACAACTTTAGGAATATAGTGATTCTTCCCATCACACCCACCCTCCCACCCCTATTCCCACTCCTACCCCACCTCCTCCTCCCTCTCCCATTCCCAGTCCCATTCTCCATTAAGAAAAACAACAACAACAAACTGTTCCTCTACAGTCAAGACAGGGGCTATTCAAGTCATTACTTCTCAAAATGTCAATTTCACTTCTACAAATTTCCTTTTAGGTGCTCTGTTAGTTATCACAGATAAGGGAGAACATATGGTATTTATCCCTTTGGGACTGGCTTATTTCACTATGATGTTTTCCAGATACATCCATTTTGTTGCAAATGACTGGATTTCTTTTTTTTTCCCCGCTGTGTAATAGTCCATGGTGTACATATCCCATAATTTCTTTATCTGGTCTTCAGTTGACAGGCATTTAGGTTGATTCCATGTCTTAGCTGTTGTGAATTGAGCTGCAATAAACATGGAGGTACAGATAGCTCTTTTGCTTACTGATCTCATTTCCCTTAGGTAAATTCCCAGGAGTGGGATGGCTGGGTCATATGCTAGGTCTATATTCAGATTTCTGAGGTATCTCCAAATTGATTTCTATAATGGTTTTACCAGTTTACATTCCCACCAACAGTGGATTAGGGTACCTTTTTCCCCACATCCTTGCCAGTATTTGTTGTTTGTTGATTTCTGTATGAATGACATTCTAACTGGGGTGAGGTGAAACCTCGTTGTAGTTTTAATTTGCATTTCCCCAAGAGCTAGTGATCCTGAGCATTTTTTCATGTATCTGTTGGCTATTTGGATTTCCTCTTTTGAAAAATGTCTGTTAAGTCCTTGGCCCATTTATTAACTGGGTTTGTTGTTATTGTTGTTGTTGTTGTGGAGTTTCTTGACCTCTTTATATATTCTGGTGATTAATCTTTTATCAATTGCACTGTTTGCAAATAATTTCTCCCATTCTATCGGTTGCCTCTTCACTTTCCTGAGTGTTTCTTTTGCAGTACAGAAACTTCTCAATTGGATGTCATCCCATTTGTTGATTTAGGCTTTGATCGCCTGTGCCTCTGGGATCTTTTCCAATAAATCTTTGCCTGTGCCAATGTCTTGCAGGGTTTCTCTAATGTTCTCTAGTAATTTGATGGTATCAGGTAATAGGTTTAAGTCTTTAATCCATTTTGAGTGGATTTTCATGTAAGGTGTAAGTTAGGGGTCCTGCTTCATACTCCTGCATGTGGAAATTCAGTTTTCCCTGCACCATTTGTTGAAGAGACTGTCCTTGATCCAGGGATTGGTTTTAACTCCTTGGTCAAATATAAGTTGGCTGTAGGTGCTTGGATTGATTCTGTTCCATTAGTCTATCCATCTGTTTTTGTACCAGTACCAGGCTGTTTTGATTAAAACTGCTTTGTTGTAGTATGTCTTGAAATCTGGTATTGTGATGCCTCCGGCTTTGTTTTTGTTGTATATGATTGATTTAGCTATCCGAGGTCTCCTGTGTTTCCATATGAATTTCAGCATCATTTTTTCTAGATCTGAGAAGAATGTCTTTGGTATTTTGATTGGTATCACATTGAATCTGTAAATTGTTTTCAGAAGAATGAACATTTTGATGATACTCTTTAATGAACTTTTTGAACTTTACCAACCTAATGAGTGAAAAATGGTATATAATTATTCCTTTAGTTGAATTTTTTCTGATTACAATTGGGGTTTTATATGTTTATATCTCTTCTATAAATTGTCTATTCATTCCCTTTGTCACACTTTCTTAGGAGGGAATTGGTTGTATAAATCCTAGTGATTTGTGAAAGTCCATTAATGACATATAGGGATGATGTATCCACTGTCTATTTTGTATGTTATAAGTACTTTCTCCAATTATTTGTCTGAGATCATTGTCTACTGTGCATTTTATCATGTAGAAGTTTAAAATTTTGACATAAATAAATTTTATACTCATTCTTTTATTCATTCAAAGATATCTATTGAGTATTAACATGTTTCAAGTATTGTTTTAGGTTCTGGAGATACAACATTCAAGAAACAAAAAAATTCACTGCCTGCACAGAACTTTTATCTAGTCAAAGAGACATAGGAGGGGTCTTCAAAAATTCATGGAAAATATATCATATGGAAAAACAATTTTGATTTCAAAGTATCTTTCATAAGAGTAACCTTATCTTCATTCTATTTTTCCATGTACTTTTTGAAGTCCTCTCATGTAGTAAACAAAATAAGCATAAAATAGGGTAGAAGGTGGTAAAACTCGTGAAAAATTAAAGCAATGCTTGGGAATAGGAACCACTGAGAAGTTACATTGTGAAAGAAGTAAGGGAGAGTCTCTCCAAAGACAGTTGAGGACTGACTTCTCTGTATTAAGGGAATGAGTCATGCAACGACCCTGTGTGGGGAACGTACCTGACATATTTAAGGAACACAAGTGAGGCCAGTATGGTTAAACAGAATGAGTGAAATTAAAGTAAAGAGCAGATGAGCTCAATTTGTTAAAGGACATCAAATTAGGTAATTAAAAGTTACTGTAAAGGCTTTTATTACTGAGGAAAATTGGTAACAAATATAAAAAAAGATTCCACATTAAAGATTAAAGAAATATCACAGCTTTACTTTTGGAAATTGATCATAGATGAGCAAAGATTAAAGCAGGGAGACCAGTTATGATGCTATTTAAATAATACAGGTTAGAGATACTGGTAACTTGATGATGGTGGTGGCAGTAGAAGTAATAAGAAATTGTCAGATTGTGAACATATTTTATCTTTTTTAAATTTGAGACAGTCATAAAGAGCCAGAAAGAGAGAGAGAGAGAGAGAGAGAGAGAGAGAGAGAGAGAGAGAATGTCCCACCTGTTTGTTCACTCCCCAAATGTCCACATCAGCCAGGACTGGGCCAGGCCCAAGCCAGGAGCCATAAACTCAATTCTGGTGTCCTACATGTATGGCAAGAACCCATTTACTTGAGCTATCACTTGCTGCCTACCAGGTGTGCATTAGCAGGAAGCTGGAATTATGAGCAGAGCCATAACTCAAACCCCAGAACTCCAGTATGAGATGTGATGTTCCATGTGGCATCTTAACCACTAAGCCAAATGCCTGTCCCAAGATTTCTGAAGGTACTTTCTAAGCCAGAAAGATTTGCTTACAGAATATGAGAGAAATAGAAGTCTCAGGGATGACTATAAAGTTTTTATCTTGAACAACTGTAAGCATGGAGTTGTTATATGCTGAGATTAGAAAGATTTTGGAAGAAGTAGGTATGGTGAGAAAGATCAGGAACACAGTTTTCTTATTTTTTATATTTTTTATTTTTTATATTTTATAAAATATATATATAATTTTTATATTTTATATTTTACAATATATATATAAAATATATATAATATTTTATATTTTTTTATATTCCAGCCTCAAAATCAAAGCTCACATCAGAAAATTCATTACAAAGCATGATAAATAAGTTAGGTAATTAAAAGTTACTGTAAAGGCTTTTATTACTGAGGAAAATTGGTAACAAATATAAAAAAAGATTCCACATTAAAGATTAAAGAAATATCACAGCTTTACTTTTGGAAATTGATCATAGATGTTTTTATCTTGAACAACTGTAAGCATGGAGTTGTTATATGCTGAGATTAGAAAGATTTTGGAAGAAGTAGGTATGGTGAGAAAGATCAGGAACACACGCTAAGGTGGAAATTCATCAGGAGGGAAAAGGGAGAAAGAGATGACTAAAGTTGTAGGCCTGACTTTTAAGTCTGTTGGTTTATTTTTTGATCTACTTAAGATTTCTACATCCTATTATAAAAATAGATTTATATATTTCTTTCAGTATTTTTGTGTTTTTGTACTTTATATCTTAAATCCTTCTGAATTTTTTGTAGATTTTCTGAGGGAGGAAGTCACTTTATACTTTGCCCAAATAAGTACCCTATCAATCCAACCCCATTTGTTACAAACTCGAATTCTACTCACTGATTCAAAATTTCATTTTAAAAAATTCCTACATATGTTCATATGGTTTTTTACAGAATGAATGAACTTTAACATGTATGTAATAGAACAGAAATTACCATAGTAAATAATCTCTCAATTTATAATGAATGATAGAGAAAAATTATTTCAATTGACTAATTTATATTCAATTCTTCAAGTAAGAGGCTAATTTTGAGCTTTTCTATGTGGCTTATATTTCTTTTTTTTTAAAGATTTATTTATTTATTTGAAAACCAGAGTTACACAAAGAGAGAAGGAGAGGCAGAGAGAAAGAGAGGTCTTCCATCCACTGGTTCACTCCCCAATTGGCCACAACAGCTGGAGCTGTGCTGATCCGAAGCCAGGAGCCAGGAGCTCCTTCCGGGTCTCCCACATGGGTGCAGGGGCCCAAGGACTTGGGCCATCTTTTTACTGCTTTCCCAGGCCATAGCAGGGAGCTGGATTGGAAGTGGAGCTGGGACTCGAACTGGTGCCCATATGGGATGTCGGCACTGCAGGTGGCGGTTTTACCCGCTATGCCACAGCACTGGCCCTATGGCCTATATTTCAACAAGCAAGTTCTATTTCACAAATTTCAGTTACCATGATTAAGTTAAATAATGCTGATCCACAATAGCAGAGCTCAAATTTCAGTTACCATATTATATTAGCATATAAGTCCATAAATTGCCGTGTAAATAAAGAGATGTGCATCTTAAGTAGTGAGCAGTTATTTCACAGATTTCAAATTCCAACAGTATTAATTGCCATGCATCTGCTCAGTTCATGCCCTGAGAGAAAGGCACGTAGTCACTGCTTCCCAGTGATAAACCAATGTGGCATTTTACAAAAATTGTAATTAAAAGAAAAAATTAGCCAAGAAGGAAAAAAATGGGGGCCGGCACCGTGGCTCACTTGGTTAATCCTCCGCCTGCAGCACCGGCATCCCATGTGGGTGGCAGTTCTAGTCTTGTTTGCTCTTCTTCCAGTCCAGCTCTCTGCTGTGACCCAGGAGTGCAGTGGAGGATGGCCCAAGTGCTTGGGTCTCTGCACCCGCATGGGAGACCAGGAGGAAGCACCTGGCTCCTGGCTTCAGATTGGCGTAGCGCTGGCCTTAGTGGCCATTTGGGGGGGTGAACCAAAGGAAGGAAGACCTTTCTCTTTGTCTCTCTCTCTCACTAACTCTATCTGTCAAAAAAAAAAAAAAAAAAAAAAAAAAGAAGGAAAAAAGTGTAGCAAGTAATGAAAAGTAATAACACTGCAAGATTTGAATCTAATGTAAATGGAGTAGTACAAATAGGTAACCATAGGAATGTAGATAGTGGTACCATTAGAGAAAATACATGTGTAGCTAAGAATCTTGGTAAAGGCAAACTTATCAACATGAATGGGGCACATGGCACTGACGAAAAAAGGTGAAGATGTAAAGTAAGTGTCACTGTACACATAACTGCATATTAAAAGATCTCTTAGAGATATTTCACAAAATTGGAAGTGCAAAGATAAAAATGTTGGAAGCTGATTCGAGTAATGTGGCAATTTCTATGTCAAGTTGAGGAAAAGATGTGTGTTCCATATTGTAAGTTTTATGTTGAGAAGGAGTGAGACAGTACTCAAATTATTCTTGGTTAAATTTTTACAAAGAAGTCAGGCACTCTATAATTGTATTTAATATTTTAAATTAAAATACGCTAAATTAACATTAATATTTGTTAATTCTCTATACATGTATAACTGACATATAGAGAAATTTTTTAAAATAATGTCAAAGTCCCTGAAATAATCATAATAGTTCCTGTTGATTATTAAGATCACTTGAAGTAGTTTGGGCTTTTTACAATTCCACACCACCAGATAAATCAAGGGGTGCCTATATCATGAAGGAAGAGGGGAAGAAAACTTTGAGGAAATATAATGATTGGAGAGTGACAAGTATACAATAAATTTCTATAGTTATTACACTGTTAAGAAACAGGAATAGTGGTAAAAGATCAAATCAGTTTGTTTTTCAAAGGGCATAGTTTGTGAGACAGTGTCATTGATAGTAAAAAAAAAAAGCATGATCAATATTATATACTGAAATCTAAGAAAGTGAGTTAATGAGCAGAAATTTGAGTCCTGATTTTTTTTTCTATGTAAATGCTATTTAATTTATTTCAGGTACAAGGATTGAGTTATCCAAATATTTTCTATAATATCATATCATTGGAAAAAGATTTAATGAATAGCTAAATTGATTACTAATTAGCCTACAAATTACTTATAATAGAGATATTGTATTTGATGGTTTTGAAAATACTTTTTTCTCTGGACAATTTAAATCCCTCTCCAATCAATATTACTAATTTTTAGGATACTGAGTATATATGACCTTGACAAGTCATTTATAATTCTTATGTATCTTCACTACCTTTTCAGTAAAAGGAGAAGAGGCAATATCTTGCCTTTTGCGTAGTTACTGTGAGCCTTAATGACATTTTTTTAAAAACCTGAAGATTATAAAAGACCCTATACATAATATTTCTTTATCTGTAAAATGATAAGGCTGGAGAAGGTGGTTGCTAAGATTTCTAAAATATCTTAAATTTTTTAAAAAAAAAACATTTATTTATTTAAAAGGCAGACTTACAGAGAGGCAGAAGCAGAAGCAGAGACAGAGAGAGGTCTTCCATCCACTGGTTCACTCCCCAAATGGCCACAACTGCCAGAGCTGGGCTGATCCGAAGCTGGGAGCCAGGAGCTTCTTCCATGTCTCCCACGTG
Organism: Oryctolagus cuniculus; assembly: GCF_051225735.1. NCBI lineage: Eukaryota > Metazoa > Chordata > Mammalia > Lagomorpha > Leporidae > Oryctolagus > Oryctolagus cuniculus. The sequence continues at coordinate 84,212,340 of NC_142888.1, read as the reverse complement.
GATGCAGGGGCCCAATGACTTGGGCCATCATCTACTGCTTTCCTAGGCCATAGCAGAGAACTGGATCTGAAGTAGAGCAGCTGGAACTCAAACCAAAGCCCATATGGGTTGATGGCACTGCAGACGGAGGCTTTACCCACTATGCCACAGTGCCAGCCCCTAAAATACCTTAAATTTAATCAATCTGTGGGACTATATGAATCTGTAACATTCTTTCTACATGACATAATGGTTCTAACCTCCATAACACCTTCCTAAGATCTAATCATACTACTGATTCACTGCAGTCCCTGTCATAATCCTTGATGGATGTTTTTGGTGAAACTAGAAAGCGCATCTTAAAATTCCTATGGAAATACAAAAGATACAGAAGTGCCAAGGAAATCTTGAAAAGAACGAATTGGGAGCACACGCTCTTCTAGATTTAAAAACTTAGTTGATAGTTTGGGATCAATGGACTAGAGTCCAGAAATAAACTTATACATTTTGGATCAATTGATTTTCAACAGGGATGCCAAGACAGTTAAAAAGGTAAAGAACAGTCTTTTCAACAAGTATTACTGGGACAAGTGGATATCTGCATGCAAAACAAAACAATTAATTCAGTTAATTAATTAACTGAAAATGGATAATTGACCTGAACATAAGAACTAAAACTGTGAAGAGCTTAGAAGAAAACATGACTAAATCACAATGACTCTGGCTGGGTTAAGTAATGGTTTCTTAGTTATGACACACATTAGCTGTGACATTATCAAGAAACTAAAAAGAGGAGTCACAGAATTGGAGAAAATATTTGAAAACAATATATCAGATAAAGGTTTATATCCAGAATATATAAAGAAATGTGTAGTTCAATAGGAAAGCAAGTAACTCAATTTTTATAATACACAAAGTGAATTAAAGCTAATAGACAAACAATATTCTATTCAACATCAGATTATGTATTTCACAAGTGCTCATGAAACATTCTACAAAATAAACCATATGTTAATTTTAGAAGATTAAAAATAATAAGCCAGACACAGAAAGGCAAATTCCACATTTTCTCTCAATGTGGAGCTTAATACACATACACACATAAATATGAATCAAAATGAATACACACATATATATGAATATATATACATACACATATATAGAGAGTATAAAAATATGTGGGTATCATTATTTGGTATATAGATAGTTAAAAATGTTGCCTTCGCTGAATTATACCCTCTGTATGATAATATGTCCTTGTTTTCTCACTTTCTGATCCTTGACATGGATCCTACTTTATATATTAATGTCCTTGCCTTCAAGAAAAATAGTAATTATGTATATGTGTATAATATTTACATGTGAAATGAATATGGAAAAATATTAAACATTGTTAAATCTGAGGCCAGCATTATGGTGCATCATGTTAAACTGTTGCTTGTGATGCCAGTATCCCATATTGGAGTGCCAGTTTAAGGCCTAGCCTACTCCACTTCCAATCCAGCTTCCGGCTAGTTCACCTGGGAAGACAGCAGAGGTATCCTAAGTACTTGGATTCCTGCCGCTCATGTGAGAGACCCAGATGGAGTTACTGACTCCTAGCTTTAGTCTGGCCTAGCTCTGACTGTTGTGGCCATTTGGGGTGTGAAATGGAGGATGAAAAATCTCCCACTCTGACTCTCCCATCCTGTATCTCTGCTGTTCAAGTAAATAAATACAACTTAAATTTTTTAATCTAATAACTAAAATATAATACTACTGCTATATTTAAAATATAAAATAAATATGAAAATATTAAAATATAAAAACTTAAAATAAATATAAAAACATTTGTATAAATCACTTCCAATAACAATTGAATGAAATCAGTGAAAGGTAGATGAAAATCTACAACCATATGTAAATTAAATAGCACACCCTTTTTAAAGATTTACTTTTTATTTTATAAAAAAGGCAGAGTTACAAAGAGAGAAAAAGAGAGATAGACGGAGAGAGAGAGAGAGAGAGAAATCATCTTTCAACTGCTGGTTTACTCCCCAAGTGGCTGCAACAGTCAAGGCGGGGCCAGGCCAATGCCAGGAGCCTCGAGCTTCCTTCAGGTCTCCCAGGCAGATGCAGGGATCCAAAGACTTGAGCCATCCTCAGCTGCATTCCCAGGCACATTAGCAGGGAGCTGGGGTGAAAGTGGAATAGCATGGTCTCAAACCAGCACCCATATGGGATGTTGGCATTGCAGGCAGAGGCTTAACCTGCTATGCCACAATGCTGGCCCCAATAATACACTCTTAAACAACTAATAAAACAGAAAAAAGTCAACAGAGAAATTAGAAATTATCTTGACAAATGAAAATGAAACATACCAAAAATTAAGAGATACACTGAAAGTAATGCTAAAAAGGAAATTAGTAGCTCTAAATGCTTACTTTAGAGAAGATATCAAATAAAAAACCTTACTTTATAACTTAATGAACTGCAAACAGAAGAACAAATTAAATCCAAAGCTAGCAGAAGGAAGGAAATAGAGATTAAAGCAAAGATCTTGGATTTATTTCAAAATAATTTAGTAGTATGAAACAAAATTGACTGTATATTGATTATTGTTGAAATTAGGCAATAGACAGGTCAATGGTGAGATATTGGCCAATGGGTATAAAATTTTAATTATAAGGTGAATATGGGGTGGGCATTTGGCACAGTGGTTTAAGATGCCAGTTGGAGTGCCGGCACTGTGGCATAGCAGGTAAAGCTGCTACCTGCAGTGCTGGCATCCCATATGGTTCTAGTGTGGGCTGCTCCACTTCCGATCCAGCTCTCTGCTGTGGCCTGGGAAAGCAGTAGAAGATGGCGCAAGCCCTTGGGCCCCTGTACCCGCGTGGGAGACCCGGAGGAAGCTCCTGGTTCCTGGCTTCAGATCAGCCCAGCTCTGGCCACTGGCTGTTGTGGCTGTTTAGGGAGCAAACCAGCACATGGAAGACCTCTCTCTCTCTGCCTCTCCTTCTCTCTCTGTATAACTGTGACTTTCAAGTAAAATAAATTAATCTTTTAAAAAAATGTTCCAGTTGGGATGCTTGCATCCCATATCAGAATGCCTGGTTCAGGTCCAACTACTCTGCTTCCCATCCAGATTCCTACTAATGTATGCATATAGGCAGGGGCAGCAGATCATGGCTCAAGTATTTTGCTCCCTGCCACCAAAATAGGCCTGAATTGAGTTCTGGAGTCCTGGCTTTGGCCTTGTCCAGCCTTGGCTGTTGCAAGTATTTGGGGGTGTCTTTCTGCTTTTCTCCGTATCTCTGTGCATCTGAATAAAAATGTTGACTAATTTCTGGCAATCTAATGTATAGAATGTTAACTATAGTTAACTGATTTGTATAATTGAAATTTGTTGGGAGCGGTTTTAAAATATTTTCACCATACACAAGAGAAAAATGGTAACTAGATGAAGTGATAGATGTGTTAACTTCCATAATCGTGGATATGGATGTGATTTCAGTTGAGAAAGTTGAAAAAATGTCCTGGAGAAATATGGTGGTGATGTTTGCACAATAAAGTCAGAGTGTTTTATGCCACTGATCCATGCATATAAAAAGATAAAATTTTATGTTTTGTGTATTTTACCACAATAAAAAGCTGCATAGAAGTGGAAATATGGTAGTTAGCCTGATTGAACCATTTGAAAATATATGTATTATAATATTTACCTCATAAATATATACAATTATTTCTGAATTAAAAATAAACCAATTTTAGACAAGTGAAAAAATGCACAAAGGATTTGAATAGACATTTCACTTATGAAGTGAGCAAATGGGCAGTAAGTACATGAAAAGATGTCCAACCTCATCAGTTATATTGTTAATTCAAGTCAAAACCACAGTGAGATACCACTTCACACTCACTGGGATATCCATACTCAGGACAGAAAATAACAAAGTTTGGCAAAGTTTTGACAAAATTAGAACTCTTACGCATTGCTGTTGAGAATGTCTATATTAGAGCTGCTCTGAAAAAATATTTTGTAATACTTCAATAAGTTAAACACAGAGTTAAAATATCACCTAGCCGTTCTGCTCCTTAGGTATATACTCAAGAGAAATAAGGATTTATTTCCACAAAGATACACACACACACACACACACACACACACATATATATATCTTTGTGTGTGTGTCTGTGTGTGATTATTCATAACAGCGTTATTCATAATATTCATAATGAGGAAAAAACAGATGTTCAGCAGTGGATGAATTGGTCAACAAATTGTGCTGTAATCAGTACAATGGAATATTATTTGGCAATTTAAAAGAATAAAGATCTAATATATGGTATGGCATGAATGAAACTTCATAATGTTATGCTAAGTTGGGGGCCGGCACTGTGGCTTAGTGGGCTAGGCCTCCACCTGCAGCACCAGCATCCCATATGGGTGCCAGTTCAAGTCCTTGCTGCTCCTCTTATGATTCAGCTCTCTGCTTATGGCCTGGGAAAACAGTGGAAGATGGCCCAAGTGCTTGGGCCCACGCACCCATGTGAGAGACCTGGAGGAAGCTCCTGGCTCCTGGCTTTGAACCGTACCAGCCCCAGCCATTGCAGCCATTTGGAGAGTAAACCAGCAGACGGAAGACCTTTCTATCTCTTCCTCTCTGTGGCTCTACTTCTCAAATAAATAAATAAATAAAATATTTTTTAAAATGTTATGCCAAGTTAAAGAAGCCTGACACAAGAGACCACAAGTCAAATGATTTCACTTGTTTGACATGCCCAGAAAAGGACATAATTATGGTCATTCAATCTATGACTATACTAAAAATGCCAAATTATTGACTTTAAATGGATTAATTGAATGGGATGTGAATTATGTTTCAATGAAGTAATTTAAAGACTTAATTATTGGAAAATCTGCCAGGTTTATACAAGTAACATATAATGTTCTTATTTGTTTTAAAATTACTATCATATTTTTTAATTTTTTAAGTGTTAAATATTCTTTATTTGATATACATAAACCACACTAAAATGCCTTTCAGTAAATAAAAGGCAGAAGTTTAGATACAGGAAATTCTAATGAGATTGCCACAGCTAAGACCAGAAATACGAAGATGTTCTCAGCTGTCTTCACCTCTTGTCTTTAGCAGGTGAATCTTGCTCCATTCTGAGACAGTGGTTTCCCCAGTATTGAAATCTAAATCCAACCTCCCAGCAGGTTTTGGGATGACATTCACAATTTTTGTTAGTTAAGTCCAATCATATCCTTAGAAGGGGAAAACAGTGAGGGCATTTACTGAACTAGAATTACTACCAAAATTTCAATAAACCCAATCCTATTTAACCATTCAAGGCAATATTAGACTGTCAGAAAAAAATATTCTGTCAGCCTGTCAGCCATTCATGATCTGAATTCTGGTGTATGAGAATTAAATTAATGGTGCACATAAAAAAGTCACGGGACATTGCTGTTTTGTAATAAATAAGGCAGTGGCCAACTATTTTTTTTTTACTTTTATTTAGTAAATATAAATTTCCAAAATACAGTTTATGGATTACAATGGCTTCCCCCCCCATAATTTCCCTCCCACTCACACCCCTCCCATCTCCTGCACCCTCTCCCATTCCATTCACATCAAGATTCATGTTCAATTATCTTTATATACAGAAGATCAATTCAGTATATATTAAGTAAAGATTTCATCAGTTTGCACCCACACAGAAACACAAAGTGTAAAATACTGTTTCAGTACTAGTTATAGCATTACTTCACTTTGGACAACACATTAAGGACAGATCCCACATGAGAAGTAAGTACACAGTGACTCCTGTTGTTGACTTAACAATTTGACACTCTTGTTTATGGTGTCAGTAATCTCCCTAGGCTCTAGTCATGAGTTGCCAAGGCTATGGAAGCCTTTTGAGTTTGCCGACTTCGATCTTATTCAGACAGGGTCATAGTCAAAGTGGAAGTTCTCTCCTCCCTTCAGAGAAAGGTACCTCCTTCTTTGATGGCCCCGTTCTTTCCACTGGGATCTCACTCGCAGAGATCTTTCATTTAGGTCGTCTTCTTTTTTTTTTTTTTTTTTTTTTCAGAGTGTCTTGGCTTTCCATGCCTAAAATACTCTCATCGGCTCTTCATCCAGATCCGAATGCCTTAAGGGCTGATTCTGAGGTGGCCAACTCTTACTCATTAGTAGCTTTTTTGAGATAAGCTATCAAGTCTGCCCTTTCATTCTTCTTCTTAATGCCAGCTAAGGTCATTTTGGTTCCAGGGATGTATTTCTTGGGCTTCTCCAAATACTCCATCAGAGTGTCCTCTCCCCAGGTGTTGCCTTTGTTCTTGTAGGTGTTTGTGTAGGAGAATCCAATGGCCTGACCTGTCTTCCGCCCAAACAGACCATGGAGATTTGGTCCAGTCTTTTGCTTGCCTCCCTTTTCCACAGTGTGGCACTGGGCACATTTCTGAACAAAAATCTTCTTGCCTTTCTCAACATCACCCATTTTTAACTCGCTCGTTAGTGGCTCGCACTCCCCTCCAAAGACCCGGACTGGGAAGCTGGACGTCCTGTTCTCTAAGCCCTGTCTTGTGTTTATTCTTCTAGATTCCTAATATTCATTGAGCAAATGCACATTATTCTTTTCTGCACACTTCATTTTTAATATATTTTAAGTAATTTTGTGTAGTGTGACTACTATAGCTACACATGCTATGCTAGTATGGCATAGCATGATTTGACGAGTGATATTTTTTCCCTAATGTTTAACATTCTGAATCATTTTTGACTACACTGGGATGATGTTTGCAGCAGTTTGCTAATATTGCTTCCTTAAACAGTAAAGGACATTATAGAATCCATTATCTTAAAAACTTAGCTCAAGTTATTTTTCTGAGTCCACCACCTTACATGTACTCATGTTAAATCTCATGGAGGTACCTTTTTGGCCTGCCCAGGCAGCCTTGGGCCATTATTTGTCAGGTTGCCCTATCAGCTTACCATTTCATCGCATGAGCGAGCTAACTGACATGTAAACTTGAAGATCTGATTGTATACTCCTTTTTCAAAACCATTTATTTTTTGAGATTTATTTTATTTATTTGAAAGGCAAAACAAGAGAGGGAGAGACAGGGAAGGAGTGAAAGAGATCTTTCATCTACTGGTTCACTCCCCAAATGGCCATGTTAATGAAAAATGCAATGGGAGAGGGAGTAGGAGGTGGGATGGGTGTGGGACTGGGAGGGCAGGAATGGGGGGAAGAACCACTATATTCTTAAAAGCTGTATATGTAAAATTTGTATTCATTAAAGAAAAACCTTCTAAAAAATTAGACATGTCTAAGTGCTCCCAAAAGATATATTATTCTTGGGTGCTTCATTAAAGTTAATTAAGTTTCCAAAAAAAAAAAAAAGTGAAATTGACTTTAAGAAGCAATGACTTTGAACAGCCCTTGTCTCAACTGTTGAGAAACCATTTTTGTTTTGGTTTGGTTTGTTTGTTGTTGTTGTTTTTTGCCATTCAAATTGTTGAACTCTACTTAGTATAGGGTTGTTCTTCCATGTATAAAGTTAATCAAAAATGGATCTTAATGGAGAATGGGACTGGGAATGGGAAAGGGGGGAGGAGGAGGGGTGAAAGAGTGGAGCGTGAGTAAGGGGGAAGAATAACTATATTCCTAATGTTGTACTTAGGAAACGCATGAAATCTGTATTTAAATAAAAGGTTTCTTTGGGGGGAAATAAATAAATTTTTAAAATGCTGGGTTTAACTTTAAGTGCTCTTAATACAAAACACACACAAAAACACACAGGAAAATTTTGAAGGTAATGAATATGTTTAGTATCTTGATTGTGGGTATACTAACATAGGTGTGTGCATGTATCAAATCATCAAAATATATATATTGAATATGTACATTTTAAAAGATTTATTTATTTATTTGAAAGTCAGAGTTGCACAGAGAGAAGAGAGGCAGAGGGAGAGAGAGAGAGAGGTCTTCCATCCCCTGGTTCACTCTCCAATTGGCCGCAATGGCTGGGGCTGTGCTGATCCATTTTTATTAACTTTACACTATACTTTATACTAAGTAAAGAGTTCAACAATTTGCATGGTAAAAAAAAATCTTCTTTCAGGTCTCCCACGCGGGTACAGGGGCCCAAGGACTAGGGCCATCTTCCCCTGCTTTCCCAGGCCATGGATTGGAAGTGGAGCATCCAGGACTTGAACTTGCACCCATATGGAATGCCAGCACTGCAGGTGGTGGCTTTACCCACTACACCACAGCGCTGGCCCCAAATATGTACATTTTTATGTATCAATTATATCTCAAAGCTTTTAAGAAAAATGATACTTGTATTTACTCAATTTCCTCTGTTGTTAGTAATCTGTTGTATAACATAGAAACTACTATGGCTTTGTTCCATAGTATTTTTAGTCTTTAAATACAGATAGGACTACAAAAAATTAGCAGTTGTGTGGAGAGCACACCTTCCACTTGAGGGACTACTTTTGTTATATTCTTCTTACCATAAAGCAAAATATATTTTTTACTCTTTATCTCCAAAATTTTCTACTTGTATTCATTTGTTTTCAGTGGCAATGCTACTTCAATATATTATAATACAACACAAGAACATAAAAGATTATCTTTCTCACCAACTTTGATGTCTCCCTTTCTGTAAAGTATGGCAGGCTTATAATTTTATTCTGAGCCTTAAGTTATTATAGGATGGAATGGAAGAGAAGATACTACTACTATGACATAATAAAGATTGACTATGAGCTAATACTCTGATAACATATTTGAATTTTAACAACAAGAAAGGTACCAAATTGGCTTCTTTTTCTACATAGACTGCATGTGATACAGCAGTTCTGTTTTCAAGCTAGTTTAGAAAAACATTCTGGTCTTCCAGTGTTACTATATTTGTTAGATAATTTCACAGTGATAAATTTGATTCATCGGGTAATAATAAATTTCATTTTCAAAATTTTATCAAAACTTGGGATTATAACAGATGTCAATATTTGCAGTTTAATTGAATTCACACCACTTTTAATGTAAGTAGTGCAAATAGACCCGAATTTTCCTTTCTGTGAGTGATATATGGGATTCCTGGCTAGCTTGTTGATTTTCTTAGTACTTGTTTCTTTGTCTGTTCTTGCTTACCTTATTTGAAACTCTTTGTTTTCCCTGCAAGTGTATAAATAATGATAAAGTTGAAGCTAGCAAATTTTCTTGTTTCAAAAAACTTAACAAAATATTTACTTTCTTTTTAAAATTTCCTTGACTCAAAGGAGTAGAGGTGTAAGGTTTATGAAAGGAACTATATTGACGGTGACTGAAGTTAGCGACAGGATTATTTTTAGAATTAAACATACTTCAGTATCATAAATAAGCATGAGTTTGTCCACTGCCTTTCACTAGGAGAATAGTAGAATTTTCTTCTTGTTTTATATTTTGGTATGTATATATATTTAATATTCATAAATAATAAAAAGAATCAGTGCTTTTCTGGGTAAACATCTAAACTGAAACCAATCCAGAATTTTATTGTACATCTACTGTGTGCCTAAAATGAGCTAGTTGTTTGATTTATAAGGCTTCAGAAAAAAATACACATATTACCAGCCCATAATTCTTTTTCATTTTTTTAACTTTTATTTAATGAATATAAATTTCCAAAGTACAGCTTATGGATTACAATGGCTTCCCCCCCATAACGCCCCTCCCACCCGCAACCCTCCCCTTTCCCACTCCCTCTCCCCTTCCATTCACATCAAGATTCATTTTCGATTCTCTTTATATACAGAAGATCAGTTTAGCATACATTAAGTAAAGATGTCAACAGTTTGCTCCCACACAGAAACATAAAGTGAAAAATACTGTTTGAGTACTAGTTATAGCATTAAATCTCAATGTACAGCACACTAAGGACAAAGATCCTACATGAGGAGTAAGTGCACAGTGACTCCTGTTGTTGACTTAACAAATTGACACTCTTGTTTATGGCATCAGTAATCACCCTAGGCTCTTGTCATGAGCTGCCAAGGCTATGGAAGCCCCCTGAGTTCACTGACTCTGATCATATTTAGACAAGGCCATGGTCAAAGTGGAAGTTCTCTCCTCCCTTCAGAGAAAGGTACCTCCTTCTTTGATGACCCATTCTTTCCACTGGGATCTCACTCGCGGAGATCTTTCATTTAGGTCCTCTTTTGTTTTTTCCCCAGAGTGTCTTGGCTTTCCATGCCTGAAATACTCTCATGGGCTTTTCAGCTGGATCCGCATGCCTTAAGGGCTGATTCTGAGGCCAGAGTGCTGTTTAGGACATCTGCCATTCTATGGGTCTGCTGTGTATCTCACTTCCCATGTTGGATCATTCTCTCCCTTTTTGATTCTATCAGCTAGTATTTGCAGACACTATTCTTGTTTATGTGATCCCTTTGGTTCTTAGTCATATCATTATGATCAATTGTGAACAGAAATTGATCACTGGGACTAGTGAGATGGCATTCGTACATGCCACCTTGATGGGATTGAATTGGAATCCCCTGGTATGTTTCTAACTCTACCGTTTGAGGTAAGTCAGCTTGAGCATGTCCCGAATTGCACATCTCTTTCCTCTCTTATTCCCACTCTTATATTTAACAGTGATCACTTTTCAGTTAAATTTCAGCACTTAAGAAGAATTGTGTATTGATTACAGTATTCAACCAAAAGTATTAAGTAGAACAAACAAAAAAAAATACTAAGAGGGATAACATATCAAGTTGCTCATCAACAGTCAGGGTGAGGGCTGATCAAGTCACCGTTTCTCATAGTGTTCATTTCACTTTAACAGGTTTCCTTTTTGGTGCTCAGTTAGTTGTCACCTATCAAGGAGAACAAGTGGTATTTGTCCCTTTGGGACTGGCTTATTTCACTCAGCATAATGTTTTCCAAATTCCTAACAGGGATCACTTTTCAGTTAAAATTTAAATACCTAAGAATAATTGTGTGTTAATTACAGAGTTCAACCAATGGTACTAGAACAAAAAAAATTGTACATATTTGTGGGATACTATATGATGTTTCAACATGTGTACATTGTGTAATGCCCAGTTAGGGTAAATATATGTATCTCCTCAAACATTTAACATTTTCCTGTCTTGAAAATATGCAAAATCCCATCTCCTGGTTTTCTAATAGAGAAATGTACAGTATATTAACGTGATTCTTGTTTTTTATAAGAATGTCATGAAAAAGCAATTACATTAAAAACCTATCGCCTGGAGCAAGCATTTGGTCTAGCAGTTAAGATGCCAATTACGACTTCTGCCTGGGGTTGATTCCCAGCCCCAGCTCCTGATTCTGACATTCTCGCTAATGTAGACTGAGGCAGCAATGATGGCTCAAATAGTTGGGTTCCTGCCACCCACATGGAGACCTGGATTAAGTTCCGAGCTCCTGAATTCCACCTTGGCCCAGCCCTGGCCATTACATGGATTTGATGCATGAACCAGTAGATGGGAACTAATTCTCTCTCTCTCTCTCTCTCTCTCTCACACACACACACACACACACACACACTCTCTCTCACTTGCTCTCTGCCTCTCTCCCTCCCTCCATCCCTCTGCAGGTTTCTCTCTCCTTACCTCTCAAATAAATAAATAAATAAATAATTTTAAATATAAATAAAAGGCTATTAATGCAGAAACATGTGTTAGAGATTTTACTTAGAGAAGTGTGAGCAAGGAAGCATTCAGTAGGTGACGTTGAACACTAACACTTCATTGGAGAGGTCGTTGTCCTCATAGGCAGAGCTGTAAGCCCACTGTAGTAGAGACTTAAAGTTGTAATGCATGAAGGGACTTCAGAAAGTTCAGGGGAAATCTGTATATGAGAAAATTATGCATGGATAAATGTTTTACACCAAAATATACTTATCTTTAATTTCATTTTCCACAAACTTTCTGAAATAACCTTTTATGTTTTAATTAATATTCAGAAAAACATTTTAATTTTGAAAGCTGGTATGAATTCTTCTAAGGCTCTATAAGAAGATATGGGGAAAATATTCATTGAGCACAGTGGTTGTATATGAATTATCTCTGACCACAAAAAAACTTTCGGTATAATTGAAGAGTTAAGACTTGCATATGTGAAACTTTTACAGACATGATATGAGTAAAGTGTCGCTCCCCCTCTTCGTGGAGGAATGACACAGGACCCTGCGCTGTTCTTTTGTCTGCTCGGCCCTCCCCGGGTTTGCTGCTGGTTCTTCCCAGGTTGGCTACCGTCCCTCCACCTCCGTGGAGGGGCGGGCCCCCTGCCACTTTCCCCACTTCCGCAGGGGAGCGGCACACCGCCGGCCGGCTCTCTCGGGGGCTGCACAGGTGTTCCTTCAGATAGATGTTCCCCTTAGATGTTCCCTGGTGCATGTTGTCTCTCTCCTCCTTTATAGTCCTCTTCACCAATCCCAACTCTGCTACCCACACGCCAAGTACGCTGCTCTCCTCCAATCAGGAGCAGGTCCTACAGTTTATTGGTTGAACTGGAGGCAGCTGTGTAGAAGCTGTTACTCCCTTCTCAGCGCCATATTGTGGGAGAGCAGATGCATAGAATAAGTCTTAATTCCAGTAACTTAGTCTAGTCCGAGTTGCTCCTAGTTGCTCCCCACAGTAAAGTCTACCTTAAGTTTCTGGGGTAAGCTTAGTACAACATGATATCATGGAAGAAGTGGGATTTAAATGTCCACTGTAGAGTTCATAGACTTTTTCACATTAAAATGAACTTAACCTTCTGCAATAAAACCTACTGTAGTTGACATGCTTATTGTAAGCAATGAATTACACTGTAATACAGTAGGGAGGACAGTCACAGGTTGTGAAGTCCAACTGTTGGATGCAAATCCAGATTTCACCACTTTCTAGCTATATCACTAGACCATGCAGATAATAATAACAGCTTTCTGATAATACTGGTAAGGATTAATGTGATTGATGCATTTACCTACCGTGGGAATAACATGAACTCTTGAGTCAGACAGACTTTGATTCTGATCCCATTAGCCATTTCCTAAAGACCTTGGCATTTGCTTCTTTAAGACTCAATTTTCTCATTTATACATTGAGATGATAAAGCCTAACTAGTATATTGTGATGATTAAATGAAGCAATGTATGTTACATATAGTAAAAGCTCTATAAATAATGTCACTTTGTTAGACAACCTATGTCATATACAGACTTCAGTTTCTTTATTGTGCTTTCAGGGTGAACCTGGTCTACCTGGACACCCAGGAGACCCAGGCATCAAAGGTTCCGTGGGAGATATTGGTTTGCCTGGGTTACCAGGGTCCCCTGGAGCAAAAGGACAACCGGGCCTTCCTGGATTTCCAGGTAAATATTCCTCTTCTTAACTACTTCCTTGTCTCCTTCCTTATCTACTCTAACCAGTGTCACAGAGCAACAGGACTTAACATTCTATTTCCCAATCAGATACTAACTTGCAGCATAACCTCAAGCTAGCTCTTTAACATTTTTTTCTATATAAAATGAGAATGAGTGTTACTGACTCAGCAGGACAATATCCTGTGGGCAGAGAGACTTGTTTGGTGAAGCATTTTTCAATCTTTGACTGTTAGCCACAAATCAATTAAGAAGCCTTACTATTTTTGTAGGTGATAATATACATTGCCAAGTTCTTGCCTGCTGCTGATTCTCTTAGAAAATTGTAGGCAGGCACACAGTTGGTGACTGTTGGTGGAACAATCACACAGTTCACTCAGATGGCAAGGATTCAATCATTCAAGTGAAGGGACTTTGCACTATATTCAAGTTGGTAGCCTGAACTAGGTTATTATAGTACCTACTTGTTCATACTAACACTTAATTTTTTGTTTATTGCTTTAATTGCACAGAAGGACAGATGAGTGGGTCTCTGATTATCTTTTACTTAATCTTATTGAAGTGTAACATACATATGGTGAAGCACTTAAGTATACAAGACTATTGATGAGTTTTTACCCATGTGTATTTCCATAAACCTACCATACACATCAAGATATAAGACAGTTATCCAATAAAGTTTACCAATACCTCTTCACAGGGAATCCCACACCCCAAGATAAATACTACTATGATTTCTATCATCACTAGTTCATTTTGCCTGTTACTAAAATTTATATAAATGGGACCATACAGAATGTTGTCATATCTGGATTTTTCCATTCATCATTATGTCTGTAAAAATATTTTTATGTGTCTATAATTTTATTTATCACTACTATGTAATATTTCATTGAGGAGATTAAATTACCCATCTCCTATTGATGAACTTTTTGGTTATTTCCTTTGTGGGACTCTTATACAAAAAGATGCTACTGACATTCTTTTACATGTGCTTCAGTGGACATATATACTGATTGTTCTTAGACAAAAGCCTAGCAATAGATTTCCTGAAATCACAGGATAGATGTACATTTAACTTTAGTAGGTGGTGCCACGCCATTTTCAAAAGTGATTTTATACATTTGAGTCCCACAAAAAGTGTATGTTACATACAGCTGCCGATACCCTCACCATCCCTGTGTATTGTCAATCTTTTTATTTCATCTGCCCTGGAGAGTATATAGAAGTATCTTTTTGAAGAATCAAAACAATAAACATTTTCATAAATTTATTGGCCATTTTGATAGCATCTTTTAAAGTGACTGCTCAATTATTTTTCATTTTTTAAGTGTGCTTTTTTATTGATTTGGAGTAGTTATTTACCTATGTTGAGTATGAGTCCTTCATTATATATTATAAATATATACTAAAAATATACTGTAAATATGTTCTTGCTCCTTCAGGTCTGCCTTTCACTCTCTTAATTATGTCATGTAATGAGAAAAAAGTTGTTAATTTAATAAAATCTAGTATATTAATCTTTTTTAAAGATTTATTTATTTTTATTTGAAAGTCAGAGTTACACAGAGAATCTTCCATCCACTGGTTCACTCCCCAGTTGGCTGCAACAGCCAGAGCTGCGCTGATCCGAAGCCAAGAGCCAGGAGCTTCTTCCAGGTCCCCCACGTGGGTGCAGGGGCCCAAGGACTTAGGCCAACTTCCACTGATTTCCCAGGCCATAGCAGAGAGCTGGATCAGAAGTGGAGCAGCCGGGTCTCAAACCGGCGCCCATATGGGATGCCAGCGCTTCAGGCCAGGGTGTTAACCCGTTGCACCACAGCGCCAGCCCCTATTAATCTTTTCTTCCATGTACTTTCTGTGTCCTATTCAATAAATATTTGCCTATTCAAGGATATGTAGCTATTCCCTTAGTTTTTTATAAACTTTAATGTTTAAACTTTCACATTTAGGTTTATGATATATCTCAAATAAAAATATTTTTATAGTGTGAGGTAGGGGGTCAAGGTTCATTTTTTCCCCAGAAACCTTTTATTTAAGGAATACAAACTTATTGCATTTCATAAATACAACTTTAGGAATATAGTGATTCTTCCCACTGTTTCCACCCCCCTACCTACACTCCTACCCCTCTTCCTCATCCCTTTCCTATTCCCATTCTTATTTTTTACTAAGGTCTATTTTCAGTTAACTTTATACACATGTAGTTGCTCCCCATTATTTTATTTTATAAAGCAACCTGAGTTATCCCAATAAATTGCAGTCATTCCTTTTTCAGAAACTCAAATTGACCAAATTTATAGGGTCTGTTTCTGTATTCTATAATCTGTTCCACTGGTTTATCTTCTATTCTTACTTAATACAACACTGTCTGAATTACTGTAAATTTATATAAAGTCTTGAGCCATGATAGTTTGTGTTGGCTATTCTGGGTCTCTTGTATGAGTTTGGGAGTCATTTTATCAATTTACATTAGAAAATTCCTGCTATGATTTTGATTAGAATTACAATAGATCTTTAAATAACTTTAAGGAGAATTGCAGTTTTAACAGTATTTAATCTTATAACCCAATGAATATGTGTTTAGATATGTAACTTAATTCAACAATACATTACACTTTTCATTTTATAAATCTTGAACATCTTTTGTTAAGTTTATCTGGAAATCTGATGCTTTCTGATGGTATTTTCAATGTACTAATTTATTTTATTTATCTTTGTGAAAGAGGAGAAAAGTCTACTAGTTCAATTCCCAAATACCTGTACTGGTACTGTCCTGAGGCTAAAGCGGGCAGCCAGGACCTCAATCCAGGTATCCCACCTAGGTGGCAAGAACTGATCACTTGAGCCATCATTGCTATCTCCCAAGGTCTGCGTTACCAGAAAGCTTGTGCCAGGAGAGAACTGGGTATCAAACTTAAGTACTCCTTTATGAGATAGGGACTTCTTAACTGCTAGGCCAAATGCCCGCCCCTTTCATGGTATTTTAAACAGTATTGCTTTTCCAAGTTAATTTTCCAATCATTTGTTATAATTCTATATAAATAACTGATTTTTTAAAAGATTTTCTTTATTTAAGAGGTAGAGTTACAAACAGAGAGAGGGAGAGACAGAGAGGAAGGTGTTCCATTCGCTGGTGCACTCCCCAAGTGGCCACAATGGCCGGAGCTGCGCCGATCCGAAGCCAGGATCCAAGAGCTTCTTCTGGGTCTCCCACGTGGGTGCAGGGGCCCAAGGACTTGGGCCATCTTCTACTGCTTTCCCAGGCCATAGCAGAGAGCTGGATCAGAAGAAGAGCAGCTGGGACACTAACCATTTGGGATGCTGGTGCCACAGGCAGAGGCTTAGCCTACTGTGCCACAGCACCTGTCTAAATAATTGATTTTGAAATATTGATTTTGTGTGCAGGAAGATCGTTGGTTTCACTTATTTTTTTTTAAAGACAGTATTTATTTAAAAGGAAAACAGAGTTATAAACAGAGAGAGAGAGAGACAAAGACAGAGAGAGAGAGATCTTGCATCCACTGGTTCACTCCTTAAATGGCTGCATTCCCTGGGGCTTGGCCAGGTTAGAGCCAGAAGCCTGGAACTCCCTCTGGGTCTCCCACTTGGATGACAGAGGCACAAGCATTTGGGCCATCTTCTGCTGCAGGTGTATTCCCAGGGCACTGGATTGGAAAGGAGAGGCCAGGACTCATACTAGCACTCACATGGAATGCCAAAGTCACAGGTAGCAGCTTAACTCACTGTACCACAACACCAGCCCCTCACTCAGTCTTAGTTGATAGATTTTTTTCTTTTGTTTTTGAACTAACATATGATCTCAGATTTTTTATATCTTTTAATTCTTTATACATTTCATTTCTTTTTATTCCCTAATTACCCTAACTAGGACCTCCAGTGTAATATCTAATAGCAGTAAATATAGTCAACATCTTTATATTTTTCTGAAACTCAGAGGAACTATGTTTACTGTTCTTCCAATAAATTTATTGTTAGTGCCAGAGGTGTGTGTGTTTTATTGTATGTGTGTCTCTGTGTGTGTATAAAATTAAGAAAATTTCTTCATATTCATAATTTACTTAAATTTTCTAAAATCACGAATGAGTGTTTGGGGGCTGGTGGTATGGCCCAGTTGGTTAAACCACCCAAGCATCCCAATCAGAGCGCTGGTTCAAGTTCCAGCTACTCTGCTTCTGATCCAGATTCCTGTTAATGTGCCCAAGAAGTCAGTGGATGATGGTCCAGGTGCTTGGGCCCCTGAAATCCATGTAGGAGACTTGGATGGAGTTGCTGGCTCTGTGCTTCAGCCTGACCCAGACCATGCTATTGCAGCCATTTGGGGAGTAAACTAGTGGGTAGGAGTTCTCTCTCTCTCTCTTGCTCTATTACTCTATATAATTTTCTTTCTCTTTTTCTGTCTCAGCTATTGAACTGTTTCTTAATTTCCAAATATTTGAGGACTTCTCAAATATCATGGTGTTACTGATTCTTAGTTTCCTTCTGTTGTGGTCTGAATACATTCTTTATACAATTTAACCATTAAGACTTATCATAGGCACAGCTTATGTTGTATCTGGGGAAAATGTCCCTATACAGTTGAAAATAATTTACACTTTAAATTTTATATGTCATTTTATAAATATCCATTTTCAACTTGGTTAGTAGTGTTACTACAATTTTGTATATTTTTACCAACTTTTTGTCCAAATGTTCTAGGAATCACTGAGGGGTAGGTGTTAAATATTCCAATACAATTGTAGATTTTTCTATGTCTTCTATTTCCCTCAGTTTTTTGTCTTATGTATTTTGGAACTCTTGTATTAGGTGTATATAAACTCAGGAAACATGTATTCTTGAAGAATTGACTATTTTGTCATACGATAAAGAACCTCTTTTTGGCACTCTTTTTGTTGGTTAGTCATTTATTGATTGGCGTTTGGGCTGTTTCCAAGTTTTAAAAAAAAGCTACAGCAGGGAGGGGCTGGTGCTGTGGCGCATTAGATTAATCCTCTATCTGCGGTGCCAGCATCCCATATGGGCGCCAATTCTTGTCCTGGCTGCCCCTCTTCCAATCCAGCTCTCTGCTATGGCCTGGGAAAGCAGTGGAAGATGGCCCAAGTGCTTGGGCCCTTGCACCCATGTGGGAGACTGAAGGAAGCTCCTGGCTCCTGGCTTCAGAACAGTGCAGCTCCGGCTATTGTGGTCATCTGGGGAGTGAACCAGCAGACAGAAGACCTTCTCTCTGTCTCTCCCTCTCACTGTCTTGTAACTCTACCTCTCAAATAAATAAATAAAATCTTTTTAAAAAGCCACAACAAATATTCTTTAATCCCTCTTCCTACCTATACCCACCATATTCTTGATAGATTTTACTGACGAAATCAGGGTAATGTTCATAACAGGTCCCCGTTCTTGTTGATGACCATGTTTTGAGACACAGAGATGAAGCATTTTAATGAACAAATCCTGACAACAGCAGAAAATGACTCCAAGCTTGTTTATAACATCTGATTTCTCTACCAAGTTTGGCATGAAACTGTCAAGAATGTCTTTCTTTTTCATAATACTCTTTTCTTTGGAGTCTTTCTTTATCTGATATCAATCTAGATATATCAGACTCTTTATGCTTAATGTTTGTATGCTATATCTTTTTTATTTTTTTACTTTTTACCTGTCTATATTTAAAATATGTCTCCTATATCCAAGTGTGAATTTCTATCTTCCTTTTTTGCAATTGTTGGACAGTTTTCTTTTTTATTTGTTGTATGTAGTCCATTTATATTTAATGTAATTATTATTATATTTGTGTTTTAGTTGACCGTCTTTCTGTTTGTTTGCTGTTTGTCCTTCATCATTCCTTTCCTATTCTCTTTTGTGTCAATTAACTATGCTTTGATATTCCTTTCCTTTAACGCATACCTCTTTCTACTGTACTTAAGTGACTGCCTCAGATATTTGTATATGCTCTCTTAATTTACCACACTCTATATTAAATGAACAATGTTCTGCTTCTCATATAATGCAAGATCCTTATAACAGTATAATTCTATTTACTTATTATAATATTATACTTACTACATATTATTTTATGTTATTGTGTTCATGTTTTTATAATCAGTCTTAGAATTTATTGCTATAATTTTTAATAGACTGTTGTCTTCTAAAGAATTTACTGTGAAAAAAACTAATTTTTATGCATACCTACATATTTTTAGCAGAACTCAGAGAATTTTTATACTACACTGCCATGGCATTCAATATACAAATATAATTTAAAAACAGATATGAAAGTACTGGAAAATATGTCCTATTTTCCTGTGTATCAAACATCCATTTGGTATCATTCCCTAAAGGCTGACATATTTCCACTATCATTTACTTTGTATGGTGATTTTGCTGTTGATAAAGTGTCTCAATTTTAAATTATATGAAAATGTCTTATACTCTCTTTTGATCTCCATTTTTTTCTTTTTTTCCCATTTTTTCTGATAATAAGTCAACAATGATTGTTTTCCTCTTTTTGTAATATCTGTTTTTTTCTTTGAATATATTTAAGATTTTTATCTGTCATTGTTTCTTTTCATCATTATTAGTTGTGGATGTATTTATTTCATCTTATATGTGCTTATATTCCTGGATCTGTAGTGTTGTTTTGAATAACTGGAAAATGCCAGCTGTTTGTTTGGACATTTCTTTAGCCACTTGTTCCCCTCTTATGTGAATGCAGTTGCATGCATATTAAATCACTCACTGTTGTCTGAAAGAACACTGCTGTGCTGTCAATGTTTTTCTATGCTTTTTCACTCTGTGCTTTGAGTAGTTTTTATTCCCCACCTTCAAGCTTACTGATCCTTTTTCACTAATGTGTTCAATATGCTGCTAATCCCTGCCACAAAAATTTTGATTTCCATTTGGTTCTTTTTACAGTTACCTTCTCCAGAAATTCCCTGTTTTTTTCACAACTTATATACATCTTTGCCTGTGAATTCCTTAACATACGTATTATAGATATTTTAAAGATCTTCTCTGCTTCTTCCAATATTTTAGATATCCATGGATCTACTTACATTGTTAGGTCTTTTTTTCTTTACAATAGTCATATTTTTCAGTGCCTTCATATCTATTTTTAATTATATTTGTTTTTTAAAAGATTTATTTATTTATTTGAAAAGCAGTTACAGAGAGGCAGAGAAAGAGAGAGAGAGAGAGAGAGAGAGAGAGAGGTCTTCCATCCGCTGGTTCACTCCCCAGATGGCCACAATGGCCGGAGCTGTGCACATCTGAAGCCAGGAGCTTCTTCCAGGTCTCCCATGTGGGTGCAGGGGCCCAAGGACTTGGGCCATCTTCTGCTGCTCTCCTAAGCCATAGCAGAGAGCGGGATCAGAAGTGGAGCATCCGGGACTCGAACCGGTATCCATATGGGATGCAGGCACTGCAGGTGGCAGCTTTACCATCACGCCACAGTTCGGCCCCAATTTTTAAATTATATTTGTATATTGAATACCATGGTAGTGTGGTACAGAAGTTCTCTGGATTCTGCTAAATTTCTTTGAAGAATGTTGAATACTATTCTTGTGGGCAGATCAATTACATGGGAATCAACTTGACTTTGCAGTGATGATTTTTAGGCTTTGTTAAGACAGGGCAATTTTCCATTGCCCTTGGTCTTAGGTATATCCCCTTAGACCTGGAATGTGAGGATTTTTAAATGTGGGATCATTTCATTTGAAAAAAATCACATTTAGTATTTCTTGGAGTAGAGTCTCTTGACAACAAATTCCAGCTGCCATTCATTAGAAAAATGTTCTTATTGTTCTTTTAACTTTTTAAAAATTTATTTGACAGATAGAGTTACACAGTAAGAGAGACAGAGAGAAATGTCTTCCTTCCATTGGTTAATCCCCCAAATGGCCGCTATGGCTGGAGCTATGCCGATCCAAAGTCAGGACCAAGGTTCTTCCTCCTGGTCTCGGGTGCAGGGACCCAAGCACTTGGGCCATCCTCCACTGCCTTCCTGGGCCACAGGAGAGAGCTGGACTGGAAGAGGGGCAGCCGGAACTAGAACCAGCGCCGCAGGCAGAGGATTAACCAAGTGAGCCACGGCGCGGACCCCCTTATTGTTCTTTAATTATTGAGTTATGTAGTAGATAGAATTCTAAGATGCTCCCCACTAAGATTCCTGGCTGTTAGTTATTCAATCTAGGTACTGTGAAAGAATTTTGATGGTATAAAACTTCCAAATCAGTTGATTGTACTGGATAGAAATATTTTGGGTTGCCGAATCTAATCAAATGAGGTCTTTAAAAATTTGTCTAACTGGTAGCAGAAGAGGCTGTCAGAGGGGGTTAAAAATATGAGACAGATTATACGTAAGGGAGAATCTCCATTGCTATGATGGAGAAAACCTATGGGGTGTAAAAGTGAATTTCCTCCAGAATTTGAAAGTGGATCCTGGTAGCTAGCCATCAAGGAAGCAGAGACTTGAAGGAAGTGAATTTGGTCAACAACCTCAGTAAACTTGGCAGTGCATCTTTCCCTAAAGCTTCTAGATGAGAGTTTAGACAGACTGACACCTTAAATTTTGGCTTCATTCTATACTAAACAGAGAGCCCAGCTCAGAGATGCCCAGGATGTTAGCTACAAAACTGTGAGATAATAAACAGGTGTTGTTTTAGGTCATTGGGTTTGGAGTAATTTGTTATACAACCATAGAAAACAAATGCACTGCTTTTCTGGTTATTCTTCAAGTTTTTACTTCCCTCCCAAATATGCCTGTTTTGTTTCAGAGTCATTGAATAATTGCTTTTTATATTCTGTCCAATTTTTAATTGTAATCAGTGGATAAAACAGGCTGTAGAGGGCTAATTCCATTTTAGCTGGTCTGAAAATTATTTAAGAGTTCCTATAAAATATTTGCAAGATATGTTCACTGAAAACTATAAAACCTGCTTTGATAAATTTATGAAGAAATAGAGCATATTTGTGGATTGGAAGATCAAAATTGCTAAGATCCCTGTTTTTCTCAAAGTGTTACATAGATTCAAAGTGATTCTAGTTAATAACCCACCAGGCTTTCCTATCTTTTTTGAGAACAATTGACAAACTAATTCTAAGATACATGTAAAAATGGAAAGTACATAGGATATGGAAAAAGGAAAATAGATTTGAAAGACTTGCACCTGATTTCAAGATGTATGGTAAGTAAGGCAGTGTGGTACTTGTGTAAGGATTGATATATTTATTAATAGAACATAGTGACATCATTCAGCACACTGCCTTTTGATAAAGGTACCAAAGTAATCCTATAGAGAAAGCAAACTTTTTTCAACAAATGGCTCTGGAACATCTAGATGTTCATCGGGGGCAAAATGAAACTTAATCTATGTTATGTCATATAGAAAAATTATTTTGAATTTGTTATTAGTCCTAACCTAAAAGCTCAAACCATAAAGCTTTTAGAGGAAAAAAATAGAATATTTTCATGACTTGGATCAGGTAAAATTTTCTTAGGGCATAAAAATCAGTAATTATAAAAGAAAAATTATACATTAGAAGAAATCAAAATTTAAAACCTCGGCTCCTTAGAAGAGATCATTAGGTGGATGTTGTGGCATAGCAGGTTAAGCCACCACTTGAGATGGCCACACCCATATAGGAGTGCTTAGGAGTTCTGCCTTCTACATCAGTTTCCAATCCAGCTTCCTGCTAATATATACTGCTGGGAGGCAGCAGATGATGGCTCAAGTACTTGGGTCCCTGCCACTCCCATGGGAGGTCAACTGAGTTCCTGGCTCCTGGCTTCTGTTTGACCCAGCCTGTCTTTCACTGGCTGTTAGAGAGTGAACAAGCACAAAGAAGATCTCTCTATTTCTATTACTCTGCCTTAGAATTTTTTAAAGATTTTATTTATTTATTTGATAGTTAGAGTTACAGAAAGAGGGAGAGACAGAGAGAAAGGTCTTCCATCCTCTGGTTCACTCCCCAAATGTCCCCAGCTGCCGGAGCTGAGCCGATATGAAGCCAGGAACTACAAGCTTTGTCTGGGTCTCCCACATGGGTGCAGGGCCCCATTCACTTGAGCCATCTTCTACTGTGTCCCAAGCCATAGCAGATGGCTGGATTGGAAAAGGAGCAGCTGGGACTTGAACCAGTCCCCATATGGGATGTTGGCACCACAGGCAGATTCTTAGCCTACTATGCCACCACACCAGCCCCTGCCTTTCAAATTAATAAATGATTTTTTGAAAAAAAGAAGACATTTTTAGGAGAGTGAATAAGAAAGGCACAGACCAGGAGAAAATATTTGTAAAACATGTATGTGACAAATGACTTATATCTTTTTTTTTAAAGATTTATTTTATTTATTTGAAAGAGTTACAGAGAGAAGTAGAGACACAGAGAGAGGTCTTCCATCCGCTGGTTCACTCCCCAGATGGCTGCAACAGCCAGAGCTGTGCTGATCCAAACCAGGAGCCAGGAGCTTCTTCCAGGTCTCCCACATGGGTGCAGGGGCCCAAGAACTTGAGCCATCTTCTACTGCTTTCCCAGGCCACAACAGAGAGCTGGATTGGAAGTGGAGCAGCTGGGTCTCTAACTGGTGCCCATATGGGATGCCAGCACTTCAGGCCGGGGCTTTAACCCGCTGTGCCCCACAAATGACTTATATCTAGGATATATAAAGAACTTCTGCAAAAACACATACAGTCAAATTTTGAAAAATGGAGAAATTTTTAAATAGACATTTCACACACACAAAAAATATAAAGATGGCCAACAAACACATGGAAATATGGTCAATATTATTAGCCAGAGAAAGTCAAATTAAAACCAAAATGAAGTGGTAATACATACCTACCAGAATGGCTACAAACAACTGATGTCATCAATATATTGTGCAAGAATCTAGAACAACTGGAATTCTCATACATTGTTGTTGGCATAAAACAGTTCAACAGTATTTTTTTTTAATAAAACACAACATATGCCTTTTCTAAGTCCCTGCAATTCCATACCTTGTTCGTCACCATTTCTCTGCTAACACAACAAATTGTTTAAGTTTGAATTGTAGCTCTAAAAGCAATGAAGTTTGTCTTTCATTTTTAAATTGAGCTCTTTACTTTAGGAACCCCAGGCCTTCCTGGACCAAAAGGTGTCACTGGTCCTCCAGGAAACCCTGGCCTTCCAGGAGAACCTGGTCCTGTAGGTAAGCATTAAAAAAAATAAGAGTTTGCTGTTCTGTAAAACTGAAGCTGATCACACTCTATTTGATAAAGTCAAGTTATATTCAGTTTGGGAAAGTTAAATCATGTTGAGCCATGAACATTTTCAAACCAAGAAAATGCAGTGATCATTCATTTAGCTCTGTGTGTTAGGTACAAAATGAACAAGCTATTAATAAACGTTACTTAAAATTACTATAATGAGACCTTATTTGCGAGGCTCACTTTTTCTGGAGAGAGTTAATTCAAGTGTTCTATAATAGAAGATAGACACTGATATTTTTCTTTTTAGAATGGCAGGCCACAACAATTGTATTCGTGCATGGCCATCTATAGTAAGACTTCTCTTGGCTCCATGTGACGCCTATGATGTACTCTTCCACCTCTTGCACATTACTCTCTTGGATATTCTGAAGCCATACTAAAATGAAAAACGGAGTTTTTTTTTTTTTATATTGAGTGAATGATTAAGATGTTCCTTATTATCTTCCTTCATTTTTATGCTTCCTTTTTATAGGAGTTCATTATTTAAAGGAGTGTGTCAGATGCACTTTATGTCATTTCAGTAGAATTATTTGAAGGAAGCATGGAAAGAATGAAGTATATTAAAGGAAAAGGGAGTCGGCAACAGGGATTAACCTGCTGTATTCTATTCTTTAGGTGGTGGAGGTCGTCCTGGGTCACCAGGGCCTCCAGGTGAGAAGGGCAAACCAGGTCAAGATGGTATTCCTGGACCAGCTGGACAGAAGGGTGAACCAGGTGCTGTATATATTTTTTCATTTTTCCTAATTTTCTGATTTCCTCCTTGTCTACTTTAACTTGCTATTTTTTCAACAGTGAGGTTACATTTTCTTTCTTACCTTCTTTTTTTTTATACAGTTTTAAACTTCTTTTATTATCAATACAGAATACATAAACCAACTTCCAAGACATTTTTTTGTTCCAAGACACACTCTTTCTTACCTTCTAAGCTATCATACACTTTTTTTTTTTTAATTTTTTTTTTGAATATTTTTTTTTAAACTTTTATTTAATGCATATAATTTTCCAAAGTACGACTTATGGATTACAATGGCTTCCCCCCCATACCGTCCCTCCCACCCACAACCCTCCCCTTTCCCACTCCCTCTCCCCTTCCATTCACATCATGATTCATTTTCGATTATCTTAATATACAGAAGATCAGCTTAGTATACATTAAGTATGGATTTCAACAGTTTGCTCCCACACAGAAACATAAAGTGAAAAATAATAGATGATTTTTTTAAATGATGATGAAATCAGAGCAGACCTATTGTCATGTTTAATCCCAGTGAGAGTCAAGTTGGGAATTGATAATTTCTTTTTTTTTTTTTTTTTTTTTTTTTTTACAGAGGATCAGTTTAGTATGCATTAAGTAAGGATTTCAACAGTTTGCACCCCCATAGAAACACAAAGTGAAATATATTGTTTGAGTACTCGTTATAGCATTAAATCTCAATGTACAGCACATTAAGGATAGAGATCCTACATGAGGAGTAAGTGCACAGTGACTCCTGTTGTTGACTTTACCAATTGACACTCCTGTCTATGGCATCAGTAATCTCCCTATGCTCCAGTCATGAGTTTCCAAGGCTATGGAAGCCCTCTGAGTTCTCCGACTCTTATCTTGTTTAGACAAGGTCATAGTCAAAGTGGAGGTTCTCTCCTCCCTTCAGAGAAAGGTACCTCCTTCTTTGATGACCTGTTCTTTCCACTGGGATCTCACTCGCAGAGATCTTTTGCCAGAGTGTCTTGGCTTTCCATGCCTGAAATACTCTCATGAGCTTTTCAGCCAGCTCCGAATGCCTTTAGGGCTGATTCTGAGGCCAGAGTGCTATTTAGGACATCTGCCATTCTATGAGTCTGCTGAGTATCTCACTTCCCATGTTGGATCACTCTCCCCTTTATTTACTCCATCGGTTAGCGTTAGCAGGTACTAGACTTGTCTATGTGTTCCCTTTGACTCCCAGTCCCTTCACCATGACCAACTGTGAACTGAAACTGATCACCTGGAACAGTGAGATGGCATTGGTACATGCCACCTCGATGGGATTGAATTGGAATCCCCTGGTATGCTTCCAACTCCACCACTTGGGGCAAGTCAGCCTGAGCATGTCCCAAATTATACATCTCTTCCCTCTCCCATTCCCACCACCATGTTCAACAGGGATCACATTTCAGTTAATTTTCAACACTTAAGAATAACTGTGCATCAATTACAGATCTAAACCAGTCATATTAAGTAGAACAGACAAAAAAAACTACTAAGAGGGATAATGTATTAAGTTGTTCATTAACAGTCAGGGCTATGCTGATCAAGCCACCATTTCCCATAGTGTCCACCTCACTCCAACAGGTTTCCCTCTTGGTGTTCAGTCAGTCGTCACCGATCAGGGAGAACATATGGTATTTGTCCCTTTGGGACTGGCTTATTTCACTCAGCATGATGTGTTCCAGATTCCTCCATTTTGTTGCAAATGACTGGATTTCGTTGTTTCTTACTGCGGTATAGTATTCTAAAGAGTACATATCCCATAATTTCTTTATCCAGTCTATCGTTGATGGGCATTTAGGTTGGTTCCAGGTTTTAGCTATTGTGAATTGAGCTGCAATAAACATTAGGGTGCAGACCGCTTTTTTGTTTGCCAATTTAAATTCCTTTGGGTAAATTCCAAGGAGTGGGATGGCTGGGTCGAACGGTAGGGTTATCTTCAGGTTTCTGAGGAATCTCCAGACTGACTTCCATAGTGGCTTGACCAGCTTGCATTCCCACCAACAGTGGGTTAGTGTCCCTTTTTCCCCACATCCTCGCCAGCATCTGTTGTTGGTAGATTTTTTCCTTCCTAATTACCATCTTATTCTTGAGACTATTAGGTCATTTTTTTTGTTGATCAAGTTGCCTCTGTCTTACAAAAAACTCCGTATCTTTCCTTGTCCAATTTTCATGTCAAGATGCTACCCAGCTCTTTCAGATTTCTCTGCTTCAGTATGCAGCATATACTGTTTATATATTTTCATATGATATATATCTATAAAGGTGTATTTAATAATCAAATAGGATATGTTTTTGTATAGTATTCTAATAGTGCTGGAATTTTTTTTCTGTATTGGAAATCAATCTTCCACATGGTTTATATAGCTTATAAAAACCATAGTGGTCACATAATACCTGTTTCAGTTATTATTATCAATTTGGGATTTATTTTTTGTTCTGTACCCTGACAGGTCAACCAGGCTTTGGAATCCCAGGACCCCCTGGACTCCCAGGACTTTCTGGTAAACCTTAATAAAACATGCTAAATCAATTCATAAAATGAAAATACTCTCCAGTAAGATTATTTTTACATGTCTACCACTTTCTATAATAAAATACACAAGCAAACCCAGAAGCTCAAAACTGGAATTATACCTGAAAGTATTTCTTAATTATCAAGTTAGTATAAGGAATTGTACTATATGAAAATGTGTCCTTAAGGAAATTTACTTGTATATACTCTTAATTAACTTCAGGAATAAATACTGATGAAATAATACAAGCAAAATTATAGAAAAAGTAGATTTCATTAGTCTTTTAAGAACTCACTGAACCAGAAAAAGATCTACTCTTTTCTCCCCCATGGAAGCAGTATCAAGGCAATATAAGGAAACTCTGTAGGAATATGTACCAATATAAAACTTTCTTGAAAACTCCATCTTACTATGTCTTCTGCATATTTGGATGGGTATGTGCATATGCACATCAACCTTCTCTTGCTTATGCATACTCTCCCTGTAAGCACCAAATAGTTAATAGAAAAAAATATAAGTGTGTATACAATATACACACACAACACACACACACGCACACACACACACATATATTTATTTGTGTTCTGAAATGACCATTGGCTAGTCTCTGGAGGCTTTCTTCAAACCATATACCTATCTCCTAGAAATGCTCATATCTTTCTCAGATTGCAACATAAAAATTATTTTAATGCACCACTGTCTTTTGGCTAAGCATATTAGTGATGCAGAAAAAATTCAAAGAAGAGTTTGTCTGGATTGTGATTATAAATCTTGCTTAGAATGATCTTCAGGGACACATAGTGATTATTGAAAATCTGTATCTTCCGTTAGTCTCAAAATTAGGCTTGAAACATATTCTAAGAATTGCCTCTAGTTATCTTGAACATATTTTTTTAAAGATTTATTTATTTATTTGGAAAGCAGAGTTACAGAGAGGCAGAGACAGAGGCAAAGAGAGAGAGAGACAGAGATACAGGGAAAGACAGAGAGACAGAGAGAGACAGAGAAAGTCTTCCATCTGCTGGTTTACTCCCCAGATGGCCACAATGGCCGGAGCTGTGTGGATCCAAAGCCAGGATCCCAGAGCGTCTTCTGGGTCTCCCACGCAGGTGTAGGAGCCCAAGCACTTGGGCCATGTTCCACTGCTTTCCCAGGCTATAGCAGAGAGCTGCATCAGAAGTGGAGCAGTGGAGACTTGAACTGGCACCTATATGGGATGCCGGCACTGCAGGTGGCAACTTCACCTGCTATGCCACAGCACCTACCCCTTGAACATATTCTTGAGCATTATACTTTTTTAATTTTTTTCTCATAACTACTGGTCATATGATTATGGCTCTATGTCCCAATGCAAGAGAGAACTTTCTGTGTCCAAGCTGTTATTGTTCCTATACATACTTTAACAAATACTTCTGATAAAAGATACATACATTGAATAGGAAAAGGGATTTTCTGGGTGGGTTTAGGTTTTGTGGGAGATAGAAATCACTGTAGTGAATTCCATTAGGTGTTCAAATAACAGTGAATAGCTTTACCCTTAAAGGCAAACCTATAACTCAGTGTCATTTAATGTGTTCTCTAATATCACTTTACTTTTATAGGTCAAAAGGGTGATGGAGGATTACCTGGCATGCCAGGAAACCCTGGCCTTCCAGGTCCAAAGGGAGAACCAGGATTTCAGGGTTTCCCTGGTGTGCAAGGTCCTCCAGGCCCTCCTGGTTCTCCAGGTCCAGCTCTGGAAGGCCCCAAAGGCAACCCTGGGCCCCAAGGTCCTCCTGGGAGACCAGGTATGTTCATGAGTGGTAGGAGAATGCTCTATTTATTAGCCCATTTATTGCATTTTGCTGGCAGGTTATTCAGACTTTAGTACTTGAGAATCTGTAGTATTAGAATTTCTTACAAATAAATAGCTTGGTTTATAGCTTCCTCCATCCATGTCCCTAGCCTCTTGTATATCCTTTTTAATAACATGTTTAATCATTTACTTAAACTTGAAGTAAGACAAAGCAGACTAGAGGAGCAAAAGGAAATAGTGGTTTTATTAGTCTTGTTATTCAAAGAGTAAGCTAAACTGATAACCTGGCAGCAAATTGCCATGTGCATTTTTAAATGTGAGCTTCTCAGCATGTCATCACAGAAATCATTTTAGTGATCACCCAATAGATGCTTGTGGCCCATATCAAAAGTGTTGCTATGGTTCTGTCACGTGATCAGCAAATATCACCAGGCACAATAAAAAATTGTATCTTGTCTAGGAATTAGGCAATCAAATTTATCTTCAGCATCACAGCATGATCAAATTGACTAGTGATCTCTTCATACCATCTTTGTGTCTATACCTCATTTGTGTTCATTGCTTTATTCGTCACAATTTTGCATCCAATGGTCACGTTTCCATTTTGTGTCTATGCTGTGTCATTTCATTTTACTAATTTGGAAATGTTCATTTTCATCTGTGATTAATATTGCCGAGCTCAATCACTGGTGATAGGCTATTAACAGATTTTTGAGACTTGATATTCAGTTTTTATTTCTGGTCCTTGAGAATTTGGCCTTCATTGATTGAAAGAAATAAGAGAATTCTACGATTAAAGAAACAGCAATTATCCTTTCATGTCCATATCCATGATTTATTTTTAAAATGCATTTAAAAGTGAAAAGTTTCATTTAAATTACAGTAAAATCTTAAGTGGTTGAAGTTAATTTTAATAAGACACTATCTGAAAACATATGAGATAACATACCATGTTCAGAGAATAATTTTCAAAACAAAATGTTAATCTGCTCTGACTTGACTATAGAAGCATTAATTAAGGTTTTTACCTTTGTTTTTTGTTGGAGAAAAACCAGTGAACGTCTCAGCCATATTAAGTCTCTTGCATGTAATATAAAAAATGACAACAAGTATCTTGGTTTGTTTTGCATGTAATAATTCAAATAAACCAAACTATTATCCCCTTCAGTTCAGCACTGTGATTTGTCATTTTTATTGATGATGGAGCTCACTGTTGACTGGCATTTTAAAACATGTCAGCATAAAACTGCTAGTCACAAAGTTGCTTGAAAATTACTGGATTTAAAGAAATACTAAAAACAACTCAGAAGAACATATACCTGATGAGTGTTCAACTTCTTAACTTGTTTGTATACTACAAATGAAAATGAAGTTTTAAATTCAGTTACTGTTAATCTGAGCTCATGTAAGGATTATGAGAAAATGATTTTTGGCCTTTCAAAATATGGCACTTGTGCTATTTTCATCTTAGTGTTGATGCTAAGTGATGATAATTTGGTTTATGTACACATGCATGAAAACGAACTTGCAGGATATTCTTTCATTGAATTAAATTTTAACTTGAAAATATTTAGTGTAATGATTTAGTATCTTGATATTTCTAACAGTTTTGATATTTTTCCCTTTTGTTAATGATGTCATTGGGCCTTGGTGAACTTTGATCCCTATCCAGGTCCTACAGGTTAGCTCCTTAACTCTAAAGTAGTAACTGCATGAAGTTTGAAACTTTTCTTATATACTTATATACATATATTTTATATGTGGGTATGTATACATATATGTGTGTATTATGTATATGTATATATATACACCTCTACTTAATTTTTAAGTGTTTGAATATATTTTAAGAGCAGAGCATATATGCCAATTCAATTCTTACATGGTGGCCTATTTCTGTACGTTGTCAGGAACTTGTAAAGCTCAGTGTTTCTGTCTATTGCAATGACCACAGATTACCTAATTAGAAAAATTATTGTCTCCATTCCAAAATGCATGAATTCGTATTATTTTACCTGAAAATTTATACTACCCAAAACAGCATTGCATAATATTTTACCTTTCCTTCAGAATAAAGAATATTTCTGATCTTTGCTTTATATCTTTCATTGCCAATTGTATCAAGCTATCCTTCAAAGAGGCATTCATTTTGAAATAATATGTATTATCAATTCCTGCAAATATGAAATTGTCGGTTTGCCATACCTCTTGCAGGTTGTGAAGCCATCCCATCTTCACATCCTGAATTGTCACAAAGTTCTAAATTATACTTATGTGAAAAAAGACTGATAGGTACAGAGTAAAAAGAAAAATCAATGCATCCAGCACAGATTAGAAGGTTTTCCATCTTATATCCATCATACACATGTAAATAATCACGCCAAAGAAAAATGACCAAGATCTATCTACGGATAATTGCAGGCTCATAATGAAATACATTGATGTAATCAAGAGTAAAAAAGAAGCCATAAATACTTGAATGTATTTATTATTGTTCAAGGTAAATCATTCTTTTCACATTTCTAAGGTGGAATTAAAAGAGGAAAAAGTATACTCCTGAGGAGTGGCTAATGAGAGTAGGACAATTTTATCTCTTACATATTTAAAGTCAATAGTTTTTCACTATTATTTTTAGGAGGTCATCTATATCTATCTGAATTGATCGCCTAGTTTTGTACTTCCCCACAAACCCATTATTTCATTGAAGCTTAGAATGTCTTTTCTAGAAGAAACCAAAATCTTAGATGTGCTCAAGACAAATTACTCACTGGACATTGTTAAAGACTGGGAGACATTTTATTCAAGGTTATTGCAGAGAAGAAGAAACTATTGGCATAAGGGGTTGGAGGAGTGACTGAGGGAGTCTCCCCAAACTGATAAAGCAGGATTCTTGCTGTATCCGGGACCAAGGAGGTGGCCTAGTCAAGAAGCAGCTCAGGGGGGAGCCCACCTAAAGTATGGTGAAGATAAGAGTTTGATGACCTATGAGAAGACTGAGGGGCAAAGAAGCAGCTTGGTTAGAGTAATGCAGTGACTGTCACACCTGGGAATCTGCCTTAGTGCACATCTGTGCTTAGTTACATGACTATCCTGGTGAGCACCATATCATCCTTCCACAAAGGCTCTTATATGGCTTCATGTTTATAATCTGGTGTCTTATTCTAGCTATAAATATGACAAGTGATGAGCAAAGCTGTTTCTGCTGTTTTAGAAGACTCTTAGCCATAACCATAGCAGCTTGGACCTCACATCCACTTTCTGGTTTTCTGTAATCTCAAAAGCTTCATAAACCCCTAATAGCTGCTTCCTTTGTCCTTCATAAAAGAATGCTATCCTGCTATTTAATTTAACTATTACCAAGATAAAGAGAAGGCCAGGGACAACTTTGAAGTAATTTTAAGATCTCCACTGTCTGATTTGCATGGAATTTTGCTACCTTGATCACTGCTAGACTATACTGTCAGCCAGAAAATTTCTTTCAGCTGAGACAAAATATAGAATATATTCAAAGAATAAAAAAGAAAAATAGCCACATTGTTTGAAATCAATTTAACAACTTCTTATTTACCAAATATGCTCTAAATTGCATAACTATTAGAACCTGGTTTCTGTGGCGCTGTATTCTTTGCAATAGTTGAAAACTAAAACTTTAAGTAGAAGCTGGATTTAAAATATACCAGTAAGCTCAACAGCTGATCGTTAAAAAATTATCACTTATGTACAAGACTTTAGGTTTTGTTTTCATTTTGTTTTTCAGTTAAAATTCGTTAGATGCTATAAAAAATGGTGAATTGAAGGCCTTATATACAAAATTGACTTGGCATATAACTCATTAAAATGTTACATTTTAGAAATGAAAATCTTAGAAGTTTTGCTATGATATGATCCAAAGTTTTTCTTACTCCTGACTCAGACTGAAGCATCATATTTCAATGAAATGTTTTTCTAATAGTTTCTGTTATTGGTCCTTCTATATCAAACACACATATAAATTATCTTTACTTAAATTCTGAATTATCTTAGCTAGGAATTTTAATTTATTTAACTAGCCATGTGGCCAGACTCTGCTCTAAATGTTGTCTTGTGTTAGCTTGCTGTACATGGTTCAGGAACCATTTAAATAAACAGAAGCCAATTTTAGCTTTATGAATTTCAAAGTCTTGGATGCTTTAAAAGCTGCGTTATTAGGCAATGATGATAATGTTTTCCATTTATATGACATATCTTCATTTACATCATTTAATGTATTTTATTGTAAGTTCCTTGAAGGCAGAGTTTTGATCTTAACTCATTTTTGTCTTCCTTTGTAGCACGTTGCACATGGCAGATGTTAGGTCAATATTTTTTATTTTTTAAAATATTTTAGGTCAATATTATTTAAATTGAATTTGATTTTTAAAAAATTCTGTGAAGGAGGTTAGGGCAGATAATAGCGTTCCCGTTACACAGGTGAGAATATGAGCTCAGAGACAATGAATTGCCCAGATAATTCACTGCAGTTATCAAACAGCAGAGTCAAGAATAGTCTTAAGTCTTCTGATTCTTAAACTCAGTGTTCTCTTCTCTGATATTCAGTGTTTATATATCATAGCAAGACTTGTAAGAAGCAGAAATTGTGTTTGTAGTCAGTTAACACTAACCAAAAGGTTTTATCTTTTTATTTAATGAGCCTTCTTTTAATAGTGAATAGCTTAACTTAATATGTGCATTGAATAATAATAAAGTAAATGTGATATTTTCTGTGGTATGGGGTGGAATATCGCATGCTAAGATATGTTAAAGCACCCCTTCACTGACAGTCTTCACATTTCTGGAAAATGTGAATCTTAATTTTCAATTTAGTGATGTGCAAGTGTACTTTTTTTTCTCATTAAGTAACTAGTTGGAAGTAGTAATATATGGAAAAAACCTCCCGATGAGTTATGAAAAAAAATCAGAATGTGACTTCATGGAATGATTTTCAAATAAGACAAAAATACAGGTTAATATGGACATAGCATAAGCATGTTTTTATTTTTCTATTCACTCACCTATGTTCTTTGTAGTTTTTTTTTTTGTCAATGAGGCCTTTAAAGTTAACTGCTATCTCTTTGAATCAGTCTGAACATAGCAAGAAATATGCACCTTGTGTCTTTAATAAAGGATAGCAGAAGCCAAGATAAACATTTATCCATAATTATCCTTTTGCTACAGGAACTGAAGGCTGTCAGTGAAATGTACTATTTTTGCCAACTTTAATGTTTGAGACGCTAACATGTGGCTTTTCAAAAGTCACAGTAGCAGTGTTAACATAATGTCTTTAGTAGTTTTTCATTTTTTGAATTAATGAAAAAAGACAACTTATTCTGTAGAACAAGCTCTATTTGAAAAGGTCTGAGTCTCCATACTCCTGTATGGTTCTGTTTGCATTCATATTATGCTGTAGATATTAAAAATGCTGGCAAAGAGTATTATTGTTTAACTTGTGCTATAATGTGAACCACTTCTAACTCATAATCTTATTTTGTACTGTGTGATGTCTGATACTGCTAACATCGATCTTTGGGCTTTGGTGAACTCTGATCTTCCCAGGTTTTCAAGGTTAGACTCTTCACTGGTCAATTCTTTTTTTTTAATGCTTTATGTGTATGATAAGAGAAATTGCACCTTTTTTGCTATAATTCAGAAGTCATTGAAGAGTGCTATTATCCTCAAATACCACCTGCTCAGGTTTTAACATTTTGGTGAAGGTAATGTGACTTGTTTATAATTGACTTTGAAATGACATTAGGTCTTTGTGATTTAGATTGTTCTTAATAGTTAATCCATATGTGAAAGCATGTTGAATTTTAAATGGAAATACACTTAAGATATTTAGGCAAGCATGTGGTGCGTTTGTGATCTCTTCATATTTATTTCATTTTCTCAAATTTTGTTGCCTCAAATTGCCCTGATCGGTATACTCATGATTATTTTCAGTAATGGAAGAGGGAAACTTCTGAATACTGCTAAATAAATTATATGTCCCTTTTGTTTTAGTAGGACTCTGAATAGCAGATCCGAATTAACGTGTATCTTTTAATTGCAAAAAGAGCAGTGTCCTAGTTTTTTGTTTTGTTTTCAAATGATACAGTGTTCTGGTAACTTTTCAAACTGGGGAATACAGTTACACAAAATTTCTTCCCCCGACCCCCCTTATCTTGCCATTGTTATCAGGTTGACTCACGGCTTATTTTTCTCTTAATACATTGATATGCTACCTAATTTCTAGTCTAAATCACACATTATGTATGAAAACTAGCAGGTTTACTGAGATAACTATCTAGTGGATATGAATTAAATAAGTTTTGTTTTGTTTTGTATACCAAGTACCCCAGCCTTTTCTTTATGATTCGGTAAAAAAAAATTTGTGGTGTCTGGTTGCCTGGGTAAGGAGACTTATATGAGTTGTTTTTTGGAAAAAAATGATTTTTGTAGTGTTGTGAACCTGCTTCTTCTTTCTCGTGTGCCAATAGTGTTATATTATGAAATCATGTAGGAATATCTGAAAGATTAGAAGTGGGCTCATATTTTAAGATATGTTCTTACCTTTAATTTTACTAATAATTAAGATAATAATTATAATAATACTAAAATAAGAATTAAAAAACTTCCTATAGCTCTTACTTTGTACTAGGCACTGTGCTAAGTAATTCATATGTGCTATCTCATTTAAATCTTGCAACATACTGATAAAGTGGAGGCTATTACTATTTTCATTTTTCTTAAAGAAAATGAAGTCAAAGAAATTGATACTCTTGCTAAGGTCAAATAGCTAATGATTAATGGATCTGGGATTCCAATCCAGCATTGTGTCTCCAGAGTTAATATTCTCAATAATTATGCCATCCTGCCTTTTTATTGTGTAGCCACTGATTCTGAATCGTAAGAGTATTGGGAAAGGAACTAATGTTCAAATTTACTCTCTGATTAAAAAGATGACCCTTTGTCCACGTGTAAGCATGAGTTCAGTATTCTAAATGCATATATCTATGGTAGTTCCTTTAAAAAAATCTTAACATATTTTCCTGTTCGGTTGAAATCAATAAAATGTATCTGAGACTATCAGAGGAGAGAAGGCATAAGTGCTAACTAGGGTTTTGTAATTATTTTCTTAAGGCAGGACAACTTAGTCTCAGCCTTAGCCACTAAACACTGCAAGCAAGTAGCACCTATTTCCCACCTAGTGGCAAAACACTTGGTCA
Organism: Oryctolagus cuniculus; assembly: GCF_051225735.1. NCBI lineage: Eukaryota > Metazoa > Chordata > Mammalia > Lagomorpha > Leporidae > Oryctolagus > Oryctolagus cuniculus. Next base: position 84,175,443 of record NC_142888.1, on the reverse strand, counting down.
ATGAATGATACTATCTCCATGGTTGCCTAATGGACCTTCTACATTTATTTGCAAAGGCAGATTAAAAACATAGCAGTAGGAAAAAAAACTAGCAAAAATCCCATTTTAAATTATCTTATTTGTTTACAAGACATGTGTAGAATTCTTTATTTTTCAAAATAAATTGTAAAGAATATGAAGAAATTTTAAAGTACAAATTTCTGACATTTAAAAACATTCCCATGGTGACTAAAGATAACAGTAATATACTGTATATTTCTTAAAAGGGATGGAAGACAGGATTTTGAATGTTTTTCCCACAAAGAAATGATAAATGTTTGAGGAGATAAGTATGTTTGCCCTGATCTGGAAATCACACAATGCATATATGTATTGAAGTGTGGTACCCCATAAATATGTGCAATTTTTATGTGTCAGTTAACATCTAAAAATAAATATATTTGCATTTTCTTAGATGGCAAAAAATACAAAATCATTGCATTTTATATTTTGGATTCCATTTTTGGATTTATAATGCATTGATCATAAAATAATTTTCCTCAATTATTTTTATGGGGATTATGTGGTTATCCATTGAATAATTGACATTATTTTATCACCAATGGTAACTACCATGAAAGCTGACAAATTCTTTGAAGCAAATGAACCATAATAGGTGCGAAGGGGAAATGTAAGGGATTGAACACTAATGGTACTTCAAAAAATGCTGGATTGGTGATTCACATTCTTGTTAAAATCAAAATAAAGAAAGAATTACCTGTTTTTCTTAAATTGGCCATTTACCACCTGGCACTGACTGCCAAAATTGCATGTCTCCTAAGGTCAAATAGAAAACCTGAACTTTATAATCAAATAACACAATTATATTGGAGAAAGAAAAAGACACGTTATGTACTAGACTATTTGCTTTGTTTTAAAGTAGTGTAATGCAAAATAAAAGTATGTTTATTCTATAAAAATTTTAAAAATGTTCCCATGTATCAAGCATATCAAAATGAGATCAGTTAATTTGCTTAAATAACTGTCTTGATTGCATAGTAATAAAAAGCTGAATAAATGTAGCTACTTACAAATAAAACAATTTGATTTTAATCACAGCAAGACAAATGGCTTAAATCCCTGATTGCCCTATAGTAGTGCTTCTTAAAAATGTGATCCTGGAACTAGAAGCTTCAGCTGCTATAGGGTACTTAGGAGAATGGAAAGTCTTAGGCCCCTCCTTAGCTTTGCTGATTCCAAAGCTCTGGGGGTGGGCCCAGGAATCTGTTTTAACAACTCCTCCATGCGATTCTGATGTATGCATGCTCCAATTTGAGAACAGGACCCAGCAGTGTCTTATTTCATTTTGATTTAAGTCATTTTGTGAGAAGCTTACAGAAGCAAATTTTATTATGTCCTGAGTCCTTTCTTTAGATATGAGCTTATTGGGTTTACTATATAAAAAAATAAACTAAAAGAGTCTACAAACCAGTGTTAATAACAGAAAGAACCTAGTCCAATTTATGTTAGAAAGGGAGTCAGCACAGGTCTATATATTTTGATGTAGTCTAGATTTTACATTATACAATTAGATTTTTCCAACTAATAGGAAGATGGCTGATATTTTACAAGCCTGCGTTTTGTGCTACTCTTATGCTATACTGAACTTGTGATCATTTGTTGTGCATTATCAAGGTCTACCAGGTCCAGAGGGTCCTCGGGGTCTCCCTGGAAATGGAGCTATTAAAGGAGAGAGAGGAAACCCAGGCCCACCCGGGCAGCCTGGCTTGCCTGGTTTGAAAGGAGACCAAGGACCACCAGGACTCCCGGTAGGAAATGGGAGTAGGTAATTGATAAGAGAAGAATGTGGATATTTGCATTCAAAATGAGAATTCTAAACTGCATCATTTAATTAGCACTCTCTGGACAAGTCTCTATGCATGGCTCACTGGCAAATTAAAAAGAATGTAGGAAGCAAGTTTCCTGTAGTCTTACTAAGGGGATTTTTGCTATATTATACCAAACAGGTTTCTCAAAAGATACGTTATCTAGAGTCTTTGGTGTGTATAGTATTTAGATTTGAGAAGCTTTCATTTCAGTGAAAGTAAATTTATGTAAAGGAGATACATATGTCAGAGCATTGCATGTGGATGAGTCCACCCATAGGGAAGTAATTATGGTGATTGGGAATATTTTAGACTTTGAAATTAGATAAAGTTAGGGTCCAATTTCAGCTCCAGTGCACATTTCTGCTTTGTGTGTGAGGAAAACAGACACTCTGGGTTTCTGTCTTCACCTATTAAAGAAAGAATAATAGCATATCCACTCATGTGCTTTCTACCTTGGTCTGAGTAACCCTGAGAGTCACGTACTTCTTTATGAATCCTGAAAGCTTCCTTCATTCATTCAAGTGGATTGTTAGTAGATTTGGCAGCCAACATGTTCTGGGCTGTCTTTTAACTCCACAGGCTGCTGTCTTCCAGAAAAGAAAAGTATCTAAACACTTAAGTGCATATTTCCTAAGGTTAAAGGTATTCTCACATAACCAGAGTATAGTTAATCAACTTTGAGGAATCGAACATAGATATAAATACTTTAATTTCTACCTTTCATGTTCCAATGATGTCAGTTGACATAGTAATATCCTGTTTAGCATTGTGTCCTCCAGTACAAGACGACCCAGGCCAAATCAGGTGTTGCATTTGTCATATCTCTTTAGTCTTCTTTAATCAGGGAAAATTCCCTAGCCTTCTTTTTCCTCTCATGACTTTGGCATTTAAAAGCCTTACCCTCACCATTTTTTAAATAGAATATTCCTTCTTTTCTCTGATGTTTCTTCATAAATAGATTGAGGTTAGAATACTCAGCTAGAATATTACATGAATGATATATCCTTCTCACAATAACAGATAAATGGATCCATATGTCCATTTACCCCTCATTTGTGATTTGAGTATTATAAAATATGTATTTACATATTTGGAAGGCAAAGCGAGAAAGAGAAATCTTCCATCTGCTGGTTCACTTCCCAAATGCCTGCAACACCTAGTGCTAGATCAAGTCAAAACCAGGAGACAGAACTCTATCCAGGTCTCCCACGTGGGTGGCAGCAACCCAAGTACTTGAGCCATCATCTCTTGCCTCCCAGGCACATTAGCAGGAAGCTGAATCAGAAGCGGAGGTGGCACTCCAACACAGGATGCAGGTTCCCCAAGTGGCAGCTTAACCCACTGTGCCACAGTGCCCACCTTGTGATTTACTTTTGATGAATTTGTTGTTCAGTTTCTCAACTGTGATAATTTCTACTTTTCTTCCCTGCAGCTAATAGGTAAGCAAAATTATGGGAAGGTACATTAAGAGCATACAAGCATACTGTTCTTTGTGAAAATTTTCCCTGAGACTTAACATCTGTTAATGATTTTTTGCTTCAAATACTCTCTAAAGGAATAGTGGCAAAATAATTAATTTCCAACTCTAGCACTACCACATATACCACTTAGCTCACTATAAGCAAGAGCTCTCCCTTCTTGCCTATTTATTTATGTATTTGTTATCAGTATGGATTCATTATTTCCCTTTTTTCAATGATTTATACATTTTAAAACTACCATTACTTATTTTGAATGCTCATATTGTTCTAGATTTATAAGCCCCTTCAAGCTGCTTTCTGTATTTTCCTGACAAATGCCCCACCTCATTGAGTTAGCAGTTTCTTTTATTTTTACATTATAAGACATTTTGGGCTTGTTTCTTCTTTGTTCCTACTAATGCAAGCTTCATTGTCCTGCACTTGGCTTAGCATTGTAACCTCCTAAACAATATTACTATTCTAGATCCATTCTAGAATTAATTTCAACTCTTCTTCCCATACCTTTTGTGATTTGCAAACCCAGTTAATTAACAGGCCCTACTATATTTTTGCTATGCATTTCAGATATTATCATTTCTGCATATGTGATTCTAATCCAAGTGGTCAGCACCTCAGGTCTATACTAAAAACTAAGTGTTTTGGTTAATAGTAATTGTGACCATATATCAAGTACACACTACATGCAAATTGATTAATATCCCTCCCCACCTTGAAGTAGGCACTATGTTTTCTCAGTGCTGGAAATGAAAAAACAGGGCCAGTGTTCTGGCACAGTGGGTTAGGACAACTCCTGCAATGCTGGCACTGAGTATGAGTGCTAGTTCGAGTCCTGGCTACTCGATTTCCAATCCAGCTCCCTGCTAATGCACCTGGGAAAATCAGCTGACGATGGCCCGAGTGCTTGGGCCCCTGCCACCCATGTGGGAGACCCAGAAGAAGTTCTTGGATTCGGCCTGGCCAAGCCCCTGCAGGGGAGTGAATCAGTGGATGAAAGACTCACTCTCTCTCTCTCTCTCTCTCTCTCTCTCTGTAACCATCTTTCAAATAAATAAATCTTTAAAGAAGAAATGAAAAGGAGGCTGGCTCTGTGGCGTAGCAGACCAAGCCTCCTCTTGTGGCGCCGGCATCCCATATGGGTGCCGGTTCTAGTCTTAGCTGCTCCTCTTCCAGTCCAGCTCTCTGCTATGGCCTGGGAAAGCAATAGAAGGTGGCCCAAGTGCTTGGGCCCTTGCACCTGGGTGGAATTGGGTCAGATCAGCTCAGCTCTGGCCATTGCAGCCATTTGGGAAGTGAACCAACAGATGGAAGACCTTTCTCTCTCTCTCTCTCCATCTGCCTGTCTGTAACTCTACCTCCCAAATAAATAAATAAAATGAAAAAAGAAATGAAAAAAATATTATGGATCAAATTGATCCAATATCCAACTCAGGTCACAGCATTTGGATTTGAATCCTGAAAGTTTGACTGTAGACATAGTGCTGTAAACCACTATGCTATACCTCTGACTTGACTCCCCTACATCACCCCAATTTTTTTCTGACATTGATGATTTCATTTACTCAGGGTAACCCTGGCCGGCCTGGTCTCAATGGAATGAAAGGAGATCCTGGTCTCCCTGGTGTTCCAGGATTCCCAGGTATTTGAATGTTCTTGGGTTTTCCTTTAAATTCCTTTGGAACAAGATAGCCATTTTCTGATTTGATTGAGTAAATACTATGACCCTCTTGCTTTGCCATACAGTTGTACTTACCTTCTTTACAGGCATGAAAGGACCAAGTGGAATGCCTGGTTCAACTGGCCCTGAGGGGGAACCAGGACTTACTGGACCTCCAGGTAAGACTCACTACTAAAGCTAGTCATACTCAATACCTAGATACATTAAATAATTTGAAAGTTTGCATTCTGTATTTTAAGCAAATTCTCAAAAGCTAAAGTCTTATGCAAGTCTCTCCCCCTTTTTGCTATTTTCTTCAACTCTGTATTTTTTCATGTAATATTAATAAACTTTTTAAAAATATATTTATTTCTTTATTTGAGAGAGAGAGTTACAGACAGAGGGAGGGAGAGACAGAAGTCTTCCATCCACTGGTTCACTCCCCAAATGTCCATAATGTCTGGAGCTGGGCTGATCCAAAACCAGGAGCCTCTTCTGGGTCTCCCACATGGGTGCACTTGGGCCATCTTCTACTGTTTTCCCAAGCCATAAGCAGAGAGCTGGATTGGAAGAGGAGCAACCAGGACATGAACCAGCACCCATATGGGATGCTGGCGCCACAGGCAGAGGCTTAACCTATTACACCACAGCACCAGCCCCAATAGTAGACTTTTTAAATTTAAGATAAATGCAGGATGAATAATAATACTTCAGGGAGATGTTTTAAAGATTGTTTTTTTTTTTTTTATTTGAAAGGTAGAGCATGGTGGGGGATGGGGGAGAGAAAGAGAGATCTTCCATCCACTGTTCCCTTTCCAAATGACTGCAACAGCTGGGACTGGGCCAAACCAAAGCCAGGAGCTAGAAACTCTATCTGGTGACATCATGGTGACAGGGGCCCAAGCTCTTGGGCCATCTTCTGCTGCCTTCCTAGGTACATTAGCAGGAAACTTAATCAGAAACTGAGCAGCAGGGACTTGAACTAGCACTCTGATATACAATGTCACTAGCAGTGATTTAATCTGCTGTGCCATAATGCCAGCCTCCTCATTGAGATTTTTACTGGCTTTTATACCAGCTTTCCCATATTCAGTTACACAAATGACAAGAGCAAGCCATATATACAGGTTTGTATTTTTTTGCATTAAAATAATTCTTTTTGCTAAGAGGTTTTATAAAACCTTCCTATAAACTGTCAAATAGGGCATCTACTCAATTTTCATAGTAGTTCAGTGAGTTCCTTGAGAAATGCAACAAACAAACAGGACTGCAAGTTATGTTACAATCAGAAAGGACTTGTCAAGGAATCGGTTCGTCTTCCTCTGATAGCAATGTTTACATTTGGACTAGGTTTTCTAGTAAATCTGTAATGCTCACAGCTTGAAAATATAGATGATAAGCATTATTTTTCCAATGACCCTAAGAAAGCTTTTTATGTTTCAGTCTTCTAGATGAGATAATGGTAGTTTCCCCAGATTTCTGTTGGATATAACAGTAATCAAGTACTTTAAAACTTTCATGGAGAGCTGCACTGTGGCATAGCAGGTAAAGCCACTGCCTGCAGTGCTGGCATCCCATATGGGCGCTGGTTTGAGTCCCGGCTGCTCCACTTCCAATCTAGCTCCTGCTAATGCACCTGGGAAAGCAGTGGAAGATGGTTGAAGTCCTTGGGTCTCTGCACCCCCATGGGAGACAGGGAAGAAGCTCTTGGCTCCTGGCTTCGGATTGGCCCATCTCCAACTGTTGCAGCCATTTGGGGAGTGAACCAGTGGATGGAAGTTCTCTCTCTCTCTCTCTCTCTCAGCCTCGGCCTTGGCCTCTGCCTCTGCCTCTCTGTAACTCTGCCTTTCAAACAAATAAATAAATGTTTTAAAAAAAATCTTTCATGGAAATCCAGCCTTGTGGGACAGCAGTTACTCTGCCACTTACAATGCCAGCATCCTATATCATAATGTCATTTCAAGTCCTGGCTACCCCACTTCTGATCTAGCCTCTTGCTAATGTGCCTGGGAAGGCAGTAGATGATGATCCAAGTGTTTGGGCCCCTGCTACAGATGTGGAAGATCCAGATGGAGTTCTCAGCTCTTGGTTTTGCCTGGCCCAGCCCTGGCTGTTGTGGCCATTTGGTGAGTGAACCAGAGAATGGAATATCTCTTTCTATGTCTCTCCCTCTGCCTTTCACATAAATACATACATACATACGCTGGGTGTCAGGGGCCAAAGTACTTGGGCCACCATCCACTGCCTTCCCAGGCACATTAGCAGCAAGTTGGATCAGAAGTGGAACAGCTGGGATTCGAACTGCCACCCATATGGGATGCCAGCATTGCTGGCAGTAGCTCAACTCACTGTGCCTCAACGTCAGCCCCGTTGAGTAAATGAATCAATCTTTAAAAACCCCCACATTTTCATGGAACAGTGGAATTAAAAGATAATACACATTTTCCCGGAACCTTTTGAAATCCCCTCATTCCTGTAGCTTGTTTGTCTCAATATTATTCCTTTTCTGACACTAGGTCACTTTAGCACCCATTTCTTCTCAATGTTCTGTTCCTCACCTTTAAATCCCAGTGTTTTTCCTCTTAGGTCCTCCTGGATTACCTGGTCCTTCGGGACAGAGTATTATAATCAAAGGAGATGCTGGTCCTCCAGGGGTCCCTGGCCAACCTGGGTTAAAAGGTCCACCAGGATTACCAGGACCTCAAGGCTTACCAGGTACTTTGCACATTGATTTTTAAGGCCAATCTGTTTAAGAACATCTCCCTAGTTTTCTTTTTACAGCTCAGAGTTTGTCTCTGACAATAGGAGTCAGACACTGGCAGAATACCAGACCACCACAGGACCTATTTCCCCCCCCCCCCCTTTTTTTTTGAAACTGTTAATTTATCATGTCAGAATGTCTTTCAGACCCAGTTAGATTTATTTTACCTCCTGTAGCTATTCTAACTTGAACTAGAATAATGTTTAAAACTCTGTAATGAAGTGGAAATGCATTGAAGATCTGGTGTTCTCTTTGCCTCGCCCAACAGAAAGATGGAAGGCTGATTTGGTGTGCTGTTAGGTTCCCACTGTGAGGCTCCTTGACTTTTAAGAAAATTGCTCTCTAGTTGGCTTTGACTCTGTGCTTACAGCCAATTTAAAAAGCTGGAACTAACTTCAGTTTTCCTCCCCTTATTAAGAGACTGAGTGGCAGCCTTTCCATAAATAAAGTGTGCCTCATAGTAACAGCTCTACCTATGGTGGGATAGATAAAAAAAGTTAGGACCGGCACTCCTGTGTGGTCATGAAGGCAAAGGAACACAGCTGCCATATTAAGGGGATCTCTTCAGAAGCAAATGGAATGTTTGAAAGCAAAGCCAAGTCCTCGTCTGCTTCTTTTGTCTTGGATTTTAGATACTCTTTCATTTGCTTGGGTTTAAGCCAATATCAGATTATGAATCCAGCATCTTCAAGAACCTGAGTCTCTTAGATCGATGTGAATGAGGAATTATTCTAGCCGCATTTAAAATCCCATTTCTTTTCTTGCAGGTCCAATTGGCCCTCCAGGAGATCCGGGGCGCAATGGACTCCCTGGTTTTGATGGAGCAGGAGGACGCAAAGGAGACCCAGGTCTGCCAGGCCAGCCAGGTGAGACAAGTAAAACGGTGCTGCTGCGGCTGGTCATTAAGTCTGGGAGACTTCGGGACCTGTGGCCTCCACGTGGAGCTTGAGATCTCCCTCTTGAGAGAGCACGGCTGACTTGTAAATCTGTAGCTGAGGGAAAACAGGAAGGCACGTAGAAGGAGATCTGCCACTCTGAGAGACAACTACCGAAGTCCCTTTTATCTATGTACTTAGAGCCCCAGGAAACTCAGCTCATCCTCAAGATGGGGAGCTTCCAGGTACTCATTGTACTTACCTGTTGAGTTAGTTCTCAGTGTTGGTTTAAATCCCTTGACTACCATGAAACCCTTGCCGACCCTTCCACATTTGAAATATCACAATAGGTTGTAATTTTCCCCATAAGATGGGGTAAATATAAAGAAAAAGTTTAATTGATCCCCGTAGACCTTTGAGAGTCATAGCGCTATCTCAGGCTGAGATGATAAATTGCTATGCAAATATTTGAGGTCACTCATTATTAGGTGCTCCTGATAATACTGAATCTGTTATCTACTAGATTTCCAACCTGTACTGCACCTACTTGCAAAAAGAATTGAAGGTAACTTGCAAAAATCATAGATACACACTAATGTAAGACTGCTAAAATAGAAATAGAAGATCATAAACTCAATAGATTACTAATATATGTTAGCAACTCTATAGATAATATAATTCTAAATAATATAAAATAATATAAACATAATGATTTTGTGTTGGCAAAACATATACATGGCAACAAGGCAATGTGGTGACACACATGGCTTCCCTAGAGGTAACATGCTACATTTCATTAACTCTGTTTCTATGGGAGAAACAGGTTAGTATCATCTTCATTACAGGTGTTGCTGACAAGTTTTCCCCAATAAAAATCTATAGACACATTGACCAGAGAACAGCCTGAGAATTTTTAAATAAGTTCAAATCAAGAGGCTAAATGGGAAAGGGAAGTCAATGATAGATTGAAAATAGACATTTTGAAAAGGCTTCTTCAGAACGCCCTGCCTGTTCTCTAAACAAAAAGGTATGCTTAAGAATAGTTCCCCAGGCAGATCCACAGGAAAATGTTTTTCAGCACTGAAGATGGAAGACTGAGGGTAACCACACCCTTCCTTTCTTGTTGCTGAGCAAAACAGCGAACCTAAATGTGGTCTTGGGATTCGAATGCCTTCATCAATACAGGAAGAAACTAGATAACCTACAATCTCTCCAAATAAGGACCAGTTCTTCCCATCGAAAGCTCCATTTCCCAGTGTTTTATTGCCTGCTGTCTTCAACTAATGTCAGAGGGGGGAAACACATCTAAATCTCTTTGAGGGCAGGGAACATATCTTATTTGTCTCCAACCCCATGATATGTAACCAAGCCTTTGAAGATATTCTATAATTATTGAATATATGAACTAAACAAATGAGGTCAAGATGTTTTTCAATGGCCATAATAATGGATCCTGGCTTACTTAATGTTGTATACTGATGATTTTGTGGAAATAGGTACCCGTGGTTTGGATGGACCCCCTGGGCCAGATGGACTGCAGGGTCCCCCAGGTCCCCCTGGAACCTCCTCTATTGCCCATGGATTCCTCATCACACGCCACAGCCAGACAACAGATGCACCACAATGCCCACAGGGAACAGTTCACATCTATGATGGCTTCTCTCTCCTGTATGTACAAGGAAATAAAAGAGCTCACGGTCAAGACTTGGGTGAGATAATCAGCATCTTATTGCTTGCTATACATTTTGTTTTTGTTTTGAAAATCCTGGTGGATTCCAGATTAGCTTTGGCCAGAACGCATCTCCATTCTTTTGGGACTTCCAAATTGAAGACCATATCACGGGTAATTGAATATAACTTCTGTGAGTTTAAATAAACACTTAACTGAAAGCATTAATGAACTAGTTTAAGTTACAATTCTTGGCCTAACTAAAGCAAGAAATGTTTGAAAAGAAAGGGCACCTTTACTTTTAGTTAGAGGTTAGTTCTTTTTTTAAAAAGATCTATTTATTTATTTTAAAGACAGAGTTACAGAGAGGCAGAGGCAAAGAGAGAGGTCCTCCATCCACTGGTTCACTCCCCAAATGGCCACAATGATCGGAACTAGGCCAATCCAAAGCCAGGAGCCAGGAGCTTCTTCCATGTCTCCCACATGGGTGTAGGTGCCCGAGCACTTGGGCCATCTTCTACTGCTTTCCCAGGCCATAGCAGAAAGCTGAATTGGAATTGGAACAGCCGGGACTCAAACCGGTACCCGGATTGGATACTGGCACTGCAGGTGGCAGCTTTCCCCAATAAGCCACAGTGCCGGCCCCAAGGTTAGTTATTAAGAGAACAAATTCTCTGTGTTCTTTATACCATAGCAGCTTCTTCAGTGGGCAATGTTTGTAATTCATGGGAAATAGGTTTCTCTTCATTAAGATCAGTCTTCATCAAGTTGAAAGATGATTTCTTAAGAAAATCTTGATTTCCTAGATCAAAAAAAGTAAAGTCATTGCTGAATTATGCTGCTTTGTAGTTTCTGAAATGTATGCCTTGGCTTCATAAAGTATTACCATAGTACTTTAAAGCTATACAGAGCACCAAATTTTGATATAAAATCCAATTCATTTGAAGTGTTCCCATGTGTAAGGTAACTTCAAAAAGGTTAAGGAAAATAAAATTAGGGGATAAGTATATGTTGTTGAAAAAATAATTTGAAATCCATGCCTTTTTCTCATAATACACGTTTTCCATGAACTTTTTGAAGACACCTTATATCTTCTCTACTGGAGTGAGCAGCTTGTTTGGTAATACAATGGTGAACTGGATAACTCTCGGAGACTCTTCAGTTCCCAAGATTTCTTCTTCTGCAATTTGACATTGGATGTTGAGGTTCCATTGTTTGCCCTGGGACTGCCCATTTTAGGACTTATTATCTCATTCACCTCCATAAAGACATTCAAGAAGATAGTCTGGGAGTGAGCATTTAGTCTTGCAGTTAAAATGCTTATGTCCCATGTCAAAGTTCCTAGGTTCAAATCCCAGCTCCAACTGCTGACTCTGCCTTCTTGCCAGTGCAGACCCTGGGAAGCAGTGGTGATCACTGGAGTAGGTGGGTTCCTGCCACCTATGTGGGAGTCTTGTGTTGAGTCCCCAGGTCCTGGCTTTGGTTGTGGCCCAGTCTCAGCTGTTGGAGACATATATGGAGTGAACCAGGAGATAGCGAGCTCTCTCACTCTCTCTCTTTCTGTCTCTCCCCTTCTCCCCCTCTCTCCTCCGCCTCTCAAAATATTGTTTTTAAACTTTAAAAAAGAAGACGAGATGGATAATCTGGGTTCCCAGTTTCTGAGATCTCTATGGGACGAGGCCTCCTGAGGTCTCATTAGCTGTTTAAAAACAGTTCTTCAGCAGGGGTGTGCTCTACTCAATCTGTTCCGAGGGCGTATGGCACACCTGCTAGCCAATACAAGTCTACCCAAGTAGTCACGTCCACTTGATGTGGAAGCCGATGGCCATAGGCCATTTTATGAAGCCAAATGAAGTAGAGGTTTGCCCAACAACGTTCTTCTTCCTCTTCAACTTTTCTTTTCTTCCTCTCCTTTTCTTTTTTTCTCCTTTTGATTTTTATACTGCTACCTTCCTTCTTTTGTTTTTTCCATCATTTTCTAATGTTATAATTGATGTCTTCATTAAATTAATTAAATTATCTAGGTAGTTTTAATTAAATATCAAATTCATTAAAAATATTTGGATGATTTTGTCATCTTTTTCCCATCAAATTCTCCTTTCTTGTCCATTCTCTCTTCTGTGTCACAAAGTCAAAGTTACGATCAAACTTATAAAATTCAAATCCCTGAACTATCAAATCAATAAGAACTATTAGAAGTTTTTGAGCCCTATGAGATTAAAAAATATAATGCAAAGCGAAAATGAGATCTGCTATCCAGTAGGCCATTTGCCACTTTTCAGAATGTATGTACTTGTTCAAGGAAGTCATCAAAATAGGCATTAAGACTTCAATCCTACAAACCAGCCATGACTCTGATACCATTTAGGCCTCAGACACAGGATGTCTATGGTAGGGCTTAGGATCTCAAGAGAATTCCTCGATTGCATGAGCTCTACCAGGGCTCACAGAAGGATCAAATTGGAGATATCTTTATGACTGAACAAAGAATAAAGGTAGCTATAGCTTTGCTGTTAAACAAGCAACTGGTAAGATACATACAGTCCACATTGGATTAGTGGAAGGATTATGGTATGTGAAAAAGAGGATGGTTACTATAAATGTTTCTGGGAGGATAAAACATACTATGAACCATTAGTCTATTAAATGTTATATTATTTTAGGCTATGGGAAGCATTGAGGGTGCATAGGATCACCCTCTGCTTGAAACTTTGGAGACTGTAACTCAGGATTCTGCATCATTGTGGGCAGCGCATAACACAGACACAAACACCTCTGATCACAGAGTTATGGGCCTTCCTTTTATGTACCTTTTCCTTTTATCTTTATGAAAGCAAAAACATTTCTACCTCTGTCTCAAATTAGACAGTAAATTTTCTTTATAAATTGCTTTATAATATACAAAGAATTTTCATGTACATTATCTAACGATTTTCACAACTACGATCAAGATATAGGTCAAATATTTCGTGGGGTTTATTCCATGTTTTTTTTAAAAGATTTATTTATTAATTTGAAAGCCAGAGTTACACAGAGAGAGAGGAGAGGCAGAGAGAGGGAGGGAGAGGTCTTCCATCTGCTGGTTCACTCCCCAACTGGCCACAATGGCTCAAAGCTGGGCTGATCTGAAGCCAGGAGCCAGGAGCTTCTTCCAGGTCTCCCACACGAGTGCAGGGGCCCAAGCACTTGGGCCATTTTGTACTGCTTTCCCAGGCCGTAGCAGAGAGCTGGATGGGAAGTGGAGTAGCAGGGACTCGAACTGGTGCCCATATGGGATGCCAGCACTGTAGGCAGCAGCTCAACCCACCACGCCACAGTACCGGCCCCTCCATATTTTATACAAAGAAACTGGCTAAGAGCTTCAGTCATTTATACAAAAGCCACACAGAAAGTGATGAAGACTTGAATCTAACCTCTTCCAATTATAAATCAATTGTTTTAAATTATGCCATATTGTCTTTCACTCTCACATTACCTTGAGTTACACTTTGTTTGTTTGTTTTATAAAATAGACTAAGTAATTTTCAGCCTGGGAAACTTTGGAAGATTCCTAGGTCCATCCAAAACCTATTATTTAAAAACTTCAAATGATTCTGAGTATCTACTGTTTTAAACAACAGTTGATATTTTATCAATTATCTTCAGTCTAATAAATAAGGCTATCCCTTCGGGTACATGAAGAATTTCCAAGTGGTACACAAGCATAATTTTAAAGGAATCCATTGCCAAATATTTGACTTTCTTGTGCACTTTCTCCTAAAGTTACTCTGCTGGTGAATGTGCCTTGGGTAATCTTTCCCATGTCCCCTGTCAGGCTCTCCCACTTTATAGAAGAATCACACTATGGCATTCTGCCTTGTAGTATGAAAACCTCTGAGAGAAAAATTCAAAAGGACAATTAAAAAAACAGTTTTTTTGAAAGCGTCTATTAACTCAGGATCTATAAACTACGTCTCATCTATCTCATTAAGAAATATATTTCTAAGAGTTTACATTTTAGTTTAATAATTATTAACAGTTATATCTATATTTTGATCAGTTGTGAATCGATAATAACTAATGACAGATCAAAATAAAAGATTTAATGTGTAAAGACATACTTCAAGAAAATTTAAAACTTTTAACATTCTGTTTTAAGAAACATAATAAGATGTTCAATAACAGACTGTGAACCACAAAAATATATTGAGATAAAACTGTGTGAGATGAGTAGAATAGAAATATCATTTCCAGTTACAAAAGGCAATGTAAATTTCCAGCTATCAAAGATGAGTTTATGGATTTTTAAAAAGAGGTTAATGTTAGGTTTCAGATCATGACATTGGATACATTTTAAAAGAGTGATATAGTGGGTTAACACCCTGGCTTGAAGCGCCGGCATCCCTTATGGGTGCTGGTTCAAGACTCGGCTGCTCCACTTCTGATCCAGCTCTCTGCTATGACCTGGGAAAGCAGTGGAAGATGGCCCAAGTGCTTGGGCCCCTGAACCCACATGGGAGACCCGAAAGAAGCTCCTGGCTCCTGGCTTCAGATCAGCCCAGCTCCAGCTGTTGTGGCCAATAGGGGAGTGAACCAGCGGATGGAAGACTGTCCCCCACCCCCATCTCTCCTCTCTCTGTGTAACTCTGACTTTCAAATAAATAAATAAATCTTTTTTTAAAAGAGTGATGCAAAAGTTTATTTTTAGAGGCCAGTGCTGTGGCATAGCAGGTAAAGCTGCTGCTCCACTTCCCATCCAGCTCTCTGCTAAGGAGTGGGAAAGCAGTGGAAGATAGCCCAAGTCCTTGGGCCCCTGCACCCACATGGGAGACCCAGAAGAAGCTCCTGGCTCCTGGCTTCAGATCAGCCCAGCTCTGGACTGTGTGGTCATTTGGGGAGTGAACCAGTGGATGGAAGACCTGTCTGTCTGTCTGTCTGTCACTCTCTGCTTCTGCCTCTCTGTAACTGCCTTTCAAATAAATAAATAAATCTTTTAAAAAGTTTGCTTTTAAATATCTATATTCCCAAACCCAAAACATGACCAGCTGGCAATGCAGAAATGCTGCTTGCAAATTTCTAGCCTTTGGTACTACAAAAGGGAGTGTACAAGGATGAGTTTAAAGGTGAGAGACAACAACAAATATTTTAATATTGGCACAGTAATAATTTAAACTTCTGACAGAGAAATTTAGGTGTCAAAGATTTAGATACAGTAGCGCTTAAAAATGTGAGAGAGGAAACATCATTTCTCTTTATTCTTTTGTTAGGAAATTAGAGAAAAAAGACTTGATCACTGGTTGAGATAACTTCTATTGCACCTACTAGCACTGAAACTCAAAGATTCCTCCTTGTGTTTTCTCCCCACTCACATCCTTTCTTCCTCTCTTTTTCCTTTTATTTATTCACCCTCAGATCTGTCTGTGGTTGCTGCACATGTTGGTCAACACTAGTCTTGTCTCTAGACATAAAGTGATTGCAAACCCACACAAGGTACATACTGTGGGAAACCTAGAGGAAGGGCAACCTGGACCAGGAAATATTGATATGGTCTCCTAAGGACTCAGTGTGTGTCCTTCACTTGTACCCGTAAATTACTGACTCTTCTCCATAAGACACCATTATTTATAAGGTACAACATAGTTTAAAAACAGCATTGGGGCATATATAGTGAACTATCACAATAAATGTCCACGTAAGTTATAAAATACATCCTAAATTTAGAAGTGTTAAACTGAGTATATCTTAGACTTTTCAAAGGAAAATGTATTTATTATCTAAGAACTAAAGCAAGTTTCTTTTTGAAAATGTGTTATTGTTCTAGAAGAAATGAAAGATTCATCACGATGCAGTCCCTCATCTTTTTGTCTCTGATTCTTCCTAGGAACGGCTGGCAGCTGCCTTCGTCGCTTCAGTACCATGCCTTTCATGTTCTGCAACATCAATAATGTTTGCAACTTTGCTTCAAGAAATGACTATTCATACTGGCTATCCACTCCAGAACCCATGCCAATGAGCATGGAACCCCTGAAGGGCCAAAGCATCGAGCCATTCATTAGTCGGTGAGCCGTTGGTCTAGTTTTGACTCATGAATTCTCAGTTAGTTTAGCTAGGCAGAAATAAGTCCAAAGCACATATAAGATCTGCTTTTGACCAGACCCCATGTACGTATAATATCCAAAGAACTCACAGTCTAGCCACTAGGCAAATATGTCAGTCCATGTTATTTTTGTTATTGCAGTGAAATATTGAAGTAGGCTATCTCATAACAAAAAGGAGATTTATTTTTGGCTCATGGTTCTGGAGGTTTAAGGTCTAGAGACTTCGTTTGGTGATGACCTTGCTGTTGGCAGGGTCCTGAGGCAATACACAACATCACATGACAAGAGACAGTGCACATGCGTGTGTGTCTGGTCTCTCTCCCTCTTCCTATAAAGCCAATCCAAATCACTTCCCAAAAGCCCCACCTCTGAACACCACAGTCAGGTTAAGTTTCCACCTTCTTAATACCTCACACTGGGAATTACATTTCAACACAGGAAGCCGTGGGGAAAACTCAAACCATATCGAAAATTGCAGCGAATGTATGTATGAATTAATCTAATGCATGTCAGGCTTGGGTTAAGTGCTAGAAAAAGATCTAATAAAATGTTATGAAAGTGTAAGGGAAAGATTATAATTCCAACTGGAGAAATCTGGGATGACTGTATGGAAGAAATGTGTTTTGGTCTGGTCAGTCCTTGAGGGATTGGAGGACTTTAGGCATAGGAAGTTGTAAAGAGGAAAGACATACTAAACTGAGAAAATAAGAATGGGTTATGCACTAATGTGTTTAGAATTTAATATAGAAATGTTGCAAAAGATTGGGAAAATAACTTGAGCCCAGATGGTAGAAGACTAAAGTGCCAAATTATGGTTTGGAATTTATTTGCTCTATAAGAAAAAGCTTCTGCCCCTAAATTCTTGAGTTACACTTTAAGGAAGAGTCATCAGTGTGTAACATGAATTAATTACAAAAAGGACAGTCCTGAGGTAAAGACTCCAGTTAGGTCGAAGGCTAGTGCTACAGGCCTGATGTGAATGGATTAAAAATCATCATGGGGTCATGTATCACAGTATTTGGCAATTTATTAGCTGTAGGAAGGAGAAAGTGATAGCTGAGGTTTGGCACACAAGTAACAAGGAGACAGATGGTATCATTAATAGAGATTTCCTGGGATTTTGCCACTTGGAAATGCTAGTTTACTTCAATCTCCTAAGAGGGTTGCCTATTGCCATTTCTATTCTGATCATGACCTGGGATTATAGTAACCATAGAGGATGAATCATTGAAAATTTTCATTTCTTTGCCATTGAATATAAAAAGATTAGACCTAGTTCATCCTTAACTGCAAATTCATGGAGTGCTTTATAATACATTTGTCTGTGTTCTTTAGAAATTTGTGTATGTGTATGTCTGTATGTGGTATGTGTGTGTATGTATGCTATTTTTGTCGGTCTCAACCCTTGAGAGTAAAAGGCCTGCTATATAAGTAAAGTGTGCCAAGTTGGCCTCAGTCATATTTCAAGAGCGCCCCTCATGCTCTTTATTAGAGATCTGGTGGACTCAGCCATATTCACTCTCTTGATATTTGACTTGATTTAATAGATTTCAGCCACATCTCCAAGTGCCTGGGTACATGCCCAGCATTCTGGATGTGTCACACTCCTCCAAACATGGCCAAATGGTTAATAAATGTCATTTGGACTAAAAATAACAGGTAAAGATGGAGAAAGTGTCTGTTTCTCATCTTTTTCTAGTTCATTAGACATCATTCTTAACACAATTTCAGCATTACAAAGTTTCTACTCTCCAGTTGGGCACTTGGACAGCAAGTAGTATACACTAAGCCAAGCTCTTACAGCAGTTACGGCATTGCCAATAACAAGCTGGAATACAAATGTGGGTCAGAATGGAAAATTAAAATGCTAGAGCAGTGATTCTACAATTTCATGGAAAAAAAGTTTAGTTTTAGTCTGTTACTTTATTATATATGTTGGGAGACAGGGCTTATGTAAAAGCAGTTCTCAATGTGCATTTTCTCCTTTTCTTAGTCGTGACCTAGGCTTCTGTACCAGAAAGCTTTCCAAAGAAGCGAGCCGGCTATTTCCTGTATACTCACTCTGTGGATTGTGTTCCTTTCCTTCTCCTTCACCAGATGTGCAGTGTGCGAAGCTCCAGCTGTGGTGATCGCCGTTCACAGTCAGACCATCCAGATTCCCCACTGTCCTCAGGGATGGGATTCTCTGTGGATTGGCTATTCCTTCATGATGGTATGAAACACTCTGCCTCGCCTCCTCATCATAGCTGACTGACCCCAGTATGTACATTTCTTCTCAATGCGAGCTATCCCGAAGCAACTTCTGTCCACCCACCAGGTTCCTTCTCACACATTTTCCGGAACATATTTTCATAATCTACCTACTGCATTTGTTCACTGCCCTTGGTGTGGATACTATTCTTAAAAAAAAAAAAGATTTTATTTATTTGGAAGAAAAAGTTATAGAGGGAGGGAGAGAGAGAGAAAAAGAGAGAGAGAGAGAGAGAGAGAGAGATCTTCCATCCACTGGTTCACTCCCCAGATGGCTGCAGTGGCCAGGGCTGGACCAGGCTGAAGCCAGAAGCCAGGAGCTTCTTCTTGGTCTCCCACATGGGTGCAGGGGCCTCAGCACTTGGGCCATCCTCTGCTGCTTTCCCACACACATTAGCAGGTAGCTGGATCAAAGTGGTGCCCATACAGGATATCAGCATTGTAAGCAGCAGCTTAACCTGTTACTACTGGTCTTTGTCCCTTCACTGGCTGTGAATTTTTTTAGCAAGCTTAGCATATATCTTTGAAGATTCTCTAAGTTATTATGACATATGAGTATCATGGCATATTTTTCTTTGTCATTTCTAGCATACAAGTGCTGGAGCAGAGGGCTCAGGCCAAGCTCTGGCATCCCCTGGTTCCTGCTTGGAGGAGTTTCGTTCAGCTCCCTTCATTGAATGTCACGGGCGGGGTACCTGTAACTACTATGCCAACTCCTACAGTTTTTGGCTGGCAACTGTAGATGTGTCAGACATGTTCAGGTAAGGTGCTTGTGGCTTTAGTTCCTTTTGATAGCTTCCTTCAGAGATGGTGGGGAAGAGAGGGAGAATTCTTAGATGGCTTATCCCCAACGAATGTTAGGAACTTACTGGTCTGTATTCTTTATTATGGCTTGTTCTCATCTATGTGACTCAGGTCAGAAAAACAGACTTCACTAACATAGGGTAAGTATGTCTGAGATGGCTTGATACTAATTCTTCACTAACAGGTAGAGACAAGCAAACCTTATGTGACTTGTATGGTAAGAAATCAGCTGCTCTTCTTCTAGACTTAAGGTCAGCCAGGGACTGAAACTGTAGTCTGTGTTTTCTCCTTAAGTCCATTTATCTACCTTCCCAGAATATTTTCAAAAGCTCTCTTCTCTGTTTGGATGAGTAAGAACACATATAATACATCTACCCCAGGATATTTCAATCTATTGAATTTTTTTCATTTTAAATTTATTTTTATTTGCTGCTTCTCTCAACTTATCATTTCTGGATATTGTTATGGTCTGTATCATGTATTCATTATTAGTTGCACAGATCTCTTTCATTCTATGAGTATTAGAAAAAAGGTTTCAGAGGTAGAGAGGGAGGCACAAGGATGTAAAGGTAATAGTGGTGGAGAGAACAGTTATAAAATACCTATGACCCAGTTATGGCTCTAAGGCCATACCAGTCACTTCTCAAAAATAAACCATTATGTCTACCTCCCACAAAGAGAACGTCTGACTCTGAATTTGAACCCATAATAGAGTTGAAATACCAGGGAGGGTGAATCTGATTGTCTTCTTTCTCATTTCCCAGTAAACCTCAATCAGAAACACTGAAAGCTGGAGACTTGAGGACACGTATTAGCCGGTGTCAAGTGTGCATGAAGAGGACATAACATTTTGAAGAATTCCTTGTGTGTTTTTAAATGTGACATATATATATATATATACATATATATATAAAATTCCCAGAATGCAATGTCTCACTCTCCCCAACCTTACCACTGCTGCCACCAATGGTGCTACTATATATGACCAAGAGAGCATGCTGACTAGTAACCACGAAGATTCAGACGTACCTCAGCAATGTGCCAGAGCAAGTTTTTCTGTGAAAGAAATAAGAAAATGGATTTACCTTTTGGGATCAGAATGACTTTTTCTGAGGATTACAAGATGAAGAATATATGTTTTGCCCACTTATTAAAATGGCACATTAGAAAGTCAACTAAGAGAAGAATCACACTGCAGTTTGGGGGAAGAATTATTTTTCATGGTGCTACTAATCCTACTGTATCCCAGGTTTTTAATATAAAAATGTTAAGTTTATTTCACTCTGTAAGTAAAGAATGTGTATATTGTGTAAACAGTTTTTAGCTCAAAATGTTGAGTCATTTAGATGTGACCTGGAATGATTCACTCTTTACAGAAAATGTAAGAAAGCCTAGAATACAGATGGAAAGATTTTATATCCATGTTTCTCAAAGTGAGAGAATTTATAGTCTTACATCATTACTACTGAGAGAAAATTTATTTTGAATTTTATCCCCCAAAGTTCTCACTTCACTTTTTTAAAAAAAAGTATACACATATACATACACATACCAAATTATAATACCTAAGAGTAATTCCTTTTTTACTATATTCTGCAAGACACTCTTGTTTTTGCTCATCCCTGACTGGGCAAAGTTCTCCCCCACAATTTTGAGAAACAAAAGTTACACACAAAAGTTAATGATTCTTATACTGGTGCTTCTTATGTAAGAATTATTCTCCTGTGGTATATGCTTGTATGAGAACTGGGGAGACAACACTCTGTTAGTCTTGTCTCTTCGATTACAAAACGTCAACTGATGTTTCTTACTCTTTTTTTATTTTAAACATTTTATTATAAATAGCTATAGGATACTTTACTTCCTTAGCAATCATCTTCTCACTTAATGTTTTTTAACCCACCAATATAAATTTAATTAAAGATACATATCATAAGCATGGTTTGTTGTGTGTCTCTTCAGCCTACATTTAAGAAACCTGCTCGTTTATAGATAAATTACACATCTACACATGAACAAGTCATCTTTCTCAGAGAATCGGTTTCTGTGAACTTTAATCACTTTGAGAGATGACAGCAAAATATAGTAAGAAAGCTGAGTAAGAAAGCTATCTCTCAGAGGGTGTTTTTGAGATAATAAATTTCTTCACAACATTTTGTTGATGACTGAGGAAGTAGAACTAGTTTCTATTTGGGGAAGAATTTGTTAATAACATTTAAAGCAGATTAGTGTGCTGATATTTTTAATTATTGAGATGAACACGTCACTCTCCAAAATAGTTGAAGACTTGCTAAAAGCCTCTAAAAGATTTTCTGTTGCAGCTAAAATGTTAGACAATGAAAATAGTTTTGAGAATTTTTTGTTCTAATACGAACCCATGCAAAAATCTCACAGTTTGGGCCGGCGCCGCGGCTCACTAGGCTAATCCTCCGCCTAGCGGCGCCGGCACACCGGGTTCTAGTCCCGGTCTGGGCGCCGGATTCTGTCCCGGTTGCCCCTCTTCCAGGCCAGCTCTCTGCTGTGGCCAGGGAGTGCAGTGGAGGATGGCCCAAGTGCTTGGGCCCTGCATCCCATGGGAGACCAGGAGAAGCACCTGGCTCCTGGCTTCGGATCAGCGCGGTACGCCGGCCGCAGCGGCCATTGGAGGGTGAACCAACAGCCAAGGAAGACCTTTCTCTCTGTCTCTCTCTCTCCCTGTCCACTCTGCCTGTAAAAAAAAAAAAAAAAATCTCACAGTTTGGAGCCAATAGTGGTAAAATTTAGGATATAAACAATAGTAACTGCCGGCGCCACGGCTCACTAGGCTAATCCTCCACCTAGCGGCGCCGGCACACCGGGTTCTAGTCCCGATCGGAGCGCCGGATTCTGTCCCGGTTGCCCCTCTTCCAGGCCAGCTCTCTGCTGTGGCCCAGGAAGGCAGTGGAGGATGGCCCAGGTGCTTGGGCCCTGCACCCCATGGGAGACCAGGAGAAGCACCTGGCTCCTGCCTTCGGATCAGCGCAGTGCGCGGGCCACAGCGCGCAGGCCACGGCGGCCATTGGAGGGTGAACCAACGGCAAAGGAAGACCTTTCTCTCTGTCTCTCTCTCGCTGTCCACTCTGCCTGTCAAAAAAAACAAATAGTAACTAATTATTTAGTTGATTTTGGCTAGCCAATTAAAAATTATAGCTCTATTGTTCCATTTAGTCCCATACATGCAAAGACCAGTGGGTCACTATAACTGAAAACACACATATTACATCTTATATGTTTTCCTACATGCTTTATATTCAAAGGTTGCTGCTTGAGGTGCATTGTAAACACTAATGATTTTGCCCTTTGTAGTTTTCTGTCTTTGTATATAGCTGAATGTAAACCTTGGCTCAAAAATAACTTCCTTTTATTACTTTATAAATTACTGCATGTTAATGGATTTATGTGGGTTTTTTATATAACTTTTTTAAAAGATTTATATTTATTTGAAAGGCAGAGTTACAGAGAGGCAGAGGCAGAGAGAGAGAGGTCTTCCATCCACTGCTTCACTCCCCAAATGGCCGCAATGGCTCAAAGCTGGGCTGATCTGAAGCCAGGAGCCAGGAGCTTCCTCCAGGCCTCCCACAAGGGAATAGGGGCCCAAGGACTTGGGCCATCTTCTACTGCCTTCCCAGGCCATAGCAGAGAGCTAGATTGTAAGTGGAGCAGCTGGAACTCGAACCAGTGCCCATATGGGATGTTGGCACTGCAGGAGGCAGCTTCACCCACTATGCCACAGCACTGGCTTCTTTGTGTTTTTTAAATCCCCTAAGACTCCCCAACCCTGGTTTGCTCTTTGAAGTACACACACCTAATTCCATTCCAGGACCTTAGTGTTGGTGGAACTCCTTTGCCACCAATTACCCAAAGATTATTTCGGTCCAGCTACTCTTATAGTTACCTTTGGTGAGTTTTGGGGTCATACACAAATAATGATTTTCCCACATAAGCAGGCAACGAGTGAGCTGTTCATTTAATCATATAGGTTGATTACCAAATGATTTAGTGTAACAAATGTGGTTTTAAAAGATGGATCTTTCATGATTCAACTTGTAAAGGACTAAATCCTAATGGCCTATAGCTATATGGAAAAACTGGTTCACGATCTCCACCTTTTAAAAGAAACAAAAGAGGTAAGTAGCTAGGTCAGTAGGTGATGGATGGATGGATGGATGGATGGACATATATGTTATATAGGAAACTCTATGTTCCTATTGTTTTTCTGTCTCGTTGGCTTGGCCTGCAGTCTAATGCTATGTTGGTGTCACACTGATAACTTCCAATAGAGGTTTTATTTGACATCATGTGTTTGTGCAGTGTTTTTCCCCATCCAGACAGATTTGAAGAGCACTTCATATATTTTTTATGCCAGCGGGATTGTCTGCTCTAGCATGGTTAATTGAAAACTCACTGGTCATGCCAAGCCATCTAAAGTTTATTCAGAAGTTAATCACAAGAGGGCACTATTGCCTATAAAAATGAATCAGCATGTGTAAAAGTTTGTTGAGTTAATGGTAGGTTACTCAAAAGTCTACCTCTAGATTCCATGATTTAAGTTGCATGTACTCTTCCAGGTTCATAAAAATCGATAGCAGATATTCCACGAGTTGGGCCAGTTCCCAATGTCTGCATCCCTTGTGAAGAAACAAACTTGCTGTCAAAGATTCTCTTTTTAAGAGCCTGATTAGGAGTTGGCTGGGGTAGCACCCCTCATGGCTCTCAACACAGAAGCAGAGAGAAATCACTTTTGTTTGGTGAGGACTTCAATTGGCTTCTTTGGCAGAAAAGCTTGATTCTATGCTGGACTGTACAAACACCTTCATCCTGAGGCAGCTCCAAGTTAAACTGAATAATATTGTGAAATCATATTTTTTCATTTTATAGCAGTATAGAGTATATTCAGGATGCTAGGAAGGTTTGTTTTGTAAAAACACTCATAACTTGGGCCATGGAAGGGAATTAATCCAGAGGGTCTATCTATAGAGTTCATTGGATGTTTAATAGCTATAAGGTACCATGAAAGATAGCAATCCTTGCCGGCGCCGTGGCTCACTAGGCTAATCCTCCACCTAGTGGCGCCGGCACACCGGGTTCTAGTCCCGGTTGGGGCGCCGGATTCTGTCCCGGTTGCCCCTCTTCCAGGCCAGCTCTCTGCTGTGGCCCGGGAAGGCAGTGGAGGATGGCCCAAGTACTTGGGCCCTGCACCCCATGGGAGACCAGGAGAAGCACCTGGCTCCTGCCTTCGGATTCCTATTCCTTTCTGGATGATCTGTTCTAAATTATCTCCCCTTCTGATTACAGTAACCTCTTTTTTCTCATCCCGTTGGGTCTAGGTACAGTAAAAGTCTTATGTTGTAGACCTGGATTCCTGAATTTCCTTTTGTGGTTCCCTTAAAACCACTTGTATCTTTCTAATTAAACTCTCCTCAGATGATTCTAACCTAAGGGTGTTGTCTGTTTGCTGTTGATATCCTGATGAGTACACAACTGCTTTTCATTTCCAAAATCTAGGGGAGGTGCTTTCTTCTATAGGTGGAAAATTAGGGGGAATTAATAAAATTGAGATGCGTGATTAAGCATCTTCCACTTGCAATTTTGGACTAGACTAGCAAACATGATTTAGCACCACTTAATTAAGACTTAGTTCAATAAGCTGTATTGGAAGCTATCTTACAAAGTTCTTAGGGTGAAATGAGGCAAAATATATTCATTATACTCCTAAATTACTTAGCTTTTCCCAAACGTGGTCCTGTTGGATCTCTAAAGAATGCACTTTGACTTTCTCTAGGGGGTCATTTGGCTTGCTCCATCCTACTCCAAATGAAGAATTTCTGTTGCCTCATTGGCAGGCTAGATTGTAACTACTGATAACTGGTATCTGAAAGCTCCAGTACTCCCACTAGAGGGATCTGCCAAGCTAGGTGGACGGGCCTGCAGCCAGTGAAAAGCCCTGAAGTGTTACTAGCTGGGACATGGGCAGTTTAGTCGTGGTTTTCTACCTTCAAGAACATCTGTGAGAGGTAAGCCTGCAGTAGTTCAGATCTGCTTCCCATCTGTTCAACAACGATACCAGAGTGAATGCTCACACTAGGGAATGTGGAAGGCAGGACAGATTTTAAAGCCAAAACCAGTCTAAGACGACTTGCTAATTTCAATCAGGGCCACCTGACATCTACCAAGATGTGAACATGCTTTCTTCTCATATAAAATAGTTTTCTAGTTGATTTCTTCAAGGCCATTAAAGTACTTGCTGTTGCCCATGTATCATTAGATACAATGGTAAACTCGCATGTCCAATCTTCATGTGTTTCTTTGCACAATAATTTGACCCTTACTTGGCCTCTGAGAAAGGCTACCTTTAATGCTTCAGTAGCTCTGAGTAACATCTTGTGTAGTTGTCATTAAAATGTCATTCTTGACATGTTTCATCTTAGCCTCAACATATTAATGCAATGCAAGGATTAGCTCCAATTTACAGTCACAGAGCGGAGTCTTGGAATGGTTAACTGACTCTCTCTAGGTCACAGGATAAGTTACTAAGTTCTTTCCACTCAAAATCTAGCCATTATCTTAGTGGGGAACAGGACTGGAAATGGGAGAGAGAGGAGGAGGAGGGGTGGGAGAATGGGTGGGAGGGCAGGTATGGTGGGAAGAATCACTATATTTCTAAAGTTGTACTTATGAAATGCATGAAATTTGTATTCCTTAAATAAAAGGTTTCTTTTGGGGGAAAATCTATCCATTATCATTTAGCCATAAAGATATTTCTATCAGAAAAAAAAAGACTCAGAATACTGTGTGCTAGAGACTCATAGAGCCTGCACATTTTGGAAATCTTGGTTCCGAGTTAAAATTGGATGCTTTTCCTAGCACCATTGCAGCACCAGAGACCCTTTGAAATCAGCCCTTGGACATGGGGGACTTGTAGTGAATCCACCATATGTTAGGATATTCTTGTCTGTCTGAATTAAACTTCTGTAGCTAAAGAAACCCTTTTGGATCTGACCTGGCACCCACCCCGTGTGAGCTGCTTTCGAGCTCTTGAATCCAAATTCTGGTCCACAAAGTCTGCAGCCTGACTATTGTCCAAGTAAGGACCAGTTACATAAGTATGAGACCATCAAGATAATATCTATGTATCATCTGTCACAGACAGCGCAGAAAGTGCTCAGAGGAGGGGGAAATTCCTTTAGTTCCAACAGAAAAGTTCATTAATATTTTAGTTACTATACCAAAATGCACACAGAGGCAACTTGAGTTTGCTAACCATAACCTCCATTGGTCATATTTCACACGCAATAGTTTTCCTTATTTGGCCCCGTTCAGCAGAAATTTAGGCTGGGAATCAAATGAAGAGATATCAAGCCAAGTGGGCCAAGCAGTATGTAGCTGTTTATCTGATTAGAGAGGCAGAAAAGGTTAAAGAAAAGTTGGAAAACATCTAGGCTAAAATAGTGTCGTGCTTGGCTCAGAGTAGTCAGAAAATAAAAAGTGTGCCCTTGGGGTTACTGACTTAAAGTATGTCCTCAACTCCACTATGTACATTCAGATGTGACAGCTGTCGCCCACCTTAAGGACAGTGGCAACACAAGAACTCCCCACTGTGGAGTGTAACATGCTAACAGCCTTAAGCCATCTTCACACACTCATCTTCTACTCTGGGAAACCTGCATTTTCTTCTATTCTCCCTGAGCAAGCAGAAGCAGCCGTGGGGTTTGAAACTGTGCTGAGGCTTTTCTCCTTGCAGCTCTGCTTTCATTTCATCTATTGTTTTTAAGATTTATTTATTTCAGCTGGCGCCGCGGCTCACTAGGCTAATCCTCCACCTAGCGGCACCGGCATACTGGGTTCTAGTCCCGGTCGGGGCGCCGGATTCTGTCCTGGTTGCCCCTCTTCCAGGCCAGCTCTCTGCTGTGGCCAGGGAGTGCAGTGGAGGATGGCCCAAGTGCTTGGGCCCTGCACCCCATGGGAGACCAGGAGAAGCACCTGGCTCCTGCCATCGGATCAGCGCGGTGCGCCGACCGCGGCAGCCATTGGAGGGTGAACCAACGGCAAAAGAAGACCTTTATCTCTGTCTCTCTCTCTCTCACTGTCCACTCTGCCTGTAAAAAAAAAGATTTATTTATTTCTATGAAAGGTAGAATTACAGAGAAGCAGAGAGAGAAGTCTTCCATCTGCTGGCTCACTCCTCAGATGGCCTCAACAGCCGGAGCTTCACGGATCTGAAGCCAGGAGTCAGGAGTTTCTTCTTAGTCTCTCAGGGGCCCAAGCACCTGAGCCATCCTCCACTTCTTTCCCAGGCCATAGCAGAGAGCTGAATCGAAAGTGGAGCAGCCGGGACTCAAACCGGTGCTCATCTGGGATGTCAACACCGCAGGCAGTGGCTTTTACCCACTGCACCACAGCGCCAGCCCCCACTTCATCTATTTTGAAAATTTACTTATGGCCTTGTCTAAATACTGATGGAGTTTGTGGTCACAAAAGGCCTCCATAGCCCTGGCAGCTCATGACAAGAGTCTGGGATGATCACTGATGTCATAAACAAGAGTGTTAATTGTTAAATTAACAACAGGAGTCACTGTGCACTTACTCCCCATGTGGGACCTCTGTCCTTAATGAGTTGTACTATGAGAATTAACAGTAAAACTAGTATTCAAACAGTACTTTATATTTTGTGTGTCTGTGTGTGTGTAAACTGTTGAGATCTTAGTATAGAGTTGATTTTCTGTATATGAAGTTAATTGAAAATGAATCTTAATGAAGAATGGGATGGGAGAGGGAGTAGGAGGTGGGACAGGAGTGGGAGTGGGAGTGGGAGTGGGAGGATGGGTATGGGGGGAGAACCGCTAAATTAAAAGCTTTTTTAAAAAAAAAAGAAAATCTGTGGGGCTGGTGTTGTGGCATAGTTGGAAAAGCTGCCACCTACAGTGCCAGTTCGAGTCCCGGCTGCTCCACTTCCAATCCACCTCTCTGCAATGGCCTGGGAAAGCAGTAGAATATGGACCAAGTCCTTGGGCCCCTGTACCCCTGTGGGAGACCCGTTAGAAGCTCCTGGCTCCTGGCTTCAGAACTGCACAACTCTGGCCATTATGGCCATCTGGAGAGTGAACAAGTGGATAGAAGACCTCTCTCTCTATGCCTCTGCGTCTTTGTAACTCTGCCTTCAAATAAATAAATAAATCTTTAAGAAAATAAAAAAAAATCTGTTACTAGGTGCATAGTTACTCCTGATTTTTATGTCTTCTTGATAAAATGATCCCTTTGTCATTATGATAATTGTAATAAAGTGAAGGATATGTCAATTCATTGCTCTGAGGGCTACACTGATAGAAATATAGTCCTCTAGCTTTCTTTGATACATTTTTCCCATTATTTTACTTTTAACCTTTTATTTTCTATTAGTATACTGAGATCTTAGTGTTTTATGTAACCTGACAGTCTGGGTTTTTTTTTTTTTTTTTAACAGACTGCATTTAACATGGTATTGTTATGGTTAAGTTTAAACCTGTCCTCTTGTTATTGGTTTTGTCTTTGTTCCATTTGTATTTTGTTCACTTTTGGTGCTCTGTTTTGGATTCATTGAATATTATTTTCTATTTCCATTCTGTGTCATTTGTGGCACAGTAATGATAACATTTTGGTTGGTAAATTCGGTGGCTGCTTTACCATAAAGGCACACATTTTAACTTATCACAGTCTGTATTTAAGTCACATAATACTACTGTATGTAAAAGGAGTCTTCAGAAAGTTCATGGAAATGCATATTTTGAAACATCTGTGCGTGGACTCCCACTTTTTGTGCATCAAGATAAACTTATCTTTTAATTTCATTTCCCACAGACTATTTGAAGTACATTTGTATGCTCTAAATGTGTTACAATAGCATACATTCACCTCTCCTGGTTTGGGGCAGGCGTTTAGCCTAGCAGTTACAATGTGTGTGTCTCACATTGGAGTGGCTGTGTTTGATATGCAGTTATGGCTCTTGACTCCAGCTTCCTGCTAAGGCAGACTCTGGGAGGCAGTGGTGATGGCTCAAGTAATTGGGTTGCTGCCACCCCCATGGGAGACATGGATTGAGTTCCTGGCTTCCACACTTTTTGGTCCCAGCCCAATCCCAGCCACCAAAGTCATTTGAGGGATAAACCAGAGGATTGAAGATTCTCTCTTTCTCTCTCATTCTTTTTCTCTCACTTTCTCTCTGTATTACTCGTGTGTGTGTGTCTGCCTCTCAAATAATTTATTTAAAAATTCTCCCCCTTGAGTATCTCCACATGCTGTACTTTTTAAATAATCCACACTGTTATTATTTTTGTTTAAATAGTATATTCTCTTTTTATGGGATATGACATACCATAAAATGCACTCTTAAAGGGCACGATATAATGGTTTTTAGTATATTCACAAAATTGTTGAATTATCATCATTATCTAATTCCAGAACATTTTATCACTCAAAAGGAACCCCATGCCATGTGCAGTCAGTCCATATTTTCTCTACTCCTTCCTAACCCTAGCCCTGTGCAACTACTAATGTACTTTCTGTCTGCAGATTTGCCTGTTCCAGATATTTCACATAAACAAAATGATAAGATATAGGGCCTTTTGTGCCTGGCTTCTTTTTACCGAATGTGTTCAAAGCTCATCCATGCCGTAGCGTGTGCCAGTACTCCACTCTTTTTATTTTTTTAAAGATTGTTTAGTTTACTTGAAAGACAGAGTTACAGAGTGGGAGAGACAGAGAGACAGATCTTCCATGCACTGGTTCACTCCCCAAATGACTGTAACAGCCAGGGTTGGACCAGGCTGAAGCCAGGAGCCTGGAACTCCGTCTGGGTCTCCCACGTGGATGGCAAGGACCCAAGTACTTGGGCCATCTGCTGCTGCTTTCCCCAGTGCATTAGCAGGGAGCTGGATTGGAGCCCTGCTGGCTTTAACTACAAAGGTGAAAGGGAATTTAGAAACTTTGTTATTTGGCTTGAAGATAAGAAAGTCAGGCACTAGAAGATTGAAGACAGGAAATTTAAGAAACATCCCTAGCAGTGACCTGCCCAAGTTCTTTGAAATGTATCTTAGAGATGTTAACTGTCCTGTCAAGATTCAAGATTGACAGGAAGCAACTGACAGCCTTCTTGGTTCAGATGTTAAACTTGAATATGGAGATAATGCTGAAAATACAAGGGCTTAGTACCTGATAATTCAAAAAAGCTGACAATGCAACTAAAAATGCAGAGCCACTGATCAGTTTGGGTGTAAATAATCCTGATTTCAAGGCAGGTGTAATGGCTTTGGCTAACTTTCTTCAGAGTCAACCTCATGTCAGACATGACGACTACCTGCTAATGCTTACAGCAATTGGCAATTCGCATTTTGGGTCAGGAGCACCAGACATGTGATGCAGTTGCTAAAGCAAATCAAACAAAAGAGGGCTTGCCTGTTGCTATAGACAAACATATTCTTGTATCCTTGGTTTTGACACAGGGGATGCTCAGATTCTGTGATTGCTGAATAGAGAAGAGCTGAGAGAGCTACAGACAAAAACTAATGAAGCCACAGTTGCTGTGCAAGCAATTAATGCTGACCCAAAGACAGACCACAGACTGGGGAACGTGGCAGGTGAACACTGGAGTTCAGCTTCTCCCCTCCTGACTACTTGGGAAGCACATACACTTCTGGCATGTCTATGGAAATCTAATGTCACATTTTCATAGGAGGAATCCCAGGAAACTGACTTTCTTCTAAAGATTTACCAGAACTTTTTTTTTTCTTTAATAAAGTTTGGGAAAGTGGGAAAAAAGTGTAATGTTATCTGGATTTTTCATAGATGCGCATTGTCAGTTTAGGGAAATTCTCTTGTGTTCCCAGCTGTCCAGTGTTTTCACCTTGAAACAATGTTGGGGCCGGCGCTGTGGCATAGCTGGTAAAGCCGCCGCCTGCAGTGCCAGTGTCCTATTTGGGCACCGGTTCGAGTCCTGGCTGCTCCACTTCCCATCCAGCTCTCTGCTATGGCCTGGGAAATCAGTGGAAGATGGCCCAAGTGCTTGGGCCCCTGTACCCTGTAAGAGACTTGGAAGAAACTCCTCGCTCCTGACTTTGGATCAGCCTGGCTCTGGCCATCAAGGCCACTTGGGGAGTGAACCAGGAAATGGAAGATTTTCCTCTCTCTCTCAAATAAATAAAATATTTTTAAAAAGAAATATTTTAATAATTTAGTCTGTATTTTATATCTTTGCAGAGTTTCTCCTTCTTCCTGTCACTTTTTGTTGTTCATATCCTTCTAAAAATTTGCTATTACATATAGTGTATCTAATTGATTTTCATATATTTCTTCCTAATATTTTCTTTAAAAAAAAAAAGACTCACTTATAGAGCTGGTGCTTTGGCATAGTAGGTTAAGCTTCCACCTGCAGTGCCAGCATCCCATATGGGCACCGGTTCGAGTCCTGGCCACTCTACTTCTGATCCAGCTCTCTTCTATGGCCTGGGAAGGCAGCTGAGGATGGCCCAGATCCTTAGGCCCCTGCACCCATGTGGGAGACCCAGAAGAAGCTCCTGGCTCCTGGCTTCGGATGAACCCAGCTTTGGCCATTGTTGCAGCCATTTGGGGAGTAAACCAGCGGATGGAAGACCTCTCTCTGCCTCTGCCTCTCTGTAACTCTTTCAAATAAATAAGTAAATCAAAAAGATTATTTACTTACTTGAAAGGCAGAATTACAGAGAGAGGGAGAGACAGAGAGAAAGACCTTCCATCCACTGGTTCACCACCCAAATGGCCGCATCATCTCTCATATGGGACGCCAGCATTGCAGGCAGTTGCTTAATCCATGGCAGAACAAAACTACTCCCTAATATTCTTTTGTAGACATTTTTATTTCTCTAGTGTAGGTAGTGATATTCTTTCTTGCATTTCTGACCTTAATAATTTTACCTTTCTATTTTTCCTTAGTCTGTGTACCTAAATAGTTTTCCATCTTGTTAATTTTGTTTTCGAAGAACCAGTTTCTGATTTTGTAATTTTTTCCATCTTTTCTACTCTCCATGTCATAGATTTTACTCCAGTATTTCTGTTTGTTTTGGTTTTATATGTTCATCATTTTTTAGCTTAGATGGAAATTTAGATTATTGATTTGAGGTCATTCTTTTTTTAATATTTATATTCTGCATTTAGATGTGTATATATTATAATTATTATATCACCTTTACTATTTAATCTTTTAAAATTAATCTTATAAAATGTCCTTTATCATCACTAGTAGCAATTCAGTCCTAAATGTCTATTTGTTTAATATTAGTGTAGACACTACAACTCCAATTTTGTTACTGTTAATGATACATTTTTTTCTTATCCCTTTATTTTCAATCTGTGTGTGTCTTTTTGAAAATGTATTTATTTGAAAGGCAGAGCAACAGAGAGAGAGGGAAAGACAGAGACCTTCCATCCACTGGCTCACTCCTCAAATGACCACAATAACCAGGGCTAGTCTAGGACGAAGCGAGCAGCCAGGAACTCCATACTCACCTCATACATGGATGGCAGGGCCCAAGCACTTTGGCCATCTTCCACTGCCTTCCAGGTGGAAGCTGGATTGGAAATGGATCAGCTAGTACTTGAACCCTCATTCTCATATGGGATGCTGGCATCACAAGTGATGGCTTCACCTGCTGTACCACAATGTCTGTCCCACATGTCTTTGACTTCTACGTGTGTCTTTTCTTGGAAGCACATGCCTGGATAATACTTTACATATTTATTTATGTTCTGCTAATCTCTTTTGATTGGATTGGTCGATCCACTCTCATGTCATACAGGATTGAATTGTAGGATTTATGATGACAATTCCACTGCTTGTTTTGTGTACATGCCCTTGTCATTTCTTTTACTATATATTTTGGAGTTAATTTCCAGTTTTTTGCCCTATGGAGTATCGTTAACAAATTATAATAGTCTAGCATCTTAATTTCATAGTACACTAAAACATTACCTCTTATAACTCCATTATTTTCCTTCTCATTTGTGCTGGTATTGTATTACAATTACATCTCTATTAATTGTATGCCCACCAAAACAGATTCATAATTACTGTTTTATGTAGCTGTCTTGTAAGTTAGGAGAAAAAAAGAGTTCTACTTTCCACCATATTTACTCCTGCAGTTACCTATGCCAGTGTGCTTCATTTGTTGAGTTACTGTCTCGTGCCCTTTCATTCTGCTTAAAGGATCCCACATAGTGAGTACTTCTTGTAAGGCAGTCTGCTGCCGCTGGATTCTCTCAGGGACTGTTTGGTGATTTCTGAATTTCTCCTCCATTGTTAAAGAATAATTCCGCTAGATTAGGACACTTGGTTGACAGTGTTTTCCTTCATGCAGCACTTTGAATATGACCTTGATAGTTCTAATGAGAAATTCACTGATAATGTTACGAAGCAACACTTGTGCATGACGAGTTACTTCTAGATTGCTGTTTTCAAGATTCTTTGTCACTGGATTTTGATAGTTTAATTATCATGTGTGCTATAAAGTTATCTTTGAGATATTCCTACGTAGAATTAATTGAGCTTCCTGGATGTATAGATTAATGTATTTCACCAAACTTGGGTAGTTTATGTCCATTAATTTTTGATTATTGTTTATTCCTCTTTCCTTTTCCTTTCCTGCTGATATTCCCATTATATGACTGTTGGTATGCTGGATGGTGCCCAGTATTTCTCAGATGCTCTGATCATATTTTTTCCCATTTTTGATCTTTCTGTTCCTCAAACCATATAATTTCAGTTGACCTATATTCAAACTTGCTGATTCTTTCTTTTTCCAGCTGAAATCTATAATTGAGCCCTACTGGTGAAATTTTCATTTCCGTGTTTTTAACTCCAGATTTTTTTATTATAATTTCTGTCTCTGTATTTGAAATTCTCTAGTTGATGAGGAAACTTCTCATACTTTCCTTTAATTCTTTATACACGATTTCTTTTGTTCTTTAATCATACTTTACTATAGTTGATTTAAAGTCTTTGCTAGTCATTCTAAGTTCCAGGCTTCCTTAGAGACTGTCTGTTGATTGTTTCTCTTCTTTGTAGTGCATGCCATACTTTCTTGCTTCTTTATCTATTCACAATTATTTTATTGAAAGCTGGATATTAAAAATAATATCCTGTGGCCACCTTGGAAATCAGACTCCTCCCACCTCCAGCTCCAGCTATTTATTACCTATTGTTTCTTTTTTTTATTTTTTATTTTACTTTTTTTTTTAACAGGCAGAGTGGACAGTGAGAGAGAGAGACAGAGAGAAAGGTCTTCCTTTGCCGTTGGTTCACCCTCCAATGGCCGCCGCGGCTGGCGCACCGCGCTGATCCGATGGCAGGAGCCAGGTACTTCTCCTGGTCTCCCATGGGGTGCAGGGCCCAAGCACTTGGGCCATCCTCCACTGCACTCCCGGGCCACAGCAGAGAGATGGCCTGGAAGAGGGGCAACTGGGACAGAATCTGGCGCCCAGACCGGGACTAGAACCCGGTGTGCCGGCGCTGCAAGGTGGAGGATTAGCCTATTGAGCTGCGGCGCCGGCCTTATTTTACTTTTTTTGACAGGCAGAGTGGACAGGGAGAGAGAGAGACAGAGAGAAAGGTCTTCCTTTGCCGCTGGTTCACCCTCCAATGGCCGCCGCGGCCGGCGCGCTGCGGCCGGCGCACCGCGCTGATCCGATGGCAGGAGCCAGGTGCTTCTCCTGGTCTCCCATGGGGTGCAGGGCCCAAGCACCTGGGCCATCCTCCACTGCACTCCCTGGCCACAGCAGAGAGCTGGCCTGGAAGAGGGGCAACCGGGACAGAATCCGGCGCCCAGACCGGGACTAGAACCCGGTGTGCCGTTGCCGCTAGGTGGAGGATTAGCCTAGTGAGCCGTGGCGCCGGCGGACCTATTGTTTCTTTAATGGTATTTCTGTACTAATTTTTTTAGATTTATTTATTTATTTGAAAGTCAGAGTTATACAAAGAGAGAGAGAGAGAGAGAGAGAGAGAGAGAGATCTTCCATCCGCTGGTTCACTTCCCAGTTGGCTGCAAAGGTCGAAGCTGGGCCAATCCAAAGACAGGTGCCAGGAGCTTCTTCCAGGGCGCCCATGTGGGTGCAGGGCCCCAAAGACTTGGGCCATCTTCTACTGCCTTCCCAGACCATAGCAGAGAGCTGGATAGGAAGTGGAGCAGCAGAGTCTTGAACCAGCACCCATATGGGGTGCCGGCACTGCAGGCAGTGGCTTTACCACAGCGCCAGCCCCACTGTACTAATTTTGTAAAATAGATATTCTTTGCCATATGTGACACAATATTGTTTTCTCGGTTAAATTAATGTCCAACTAATTATTTTACAAATATTTCCTGGGGCCGTCGCCATGGTGTAGCAGATAAAGCCGCCGCCTGCAGTGTCAGCATCTCATACGAGCACCGGTTCTAGTTCCGGCTGCTCCACTTCCGATCCAGCTCTCTGCTATGGCCTGGGATAGCAGTGGAAGATGGCCCAAGTGCTGGGGCCCCTGCACCCACGTGGGAGACCTGGAAGAAGCTCCTGGCTCCTGGCTTCGGATCGGCACAGCTCTGGCCATTGCGGCTAATTGGGGAGTGAAGCAGCAGATGGAAGACCTCTGTCTTCCTCCTTCTCTCTCTGTGTAACTCTGACCTTCAAATAAAATAAATCTTAAAAAAAAAACACAACAACAGATATTCCCTTAAATACTTAGAACCAAAAAACCTCCCAGTCATTGCTGGCCAGTTCTATGTGCTCATGAATGCACACCACCAACGTGTAGCCAGGAAGTTTACAACTTTGTCTTAGGCTTCATTCCCTGCTTGCCTAGGATCCTCAATGTCAGGCGACGCTGAGAGTTTCAGGCCTTCTCAAGTCTTTTGTGAACATGCGCAGATCCCTGAGCATGCTTATATCTCTATAGGTGTGTTTCTTCTTCTAGACTATCAAACTATTTTAGACCTTCTCAAAGCTTCCTATTAGCATCTCACCCATTAGATTTTCCTTTTCAGGTTGTTGGTTAGCCAATTGCTTTTTCAACTGTTATCTACCACTTCAGACAGCTGCAATATTAAACAATTGGCATTGGCTGTTTTCAACAAATGCTCCCAAGGAAAATTTGTTTCCACTAGTGGAGCTCTGTGCCAAGCTAAATAAAGGTTGTAATGGGTGTTTTCTGGGAATGAGTCTTTGAAGGAGGTTCAACGCCTTTCTACTTCCTGCCAGTGGCTTCCAGGTGGTTTTCCATATGATTGAGTTTTCTCAGCTAGTACATATCTGGGTAGAAGGAGATGGAAGTAGAACAAGTTAAACCACCAAGAAGAGGGCCCGGTGCTCTGACGTAGCAGGTAAAGCCGCCGCCTGCAGTGCCCGCATCCCATGTGAGTGCCACTTCAAGTCCTGGCTGCTCCACTTCCGATCCAGCTCTCTGCTATGGCCTGGAAAAGCAGTAGAAGATGGCCCAAGTCCTTAGGCCCCTGCACCCACCTGGGAGACCTGAAAGAAGCTCCTGACTCCTGGGTTTGGATCGGTGCAACTCCAGCTGTTATGGTCATCTGGGGAGCGAACCAGCGGCTGGAAGACCTCTCTCTCTGCCTCTCCCTCTCTCTGTGTGTAACTCTGACTTTCAAATAAATGAATAAATCTTAAAAAACACTACCAAGAAGCTTACTGCTTTTATAGAAATCCAGCCATTTTTATTGAATAGACACTGCCTAGGATGCTACAAGATTTTGGTTAATATTTTTAGACTTCTAAAAGTGTTGATCCTGGGGCCAAGTTCATGACCTGGCTGCTCCACTTTCAATCCAGCTCTCTACTATGGCCTAGGAAAGCAGTAGAAGATGGCTCAAGTCCTTGGGCACCTGCACCCGCATAGAAGACCCAGAAAATGCTCCTGGCTCCTGGCTCCTGGCTTTGGATAGGCCCAGCTCTGGCCATTGTGCCCATCTGGGAATGAAACAGCAGATGAAAGATTCTCTTTCCCTCTCTCTGCCTCTCTGTAACTTTGCCTTTCAAATAAATAAATAAATATTTTTAAAAAAATGTTGATCCTGATCATTTTCCTTAGTGGTCTTCTGGCTTTTATGAATAAAAGACTTGGGGGAAACTTACAGCATCATTCCCACTAATATTCCTCTTTAAATCTCAGAAAATAATAAACAAAGTGGTTTACTTGTGTACTCACATAGTTTCCATTCTCAGCGCTCTCCATCCCTTTGTGTGGATCTGTATCTCTGTGTTGCTATGCATGAGGGCACACCATCCAACATTTCTTGTAGTGCACTTTGCGGGTGATGAATCCATTCAGCCTTATATATCTGAAAAACAATCTTTATTTCACCTTCAATTTTAAAACATCTTTTTACTGGTTTTACAACTCTAGTGAACAGTTTTTTTAAACGCTATCCATATTTTAAAGATGTTTTTACGGTGTCTTCTCATTTGCACAATTTCTGGTGAGAAAGCTACTGTCATATCTAACTTTGTTCCTCCATACATCCTGGGATCATGGTGTGTCCTGGTGTGATTTTATTCATGATTCTTGTATTTAGCATGCATTTAGTCTGTCAGACATGTGGACTTACAGCATTCAACAAATCTGTTGATAAACTTCACTTGTTATTTCTTAAAATATTTTCCCACCTTTCCTGCGTGGACTCCTTTCATATTCATGATGCCATTTGCTGTTTTCCCATGTTTCGTGGATGCTCTCTTGATTTTTCACTTCTATTTTTCTCTTTCTGTTTCATACTAAATTACTGCTTTGACCTCAAGTTGACTATTTTTGCTTCTTTGCTGTCTAATTTTCTGTCAGTTCCAGCCAGTATACATGTTATATCAGATATTGCAGGTTTCAAGTGTAACAGTTCCATATGTATCATTTTTATATCTTCCCCATCTCTACTTAGTGATTTAATATATAGAATATAGTTATAACAACTGTAACTGTACACAATTCCATTATCTGTGTCATTTCTGGAAAGATTTACATAGATTTTTCTCTTCACTATTACTCATAATTTTGTTTGTTTGCGTGTCTTGTAATTTTCTATTGAGTGCCAGATGTTGTGATTTTGTCCTGTTGGATGATTGATATTCTTGTAATTCTATGATTGTTAGCTTAATTTTGGAACATAGCTAAATTTCTTGAAAATTGTTCCCTCTATGTCTTGCTTGTAAGATTTTTAAAATAAGTCTGGAGCAGTGCTCAGTCTAGGATTAATTTTTTCTCATTACTAGTGCAAGTCCCTTCTTTGTACTTGTATTCCATGCATCTTGAGGTTTTCTATTCTGCCTGGTGGCATCATATGCTATTTCTGAATCTGTGTGACTGTCAAGCACTGTTACTTCTAATGCAATCAGGTAGTCCTTGTTCTTCACTCAGATAATTTACTCAGATGCATGGGGTGATCAGTGTTCTGCAGGTGCACATGTAGGTGTGTGTGGGTGTGTGTGTAGCTACCTCTCCTCCCTGATACTCCCTTCCATGGAGCCTAGCCATCCTGGCCTCTGCACCCTGAGCTCCACCTCCTCAATTCCAGAAGTCTTCTTGGGCTCCCCTACTGTTCCATGGCCTGAAATTGCTGTCTATGCAGTAAGCCAAGGCAATTGTAAGGCTCAACCAGTTTGTGTCTCATCTCTCAGGGATCTCTGTCTCTTACTGTCTGACCTCAAGTATCTTGAACATCCTTGTTCTATATTTTAGGGTCATTCAAGTGGGAAGGTAAATCTGGTCTATCTTGGCCAAGAGTAGAAGTCTTCCTAAAGCTTTTTTTATTTCTCATTACTTGCAATGACTTGGTGACAGCTCAGGATATGTATTCACTAAACAGTAGATCAAAATTATTCTATGGAATTTTGCTTACTGTGTGGCACATTGAACTTACAATGTAGGGCCATCAAGTATGTCTCTTATGGTATATTTATATTTGTATTAAGATGGTCTAGTCTTTTGTCTCAGTTCTGAGTAATTGAAGTTTTCACTCAAGCTATTTTTATCATTAATTCGAGCAGAATAAGATTTTAGTTAATTTTAAGTGGGTAAAATCTGAATTTACAAAGAGAAATATTGTGTCAGGTGTAATGAAGAGATTTATTAGTAAGGATGTGGATTGTCAAAACAGAGAGAAGGAAAAATCTTTCAAGTCTTATATGGCAGGCCTGGCCCTGTGGCATAGAGGGTAAAGCCACCGCCTGCAGTGCCGGCATCCCATATGGGTGCCGGTTCAAGACCTAGCTGCTCCACTTCTGATCTAGCTCCCTGCTATGGCCTGGGAAAGCAGTGGAAGATGGCTCAAGTCCTTGGGCTCCTACACCCACGTGGGAGACCTGGAGGAAGCTCCTGGCTCCTGGCTTCAGATCAGCACAGCTCCAGCCATAGCAGCAATCTGGGGAGTAAACCATCGGATGGAAGACCTCTCTCTCTCTCTCTCTCTCTCTCCCTCTCTCTCTCTCTCTGTCTCTCTCTGCCTCTGCCTCTCTGTAACTCTGCCTTTCAAACAAAAACTAAATAAATCTTACATAAAAAATCCTATATGGAAAACTTTCATTTTCCATGGACAATCCTGGCTCATCATGTCTAGACTAGGAAGTCTTTTCAATAATTCCATCCGATTGCCCTACTGGACATTTTATCAGGACTTTAATAGCTATGAAAGGTGACTGAAGTAACTTCTGCAAGGTGGAGGAGTGGCTAAACAAGAAATAGTGGAAAGGCTGGTAGGGTCTGGTCTATACAACATTTAAGACTCCTTGTAGCTCTAAACCCAATTACAGACTATCAAGTCTACACAAAGAGTCAACTATCACATTCTAAAGTGTTAAGGAACCAAACCACGCTCTGATAATACATCATGACCTAGTGTTATTATCACACCCCACAAAAAGACAAAAAAATTGCTTGAGTATCTATATCTTAGATGAGTGAAATTTACCATAAGTAATATAATAGATTTAGCTTTAATTCTAAGTACTAAGCACCACCACCAACAATTCATGTCTTCCTGGAATAAGTATAATCTTTATATAAAAAGGGGAAAAAACAACATAAAAAAGCAAGATCAGTCAGATAGTTCCTAAGTTGTTTCCAAGACGTTAAAACAAAACAGTAATAAATTCTGAACAGGGATATATTTTAAATGGCCGACATACATTTAATTCCCTGAAAGTGATGTCAAAAATGCAAGTGTTGAATACTTTCTTGAGGGTTACAAGTGTGAAAATACAGAATGAATAGTAAGCTTCACATTTTCTTTAGACACTTAAGGATCCGCTTTCCATTTCAATTTTTCTTTGCTCATTTTGTTATTGAAATGCTAATTCAGATTTCTCCCAGTGAAATAGAAGACCCTATAATGGATATTCTGAGACTGAAAAGTCAGGACAGACTTGTTTCTAGTTCAAGTCTATGGACCTAAATGTTTAATATGAAGAAAAATCAATGACCAGCCTCCTGCTAAATTCTCTGGACTTTGTTCTGAATAAGTTTCCTCAATTTACATAGCACAGCACTGATGCCGCTGACAAATTCCAAAGCAGCATGCAACAGTGGTTCCTAATTGCTTGAGCATTTATCATGCACGAGAGACAGGAGGGAAGTTGTCTCATTTTGTACAGCTCAGTTGCATTTCTTATCTCTGAAGTACACTTAAGCAGCAAACGGGGACTTAAGGTAGCTGCCTGAAAACCAGCATCCATTAACATGCATATCTTGGAGGGGAAATGAATTGGTTTTGCTAAAACAGAATACAATTCGACCTCCTCCTGCACGTTAATTTTGCCTATTTTCTCTCTTGCACATTTTAAAAATTAGGGGCTGTGTCTGGTTTACCCACACGAACTCTCATGTTCACATTTTCTGAGTTGCGCCTTTGTTGGTATTGTTCTGGGAATCATTTTTAAAAAACATTTTGATGCATTTCCAAAATGCCCTTTGGGATCAATTTACACCTGGTAATATTTTTCTAAGAAGTCACTGGAGGTGCTTAACAAATGTATACTTAGGCATCTCCTACCTCACAAGTCTTCTGGGCAGGTTTTATCTTTTAAGGAAACAGTACCCCTATACAGTCTACAAAGAACACTTGATTTCTATGTGTGAGACTAGGAGAGCAGGAAAGCTGAAATTGTATTTATGCACTCTTGAATGCAGATCCTGTTAGTGAGTTCTGCTGATTATTGAAGCAGTCGCAGACTATGCCTACTGTTCCAAGAATTCAAGTCCCATTAAGATGTGAACCCAAATAAACACACAATGATCATGTGGCTTAGTAAGCACAGATGCACCTGTTTGTCTTTGACAGGCTATTAGAGATGAATAAAATACTTTTGAGTTATGCCCTGAGAAACATAGATTGCCCCTTGAAGTGAGGTTTAGAGTTCACACACATATGTAAGTGTGTATATATATGTGTGTGTGTGTGTGTGTGTGTGTATGAGGGACCTTCAAAAAGTTCTGGGGAAAATGTTTATTTTGAAAAAACTCTGCATGGATTCCAAAAATTTTGCCCCAAAGTAAGCTTGTCTTTTAATTTCATCTTCCACAAACTTTTTGAAGTACATAGATAGATCCTGAAAATGCTCTGTGTAGACAGCTTTTTGTATGTTTATTTATTTTTATCTACTTGAAAGGCAGAGTGAGAGAGAGAGAGAGAGAGAATATCTATCTGCTTGTTTACTCCCCAAATGCCCATAACAGCCAGGGCTAGGCCAGGCTAAAGCCAAGAGTCTAGAACTGCTTTCAGGTCTCTCACGTGGATAGCAGGGGCCCAAGTGCTTTAGCCATGATCTGCTGCCTCTCAGACTGAATTAACAGGAGACTGGATGGGATGAGGAGAAGCCAGGGCTTGAACCAGGCCTTCTGATATGGGATGCAGCAATCCCAAGTGGTGGCTCAACCCACTGTACCACAATGCCTGTCCCTGTGTGGACAGTTTTTTTTAATGATAAGAACCTTATTACACCCCCTTACTGTGCTCTACTTCTATATGCAACTTCTAAAGTGCATCAAGTAAGGTCAAGCTATACAAT
Source organism: Oryctolagus cuniculus (assembly GCF_051225735.1). NCBI lineage: Eukaryota > Metazoa > Chordata > Mammalia > Lagomorpha > Leporidae > Oryctolagus > Oryctolagus cuniculus. The sequence continues at coordinate 84,132,952 of NC_142888.1, read as the reverse complement.
CAAGCAAATTGTCTTCGTACAGATACCTCTTGGAGTTTGATGGCACCTGCCTTCTTACTCTTTGGCTCATCTGAACCCCCAGATGCCTTCCTTCCTCACCATTGATCTGGGCCAGGCATTGGTCCTAGAGTCTTGTTTATGTTCATTGCCCTCCTGCGTAGCAAGGGTAATTTGGTAAAAATAAATGAATAAATTAATAAATCAGCAAAGGAGGTGCAATTATTTTTCTAGTGTTTCTTTAAACTTTCGGTAAGGCTGACATAGAATTTGCTAATAAGTTATTGATATTCAGTCTGCCTATCCTATATTCCATCAATGCCAAAGTGATATTAGTTCATTGGTATATTTTCCATCTACTCATATTTGCCTTCTTAGTGCTTACAAGTAAGGAAATGAAAATGGAGTGTTTAAAGGCCAAGAGTAAGCAGCACGGGAAAGGGACAGAAAAACAATTGTAAATGGGCCCCTCAGTTTCCTTGATCAGACGTTCCAGGATAGAATTTACACATTATCATGTTCCACATGAAAGCTCTGGGAAGTCATTTTGTAAATCAGGATCACCTCCACATTTGAAACACAGACAGTTGACTTTATTAACTCTACTGAAAAACCAAGTATCTGAAACAGTCAATTCTATCACAAAGCAGGAAAACTTATGAGAGCAGAGACAATATTGGTAAGAAAAACATGAATCTGCACACGATAAATTTACATGAACACATTTATTGCAAGTAGCTCTATGGGACGGCAAGTCAGATATATATATATATTTATTTATATATATATATATATAAACACTATACAGAGTTGCAAGGTTGTCTCCCAAAACTGCAAATGCAATGTTTACAAAGAAAAGAAAGTCTAAGAATATTTACAAAGGAAGACAAAGCCAGAGCAACTCAAAGCAGATCTGTAAAGCAGAAACAGTAAATGTAAAGACTGTTGAAACTGTCAAGTTTTCGCTTTTACTGACCAAGTGAGTATGTCTGATACCAAATTAAATGTAGAGGTCACAAAAAATCGTTCCATCATTGTTTTGTTTCTTAACAGCAGCATAAACTGGTAGCTGGAAGGTAAGTGATATGCTGGTACACATATTCTACAAAGATTCTTCCAGCACAATACTGAATAAATTGTGTCTGTAAACTAAGAAGTAGTGTCAAAAAGATTGCATATTTGTTATGCTTACTGTGACTATTTGTACCTGTTACTATTTGTATGTACTGTTATGTATGAAGTCTCCCATTCATTTATTCAGCGATGTTATATCTGTGCTGTCCCCTCTGCACCCTGTCTGCTGGCAGCCCTGAACCTAAAATGCAAATAAAAGTGTTAAAGCCTTTTCCCCAAAATAATCTTCCCTTCCCACAATTCTGAACGATTATGACTTAACTGACTTGAATATAAGATAGTGACAGAAGGCTTGAATAAAGGCTGCCAAAAAGAGCACACGGTTATCATAATGAACAAAAGCCACACTGCAATATTTCATTAGGTTGGGAAAAGAGAGGAACAGAAGGAACTGATGAAGTTGATGCCCTAGCAGTGACCAGTAACTGGAGTAGTGACTGGTACCCTAGCCACATCCCCTCCTCAGCATCACTCACAAGGGGAAAAACAAAGAGCCCCCCCCCCAATCCCTTTTGTTGGTAGGCAAGGAAAAACAATACAAGTCGACTTAGCTCTTTGGAAAGGTTAGTTTAGCAACATGTACTGTAAGCCTGCTGAAAGATAGAAGTACACGTTCAAAGACATCAAAACCCGAGTGGCGATAAACTTCAGTTAAATATTACACTATTTCAAAGTTGCACATTAAATGCGAAGCAATTTTTTTAAGAGTTACGCACAACAGGTACATCAACAATCACGTGTTCACAGGTGCACAAAGGTGTGCATACACACAAATATGTGCATGCACACACACACTAGCACTCACACACTTACACACTCACACACTCATACCCATCTGTGATATGATGAGGTTTGCCAGTGATGGTACAACGAGCCAAGATGTGTGTACCACCACGTAACAAAGCTCTAAGCAAGCTTCAAGACCTTTGCACCTATCCTCTGTGGCCACCACCCGTTGGTGTCATGTTCTCAAAGGTCCAGGTTCCTAAAATCTTAACTCAGTTTCCATCAGAGGCAAGCAACAGTAGGAGGAGGGAGCTTGCTCTGATTGTGTGTTTTTTTTTTTTTTTTGATTGGTACATCTCATATCAGCTCATTGTTCAGGAGGAAACAATGCCTTATAAGAGGTTCCTTTTGGCTTGCATTTTAGTCTGAATTTTGCTTGATAATTGCACACTAATTGCTTGAATGTGGGAAACTGATCTATTTATAGGAGTCCTGGGCACAGGAGGGAGAGTGTGTACCATGAAGAAGGCTAGGAAGAGGGGAGGGGAGGAGGGTGACCAAAAAGAGGCCCAGATAGGTAGAGAGGAGCTGAGTGAGGAGGAGAGTTTTGAAGAAGCTTGCTTCTTTCATGAGGAAAACGTTGGTTTTAAAAGAACATGAAAAGAGTAGGTTTGGAAATGCTCAATGGACTGACAGGCAGAATACCGCAGGGTTGTAAATGAGCAAATGGATCATCTGTCCCTCAGTTGTGCCATGCAAATGTTGGAAATGCCCGATCAAGATATCGGTTTAATTGACATTTAATTAATATGGACAGAAAGTTGCAGTTTTGTTATGAGCCAAAACTGAGATATCTGCCCTTTAGTTCTGCCTGTCTGTCAGTTCAGACATTAAATTCCTTGATCAAGAAATGTTTTTGTGTATGTACTACTCAGACAAAAGGATTCTAGATCATACCTACCCTCTCGTTAATACACCTTTTTCTTTATCTGCTGTTATTCAGAGGCTTTTAAAATTCAAAATTAAAATGTACACTGTCAGTATTGGAATTGGTCACATTTACACATATTGTAAATAACACTTTTAAAGAAAGAAAAGGTTAAGAGGTGCTCACTTTTATAGTTTTTGTTTCCTTTCAAAGAGTCAAACTGGGGAGGAAAACAAAGCACAGTGTGAATACTCTCAATTCCAAATCACTGGCTCCATAAGGCAACAGTATGACCAATCTGCAGGAACAGGATTATCCACCTGCCACAGTCCACGTGTTGGCGTGCAGAAACGTAGGTTGTTCTCTATTCAGAAGCTTCTGGAGTTGCTTTCTTTTAGGTAGATCTAGCGTAGACGAAGATGAATCTCTGTAACACCACTTTTCTTCTAGAATGTATTTTTGTGGCGATGTAATCACTCTACAAAAAAAGATAAAACAAAGGTTATTTCAGAATTGAGATGAAGAGTTTTCACCCCTGACCTCACTCTAAAACAAAATCTAACTCGAAGTTTTGGAGAGATACTGAGGAGACTGCCTTGGCATGGGTGCGCTTAATCAGCTCTGCTAGCTGCCTGTGACGAATACCAGCACAAGCCAGTCAAAGACCCAAGAGCAGTTCCTTTGTCTACGTCCTTTTGCCACCCGGACATTTCTAGCGGCTGACGGCTTTGCAGTTATGTGCACTGCTCCACTTCCAGTGAGCCTGGCATTAGGCTACCATTGTTTTTCCTTCTCCAACATGCTTGATTATGCCTTCACCAGATCACGTGGCACACATCAGCAGATTTAAGTATGGCCCTGGTAATAGCTTTTAGGCTTGATCAATGAATGTCTTCTAAAAGAACAAAAATCATAACTGCAAAGGAGGTTTGACTGGAGTCCCCATCAGCCTAATAAAAACAGAGTTCCAGTATTAGTCTCTAGGCTTTCTACTTATTGAGACAGTGCATAAGAGAGGGTGGTGGTGGTTGAGGTGGGAATCAGGCATAGATGAAGGTGCTGGACTGGGGATAAATGGTCAGCAAATTGATTATGGGAGGCCGGTGTCACATAAGATTGGGTCATATCCATGTCCCCAGTATTCTATTTCATTTGAGACAACCTCAACAAATCCATGCAAGGAACCTTTTGGAGTTGCCTTCAGTAAACCAGAAATATAAGCTTTAACTATTCATTGTTTCATCAGAAGTTTTCGAAATGTACCCAACTTGCAACTGGAAGGTGCATCTAAGGTCTCCAGTCCCCTTTCACCTTTATGTGGCTGTTGGGCATGATTCACTTAGAGGTCTGTTCCTCCACAGTAAGGAGCTTAAAAAAATAAATGGCCTAGAGTAGTAAAGCTATTCAGTTTTCCTGTCAGCCGTGGACTTAGGAAGTTTTCGATCCTGGGTATCTAGTTTATACAGGAAGAAAGCCACCTGGGATAAGCACAGGTTAACCGTGGAAGTCCATATTAGCAACTATGTTATTTCCTGCAAAATTAGGTGCACTCAGCAGCAGACATCAGCTACGTGTTTTTACCTGAAATTCAAGGTTAGAAAGGTACATCACCTAATATAATTGACTATTTGGTTTTACAATGAAAATATCATCATGTGTTCAAGTAAGCATACTGCATGTACTTTAACAGGAATTTCTTATTATTTGATATGATACATTGCATTTCAAACACATTTTTTTCCAGAAACATATCAGCTAAGCTCTATATAGCTACCCCATCAACAGTAAGCCTGAAATTAGGACGCAGTCTTCTTTCTTTCTTCATTTTTTGTCAATGACAGGGGCTCTACTAAAAATGACACGTATTTCACTTGCTTTCCTATGACACCTACACCAGCATTGAATGAATGCTTTATAACTTACTAAAATCTGTCAAATAACTGTAACTTCAAGTTAACTTTACAAAATAGATCTGTCAATTCTTGGTAAACTGCTAGTAGAAAGGAATAAGACTATCTGAAACAGGATAATCCCAAAATAATTTGATTTGCTTTCAAAATGCATTATGGGAACTTGAGCTACAGATTTGCCTTTATAATCCTGTTTCACTTAGGCCAATATTAAAATTAGCTTACATTCCCTGAGCACATTCCAAAGAACAGCATAAGGAAGTAACTCAGAAGCTTTCTGGGTGGCAATGGAAAGAAATCCGAGGTCAAAACTGAGTCATGAACAGTCCCCACAAGGGCTATTAAAGGGCTGACAATTCAACCGTAGATGTGTCTCCTGTTCATTTTTATAGTAGTTTACCGACAGCAAGGCAAATGGCAATGATTTTAATAACAAGGTCTGGTTTTAATGTATCAGTCACATTAATAATGACATGTCACAAATAATTACCTTGTTGTATATTCTTGTTTTCCAATTAATCAAAGACTCTTTTAATGACAAGTTAATATCACCCCTTTTAATGGGTGGTATATATATACCATTCAAACAATTATTCACTGCAAGAGAGAAAACTTCAATGGATTATGACGCTTCAAAACACTTCTCTCTTCCTCCAAAATCTGGCAGGTAGCATTTTCTTCTCAAAAGCTAATGAAGTGAACACTCTGTTTCCATGTGTGTCTGGTGCAAACCTGCACATCAATCTTTAGTATACTACTAAAGCACACATGACTTCAATATCCCTGGAAATCTGCAGGGGAAGCAAAGCAGGGAGTTCCTCCTGGGCAGTGCAGACCTCTTTCCTAGGAATCATGAACATGTCTCTATTACAGTCTAAAACAGCAATGGTCCCCCTGCCCAGAGCAAGGGGAAAGTATACCAAAATCTCCAGTTGTTCGCTCATTCTCTTTACATTCTCCCCTGTCTTCTTGTCTCAACTATCTTTTCAATTCCAATTTTCATAGAACTCAAAAATGTCTTTCAAGGTCTTTTAAAAATCCTCACTCTGTTCATTAGTATGCTATCCCAGGGATCAACTGCTGATCACATAAATCGGGGCAACCAAGTAAAGTGTTGAAGGAAACTAAGCAAAAGGAAATACAGAGAAATGGAAGAGTATACTCCAAAATGGGTACATAGTAACACAGTTATATTATTTATCATTGTCTCTGGAGTACACGAGCTAGCTTCCAAAAGTTCACACAAAATGTAATGAAAATAAGTTTATTTTTGTGCAAAAACAATTTTGGATACTATGCATAGTTTTTTTTATAATTGCATTTCCATGCACTTAAAAAAAAAGATTATTGGGGCCGGTGCTGTGGCATAGCAGGTAAAGTCGCCGCCTATAGTGCCAGCATCCCATATGGGCACCAGTTCAAGTCCCAGATGCTCCACTTCCAATCCAGCTCTCTGCTATGGCCTGGGAAAGCAGTGGAACATGGCCCAAGTCCTTGGGCCCCTGCACCCACGTGGGAGACCCGGAAGAAGCTCCTGGCTCCGATCGGCGCAGCTCTGGCCGTTGTGGTCAATTGGGGAGTGAACCAGCAGATGGAAGACCTCTTTTCTCTCTCTCTCTCTCTCTGCCTCTCTGTGTAACTCTTTCAAATAAATAAGTAATCTTAAAAAAGATTATTTATTTAAAAGGCAGAGATACAGAGAGAAAAAGAGAGACAGAGGGAGATCCTCCATCCACTGGTTTACTCCCCAAATGGCCACAATAGGCCAGGAGCTTTTCTGGGTCTCCTACATGGGTGCATGGGCTCAAGCACTTGGGCCATCCTCCACTGCCCTCCCAGGCACATTAGCAGGGAGCCGAATCAGAAGTGGAAGTGCTGGGATGCCAGCACTGCAGATGGAGGCTTAACATTCTATACCTCAGCACCGGCCCCTCCATGCACTTTTTGAAACCCCCTAATGTATAATTTTTATTTTCAATTAAGAACAGGTCACACCTTCCCTGTAACCTGGACTTGATAAAAATGAAGTGCTATCCCTTAAGGGTGAAACCGTGCAATAATTGCTGCTAGTCTTTACAACACCAATCCTGCCAGACTATTATCTCCTACATAGATCAGATGATAAAATGCAACTTCTCCCCATGGTGGCAACAGCTTGGTGACAGAAAAGCCAAAAGAATCTGTAAGGGAAATGGATGACACTTGTAAAACCTCCTTCTCAGAGTTCAGCTCAATTGGTTCACACCTGTTAGCTGGTCCTGGACCACTTCAACATGGTTGTTTCAGTCTTGATAAGAACACAAACTGGGGCTGGCGCCGCGGCTCACTAGGCTAATCCTCTGCCTGCAGCGCCGGCACACCGGGTTCTAGTCCCGGTCGGGGCGCCGGATTCTGTCCCGGTTGCCCCTCTTCCAGGCCAGCTCTCTGCTGTGGCCAGGGAAGGCAGTGGAGGATGGCCCAAGTACTTGGGCCCTGCACCCCATGGGAGACCAGGAGAAGCACCTGGCTCCTGGCTTCGGATCAGCGCGATGCGCCGGCCGCAGCGCACCGGCCACGGCGGCCATTGGAGGGTGAACCAACGGCAAAAGGAAGACCTTTCTCTCTGTCTCTCTCTCTCTCACTGTCCACTCTGTCAAAGAAAGAAAGAAAGAAAGAAAGAAAGAAAGAAAGAAAGAAAGAAAGAAAGAAAGAAAGAAAGAAGACAAGACCACAAACTGGGAATCAGCTACAGGATTTTCATCCCAGGGCAGCTTGTCCACCACCTCCCAACACACACTTGAGCCACTTTGGTCTGCTGCAAAGTTACCACCAACTTAAAGAATGCAAGTTACGAGAATCCTAATACCGGCAGTTTCCAATTTAAAAGACACATGTTCTAAGGCTCATTGTTTGGTCGATACTCAGAGTAAACTACCTCATAGAAATCAAGTCAAGGAAATGGTAGGTAGGTTCATGGTTTCACCTACACACATCTGTATTTAACCTACGCAGTTCCTGAACTAACAGAGGAACTGCTTTGAGTACACGCAGCCATCATTTCTGCGTAAAGATGCATTTGAAGTTTCCATCTATGACTCCAGGAAAATATGTCTTCCAGCCATGGCAACAAAAACAGTGTTCCCTAATCTGAAGTGGCTGGAACAGTTTCGGGCACAGTGACCCCAGAGAGGAAATGGTAAGAGCTGCCACCACAATAAGGACTCCTTCATGTGGGGTAGGGGGCTTTGACGAGGACAGGCTGGTATCCCTTCAAGGCTGGAGGTACAACATCTGTAGTTCAGACTTTTTTGTTTTAAGATTTACTTATTTTAAAGGCAGAGTTACAGAGAGAGAGAAAAAGAGAGAGAGAGAGAGAGAGAGAGATCTTTCATCCACTGATTTACGCCCCAAATGGTTGCAATGGCTAGGGCTGGACCACACTGAAGCCAGGAGCCAGAAGCCTCTTCCAGGACTCCCTCTTGGATGCAGGAGTCCAAACACTTGGATCATCTTCCCCTGCTTTCCCAGGAGCATTAGCAGGAATCTAAATCAGAAGGGGAGCAGCCAGGATTTGAACTGGCTCCCATATGGGATGTGGCCTTACCCACTACACCACAACACTAGCCCCAGTTGCTCAGACTTTTAAAGGCACCATGGGTGCCCATGTGAGTATTTTTCAAGAGGAATTTAGAGATAGAGACTCCATTGATATTCTCTCTAAGTTACAAGTCTACAAGTCAAGAACTAGTAATCTTAGGACAAATGACATAAATTGTGAAAAATTAGCCAAAGTGACTACAATTGATGGGGAATCGGATATTCTTAAATTCAGAAAGTCTGGCTAGCATCAAACATATTGTGGTCAATGCAACCATAAAAATAGCTTTAGCAACCAGCACAGCAGCCTCTGTGCCAATAAGTGAGAGCCCAGCAAGCAGCCACAGCTTTGGAAAGAGTACAACAAGTACCTCTACATGGAAGGCTATTCCTGCAGGCTAAGCATGAGCGGGCTGGGAACTAGCAGTGAGCAGCAGCTGGGGAAAGGAGTTGTCTTGGGCCCTGTGGGACTCCCAGAGTGGTCCTCACTTTTTCAGGCAGAGACAAATCAGGAAAGGGCATGTTTTCCTGAAATTATGGGAACAAGTGTGGAAAAGGTTACATGAAGGCAAGACTCACAGAATACAACCATCAAAAACTGAATAAGAAGGGTATGTCAGGAAGCTGGGGGGAAAACAGCAGTAACCACGGGGCCGGTGCTGTGGCGTAGCAGATAAAGCCTCTGCCTCTGATGCTGGCATCTCATCTCAAGTGCCAGATACTCCTCTTCTGATCCAGCTCCCTGCTAATGCTCCTGGGATAGTAGCAGCAGATGGCCCAAGTCCTTCGGCCCCTGCACCCACATGGGAGACCGGGAAGAAGCTCCTGGCTCCTGGCTTCTGCCTGGCCCAGCCTCAGCTGTTGCAGCCATTTGGAAAGTGAACCAGCGGATGAAAGATCTCTCTGTCTCTTTCTCTCTCTCTCTGTAACTCTGCCCTTCAAATAAATAAAATAATTCTTTTTTTTAAAAAAAAAAGCAAATAGCAGTAACTTTTTCACTTTGCTAAGTAAATATTTAAGTGCACATTTTCCATTCTAACATGAATTAATTCCTCAGTTCAAAGGTATCCTCCGAAGGAACGCAAATCTAAAATAGTAATATGTCTACATTAAAGAAATCCTTTAAAATTCCCATTTCTCAAGTGTGACCTCTACTTAAAAAAGAAAAGAAATGGTGGAAATGTAAAACTATATAACCAATGTTCACTGCAGAACTGTCAGGGAATGTATTTCAGGTCAAATGGCAAGTGAAATACCTTGGCAATGTTATCAATAGCTTTGAAATTTGCAGTCCAATAGATGTGCTCAACACTGAGTGCCTGGTGGGGTCCATTTCACTATTATAATAGGTAGCTTTCAAAGTCTCCCATTTCTCACTCAGGACCAAGCAATGTGTTCCAGTAAGTGATCCTCACCATCTAAGAGCCTGGCAGCACCTCTTAGACAAAACATACTGCAGGCTTTAATTAAGCATTTTACAAAAGCTATTTTCCAATACTGCCAATAAAATGTCTGGGCTATTTTTACATAGTCTTAAAGCCTTAAAAAGGTGCTAAACAAAATGAATTTAATTTTAAACAAGGACTTTTATGTACCAACGCTTCTAAAATCTGCTTGCCTGAATGCCAAAAGCAAGTTTGCTTTTTAAACAAATGAAAAGCCTCTATGCCTACAAGTGCTTTTTTTCGTCTACCTGCCGTATTTTATACTGTGTTGCTCACTGCAATGGTTTATATTAGGATATCAGATTTTGTACAGGAGGAAAAAATTAAATGAAAAGACTTTTGCTATAACTGGCATATAACCCTGGCTTTTTAGGAAATCCAAGGAAATGTAACTTCAGTTAAGGAAACGATCATTATTGGAAGCTTACTGCATGCACTCTCAATTCACTTTTTTTCTTCCAAAGTTTCAGTGGAATCTAAATAGATGCACAGACTATTTGCATTTGGGAGGTAAATATTAGCTAACCCCTCCCCAGATCAGATTATGACATTCAATTCCAGCACAGGTCAAATTATTTTATTTGAAGAACCATGGTTCTTAGCAATGAAAATTGTTAAATTCAAAGTAATGAAAATCAGCCAAGCCCTGCCAGATGGTCCCCAGTTATAACACTTTCAATAAGCCACTTACAATGAATTTGCCACTAATAAATTCAGGCAAGCTGGTAATTTGTCCCAGCCCTTGACTATATCATAATCTTTCATCAATAGGAAAATACAGGTTAAACACCTGATTAAAGGGAGGTGTGATGTGCTGAGCTCGAAACCAGATGTATGGGATTAGATTTTCAGCTCTGACACTTACCTTTTTGACCACAGGAAAAATCTTAACACCAGCTTCATTTCCAAAACTTACCATCCATCAGTAACGTAATGAATGTGAATGTGCTTTGCAAACTATAAGGCAATCTGCAACTGAAAAGCATTCCCTCAAATCAACAAGTTAACAACTTAACAGCCCTTTTTAAAAATCATACACACAATTCCTTACTTCTGCCTACACTGCTCAGTTGCACCTGTTGCAGTGTGAAATTTGTTTGGGTCCCTTTGAAAAGCCTGAGTTTGTTCCCAAAACAGTTCCCTGCCAAAGACTTGAAGTATTTTGGTTAATGTTTGGCGATTAGGGAGAGGAAAAGAAAGCAAGGGTTCTTGCTTGAATTTTTATGAATGTGTGGTAGTCTGCTGTGCTCAATTAATGCCTTAGTACTTGTTTAAAGTTGATGCTTTGCTAGTGGCCAAAATTTTTACTCTTAAAATAGAATGAATGCAAATGAATAATGATTGCCAACAACTTTAGCTAACTTTAATTGAATGAGGTCTTCTTTAGTTGTTATAGGTCAAATACCTCATTATTCCAAACGACTGTCCAATTTTGTGGGGGATGAATGCTGCCTAAGTGACCCATCAGTGGTAACTGGAAAATTTCTGCTATATGGAGATTTTATTCTAGTAACTTATAATAAATAATTTCGAGGCAATAAACATAATTTGCTCTCAGCACATATAATTGATAGCAGCAGGATGTGGCAGTAGCACACTCCATGTCAAATGCAGGTTAGGACTGCAATTAAACCACATGGGAAACTACATTCTCCCCCTGAATGTTAGTGCCCATTAATCCAAGTGCTTAACATGCAGGGATTCCTTTCCAATAATTACTTAAAATTATTTCATTTATAAAAAAAGTCACAGCCAGGTTACATTTCTTGGTGTTTCTAATCGATTTGAACAAATGCCATTATGTATTGACTTATATTGCAGCATGACTATAGGTAAATGAGATTACATAGTCATTTTGTGTTACTTGAAAAAAAAAGGTCCCACTGATTTATAATCTCACTTCATTAAATAATAAACAAATTCCACCCAGAAAAATCTCAATGCTGAACAACCATGTAAAGTCCTTTAAATGAAAAGTAAAGATTTACTAAAACATGTGACTTGAGTAGAGAATTTAATTCAGTTTCCAAATCGTAATAGTAACTATAACCACAACACTGATAACAGCTTGATAATGATTCATATGTGGCACTTGTTATGTGCCACACGCTGTTCTAAGTACTTTCCAGAAGTTAAAATTACTTTTAGAGATAAGTGAGTCCTAAAGACTGTGCCTTTGTTCCTCTGTCAAAGTTGTTCTTTTTCTGTTACATAGCAAAATGAAGATAGATCTGAAATGGGTTAAAATTAGCCTATATGTTTATAGTCCAAAAAAGCACCCCCCAGATTCATCCAGCCTGTTCTTTACATTTCCCAAACAACATTCTACCTTATTAATTTACATTAATATGCCCAGCAAAGTCATTTCCTGTAATGAGTTGTTTTGCCACCACCCCTTCCTCTGACGTCCCTTCTACATAATCTCTGAAAATTACATGCAGAGATCACCATAGGGACTAATCATTTTGCCAAGAAAAGAAATAATCAAGTTTAACTGTTGAATTTTCATTTTGGTATTAATCCAATAACACAATGAAAATATCTTAGATTTAATGTTCCAAAGTGTTTCCACATTCATTCTCTTATTTCAACCTTAGCTCCTGCCTCTCAGTAAGATATAACCTCTTTGCTTAGTCAATCAACAAAGGTAGGGAGTTCCTCCACAAGCAACACACTTAGAGAAAGTTAAATCCAAAATAGCTGTAACATCACAAATCAGTAATTTATGCTAAAATGATGGCCAATGGTTCTAGATACTCCTTAGGAAGTCAGGGTTTATTTGAGGAACAACAAGATGTCACTGTTTTTAATTTGGGTTTAAACAAAGACTAAAGTATTGAAAAGTACAGACAAACCTCTAGGAAAGTGTATTCTTTCTGAAGCACCGCAGTGGTATAGGCAGCTACTTCGCTATATCACCTACATCAAAATTTTAAACCATATCTTCAACAATTAGGTTCAAACCATAGCTTGAGGCCAATTTTCAGGTGTACTTTACAGAACAAAGTAGATCTGTTCTTGAAAAGCTGATTAGGAATTAAATTCTTGGAAATAGAATTATATATTTTAAATGCATACTTATGGTAATAGTGCTGTGTGTGTGTGTGTGTGTGTGTGTTGGGGAGGGGCTCACAATTTACAAAGAGATCTGAATTGAATCATTTGGCAAGCCAAAGCATCCTTTTGTTGTTTTAATGATCACTCTTTAATGTGTCCGTGCTGCAAATGTGAGTTTTTGTATGGCCAGTTTTCTACAGCAGGGGGAGAAAGGGAAAGGGAGGGGGCTACACCTGCACTAAATAGGGAGCTTGTTAGGTGACTGTTGTGATCAGTCCCCGACTTGTTCTGCCTGATCAGGCACAGTGGGCACAGATCCAATCACAAAAGCATTCCACAGAGCAAGCAAAGCAAAAATCTTCACTAAACTGACTACTGGAATGAAAACTGCTGGGGTCCATCCCTTCCCTTCACTGGGAAAGAAGCATATTCTACTAAAGAGAAAAGGCAGTCCTATGGAGACACCATCTTCTGCAATCATTTCTTGAGAATGTCTCAAGACACACTGATGACAACATCGTGCAATGTGGATTTCTGCTAAGTCTTGGTTCCAAATCCCAGAGTTCCCACTCTTCCTTCTTCCTTTGGAAAATCAGCCCTTTAGACAGTTCCCACTGCTCCACAGTAGACTGCCCCTAGGCTCAGGTCTTCCTCCAGCTTTCTTATCTTGCTTTCCTTGCTTTCTAAGAAGACACACCAATTCAATATTTCCAATGCTTTTTAAACCTTTGAAACAATATTCATATCCATGATCAAGTGGTCACCACATACTCTTTAAGGAGGGCGGGGGTGGATTAAAAGAAGAAAATAAGGCACAGCAAACATGACTTGCTCATCACTACCAGTGACAGAGCAAAGGAACACTCCAGATTTCTGGCAAGTGATCGCGTGTGAAAATAAAACAATAATCAACACAAAAGCCCATTCCAGAACCGAAAGCTGTCTTCTTTTAGTCACCTGCTGTTTTGGATTGCGTATATTTTGTTCCCCTCCCTACCACCCAGACATTCATTCTAACCACTGAGATTTCATTGACGAGGTAAATCACAGCAAACTACCATAACAATGACTCCTGTTAACAAAGTGACTTTCAGAGCAGAAAGTCACCCCCCCCACAACGTTAACAGCTGTCATTGAATAATATTGCATGCTCTTATTAAATTCCTGCGCTTAACTTTGGGCAGTTGTAGGGAAGCAGGTTTCTACTGTCAATTTGCAAATAATTTATGATGCCCTGCTTTGCATTATTACTGTATGCTGGGGGAAGGATGTGTGAAAGCTTATTCATGATACATGCCCTTGAGATTTAACCGTTCCTAAAACAGTAGCACCCACGTTTCAACAGTAATTGGTTCTGCAGATAAAAGCGTCAGTTGATGCCAAGATCAAAGGGGGTATTGTGCGAATAATTAAAACTGAAGTTCTCCTCCATGTCAAATCGCACCAATTCAGGAAATATTAGCCCCCGCTTATCCCTAACGTTGTACCACATGGACTCATTCATTAAGTAATGACTATTAACTTAAGGGAAATTGATTCTAAAATTACCAACCTCTTTTGGGAGAGTTAAACTTCTTGTAGTCAGGTTTGACAAGGCCCATTCTCAGGTAAAAGTTGTCACTGTCAGAATCTTCTCTCTCCGGGGGTCTCCGGACCCAGCGACGGCGAAGTGGCCGTGGGGGAGTGGCGGCCCGGCCCGCCCCATTCTCGCCTCTGACAAGGTCTGCGGGTGGGTTTGGGGCTCCAGGGCTCGAGCCACCGGCAATGTCTTGCACCCCGCTTAGCGCCTCGGCGTCCGCAGCAGCGGCGGCGGCAGCGGCGGCGGCGGCAGCAGCGGCAGCGGCAGCAGCAACAACAGGTTGGAACCAGCGGGCGGAGGCGGAGTCAAACCCAGCTGCGGCCTCGAAGCTCGCGGCGGCTGCGCCGATGCCCGGGGCAGCGGCGAGCGCCGAGGCTGCAGCTAACGCCCGGCCCACGGCTAAGGTTGGCGCTGCTGCCCAAGCAGCAGCCGGGGCTGAGGAGGCAGAAAGGTCTCTGTCGAGGCTGTCAGTTGGAAAAGCTGACACTGCGGTTCTGGCGGCTGCAAAGAAAGTTTGCGAACGGCTTGGTGGGTGTCTTCTTCCGTGCTCTTCTTCCTGCAGCAGCCTAGCTACAGGTGGGGGGTCAGAGCATCGGCTAGGGGAGCGTGAAATGTCCATACAGCACTCCGAAAATGGGTCGACCACATAGATTCGACCTGTTTCAGCATCATAGCGAATGGCACTGTCAGCAAAAGGCACGGCTGGTGTCATCGCTGGATTGAAAATCACTTTGATGCAGTCCCCCTCGTCCCCATTAGCGTTGCTACCCGTGGCCCTGAGAGGAAGAAGAGGAAGTGGCCACCTAGCACCGTCCAGAGAGAAGGGGTTGGCACCTGGCATAGCCCTTAAGAAGAGATCTGAGAGGGTGTTTGCTGGGTTTGGAAATGGCACTCCGAACTCAACATTCAGGTAACTAGAAAAGAGTGAGTGTCTGGGATTAGCAATCGCACCCCACGAACCTGGCAGTCCTTCAGTGGAAGGGGCTGGCATATTGCGAACTCTTTCACTGAAGTCAGCGTTGACGTAGTCAGCTTGTCTCTGCTCACTCCTGGGCTTTTGCAGTTTGGGCTTCATTGTATTCCCTTTTATCATAAGAGAGAGTCGGTTAGGTCTCTTAGCCTTATTCTTTGGGGGCCCATCATCTGAAGGCTTTAAGGGTGCCCCCCCATTTCTAGGCTTTGAGTGTGACCCCTCAACTGAAGGTTTTGGACCTGCATCTTGGGGGCCCCAGTTAGAAGACACTTCTTTGTCCGAGCCCCTTCCCAGGAACTTTCCAGGTAACATTGGCACATACTCACTGTGGTCACTCTGTCCCAAGGATGAACTCCGAAAAGGATTTGGCAGAGAGAAGTAGGAGCTCCAACTTTTCGAGGAAGCGCCACCCTGAGGATTTTTGGGGTTTTTTGGAATTGCACCAGCCCCAGGAGCCATAAACATGTAGTCACTGTCCCCATCATCCTTTGAGTCACCTTCTTTATTGGGATCAGCTGCCTTGGGAGGACTTGGGGCAGGTGGCGGGCTCTCTCGGGGAAACATCATCATGTACCCTCTGGCATCTTCAAAAGGTGGGCGAGAGTGGCGCTTTAGTGAAGCAGAGACTTTCTGAGGAGCCATTGGCATATAATCATTGGAGCTTGCCAGAGAAGCAGCCACCCCGGGCCTCATTGGCATGTACGCGTAATCCTCATCTTCATCAAAAGCTCTTGCTCTGTGGAGACCCCGAGCAGCACCTTCTGGGGTCTCCAGGTCTTTCAGTTCTTTGGCTTCTTTGCGTTCTTTTGTGGCTCCTCTGTCAGCACAAAAATAAAGTCGGAATCTTCCTCCAGACTTCCCCTTGCCAACAGCTGCCCCAGCTGCTGGGGGTGGAGGCGGCGGCGGCGCGGGAGGTGGTGGCATTTGCTTGCTTTGAGTTAATTTGCCAAAGTAGGATCTTTTCTTCAGAGATTTTCCACGGTCACCATCACCGTTGGAACCTTTCCCACGTCCTGAGCCCTTGTCCCCTTCAGAGTTCTTGCCTCTGCCCCAGCCATGGCCATCACCAGGTCCCTGACCACCGCCGGAGCCTTGCCCACCTCCGGGTCCCGGGCCACCGCCGGAGCCATGCCCACCGGTAGTGCCTCGTCCGTCTCTGGAGCACTGGTTTCCTCCTGAGCCCTGGCCACCTCCAGACCCCTGCCGGCGACTTGAGCCCTGGCCGCCTCCGGATCCCTGCTCCCCGCCAGAGCACTGGTTTCCTCCGGAGGTCCGACTACTGGAGCCTTGGCCACTTGAGCCATGCCCACCTCCCGAGCCTCGGCCATTTCCTGAGCCCCTGCTGTTCATGGGCATGTAGTCGTCTCCACTTCCCTCCTGACCCTCTTTGCTCTGGGGATTGCCTTCCTCCGCAGAGTTGCCAGAGCCGGAGCCGGAGCCAGCTGCTTCAGCAGACAGGCAAGCTCTGTCGCTAGCGGCTGCTTCACGGTGCGGGGCACGTACCTGGCTGGCTGGTAATCGGCGAAAAAACCTCGCTGGCATGGAAATCGCTCTCCTGGACCTGCGCGCTCTGGGCAGGTACAGTCTCCCTCGCCTGCAGGGGGGCACGGGCTCGCTGGGTGTCACGAAGCGCCTGGTGACGAGCATCTCGTCTTCCCCGTCACCGATGGCCCGGAGGTGGCAAAACTGATCAGTGCGGGACCTCCTGAGCCAGCCGCCGGGCTCGAGCGGCAGCAAGCCCAGGTGCCTCCTAGCGGACAGCAGGGTTAACAGGTGGGCACCGATGCTGATGCTGTAGCTGCGGCAGCGGGCTCTGTAGTCGTCTGCACTCAGGGCTCTCATCTTCTCCAAAAACAGCTCGTGCATGTTTTGGGCCACGACACAGTCATCCACCTGCATCCAGAGCTCTCCCGGACCGATGACCGTGGACCTGCCGACTTCCAAGAAGAAATACTGCTCCGAGTGCCCGCAGCGACGGATGCTCAGGAGCTGGACGACCACGCTAGCCACTTCGGTGTTGAGCCTCACGAACACGACCTCCTCGTCGGTAAGGCACAGCCGGAACACGCCGCTCAGCTCTTTTCTGTGCCCCAGCCCCCTGGGCTTGACTACTACCTGCCACACATCTCTGTAGAAGGGTGGCTCCGCCGCCGCCGCTGCCGCCCGCGCGGCCGGCTCTCGGTCCGCCAGTGCGCCGAGCGTGCCGCAGCGGCGGCGCTTGCTATCGAGGATGAGGCGGCTGAGCAGCAAGTACCAGCTTTCCTGTTCCGACTCGTTCTCGGCCACCATGGCGAAGTACTCGTCCTGGGTGAATAGGGCAATGAGGTGTCGGTACCTTGCATCGGCTCGCTGGCTCACCGAGAAGCACTGGTACAGGGTGATCACGCGCCGCGGGGGGATGAGCGCGGGGACCGCGGCGCCCGAGGCGGCCGCTGCCGCCGCAGCCGCCGCGGCGCGGACACTGTGCCGGAACTTCCTGGCATTTTCGTAGTATTCCAGCCGAGCTGGGGCGTCGGCGGTCTCGAGTTTAAGCACGAAGTAACGCTTGTGCCCATGCTTCTGCTTTCGCAGGTAGCCGCGTTTGCAGACTTCGTCCCCGACGGGGAGGTCCTCCTCCTCGGACTCGGAGTCTGACCGGGAGCCAGTGGCCGTGGAGAGCCACATGGCTCCCGGACAAGACGACCCGGTCCCAATGAGTGCGGTCGGCGGTCCCGAGGTAAGAAGCGGGGTGGTCGCCACCGCTGCTGGAGCTGTCGCCGCTGCCGCTGCTGCAGCCCTCAGTCTCCTTGTCGCTTGGTCGCGAGCGAAGGAGCAACTCGCCATGGTGATGCACGGTGGTTTTAAGGTGCGCGAAGGGGAGGGGGGGGTTCGGGGAAGGGAGGGCTGGGGAAAGAGGCCGTCTACCCTTTTCCGCCCGCCCCAGCCCCCTCCCGCCTTGGCCCGCGCCCCCGCCCACTTCACTCCGAGCGCGCGGCAGCGGGCAAAACAACACGTGACCGCCGCCTCACGCGGCGGCCGCTGCGGATCCTGCTACCGGCGCATTGGAGGGGAGCAGGCGGCCACCAGTAGAGGTGTGCGAGGGAGGGGGGCAGCGAGTCCGGGAGGCGGGGCCAGCCGCGGCTCGGCCGAGCCCTCTCTGTGAATCTCCCGGCTTGTGGGCCAGCAGAGGAGCGACAGGAAGGGTGCAGGGCTGCCTGGCCGCGCCCACCCTAGCTGGGAGTCCAAGAAGGCCAGAGGGAACCGGAGATGGCTCGGAGGGTCGGAGGAGGGAGAGGTCAGGGATCGGGGCTGGGCGGGGGCCCCACGGTCAGGGCTCCATTGGCTGGAGGAGGCGAGAGGTGGCGAGAGGTGGCGGGAGGCGGCGGGGCGCTTTCGGCGCCGGCGACACCGGAGAGCAGGACTGGCACAGTCGCGGGACGGTTTGTTTGTTTATTTGGGAAGCGGGAACCAGGTGAAACTGTTGCAAGGATCTGATTGGTTGGGACAGGAGCCAATGGGAGGGTCTGGCCTGAAGGCGGCCCTGAATTCATTAGTTTGGCGGGGGAAGGGGGGGGGGACGGAGAGGCGAGGGGGCGTGGCCGGGGTCCCTGAGTGGGCTTCGCTGCCTGCTTGTAGCGCACTCAGGCGGTAAACAACCCTCCGCAAGTCGCTGTTAATGGTGGTGATAAACTCGTGCAAATCCCAGAGCCCCGGGGACCCGGGGACCCAGTCGGGCACCCTCTCTCTTGCTCCTTGTCACTCCCAAACATTCTCTATTCCTGTCACAGCAGTCTGGTCCACTCTCTGCCACCGTGAGTTTCGGGGGGGGGGGGAGTGTCCCTGAAATACTACGTCCCTGAAAACGTTAAGGACCAGAGCCCTCAGACCTGCCGCCCACTGTGCTGCTGGCGCTCGTCGGCCCCGCTGGTCCGCTGACAAAAGCCCGCGACTCTTGAGTCCCACGAATAACGGTGATGCCTTCCAAATGAACCTAATCGTTAATCGGAGCGCATTCGTCGCCCACAAAACACAGGTTCGCTAAAAGATGGTGTTTCTGGCTGTACGATTAATGATAACTAGGAAAGCACAGATTTGGTGGGCTGCAGAGTCTACAGCCATGTTTTTCAAAAATCGGGATGTATTCTTCTGAAACCCATAAGTGTTGAGCTGAGATGAGAGTTTTCCGTGGGGGAGGCTTTGAGAGGTGCCTTCAACGGGAATTTGAAAATATAAACTTTTCTGTTCCTTGAGCGACATTGAAAAACTTTAGAAAGAGAAAAACTCCTACCCAGAACAAAGAACCATACCGAATAAATATATCCCAGTATATTTCACATCCCTCGCATCAAGAAAAGATCTTTCCTGACACCACAACCCACAACCTCCTGAACTAATTCATTCTCTCTCTCTCTCTCTCTCTCTCTCTCTTCAGGGGTGGAGATGGGTCGGGATTACATTGAAGAGTCTAAGCAGTGACCACATTTACAAAGAGGGATTCAACTGGAGAAAAGGGGAGACACACGATATTTTTCTTCACGGGAATGGAATGTCAGTTCGCCATTGCCCTAGGGTAAATACTGCAAAGGGTGTTATTTATAAAAGCTAACAGTATGCTAGGCAATGTATACATCATAAAAATACACCTCATCTTTGCTTTCTTGAGAATCTACTCTGTTAAAAAAACATATTTGAATAAATGGCTCCCTTTCGATGCTCTAATTTTGAAGGAAAAGAAATTGCTTTTGATTGTGCTGCAAATATTAGAAACGATCGTTAACATTCCCTGTGCTGCCAGTTGTTTATCAGCACAGTATATTCACAAGTGCAGGAGCAGCGGTGGTTTCTGAAAAGGGCTGAAGGCCGAATGAGTGTGGATGCTGAGAGAGCCCTGGCTGGGGCTGCTACCTGCGGGTTTCAGCTGCCTAGTCACATATGTCCGGGATTCGCTACACTTACAGCCAAAATAAGGATGAATACTCACTTGGAATTTTCGTGATAAACATTATGATATTTTATCAGTCTTGCTAAGCACAAGGTTTTGCATTAGAGAAAAATGTGAAAACATTGAGTTAGAAACAGCTTTGAAGAATAACATGACAGTTTTTAATCCATTGGAAGCATGAAAATGCATGTTATGTAAAATTTGGAAACCACTGTAAAGAAAAAATTTAAAAATTCTCGGGGCCTTTATTCTCCTGTGCATAGAGTTTTACATAAAGCACAAGCTCTTCAATATATGTAATTTTGTGTCCTATTGTTTTCACTCAGCATTGCACAATAATATGTACTGATATTAGTATGGATCAGCCAAAACATCACTTAAATGCAGTATAGTATCTCACACAGTTAAAATATATTAATATAACTGATTTTCTCTCTGCTTTGGGGTTTTTAGTGTGTTTTCATTTTTTTCAATATTATAAATATGCTGCAATGGGTATCTTGTTCCTGCAGCTTTTTTATGTTTAAGTTCATCCTTTGAGATGCAAACTGAGTACTAGAATTACTGAACTTAAAAGGAAGAATATTTGATACCTTATTTTTCAAAAATATTATATCAATTTACTCTGTCACCACATTTGCCAACATTGGTTATTCTTACTTTAAAAATAAATCACTAATATGGTGGATGAAATGGCATTCCGTTGTTTTAAATTGCATTTTTGTTTCCTAGTGAGATAAAACATTTGTGTGTAAGTTTACTGACAATATATTATCTACTATAAAATGTCTTTTAATGTCCTTTGCCCTATGGATTTGATTTTTAGTGATTTTTCCTTATTATTTGTGACTTGTTGACATAATAAAAAATGTTAAAACTCTATGTTTGTTGCAAGTGTCTTCCTTATTGATTTTGAAAATCACATTTAAATCAGATTTTCTTCTACTTTGAAAGATCTATAAATTTGGTATGTGGTAGTTTGCAGCACAGTTTAAAAGGCAGCAATCGACACACACACATGTCAGCATGATCACTTCTAACCTTTTAAAATATCTAAGGGAGAACGTAGTTTGTTCTCATGTCAACAAACTATAAGAGAGCGTCTAAATTAGTTAGATTTTAAGGCTCACTCTACAACAGTACTTTATAAGACATGATAGTTTAGGAGGAAAAGCCTAGTACTAGTTATTGTATTAACAAAGCAGTGTGGGAATAATTTGTAAAATAGCCATAGTGGAAAAGGAACAACAGTACTGAGCACTTTGTACACAGGGAGATTTTCGTAAGGGATTTACTCTGCGTTGCCTTCAATGGGAGAGGAACTGGCAAGTACGAGTCCTTGTGAACACCGAGAATGTTTGACTAGAAGGACATTATTTTCCTCCCACAAGTCAACCAAACCTCCTCCATTCTAAAGTTGTTCCAACACTGAGCTCTCCGAAGGAGACCATCATTACTGAATTGCACCAGATGCTTCGGCTTGTCTGACGTATATTTAAACTTTCATCTTCCTGGACAACTTAATGATATAGAATAGTTGTTTAGTTTAGGTCAGGTTTCCATAGGCAAAATAAAGCAGAGGGGTGGTACAGACATCTAGAGAGTCAGGCAAAAACTGGAGACTTTGTATTTGCCCTGAACTCACCAGATGGTTGCTTTACTGCTTTAACCTCCTTTGGTTGTAGATTCCTACCTTTTCATTTTTTGTTTTTATCTTTAGGGCAACTTACTGCTTTCAAAGTTAAAGTGGGTTTGCATGTCTATTTAGAATGTCTGCGAAATGTCTGGAACCAAGAGCCCGAAATACAGATTTTTTTTTCCTTAAACAACAGATAAGAAGTAATAGAATCCACAGTATTTATTATATTAGTTTTCCAGTTCCCCTGAAAAAAAGCAAAGTTGCAGCTGGCATTTTGCATCTAGAAACTAAGGTAAAGTAATAAACAAACACACTACCTTTATACCAAATCCCATCTAACGAAGAAACATGTCTTTAATGGGTTTGCCTTTAAAAGGAATTTCCTGTGATTTTGGTGTTAAAAAAGCAATTGTTTGAATTGACTAGTCAGTGATGATAAAAACTCGTCTGACTTCTTCCTTTGTGCATAAGGATAATACATATATGATCGTCAGTATTCCAAACTCAACTTGTGCTAAAATCAAAATGGATAATTGAAGTGTAAATTTACTTAATTTAAACTGCTACATTAACTATGAATGACATTATTTTAAAAGGCTAAAGCTTATGGGGCAAAGTAAGGAGTATGAAGAGAACTATTAGTCTTGCCAAATGTGTAAATTATCCTTTAAGTATTAACGCTATAGTCTTTGTAAGCTAATGCCCAATTACGTTGATAAAAATGCAGTGCTGCTCATGATACTGAAAAAATGATGCTAGCAGTGATGATCGCTTTCTCTGTGTTTGGACATCACTGAAGTCATGCAGGATGAATGATGCTTTATACACGGCGCGTGAATAAGGGTTTCCCTGTGATTTGTGGCTGCAGCCACCGTTTGCAGATGATGGCTTTGCTTCTCAGATTTTACTTCTGTGCTACTCAAAACCTCTGCTGGAGAAAACAACCATCAAATGCCTGACTGCTGCACACAGAACAGGTCTGTTTGCTGCTTTTGTTCCCTAGCAGTCTGCAGCTAAAGTAATTAGGACAAATATGTGGTTTAATTAGGCTGCTAAAGCTTCCCTGTTATCTGAAGAGTCAACTGAAAATTAACTCAGTTAAAAATCAAGCATTTTTTCCCACCTTCAAAAGATAAAAGTTTCACATAGGAATGACTTTCAGTAAGGAAGCTAAACATCAGAACAATGAAATCTGCTAGGTTTCACGCAGATTTCATCAATTTCAAACCACATACGTTCTCTATGAACAACAGGAAATTCTGCTGAATGTTGTTTCTTATCGGTATCATGTGGCACGATTGTTTTTAGTCTCAAAATTGTCAGTTCATCCCACCTTGTCTTCAAGTTAGAATCTTTGTAAATTAAAGAGGATCATTAAATGCTTACAGTTGCTCTTTTAAAAGAGTTAGTATTATAGAATTGCATTTTCCTTTGGATGTTTAGAAAACCAGCTATCTTACAATGGGAGATAATTTAAGACAATACAAGTGTACTTCAAAAAATTCATGGAAAATAGATTTTTAAAAAATCAGCTTATTTTGGTGCAAAAAATTGAAATCTATGCATAGAATTCTCAAAATACACATTTCCATGCATTTTGAAGGCCCTATCATAGGTATTATGCTTAATCGTGAGTCTTCTTTCTCTACTCTTTTCAGGGGTCATCAGATTGAATCCTATTTTCAATTCCACAGTCACCATCCAGGTCTGTGCCATGATCAACTCTAGCAGGATGGCTGAAGTAACCTCCTCAACTGGCTTCTCTCTTGTCAGTCTCTTCATATAGCCAGCAGAATACTTTCCTTTACTTGTCACTTTCATCATACCCGTCCCTCCTTTACCCCACCCCCACCGCATCAGACCTAAACTCCTAACCCTAACATGTAAGTTTACTTTTTCCCCATTGACACCAAAACCAACCCTCTTTCTCATATACTCTTGCTGCATATAACCAAACTTCCCCCTTATTCTACTTAGAATCCACTCTCACTGTCCACACTCTGGTTCATTGGTTTCTATATGGCTTTTCATATATGATTTGTCCATTTCCACCTTTTCTTAACCTGTTCCACAGGTCTAAAATGCTCTTTCCATTATCATTACCAACTGATGCCAGTCATCTCTCTCAAGACTAAGATCAAGACTCAGTAAAGCTTTCCTCACTCACATAATCCCAATGCCACTACCACCTAATCTTCTTAAACATTTGGATGTAGGTAGAGATAAGGAATTAGATGGTATTCATTGATAGTCAAATCATTGTTAAATGACAGTTGTTAAAATCAGTAACACTCCTCTTACCACTTGGTAATCTGCACCCCCCTACCCCCAACTCCATTTGTCCACCCAATACTGGCTACTCAAGTCCCTCCCTCAGGAACTCCCACCTCCTCTTCACTATCTAACAATTATGAGGTTAGCTGCTAACACAGCAGTGGGGGGCTTCCTGGGCCCCAGAACTTGAACCCTGATTAGCATACATTCTGATTGGTTGACTTGTGCTACACAGGTTGTTAAATAGTTAAAATGGGGGGCCACCTGCAGTGTCAGCATCCTGGATCAAGTTGGGGCTGCACCACTTCCATCCAGCTCCCAGCTAATGTGCCTGAGAAAGCCTAGGAGGGTGGCCCCAAGTCTTTGAGCCCCTGCCACCCATGTGGGAGACCCAGAAGAAGTTCCTGGCACCTAGCTTCAAATCAGCCCAGCTCCAGCTGTTGCAGCCATCTGAGGAATAAACTAGAGATGGAAGATCTCTCTCTCTCTCTGTCTGTCTCTCTCTGAGTCTCTCTCTCTCTCTCTCTCTCTCTCTCTCTCTCTCTGTAACTCTGCCTTTCAAATAAAATAACTAAATCTTTAAAAATAAATAAATAGTTAAAATAATCAATACAACTAATCCCCGAGTTGGGAATATTGTTCTAGACTATAAACATTTTGAGGATCAGGACTTTGTCATACTCATCTTGGTTTTCTCCCTAGTATGTGTTTGATTCAAGGACGGCATGGAGGAAGGAAGGGAGGAGGAAGTGGCAAGGGAGTTGGGGCAAAAGGAAGGAAGAGCAGTAAAGGAAGAAGGAAGGAATGGAGGGAGAAGGGAGAGAAGGATGAAGGAAGAGAGGGACCGAGGGAGGTAGGGAGCTAAGGGAAGAGGAAAAGGAAAGAAGAAAAGCAAAGAAAGAAGGAGGGAGGGAGGGAGGGAGAATGTAGGAAAGGAGGGAGGTGGGGAGTAAAGGGAGGAGGAAGAAGAAGGGAAGAGAAGGAAGGAACGAGGCAGGGAGGGATGGAGGGAAGGAAAAAGGAAAGAAGAGAAAAGAAATGTTCAAGCCAGGTCTAAATGGTCAATGCAGACTATGTCCCCCTCCAGATCACTTGTCACAGTGCCCAAGGCCTCCCACGACCGGTAAGGCTAGGTGGCTTTGGCCTGATTTCACATCTTTTCCCCTTCAAAAGCATCCTGCCCATCTTTTCTTTTTGTTTGTCATCAGTCCGAGACTCTTCTCACGTGTCATTTTGCGATGGTTGTCTGGAAACTCAGGAAGTATCTGTACCCTATGTTTGTCCCTCCCTCCCTTATTACATCTGAGGATGAAGAAATTCTAACTCTGATCCTGGAGGGTGATAAATAAAGATCAACCTGGTACTTGTCTGTTCTTTTTTTTTTTTAAGATCTATTTATTCATTTGAAAGTCAGAGTTACACAGAGTGAGGAGAGGCGGAGAGAGAGAGAGAGAGAGAGAGAGAGAGAGAGAGAGAGAGAGAGGTCTTCTATCCTATTGTTCACTCCCCAGTTGGCTGCAATGGCCAGAGCTGCGCTGATCCAAAGCCAGGAGCCAGGAACTTCTTCCAGGTCTCCCACATGGGTGCAGGGGTCCAAGGACCTGGGCCGTCCTCCACTGCTTTCCCAGGCCATAGCAGAGAGCTGGATTGGAAGTGGAACAGCTGGGTCTCGAACTGGCTCCCATATGGGATGCTGGCACTTCAGGCCAGGGCATTAACCCACTGCGCCACAGCGCCAGCCCCACACTTGTCTGTTCTTGATACTGTTGTTTTTCCCTACTATTCCCCTACTAGAATGTAAGCTCCCTGTATTCCTATACATTTTCCATGTATGTCACCATGTATTCCCAGAGCCTAGAACAGTGCCTAACACATAGTAGAGATTCTCAATAGATACTGTTGAGGGGAAGGTGTCTGGCACAGTGGTTGAGACACCACTTGGGCTGCCCACATCCCATACTGGAGTGCATGGGTCCCAGTCCCTGTTCTGTTCCCCATCCATCTCAGGTTCCCGTTATTGCACACCCTCGAGGGCAGAGGTAATGACTCAAGTAATTAGGTGCCTGTCCAAGCCATGTGGGAGACCTGGATTGAGTTCCCAGATGCCTGCTTCAGCCTGGCCCAGTCCTGGCTGTCATGGGCATTTGGGCAGTGAACGAGCAGATGGGAGATCTCTCTTTCTCTGTTTCTCTGTCTCTGTCTCTCTGCCCTTCAAAATAAATAAGTAAACAAATATTTTTAAAACGCTATTGGATTAGTGAATGAAAATGAAAAAAAAAAAATACATGGTTTGCTAGTAGAATAGAAACTTCCTGAACTACAAATGCTCTTGAGAGCTTTCCTTCAGAATCTCCCAGAAAGCCTCACTTATCTAATTAAGCATACTCTTTCTCAAGCAGCAGCATTCAAAATATGCCCAGATGTATTTCATAAGTGTATCTCATAGTCACTTTTTTTTCTGATTTCTGCCTAATTGCTTGCATCACAACAATTTTGCTTTCTACTATATTTCACTGGTAAACGTACCACACAATGTCATTAATGATTCATCAAATAGGAGTCTTTGGGAAAATTTATAAATCCAATCAGTAGTGATGCACGTTTATGTTGGGAAAATATGCTCCAAGTTGCAAACAACCATCTTACAAACTGCTATCTGAAATGTAACCATTGTGAGTTAGTCCTGAATTTTGTATTCACTCAATACTTTACAGTGAGAGAATGGGTTCTGAGTTGTAAGAACTCTTCAGTTGCCTCCTATGTGGATGCTTTATCTTTCCAGGTGTTTTGTAAGCCCCACCCCACTGAGGGCAGGGATCACACTTTTCTACCTTTGTTCTTCTCTTCATGGCATCTAATACTGCACTAAACTCCGTGACCAAATGTTGAATTATCGATTTTTATCTAAATGCAAAATACAACACGAAATGATGAGCCCAGAGACTATTATTTTTGCAAAAGATAAAATATCAGGCATTCAAGACACTCTTTAGTACTTAGGGTCATTGCTGTTGAGAGCCAGGTTAGAGACCACATTTTGTTCAGGCTTGTTAATCATTGCTTCTTGTCGTATTTTCTTTCACATGACGTTTATTAAAAAGAGCAACAATAAATCATAATTATAAAAATATCAGCAGCATAGGTTTAAAATATTTCATTCTTCATTAATTATATGTTCCCTCTTCCTCTTAAATACATCATCAGGGAGAATTATGAACTATTATGTAAAGAATGTTACTTGAGTTAAGGAGTTAGGAAGTGAAATAATTATGCTTATTTATTTCAAGACATTTTCCAAATGTGAGGTTAAGCAGTCAAGAAGAGTAAACAGAGAAAACTTTCATTTTTGATCAGAGGACAAAGAAATTTAGACTTCCTCATACTATACTTCCTTCTGTGACAATGTATTAAAATTACATGGGATCATACCTCCTAACCTGTGTGAGAGTTACATGGGCATTCAGTTTTAATTGTTATTTAAGCTGTATTAAACATGTATTTTATACATGTGTCTGTATGTATATGATATGTTTTACCACCAAAAAAAAAACATATTAAAGAAAAATCAGATTCAAAGAGGTAAGCATTTAATACTTCATACTGATTCAAAATCAAGGACCAAAAAAAAAAATCAAGGACCAGTGGGGCTGGCACTGTGGCATAGTGGGTAAAGCCACCGCCTGAAGTGCCAGCAGACCATATGGGCGACGGTTCAAGTCCCGGCTCATCCACTTCCAATCCAGCTCTCTGCTATGGCCTGGGAAAGCAGTAGAAGTTGGCCCAAGTGCCTGGGCCCCTGCACCTGTGTGGGAGACCTGGAAGAAGCTCCTGGCTCCTGGCTTCTGGCTTCCGATTAGCTCAGCTCTGGCCATTGTGGCCATTTGGGGAGTGGCTGGAAGACCTCTCTCTCTCTCTCTCTCTCTGCCTCTCTGTAACTCTGCCTTTCAAATAAAATAAATAAATCTTTTAAAAAAATCAAGGATCTGTATAAACCATTCATTTTTGCTAATTAGCATTCAGAAAGGAATAATAATGTAATGTTCAAGAAACAGGTAACATTTGTATCCAGAATGAAGTGTCCCTTGGAAAATAAAATTAATGATTTCAGTATCAATAAATACAAAACAAGCAAAAAAATATCTTGCCCATTTAAAAAGATTTTTTAAAAGGACATTTTGGGGGCTGGCACTGTGGTGTAGCAGGTAAAGCTGCCACCTGCAGTGCTGGCATCCCATTTGGGCTCTGGTTCGAGTCCCGGCTGCTCCACTTCCAACACCGCTCTCTGCTATGGCCTGGGAAGGCAGTAGAAGATGGCCCAAGTGCTTGGGTCCCTGCACCCATATGGGACACTCGGAGGAAGCTCCAGCCTCCTGGCTTCAGATAGGCACAGCTCCAGCTGTTGTAGCCATTTGGGGAGTGAACCAGCAGATGGAAGACCTCTCTCTCTCTCTCTCTCTCTTTCTTTTTCTGTAATTCTGCCTTTCAAATAAAATAAATGAATCTTTTTAAAAGAAGGATATTTTGGGGTGGGCATTCTGGCAGTTGGAGTCCCAGTTACTCCACTTCTGATCCAGCTTCCAGCTAGCGAGCATCCTGAGAGGCAGGAGATGATGGCCCAAGTACTTGGGTTCTTGCCACCCAGGTGGGAGACCAGAACAGAATTCTGGGATCCTGGCTAAGGCCCTGCCCAAACTTGGGCTGTTGCAGGCAGCTGGGGAGTGAACCAGTGGCTGAAAGATCTCTTTCTCCTCCCCCTCTCACGTCTCTCCTTCTCCTTATCATTCTGTCTTTCAAATAAATTAAAAAGCAATCTTTTTTTTTTAATTGCTTGAAGAGCCCTCTGAAAACTTCTTGTAGAATCAGAATCAAAATGGAGTGAGTGTGGCTAAAAGCTAATTGCAGATCTCTTGCTTCTGTACATATTCGCTTTGCTTGCTAACGGCTAAGGGTGTATCTTGTGAAACTCTGTGGGCCCAAATTCCCAGGAACTAGGTTGACCGAAACGTGTCCTTCACTGTTATCTTACCACCATATCTTGGATCTGTCATTGGGTTTGTTGTTGTTAACTGTTATCTTACAACCATATTCTGGTTTTCCTCTTTATTGTTCACTGCATACCAGGGGTCCGGTTCGAAATTGTGAGCCCTAGTGGACAGAATACTCTAAAAAGCAGTGTAACACGCTGTTGGAGGCCGCACTCTGGCAAGGAGTGTCTGTCCCGATTGGTGGCCGGTCCCAATCGGTTGCCTTGCCTCTCCTTTGTCTCTCATTTGCTTCTCATTTTCCATAAAATTCATGTGTGACTGTTACTGGTTTTTGTAATGCTCTGTTTTAGCTGACGACTGGATGCAACATCCTGTCACACGGTTCAGCACTCCTCTGCCATCTTTGCAGTGTTATAGAATTAAAGCTGAGAACAGCACTCCACAAAGTGAGTCATGTAAATTCTGAAACTCTACTCCCAGTACTGAGCTGTACCAGCTGATATTCATCAAGGCGTACTTACTTTTCCTTTGCAACTAGTTTTGTTTCTTTATACACTCTGTATATATGTGTGTACAGTATAACAACAGGATGCCATCAACAAGATTGGAAATTTCTTGAAGAGAGGGGTACCTTATTGTCCATCATTCATGCTCCCTGCATGGCTCGTTCTGTTAGTCATCTATTACTTTTGCTTGATTTGCAAATTCATGCATGTCACATTCAGATAGCTTGTGATTGCTTTGTCTCCCCCATTTTCTACCCAAAAGAATGTGTTGGACAATATAAGGATCACAGTCTCCTGTCATGCCAAGTATATGCTCTGGATGCAATTAGAATCACTAATTGTTTTAGGGTATTTGTACAATTAAAATGATTGAAATATAAATTGTATAGCATGATGTGATTTGTGAATCTTTTAAAGCATTATTCTAGAAATCACTTTGGGGGCTGGCATGTGGCACAGTGGGCTAAGCCTCTGCTTGTGACACCTCTATCCCAAATTATAGTGCTGGTTCCATTCCTGGCTACCTTGCTTCCATTCCAGCTCCCTGCTAACGTGCCTCGGGAGCAGCAGATAATAATCCAAATGGGAGACATAGATGGAGTTCCAAGTTACCGAGTTAGGTCTGAACCAGACCTTGCTTTTGTGTCCATTTAGGGAATGAGCCAGTGAGTGGATAGCAGACTCATATATTCTCTTCTTCTCTCTCTATAGCGCTGCCTTTCAAAAAACATACACACATACATAAACTCACTGTGGATCTGAAGAGGAGCAGCTGGGACTAGAACCGGTGTCCATATAGGATGCCAGCACCACAGGCAGAGGATTAACCCACTGCGCCATGGCATTGGTCCCTAATCCTAGTTTACTCTTAAAAAATGAGAGGTTAGAGCAAAGTGCTTTTTAATGTTTCTGAGATGGGTAGAAAGAGGCTGGACACCATTCAGATGTGTCTATCCATCTATGCTACATATTTAGACAGTTCCTTAGTTTGAATATCCACAGAAATCTTTACTCTGCCCTGAGATCAAACATCTTAAGAACTGGACATCTTAAATGATTAAGATGCAAGTTTGCTTACATCTCTTTTTACTTTCCTTTTTAAGATTTTTTTAAAAGATTTTATTTATTTATTTGAGAGGTAGAGTTACAGACAGAGAGAGGGAGAGACACAGAGAAAGGTATTCCATCCAGTGGTTCACTCCTCAAATGGCCACAGTAGCCAGGGCTGGGCCACACTGAAGCCAGGAGCTTCTTCCAGGTCTCCCACACAGGTGCAGGGACCCAAGCCATCTTTCACTGCTTTTCCAGGCCATTAGCAGAGAGCTAGATCGGAAGTGGAGCAGTCAGATTATGAACTGGCAGCCGTATGGGATGCCAGCACAGCAGGCGGAGGCTTAGCCTACTATGCCACAGCGCCAGCCCTTCCTTTACTCATTTATTCAAAAATGTTTCCTGCAAATGAGCTGTAGGTCCTGCACAAGTGGTAGTGGATAACACAGACAAGGTCTTTATTTTCATGGAGTTTATATTGTAGTAGGGGATTGACAAACATATAAGAAAATATCAGGTGGAGACAGGTTCTGTGATGAGAAATGGACCTGGATGATATGCTAGGGAATTCAACCATGTTGGGTAGTCAAGGTCTCTTTCTAAGGAAATGACTTTGCTCAGAGATGCAGATGCCAGGCAGGAACTAGTCATGCAAGGATCAGAAGAATTTCAGACACTGGAAGAGAAAGTACAAAGGTATTAAAACGTGTATGAGTTTGGAGTACTTGAGGAACTGAAAGACCCCTGGGTCAAACAGCAGGAGGCAGGGAGCAAAGAGCCACCTGACTCAACTATAGGTTGAGGTAAAGAGTCTGGAGTTTATTCTCATTACAATGGACAGCCGTTAGAGAGGTTTTAGCAAGAGAGTGACATGATTTGATTTATGTTTTCAAAAGAACACTTTGGCTGTCACTCCAATTGTAGGTGGTCAAAATTGGAAGCTGGAAGAGCAGCTAAGAAAATAGTATTTTAGTGCTCCAGATAAAGGTGGCTTAGGCACGGTGATAGCGCTGGAGGTAGAGATAAGTGGACAAAATTGAGATATATTTGGAGGGTAAAATCTACAGAAGTTGCAGAGGGATTGGATTTACAGTATAAGGAAAAGGGGTGAATCAGTGATGAGGCTTAGGTGTTTGGCACGAACAGATTTGATGGAGTTCTTATGAAGTAAACCTTTTTTTTTTTTTTTTACAAAAAATAGAAGTCACTGAACAATACACTCTATTGGAACTCTTATTTTTCTGTATTTAAGTGCAGACTCACATGATTTTGAACAGCTATAATAAGGGAATCAGGATCTTTGAACCATTTGACATTGTTTTTAATATTATTTCACACAAAAAATTCTATATATCAACATAATCCCCAACCTTGTCATTGTTAATATAAATATATTATTCTCATACATTCCCCTATTATTGTTCCTGCTGTCATTCCAATCAAAGTGTGTGTACACACACACACACACACACATATGATTTATTTATTTATTTGAAAGGCAGAAATACAGAGAGAGAAGGGGGGGCGGAGAGAGAGAGAGAATCAGTCTTCCATCCACTGGTTCTCTCCCCAAATGTCCACAATGACTAGGGCTGGGCCAGGCTGAAGTTAGGAGCAGAAGCTTCTTCTACATCTCATGCAGGTGCAGGGCCCAAGCACTTGGGCCATCTTCTACTGCTTTCCCAGGCCATTAACTGGGAGCTGGATCAGAAGTGAAACAGCCAGGACTTGAACCAGTGCCCATTTTGTAGAGTCAAAATCAAAATGGAGTGAGTGTGGCTAAAAGCTAATTGCAGATCTCTTGCTTCTGTACATATTAGTTTTGCTTGCTAAGGGCTAAGGGTGTATCTTGTGAAACCATGTGGACCCAAAGTCCAAGGAACTAAGTTGGCAGAAATGTGTCCTGCACTGTCATCTTATGCACTGCACTGTTATCTTACAACCACATCTTGGATCTGCGATTTGTTCCTGGGTTTGTTATTGTTAACTGTTATCTTACAGCCATATTCTGTTTTTTTTTTTTTTTAATTCTTCACTGCATACCAGGGGTTTGAAATTGTGAGCCTTAGTGGACAGAATACTATAAAAAGCTGTGTAACTCGCTGTTGGGGGCCGCACCCTGGTAAGGAGTGTTGGTTACAATCGGTGGCTGGTCCAATCAGTTGCCTTGCCTCTCATTTGTCTCTTATTTGCCTCTCATTTTCAATAAAATTCATGTGTGTCTGTCACTGGATTTTGTAGCACTGTATTTTAGCTGATGAGTGGATGCAACATTTCGTGCATTGGCCAGGAAAGTTAAAGGCCTGCAAGAGGGCCTTTTCTCTGGATTGGAGAGGTAAGGATTGTTTTCGGGATGCACCTGGGTGACTCTTGCAGGTCTGCTGGATGTGGCTATAGACCTAGAGTTGGGGCTCCTACCGGGATGCTGGTGTACCCCTTTTGGTTTGGTAAGGATCCTACTGATAAGTGGCCTCCACGGGGTGCTGGAACTGCAGGCAGTGGCTTTACACGTTATGCCACAATGCCGGCCCCTAAATTTTTTTTAAAGATGTATTTACTTATTTGAAAGGCAGAGTGACAGAGAGAATGGGAGATACACACATATGCATTCACACATCCACACAGAGAGAGATCTTCCATCTGCTGGTTCACTCCCAAATGGCCACAGTGGCCAAGACTGGGCCAGGCAGAAGCCAGGAGCCTAGAACTCCATCCTGGTGTCCCACATGAATGGCAGGGCCCCAAGCACTTGAGCCATCTTCAGCTGCTTTCCCAGGCTCAATAGCAAGGAACTGGATTGGAACTGAGCAGCTGGGAATCAAACCAGGGCTCTGACACCAGATGCTGGCATTACAAGCAACAGCTTAATGCATTGCACTACAGCCAGTATTTTAAATTAGAGCAAGTCTGGTGCGTGGTATATCATTGTTGCATTACTTTACATTTCACTTGTGACTATTGGTTGATGATGAGCATCCTTACATACACTAATGGTCATTTATGTATCTTTTCTTGTAAAGTGTTTCTTCATGTTTGTTGCCATGTTTAATTGTTATGTCTTTCTCTTTTTTCTTTTTTTCTTTATTTATTTGAAAGGCAGAGTTACAGAGAGGCCGAGACAGAGAGAGAGATCATCCATCCACTGATTCACTCCCCAGATGGCCACAACTGCCATAGCTGGGCCGATCTTAAGCTAGGAGCCAGGCACTCCATCCGGGTCTCCTACTTGGGTGGCAGGGACCCAAGCACTTGTACTATCTTCTACTACTTTCCCAGGCATAGAAGCACGTAGCTGGATCGGACATGGAGCATCTGGGTTGTGAACCAGGGATTCTGACCCTGTGGGTGACAGCATCATGGGCTATGCCACAGCGGGGAGGGGATGGGATGGAGAGAGCTCCCTTTTTCTTAATTCGTCAGTTTTCTTTATGTATAATCTATTGAGTCATTATTCAAATATACGCATTGCAGATGTCTTTTGCAATTATATAGCTTATTTTTTTCATTTTGCTAATGATGTATTTTTAAACAGCCTTACTGAAACTTAATCCACTTCCCACACAATTTACTCATTGAAAGTTATAATGCAGTAACTTTTTGAATTGTGCAACCATTAACACAATAAGCTTTGGTATATTTTCATTACCCTCAAAAGAAACTACTTATTCGCTAGTAGTCTCTGTCTCTTGTCTTCCAGTGCCCATTAATCTTCCTTATTTCTCTGTAGATAGGCCTTTTCTAGAAATTTCATGTAAAACAAAACAATTATACAAAGTGTGATAATTTTTGACTGGATCCTTTCACTTAGAATAATCACATCCAACTATGTTAGAGCATGTGTTAGCACCTCTTTCCATATTATTCCAGAATAACATTTCCTTGCATAAAGGCACCCCCGCTCGGTTATCCATTCATCACTGAAGGACATTTGCAGTGTTTCTACTTTGTGACCATTATAAACACTGCTGTTATGGATACTCTTGTACATGATCTTAGAGACATATGTATTTTTTTATTTTTTTAACTTTTATTTAATGAATATAAATTTCCAAAGTACAGAATATGGATTACAATGGATTCCCCCCATAATGTCCCTCCAACCCGCAACCCTCCCCTTATCCCCTCCCTCTCCCCTTCCATTCACATCAAGATTCATTTTCGATTCTCTTTATATACAGAAGATCAGTTTAGCATACATTAAGTAAAGATTTCAACAGTTTGCTCCCACACAGAAACATAAAGTGTAAAATACTGTTTGAGTACTAGTTATAGCATTAAATCTCAATGTACAGCACACTAAGGACAGAGATCCTACATGAGGAGTAAGTGCACAGTGACTCCTGTTGTTGACTTAACAAATTGACACTCTCGTTTTTTAAAGATTTATTTATTTGAAAGTCAGAATTACACACAGAGAGAAGGAGAGGCAGAGGCAGAGAGAGAGAGAGAGAGAGAGAGAGAGAGAGATATCTTCCATCTGCTGGTTCACTTCCCAATTGACCACAACAGCTGGAGCTGCACCAATCCGAAGCCAGGAGCCAGGAGCTTCTTCCAAGTCTCCCATGTGGGTGCAGGGGCCCAGGGACTTGGGCCATCTTCTGCTTTCCCAGGCCATAGCAGAGAGCTGGATTGGAAGTGGAGCAGCTGGGACCTGAACTGGCGCCCATATGGGATGCCGACACTGCAGGCGGCGGCTTTACCTGCTATGCCACAGCGCCGGCCCCAAGACATATGTTTTAATTTCTTTGGGGACCATACCTAGGAACTGCTGTATCATATTTTGATACAGTATCTGTTTAATTGTTGGAAGAACTGAAAGATCATTTTCCAAAGTGACTGAACCTTTTTATGTTCCCACAAGAAATATAAGAGAATTCCAATCTGTCCATATGATTCCTAAAGCCTCTTTTATTTTATTGTTATAGCCACTCAGTGGATGTGAAGTGATACCTTATTATAGTTTTAATCTGAGTATCTCTGAAGGCTAATGATGTTTAGCTTCTCTTATTTATTGGCCATGTGTATGCCTTCTTTGGAGAAATGTATATTCAAATAATTTGCCCATGTTTAATTGGATATTTCTCCTTCTTATCGTTGAGGGTAAGAACTGTTTACACCTCCTAGATAAAAGTGCCTTGCCAGCTATATAATATGTAATTATGTTCTCTCATTCCATGAGTTACCTTTTCACTTTCTTCATAATGTATTTTCACAAGCAAAATTTTTGAATTTTCATTATTTTAATAATGATATTTTGAGTAACAGGAGTTTTTAATATCGATAAATTCCAGTTTGTCCTTTTAAAATTATTGGTGGTTTTCCTATTCTATTTAGAAAATCTTTGTCAGGACAGGTGTTGTGGTGCAGCAGGTTAAGCTGCTACCTGCAGTGCCAGCATCCTATATAGGCACTGGTTCAAGGCCCTCTGCTCCACTTCTCTCTCTCTTTTTTAAAAAAAATTATTTATTTACTTGAAAGTCAGAGTTACACAGAGAAAGAAGGAGAGGCAGAGAGAGAGAGAGAGAGAGAGAGAGAGAGAGAGTCTTCCATCCACTGGTTCATTCCCCAATTGGCCACAACAGCTGGAGCTGGACCAATCTGAAGCCAGGAGCCAGGTGCCAGGAGCTTCATCTCCGGGTGCAGAGGCCCAAGGACTTGGGCCAACTTGTATTGCTTTCCCAGGCCATAGCAGAGAGCTGGATCAGAAGAGGAGCAGCCAGGACTCGAATCAGTGCCCATATGGGATACCAGCACTGCAGACAGTGGCTCTACCTGCTATGCAACACTGGCTGCTCCACTTCTAATCCAGCTTTCTGCCTGGGAAAACCAGAAGAAGGTGGACTAAGTGCTTAGGCCCCTGACACCCTCACAGGAGACCTGGATGAAACTCCTGGTTCCTGGCTTGTCCTGGCTCAGTCTTGGCCATTGTGGATATTTGGGGAGTGAACCAGCAGATAGAATACCTCCCTCTCTCTCTAACTATGCCCTTCAAATAAACAAATAAATCCTCAAAAATGAAAATCTTTGTCTATCCAAAGGACATTAAATCATTTCCTTATGTTTTTGTTTTTGTTTCAATTTACATTTAGAAATAATACTTTTTAAAGATTAATTTTATTTATTTGAAAGACAGAGTTACAGAGAGAGGTAGAAACAAAGAGAGAGGTCTTCCATCCGCTGGTTCACTCCCCAGATGGCCGCAACACCTGGAACAGCACCAATCTGAAGCCAGGAGCTTCTTCTGGGTCTCCCACGCGGGTGCAGGGGCCCAAGCACTTGGGCCATCTTCTACTGCTTTCCCAGGCCACAGCAGAGAGCTGGATCAGAAGAGGAGTAGCCAGGACTAGAACCGGCACCCAAATGGATGCCAGCACTTCAGGCCAGGGCATTAACCCGCTGCGCCACAGTGCCGGCCCCTAAACAATACGTTTTGAATTAATTTTTCTCTGAGGTGTGAGGTGAGGTAGTCATCAGATAGGCTGTTCTGGACTCTGCTATCATTGATCTATTTGCCTATCTTTTTGCCAATATGATGCCGTCTTAATTACTACAGCTTCACCGTAAGTCATGCAATCTAGTATAACTAGTGTAGATCTTCCAACTTTGTTCTTCAACATATTTTTCATTATGTTAGATCCTTTGCACTTCATATACATTTTTAAATTAGCCTCAACAATTTTTCACAAACAAACATCGTGGAAGTTTATTAGAATTGGGCTGAATGTGTAATTTGACTTGTTTGAGAATGGACATCCCAATATAGTTTTGTCTTCCAACTCACAAACGTGATATAACACTCAGTTTATCTATGTCTATTCTCAGCATTGCTTTGTAGTTTTCATTGTAAAAATTTAAATTTCATTAAATTTATTTGCAGCTATCTGAAATTTTTATTATATATATTAGAAATGGTTTTAAATTCTTTCCAGTTTTTTTCAATGAGCATGCATAGATTTAATATTTTTAAATATTTGCCATATTGCTTCATATATAAATACTTTATATATAATATATGTATGATGTATGTGCATACTATATTTATTAGAAGCAGGGGTGGGTATATTAATACCATATAAGAAAGCCGGTGCCGTGGCTCACCAGGCTAATCCTCCGCCTTGCGGCGCAGGCACACTGGGTTCTAGTCCCAGTCGGGGCGCCAGATTCTGTCCTGGTTGCCCCTCTTCCAGGCCAGCTCTCTGCTGTGGCCCGGGAGTGCAGTGGAGGATGGCCCAAGTGCTTGGGCCCTGCACCCCATGGGAGACCAGGATAAGTATCTGGCTCCTGCCTTTGGATCAGCACGGTGCACCGCCCACAGCACGCCGGCTGCGGTGGCCATTGGAGGGTGAACCAACGGCAAAGGAAGACCTTTCTCTCTCTCTCTCTCACTGTCCACTCTGCCTGTCAAAAAAAAATACCATATAACAAAGTTCATAAAATGAAGAAAGAAGAGTATATATTACGAAGGAATATAATTCAGTGAAGATAACATTTATAAATATCTATATATTGTTAAACCAAATAATATCCCTCTCTCTATCTATATATATAGTATTAACTCCTACATATGAATGAAAACTTGGTATTTGTCTATGTCTAGCTTTTTAATTAGTAGAATGATCTCTAGTTTCACCCATTGGTTTCAAATTTCAGAATTTCACCAGTTTTGATGGATGAATATTATTTCATTGTGTATATGTGTGTGTCTGTGTGCCTATGATTTTCTTTTATTTTAACTTTTATTTAGTAGATATAAATTTCCAAAGTACAGTTTATGGATTACAATGGCTTTTCCCCCCTATAACTTCCCTCCCACCTGCAACCC
The DNA here is from genome assembly GCF_051225735.1 of Oryctolagus cuniculus. Lineage (NCBI taxonomy): Eukaryota > Metazoa > Chordata > Mammalia > Lagomorpha > Leporidae > Oryctolagus > Oryctolagus cuniculus. The sequence goes on along the minus strand of NC_142888.1, from coordinate 84,094,430 downwards.
TCCCATCTCCTGCTCCCTCTCCCATTCCATTTACATCAAGATTCATTTTCGATTATCTTTATATACAGAAGATCAATTTAGTATATATTAAGTAAAGATTTCATCACTTTGTCCCCACACAGAACACAAAGTGCCAAATACTGTTTGAGCACTAGTCATATCATTAATTCACATTGAACTACACATTAAGGACGGAGATCCTACATGGGGAGTAAGTGCATAGTGACTCCTGCTGTTGACTTAACAAATTGACACTCTTGTTTAAAGCGTCAGTAATCTCCCCAGGCTCTAGTCATGAGTTGCCAAGGTCATGGAAGCCCCCTTGAGCTGGCCGACTTTGATCTTATTTCGACAAGGCCATTGTCAAAGTGGAAGTTCTCTCCTCCCTTCAGAGAAAGGTACCTCCTTCTTTGATGGCCCGTTATTTCCACTGGGATCTCACTCGTGGAGATCTTTCATTTAGGTTTTTTTTGGCCACAGTGTCTTGGCTTTCCATGCCTAAAATACTCTCATGGGCTCTTCAGCCAGATCCAAATGCCTTAAGGGCTGATTCTGAGGCCAGAGTGCTGTTTAGGACATCTGCCATTCTCTGAGTCTGCTGTGTATCCCGCTTCCCAAGTTGGATTGTTCTCTCCATTTTTAATTCTATCAGTTAGTATTAGCAGACACTAGTCTTGTTTATGTGATCCCTTTGACTCTTAGACCTATCATTGTGGTCTATTGTGTCCTGAAATTGATCACTTGGACTAGTGAGGTGACATTGGTACATGCAACCTTGATGGGATTGAATTGGAATCCCCCGTCACATTTCTAACTCCACCAATTGGGGCAAGTCAGCTTGAGCATGTCCCAAATTGTACATCTCCTCCCTCTCTTATTCCCACTCTTATATTTAACAGAGATCACTTTTCCGCTAACTTTGAACACCTAAGAATAACTGTGTGTTAATTACATAGCTCAACCCATGGTATTAAGTAGAACAAACAAAAATGCTAAAAGGGATATAGTATTAAATTGTACATCAGAAGTGATGATAAGGACTGATCAAGTCATTGTTTCTCATAGTGTCCATTTCACTTCAACAGGTTTCCTTTTTGAAGCTCGTTTAGTTGTCACCAATCAGGGAGAACATATGATATTTGTCCTTCTGGGACTGGCTTATTTCACTCAGCATGATGTTTTCCAGGTTCCTCCATTTTGTTGCAAATGACCGGATTTCATTGTTTTTGACTGCTGTATAGTATTCTATAGAGTACATGTCCCATAATTTCTTTATGCAGTCTGCTGTTGATGGGCATTTGGGTTGATTCCAGGTCTTAGCTATGGTGAATTGAACTGCAATAAACATTAAGGTGCAGATAGCTTTTGTGTTTGCCAATTTTATTTCCTTTGGGTAAATTCCAAGGAATTAGATGGCTGGGTTGAATGGTAGGGTTATATTCAGGTTTCTGAGGAATCTCCAGACTGACTTCCATGGTGACTTAACCAGTTTGCATTCCCGCCAACAGTGCGTTAGTGTCCATTTTTCCCTACATCCTCGCCAGCATCTGTTGTTGGTAGATTTCTGAATGTAAGCCATTCTAACCAGGGTGAGGTGAAACCTCATTGTGGTTTTGATTTGCATTTCCCTGATTGCTAGTGATCCTGAACGTTTTTTCATGTGTCTGTTGGCCATTTGGATTTCCTCTTTTGAAAAATATCTTGAGGTCCTTGTCACATCTTTTAAGTGTTTGTTCTGATGTTGTGGAGTTTCTTGATCTCTTTGTAGATTCTGGTTATTAACCCTTTATCTGTTGCATAGTTTGCAAATATTTTTTCCATTCTGTTGGTTCTCTCTTCACTTTCCTGACTGTTTCTTTTTCAGTACAGAAACTTCTCAATTTGATGCAATCCCAAATGTTAATTTTGGCTTTGGCTGCCTGTGCTTCCGGGATCTTTTCCAAGAAGTCTTTGCCTGTGCCTATATCTTGCAGGGTTTCTCCATTGTTCTCTAATAATTTGATGGTGTCGGGTCATAGATTTAAATCTTTAATACATGTTGAGTGGATTTTTGTGTAAGGTGAAAGGTAGGGGTCTTCCTTCATGCAATTTTCCCAGCACCATTTATTGAATAGACTGTCCTTACTCCAGGGATTGGTTTTGGATCCTTGATCAAATATAAGTTGGCTGTAGATGTTTGGGTTGATTTCTGGTGTTTCTATTCTGTTCCATTGGTCTATCCATCTGTTTCTGTACCAGTACCATGCTGTTTTGATAACAACTGCCCTGTAGTATGCCCTGAAATCTGTTATTGTGATGCCTCTGGCTTTGTTTTTGTTGTACAAGATTGCTTTAGATGGCCGACGCCACAGCTCAATAGGCTAATCCTCCACCTAGCGGCGCCGGCACACCAGGTTCTAGTCTCTGTCGGGGTGCCGGATTCTTTCCCGGTTGCCCCTCTTCCAGGCCAGCTCTCCGCTGTGGCCAGGGAGTGCAGTGGAGGATGGTCCAAGTGCTTGAGCCCTGCACCCCATGGGAGACCAGGAAAAGCACCTGGCTCCTGCCATTGGATCAGTGCAGTGCGCCAGCCGCAGTGTTCCAGCCGCAGCACGCCGGCCACGGCAGCCATTGGAGGATGAACCAACGGCAAAAGGAAGACCTTTCTCTCTGTCTCTCTCTCACTATCCACTCTGCCTGTCAAAAAAAAAGTAAAAAAAAAAAGATTGCTTTAGCTATTTGAGGTCTCCTGTTTCTCCATATGAATTTCAGTATCATTTTTTCCAGATCTGAGAAGAATGTCTTTGGTATCTTGATTGGTATCACATTGAATCTATAAATTGCTTTTGGGAGAATGGACGTTTTGATAAAATTGATTCTTCCAATCCATGAGCATGGAAGATTTTTCCATTTTTTGGTATCCTCTTCTATTTCTTTCTTTAAGATTTTGTAATTCTCATTGTAGAGATCTTTAATGTCCTTGGTTAAGTTTATTCCAAGGTATTTGATTGTTTTTGTGGCTATTGTTAATGGGATTGATCTTAGAAGTTCTTCCTAAGCCGTGGCATTGCCTGTGTATACAAAGGCTGTTGATTTTTGTGCATTGATTTTATATCCTGCTACTTTGCCAAACTCTTCTATGAGTTCCAATAGTCTCTTAGTAGAGTTCTTTGGATCCCCCAGGTAAAGAATCATATCATCTGTAAAGAGGGATAGTTTGAGTTCTTCCTTCCCAATTTGTATCCCTTTAATTTCTTTTTCTTGCCTAATAGCTCTGGCTAAAACTTCCAGAATTATATTGAATAGCAGTGGTGTGAGTGGGCATCCCTGTCTGGTACCAGATCTCAGTGGAAATGCTTCCAACTTTTCCCCATTCAATAGGATGCTGGCCGTGGGTTTTTCATAAATTGCTGTGATTGTATTGAGGAATGTTCCTTCCAAACCCAGTTTACTTAGAGTTTTCATCATGAAAAGATGCTGTATTTTATCAAATGCTTTCCTGCATCAATTGAGATAATCATATGTTTTTTCTTCTACAGTCTATTAATGTGGTGTATCACATTGATTGATTTGTGAGCATTGAACCATCCCTGCATACCAGGGATAAATCCCGCTTGGTCTGGGTGGATGATCTTTCTGATGTGTTGTTGCATTCTATTGGCCAGAATTTTATTGAGGATTTTTGCATCTATGTTCATCAAGGATATTGGTCTGTAATTTTCTTTCAATGCTGCATCTTTCTTCGGCTTAGGAATTAAGGTGATGGTGGCTTCATAGAAAGAATTTGGGAGGATTCCCTCTTTTTCAATTGTTCTGAATAGTTTGAGAAGAATTGGAGTTAGTTCTTCTTTAAATGTCTGGTAGAATTCAGCAGTGTATCCATCTGGTCTTGGGCTTTTCTTTGTTGGGAGGGCCTTTATTACTGTTTCAAATTCTGACTCAGTTATGGGTCTGTTTAGGTTTTCTATGTCTTCCTGGTTCAATTTAGGTAGGTGGTGTGTGTCCAGGAATCTATCCTTTTCTGATAGATTTCCCTGTTTGCTGGCATACAAGTCCTTGTAGTAATTTCTGATGATTCTTTTTATTTCTGTAGTGTCTGTTGTTACATTTCCTTTTTCATCTCTGATTTTATTGATTTGAGTCTTTTCTCTTCTTTTTTTAGTTAGTTGGGCCAATGGGGTGTCAATTTTGTTTATTTTTTCAAAAAACCAGCTCCTCGTTTGGCTGAATTTTTGTTCTGTTTTTTTTTTTTTTTTTGATTCAATCCTATTGATTTCTTATCTGATTTTAATTATTTCTCTTCTCCTACTAGATTTGGGACTGGTTTGCTGCAGTTTTTCTAGATCCTTGAGATGAATTGAAAGCTCATTTATTTGATGCCTTTCCAATTTCTTGATGTAGGCACCTATTGATATAAATTTTCCTCTTAACACTGCTTTTGCTGTATCCCATAAGTTTTGGTATGTTGTGCTGTTATCCTCATTTACTTCCAGAAAGTTTTTGATTTCTCTTTTGATTTCTTCTATGACGCATTGTTCATTCAGGAGCATGTTGTTCAATCTCCATGTGTTTGTGTATGCTCTAGGGATTCCTGAGTTGCTAATTTCCAACTTCATTCCCTTATGGTCTGAGAAGCTGCATCGTAAGATTCTAATTCTTTTGAATTTGTTGAGCCTTGCTTTATGGCCTAGTATGTGGTCAATCCTAGAGAAGGTTCCATGTACTGCTGAGAAGAATGTAAATTCTTTAGGTGTAGGATGAAAAGTTCTGTAGATATCTGTTAGATCCATTTGGGCAATAGTGTCATTTAAATCTACTGTTTCCTTGTTGATCTTCTGTCCGGATGATGTGTCTTTTTCTGAGAGTGGAGTATTGAAGTCCTCCAATACTATTGTATTGGGGTCTAAGTCTCCCTTTAAGTCCCTTAACATATCTTTTAAATAAACCGGTGCCCTGTAATTAGGTGCATATACATTGATAATCGTTATATCTTCTTGTTGAATTGATCCCTTAATCATTATATAGTGCCCCTCTTTGTCTCTCTTAACAGTTTTTGTGTTAAAGTTTATGTTTTCTGATATTAAGATGGCTATGCCCGCTCTTTTTTCATTTCTGTTGGCATGGTATATCTTTTTCCAGCCTTTCATTTTCAGTCTGCATGCATCTTTGTTGGAAAGATGTGTTTCTTGTAAGCAGTTGGGGTTTGTACCTTCACCCATTCAGCCAATCTGTGCCTTTTAACTGGAGAGTTGAGGCCATTAACGTTCAATGTGACTACTGATAAGCAGTTACTTTGCCCTGCCATTTTCCCAGATATTTTCTAATATATGCTTTGAACTTCCTGTGATCTTTTGCTGTGAGGTTTCCTTCCTTTACCTTCTTTCATACTGATGACCGTGTTTCTGTGTTTCTGTGTGTAACACATCTTTAAGCATCATTTGCTGGGCTGGACGAGTGGCAACAAATTCTCTCAATGTCTGTTTGCTATGAAAGGTCTTTTTTTCACCTTCATTCACAAATGAGAGCTTTGCAGGATATAATATTCTGAGCTGGCAGTTTTTCTCTCTTAGCACCTGGGCTATGTCTTGCCATTCCCTCCTAGCCTGTAGGGTTTCTGATGAGAAGTCAGCTGTGAGTCTGATTGGAGATCCTCTGAGAGTAATCTGACCTTTCTCTATTGCACATTTTAGAATCTTTTCTTTATGCTTCACTGTGGTGACTTTGATTACAATGTATCATGGTGAGGATCTCTTTTAGTAGTGGTTACCAGGGGTTCTATGAGCTTCCTGTACTAGGATGTCTCTGTCCTTCTCCAAACCTGGAAAGTTCTCTACTAGTATCTCACTAAAAAGGTCTTCTAATCCTTTCTCTACCTCCATACCTTCAGGAACTCCTAGAACTCGAATGTTGGGTTTTTTAAATAGTATCCTATAGATTCCCAACAATATTTTTAGAGTTCTAATTTCCTCTTCTTTTCTTTGGTTTGACTGTATGTTTTCCTGTGCTCTGTCTTCTAAGTCCGATATTCTCTCTTGTGTCTCACTGACTCTGTTTTTAAAGCTCTCTAATATGTTTGTCATTTGATCTATTGAGTTCTTCATTTCATTTTGATTGAAATTTGGGGTGCCAGTTTGAACTGGTTTTTGCAAATACCTATCATAATATATGTGACATACCACATATCATATATATGATATGTACTTATAACAGAGGTTTAATCTAGCAATTTTCTATTTTATGTGTATAAATAAAGGAATAAATTTATAGATAGAGCATAAAAAAGCTATTTCCAAAAAAATATTGATTTATTTATTTGAATGTCAGAGTTACACACAAAGAGAAGGAGAGGCAGAGAGTGAGAGAAAAATCTTCCATCTGCTGGTTCATTCCCTAATTGGCCACAATGGCCAGAGCTGCACTGATCCCAAGCCAGGAGCCAGGAGCTTCTTCCAGGTCTCCCAGGCAGGTGCAGGGGCCCAAGGACTCGGGCCATCTTCCGCAGCTTTCCCAGGCCAAAGCAGAGAGATGGATCAGAAGAGGAGCAGCCAGGACTCGAACCAGCGCCCATACGGGATGCTGGCACTGCAGGCGGCAGCTTTACCTGCTTCACCACAATGCGGGTCCCTCATTATGTATTGAATTCATTTTGTTGGGCCAGCACTGTGGCGCAGCAGGTTAAAGCCCTTGCCTGAAGCACCAGCATTCCATATAGGCTCCGGCTCTAGTATCAGTCTTCTGATCCAGCTCTCTGCTATGGCCTGGGAAAGCAGTAGAAGATGGCCCAAGTGCTTGGACCCCTGCACCCACATGGGAGACCCAGAAGAAGCTTCTGGCTCCTGGCTTTGGATCGGTGCAGCTCCAGTCATTGTTGCCATCTGGGGAGTGAACCAATGGAAGGAAGACCTCTCTCTCTCCCTACTCCCTCTAATTCTGTCTTTCAAATAAATAAAAGAAATATTTTAAAAAATTCATTTTGTTTCCTGCAGTACCTGTAGTTAGGTATTCTATTTCTTTCTTAATATTGTTTATTTCTCTTTGCATGATATTTTTCTTTCATCAGTCTTGGCAGTGATTTATTAGTCTTTTCTAAGCATCATCTTTTGGCTTCATCCTTTCTATTTTTTACTTTCACTTATTTCCTAAATTTATGCTTTTTTCAATATTATTTTCTTTTTCTGTCTTGCCTGGTATGCTTTACTGCTTTTTGTTTATATTATGTATAAGCGCATGTGTGTGTATAACTGGAAATGTATGTTTTATAGTAGCTAGATTCAATATTCTCCCTCCTTTCTCTCTCTCTCTCCCCCCATATATAATATATATACACATATATATGCTCAAGTGTTTATTTGTACCATTAAGCTCTTCTATTTCCTTACCAATATTTCATCTTCTTTATAAATTAATTATTGAAAGAAGTGTGTTAAATTTTTCTCACTATGCTGACACACTTGTCTATTGTTTATTTTAATTATATGACGTTTTTGCTTTGTGTATTTGAAGGCCATATTGTTAAAAATATCCAGGTTTGTAACTGTTGAGAGAGAGAAAGAGAGAGAGAGAGAGATTTTCTATTTGTTGGTTTAGTCCCCAAATGCTTGCAATTGCTCGGGCAGGTCCAGGACAAATCCAGGAGCAGGGAACTCCAGCTGGATCTCTTATGTAGGAGGCAGGGACTCAATTATTTTAACTATCATTTTCTGCCTCCCAGGCATAGTGGAGGAAGCTGGACTGGAAGCAGAATGGCCAAAATTCAAATCAGATACTCACACAGGGGTTGCAGGCATCCTAAACAGCAGCTTAACACACTGTGCTACAACACTCACTCTAACAAATGTTTTATCTTTATTTTCACTACTTTACTTTCAAATTAACCATGTCCTTATATTTTGGTGTGTACTTTTTTTATCATATACTCACAGGTGAACATTTTTTAGTCTATGATTTTTTTAAGGGAGAAGTGAAACTTTTTTTTATTTATTTTTATTTATTTATTTTTTGACAGGCAGAATGGACAGTGAGTGAGAGAGACAGAGAGAAAGGTCTTCCTTTGCCTTTGGTTCACCCTCCAATGGCCACCGCGGCTGGTGCGCTGCCGCTGGCGCACCACGTTGATCGAAAGGCAGGAGCCAGGTGCTTCTCCTGGTCTCCCATGGGGTGCAGGGCCCAAGCACTTGGGCCATCCTCCACTGCACTCCTGGGCCGTAGCAGAGAGCTGGCCTGGAAGAGGGGCAACCGGGACAGAATCCGGTGCCCCAACTGGGACTAGAACCCGGTGTGCCGGCGCCACAAGGCAGAGGATTAGCCTACTGAGCCGCGGCGCCTGCCTAGTCTATGATATTTTAACTTTAAAAAAAGAAAAGTGTTTAATATTTTACTCAATTTCAGATTACACATAATTTGAAAAAATGATACATTCCCATATATCCTTCACCAAGGTTGGCTAGTGTTATCTATACCACATTATGTGTGTATCTCTCTATCAAATATAGATGTAAATATGGATATCAAATATATAGGATATAAAATATGTAAGTAATTTGGTGACATAATGATCCTTTATCCCTAAGTATTTGAATGTGCTTTAAAATTTTTTCCTTAACTGCTTCCATTATAATTATCACCATCAGGAAATTAATGTTGCCTCATTACTATTATCTAATCTACAAATGTCATCAAGTTTTGTCAATTATCCTAATAACAAAATTTTTGGAAAAATATTTTGGTTTTCTGGTTCAGGATCGCGTATCACATTTGTCATGTCTCTAGTTTCTTTTTTTTAAGATTTATTTTATTTATTTGAAGGACAGAATTAGAGAGAGATAGAGCCAGAGAGAGAGAGGTCTTCTATCCGCTGGTTCACTCCCCAAATGACCAACACTTTCAGAGCTGTGGTGGGTGATCCGAAGCCAGGAACCAGGAGCTTCTTCTGGGTCTCCCATGCGAGTGCAGGGGCCCAAGGACTTGGGCTATCTTCTACTGCTTTTCCAGGTCATAGCAGAGAGCTGGATCTGAATAGGAGCAGCCAGAACCGGTGTCCATATGGGATGCCGGTGCTGCAGGCTGGGACTTTACTTGCTGCACCACAGCACTGCCCCCTCTAGTGTTTTGTTTTTTTTTTTTTTTTTTTTTTTTGTTTTTTTTTGTTTTGTTTTTTTTTTTTTTTTTTTTTTTTTTTACCTAGGTCAATTCTCATTCTTTCTTAGACTTTAATGACCTTGATTGTTTTAAAGAGTTTAGCTATTTTAGTAGCATACATTTAAATTGTATTTAATTTTTTTCCACGACTAGATTCAGGCTACAGATTTTGGTAAAAGCACTACAAAAATAATTTCCTTTCCTTCTCAGGAGATCATATGAAGAAGCAACAATGTTGATTGCACCTTTCTGTTAATATTGATTTTGATGACTTAGGGCAGAATCTGTGAGGTTACAGTTTGTAAGTAATCGTATCTTAGGAGAGATATTTTGAGACTGTCTAAATATCTTATTACTCCTGAAACTCTCACTGACTTGTATTATACACTGGAAATTCTTGCCTGAGTTGATTGTTATGATGATTGAAAAAAAAATGATTTCTTAATTCCATCAGCCCCTCTACATTTATTAGTTGGCCTTCTACTGTAGGATGAGTTTCTTTTATTTATTTATATATTTATTTACTTATGGTAATATAGATTCCTGGATTCTTATATTATTTGAGATATTGTAATTCACTGTCATCATTACTTTAATACTCAGGTGGTCCTAGATGTGAACAGGAAAAGCCCTTTCAAGGTGACATCTGTGTTGTCTCATTCCTAGAAGGGATGCCAGGCAGTTTTATAACTTCTAATCCCTTGGGGCCAGCGCTGTGGTGCAAAGAAGCTCCTGGCTCCTGGCTTCGCATCAGCTCAACTCTGGCCGTTGAGGTCATTTGGGGAGTGAACCAGTAGATGGAAGACCTCTCTTTCTCTCTCTGGCTCTACCTTTCTCTGTAACTCTGTCCTTCAAATAAATAAAATAAATCTTAAAAAAAACCTGCTAATCCATGCCACTGTGAAAAACCCATCTAGAAACCAAGTTCAATATTTGTTTCTACTTCTTTTTTCTTTCCTTAGTCTTAGGATACATAGATAAAATACTATGTTGAAATATCAATTGAATGTATTTTTTTTTCAATATAAGTTAGCTTCATTTGTTTCTCTTTCCATCTTATGTTGTTTTATCCATCCTTGTTGTTAGTTGTGGGGAGCAACTAGGACTAGACTAAGTTACTGGAATTAAGACTTATTCTATGCATCTGCTCTCCCACAATATGGCGCTGGGAGAGGAGTAAAAACAACTTTTACACAGCTGCCTCCAGTTCAACCAGTAACCTGCAGGAGCTGATCCTGCTCCTGATTGGAGGAGAGCAGCGTACTCGGCGTGTGGGTAGCAGAGTTGGGATTGGTGGAAGAGGACTATAAAGGAGGAGAGAGACAACATGCACCAAGAACATCTAAGAGGAACATCTATCTGAAGGAACATCTGTGCAGCCCCCGAGAGAGCCGGCCAGCGGTGTGCCACCCCCCCGCGGAAGTGGGGAAAGTGGCAGGGGGCACCGCCCTTCCACGGAGGTGGAAGGGTCGGCAGCCAACCAGGGAAGGGCCGAGCAGACAAAAGAACAGTGCAGGGTCCTGTGTCGTTTCTCCGCGAAGGGGGGGAGCGACAGTTAGTCATGCCCCCCCCTTTTTTTTGACAGGCAGAGTGGACAGTGAGAGAGAGAGACAGAGAGAAAGGTCTTCCTTCACCGTTGGTCCACCCTCCAATGGCCGCTGTGGCCGGCGCGCTGCGCTGATCCGAAGCCAGGAGCCAGGTGCTTCTCCTGGTCTCCCATGCGGGTGCAGGGCCCAAGGACCTGGGCCATCCTCCACTGTACTCCTGAGCCACAGCAGAGAGCTGGCCTGGAAGAGGGGCAACTGGGACAGAATCCAGCGCCCCGTCAGGGACTGGAACCCGGTGTGCCGGCGCCACAGGCAGAGGATTAGCCTGTTGAGCCGTGGCACCGGCCAAGTCATGCCTTTATTGGTTATGTGAAGCATTATCATGGCTCCAAAAATCAGAACTTCAGAGATGCCATATAGTCATAGAAATTGTAGGTACCAATCTCATTATTTCTACTTTTTCCTCCCTGTGTTTCCTCTCGCATAAGTGAGCACATTAATGATTACATACACATATTTTTTCTTTCTTTTTTTCTCCTTACACAAAAGGTAGCATAGAATAGATGATATTTTGAGCCTTATTTTTCTCATTTAACCACGAAAGGGCACCCTAAGAAGTTTGTGGAAAAGTGGAATTAAAAGATAAGTTTATTTTGGTGCAAAAATTTTTTGAAATCCATGGATAGTTTTTCATGTTTGTATTTTTCATAACCTTTTTAGCTTCTTTTATCTTATTTTTTTGAATGTATAACAATTTATTTATTTTTTCATAAATACAACTATAGGAATATTGTGATTCTTCCCACTGTACCCACCCTCCCACCTGCACTCCCACCTCTCTTCCTTCTTTTCATAACCTTGTTTGTGGAACCCTGATATGCAAGGATTTTAAAAAATTTTGCACCAAAATAGACATCTTTTAATTTAATTTCCCATGTACTTTATTTTTATTTTATTTTTTTGACAGGCAGAGTAGACAGTGAGAGAGAGAGACAGAGAGAAAGGTCTTCCTTTGCCGTTGGTTCACCCTCCAATGGCCACCGTGGCTGGTGCGCTGCATTCGGCACACCGCGCTGATCCAATGGCAGGAGCCAGGTGCTTCTCCTGGTCTCCCATGGGGTGCAGGGCCCAAGTACTTGGGCCATCCTCCACTGCACTCCCGGGCCACAGCAGAGAGCTGGCCTGGAAGAGGGGCAACCGGGACAGAATCCGGCGCCCCGACCGGGACTAGAACCCGGTGTGCCGGCGCAGCAAGGCGGAGGATTAGCCTATTGAGCCGTGGCGCCGGCCCCCATGTACTTTAAAAAATATTAATTTATTTGAAAGGCAGAGTTACAGAGACTCAGAGGCAGAGAGAGAGGGAGAGGGAGAGGGAGAGGGGGAGAGAGAGAGAGAGAGAGAGAGGGTCTTCCATCTGCTGGTTCACTCTACAAATGGCCACAACAGCCACAGCTGTGCTGATCCTAAGCTAGGAGCCAGGAGCTTGTTCCGTGTCTCCCACGTGGGTGCCAGGGCCCAAGGACTGGGGCCATCTTCCACTGCTTTCCCAGGTCATAGCAGAAAGCTGGATTGGAAGTGGAGCAGCTGGGACTTGAACCAGCACCCATATGCGATGCCAGCACTGCAGACCGGGGCTTTAACCTGCTGTGCCACACTGCTGGCCCCCCTACACATACTTTTTTTTTTTTAAAGATTTATTTATCTATCTGAAAGTCATAGTTACACAGAGAGAAGGAGATGCAGAGAGAAAGGTCTTCTGTCTGCTGGTTCACTCCCCAGTTGGCTGCAACGGCCGGAGCTATGCCGATCTGAAGCCAGGAGCCAGGAGCTTCTTCCTGGTCACCCACGTGAGTTCAGAGGCCTAAGGACTTGAGCCATCTTCTGCTTTCCCAGGCCATAGCAGAGAGCTGGTTAGGAGCTGCAGCAGCCGAGACTCGAACTGTTGCCCATACGGGATGCTGGCACTGCAAGTGGCAGCTTTTCCTGCTACACCACAGAGCCGGCCCCTTCCACATACTTTTTGAAACGCCATCATATATCCTGGAACTGAAGTTCACCGATATTTCCTCATAGATGAAAAGCAATTAAGGATTTTTTGGCAGTTTTAGATTTATAGAAAAAGTTCTTTAAAAAGTGTAGAGCTCTCATATGCCCATCACCACTGTCCCCAATAATTCCCTCTGTTTTTAATATCATCCATTAATATGGTACATTTGTTACAAATCATGAACCAATGGTGACTCATTAACTAAAGTCCAGTTTGCATTCAGGCTCATTATTTTTGTGGTACATTCAATGGGGTTTGAAAAATTTGTAATGACATGTATCCATCATCACAGTATCATAAAGAAAAAAGATTTCACTGCCTTGAAAATGCTCTGTGCTCCACCTACCCCTCCCTCCATTCTCTCTCCCGCTCTCCAAATTCCTGACAAACACTGATCTTTTCACTGTGTCTATAGTAGTAGTTTTTTTTTTTTTCCAGAATGCCAAATAGCTGGAGTCATACATTATGTAGCCTTTTCAGACTGACTTCCATCACTTAGCATACATGGTTTGTCTAGGTCTTGTGGTAGCTCGTTTATTTTTACTGAATGGGATATTGCGTGGTATGAATGCAGCTTGATTTGTGGGTCCATGACCCTATTGAATGACATATTGGTTCTTTCCAGGTTTTCATAACTATGAATTAAGCTGCTATAAACATTTGTTCTCAGGCTTTTGGGTGGGCGTAAATTTTTAATTCATTTAGGTAAGCATCAAGGAGCATGATTGCTGGATCATATGTGAAGAGCATGTTTAGTTTTATAAGAAACTGATAAATTAGCCTCCTAAATATCTGTATCATTTTGCATTCCATTAGCAATGAATAAGAATTCCTGTTGCTCCATATCCTTGCCAATATTTGGTGTTGTCAGTGTTGGATGTGAGTGGTATATCATGGTTATTTACTTTGGAATTCTATAACAACATATGATGTAGGGGCATCTAGTGCCATTTGTCTTTCTTCTATGATTTTTTTCACATCTTCAGCCCATTTTCTAATTGGGTTCTTTGTTTTCTTGTTGTTGAACTTGAAGCTGTCCTTGTATATTTTGGATACCAGTCTTTGGCTATATTAAAGCTGTTCTCCCAGGCTGTAGATTTCTTTGAACAATGTCAGTTTCAGAGTAGTTCTTTTCATTTGACTGAGTCTAGATTTTCAAATTTTTCTTTTAAGAATTGTGTTTTGAATGTTTTATTTAAGAAGCTATTTTTTTTTTTGACAGGCAGAGTGGACAGTGAGAGAGAGAGACAGAGAGAAAGGTCTCCCTTTTGCCATTGGTTCACCCTCCAATGGCCGCTGCGGCCAGTGTGCTGCGGCCGGCGCACCGCGCTGATCCGATGGCAGGAGCCAGGTACTTATCCTGGTCTCCCACGGGGTGCAGGGCCCAAGCACCTGGGCCATCCTTCACTGCACTCCCTGGCCACAGCAGATTGCCAAACCTGAGATGACCCCCATTTTCTACAACGTTATCTCCAGGGATTTCATAATTTTGCATTTGTATTTAGGATATCAATTTTTGTTACACTGGTGCAACATTGGTAACATTCTATACAAATTCTTTTTTTTTTTTGACAGGCAGAGTGGACAATGAGAGACAGAGAGAGAGAGAGAGAGAGAGAGAGAGAGAGAGAAAGGTCTTCCTTTTGCCGTTGGTTCACCCTCCAATGGCCGCCGCGGCTGGTGCACCGTGCTGATCCAAAGGCAGGAGCCAGGTGCTTCTCCTGGTCTCCCATGGGGTGCAGGGCCCAAGCACCTGGGCCATCCTCCACTGCACTCCCGGGCCACAGCAGAGAGCTGGCCTGGAAGAGGAGCAACCGGGACAGAATCTGGTGCCCCGACCGGGACTAGAACCCGGTGTGCTGGCGCCACAAGGCGGAGGATTAGCCTATTGAGCCGCAGCGCCGGCGTACAAATTCATCTTTACATTGTAATAAGTCTTTTTATGGTGGTGCCTATATTTACAAAATAATTATTTAAATAACAGAGCTTAAAGTATTATAGGGCAAAGATTAGCTTTTCTGTAAAGGGTCATACAATAAATATTTTAGGTTTAATGAGAAACATGCAGTCTCAGGGCCTCTGTTGTGGCATAGCTGGTAAAGCCACTGCCTGTGACACCAGCATCCCATATGTGTGCCAGTTTGTGTCCCAGCAGTTCCACTTCCAATCCAGCTTCCTGGAAAAGCAGTAGAAGGTGCCGTAAGTCCTTGGGCCCCTGCCACCCATGTTGGAGACCTGAATGAAGCTCCTCATTCCTGGCTTTGGCCTAGCCCAGCGCTGGCCATTGTGGTCTTCTTGGAAGTGAACCAGCAGATGGAAGATCTTTCTCTCTCTCTCTCTCCCCCACTCCCCCATCCTCCTCCATAACAGTGACTTTGAAAATAAATAAAATAAATGTTTTTGAAAAGCAAACATACTAACTACTGAGTTCTGACTTTGTAATGTGGAAGTTGATTTGGCCCATGGCAGGCCATCGTTTTTTGACCTATGATACACAGTAATGCATACTAAAATATAAAATCATTGGATATTTTATCACCCAAAGAGGTGCAAATGATGTCAAATTTGTCTTAATTAATACTTGGAAAGCCAACAGAAAAAGGATGTTGCTGTTGGGGCAAGATGGCATAGTCTCAGTTTTCTCTGTTCTTTTATTCTAAATACAACTGAATATTATCACGAAAGGACTCCAAAATGTAGGAAGGCAAAGGTGGACTGGATAGGGCACTTAGCGGTAACAGAAGGACGGTGGAGTGAGATCTCTTGGTTTTCTTTTTTATCTTCCAGGTACCCTGGGCTGCCTGCTGGAATGTTCTGCAGCCCAGACAAACTCACAAAATAACCTGAAAAGCAAGACCAAAAATATTTTTTAATAGGCTAATCCTCTGCCTGCGGCTCCAGCACACCGGGTTCTAGTCCCGGTTGGGGCACCAGATTCTGTCCCGGTTGCTCCTCTTCCAGTCCAGCTCTCTGCTGTGGCCCGGGAGTGCAGTGGAGGATGGCCCAAGTGCTTGGGCCCTGCACCCCATGGGAGACCAGGAGAAGCACCTGGCTCCTGCCTTCGGATCTGCACGGTGCACCGGCGTGCCGCAGCGGCCTTTGCGGGGTGAACCAATGGCAATGGAAGACCTTTCTCTCTGTCTCTCTCTCTCTCACTGTCCACTCTGCCTGTCAAAAAATAAATAAATTTGAAAATCCCCAAAAAGGAACTACTTCAGGGACTTAGCAGAGAGACCCACACTGGTCAGCACACCAGACCTACTCGAAGAAATGGCAAAAGTGCACTGACCTGAGGAGTGCTGCCCCACCCTACGCCTCCCACCTGCCAGCGGAAATGGTCACAGTCTGCCAACAGCAGTAATAGCAGAACTGGAGCAGGATAACTCACCCCATGCCCCACACCAGGAGGCATCAAGTGGACCCCTCTGTGCACAGTAGAGGCACCAGCATGGTTGGTATCCCCTAACTTTTCACCAATAACAGAATGACTTGGTGTTTCCCAACCCTTTTGTCAGTGGCAGTGGCAGTCTCAGTAGCTCCTGGCCCGCCACCTAGTGGCAGAAAATAGGTATTTTCTGCCCCTGGGGGCAAAAGCAGAGACACAATAGATAGCTCACTGATAAACATCTAGTGATGAGACAATAGGCTAGGGGAAACACTCTGCGTGTTAGGAGACTGATATCCATCCCCATTACACACCTAAGGATACAGGGTGCTGCCAGCAAGGATCCAGGAGGGGCTTAAACAGAGCTAGAAAAAGGAAGCTGAACAGAATAGCTTGTTAAGACCTCAGAAATCTAAGTTGATTTTGGGACTACAGAACACAAAAGTGGGCCAGGGCCAGCGCCGTGGCTCAATAGGCTGATCCTCTGCCTTGCGGCGCCGACACACTGGGTTTTAGTCCCGGTTGGGGCGCCGGATTCTGTCCCGGTTGTCCCCCTTCCAGGCCAGCTCTCTGCTATGGCCCAGGTGTGCAGTGGAGGATGGCCCAAGTCCTTGGGCCCTGCACCCCATGGGAGACCAGGATAAGCACCTGGCTCCCAGCTTCGGATCAGTGGGGTGCGCCGGCCACAGCGCGCCGGCCGTGGCGGCCATTGGAGGGTGAACCAACGGTAAAGGAAGACCTTTCTCTCTGTCTCTCTCTCACTGTCCACTCTGCCTATAAAAAAAAAAAGAGTGGGCCAGAGCCTATGTGCCACACTTAAACAAGATGATTATCTGCTAAAATGGAAGATCTATATCTTATCAAGAGTCTCCTAGTAAACAAAATATACACCATAGAAATTCACCAAGAAAATCAGAAACTAATGAAAAAAAAAGCAACTGATGGTAAGTAACAGTGAATCAGGAGTTGAAACAACACGAAAAGATTTTAAAGTAATCACTGTAAAATTGCTTCAACAGTAATTTTTTTAAGATTTATTTTACTTGAAAGTCAGAGTTACATAGAGAGAGAAGGAGAGTCAGCGAGAGAGAGAGAGAGAGAGGCACAGAAAGCGAGGTCTTCCATCTGCTGGTCCACTCCCTGATTGGCCACAACAGCCACAGCTGTGCCAATCCGAAGCCAGGAACCACGAGCTTCTTCCGGGTCGCCCATGTGAGTGCAGGGACCCAAGGACCTGGTCCACCTTTCATTGCTATCCCAGGACACAGCAGGGAGCTGGATTGGAAGTGGAGCAGCTGGGTCTTCAACAGGAGCCCACATGGGATGCTGGCACTGCAGGTGGCGGCCTTACCCATTATGCCACAGCGCCAGCCCCAACAGTAATTAAAAATAATCTTGGAGGGGAACAGTGCTATGGTGTACCAGGTTAAGCCACCACTTGCAGCACTGGCATCCCATATGGTAGCTGGTTAGAGTTCTGACTGCTCCACTTCTGATCCAGCTCCCTGCTAATGGCCTGGGAAAGCAGTAGAAGATGGCCCAAGTGCTTGTGCTTCTATACCCACGAGGGTATATGGCCTCAGACTGGCTCAGCTCTGGCCATTGCAGAATTTTGGGGAGTGAACTAGCAGATGGAAGATCTCTCTATCTCTTCTTCTCTCTCTTAAAAAAAAAAAAACAAAAACAAACAAACAAAAAACCAAAAAAACTCAAAACAATGTAAAAAGGGAAAATACCAGCAAAGAAAGACAAGATGTAAAAATAACCAAATGGGTATTATAGAAGTAAAAATACAAGCTGAAATAAAAGAACATTGGTTGGAGTGAATAAATTATAGTTGCTAGGATCAAACATAGAATCAGTGAACTAGAGGACAGATAAATAATTTACTCATTCTGAATAGCAGAAAGAAAATAGACTGAGAGAGAAATGTAAAGAAGCATAAAGGCCTGTGTTACAATATTGAAAAATCTAACACTAAGAAATAACGTTCACTTTATGAAACCTAGGAAGAGAAAAGAAAAAATGTGGGACTGAAAAGTTTTGAAAGAAATAATAACTGAAAACTTTCCAAGTTTGGAAAAGGGCATAAATCTACAGATTTTGAAAGCAAGAGCAAGTCACAAGCAGGATAAATCCAAAAGAATCTAAGACACATCCTAATTAAACAGGAAAAATAAAGGCAAATGAAAAATCATCACAAGAACCAAAGAGAAATGATGTATTATGTGCAGGAGAACCCTGACTTGAGCAGAAGGAAGACCGACATATTGTGCTGTGGTACTGCACATTCATGGATCAGAAGACTTAATATAGGAAGAGTGTTAATTTTCTGAAATTGATCTGTAGACTTAATACAATTTCTATTAAAGTCATAGCCAGAATTTTAAAATACAAAGCTGGTAGGTGTTTTGTCCAGCAATTAAGATATTACGTGGGAGGCCGGCATCCCACATCTATGTGCCTGGGTTTGAGTCATGCCTCCATTCCTATTCCAGCTTCCTGCCAATGAGCACACTGGGAAGCAGCAGATGGTGGCTCAAGTACTGGATCCCTGTCACCTATGTGGGAGACTTGGATTGAGTTCCTGGATCCTGGCTTCAGCCTCGCCTAATTCTGGTTGTTGTGTGAATTTGGAGAGTGAACCAGCAGAGGAAAGATGTCTGTCTGTTTATCTCTGTATTTCTGATTTTAAAATTAACTGAAATAAATATTTAAAAGTATAGGTGGGGCTGGAATTGTGGTTATTGGTTAAGCCACCGCCTGCAGCACTGGCAATCCATATGGACACCGGTTCAAGTCCCGGCTGTTCTGCTTCCCATACAGCTCTCTACTGTGGCCTGGGAAAGCAGTAGACAATGGCTCAAGAAGCTCCTGACTCCTGGCTTCAGCCTGGCCCAGTTCTGGCCATTGTGGTCATTTAAGGAGTGAACCAGTGCATGGAAAATCAATCTCTCTCTCTCTCTCTCTCTCTCTTTCAAATAAATAAAATAAATAAATCTTTAAAAGTATAGGTAAGCAGTAGGCATTTAGCCTAGTAGTTGGGACCCCATTTAGGATGCCCATGTTCCACATCAGAGTACCTGTGTTTGACACCTAGCTCTGGCTCCTATTCCAGCTTCCTGCTAGTTCATACCCTCAGAGGCAGTGGTGATGGCTCAAGCAGTTAGGTTCCTACCACCCAGTGTTGGAGAACTGTACTGAGTTTCTGGATCTGGGATTTGCCCATTCTTTCAGCTGTTGCAGGCATTTGGGGAGTGAACCAGCAGTTGGGATCTCTCTCTCTCTCTCTTTCTCCCTCCCTCCTTACCTCCCACCTCAAAAAAAAAAAGATAAAAGAGAAAGGATTTGGATTACAACCTGAATTATAATCATTAACAAATAAATTGAAAATACAGACAAGATTATTCTAAAAATCATATTAAAAATACAGGTCCTAGACTAAAATAATCTTGAAAAGAATAAACTGGGAGAAGTGACTCCACTTGATATTCAGGCTTGTTATATAGATACAGTAATCAATATCGTGTCACATAGGTGGTGGAATAGACACATAGATAAATGGAACAGAATAGTGAATCCAAAAGTAGACCCACAAAAATACACCCCAAATGGTTTTTACAAAGATGTGAAAGTAATTCAATGGAGTAAGGATAGACTTTTCAACAAATGATGTTGAAACAATTGGGCAACAGTAGGCAAGCGAAAAAAAAAAAAAAAAAGTCAACTTAATCTCATACCTTAACCTCATAAAAATAACTCCAGATGGATCATGATCTTAAATGTATGACACAAAACTATCAAAGTTTTAAGGAAAATAAAGCAAAAAATCTTTAGGACTGAGAGTTAGGCAACAAGTTCCTAGCCTTAACACCAACAATACACTGTATGGAAACAAACATTAATAAATTGGACCTCTGCCATTTTAAAAGCTTTTGCTCTATGAAAGATCCTGTTCAGAGGATGAAAAGAAAAACTATAGACATACAAGAAATATTTTCAGACCCTATATCTGAAAAAAAGTTAGTATCTAGACTATAAAAAGAATTCCCAAAACTAACTCACTAAAAAAAGCAATTCAATCAGAAAAAGGACAAAAGACGCGAATAGACATTTCACCTAAAAGGATGAGTGGATGCATGTATGGGTATTAAATAAGCACATTAAAAAGTTCAACATCACCTAAATGCAAATAAAACCACAGTGAGCTATGACTGTTCACTCATCAGAATGGATAAAATAAAAATAGTGTCAAGACAAATTGCTGTCAAGGTTTCAGAGAAACTAGATCACTGATAAATTGTTGATGAAAACATAAAATTGTACACTCATTTTGGAAAACTGCCAATTTCTAAAAATCTAAACATTCAACTACCATATGAATCATAAATTTCAGTCATAGGCAGTTATCCCAGAAAAATGAAAAAAAAAGTTGTTCACACACACCTGCATAAAAATGTTCTCGGTGGGCCAACACTGTATTTTAATAGGCTAAGACTCCGCCTGCAGTGCCAGAATCCCATATGGGTGCCGGTTCGAGTCCTGGCCGCTCCTCTTCTGATCCAGATCTCTGCTATGGCCTGGGAAAGCCATGGAAGATGGCCCAAGTGCTTGAGCCCCTGCATTTGCTTGGGAGACCCCAAAGAAGCTCCTGGCTCCTGGCTTCAGATCCGCTCAGCTCTGGCAGTTGTGGCCATTTGGGGAGTGAACCAGCAGATAGAAAACCTTTCTCTGTGTCTCTCCCTCTTTCTGTCTGTAATTCTACCTCTCAAACAAATAAATAAAATCTTTAAAAAATGTTCACAGCAGTTTTACTACTAATCCCAAACTAGAAACACCCCAGATATATTTTAACAAACAAAGGCTTAAACAGTTGTACTATGGAATAGTATTCAGCAATAAAAATAAGTGGTTGATGGGGCCAGCACTGTGGCATAGTGATAAAGCCGCCGCCTGCAGTGCCGGCATCCCATATGTACACTGGTTTGAGTCCCGGCTGCTCCTTTTCCAATCCAGCTCTCTGCTGTGGCCTGGGAAAGCAGTGGAAGGTGACCCAGGTGCTTGGGCCCCTGCATCTGCATGGGAGACCCAGAGGAAGCTCCTGGCTCCTGGCTCCTGGCTTCAGATTATCCAAGCTCTGGCCACTGCAGCCACTTAGGGTGTGAACCAGCAGATGGAAGCGCTCTCTTTCTCTCTCTCTCTCTGCCTCTCTGTAACTCTGCCTTTCAAATAAATAAATATCTTTTTTTTAAATAAATAATTGATATGACAGGCTGGTTGAATCTGTAGGGTATTATGCTGGGTAAAAAGACCTGTCCCCATTATACTTAGTGAGATAAGCCAGTCCCAAAAAGACAGATATCACATGTTCTCCCCAGTCTGTGGTAACTAATAGAGTACCTAAAAGGTAATCTATAGGAGTGAAATTGACACTTTGAGATGCAATGATTTTTCATGTGTGTGTGGATAAATATTTCTTTATTTATTTGGGTGGCAGAGTTACAGAGAGGCAGAGGCAGAGAGAAAGAGGGATTGTCCATCCGCTGGTTCACTCCCCAAATGATTGCAATGGCCAGAGCTGCGCCGATCTAAAGCCAGGAGCCAGGAGCTTCTTCCAGGTCTCCCATGTGGGTGTAGGGGCCCAAGCACTTGGGCCACCTTCTACCACTTTCCTCGGCCATAGCAGAGAGCTGGATCAGAAGTGGAGCGGGAGAGTCTCAAACTTGCACCCATATGGGTTGCCGGCACTGCAGGTGGCGGCTTTACCAGCTAAAGGCACAGTGCTGGCCCCAAGACGCAATGATTTTTAATAGCCCTTGTTTTGACTGCTGAGGAACAGTTTTTTTTTTTCTTCATACTATTTGTTGAACTCTTTACTCAGTGTAGGGTTAACCTTATACATATAAATCTTTGTAAAAACTAAGAGTGGAGGGAAAAGGGTGGGAGCCTGGTGGCGAGGGAGGATAAGATTGGAAGTATCACTATGTCCCTGAATCTGTGTCTATGAAATTTGTAGACCTTAAATAAAGTTAAATGGCATAAAATAAAATAATACCAATCCTTAGGGTTATATAGTGTATGACTCAGTTCATATAACATGCCTGAAATGACAAAACTAATAAAATAAAGAACAGATTAGTGATTGCTAGGGATTAAGAATATGCAAGAAAATGGATGTGGTTACAAAAGGGCAGCATGTGTGATTTTTATGGTGTTGGAATTGTACAAGTAATACTGGCACATTCTGAATAAGATAAGTAGATTTTATTAATGTCAGTATTCTGTTTGTGATACTGTGCTATGTTAATGTTAGCATTTAGGGAAACCAGTTAAAGCGTATATGGGATATTTCTGTCTTATTATTACAACTACACATGAATCTAAGATGATCTCTAAATAAAAATTCAATTAAAAACAGGTGGTGAGGACTGGCATTGTGGTGTTAGCAGGTAAAGCCGCCACCTGTGATGCCAGCGTCCCGTACTGGCACTGCTTTGAGACTTGTTTGCTCCACTTCCAATCCAGCTCCCTGCTAATGAACCTGGGAAAGCAGTGGAAGATAGCCCAAGTGCTTGGGCCCCTGCACCCACATGGGAGACCCTGAAGAAGCTCCTGACTCTTGGCTTCAGCCTGGCCCAGCCCTAGCTGTTGTGGCTATTTGGGGAGTGAACTGATGGATGTAAGATTTGTCTCTCTGTTTCTCTGTCTCTTTCTGTCTCTTCCTTTCTCTGTGTAATTCTTTCAAATAAATAAATAAATCTTTAAAAATAAAGTGGCACATTTGTTAAAAAAAAAGTATAGTGTTGGCAATAGAGTTAGAAGCTGTTTAAGTGTATGAAAAAGTCATTTTTAAAATTCATAGAATGATGCCATTTGACAAAGCTGCAATTTAGATAGCCAAAATGGGAAGCCAAATTATGAGAAGTAGTTTTATGGAAAATAACTGTAAAGGTCAAGTGTGCATTAAAAGAAAAACAGAATTGTGAGCTTCTATGGAAATTGCATGTTTATCTCTGCTGTTAAATAATTTACTGGTATTTTACTTGTGTTCTTATCTGATGAAATAATTCTAGAATGAGCTACCAGAAAGATGCGGGTTTCCAAATCCATGAGGGATTTCAGAGTCTTGTTTGGGAGCCCTGATTCCTGTTGAATTAGAAACCCTTCCTATAGGTAAAGAAGAAGTCCTGCCAGAAACCTGCCAAGACCCAAAAGTTTATCTATAGGAGCTACTACATAGCAGGAAATTAATTTTGCATTGTAGCTCAAACAAGAAAATGTGATTTATCTATCACTTGGTTACTCAATTTTAGGAGAGAGAGTGACGATAAAATGTAGGTGTTGATATTTTTTAAAAACATACTTTCACAAATTAAAAGCTCACACAAATACTTTTAAAAATCACTTCAAAATAATATTATTCTTTTTCTCCCAGAAACTATTTATTTATTTTTAAATATTTATTTATTTATTTGAAAGAGTTACACAAAGAGAGGAGAGGCAGAGAGAAAGAGGTCTTCCGTTGGATGGTTCACTCCCCAATTGGCTGCAATGGCCGAAGCTGCGCCGATCCGAAGCCAGGAGCCAGAAGCTTCTTCCAGGTTTCCCACACAGGTACAGGGGCCCAAGGACTTGGACCATCCTCCACTGCTTTCTCAGGCCACAGAAGAGAGCTGGATCAGAAGTGGAACAGCCGGGTTTCAAACCAGCATCCACATGGGATGCCAGCACTGCAGGCGACGGCCTCTCCCGCTATGCCACAGCACTGGCCCTGGCCTTTTATTTAAGAAATACAAACTTCATGCATTTCATAAACACAACTTTAGGAATATAGTGATTCTTCTCACCGTACCCGTCCTTGTCTAGTCTTTTGTATCAACTGTAGGCTACTAACCTTATTAACACATTTTATATTTTAAAAATATTGTTTTATTCATAAAATTTCCTTGGATAACATGCTATGCTTATATGGCATATATTGATCCTTAAACACACACATACATTCAGCCACCCTGACTTAACCAACCGCACACTGAAAATATTTAAAAAGCTGCATTGGTAGTGAATATGTATAGAAATTTTTCTTGTCATTGTCCCCTAGACAATACACTGTAACACCCATAAGTATTTATGTTGTATTAAGTATATTAAGTAATCTAGACTTAAAGTATATGGGAAGATGTGTGTACCTCCCATACAAAGTATGAAAATACATGTTTAAATATACTGTATTCTTATTTTAAACCATCCCCTATGTGTGTCATTGTTTACTTAAGAGAGTATCCTGTATAGCCTGCAATCTTCTGTTTACCACCACCTGGCCTTGACACAGTTGTCACTAACTCTATTTCGCCTCTTTTATTCTACTGACATGTACACCAGTCTGCCTCTTCCGCTAGCTTGCTTCATGATCCTTCATAATACAAATTCCTGGTGGCCTTCTGTTCAAGGAGAGCCTAGTCTTCCTGTGTAGCCTACTACTATTAAAAGAGTTCTGCTGGGGTTGGCGCTGTGGTGTAGTGGGTAAAGCCGCCACCTGCAGTGCCGGCATCCCATATGGTGCTTGTTAAGGTCCTGGCTACTCCACTTCCAATCCAGCTCCTTGCTAATGCTCCTGGGAAGCAAGTCCTTGGGCCCCTGCACCCACATGGAGACCTGGAAGAAGCTCCTGGCTTCTGGCTTTAGGCAGGTCCAGATCTGGCTGCTGTGGCCATTTGGGGAGTAAACCAGTGGAAGATTCTCTCTCTCTCTCTCCCTCCCTCTTTGTCTCTCTCCCTCTCTTGCCCCCTCTGCCTCTCCTTCTCTGTAACTCTGACTTTCAAATAAATCAATAATCTTAAAAAAAAAAGTCTGCTGTGGGGCCTGTGATGCGGGCACCCCATGTCGGTGCTGGTTTGAGTCTTGAATGCCACACTTCTGATCAAGCTCTCTGCTAGAATGTGGGTTTAAATAGGAAAAGACCCTTAGATGAGATCCTAGCTTCAGTATGATGCCACAGTATGCCACACACCGGGAAATATGTCTCTGAGATTGCTTAGTAAGTAATGGCATAAATAAGACCTTTTTTCTTCTCAGCACAAAGGTAACATTCCTCATGGAAGTGGGAATATTGCACAATAATCCAGAGGCTCTTTGATGCTGTTTGCATCTGCTGCCTCTGCTGCACTTACCAACAATAATGGACTTTTGCTCTGAGGGCCTAGAGTTCGGAGGCACTGGAGCTCCCACCCTGATGTTTGTATTTTAAATTGAAGACAGCAAGCCATTAAAAGCTATGGTGTTCAGAGTCTGAAGCTCTGACTTTGAGCTTCAACTATACATTCTTGAAGATGTCCATTAAACCCTCTGAGTCTCAGTTTCTTTATCTGTAGAATGCTCTACCTCACAGAGTTGTTTTAAGAATTAAATTAAGTCATACATTTAAGCTGCTTCATACATTTTTTGCCTCTGGTTTTCATTTTCTTTTCCAAAGAAACCATTTATTTAATGAGTACAAATTTCATAAGTACAGCTTTAGGAATATAGTGATTCTTCCCATCATACTTGCCTTCCCATCCCCACTCCCACCCCTATCTCCTTCTCCCCCTCCCATTCCCAGTCCCATTCTCCATTAAGAAAAAACAAAAACAAAAACAAAAAAACATGTTCTCGACAGTCAAAGCAAGATCTGATCAAGTCATTGCTTCTCAAAGTGTCAATTTCACTTCTATAGATTTCGTTTTAGGTGCTCAGTTGTCACAGATCAGAGAGAACATAAAGTATTTGTCCCTTTGAGACTGGCTTATTTCACTAAGCACGATGTTTTCCAGATTCATCCATTTTGTTGCAAATTACTGGATTTCCTTTTTTTTTTACCGCTGTGTAGTATTCCAGAGTACATATCTCATAATTTCTTTATCCAGTCTTCTATTGATGGGAATTTAGGTTGAATCCATGTCTCAGCTATTGGGAATTGAGCTGCAATAAACATGGGGTACAGATAACTCTTGTTTGCTGATTTCATTTCTCTTGGGTAAATTCCCAGGAGTGGGATGGCTCAGTCATATGGTAGGTCTATACTCAGATTTCTGAGGTATCTCCAAACTGATTTCCACAGTGGTTTTACCAGTGTACATTCCCACCAACAGTGGATGAGGGTACCTTTTTTCTCCACATCCTAGCCAGCATTTGTTGTTTGTTTCTTTCTTTTTTTTAAACTTTTATTTAATGAATATAAATTTCCAAAGTATGATTTATGGATTACAATGGCTTCCCCCACATACCGTCCCTCCCACCCACAACCCTCCCCTTTCCCACTCCCTCTCCCCTTCCATTCACATCAAGATTCATTTTCGATTATCTTAATATACAGAAGATCAGCTTAGTATACATTAAGTAAGGATTTCAACAGTTTGCTCCCACACAGAAACATAAAGTGAAAAATAATAGATGATTTTTTTTAATGATGATGAAATCAGATCAGACCTATTGTCATGTTTAATCCCAATGAGAGTCAAGTTGGGAGTTGATAATTTCTTTTTTTTTTTTACAGAGGATCAGTTTAGTATGCATTAAGTAAAGATTTCAACAGTTTGCACCCCCATAGAAACACAAAGTGAAATATATTGTTTGAGTACTCGTTATAGCATTAAATCTCAATGCACAGCACATTAAGGACAGAGATCCTACATGAGGAGTAAGTGCACCGTGACTCCTGTTGTTGACTTTACCAGTTGACACTCAAAAATGCTCAGGATCACTAGCCATTAGGGAAATGCAAATCAAAACCACAATGAGGTTTCACTTCACCCCAGTTAGAATGGCTTTCATCACATGTTGTGATGTTTGTTTATTTCTATATGAAAGCCATTCTTGGCTTTCATTCATTCATGGCTTTCATATAGAAATAAACAAACATCACAACATGTGATGAAAGCCATTCTAACTGGGGTGAAGTGAAACCTCATTGTGGTTTTGATTTGCATTTCCCTAATGGCTAGTGATCCTGAGCATTTTTAAAAAATATTTATTTATTTTATTTGAAAGTCAGAGTTATACAGAGAGAAGGAGAGATAGAGAGAGAGGTCTTCTATCTGCTGGTTCACTCCCCAATTGGCAGCAATGGCCAGAGCTGCGTCGATCCAAAGCCAGGGGCCACGAGCTTCTTCTGGGTCTCCCACGGGGTGCAGGGCCCAAGGACTTGGGCCAACTTGCACTGCTTTCCTAGACCATAGCAGAGAGCTGGATCAGAAGAGGAGCAGCCGGGACACGAACCGGCTCCCATATGGGATGCCGGCACTGCAGGTGGTGGCTTTACACACTACGCCACAGTGCCGGCCCAATCCTGAGCATTTTTTCATGTGTCTGTTGGCCATTTGGGTTTCCTATTTTGAAAAATGTCTGTTTAAGTCCTTTGCCCATTTCTTAACTGGGTTGTTTGTTTTGTTGTTGTGGAGTTTCTTGATCTTTTAATATATTCTGGTTATTAATCCTTTATCAGTTGCACTGTTTGCAAATAATTTCTCCCATTCTGTCACTTTCCTGTTTCACTGTTTCTTTTGCAGTACAGAAGCTTCTCAATTTGTTGTAATCCCATTTGTTGATTTTGGCTTTCATTGCCTGTGCCTCTGGGATCTTTTCCAAGAACTCTTTGTGCCAATGTCTTGCAGGGTTTCCCAAATGTTCTCTAGTACTTTGATGGTATCAGGTTGTAGATTTAGGTCTTTAATCCATTTTGAATGCATTTTCATGTAAGGTGTAAGGTAGGGGTCTTGCTTCATGCTTCTGCATGTGGAAATCCAGTTTTCCCAGTACTATTTGTTGAATAGACTGTCCTTGCTCCAGGGATTGGTTTTAGCTCCTTGGCCAAATATAACTTGGTTGTAGATGCTTGGATTGATTTCTGGCATTTCTATTCTGTTCCATTGGTTTATTCATCTGTTTTCTGTACCAGTACTAAGCTGTTTTGATTATAACTGCCTTGTAGTATGTCTTAAAATCTGGTATTGTGATGCCTCTGGCTTTGTTTTTGTTCTGTACAATTGCTTTAGCTATGTGAGGTCTCCTGTGTTTCCATATGAATTTCAGCATCATTTTTTCAATAGATCTGAGAAGAATATCTTTGATATTTTGATTGGTATCACATTGAATCTGTAGATCACTTTTGGAAGAATGGAAATTTTGATGATATTGATTTTTCCAATGAATGAACATGGAAGATTTTTCCTTTTTTTATCTTCTTCTATTTCTTCCTTTAATGTTTTGTAAATCTCATCATAGAGATCTTTGGCATCCTTGGTTAAATCT
This sequence comes from Oryctolagus cuniculus, assembly GCF_051225735.1. NCBI lineage: Eukaryota > Metazoa > Chordata > Mammalia > Lagomorpha > Leporidae > Oryctolagus > Oryctolagus cuniculus. Next base: position 84,066,052 of record NC_142888.1, on the reverse strand, counting down.
ATGATATTTGATTTTTCTTTTTCAGGGAGAACTCATGACTCCAAGTTGTCTATAAAGTCAGGTCCCAAATCCTCTCCCTAATACTCAAATTTCTCTATAATCTTGGATTTTTTCAATATCTAATATGGTTGTCCAGTATACCTCAACATGAAACCTTTGCTCTAGGTCAGGTAATCACTAGAAAATACCTGATCTCTCATCTCACCTTTACCTTAGTACTATTACTTAGAATGTTCCTCTACCAGTATGCAGTGTGGCAAGCGATGAACAAAATCAACTTTCACTCTAACGATGAAAAGAATTTAGTAGTTTATTGAACTGAAGCACCCGAGATGGCTTCTGAGAAGGATTCGTCTAGTGGCTTAATGATGTTACAAGGATCCATGCTCATACTGAATCGCTTCTGCTCTGGTTGCAGTGGTGTCCATACCAACCCTCAAGGACCACAGCATAGTTCTGCCAGTCTCCCTCCGCCACACAATGTGATTTGCTATATGCTTTGAAACCCCATAACACTATTTAGAAGAACAGAGAATCTGTGACCTGGCATTCTCAGAAAATGTACAGAAGTTTCCTCTAATGGGATCCTTTCAGTATCTACTTCAAATTGATTACTGGGTGCAGCAGAATAAGATGCAGTAATTGGTTTAGGCTTGGTTACATGTCCACCCCTGTGTCTGCCACTCGTGCTGGGAAGATGGAATAGCCTGAGTGACTTAAGACAATTACGATGCACTCCTAGAACTAGAGTCACTCTGCTTAAAGCACTTGGCTGAAAATTGTCGATGGAAAGGTTCCCCAACATGAATTAAGTAATATTACCAGAGAAACTATAAACAGGCTTTTTGGAAGGCACTCAGCAAATGTGAGCTTCAATTCTCTGTTTCTCTTCAACAATTCAAGCCTTTTCTTTGATGTCTGACATATTTTTGCTCACTTTGTTTCATATAGATCTCTGAAGCCATAAAGCATATATTGTTTGCTTTGTACTAATATTATTTTGATCATTTATATATTTGGAATTCATGTCCTTAACAAAATTATAAATTAGTTCAGGGCACAGACTATGTCTTCTCAGTTTGTGTAGCTCCAAAATTATTTAGAACATTTCTGGGTATATGATTGATGCTATAAAAACATCTGTTCACCTGACTTCTTGTGTTGTTGAGTTAGGGACAGCCGTTTTGTTCATTTTGGTCATCATCAATATTGATGTTGCTTGCTCTGGCTCACTCAATCATCTGGCTGGCCATGTCAATCATGAGAGTAACAAGGTAAACAGATTGGTTAGGTTTCAGTGCTTTCATTGTGCACTTATAGATAGATAGATAGAGCCTTGCTGGTAAATAGTACTTGCCTGTATGTACCCAAATCATGCTCCATGGTTTTGTGTATGTTTTTGAAGGTGCATCTTTTCGTTTAGCTACAGCTACTATTAAAACCATTTTCTATGGAAAACATTCTCCAATAATTGGTTACATTTGACTTACGGGTAAGTGCTTTTCATTTTGCAGTGTTTACTTGTATTAACTATTGTACCCTATTTCGTGTGCGTCTACCTTAGCCTTTTTCTATTTTGTTTTGTTATATTTCTCATGTCTCATAATCAAACTTCTGGAAAACTGCATTAGCCACATTGAATGCAGTTCATCTTGTACAAATAATCTACTATTAGCTGGATTTCTCCTAAGTAGAACACTCAACTATTTCTCCACATCCACAAGACCTTTATTTTTCTATTAAAAATAAGTGGATTGCAAAGAATTCTCCTGTCCTGTTTTTTTTATTTTCAAAAACAATTTTATTCATGACACATATTAAAAAAATTCCCACCCCCTGGAAATGAGCTAAAAAATACACAAAATCCACCTCCCACTGCCCTGTTCCCATTTCCTACCATTCCCTCCAAATAAAAGAAAAAAAGGTAAAGAAAAAAAGAACCCAAAAAACTAGAAACCCCCCCCCCCAAAAAAAAAAAAAAACTAGGTAGTGCATTTCTCCAGGGGAAAGGGAAATTTACCCTGGAGCCGCTGGGAGCTGGACAGAGATCTTCTGGCTACAGAAATCTGCGAAGAAAGACACTCAAAACAGAAAAAGAAACACAAAAGGAAACAAAATAGATCACCAGGTAATCTGCAGGGGCAGGGAGCCGGAGAAAGAAGGGTGGGGTGGGCAGCAGAGCTGGCAGGACAGGAGCAGGCAGGAGGGGGCTGTGAGAGGCTGGAGGAGAAGGAGGGAAGGTCACAAGCGGAACAGTTTGGTGTCCTTCCAGAGCCCTGGGTAAAAAGACCCTCCCACCACCCTTGCCCACCTACCCTTGAGCAGCCCCCAAAGGCGTGGAGTGGGGCAGGGAAACACGGGGAGCAGCTTGCACAGTTGAGACGTGTCCACTGCGAATCCCCAGAATGAATGAGCAGCCCCTGCCCCACTCCCTGGGCCTTCCCCTACTCCCCAAAGCAGGCCCTTTCTCAGCAGTTAGTTATAGGATTCTCCCCTTTCCACACTAGATCTTTAAAAAAAAATTTTTTTTCCATCAAGGTCATCTGTTTTTAATTCTTTTTTTTTTTTTTTTTTGCTTCTTCCTTCTTTTTTTTCCTCTTTCTCCTCCTAATACACACTTTTTTTTAGTAAGGGGAATACCATGATGTCGCTCTAGCTCGGCCCCTGTAGATGCGACCCCGGGGCCTGCTGTTAAAACCACTGTAGAATGTGGAGCAAGAACTGTTGTAGTTGGTGGTCCTGCACGGTAGCGGGCACGTGGGAAACCCCGGTCTATTGTACTGATGCCTAGTCTGTTGGTTCGTTTTGGAATCACCTTGATTTGTCTTCATCCAAATAGGGGCTCATCTAAGGCCAGAGAAGTCCTCTTTGACCGTCTGAGAACTCTCTATATGCAAACCCTCTGGGATGGCCACTGAACTTGTCACATGGTTGACAAAATCACAACCATGAAAGTGAGCTTCCAGCTCTTCCGCTGATGCACCGTAGTTCACATTGCCAACACAGATGGAATGGGCGTCAGCCTCCATTCTCTCCTCAGTAAACACGATCACTGGGCCAGCACCGCCTGGAGATGGACTCCTATTCATATGCCTCTCCACTTTGTTCTGCAGCTCCTTTAGCTTCTCCGCTTCCTCTTCCATCTCCCTGACTCTGGCTTTGATCGCTTCCAACTCCTGGTCCTCAATGGCGCTGTCCCCCGGGTCACCCTTGACCAGTCCGGATTCCTCCTCCTCTTGGTTGCTGGGGGAGGGAGGGCGGGCTCTGAGCCAGGCCCAGGACCCAGAGTTCCCGGGGGAGCGCAGGGCCTGGGTGTCACCTCTTCGGGCTCAGGCTCTGGCAACAGCTCCCCAGGTTCCGGTTTGTCAGACTCCAGGTTGTTCCCTTAGTCCCCCTAAGCCTCCAGGGGCCCCGTCCAGGGCACAAGATGGTGCCGCCACGCCAGCCTGGAGCCCCGACCCCTCCACAGTCCCCGCTGCTGCTGTCACCGCCTTGGTGCCCTGTATTTTTAAGATGAAAGTTTCAAAGCCTACTGAAAAGGACCTGGAGAGTTGAATCCCCGTGGCATGATTCATATTCAAAGTGGGTTAATGGACAGTACAAGATCCCGAGTCAGGAGAACTCAACTAGAGTCCTGATCATACCCCTTCACTACTTGACCCGGGTGAATACACTTGACATTGTGTGAACTTAGCCTTCCTCCCAAGGATAAAGGGGAAAATATATTTACCCAACAGGATGTGGAGGGATAATTGCGTGGATAGGCCTCCGAGACTTTCAAGTACTCCCGTAAAACCTACTGGCTATAAATACAGCAAAGGGAGTTTTGGTAAGTGACCTTTGAAAAACGCACATTAATTATATCATACCGCCTCATGACTTCTTATTGTGCTTAAAAGCAGTATTAGGCCTTCCAGCCCTTCCACGATCCGGTCGCAATCTCTCCATCTTCATTTTCCTTCATATCGCTACACTGTCTGCTCTAGCCATATTCTTCCTCATGACCCATTGTCCAAGCATTTTCAGCTTTTTTCTGCTTCTGGAAACTTGCACAAGCTAGTCCCTCTTCCTGCTTTAGTGTCCTTCCTCCCCCGCTGATTCTTCATCTAACTATCGTTACTTACTCCGCTCATTCTTCAGGTCTTAACTGAGATTCTCCTTTTTATGAAAGTAGAGATGAAGTCTGTTTTGGTCACCGCTGTATTGGTATTCAGTAAATATTTTTGATGACTGAGTGAATGCCATCTTATTTACTCTCATTTCCATTAGATTTTAATTTGCAGTGCGTTGCTAGAAGCATCATTTCTAAGTTAATGCATTATCTGAATTAGAAGGCAAAAAGGTCTTCAATATGTATCTGTTAAATAATGTTAAGACTTTGGAGATACCGATTTAAAAACAAAATGCAGAAATCTTCAAGGTAACTAAAAGGAAGCTGAAGTCACAATAAAGATTTATGTTAAAATTTCCTCTCCTGAAGATTTTTTTTACCATCTAATACATTACCTTTTTCATGTTAATGTGATATTAATACAAAGAGAACATTCAGTATAGTTCATAGATACAATTCTAAGACTATAACCATGTTCATGCCCTCAATCCTCCTCCTCCCTCCTTCTCCCTTTGTTTTAAATGAAATAAGACTTTAAGTTTAACTTTAAAACATTCATATAGGTAAATAAACAGCCTGAATCCTAAAGTGGAGACTCTGCTTCCAAAGAGTAGTAAAGAATAATGTTCGTTTGGGAAATGTACGTTAATTAAGAGCTATATTTGGTTTTCATTTCTCTTAAAATTCTGAACATTTCTGCTAATTCAATAGTTTCACTAATCATATATTTATCATTTTTTATTTTTAAAGAACATTTTTACAGAAGTATTGCATACTCATGAAAGAAAAAGTATGAACACACATAGATAAGGAAAATAAATAAACCTACTTATAAAGCTGCCACTTGACATTGAACTGTTCACAAAATGTAATGCCTAGTCGACTGGGTCTTTTAGTGAATGTGAACATAAATGGGGAGGTACAAAATGGGGTCATATTATGCATATGTATTTATGATATGTTTTTGATATAAAATGTATGTATTATAAAATTTACTGTATTAAATATTTCAAGTGTAGAGTTCAGTGGCATTAAGTACATTCACAATGTTTGTAGCCATGACCACTGTTCATTTCCAGAATATTAACATCATCCCAAACAGAAATTCTTTACTCATTAAACACTAACTCTCATTCCCCCCTCTCCCATGCCCTGGGTAACCTTTATACTTTTTTCTGTCTCTATGAACTTGGTTCTTCTACATGCCTCAGGTAAGTGGAAACACACAATACTTGTCCTTTGTGTCTGGCTTATTTCACTTAGCATCATATTTTCAAAGTTCATCTGTGTTTTAGCATATATATGTAATCTATTTGTGTTACTTAAAAATGTATTGATTCTCTGTGCCAGTAGTGCACACACACAAACTACCACAAGAATTTTAATGGTTGTATATCATTTCTTTATAACATAGACTTACTATAATTTAACCAACTGATATTGAGATTAATTCTGACATCCTGGTATCATAATTAATATTTGTGAATACTCTAAATAAAACATAATTTTTTACCCTTGTCTGATTATTTTCTAAAATGATTCTTTTTTAAAAGAAATAAACTTGGGGCTGGTGCTGTGGCACAGTGGGTTAAAGCCCCAGTCTGCAGTGTCAGAACCCTATATGGGCAACAGTTCGAGTCCTGGTTGCTCCTCTTCTGATCCAGCTCTCTGTCACAGCCTGGGAAAGCAGTAGAAGATGGCTCAAGTCCTTGGGCCCCTGCACCCACGTGGGAGACCTGGAGGAAGCTCCTGGCTCCTGGCTTTGGATTGGCGCAGCTCTGGCTGTTGCAGCCACCTGGGGAATGAACCAGCGGATGGAAGACCTCTCTCTCTGTCTCTACCTCTCTCTGTAATTTTGTCTTTCAAATAAATAAAATAAAATCTTTAAAAAAAAATAACCTTGCCTTTTAATTCGATTTTACCATGAACATGTTCAAAATTCCTATGAATTTATTTTATTTATTTGAAAATCAGAGAAAGAGAGGGAGAGATGAAGCATGTACATGCTAGAGAGTGAGATCTCCCTTTAGCTGGGTCAGTCCCCAAATGGCTGCAACAGCCAAGGCTGGGTCAGGCAGAAGCCAGGAGCCAGAAACGCATTCCAATTCTCCCATGTGGGTGACAGGGATCCAGTACTGGGACTTGAATGCAAGCACTCTGATACGGGATGCAGGCATTACAAGCAGCTTCTTTACAGCGAAACCAAACACCCATATCAAGAAGTAAAATGCGGGCAGGTGCCGCCGTGGCTCACTTGGTTAATCCTACACCTGCGGCACCAGCATCCCATATGGGCACCGGGTTCTAGTCCAGGTTGCTCCTCTTCCAGTACAGCTCCCTGCTGTGGCCTGGGAAGGCAGTGGAAGATGGCCCAAGTGCTTGGGCGCCTGCACCCTCATGGGAGACCAGGAAGAAGCTCCTGGCTCCTGGCTTTGTCAGCACCGGCCGTAGCGGCCATTTGAGGGGTGAACCAACGGAAGGAAAACCTTTCTCTCTGTCTCTCACTGTCTAACTCTGTCAAATAAAAAAAAAGAAGTAAAATGCTTGAACTCTACGATGTGCACATTTTAAAAGTTTTTGGTCTTTACTGACAAAAACATATTCAAAATGCTTATATCAGAGACCAGCCACCTTTGTTAGAGGAATACTGCTTCCTACGGATTATTTTTGTGGATCCAACGTGGAAGAATGGCATATTGTTTTATTTAAATTAATTTAACTACTAAGTTGTTTAGCACTTTTTTTATTGTCCTACCTCCCATTGTACTGCCTACTTGATAAATTGCTTTCTTATGTCTTGTGTTCATTTTACCCTGACATTGTTTTTTTTTTTTTTTCTGACAGGCAGAGTGGACAGTGAAAGAGAGACAGAGACAGAGACAGAGAGAAAGGTCTTCCTTCTGTTGGTTCACCCCCCAAATGGCCGCTGCAGTCGGCGCACGGCGCTGATCCAAAGCTAGGAGCCAGGTGCTTCTCCTGGTCTCCCATGGGGTGCAGGGCCCAAGCACTTGGGCCATCCTCCACTGCACTCCTGGGCCACAGCAGAGAGCTGGACTAGAAGAGGGGCAACCGGGACAGAATCTGGCGCCCCGACCGGGACTAGAACCTGGTTTGCTGGCGCCACAGGCGGAGGATTAGCCTAGTGAGCCGAGGCACCGGCCAGGGTTTTTTAATTGATTGGTAAAAATACTTTGTATGCACATATAGCATATGTTTAGTTCCACAAGCTATATATTATTTTCCTATAAAAGTTTAGAAATACTGATGACCAAAATTAGAAGGGAAGCAAGTGAAATTCAATAACCTGTAGCCCACTACTGTTAACTTTTTAGTATACATCCTTCCACAATTTGCCTCTGTAAATATGACAATAATACAGATAACTATTTTCACTTGATTTTCAGGGATTCTTTTCCTATATATCTACCTACCTATCTCCACATACCTAATATATCTAATGATCTATCTATCTATCTATCTATCTGTCATCATCATCATCCCCATCACCTATATGCTTGTTTTAGTGTCTTCATACTATTCTATTACATTAATTAAAATATTTAACAATTTTATTCTGAAAGATTTAAGTTGTTTCTAATTTTATTTTTGACAGGCAGAGTGGATAATGAGAGAGAGACAGAGAGAAAGGTCTTCCTTTGCCGTTAGTTCACCCTCCAATGGCCACTGCGGCCAGGGTGCTGCGCCCGGCGCACTGCGCTGATCTGAAGCCAGGAGCCAGGTGTTTCTCCTGGTTTCCCATGGGGTGCAGGGCCCAAGCACTTGGGCCATCCTCCACTGCACTCCCGGGCCACAGCAGAGAGCTGGCCTGGAAGAGGGGCAACCAGGACAGAATCTGGCGCCCCGACCGGGACTAGAACCTGGTGTGCTGGCGCCACAAGGTGGAGGATTAGCCTATTGAGCCGTGGCGCCGGCCAGTTGTTTCTAATTTTTTAAAGATTTTTAGAAGATTTATTTTATATATTTGAGAGGCAGAAAGAGAGAGAGAGAGAGAGGTCTTTCATCCACTGGCTCACTCCCCAAATGACCACAATGGATGGAGCAGAGAGCAGTCAGGACATCCATATGGGATGCCGCACTGCAGGCGGTGGATTTACCTGCTACACCACAGTGATAGAACCAAGATTTATTTTTATTTATTTCAAAGGCAGGGTTATTGGGGGAGAGTGGATAGGGAGAGATCTTCTATCCACTGGTTCACTCCCCAAAAGACCAAAATGACTAAGTCTGGGCCAGGCCAAAGTCAGGAGCCAGGAATTTCATCCGAGTCTCTCATGTGGGTGCAGGGGCCCAAGCACTTTGGCCATCCTCAGTTGCCTTCCCAAGCACAGTAGCAGGGAGCTAGATTGGAAGTGGAGCAGCCTGGACTCAAACAGGCACCCATAAGGGATGCTGGCTGGCATCGCAGGCAGAGACTATACCCATTACAGCACAACGCTGGCCCCATCTAATTTTTTGAATTACAGATAATAGCATTAAGGACATACATATATTTAAATTTGTTTAATTTTTCCTTAAATAAATTTCTAGAAAAAATACACTTTTGGAGATTTAAAAATATTAAAAATTTTATTTAGTTTTTAACAGAGTCTATGTGCTTTATAGATACAATTCTTTTTTTTTAAGATTTATTTATTTATTATTTGAAAGTCAGAGTTAGACAGGGAGAGGAGAGGCAAAGAGAGAGGTCTTCCATCCGCTGGTTCTTTCCCCAATTGGTCGAACGGCCGGAGCTGTGCCGATCCGAAGCCAGGAGCCAGGAGCTTCTTCCAGGTCTCCCACGTGGGTGCAGGGGCCCAAGGACCTGGGCCATCTTCTACTGCTTTCCCAGGCCATAGCAGAGAGCTGGATCAGAAGAAGAGCAGCCGGGACTAGAACTGGCGCCCATATGGGATGCTAGCGCTTCAGGTCAGGGCTTTAACCTGCTGAGCCACAGCGCTGGCCCCAAGGGTTAGTTTTTACATAAGGCAACCTGAGGAGATCTGAATAATGAGAAAAAGCCTATGGAGAGCTCAAGGAAAAGTGTTCCAAGCTGAAGTTAAAAGAGTTCTGTTTTGTATCTTTCAAGTTTGATAAGCCTCTTAAGATTTATCCATGTGACATGTCAAACAAATGGTTGGATATATGACTCTGGCAGTCAGGGGAGAGGTCAGGGCTGGTGTCAACACATAGTTAATCTTTAAAACCATAAGAGAAGGTGAGTTTGCTCAGGAGAATGCAAATAGAGGAGTAAATTAAGGAGCAAATCCTTCAGAATTTCCTGGAAAAGGAGACCCCAGGAAAGACGCCTGGAAAATAGCTGGCAAGACAACAGAAAAACCAGGGGAGGGTTCTAGCATAAATGCCAAGAGAAGAATGTGTCATGGGCACGTCTTTACATAATTGTCTTCTGGGATGACACATCTCTGCATTTATGTAGCTTTTCTTTTTTTGTCCTTTCTGTCTCTTAGCAAAGTTTTGTGATTTTCTTCACAGAATGCTTTATGGGTTTTCCTCAATGTACTCACAAAATATTTGGTCCTTCTTTTATTATTTTATTGTAAATGGACACAGTACAGTGATGTGTATATATGGGTTACAAAGTGACCTTATGATAGCCAGATACAATATGGAATGAATAAATCAAGTTAATTAACATATCCATCTCTTCACGTATAGTGTTCTTGCTTATCCATGGGTGATTTGTTCTAAGATTCAGATGACTAAAGCTGTGGATAGTACTGAACTTTATACACACTATACTTTTTCCTATCTATACATACATAGCATAAAGCTTAATGTACACATTAGGTACAATATAAAATTAATAATAACTAACAATGAAATAAAGCTATTATGACAATATGCTATAATAATGGTGTGGTCTCTTCTCTCTCAAAATATTCTTTCATATTTTTCACCTGTTATCTTAAAGGAAATTTTTCTTTGAAACATCCAAATTGCCAGCATCACTATTCTTGGGTTTGGGGGCCATTATTATGTAAAATAAGGGTTATTTGAACACAAGTACTATGATACCATGATGGTTGATTTGAAAACTGCACAGGTTACTTAAAGGATTAAAGAATGAACAGCATATAATATGTGGAAACAAGAGACAATAAAACGATTCCCTTCCTGGGTGGGTCTTTATGGAATGTTGGGAGATTTCATCATGATACCTAGAATGGCCCGAGATTTAAAGCTTATGAATTGTTTATCAGGAATATACCATGGTTAACCACAGGCAGTTGAAACCAGGAAAAGCAAAACTGCAGATAAAGAAGAACTACTATACTTACTTTTGTGGTGGAAAAATTTGAAATTTACTCTCAGCAATTTTTAAATAGATAATACATTATTGTTAACTGTATTACTATGAAATAGATTTCTTTCTCTTTTTTTGACAGGCAGAGTGGACAGTGAGAGAGAGACAGAAAGAAAGGTCTTCCTTTTTGCCGTTGGTTCACCCTACAATGGCCGCCGTGGCCAGCGCGCTGCGGCCGGTGCACAGCGCTGATCCGATGGCAGGAGCCAGGTGCTTCTCCTGGTCTCCCATGCAGGTGCAGGGCCCAAGCACTTGGGCCATCCTCCACTGCACTCCCTGGCCACAGAAGAGAGCTGGCCTGGAAGAGGGGCAACTGGGACAGAATCTGGTGCCCAGACTGGGACTAGAACCTGGTGTGCTTGCACCGCAAGGCGGAGGATTAGCCTAGCGAGCCGCGGCGCCGGCCGTGAAATAGATTTCAAACATTGCTCTTGCTTAACAAAATTATGTATTCCTTCACCAATATCTCTCCTTTCCCCTCCACCCAATCTCCAAGACTCCGCTAATCACGATTCTGCTCTTCGCTTCTGAGTTTTATTGTTGTAAATTTTACACATAAGGGAGATCGTCTGGTATTTGTCTTTCTGTGCTTAGTTTATTTCGCTCAGCCTAATGTCTCCGGGTTTATCATGTTGTCATGAATGACAGAATTTCATTCTTTTAAAGGCTGAATAGTATTCTATTGTGTATGTATAATAAATTTATTTTTAAGATTTATTTATTCGAAAGGCAGAGTTATACAACACACACACAAAGAGAGAGAGAGAGAGGGAGGGGGAGAGAGAGAGAGACAGAATGAGAGACAGAGAGAAAGAGAACGTCCACTTGCTGGTTCACTCTCCAAATGGCTACAATAGCTGGAACTGAGTTGATCCAAAGCTAGGAGCCAGGAGCTTCTCCTAGGTCTCGCATTTGGGTACAGGGGCCCAAACACTTTAGCTATCTCTCTCTCTTCCCAGGTACATTAAGAGGGAGCTGGATCTGAAGTAGAGCCCCTGGAACTCGAACCCGTGCCCATATGGAATGCCGGCTTTGTAGGCAGCAGCTTTACCTGCTAAGCCTCAGCGTTGACTCCAATAAATTTCCTTATCCATTCATCCACTGATGGACATTTCACATCTTTTTTTTTAAAGATTTATTTATTATTTGAAAGAGTTACACAGAAAAAGAAGGAGAGGCAGAGAGAGATCTTCCATCCGCTGGTTCACTCCCCAGATGGCCGCAACGGCAGGAGCTGCGCTGATCCTAAGCCAGGAGCCAAGAGCTTCCTCCAGGTCTTCCAACGTGGGTGCAGGATTCCAAGGACTTGGGCCATCTTCTACTGCTTTCCCAGGCCATAGCAGAGAGCTGGATCAGAAGAGGAGCAGCCAGGACTCAAACTGGTGCTCATATGGGATGTCGGCACTGCAGGTGGCAGTTTTACCCACTATGCCACAGCGCCGGCCCTTGATTTCACATCTTGGCCATTGTGAATAATGCTGCAATGAATATGAGCCTGCAGATATCTCTTGGATATACAGGTATCTCTTGGATTCACTGATTAATTTATATATATTTATGATATGTTTATAAATTTTTATATAAACACACAGTGGTGGGATTGCTGGGGCATATGGTAATTCCATTTAGTCCTTCGAAGGAAATTTTGCACAAATTTTTTTAAGATTTATTTATTTGAAAGTCAGAGTTACACAGAAAAAAGGAGATGCAGAGAGAGAGAGAGAAGAGAGAGAGGTTCTCAATCTGCTGGCTCACTCCCCAAATGGCCACAAGGGCTGGAGCTGAGCTGATCTGAAGCCAGGAGCACTCCCTCCCCAGGTTTCCCACGTGGGTACTGGGGCCCAACGACTTGGGCCATCTTTTGCTGCTTTCTCAGGTGTATTAGCATGGAGCTGGATCAGAAGAGGAGCAGCCAGGTCCTGAACCAGCGCCCACATGGGATGCCGGCACTGTAGGCAATGGCTTTATCTGCTACGCCACAGTGCTGGCCCCAATTTTTGTTTTTATTGCCCAAGATTTTGTGGTCAAATTAAAAATTGTCCAGACCAATATTATAGCTTTTCCCCTATGTTCTCTTCTAGCAGTTTTACAATTTCAAGTGATATGTTAAAATCTTTACTTCATTTCTGGTTCAGTTTTGTATATGCTGTGAAATAAGAGTTTAGTTTTTTTTCTATGAATATCCAGTTTTCCAAACATTTTTAATTGAAGAGAATATTGTCTCCCCATTGTGGGTTCTTGATACTTTGCAAAAAATCAGTTGACTGTAAGTGACTATGTTCATTTCCTGGCTCTGTATTCTGTTCTATTGGTCTATGTGTCTACTTTGATGCCTGTGCTATGCACTCTTGTTTGCTATAACTATTTTTTTTAACTTTTATTTAGTTGATATAAATTTCCAAAGTACAGTTTATGGATTACAATAGCTTTTCACCCCCATAACTTCCCTCCCACCCGCAACCCTCCCATCTGCTGTTCCCTCTCCCATTCCATTCACATCAAGATTCATTTTCAATTATCTTTATATACAGAAGATTGATTTAGTATATATTAAGTAAAGATTTCATCAGTTTGCACCCACACAGAACACAAAGTGCAGGCTGGCGCCGCAGCTCACTAGGCTAATCCTCCGCCTTGCGGTGCTGGCACACCGGGTTCTAGTCCCGGTCAGGGCACTGGATTCTGTCCCGGTTGCCCCTCTTCCAGGCCAGCTCTCTGCTGTGGCCAGGGAGTGCAGTGGAGGATGGCCCAAGTGCTTGGGCCCTGCACCCCATGGGAGACCAGGATAAGTACCTGGCTCCTGCCATCGGATCATCGCGGTGCGCCGGCTGTAGCGCACCGGCCGCGGCAGCCATTGTAGGGTGAACCAACGGCAAAGGAAGACCTTTCTCTCTGTCTCTCTCTCTCACTGTCCACTCTGCCTGTAAAAAAAAAAAAAAAAAAACCAAAACAAACAAACAAAAAACAAAGTGCTGAATATTGTTTGAGCACTAGTCATAGCATTAATTCACATTGAACTACACATTAAAGACAGAGATCCTACATGAGGAGTAAGTGCACAGTGACTCCTGTTGTTGACTTAACACATTGACCCTCTTGTTTAAGGCGTCAGCAATCTCCCCAGGCTCTAGTCATGAGTTCCTAAGGCCATGGAAATCCCCTGAGCTCGCCGACTTGATCTTATTTTGACAAGGTCATAGTCAAAGTGGGAGGGAGTTCTCTCCTCCCTTCAGAGAAAGGTACCTCCTTCTTTGATGGCCCGTTTTTTCCACTGGGATCTCACTGGCAGAGATCTTTCATTTAGGGTTTTTTTTTTTTGCCAGAGTGTCTTGGCTTTCCATGTCTAAAATACTCCCATGGGCTCTTCAGCCAGATCCGAATGCCTTAAGGGCTGATTCCGAGGCTAGAGTGCTGTTTAGGACATCTGCCATTCCATGAGTCTGCTGTGCTATAACTATATTTTTAAAAAAGATTTATTTATTGATTTGAAAAGCAGAATGAGAAAGAGAGAGAGAGAGAGAATCTTCTATCTTCTACTGCTTTCCCAGGCCATAGCAGAGAGCTGGATCAGAAGTGGAGCAGCCAGGACTCAAACTGGTGCCCATGTGGGATGCTGGCACTGCAGGCAGTGGCTTTTACCTGCTACACCACAACACAGGCCCCTTGCTATAATTTTATAATATAGCTTGAAATAAAGTAGTCTGATATTTTCACCATTATTTTATTTACTTAATTTGTCTACACTACTCAGGCTTCTTGGTAACTACATATGAATTTTACGACTTTTTTCTATTTCTGTGAAAAATGTTATTGGAATGCTAAAAAAGATTGCTTTGGATTATAGAGAGTCTTTTTTAGAAGTTTTTTATTCAATGAATACAAATTTCATACTTATATAGTGGTTCTTCCCCTCATTCCCACCCTCCCATCCCCACTCCCATCCCATCTCCTACTCCCTCTCCCATTACATTTTTCATCAAGATTTGTTCTTAATTTACTTTATATACAGAAAAACAACTCTATATTAAGTAGAGATTTCAACTGTTTGCACCCACACAGACATACAAAGTATAAAGTACAGTTTGAAGACTAGTTTTACTGTTAATTCTCATAGTACGCATCATGAAGGACAGAGGTCCATCATGGGGAGTAAGTGTCCAGTTACTCCTATTGTTGATTTAACAATTAACACTCTTATTTTTTATTTCATTGGCCACCCGAGGTTCTTGTCATGAGCTGCCAAGGCTGTGGAAGCCTCTTGAGTCCACAAACTCCATCTGTAGTTAGACAGGGCTATACGGAGTCTTAGCAGTATTAATTTGTCAAATTTATGATGATGGATTATTTTTTTCCTTAGTATTTGTGTCTTCTTCAATTTCTTTTTTAAATGTTGTAGTTTTCCAAGATAAGAGTCGGAGAACTCAGAGGGCTTCCATAGCCTTGGAAACTCATGACTGGAGCATGGGGAGATTACTGATGCCATAGACAGGAGTGTCAATTGGTAAAGTCAACAACAGGAGTCACTGTGCACTTACTCCTCATGTAGGATCTCTGTGCTTAATGTGCTGTGCATTGAGATTTAATGCTATAACGAGTACTCAAGCAATATATTTCACTTTGTGTTTCTTTGGGGGTGCAAACTGTTGAAATCCTTACTTAATGCATACTAAACTGATCTTCTGTAAAAAAAAAAAAAAAGAAATTATCAATTCCCAGCTTGACTCTCACTGGGATTAAACATGACAATAGGTCTGATCTGATTTCATCATCATTTAAAAAAAATCATCTATTATTTTTCACTTTATGTTTCTGTGTGGGAGCAAACTGTTGAAATCCTTACTTAATGTATACTAAGCTGATCTTCTGTATATTAAGATAATCGAAAATGAATCTTGATGTGAATGGAAGGGGAGAGGGAGTGGGAAAGGGGAGGGTTGTGGGTGGGAGGGACGGTATGGGGGGGAAGCCATTGTAATCCATAAGTCGTACTTTGGAAATTTATATTCATTAAATAAAAGGTAAAAAAAAATGTTATAGTTTTCACCTCCTTTGTTAAGTCTATTCATAAGTATTTTACTTTTCTTTGGCTATTGTAAATTATGTAGATTCTTTTATTCTTTTTAAAAATATTTATTTGAAGCCGGTGCTGCGGCTCACTAGGCTAATCCTCCGCCTTGCGGTGCTGGCACACCGGGTTCTAGTCCTGGTCGGGGCTCCGGATTCTGTCCCGGTAGCCCCTCTTCCAGGCCAGCTCTCTGCTGTGGCCCGGGAAGGCAGTGGAGGATGGCCCAAGTGCTTGGGCCCTGCACCCCATGGGATACCAGGTTAAGTACCTGGCTCCTGCCATCGGATCAGCGCGGTGCGCCGGCCACAGCGCGCTGGCCACGGCGGCCATTGGAGGGTGAACCAACGGCAAAAGGAAGACCTTTCTCTCTGTCTCTCTCTCTCTCACTGTCCTCTCTGCCTGTCAAAAAAATATTTATTTGAAAAGCTAAAAGCTGAGCATCGCAAAGATGCATGCACACACGCACACACACACACGGAGAGAGGAGAGAGAAGGGGCGGGGGTGTCTTCCATCTGCTGGTTCGCTCTAAATAGCTGCAAAGGCCTGAACTGGGCCAGATCAAAACCAGTAGCCAGAATGTCCATCCTAGTCCCCCCAATAGGGGCAATGGCTCAAGCACTTAATGTACTGAGGATGGTAGTGTTTTTGTTTGACTTCAAGTCAAGATAATGCTGACCTCACAAAATAGCTTGGAAGTATTTTTCTTCATTAATGTTTTGTAAGTGTTTGAAAATGATTGGCAACTTTTTAAAAACTTTTATTTAGTAAATATAAATTTCCAAAGTACAGTTTATGGATTACAATGGCTTCCCCCCCATAACTTCCCTCCTGCCCACGTTCCCATGCTTCTTCCACCTCTCTCTCCTATTCCCATTGCTAATTTTTACAAAGATCTATTTTCAGTTTACTTTATACTCATAAGATTAACCCTACACTAAGTAAAGAGTTCAACAAATAGTAAGAAGAAAATTGAAAACACTGTTACTCAACAGTAGAAACAAGGGCTATAACAATCATCAAATCTCAAAATGTCAATTTCACTCCTATACATTACATTTTAGGTACTCTATTAGTTACCACATATCAGGAAGAACATATGATATTTGTCATTTTTGGAATGGCTTATTGCACTAAATATAATGATTTCCATTTGCATCCATTTTGTTGCAAAAGAGAGGATTTCAGTCTTTTTTATTGCTGAGTAGTATTCCACAGTATTTCATTCTTTTTAACGATTTCTAACTCCTTAGTGAATTTTTCACTCCTTTCACTCATTGATTTCCTCCTTTATTTATGCTGTCTATCTGTATTCTCTTGTATTGCATTGAGTTTCCTTACAATTATTATTTTGAATTCTATTTCTGGCATTCCATATATTTCCTTCAGATAAGGATCTAATTCTGGAGAACTAGTCTGTTCTTTTGGAGGTGTCATGTTACCTTGCTTCTTCATGTTTCCTGTGTCCTTATGTTGACTCTTCACATCTGGTATAATAGTCCCTTTTTATGTAATATGCTTTATTTTAAAATAGTTACGGTTTAGATGTAATGCGGGGTATTGCTTGGCTGGCTGCTTTGGCTTTTGACTTCCAGGCGAGCCCAGAAGTGTAGCCTCTAAGTTATTTCTTTTGTTTTAATTAAGTAAGCTGGGTCTATAAGTCCCATGGATGTCTAGTCCACTGCAGTTTATAGAGGTAGGGATAGAAGTGTGACTTTGAGGTGAATGTTGGCTTCCTAGCATGTGTATTTTCAGTCACCACAGAGTTTGATGTAAGTTACACTGGGGATTCGGATGGCCAGGGCCTTGTTCTTGGTATTGAGGGAGACAAATGGGGTTGTACCCTTTTCCCATTTGCAAGCCTGAGTGATGCTGGGGCTCGTGGCACCAACAGCTGTGGCTTTAGGACTGTGTGATGTGGATGGGCCCTTCCTCAGGTCCTGCTAAGAGTGTGCAACTGGTACTTGGGCTTATAACATCAACAGCTTTAATCCCAGAACCAAACCTTGCTTTAGTGCTACAGGGTGACAATAATATATACAGGATAATTTGCACTGGCAGAGATGGATCCGGAGAGATGGAATGCAGGTAGATTCTTTCCTACATCACACCAGGAAGATTCCAGAGGGTTTGAGGAAATTGGTACTGATTGTCACAGTGCTGGTGTTGCCGGGTACAGTGGGGGTCATTACCCAGATCTCCTAGGGTGTGAGTCAGGTGTTGTGTATAGTGGTAGCCAGCTCTCAGAAGAAAAGTGTTGCAGATAGAGTACTCCAGATACTGTGAGTGAGTGTAAACTACTCACAAGATTGCAATACTAACAGTGCAGTTCCACGAGGCACAAATGAAACTGCCTCCAGTTCTCAGATGGCATGATAAGGGTATCGCAGGAATTCGTATCCAGGGTTCACAACACCATGAACTAGGAGATGAAGAGAGAACTTTCTCGGGTCACACCAAGATTTTTTATGGGCTGTTGCTGATGGTAGTAGACCCAAGAAGTTGAAGGCAGCCCATCTGGATCCTATAGAGTGAGGGCTGCCCTGGGACTTATGCCCATAGCTCCCACAGTTGTAGGATGCAGGGATCTATTATCCTCCCTCCAAGCTGCCTTGACTCTGGCTCTCACCACTTCTGGTAGCAGCAGTACAGGGATCAGTGCACAACTTTGCACAGTCGAGTCTGGCGCTTTGCAGGGGCGGGGGAAATGGAGGGAGGCGATATGGCTTCCCTTCTCAGAGCCGAGCAGTTCTTCAGACCCAGCCCCTTCCTCAGGCTGGAATTCAAGTCAATGGTTGAGTGTGGAATTCTCCCTCTGCTGCAGCTGCCAGGGGCATGGTGCATGGCCATTCTTCCTATCTTGACTTGGGAAGATGATGACTCCTAGCTAGCAGTTGGCTGCACCATGTGGCCAGCCACAGAAGCATGTCTGTCCTCTTTCTTCGCTGTCCCACAGAGTCTCTGTTCTGTCACTTCCACACTGAAAACTTCTGTCAGTCAGTCCCCTGGAAACATGACCCTTTCTTTTTTCTTTTTTTTTTTTTTTTGTTTGTTTGTTTTGATATCCTACTGCAGCTGAAGCCAGTATGACTTCTCATTATTCAGCCATCTTGGAGTCCCCCTTTTTTGATTTCTTTTTTTTTTTTTTTTTTTTTTTTTTTACTCATTAGTTGTTTAGGGTCATGTTGTATAAGTAGCACATATTTATACATTTTCCTAGATTTCTACTTTTATTGTTCTCTAGTCTCAAACCATTTTGCTCAGAAAACATGCTTGATATCTTTCACTAATAAATTTATTTGAACTTGTTCTGTGGCCTAACATATGATGCAGCCTGGAGAACACTTCATGTGTGCTTGAGAAGAATGAGTATTCTTTTGCTCTTTGATAGAATGTTGCATATATGTCAGCTAGGTGCATTTGGTCTACAGTATAGTTTAAGTCTGATATTTCCTCAGCGATTTTTTTGTCTGAATGATCTCTTCACTGTTAAGTGGGAGGAATTAAAGTCTTCTATTATTATACTGCAAGCTGCTTTTTCCAGCAGATTCTTTACTGTTTGTTTCATGTATTAGTTACCCTGATATTGTGTGCATATATTTTTACAATGGCTATATCTTCTTGATGATTCGATATCTTTATCATTATATGTCATTATATATCATTATATATCATTATATGTCATTGTGGCCATTTGGGGAGTGAACTAGCAGATGGAAGATCTCTCTCTCTCTGTCTCTCCTTTCCTCTCTCTGTAACTCTGCCTTTCAAATAAATAAATAAATAAGGCTTTTAAAAAATTTATTTTATCTATCTATATATTTTTTGACAGGCAGAGTTAGAGACAGAGAGAAAGGTCTTCCTTCCGTTGGTTCACCCCCCAAATGGCATCTATGGCCGGCGCTGCGCCGATCCGAAGCCAGGAGTCAGGAGCTTCTTCCTGGTCTCCCACGCGGGTACAGGGGCCCAAGCACTTGGGCCATCCTCCACTGCCTTCCCGGGGCCACAGCAGAGAGCTGGATTGGAAGAGGAGTAACCGGGACTAGAACCCGGCAACCATATGGGATGCCAGTCCTGCAGGTGGAGGATTAGCCAAGTGAGCCATGGTGCCAGCCTTTATCTATATTTTTTGATAGTTATTTTTTATCTCTGTACCAGAAATGATTTACATATCACCATTACAGTTTTAGAGTATTTGGAAGTTGAATATTACTTATTTGTTGAGTTTTATGTTTTCATGTTTTTTTTTTTAACTTTTATTTAATGAATATAAATTTCCCAAGTACAGCTTATGGATTACAATGGCTTCCCCCCATAACTTCCCTCCCACCTGCAACCCTCACCTCTCCCAATCCCCCTCCCCTTCCATTCACATCAAGATTCATTTTCAATTATCTTTATATATAGAAGATTAGTTTAGCATATATTAAGTAAAGATTTCAACAGTTTGCACCCATATAGAAACACAAAGTGAAAAATACTGTTTGAGTATTCGTTATAGCATTAAATCTCAATGTACAGTCTGTTTTCATGTTTTTTAACATTACTAATTACTGGCCTTTTCTTACAGCTTAAAAAAATTCCCTTTAGCAATTCCTATAAGGCAGACCTAGTGCTGATAAATTGGCTTAGTTTTTTTTTCTGGGAATGTTTTTATTTTTATTTCATTTCCAAAGGGCAATTTTTCTGGCTGAAGTATTCTCCATTGGCAGTTACTTTCTTTTAGCATTTCAAATACATTGTCCCGACTGTCTCCTAGTCTACCATGCTTCTGCTGGGAATTCTACTGATATCCACTTTGGGACTCTTTTGTATTTGATATGCGTCTTTTTCTGCTTTCAGAATTTTCTTTTTCTTTTCTTTTTGATTTTATGCTTGTCTTGGTGAATGTTTCTTTTGGTTAACTTTGATTGGAGTCTTCTGCATTTCCTGTACCTAAATGTTGTCATATTTCTCCCATTTGAAGACGTTTACAGCCATTACTTCTTTAAAAGTGTTTTCTGGTTCCCTTCCTTCTCTCCTTCCAAGGTAGCTTGATAATATCCTAAAATTGCCACAAACTTTCTTAATTTTTTGAAATATGTTTGCTCCTATAACTGGATTATTTCAAATGTTATGCCCCTGAGTTCACTGATTCCCTCTTCTGCTTGATCAAATCTACTGTAAAAGCTTTCTTTTTAGTTTTTACTTCAGACACATTTTTAACATATCACAACTTCAGGCACAGTTTTCTTCATTTCTAGGATCTCTGCTAGCATCTTAGCAGAGGAAAAGATGGCACACTAAATGGGATAAATAGGGAAAGTTTATTAAATGTACTATTAGCGAAGATGTGGGCAGAGTTAAGGGAATTCAACAAAGGATGGTACAAAACTCTAAGCCTAGAAACACTGGGAAGCATATAGGCCCAAAGAGGCAAGAGGACTTCACAGTTACTAGAATGTATAAACACCTAGATGAAAGGGTTGCTTGAGAGAAGAGTTGGCCTTTGATTAGAGGATTTTGACAACCCATGGTGATACAGCATAGTGGCAACTTGGCAAATAGTTATCTTGATCACACTGTTCATAATTGTCAGTACCTTTCATTAGCCAAACCTGATAGGAAGACAGAGGCCAGATGACTCTTTGATACAGCTCACGTAACCTTTTAAAGATCATAGAACAAGATGGAGAAGGATGGAAATAGATTTGGGAGAACTAATAAAAAATAGTTCACACAGGTAGTTTGAATATATCAGTCATTCACACCTTAGTATGAATTATTTTATTTAGTAATCAAATTTCTTCTTGGCTAGTCAGACGACAAAACAAGAATTTTTGGAGAGGGAAAAGTAAGAAGGGAGATTATTTTTAACATAAGCCCATTTTGAGGAGGACAGGCTGTATTGCTTCAAATTACAGAAGCCATAAGTTCCTTAAAGTCCAAGAACCTGGGCCATCTTCTTCTGCTTTCCCAGGCACACTAAGAGGGAGCTGGATTGGAAGTGGAGCAACCTGGACTTGAATAGGCTCCCATATGGGATGCCAGCAATGCAGGTAGTAGCTTTACCCACTACGCCACAGCACAGGCCCCATGGACTTTTGAAATTTTGAAAAGAGATGTCAACATTTGCCAAAACAGCTAAAAAAGAATAGACTTATAAACAATTGTTTTGAAGTAGGCATTTTCTCTGTAAAATATTGTCGG
The DNA here is from genome assembly GCF_051225735.1 of Oryctolagus cuniculus. Classification (NCBI taxonomy): domain Eukaryota; kingdom Metazoa; phylum Chordata; class Mammalia; order Lagomorpha; family Leporidae; genus Oryctolagus; species Oryctolagus cuniculus. Next base: position 84,044,364 of record NC_142888.1, on the reverse strand, counting down.
AGTTAAAATTTAACTTAATATTATTAAATACATTCACTTGAACACTGATAGTTATCCTTGTAGCCAAGTGATTAGACCTTCATATGGCCAATGAAAAGACATTTTCTCTTATGGTAGTACTCAACATGATATGATTATGAAGCCCAATTTCTAACCATCATTCTCAAAAAGAACCACGTGACTTACTGTTGCAATCTAATGTACTAATACAGAAACTCGAGTTGTAAGAAATGTGTGAAAGAGGTACCTGCAACTCAAGATAGCTTACAAGATTTTGAATAGTGTCTTATAAAAAAATATAGATTCCACAATTCTAGCTATTGACAGAAAAACTGAACCTTAGAGAATGTGTCTTTCCTCAATTCTCAGGTCTCTTATCCTAGTAATAATCTCCTTTGGCTCTGTGTGATTTTGAGAGTGAAGGCAACTACTACTCCATGATCTAGACATTGATTCTAACTGGCTCATTAAGGTTTTATTGAAAAACAGATAAAATCACATTGTTAGGGTCACGATTTTAAACTCTCCAGTGGTCACTCCCTTGTTTAAGTGGGGAAAAGAATGTTTTCTGCAAGCTTTTTTAATATTTTAGGGTGATGACAGACAAAAAGACAGTACTACAAAGCATGGGTAAGCTCATATTTTATAGTGGGCAATAAAATATAAATAATATTTTGTAATTCATAAAATTGAAAAGCAACAGTTGCATTAGTTTTTACCTAGTTCCTCAGAATTAAATTAATTTAATTAAATTTTTTTTTCTTGAAAGAGAGAGATCTAATTCATTGTTTCACTCCCCTCCTCAAATGTAGCTGGGGCTGGAGTAGACTTAAGACAGGAGCTGGGAGCTCAGTCCTGGTTTCCCATGTCAGTGGCATGGACCCAAGTACTAGAGCCATCACCTGCTTTCTCCCAGAGTGCAAGCTGGACTTGAGAGCAGAGCTAGGCACTCTGATATGGGATGCAGGCAGTCCAAGTGGCATCTTAACTGCTGTGCCAAATGCCTCTCCTTGGAATTAAATTTAAGATGAAAATCAGAATGCATTTATACTCCTAAATGCCTGCTCTTTACTTTTTTTTTAAAGATTTATTTATTTGAAAGTCAGTTACACAGAAAGAGGAGAGGCAGAGAGAGAGAGAGAGAGAGAGAGAGAGAGAGGTCTTCATCTGATGGTTCACTCCCCAGTTGGCTGCAATGGCTGGAGCTGCGCCAATCCGAAGCCAGGAGCCAGGAGCTTCTTCCAGGTCTCCCACATGTGCAGGGGTCCAAGGACTTGGGCCATCTTCTACTGCTTTCCCAGGCCACAGCAGAGAGCTGGATTGGAAGAGGAGCAGTCGCGACTAGAACCGGCGCCCACATGGGATGCCCGCGCTTTAGGCTGCACCACAGCACTGGCCCCAGGACTCTCTTTACTCTTTATAAACAAAATTTTCCAATACGAGGTAGACTTTCTTATTATCAAAGTCCTAAAATCTCTAACAAAGGCATGCCTGCTGGAAAAATCATTGTTACAGCTACTTTGTGAAACAGTTCAAATATTTCTTAGTAGATATTTATTGATGGGAAAGGGAAACGTATGCCCAGACAAAAACTTGTATGTGGTTTTTTTTTTTTTTTAAATAGCATCTCTATTTATCATTTCTCCAGAATTGAAAAGCCCATATATCTGTCAGCTAGTGACTGGATAAACAAACTGATTCCTCCATCCATTCAACGTAATACAGTTTGTCAATAAAAAGGAGCAAGCTATTGATACATACAACCACATGGATGAGTTTCAAATGCGTATTGCTAATCGAGAGAAGTCAAACTCAAAATGCCATATCATGATCAGTTCCATTTGTATGACACTCTGGAAAATGAAAAACCATAATGATGCGAATCAGACGAGTGACTGCCAGCGACTGGGCTGGGGGTGAAGGGAGTTGACTTCAAAGGTGTACAAGGAAACTTTTTGGGTCTTGGTTGTGGAAACACTGCTGGTTTGCATGTTAAAGTTCACAGAACCATACACCAAAATGGAGAATTTTACTGTATCTGAATAAATCATATTTTAACAAGTACAATGGAAAATATTATTTAGCCATTAAAAGTTAACAATTTTTTAGAATTAATGAACTATTTGACAAAAACCCCAAGGTCTTGTCTTTTCTCTTTGCCCACATTTTGGCTGGTTCCTGACATAGTCACTCTTCTGCCAAGAAACTACAGGACTTAAAATGAGAATGAGTAAAGACTTAAGTCAGTTGATACTTGTTAATTATGGAGAGTAAACAAGTAAATAGAGGAAATTCAGGGATCTAAAATTAGATTGGGGGGCCAGCGCTGTGGCGAAGTGGGTTAAAGCCCTGGCCTGAGGCGCCGGCATCTCATATGGGCACTAGTTCTAGTCCCAATTGCTCCACTTACGATTCTGCTCTCTGCTATGGCCTGGGAAAGCAGTGGAAGATGGCCCAAGTCCTTGAGCCCCTTCACCCTCATGGGAGTCCCAGAGGAAGCTCCTGGCTCCTGGCTTCAGATTGGCTCAGCTTCGACCATTGTGGCCATCTGGGGAGTGAACTAGCAAATGGAAGACCTCTGTCTCTACTTCTCTCTGTAACTCTTTCAAATAAATAAAATTTATCTTTAAAAAAATTAGATTGGGGACATGTTAAGAATTTCAGTGATTGTGCTCAGTCCTTCTGAAATGTGAGCACCCAAAGAGTTTTCATTTGAATGAATCATACGCATCAATGTTTGGTGCATTAGAAATGAAGTGACAAATATTAAAATAATATTTATTACTCACTTCACTTAAAATGAAAAATAATCCATTAGATATTAAAATAGTAGCATATTTGTAACAAAAGCCCCGCATTTTCAAAAATAAAAAATACCAGTGGCAAGTGTGACGTTATTTTACATTTTGGCGAATCTCTTCAATGTCTAGCTTAATAGAATACAACTGGTCTCATATATGCTTCTACATTCAATCTATTGTGACATCCCACTCTACTGTAAACTTGTAGGATGAGGGAAAAAAAGGAAAATGTTATTTTAGTATCTTTATGAAAATAGTTTTGATCTTATGGATACCCTGATAAGGTATGAAGACTGGCTACAGTATTGTGTAAAGAAAAGGGCACAATATTTATGAAACACCTGTTACGAGCCTGGAACTTTGCTTATTGCTTTGCATACATTATCCATTCTTGGCCTGATTTTATAGATGAGGAAACAGTTTCAGGACCAATAAGAGATTCAGATCACACTTGTAATAAACAGCAGCGTTTGGATTGAAACTTGTGCAATTCTGCCTCTGAATGGAGGGCTTTCTTCACCTTACCCTGACCTGACTTTTACTAATTGAAGTATGTCAACAGAACCTGCTTCTAGCTCGTAGTTGAGAAGAAATAAGACTATATATTACTAGAGCAGCTAGAGCTTTTGCATAATTACTGTTACATTTCATGCATTTGGAATTTATTCTTGATAAAACTTAGAGATGAATGTCTTTCAGGAAAGTCGTTCATTACTGCTAGGAGATGTACATTCCAAATCCCCATTTCAAAATCCTTCCTTTCCTTGTCTTTTCAAATCCAGAGTGCAATCACCTTCCAACTACCTTTTTATCCTTCGGTATCTCTTGCAGGAAAAAATCGATAAAACTAATTCTCACTAAGGTGTTAGGGATTTAATGATACTCCTCTGAGGAGTATTTTTACTACCTGGGGGTGGGGAATGGCTCTTATTCCTCTTTGTAACCTCAGCAACCTGTACTCTGTCTGGAATTGTCAGGTTCAATAAATATTGGTTGCTTTTATAGGATAACAGGAAGTAAAAAGCCATAGAGGGAGTTCCTGAAAGCAAAGAATGGATAGAATTTCAGTTATAAGTGTGGGAAATATATTGATTGGACCCAAAAAAATAAATCACAGCACACACAAGACTACATATCTAACGTCATGGATAACAACATTTGTTGTCATGTAAATACCCTTGATGTTTTGATTGTTTTAGAAACTCTGGAAGGTGGATATTGTAGATTTGACAGACTATATTTTAAATGTTAAAATCAGATGTTGATAACCAACATTAAAGCTAACATGTTTATCAAATTATATATTTTATGCTGTTTGTTTTTCTCATGAGTGTTGGAGAAATTGAAATAGGGAATAACTCCGTGTCAACTGGCAGAGGTGTTGTTAATCACTTTTCTCATTGATGGTTTGTCTTCACTGTAGCTTGTATAGTAATCAAAAGACAGTCTCTCATCATCTTTTCCATTTGTTTCATTTGGAAATTTGATCTCAGAGGCAACAGCCTTAGTCATTATGGAGAGGATCAAAATTGGGGCACTGCATGTAATTTGCATGTTCTAACTATAAACTAGTCTCTGCCTGATATCAATATCAGTTATGTATCCAACCAAATTATATTTACATTGCATGCAGCTTTAAAACATCTTCAGAGAAATAATGCAGGTTATAATTACGTGTGGTGATTAAGGAAATATGTTTTTAATTTTAAATTTGAAAATAATCATGCTAAAAGTAATGCCTTCCATCCAGGATTCATCCTAAATATGCAGATGGAGATTGGTTCAGAATTCATGCAATATTATTAGATCTTTTTTGTGTTGCTTGCAATTCTTCCTAACTTCTTCCATAGTTCTAAGTCCAATATCGCATTTGTCCATCTATAAGTAATGATTGATAGACAAGGTTATTAAGTTTTGTCTTGTTTATGCGGCTGCCTTCTAGAATAATGAAAAATATTAATTTCCTATCCACATCTAGGATAGATGGTGGTGGTTACAAAATCCAAGAGACAGCTTGCCTTACTCAGGTGTTTGTCACTAAAAGATCAGTCCCAAAGGAATTCTGCTATTGCTTATGCAAGTTCTTAGATATTTGCTATTCAATGCTAATAGCAGCTGCTTTCCATGAATAATGATGTTTTATTTCTATTCTGGGTCTTGGAACTCTTACCAAGCTCGGCGAGAGAAATCATCATTGTTGTGCTAAAATTACCTTAGATGAGGTCATTTCATTTCTATATCACAGAGGATATTTAAATGTGCCTGTAACATTTTTCCCCAACATTGTAGTATATGACCTGAAGACTTCACTAAGCCAATTAGATTCAAATATAGTTAGTTAACAAAAAAAGTTGGTTCAAAAAATTGAGTTAAAATAAGTTTACTTTGGTGCAAAAAACTGAAATCCATGTATACTTTCTTTGATAATACACATTTTCCATGAACTTTTGAAGATCCCTCATAAGTAGGCTGAAATAATAGAACACTTTGGATCTTGCTAAGAGTGTTTCTGTCATCAAAAAAGTGAGAAATATTTTATCGTCTTTTCTCTAAGCACTCATTCTCCTCTCTCAAAGCCCACCTTGAGATGAGTGGAATGAAATGCTTCTTCTCCACTCCTGGTATTCCTGCTTTGTGGAAGGAGTGTCGTTTTTGTAATACATTCCACCCTTCCCTATTCTTCCCCGTGAGAGCTGGAATGATGTGACTACTGAGTTTGGAAACAAAAGCAGGATTTGAATGGCCTCCCTCTTTCTTCTTGAAATGATCTGCATCTTCTTTTGCACTCGTAATGGAAGAATTTTCCATGAATCCCATGTTCCCATACCGTATTGCTTATGACTCGGTGGATATTATTGTTAATTCTGAGACTCAGTGTCAGGAAATCCACTTTACCAATAATAACAGCTATATCTTCCAATCTATATTTTTACTATTAAAAAGGACTATTGTTTTGTCTTATTTAACAATTGATACAAAATTCAGAGAGGCTAAGTGTGATAGTTCTAAGATTTCAACAGTAGGCTCCACCAACTCCCTACAGAGCTATTCATTCCAGTGCAAACTATTCTCCCATTTACCTGTCCATTCATCTGTTCTTTTTTCTTTCTGCTTACCCACTAAAGCATATATCATATGAAATAATTTCAGTCATCACTGTATTTACTGGTACACTGTGTGACCTTGCATCTTATCTAGAAGTAACTCAACATCTTAGGAACTAAGCAATAAATCAGTAGCATTTTTTAAAAGCTGTATTTATTTATTTGAAAGTCAGAGTTACACAGAGAAGCAGAGGCAGAGAGAGAGAGGTCTTCCATCCACTGGTTCACTGCGCAATTGGCCGCAACTGCCAGAGCTGTGCCTATCTGAAGCCAGGAGCCAGGAGCTTCTTCTGGGTCTCCCACGTGGGTGCAGGGGCCCAAGGACTTGGGCCATCTTCTACTATTTTCCCAGGCCATGGCAGAGAACTGGATCAGAACAGGAGCAGACAGGACTTGAACCAGCATCCATATGAGATGCCGTCACTGCAAGCGGCAGCTTAACCCGCTACGCCACAGCGCCAGCCCCAGTAGCAGATTTGAGGCAGAGTTTTTCCTAGACCACTGTGAATTCAAAATTGTCCTGGCCTCTTTGATCAAGAGGATAAGTACTAAGAGAGAAGTGACTCCCCATGTGAGCACTAAAAACATTTGATACCTTTAAACATACAATTATCTCATAAAATATGCAATTATCTGCGAAGCAAAGTAATTGGAACACTGTTTTCCACTTCCAGCACCTCTACTTTAACTTTTTTTTTCTCATTTAATGTTAATTTCAATGCACAGTTCTACTTGTGTCTTAGTTTACTATATGGAGATCTAGACATATGTAGAGAGGGTTTATGGAATCACTTGGTAAGAATTTCTCCAGGAATTCCTCCTCTGAAAGACTATTGGTTCCTGCTACCTGACAGAATGCCCTGGTAAAGGAGTACTTGCATGCAAATTGTCTAGACCAGGGACTATGGCCTGGACAGAGTGTCAGTACTATGCTGTTAGATAGCAGAAAGCAGGTATTCTGTGACAGCTTTGGATTTGCAATCATTCATTTTGTCCCTAATATGGTATGACTGAGGAATAGCCGATGCTGCCTACCTAGGGGAAAGAGACAATCAGACACTCTGGCAGTCCTGAAATTGTCTTAAAACTATTCCAGAGATCAGAGTGTGCACCAGGCATGCCCAAAATGTCAGACATCCACGATACATACATGGAGAGCTCCCAGGGCCTAGTATTTTTGTCTGTGGGCTAAATATCATGGGATAAACCCTCCAAGGTTACTTCTTGAGCTCTATGATTCAGAAGAAACCTTAAAGATTAGCTGAACTAAAACACCAATTCAGTGTAGGAATTTCCTTACAGGTGGTTATATACCATCAGCTGTGATGTTCTCAGTGATGGTTTAGCTAGCTACCTCAACAAGGCAACTTGTTATGTGCTTTTAAAACTTCTATGTGAAATTGTATGCTGCTTGTGTTTTTATTATGTAATTTAAATATATAGTTCTTTTAAAAAAAACATTATATTTTCTGAACAGTACCGAACAGAGGTTCTTATTTCCAGAGCAACAGAAAATGTGGCATATTAAGATAACTAAATCAGGGGGCCAGAGGCATAGCAGGTAAAGACTCTGTCTTTGATGTCAGCATCCCATAGGGGTGCCACTTCCTGTCCTGGCTGCTCTAATTCCAACCCAGATCTCTGCTTAAGGCCTGGGAAAAGCAGTGGAAGATGTCCAGGGTGTTTGGGCCCCTGACACCTATGTAGACCTGGAAGAAGCTCCTGGCTTTGGTCTGGCCCAGCCCTGGTCATTGCAGCCATCTAGAGAGTGAACCAGTGGATGGAAGATCTCTCTCTGTCTCTCTGTCTGTCTGTCTGTCTCTCTGTGTGTGTGTGTGTGTGCGCGCGCGCGTGTGTGTGTCCCTCTCCCACTTCCTCTCTCTGGGTCTCCCTGTCTGTAACTCTAGCTTTCAAATAAATAAATATTTTTTTTCCCAAAAAATCTTTTACTTAAGGAATACAAATTCATGCATTTCGTAAGTACAACTTTAGGAATATAGCGATTCTTTCCACCATACCCACCCTCCCACCCCCCATTTCCTCCCTCTCCCATTCCCAGTCCCATTCTCCACTAAGATCCATTTTTGATTGACTTTATACACAGAAGACCAACTCTATACTAAATAAAGAGTTAAACAATTTGCACAAAAGAGAAAAACAAAACAAAACAAAACAAAAATGATTCTTCAGCAGTCGAGACAAGGGCTGTTCAAAGTCATTGCATCTTGAAGTTAATTTTACTTTTTTTTTTTTTTTTTTTGCTTTCAAACTTTTATTTAATGAATATAAATTTCCAAAGTACAGCTTATGGATTACAATGGCTTCCCCCCCATAATGTCCCTCCCACCCGCAACCCTCCCCTTTCCCACTCCCTCTCCCCTTCCATTCACATCCAGATTCATTTTCGATTCTCTTTATATACAGAAGATCAATTTAGCATACATTAAGTAAAGATGTTAACAGTTTGCTCCCACGCAGAAGCATAAAGTGAAAAATACTGTTTGAGTACTAGTTATAGCATTAAATCTCAATGTACAGCACACTAAGGACAAAGATCCTACATGAGGAGTAAGTGCACAGTGACTCCTGTTGTTGACTTAACAAATTGACACTCTTGTTTATGGCATCAGTAATCACCCTAGGCTCTTGTCATGAGCTGCCAAGGCTATGGAAGCCCCCTGAGTTCACTGACTCTGATCATATTTAGACGAGGCCACGGTCAAAGTGGAAGTTCTCTCCTCCCTTCAGAGAAAGGTACCTCCTTCTTTGATGACCCATTCTTTCCACTGGGATCTCACTCGTGGAGATCTTTCATTTAGGTCTCCCCCCCCCAGAGTGTCTTGGCTTTCCATGCCTGAAATACTCTCATGGGCTTTTCAGCTGGATCCGCATGCCTTAAGGGCTGATTCTGAGGCCAGAGTGTTGTTTAGGACATCTGCCATTCTATGGGTCTGCTGTGCTTTTTAAAAAAAAAAAAAAAAACTTAATTAACTTTAAAGAAGCCCTCAGGAATGATATATCTTTTGCAAGCACTTATACATAATTATAATACAACTCTTTGAGGACAGAGGTCCTGCATGGGAAGTTAGTGCACAGTGACACTCGTTACTTTAAAAATTAACACTCTCATGTATGACATCAGTGATCACCAGCAGCTCTTGACATGAGCTGCCTAGGCTAGATTTAGTTTTAGGTGCCCCATTAGTTATCACAGGTCATAGAGAACATGTGATATTTGCCCCTTTGGGACTGGCTTATTTCACTAAGTATGATGTTTTCCAGATACATCCATTTTGTTATAAATGACCAGATTTCATTTTTTTTTACCACTGTGTAATATTCCATAGTGTACATATCCCATAATTTCTTTATCCATTCTTCAGTTGACAAGCATTTAGGTTGATTCTATGTCTTAGCTATTGTGAATTGAGCTGCATTCACAACCCTAATATAGGGGTGCAAATAACTCTTTCATATGCTGATTTCATTTCCCTTGGGTAAATTCCCAGGAGTGGGATGGCTGGGTCATGTGGTACATCTATATTCAGATTTCTGGGGTATCTCCATACTGTCTTCCATAGTGGCTTTACCAGTTTACATTCCCACCAACAGTGGATTAGGGTACCATTTTCCCCACATCCTCACCAGCATTTGTTGTTTGTTCATTTATGTATGAAAGCCATTCTAACATGGGTGAGGTGAAACCTTATTGTGGTTTTGATTTGCATTTCTCTGATGGTTAGTGATCTTGAGCATTTTTTCATGTGTCTGTTGGCCATTTGGATTTCCTCTTTTGAACAATACCTGTTTAAATCCTTTGTCCATTTAATAATGGGATAGTTTGCTTTGTTGTTGATTTTCTTGATTTCTTTATATACTCTGCTAATTAATCCTTTATTAGTTGTATAGTTTACAAATAATTTCTCCCATTCTGTCAGTTGCCTCTTCAATTTGCTGAGTGTTTCTTTTGCAGTACAGAAGCATCTCGATTTGATGTAATATCTCACTTGTCAATTTTTCTCTCTCTCTGCCTCTGCTTCTCTGTACCTCTGCCTTTCAAATAAATAAATCTTTAAAAAAACAAGTGCAGTGTTTAGGAGATGTTTAGGTCATAAGGGATCCTCCTTAGTGAATGGAGTTTAAGGTCTTATGAAAGAGGATTCATGCAGGATTTGGCCCTTATTGCCTCTCTGCCTTCCTCCATGTGAGGACTCATCATTCAAAGCACCAGCTTGGAACAGAGAGATGAGGCCTTTACCAGGCACTGAATTTATTGGCATCTTAATCTTGGACTTTCCAGTTTCTAGAGCTGTATGTAAATAAATTTTTTTATTATAAGTTACCAGTCTATGGCATTTGCTGCAGTAGCACAAATAGACTGAAACATTCTGTATGTAATGTGCTATTTTACTATCACCAATTTCAACTTTTCTCTTTTAATTTAAAAAAATTACTGACATAAAGAGAACAGATTTCATGTATTTCATTGGTACAGTTCTAAGAAGATAATCATACTTCTTTCCCTCCCTCTCTCTCTCCTTCAATACCTGAATTCCCCTCCTTCCTTCCTTGCTTTTTTATTTCTTTAATTTTTGCAGAAACATAATTTCAGTTCATTCTATAATCACAGGTTAATTCACCACTTTCAATTCATTTGAGAGCCAGAGAGAAGGAGACTTTCCATCTGCTGGGTCACTCCCCAGATGCTTTGAAATGGCTGGGGCTGGACTGCAGTTGAAGCCAGGATCTGGGGACTCAATCTAGATCTGCAACATGAATGGCCCAGGTCTGATTACTTGAACCATCACCACAACCTCTTAAGGTCTTCGTTAGCAGGAAGCTAGAGCCAGGAGTCAGAGTCAGGAGTTGAATACAGGTATCTTAACCTCTAGGCTAAAAACCACTCCCTTCTCTTTAATTTTCAGAAGGTTGTCTGTGATGGAAGTACGTATGAGTTTCCTTGTATTTTCTTTTGCTTTGAGTGTACTTAGCCTCATGGATATTTTTTAAGAAGGTTGTTATTTAATGAATACAAATTTCATATGTACAGCTTTTAGGAATATAGTGGTTCTTCTCCCCATTCCCATCTTCCCACTCCCACTCCATCCAACCTCCTGCTCCCTCTCCCATCCCATTCTTCATTAAGGTTCATTTTTAATTGACTTTTTATACAGAAGACCAACTCTATACTAAGTAAAGATTTCAACAGTTTACACCCACACAGACACACAAAGTATAAAGTACAGTTTGAAGACAAGTTTTATCATTAATTCTCATAGTACACCTCATTAAGGACAGAGGTCCTACATGGGAAGTAAGTGCACTGTGACTCCTGCTGTTGATTTAACAACACTCTTATTTTTGATGTCAGTGATCACGCAAGGCTCTTGACATGAGCTTCCAAGGCTATTGATGACTTCTGAGTCCACAAACTCCATCAGTATTTAGAAAGGGCCATATGCAAAATGGAAGTTCTCTCCTCCATTCAGAGAAAAGCACATCCTTCTTTGATGGCTCCTGTTTTCCACTGGCGTCTCACAGAGACCCTTCATGCAGAACTGTTTTTGCCACTATGTCTTGGCTTTCCATGCCTGAAATGCTGTCATGGGATTTTCAGCCAGATCCAAATGCCTTATGGGCTGATTCTGAGGTCAGAGTGCTGTTTAGGGCATTTGTCATTCTATGAGTTTGCTGTGTGGCCTGCTTCCCATGTTGGATCATTCTCTCCTTTGTAATTCTATCTATTGCTATTGCCAGATACTTGGTCTTATTTATGTGATCCCGTTGACACTTAATCCTATCTATATGATCAATTCCACACTTAATATGATCACTTTATCATGTAAGATGAGATTAGTACCACCCAGCTTAATGTAATTTGGAGTCCCATGGCAAGTTTTTAGCTTCACCCTTAAGGGTAAGTCTGTGGGAATGTGTGCTGTACTGTACAGCTCCTCCCTCTCTCATTCCCACTCTTATTTTTAACTGGGATCTATTTCCAATGGACTTAATACACCTATGATTAATTCTATGTTAAGTAAATAGCTCAACCAAACACTCATGGATCTTAAGATTGCCATTTATCGCCAAACTTGAAGAACTTTCAACAATTAATTTTTCAAATATTTGTTTCTGCTCATATTCTAGCTCTATCTCCTCTTATTCCAGTATTCCAAGAGGTCACTGAGAAGCTTTTCTCTTTTCAATATTTTCTTTATCTATTCTTCAAATTGTGTACTTTCTAAGGCTTTGTATTCAAGTTCACAGACCCTTTCGTCCGTCATCTTCAATCTGCTGTTAGATTCATCCAGCTTACTTTTATGTTATGCTTGTACTTCTAATCTCTACAACTTTCATTCTGCAAAGATTCACCATGTTTTATCCATTAGGACCATGTTTTCAACTCAGTCATATTTAAAAATCATTGTTTTGGATTCTTCACTGATAATTTCAACATCTGGATCATGACAAAGTTGTTTTCTTTTGACAGTATATTCTTTTCTTTATTTTCGTTCACACTTTCCTGCTTCTTCACATGTCTGGTAATTTTTTATTGTATACTAGTAAGTGTAAGTGATGCATTTCAAGCAGTCTCAGTTTGACTACCATTAAAGAGTGATGAGTTTTGTTCTGGCAGGTAGTTTACTTGTGGTTTTCCTTAAACCTCAGGAGCTTTGGTTCCAAACTTTCTTTGGAGGTGTCTCTGCTGCCTCTTCTCTGTACCTAGGTTTTTAAACAAAATCTCTTCAGTCTGGCTGGAGTGCATTCCAATATTTCCCTACACTGGTATTATGTCTATAGTTCTGTTCTTCTCACAACCTCTAGTAGTCACTCTCCGTCAAGCCTCACGGTAGCTTGTCATGTACTTGTGCAGCTCATACCAAAGCCAAATGCCTATAGGAAATCTTCTTGCACACTACTGCAGCCTGCCTCGTCGATGGAAATCGCTTCCAGAGAGATGAGAAGAATGTGCAGCTCATCTCATTTGCCTCCATTCTCCTACAATTCACATTGCTCTTGCAATTCCCAACAACAGTATCCTCAAATACTTCTTTCAGTTTCATAGTTATTTATAGCAGGAGGGCAAGTCAATTACCAGTTATTCTTTCATGGTTACAGAAGACTTCTAGTTGTTGTTCCTTACACTTTCACAAATTTTTAGAATTTTACTATGAGTACATACTGCTTCACTAATCAGAAGAAATAATAAAGACATATTATTTATTTTTTAAATATTTATTTATTTGAGAGGCAGCATTACAGACAGAGAGGTAGAAGTAAAAAGACAGGTCTTCCACCTGTTGATTCACTCCCTAAATGGCTGCAATGGCTGGAGCTGGGCCTATCTGAAGCCAGGAGCCTGGAGCCTCTTCCAGATCTACCACACGGGTTCAGGGGCTCAAAGACTTGAGCCATCTTCTGCTGCTTCCCTACAAGGATTAGCAGGGAGCAGGATCAGAGGCGGAGCAACCAGGACTCGAAAAAGTTCCCATATGTGATGCAGGTGCTGCAGGCAGAGGTTTAACCTGATACTCCACAGCACTTGCCCCAAGACATTTTTATTTTGTATGAATATAATAAAGGAAAAGTAAATCAAAGCAAAAACTTCTATTTATGAATGAAAGGCAATATTAAATCCCTATGTTGTACCTTCTATTACCAAATGTTATTAGAGATACTAAGACAGAAAGGTATAAATTATTTAATTCTTACGTCACATGGCTAGGACATTTTTTTCATTGTCTTATAAATGTTGGTTGAATTCCCAAGCTGGAAAAAGCATAAAAAACAAATGAATAGAAGATTTTCTGTGCAAGCTAGTACGCAAAATGTTATTGAGTTTTTGAGAGTATTTGTGGATGTGTGTATAATGTGAGCATGCAAAAGCAAAGAGATGTGATTGAGGGTAAAGAAAGAAAAAGGTAGTGCCAGGGCCAGCTCTGTGGTGTAGCGGGTTAAAGCCCCAGCCTGAAGCGCCAGGATCCCATATGGGCACCAGTTCTAGTCCCAGCAGCTCCTCTTCCAATTCAGCTCTCTGCTATGGCCTGGGAAAGCAGTAGAGGATGGCGCCTGCACCCATGTGGGAGACCCGGAAGAAGCTCCTGGCTTCTGGCTTCAGATCGGCGCAGCTCCAGCCGTTGCAGCTATCTGGGGAGTGAACCAGTGGATGGAAGACCTCTCTCTCTGTCTCTACTTCTCTCTGGAACTCTTTCAAATAAATATAATGAATCTTAAGAAAAAAAAAAAAAAAAAAAAGAAAAAGGCGCAGCAGGTTGAGCCTGCATTCCAGATTGGAATGCTTGCTTCAAATCCTGGCTCCTCTGCTTCCATCCACTTTGCTGCTAACTTGTCTGGGTAGGCAGTATATGATGGCCCAATTACTTGAGCCCTTGCTACCAACATGGGATATCCGGATGGAATTCTGGGCTTCTGATGTTGGCCAGGCCAAGTCCTGGCTGTTGTAGGCATTTGGGGAGTAAACCAGAGAATGGAAGAGCTCTCTGTCTCTGTCTCTCTTTCTCTTTTTAAATAAACAAATGTATAAAAAAGAAAAAAGGAGATAAATAGAAGAAAAATGTACAATGTAAATTGAGGAAAGAAAACACTTAAAATAGCAACAGAATACTCATAAGGTAAGATGTTACACATTTTTACTATCCATATTAAATGTTAATTTGTTTACAATGTCTTCATAAATTTGTAGAAACTGGACACATAGTAGGAACTTGGTAGAAACATCATGATGTGATATGTCATTCAATGTTTCTGAACAAATAAATGCAGGCCCTCCTATTGGGAAAGAAATATGACTACTATTGCATCCCAGTATAGTAGCAAAGATGGCATCCTTTGCATGTTTTTCATAAATGGATATTCCTTTTTTTACTTTTTTATTTGTAAAAAGGGAGCACATTTCATGTATTTCATAATACAGTTTTAAGAGCATAATGATACTTCCCATTCCGCCCTCCCTCCCTCCCTTACTCCCACCTTCCATCCTCCTCCTTTTTGTATTTTTCCTTTAACTTTTACAATGACATACTTTAAACCTACTTTATAATGACAAGCTTAACCCTCCAGTAAATAAAGAATTCAGCAGGTCGTAAGTAAACTCTATTTACCATGGAGGCAGGAAGAGTTAATGGCTGATGGGTGCAGGGAGTCATACATTCAGACTGGTTTAGACGGGAGGAATAAGACTCCCAGGCCTATGAGGTCCATCTAAACAATGGATGGCAAGAAAAGCCTGGGACTAAGATGGGGGAGTGAAAGAAAGTGGGCACATAACGGAAGCACAAGTCCGGTACCAATGAATTAGCAGTAGAATCAGTAGGCTTCTTTCATACTGCTTCTACTTTTGTATTTTTGCTTTCTCTCACCCTAGCTCTGCCAGCTCTGCTTCTACCTCCCACTTCTTCCCTGCAGCTGTTTCCCAAAGTCAGTTCTTCCCCACCAGCTCCCCTTTGTCCTCACCCCTTCAGGGGTGTTCATCTATCCTCCTGATGTTGGCTACTCTTTGTATACAAATGACTCCAATATAGACAGCGCCAACACTGACTAACTTGAACCCATTTTCTTTTCTGCAGTCTTTTCTGTTCCAATTGCCTACAAGATATTTTTCTCATGGGTTTCCCACTGTCCCCTGAAATTTAATATATCAAAATTTTAATCATTCTCCTCTTTCACTGGCCTGGGCTTTTCAAAATAAGAATTCTTCCTAACTCCTGTGTTACCACTGATGGCACCATAAGTATTCTAGTGCCTTATCCTTGCAGCTGCAATATGTTTTTTTTTATTTTATTTAATGAACATAAATTTCCAAAGTACAGCTTATGGATTACAATAGTTCCCCACCCCCATAACTTCCCTCCCATCCACAACACTCCCCTCTCCCACTTCCTCTCCCCTCCCATTCACATCAAGATTAATTTTTAATTATCTTTATACACAGAAGATCAATTTAGCATATATTAAGTAAAGATTTCAACAGTTTGCATCCACACAGAAACACAAAGTGTAAAATACTATTTGAGTACTAGTTATAGCATTAATTAAACACCTAAGAGTAATTGTGTATTAATTACAGAGTTCAACCAACAGTTTTAAGTAGAACATAAAAAATACTAAAAGGGTAAAGTATTAAGTTCTTTTTGTTTGTTTGTTATATAGTTTTTTTTATTTAATAAATGTGAATTTACAACATACAACTTTTGTATTGTTGTGGCTCCCCCCCCCAACCTCCCTCCCTCCTGTGGCCCTCCCCTCTCCCACTCCCTCTCCCATCCCGCCCTTCATCAAGTTTCATTTTCAATTACCTTCATATACTGAAGATCAACTTAGTATATACTAAGCAAGGATTTCAACAGGCTGTACTCACACAGCTGCACAAGGTATAGGGTATTGTTCGACTAGTAGTGTTGTTTTTAAGTTTCATAGCAAAACACATTAAGGACAGAGATCCTACGTGGGGAGCATGTACCAAGTGACTCCCGTTGTTGATTTAACAATTGGCACTCTTATTTATGACGTCAGCAATCACCCGAGACTCTTGCTATGAGCTGTCTAGGCTATGGAGGCCCCTTGAGTTCACTGACTCTGAACTTGTTTAGTCAAGGCTGTATCACAGTGGAGGTTCCTTCCACCCTTCAGAGAAAGGCGCCTCTCTCCTTGATGGCCTGTTCCTTCTGCTGGAGTCTTGTTCACCAGGATCTTTCATTAAGATTGTTTTTTGCCACCGTGTCATGACTTTCCATGCCTGTGAGACTCTCATAGACCTTTTAGCCAGATCCGAATGTCCCAAGGGTTGATTCTGAGGCAGGAGTGCTGCCATTCTATGAGTCTGCTGTGTGTCCTGTTTCCCCCGCAGGATCATTCTCTCCCTTTTAATTCTATCCTTCATTATTTGCTTACACTGGTCTTATTTGTGAAATCTCATCGACACATACCCTATCTTTTTGATCAGTTGTGTATCTATACTTATCACTTTACCAAGTGTGCTGGCATTGGTACCTGCCTCCTTGGTAAGATTGAGTTGAAATCCCCTGGCACATTTCTAGTTCCACCATTGGAGGTAAGTCCAAGTGAGCATGTGCCAACCTATATATCTCCTCCCTCTCTTATTCCCACTCCTATGTTTAACAGAGATCACTTTTCTGTTAATTTTAAATGCCTAAGAATGATTGTGCATTGATTACAGAGTTCATCCAGTGGTCTTACGTAGAACACACAGAGCAACAACAACAACAAAAATACTAAAAGGAATAAAATAGTAAGTTGTTCTTCAACAGTCTAGACAAGGGCTGATCATGTCATTGTCTCTCATAGTGTCCATTTCACTTCAATGGGTATCATTAATATGTTTTCAATTCAGCTCAAACCTTTGTACTGCATCCAGTGTACTTCCAGATTTTTCTTATCCTTTTTCTTTTTTTTTTTATTTTTTTTATTTTTTTTTATTTTTTATTTTTTTTTAAACTTTTATTTAATGCATATAAATTTCCAAAGTACGACTTATGGATTACAGTGGCTTTCCCCCCGTACCGTCCCTCCCACCCACAACCCTCCCCTTTCCCACTCCCTCTCCCCTTCCATTCACATCAAGATTCATTTTCGATTATCTTAATATACAGAAGATCAGCTTAGTATACATTAAGTATGGATTTCAACAGTTTGCTCCCACACAGAAACATAAAGTGAAAAATAATAGATGATTTTTTAAAATGATGATGAAATCAGAGCAGACCTATTGTCATGTTTAATCCCAGTGAGAGTCAAGTTGGGAATTGATAATTTCTTTCTTTTCTTTTTTTTTTTTTTTTTTTACAGAGGATCAGTTTAGTATGCATTAAGTAAGGATTTCAACAGTTTGCACCCCCATAGAAACACAAAGTGAAATATATTGTTTGAGTACTCGTTATAGCATTAAATCTCAATGTACAGCACATTAAGGATAGAGATCCTACATGAGGAGTAAGTGCACAGTGACTCCTGTTGTTGACTTTACCAATTGACACTCCTGTCTATGGCATCAGTAATCTCCCTATGCTCCAGTCATGAGTTTCCAAGGCTATGGAAGCCCTCTGAGTTCTCTGATTCTTATCTTGTTTAGACAAGCTCATAGTCAAAGTGGAGGTTCTCTCCTCCCTTCAGAGAAAGGTACCTCCTTCTTTGATGGCCTGTTCTTTCCACTGGGATCTCACTCGCAGAGATCTTTTGCCAGAGTGTCTTGGCTTTCCATGCCTGAAATACTCTCATGGGCTTTTCAGCCAGCTCCGAATGCCTTTAGGGCTGATTCTGAGGCCAGAGTGCTATTTAGGACATCTGCCATTCTATGAGTCTGCTGAGATTCTCACTTCCCATGTTGGATCACTCTCCCCTTTATTTACTCCATCAGTTTGCGTTAGCAGGTACTAGACTTGTCTATGTGCTCCCTTTGACTCCCAGTCCCTTCACCATGACCAACTGTGAACTGAAACTGATCACCTGGAACAGTGAGATGGCATTGGTACATGCCACCTCGATGGGATTGAATTGGAATCCCCTGGTATGCTTCCAACTCCACCACTTGGGGCAAGTCAGCCTGAGCATGTCCCAAATTATACATCTCTTCCCTCCTTTTTCTATAAAACTCCTTGGGTTGGCACTTATTTTTCCTTTCTAAAATCACATTCAGTTATATCTAGGTTAAGGCAATATCTTCTTTCACTCACCAAATGGCCACAACAACCAGGCCTGGACCAGACTGAAGCCAGAAGCCAGACACTTCATCCAGGTCTCCCACATGGGTGCAGGGGCCCAAGCATTGAGGCATCTTCTGCTACTTTCCCATGTGCATTAGCAGGGAGCTGGCTTGGAAGTGGAGCAGCCGGGACTTGAACCATGCGCTCATATGTGATGCCAGCGCCATAGGCGGTGTCCCAACCCACTGTGCCACAATGCCAACCCTAAGCAATATCATCGTAAATGGTTTTCCTGTCCCAGCTTCTCTTGGCTATAGTGCATTTCTCATACAGATGCTAAACTCAAACCCTGTTCCTCCATTCCACTGAACCTTTTTATTCTGCTGAGTTTATCAAGCCAAACTCTAGCCTAAAATTGAGTATGTTACTTCAGATCTCTCTCTGTTCATATCCCTCCCAAATTCTGCTCTCATCCCAAAAATAATCAAGAAAGAATATACAGCAGATTCCCCTTATCCACAGGGGACACATTCCAAGACCTTCCCGTGGATATCTACAACTTCAGGTAGTGGCAAGTGCTGCCTATGTATTTTTCAGTTCAACCATTCCTGAATCTGTGCAACCACCCCTTACTTTAAGTGGCTAGCTGCCACTCATTTCAGAGGATCCCGTACTACAGTATTCATACAGGCTCATTCCTTTCTTAAGTAACGCCTTGCTGTCAGTTGGAAAACATTTTCTGCTCATGTCTTCCCAAAAATTTAATGTCTAGTCCCTCTGCACAAAGCACTTAGCACACCATGTGGCCGAGACTTTTGCAGTTTGAGGTACAACAGTAACACTAAAATAAATTTCTTTTTCTTTCCCAATTTTGTGGACAGAAAATTCATTCTGACCATCAATCTAAGCAACCTCAGCAAATGATTTTCTTTTCCTTAAGCCAAGAACTTTCAACCTTTCACTTCAAGGAAACACTTGACAGCTTCACTGTGGAATATCTGAATTGCCAGCATCACTGATTTTGTGCTTCAGAGGGCATTACTATGTAAAACAAGGGTTAACTGAATCCAAACTCTATATACAACTACAGCGGATCTGCTAACAGAGGCATCTCCAAGGGACTAACAAGTGGGTAGCAGATACAGCATGGATACCTGGACACAGGGATGATTCATGTCTTGGGGGGGGGGGAGTGGGACGGCAAGAAATTTCATCATGCTCCTCAGGATGGTGTGTGATTTAAAATTTACGACTTGCTTATGTCTGAAGTTTTCCGTTTTGTATTTTCAGGGCACGACTGACTGAAAGTAACTGGAGGCCGGCGCCGCAGCTCACTAGGCTAGTCCTCCGCCTAGCGGTGCCGGCACACCGGGTTCTAGTCCCAGTCGGGGCGCTGGATTCTGTCCCAGTTGCCCCTCTTCCAGGCCAGCTCTCTGCTGTGGCCAGGGAGTGCAGTGGAGGATGGCCCAAGTGCTTGGGCCCTGCACCCCATGGGAGACCAGGAGAAGCACCTGGCTCCTGCCATCGGGTCAGCGCGGTGCGCTGGCCACGGCGGCCATTGGAGGGTGAACCAACGGCAAAGGAAGACCTTTCTCTCTGTCTCTCTCTCTCTCTCTCACTGTCCACTCTGCCTGTCAAAAAAAGAAAAAGAAAAAGAAAGTAACTGGAATCATGGAAAGTGAAACTCCTGTAGTGGAATGGCTCTTTGAGTGGGAAATCCACGTAAGGCATCTAGGAGAGGCCTTTGTGATATCTAGACCCACATGGACACATTGTATGACTTAAAGAGGTGGGCATACGTAAGACACTTGGGAGTTACAATGTGAGGTGACTTCAAAATGTCCCTGGGAAATGGAATGAGAAAATATATTTAAATTTTGAAATCCTTGCACAGCTTTTTCATAATCTATATTTTTCACGAACTTTTTTGAAGACCCATGGTATGATGAGAGAAGAGATCCAAGGGTAAAATCTTGAAGTATCCAAAACCTTCTAAGAAGGCAGTAGGTGGAAAACCAGCAAAAATAAATTATTCTAACTAGCAATTAGGGCTGGCATCATGACACAGGTGCAATCCAATCCAGCTTCCTGGTAGTGCGCCTGGGAAAGCAGCAGAAGACGGCCCAAATGTCTGGGCACCTGTCACCCACACAAGAGACCCAGATGAAGCTCCTGGCTCCTGGTATCAGCCTGGCCAGGCCTGGTTGTTGTGGCCATTTGAGGGAGTGAACCAGCAGATGGAAGATTCTCATTCTCTCTCTCTCTCTCTCATTTTGTAATTCTGACTTTCAAATAAATAAATAAATAAATAAATCCTTTTTCTAAAAAGCAATCTTTATAAAAGCTCTGTGGTGCAACAGTTTAAGGTGTCATTTGTGACACCAGCATCCCATATAGGAGCACTTGTTTGAATTCTGTCTATTCCACCTCTGATCTAGCTCCTTGCTAACGTGCCTGGGAAGGCAATGGAACATGACCCAATCACTTGGACCCCTGTCAACCACGTGGGCGCCCTAGATCGAGATCCCTGCTCCTGGCTTTGATCTTGCACAGACCTTTCTGAGTGGCCATTTGTGGATCCCTGTCTCTCTGTTTCTCTCACTCTCTCTGTCACTGTTCATTTCAAATAAATAAAAAAATCTTTTTACTAATGCAATCACAGATGTATAGAAAACAGCTAATGCCTGTGGTATACTGGGTGCTTGACATCAGTTTTCTCCAATTCTCACCAACTCTTGATAAGACAGATATTGTCAATTCCCTCCCTCCATTTTCCCCATAATTGAGATTTTATTGGTGTTGAGAATCAGCACACACATTTTAATTTGTACACAATTCTTTGCATATGTACCAAAAATCTAAAAAGCCATGAATTGCCAGTATCTTCAAATATTGCTGCTACATAAATCCCCTGCCTCCACAATTGAATACTGAAATTTTCAATCTTTCATGGCACATTAACATAATCATTAGGAAAACTGGACTACCACAACCAAAGGTGTTACAGAGTGCACATGGTTCTGACACAGCAACAAGGAGTGGCTTTCTGTAGAAAACAATTCTACTAAACAGCATAGGAGAAGTAATTGAGAATATTCAAGACAGATTAAATGCACAACTGAGACTCCAAATCGCCATTTAGTATGAATTGTACTGTAGGATACAAAAACCACCCTCGCCTATGGAATGTTAAGCTTACCCCCAGGACAGTGAAAGCCTCCCATAATTCAATATGCCACTATTTTCTGGTTGTACCAAAAAAGAACCAACCAACAAATGATTTCACCTCCTAAAAAAGAATCATTTACACTTAAAAAATGGGATGAGGTGGGCTTCCTTTCTTCTCAAAAATGTTTCTAGAGCTACTAAAAAACTTGCATTTACAAAATAGTTGATAAAAATATTCCTCTGGATTGTACAAGAAGGAAGACAGGAACCACTGATAACACATGGTGTATGATATTAATCGGACTTGGCTTCTTTCTCCTCTGCTTCATCAGAGGCTGGACTCTCTTCATTTTGAGTGTCTCCATTTTCTGCAGGCAAGTCTTCTTTAGCTTCTTGGTTAGCCACCTCGGCCTGTATTCCCTTTGCTCCTCTCTTCTCCTTCGCTTGCACTGATGACTTATCTTGCCTGCGGTCTTCTTGGGCTTTGCTTCCACCTTCACGGGGGCCGGCTTCCCCAACGACCGCGCCAACTTCCTTTTGGGCTCCTCCTTCGCTGTCCCTTGGGCAGAGCTGACTTTCCCCTTGGGCATCCTGGCGGCAGGGTGGGCGCGTGCCACGTGCCTGTGGGCCATAGTGCAGCGAGAGTTTTCGTGAAGCTGGACTGCATGGCCACCTCCCCCTATTTAAAACAGATTTAGGTATTTGAAAGACAGAATGACAGAGAGAGAGATAGAAGAAGGGAAGAGAGGGAGAGAGGGAGGGAGAGAGGGAGAAAGAGAGAGAGAGAGAGAAAGAGAGAAAGAGAGAGAGAGTTTCCACCTGTTGGTTTACTCCCCAAATGCCCATAACAGGTGGGGTTAGGCTAGGCTGAAGCCAGGAGCCAAGAACTCCATTCAGGTCTCTCACAGGAGTGGTAAGAATCCAAGTAATTAGGTCATCATCTGCTGCCCCTGAGGTGTGCATTATCAGGAAGCTAGACCAGAAGCAGAATTGGGACTGGATCCCAGGTAATACAGTATGGGAGGTAAGCTCCCAAGTGATGGCTTAACACATTGTGCCACAATGCTCTCCCTTCAACTCCTTTTTTTTTAATGATTTACTTATTTATTTGAAAGTCAGAGTTACACACAGAGAGAAGGAGAGGCAGAGAGAGAGAGAGTCTTCCATCTGCCGGTTCACTGCCCAATTTGCCACAATAGCCAGAGCTGCGTCGATGTGAAGCCAGGAGCCAGGAGCTTCTTCTGGGTCTCCCACACGGGTGCAGGGGCCCAAGGACTTGGGCCATCTTCTACTGCTTTCCCAGGCCATAGCAGAGAGCTGGATCGGAAGTGGAGCAGCTGGAACTGGAACCGGTGCCCATACGGGATGTCGGCACTGTAGGCAGCGGCTTTACCTGCTATGCCAGAGCGTCAGCCCCTCAACTCCTTTTTATGTATGAAAAAATGTAGCTCTAAAAAGTCAGCAGAATTTTAATCTTAATCTATCTGTTTTGAGACAAAGACTGTTCTTTTCATCAAAGCATACAGCAAAGGGGTAAGAATAAGGAGGACTAATAATGTACTTTTGGACTTGATGAGAAAGAGGACATTAGGAGCCAATGAGAGTTCAGTTTTTGTACAGAAATGAAAATGAAAGTGAAATTGCATATGGTCTGTGGGAAATAGCAACTTGACACTTGGAACACATTTAATAGGGAAAAGAGATGAATCTGTGGCTTGAGCATGTAGTAGGGTTAAGGGAAGGTATTCTGTGCCAAGATAGACCTGTGCATACTTGTCTCCAGTAAGGAAGCAGCTAGTTGAAAGGGAGGGTTTGAAAATTACAGACAAGAAAGGGGATGAAGAGTGAGAAGAGATGGGGAACGAATGCACAGGTAGAGAAGAGTGAGCCTTGCAAGAAAGGAGGAACAAGTCTTTCTTAAAGACAAATTGTACTGAGAGAGGGAGAGAGAGGGTGAAGCTAAAGATTTTGAGAAAGAAGCCATAGGTGTTCTCACTGAATCTCCCTGCTCTCTGGCTGAGAGGGCCAGTCATGAGATGCAGATGGAGAGTGCTAAGGACACCAGCATTCCATAGGGCCTACAATGGCCCAAGTACCTTACGTGTGTTTTTAATTATTAACTATTTTATTAGGAAGGAAATCAAAGTGCAAGCAAACAACAGAACACGAAGGATAAGAAGTGTGTGGGTAAATGCACCCCTTCCCCATCCTTTCCCATCCCTTCCTCCTTCAGGTTTCCAGCTATTTGCTCACTTTGTTCTAGTAATTAGGCATATTCTCACCACAGGAGCTTTGCACTAGTTGCAAAATTCTTTTCTAGAAATCTGCATAATGCATTCCCAACTGCTTTAAGTTTGGGCTCAAATGTCACCTGTGTGAGGTCAATCCAAACTACCCTTCTTGAAACTGCAATCCGTGCACCCACCACCACACTCAAACACACAGACTCCCAATCTCTATTACTTTGCTTGACCTTGTTCAACCGCACTTATCACCTGCCCACATAACATGTTGTTTACCTACCTTTTAATGTTCGTTTGTAGTTGTCTGTCTCTCCACATTAGAGTGAAGTCAGTGGCATGCATTTTTGTCCCTTTTGTTCACTGATGGATTGCACATAGCTGGAATATTATCTGACTTTGAGTATGTATTACACATACCTGGAATAATATGTTATTAAATATTTATTGAATGAATCAGTAAATGAATGAACAAGAGATTATAGTAAGAGTGATCAAAATTCAGAATCTGATGGAAGTCGTGGAGCTAGAAGAGCTGTCAGTGGTAAGAAAGCCAAAGGAGGAAGCTTCCCTGAGAGGGCTGAGGAAGTGGGGAGGAAGACCACGGGGAGGAAGGAAACTAAGGCCACTGTGGCTGCTTGCAGGGGCACCAGGGCGATGGAAGGAGTGTTACCTGAGAGACCGGCTATACTAAAGTGGCTGGATTCAACACAGGAGGCTAATCTCCTTCCCTATAATGGCCTGCCTTGGTGTCCTGGAAGAGAGCTGAGCACGCTTTGGAATGGCATTCTGAATTAACCCTGGGTGAATGTTCCGGTAGAGTGAAACTGACAAAGCTGTGAGTGGAGAATAAGAGACAGGAATTACTGGTTAAGTATTGAGAAATTTTGCTGTGAAACAAGAAAGGGGGGAAAAGGCAAGTGGAGGAAGAGAATCGAGAGAAAGAGGAAACTGAGAAAGCAAGACGGAGGGGAGAGCTCCACGGATCTGATTTGGAGAGGAGTAGGACTTAACAAGGCTCCTGCAATCTTGTTTGAGAAATACAGGTGCAGAGCCATACTCTTCTTTTTCAAACACACACACACACACACACACACACACACGATACATTGCGCACAGTTATATATTGAGTTCAACTACAATTTTCTACACTCCACACAAATATTTATACAAGTTTTCTCACAAAGTGTCTATATAAAGACTCAGATCTCTCTCTCTCTCTCTCTCTCCCCCACCCCACACACAGACGCACACGCACTGATGCAAACACACTTAGATACCTACATACATATCTAGGTACCATGCTTAGACATACAGATACACAGGCAGACTCTTTTCTACCTCCTACTATAACCTTAAATCCTTCTCGCTTCTACAGCGCTCACAAATAGCCAGCCAAAGATCTGTGCACAGATACCTAACGCACATGTCCACATGGCTCAGCTGCAGAAGAACTCATCTTGACTCCTCTCTCCTGTTTACCATCTGCAGTGGAAAAGAACTCACATTCTTTATAGAGATTAGCTATTAAATAGATAGGAACCATTTGTTGTACATTATTGGCATCAATAATTCTAGTAAACAGATCAAGAAAAGCACTGTTATAACAGACCATCTGCAGTGAAATGGAAATCACCGTTATAAAGAACCCTCATAACAGGACTTTTACCTGTGGCTAGGAAATGGGGTTTGCAAACAGACTTAGAGTCTAAGAAGGGAATTAGCAGACTCTTTAATGGTGAGGGTCTCAACAGTTGCATTTATGCTCAAATAAAGCCAATTACACATGATTTTTATCTCTTTGTTAAAGTACTTACAAGACTCCTGGATTGTGTTCGTGTTAGCAGTATTACTGAATGTATTTGAAAGTAGTATAATATTTCTTGCAAATTGCTCCATCACTTAGATTTTTCATTAGTTGAAACAGATCTTAGCTCCTTCCTTTCTCCCATCCTCAACACCCACCCCACAATTAGGATAAATCAAGGTAATAAGGCAGTTAACTTTTTTTTTTTTTCTTTTCCTTTTTGCCTTGCATGAGAAGGAAGTAAGCAGAGAGCAGAACATCAACACTGAGGCCCTGGAGGGGAGAAATCTGGGAGGTCTGAGCAGATGGATCACAAGGAAGGAAAACAGGAGGTGGATTAAGAGGGAAGGAGGAGACAGTGAGAGAGAGGGGTCCCAAGAAGGGGAGTGCAGAGAGCGGAACTCAAGGAGAGAGAGAGCAGCCCAGAGAAGGAAGCCAAGAAGGAAAAGGGCCAGGGACCTAAGGTGAAAGGAGGCAGGGGAACCAAGAAGGGGGCGGGGGGGGGGAAGGGAAGCAGGAAAAACCCAATCCAGGAGGTGGTGAGCAGGGGCTGCTGGAGGAGGGGCCAAGAAAGGCACTTTGACAGGCATTGAAAATCATGCTGTGGGTGAAATACTCTGTGCCCCTGGAAACTGCACACACACACACACACACACGCGCGCGCGCGCACACACACCACTTTTCTCAAATTTGATTTGGTTACAATATGAGTAGAGCAAAGGAAAATTGTGCTTCCTTCATCATGTTGTCCAAAATATTGTGCACATAAATACAGCACCCAGATATCCTCCCACCCTCTCTTGAGAGGGTCTAAAACCATTTTGCTGTTTGAGCAGACTTAAAACTTGTCTCAGTAAAGTTGCCTATGACCATCTATGAGGGAACTTCAAAACGTTCATGGAAATGGAATTAACAGATAGTTTTATTTGGATGCCCCAAATTTTGAAACATATGCATATATTTCATAATATGGATTTCCCACGAAGTTTTTGAAGACCCCTTGTATACTACCTTAACATTTCCCAGCACTTACTGTGAATACTCAAGCACTGCCTTGCTGTTTTTTTCTTTATTTCTCTCCCACAATCCCCACTTCCTGTAACCTCCCCTCCAAATTCTTTTCAAGCATGAAACCCTCTGTAGTTAGCCAGATGATGCTCCACCCTGCTCTGGGCCTCACAGCAACAGAGGCTGCTGTCTAGGCAGCTTGTGAGTGTATCAGGGCTCAGCTGAGGAGCTGCGCTTAAATGTGGCACACCCTTGGGTTGGCTGTGCAGACAGCGGAGAAAACCAGCAAGCTGAACTCTCTGCTCCCAGGCTTAGGTAGGGCAGCTGCTCACCTCACTGATGCCTGTGATTTTCACTGAGCCTCCTAAAAGCTAATCTGTCTTTCTGCTGATGACCTTGGAGCAATCTGTCAGGAGCTAGGTTGAGCAATATTTTATCTACTTATCATTTTATGTCTCACTCAAAATCGCTCTTCCTGCAAATAATCCAATGAGTCAGTCCAGAGTTCCCAATTCTCAACTACCTCGAGGCGAAATCATCTTGTCGCTCTAGACGCAATAACCCCCTTCTCCAGAAGATGGAGAGTGGGCACATCTTTGTGTCTGCCCTATGATGGAGAGGATTAATCTTATTGCCCTGTAGCTTATCAATTGGCCCTTACATCCTCTTCACCATTTACCCCACAAGGACTTTTATTATTGATGCAACTAAGCCCACTGACAACTGTTGCTCATTTAGGAGGTAACGAGAAATACTTACCTCTCCAGATGCCAACTCAGACTCTGGATGATATTCCTCTTGGATGGAAATCCATGGGAACGCTCCAAACAGACAAAGGAGAAAAATAAGGAAGTGGGTAATATTTTGACTGTGCCAACCTAATAACTTCAATACTTGGTTCCCAGGATCAGGATTCCACACGGCAGGCACTCTAGGCTGTGTGACTGACACCTTACCCTGCCCTGCACACCAGAGAGGTGGAGAGAAGTGAAGCTGCTAGTAAGAGAGGTTTGCAGCTGACTTCCTCCCCCACCCTCTGCTTCGGATACCCTCTGTTCTCAAGAGTCTTCTTCCCGGAAGATTTCTCGTCTAGTTCTCTAACTTCTTTGAGTCCTAGAAAGGGTGCCCTGGGTATGGGTCTTTCAGAGGCTGGGTGCTTTCATCCCGGCTCACAGGCAAGTAGAAAAGGGAGCTGAAAAATTGAGAACCACAGCTCCAGCTGCAGGTTAAGGGAAAGGGGTGGGGAAGAAAGGCTTCGTAGAGATAGATGAGGAGATGAAAACTGTGACACGCTAGATTAGAAGCATCTCTGGTGACAGAGACAGATGTGCACATACCTTTGGGGTGAGAGAAAAGCCATAAATATGTCTTTAGTTTTTAGCCTATTTTTTTCAGGGCGTGTTCCCCTAAAGACTCCCTTGGTACTAAGGGCGTTCACCAGGTGCCAAATGCTTCAGATTCCATGTCCTATCAGCACTGGTGCCTGAGTGGCAGATGAGAAAAGACAGAGTCTCCTGGGAATATGGGATGCTTCTAGGGACACTCATTTGCCCTAGCAGTTAAGACATCCATATCCCACATGGGAGTACCTGAGTCTGGGCTCCGCCCCTCACTCCATCTTCCTACTAATGCAGACCGTGGATGGCAGGAGTAGTGTTTTAATTAATTGAGTTTCTGCCATCCATATGAGAGACCTGAATTGAATCCTTAGCTCCTGGCTTCAGCCTCAGTCCAGCCTCAGAAAGTGCAGGCATTTGGGAAATAAACAAGGGAGTGGGAGCTTGCTGCCTCTCTCTCAAATACAGTAAAAAATTTTTTTTGAAAGTAGAGATAATTTGAAAGCAGTGAAAGTTTCAGTCTGTTTGTGCTGCTATAAGAAAAGCACCATAGACTGGGTAATTTATAAGGAACAAAGTTGATTTCTCATAGTTATGGAAGCTGGAAAAGGTAACATGCAGGGTGCCATTAAGTTAAGTGCCTGGCAAAGGCCCGACTCTGCTTGCAAGCTGGTGCCTTGAATGATGGGCCCTCACACAGAAGAAAAAAACAGAGGGTCAAAAATGGCCAAACCCTATGTGAAGCCTCTTACAAGGATCCTAATTCCAGTTGCAAGGGAGGAGCCGTCATGGCCTAAACACCTCCTAAAAGCTGTACCTGTTAATACTACTGCATGCAACATTAAGTTTCAACATGAATTTTGGAGGGCTCACAAAATTCGTACTATAGCATTCTGCCATGTCCCCCTATTCATGTCCTTCTCCTACACAAAATGCATTCATTCTATCCCCCAAAGCTCCTCCAATGGCTTAACTATTTCCAACTTCAAAGTGTGAATTCAAAGTCTTACTAAACATTATTTTAACAAGGTATAGGTGAGATCAAGATATGATTCATCTGAGGCAAATTGCTCTCCAGTTGTGAATTTATGACAGCAAAGAAGTTCTATGCATGGTACTTCAAAAAGTTCATGGAAAACAGAATTGTAGAAGGTATATTTTTGGAGCAAAAAAGCTCCTGAAAGTGCTGTGTACTAGGGGTATTCAAAAATTTCATGTAAGATGCGTATTATGAAAAAATCAGTTTTCCCATGAACTCTTTGTTTTTGTTTTGTTTTGTTTTGTTTTGACAGGCAGAGTTAGACAGTGAGAGAGAGAGAGGCAGAGAGAAAGGTCTTCCTTCCATTGGTTCACCCCCAAAATGGCCGCCACGGCCGGCGCGCTGTGCCGATCCGAAGCCAGGAGCCAGGTGCTTCCCCCTGGTCTCCCATGCGGGTGCAAGGCCCAAGCACTTGGGCCATCCTCCACTGCACTCCCTGGCCACAGCAGAGAGCTGGCCTGGAAGAGGGGCAACTGGGACAGAATCCGGCGCCCTGACCGGGACTAGAACCCAGTGTGCCTGCACCGCAAGGCAGAGGATTAGCCTAGTGAGCTGCAGCGCTGGCTCCCATGAACTCTTTGAAATAACCTGACCCCGCCAAGATGTAATAGTGAGACAGCTGTTTTATATATAAATATAAATATTATATATAAATATATATTATATATTATATAAATATATATTATATGTATTATGATATTATATATACAATATATATATATATGTATTTCCATTCCATAAGGTGTAAAAAGAAAGGAGAAAAGGATAACAGTTCCAAAGTAACCTCACAACCCTATAGGGAAAACATCTAATGTTACTAATTGAAATTGACTTCATGTCTTACCTTTCAGAGCAATTAGGCAAAAGCAAATAAATAAAAGACTTCTAAATGGGAAAGGAAGAAATGAAATTGTCTGTTTGTAGACTACATGTCTAAAGCCTAAAGACTGAACAACACCAAAGAAAACCTGTAACAGGACTAATAACCAAATTCAAGGAAGTGCATGATACAACATTGACATACAAAACCTAGTGGCAGTGTTCCTATACACTAATAAAGAAAACCATCCTGCTTACAGAATCATTGAAAAATCACAATAAAATACCTATGAATAAATTTAACCAAAGAGGAGCAATATCTGTAGATGGGAAATTATAAAACATGGATGAAGAAGACAAAAACAAATGGATATTCCATGTTAGTAATTGGAGCAATAAACATTTTCAAAATGCCCATTATACTCAAAATGATCTATAGATTAAGAGCAATCTTCAAGTTTCCAATGACCCCAAAAGCATTATTTTTAAAAGAAAGCTTATTTATGTTAATATACTTGAAAGAGAGAGAGAGAGAGGGAGAGAGAGAGAGATTCTCCCATGTGTGTTAACAGGGCTCCAAGCACTTGAGCCATCACCTGCAGCTTACCACGATGCATTAGCAGGAAGCTGGATCAAAAATGGAGTAGCTAGGACTCAAACTGCCACTCCAATACGGAATGCAGACATCCCAAGCAGTGACTTAAGCCGCTGTACCACAATGTCGGCCCTGAAAGCAATTGGGAGGAATCACACTTCCTGTTTTCAAACTATACTGCAAAGCTACAATGATCAAAATAATTTGATCCTGGAATTAAAAAAAACCCACATAGAATAATGGAACTGAATCAATTGGCTAGAAATAAAACCACACATACACAGGCAAACAATATTTGACAAAGGTGCCAATAATACACAATTGGGAAAGAAAGTTCTGAAATAAATGATTCTGGGAAGACTGTCTACCCACATCAAATCAATGAAATTACACCTTTAGGTCACACCCTTCAGAAAAATTAACTCAAATGTATAAAAGACTTAACTGTAAATGTGAAATAATAAATCTCCTAGAATAAAAGATACAGATAAATCTTTTATAAACATGAATTCTGA
This sequence comes from Oryctolagus cuniculus, assembly GCF_051225735.1. Classification (NCBI taxonomy): domain Eukaryota; kingdom Metazoa; phylum Chordata; class Mammalia; order Lagomorpha; family Leporidae; genus Oryctolagus; species Oryctolagus cuniculus. The sequence goes on along the minus strand of NC_142888.1, from coordinate 84,013,251 downwards.
AAATGATAGTTTTGAATTTAACAACAAAGGGCAGGCAACAAAGGCAAAAATCAAAAAGTAAGACAATTTCAAGTTAAGAAACTTCTACACAGCAAAGGGAGCAAGAGGCAAGATGAAAAGCTAACATATGAAATGGAAGAAAATATTTTAAAATATATATCTGATAAGTGACTAATATCCAAAATATATCAGTAACTCATGCAACTCAATAGCAAACCAAGCAAACAGAAAAACCCAACAAATAAACATTTAAAAATGGACAAATGTTCTCAATAGATATTTTTCCAACTAAGATCTGTAAATGATCAATTGGTATATAGATGCTTCATGTCACCAATTATCAGGAAATTTGTGTGTGTGTGTGTGTGTGTTGTTTGTTTTCATCTTGTGGTGGGAACTGCTAAAACGAGATTTACCCTCTTAACAACATTTAAATGCACAGTACTGTGCTGCTAACTATAAGCAGCGTTTGGTTCAGTAGATCTCCAGGACTTCTTCACTGTATACCTTTTGAGCAACAACTCCCTATTTCATCCTCCTGCCAGTCCCTGGCCAGCACCAGTCCACTCTCTGCTTCTATGAATTTGACTGTTTGTTCAATGTCTCAAATAAGTGGAATAGATGAAACATCATACTCAATGAAATAAGACAAACACAGAAGGAAAACTACTGCACAATTAAGCTTATATGAGGTACCAACCCTTATTTATTTTAGTAAGAATTATTTTTCACAACAAAGTTCTGAGCAGACATGTGGACTCTGTATTACAGAATAGCATGGAGCCTGATTTTCCAGGCTCACATGCTATTTCTTAGCAGGACGGAGAATTGTAAATCAGACCTTTGATGGGTTTCCTTGCCTGGTAACTGAATGACAATCTGATTGTCAAGGTTTTTTTTTCCTTCAAAATTGTACTTAAAAAGTCCACAACCATCAGTCCCTTTGGGTTCTTTCCTCTCTTGGGAGCCCCCCTCCATGTTGCTCCAGCCGGAGGTCCTTGATTCTAATAAATACTTTTAAATCTCTTTGCCATCCTCTTTGAAATTTTTCTTCCAAGTACGACAAAGAACCGAGGTAACAACAATTTCTTTGCCACCGTTTTCCTATAACAAGAGAAGTGTCAAATGTATATCATATGTTAAAGTTGCTTAAATTAACTTATAATTTCTACTATCAGTTATTTAGCTACAAGATTTTTTTCTTAGACTTGTTTAACCTCTGTAACTATAATTGTTATTGATGTCATATGATAAATAAGCTAATTCCAAATATATGGCTAGAAAGACAAAAAATAACAAATCTTTAAAAAATAACAAATCTTTAAAAGGAAATTTAAAATAAATATCACAGTCAGATATCACTTCATATCTCTTACCGTGACTATTATAAAAATATAAGTGATAAGTTGTGCAAAGGAGGGGAGCATTGCATACTGTTGGAAGGAACGTGAATTGGTACAACCACTATGGAAAATAGTATGATAGTTCTTGAATTTCTTTTTAAATAGAACTATCATATCATATCCTGACAAAATTTTAAAATAGAACTACCTAGCTATCTGAATTCTTTGGGTACATACCCCAAAGAAACAAAATCAATACCTTTAAGAAATATCTGCATTATCACATTCATTGCAGCATATTCACAATAGCCAAGATGTAGAAACAACCTGTGCCCTCTGGTGATGAATGGATAAAGAGTACATAGCATATAGTATATGTGTACACACACGCACACAGAATCTTCAAACATTTCAATGAAAATGTGTATTATGAAAAAACTAGACATGAATTTCAGAAACATTTTGGGCCAAAATAAACTCACACTAACTTGTTATAACGTGTTTGAAAAGAATCTATTTGAGGCATTAAAGATGACATCAGTTTGCAAAGATACTCTATAAGAATGACTAGAATTCTGCTAAACTTGAAACAAGAAAAAAACAACAAATTAATGATGACTCTTAGGGTAGAAAATGGTGAAAAATATACTTTGTGAGATTTTTGTGGAAACAATGTCGAAAAGAAATCAGTAGTAAAGAAATTCATACTCATTTTAAAAATGAATGGATGAGGGGCTGGTGCTGTGGCATAGTGGGTAAAGCCATTTCCTGCAGTGCCAGCATCCCATATGGGTGCCAATTCTAGTCCTGGCTGCTCCACTTCCAATCCAGCTTCCTGCTAATGCATCTGGGAAAGCAGCTGAAGATACCCCAGGTCCTTGGGCCCCTGAACCCATGTGGGAGACCCAGAAGAAGCTCCTGGCTCCTGGCTTCAGATGGGCCCAGCCCTGACTGTTGTGGCCATTTAGGGAGTGAACCAATGGATGGAAGACCTCTCTGTTTCTCTCTCTCTCTCTCTTTCCTTCTCTCTCTGATGCTGCCTTTCAAATAAATAAACAAATCTTTAACAATGAAATGGTTTCAAGATTCTGAAGCATTTCTTTAATAACTGTAAGCAGATATGAACCATGGTTTTACCAGTATAGTCCTGAAGGCAGAACACAATCAAAGCAATGGCAACTAAGATGTGAAAGGGGTCCAATCAAAGAGAAGGCACATTGGTCAAGAGCAAAGGTCATGGCACCAGCTTTTTAGAGACCCTCAAGATATTTGGTTATTGATCTTCTAGAGAACCAAAGAACAGCATCTCCTTATCACGAATTGTTTTGAGAAAGTTAGCCAAAGCTTTAGCAAAAAAATCTGAACACTCTTCACAAGACAAGCATTCTTCACCATAACAATGTTTCTGCTTCTGCCTTTCATCAATCATGGGAAATTTTGAGAGAGTTTCAATAAGAAATCATTAGACATAAACTTGATATTATTGCTCACAAAGGTGTCTTGAATTGGATAGAGTTTGCATTGAGAAATAGTTTGTATTTTTAAGTTTTCTCCTTTAATTCCATTTCCATGAACTTTTCTTTTTTTTTAAAGTTTTCTTATATAGACATATATACACTCACGATGGAATATTGAGCCACAAAAAGGATGGAAATATTGCCATGTGAACTGACAACTTAGATCAAATGGGAACATTATTTGAAAAATATCAATTACCAAAATTTATCCAATATGAAATTGACAACTTGAATCATCCCACAGCATTTAAAGACATTGAATTTATAATCTTTAAAGGCTAATGAAAAAGAACTTCCTAGGCCCAGATGGTTTCACTGGAGAATTCTAAATAATTACAGAATAATTTTCTTCAATTTGACACCATCTCTTTAAGAAAGTAGAAAAGAAAATTTCTTAGTTCATTTTATGAAGTTATTTTTAGCAGAATTCCATAAGCAGAAAATTAAAGCACAAAGAAAGAAAACCAGTGTTAGTTTTTAATTGCTACTGTGACAAATGACCACAAATTTAGTGACTTAAAACAACACAAAATTCTTTGTCTTACAGTTCTAGATTTCAAAAGTCCCAAATGAGTCTCACCAGGCAAACTAAAGATGTCAACAGGTCTGTATTCCTTGCTCAGGGTTCTAGAGCAGGATGAATTTCCTTGAAGTTTCCTAGTTCTGGAGGCTACCCATGGCCCCATCAAAGCTGGAACCTACAAGGTGAGTTCTTCCCAAACTGTCATCGGTCTGGTTCTCTCTTCCATTTTTGCATTTCTCTCTGGGAAAAGCTCTCTGCTTTTAGGAATGGTTGTGATTAAACTGGGTCCACCTAGAAAATCCAGGATACTCTCCAACTCTTAAGGTCCTTGATTTAATCATACTTGTAGGATCTCTTTAGTTACGTAAAGTAACACTTAAAAGTTCTGAGGATTAGAATGTATACGTTTTTGGAACCGCACACCAATACCACTTAAGAAGAGAGGTGAAAAAATCCTTCACAAAATAATATTGAAGAGAATTCAGCATTATAGAAAAAAATTATACATCACAAAACGTTCCCCAAAGGTTTGGGGAAGGCATTTAGCAAGTGGTTAAGACAGCTGCAACCCACACCAGAGTACCTGGGTTTGATTGCTGACATTGGCTCCTGATTCAGCTTCCTGCTAATGTGGACCTTGAAAGACACTAGGTGATGGCTCAAGTAGTTAAGTCCCTGCCAACCATAGGCAAGAACCAAATTAAGTTGTAGCTCTTAGTTTTGGCTTCAAGTGAGCCCCAGCCATTATGGGCACTTGGGGAATGAACCAGTGGATGAAAGTTATTTCTCTCTGTTTCTCAAACAATTAAATATTTTTTAAAAAATGAAAAATTGGGACTGGTGTTGTGGCACAGTGTGTTTAGTCTTTCACCAATACTGCACAGTATGGATTACCACAGATAACTCTTGAAATCAGGAACAGTGATATTCTCACTTTATACTCCTTTTTCAAAATTATTTTAGCTCTTCTATTTTTTTTTCTTTCCACATAACTTTTAGTATAAGTTTGTCTATGCCTATAAAATACCTTGGTGAGATTCCATTTGAAATTGGACCTATTGATTATATGGAGAGCGGAATTTAAAAATAAACTTATTTTGGTGCAAAAATTTTGAAATGCGTGTATAATTCTGTCATAGTACATATTTTTCACAAACTTTTTGAAGGTGTGTGTATATGTGTGTGTATTCTTTTGTCTTATACAGGAAGGAGGCCCTGTCATTTGCCACAACATTGATGGACTTGGAGGTAATTATGTTATATGAAATAAGCCCAAAATAAAAACAGTGCATGATCTCATTTATACATGAAACCTTAAAGATATATACAGAGAGAAAAAGAGAAGGAAAGGAAAAGACAGGGAGAGAGGTAGAGAGAAAGAAAATAAAAAGTGGTTACCAGGAGTTGAGGGGGGGAGGTGGCAGTGGGACATATGGCATATAGGTCCGAATAAACCAAGTAGCTGATGTGTAGGATGAACAACTATAGAGATGTAATGTACAGCATGAGGACTATAGTCAATAATGATGAATTGCATTCAGGATCTTTGATAGATGGGTTGATTGTATCCACTTTAGCCACACACAAAATAACTATATGAGATAACGGATATGTCAATATTTCACTACTGTAAGCATTTTGCTACTTATTTCTATCTAATAACATTGTATTTTGTACTTAAGTTACATATAGTAAAAATTTAATTTTAAAAAATTTATGCATTTTGTTTTAGGCCAACTATACTCTCTTCAAGTTGATTTAATTTTAATAATATATAAAATAATAATAATTGCTGGCGCCACTGCTCACTAGGCTAATCCTCCGTCTGTGGCACTGGCACACCGGGTTCTAGTCCCGGTCGGGGCGCCAGATTCTGTGCTGGTTGCCCCTCTTCCAGGCCAGCTCTCTGCTGTGGCCAGGGAGTGCAGTGGAGGATGGCCCAAGTGCTTGGGCCCTGCACCCCATGGGAGACCAGGAAAAGCACCTGGCTCCTGCCATCGGATCAGCGTGGTGCGCCGGCTGCAGCGCACCGGCTGCGGCGGCCATTGGAGGGTGAACCAACGGCAAAGGAAGACCTTTCTCTCTGTCTCTCTCTTTCTCACTGTCCACTCTGCCTGTCAAAAAAATAAAAATAAATAAATAAAATTATAATAATTAATATTATTGGCATTTGGGAGTGTACCTTCTGGTTTGCTGTCTGTGCAAATACATTATAATGTACATGCTTTGTACAGACATAGGACCATTCTATGCATGCCATTTTATAGTAAATTTTTCACTTCATTCATCAAGAATATCTGTCTACTCCAACACATACAACTTGACATAATATTTAGTGGTTATATCATATTCCAATTTACATACATACTATATTATATTCAATATATCCTCTATGGTTGAAATTTATTCTTCAATACTTCAATATTATATACAAAATTGGGATAAATATCCTTGTCCATGTATTCTTGCAACATTATTTTATTATTTTCTTATAGTAAATACATTTCTTATAGTAAATACATTCTTTCTAGATGAAAGACATTCTTTTCTTTTTTTTTTCAGGAATTTTGGTGCATACTGTCAAATAGCCCCTCAGAAAGGATTACAATAACTTATCCTACCATCAGAAATATATGAGGGGCCGGCACTGTGGAGTAGAGTTAAGCCTCCATTGTAATGCCGGCATCCCATATGGGCACTGGTTCGAATCCTGGCTACTCCACTTCCAATCCAGCTCTCTGCTATGGCCTGGGAAAGCAGTAGAAGATGGCCCAAGTCCTTGGGGCCCCTGCACCCATGTGAGAGACCTGGAAGGGGCTCCTGGCTCCTGGCTTCAGCTTGGCCCAGCCTTGGCCGTTGTCGCCATCTGGGGAGTGAACCAGCAGATGGAAGCTCTCTCTTTATCTCTCTCTCTCTCTCACCTTCTCTCTGTATCTCTGCCTTTCAAATAAACCTTTTCAAATAAATCTAAAGATTTATTTATTTATTTGAAAGGCAGAGGCAGAAGCAGAGAGAGAGTCTTCCATCTGTTGATCACTCCCCAAATGGCCAAAATGGCCATTGCAGGGCTAGAATGAAGCCAAGCACCAGGAGCTTCTTTTGGATCTCCCACTTGGGTGCAGGGATTCTGGCACTTGGGCCATCTTCCCCTGTCTTCCCAGGTTCATTAGCAGGGAGCTTCATGGAAAACAGAGCATCTGGGACTCGATCTGGGACTCTGATATGAAATGTCAGCACCACAATTGTTGGCTTTAACACACAGCACAACGTCAACCCCAAAAGAATTATTTTTGTAATAAAGACATTGAACTTTATCTGTCATTCTTGTTTCAAATATTTTTCCTCACTGGTTGTTTTTCTGGTTGCTTAACAAGTCTTTTGCCACAGAAAAGCTTTTGATTTTATATTCTACTTATAATTTATATTGTAGATGTTAACTTTTGCGTGGTAAATGGAGTCAAGTCTTACTCACCTTGTGTTTTCCACAATGCCTAGTGTGGTATTTGACTCTTATAAATTGTGTCTGGCACTATACGGGTGGAGCATTAAGAAAAGGTACCTTGCATATGTTAAGGGCTCGAAAAATTTTAGCTATTCAATGCATTATTATTATCACTATTGTGATAACTTGATAGTTCTAAGAGATGCTCAGATAGCTGGCGAAACACTCTTTGTGGATGTTCCTGTGGTGGTGTATCTGGACGACATTAGAATTTGAATTGGTAGACTTAATAAAGGACTGCCTTCATCAATATGGGTAGGCATCATCCATCTGCAGAGGGTCTGAACAGGTGGAGGAAGAGTGAATTCTCTCTTCTGGAACTGGGACAACTGCCTTATTCTACTCTAGAATATTGAAGTTCTGAATCCCTGGAGCTTTGGACACTAAAGCTTTTTTTTAAAGATTTATTTTATTTATTTGAAAGACAAAGTTACAGAGAGAGGTAGAAACAGAGAGAGAAGGCTTCCATCCGCTGGTTCACTCCCCACATGGCCACAACAGCCAGAGCTGCGCTGATCCAAAGCCAGGAGCCAGGAAATTCATCTGGGTCTCCCACATAGGTGCAGGGGTCCAAGGACTTGGGACATCTTCTACTGCTTTCCCAGGCCACAGCAGAGAGCTGGATCGGAAGAGGAGCAGCCGGGACTAGAACCGGTGCCCATATGGGATGCCAGCGCTTCAGGCCAAGGCTTTAACCCGTTGTGCCACAGCGCCAGCCCCGGGCACTAAGACTTAATACCAGATGCCCCTCGGTTACTCATGCCTTCAGCAATGGCCTGAGAGTTATGCCGTTGGTTTACGTTAGCTCTCAGTTCTTTGCCCTGGGATTAAATTAGACCACTGGCTTTCCTGGATTTCCAATTTGCAGATGGGAGATCATGGAACTCTTTGCCTCTATAATCATGTGGGAAATTCTCCTAATAATAAATAAATCTCTCATATTATTTTCTGTATATTCATCTACAGATGCATTTGTATATATACATACATGTGCTATTGGTTCTGCTTCTTTGGAGAACTCTGACTGATACAATCATAAAATTAATACATGAGTCTGATGATGTGGGAAATGAAATCGTTACATCAACTACAACAATGAGTTTCCATTCTGTGTCCTCCATCAACTAAGAAATATGGAGTTGACCTCATCTAAACATCAACCTCCTTAATTCTGCATACTTTATAAGAAGATTAATAGTTGTATCTTTAAGGGCTGATATAAATCATGCAGCAGGTCTATTTGTCCTTCTTCTATGCTTACAAATCTGCCCAGAATCTCCCTCTGGGGGTGACAATTTCAATGGAATGTTTTGATAAAAGAAAGATTTCCTGATAGTTGCGCATGAGTGTGAGGGGAAAACTTTCAAACATTCTATAGTTTCAGCTCCTATAGCTTCAGGCAGCATACAGAATGATGAGAGTAAACAGAAATGATAATGATGCTATAAGCAGAAATATGAAACAATTGCAAGTAGCTGAAGGAATCTGGGACCAGACTCGTAAGATGGAAGGAAGTTGTCCAAGATCAGGAATGGTAGCATGTGATTAAAGTAGGTGAGACATGGACTAGCACAAAGATAGATAGCTATAATTGGCCATCTTTTCCCAGCAAAGCAAATATGATCTTTATCATGATCGTATTTATAACTCAGCCAAATTACCTGAAGATGTTTAAAGCATGTAGAGTTTAGAGTGTGAAATAGTGAATATGACATATTCATAATCAATTTAATTCATTTTATGACTGAGATTCAGGCAAAAAGTAACGCTGAAAATTGATGTTTGGACCAAAGAATGCACATTTAATCATGATCAGAAACTATGCCTTACCTGAATCAATGAGAAAAAAAGTTTGTAAAAGAAATTATAGAGAGGGAGGAGGAGGAGGGGGTGGGATGAGGGTGGGAGGGCGGGTATGGTGGGAAGAATAAGTTGTACTTATGAAATTTGTATTCCTTAAAAAATTAATTAATTAAGTAACAAAAAACAATATTTCCTCCTGAAAAGAAGTTATAGAAAAATAATAAAGTTTGCATGAAAATAGAGACATATATCCTTTGTTGTCCACAATGTTGATGCTTTTCGGGGGTTGTACTAATGTGCAGTTTAAATTACAACAGAGAAAAAAAGTCACATAGAAATTTCTTTGGGAAATATTAGCTACTGATCACTTCCTCCTTTGGTTTATTGTAAAATCCAACTTGGCTGATAGTGCATCACAATGTTCACACATCATTAGCCTGGATATCAACAAGATGTTGTAAAAGGAGTTTCTAGCACTCATCCCTCTGCAGAAATACAAATCTGAACAACTTTTCACATGGAAAAAATACATACATATGAGCTGAGGAAATCAGATGAAAGAGCACAACTTCACATGGCAAAGAAATAAGAAAAGATGCACCAAAGGCGGTATGATGGACAGTTTTACATTAGCTGAGTAACCCCAACCCCAAGCAGCACTGCATGGAGAGAGACACTTTTTAATTGTGTATAGGAGAGGGAAGTAGGCATTCTATTTTGCCTTAAACCCCAAAGCTGGGCCTATCCCAGTAAAACTTAGTGGCAAGCTGGTTTCTCATAGCTCCGGATTCCAAACTGGTACCCATGGATGGAGGTCCTCCTCAGTACTAGGCCAGATTGCACAGCTCCACATTCCAGATTTTCTGAGCAGACTTGGTCTCCAAGCCTGCCTCACTGTCAGGCAAAACCCAATGGTTTAAGCTGGCCCGAAAGCCAAACTCATACCCACATATTCAGGCTGTCGGCTCACTTAGAAGACTGTCTTCAGACTCATCGCAGGATCACACAGGCCCCAGTAACACTAGACTCCACACCACTCCCAGTATTGGGCATGCCTCCATAGCCTCAGGCTTTAGCCCAGCCCCACCACCAGGCCCACCCCTGCAGAGCTAATCATCAGGCGAACACATAGACTCCATCTCTAGGACAGCCCTTGAGGATCCAGAATCCAGGCCCAGGCCAGTTTCCAGATTCCCAGAGAACCAGATGTGCCCACACACTTCCAGGGTCAAGCCTACATCAGTATCAAGTTGGCCTGCTTGGCCTCAGGCACCATTCCAGTACTCATGGATCCATGCTGCACACCTGCCCGGTGTCAGGCAAGTCCCTGAAGCTTTACCCTAATTTCCAGCCCTGTCCTCCCATTATCCTGCAAGCTCAGGTTCTAGACCTATCCCTATAGATCCCCCTACTGCCCTGCACAGGCTCCCACAGACCCAGCCTCCATGACACAGGGCATTCTCCATGAACTGAGACTGCAGTTCATCAAATACATATCCAATCTCTAGGTCAGACCCCATGGATCCAGCACAGTGCAAAAATTTACCATCTTAGTATCCAGTCCAGAACCCATGGACCCAGGTTCCATGCTTGTCTGGGCATCATGCAGTCCCTGGTTCCAGACTAGTCACCAAATCACCTGGCTCCCATGGATCCAGGATACAGACTTGCTCCAGCAGACCCAGACTCCAAGCCAGCTCCCATTGACCCTAACTCCAGGTCCATCTCTGTAAATTCAGGCTTCAATTTCACCTGAATTCCAGGCCAGTCCTTATGCAATCAAGATCCAGTCCCATCCCCAAGGTTGTAGGCTCCAGGTCCATTCCAGCCCTCAAGCTTTTAAGGTCTGACTGAGTCCCAGGTCAGCCCTTATGGAGCCAAGATTCAGGCTAGGCCCCACAGACATAGGATCCAGGTTTTTACCAGAGACCCAGACTGTATGCCCATCCACATGAGCTCAATCAATAGGCCCACCCAAGTGGATCCAGGCTCCTGGAGCAGTCCCCTAGACCCAGGCCCATTACCTAGATACTTCTTGACTCAGGCATCAGGCCAGTCTGTCAGAAGACTCTTATTAAAATATTAAGGAACAAAATAATAATAAAATAAAGCATTAGTAAATGAACCTTTGAAGATGGAGAATAATGAACCACTGGACAAAGAATTCAAAATAATTGTTATGAAGAATCTCAACACACTTCCAGAAAATACACAGAAACAACTCAGAAAATCAGGAAAATCGTAAGTAATTCAAATGGAAAATTGGAGCTAGATTAAAATTTTACACTGTATATAATATTTTATATACACACATATATTTGTACATATGTACATGTCATATATATATATATACGCACATATATATAGAGAGAGAGGGAGGGACAGAGAGCGAGAGCACACAAACGAATTCTGAAACTAAATTTCCTTCACTTTTCAAAAAAAAAAAGAAATTAGAAATTCTGGAAACGAAAATATAGTGAAAAAAATGCTTAAAAAATAAGTGAAATTTGGCCGGCGCCGCGGCTCACTAGGCTAATCCTCCGCCTAGCGGCACCGGCACACCGGGTTCTAGTCCCAGTCGGGGCGCCAGATTCTGTCCCGGTTGCCCCTCTTCCAGGCCAGCTCTCTGCTGTGGCCCGGGAGTGCAGTGCAGGATGGCCCAAGTGCTTGGGCCCTGCACCCCATGGGAGACCAGGATAAGCACCTGGCTCCTGCCTTCGGATCAGCGCAGTGCGCTGGCCGCAGCGCGCCAGCCGTGGCGGCCATTGGAGGGTGAACCAACGGCAAAAAGGAAGACCTTTCTCTCTGTGTCTCTCTCACTGTACACTCTGCCTGTGAAAAAAAAGAAAAAAAAAAAGAAAAAGAAGTGAAATTAACTTTGAGATCCAATGACTTTGAACTGCCAATGTCTCAACGGTTGAGGAACAGTTTTTTTTTTTTTCCCATACAATTTGCTGAACTCTAGAGTTAATCTTTTGTGTATAAAGTATATTCAAAATAGATCTTAGTGAAAAATAATACTGGGAATAGGAGAGGGAGAAGGAAGAGAGGTGGGACTGTGGGTGGGAGGGCAGGTACAGTGGGAAGAATCACTATATTCCTGAAGTTTTAGTTATGGTATACATGAAGTTTGTATTCCTTAAATAAAAGATTTCTTTGTGAAAAAAAAAGAAAATATAGTGAATGAAATGCAAATAAGTGCAACAGGAAGCATCAATAGCTGAACTGATGAAACAAAAAAAATAATATCTGAAATTAAAGACAGATTACTTGAAAATATATAGTCAGAGAAGGAAAAACGTATGCAAAGGGATGAAAAATGCTTATGGAATTCATGGGACTGCCTGAAAAGAGCAAATGTTCAAGCTGTAGGTGTTGAAGAAGACGGGGGGGAAACGGAGTTAGAATTAGAATGCACATTACAAAACATCTATACAGGAATTTTCTAAGTGGGTGCTGTGGTGCAGCAGGTTAAGCTGTCACTTGGGAAGCCCACATCCCATATTGGAGTGCTGATTTGAGCCCCGATTACTACAAACTTCCAATCCAACTTCCTGCTAATGTACCTGAGAGGCAGCAGATGATGACCCACATGGTTGTGATCTGCTGCCCACCTGGGAAACCCTGAGTGGATTCCTGGCTGCTGGCTTCATCCTGGCCCAGCCCTGGCTGTTGTAGATATCTGAAGAGTGAGCTAGTGGATGGAAGATCTCTCTCTCTCTCTCTCTCCCCCCCATCCCTCTCCCCCTCTGTCTCTTTCTTTTTCTCTCTGTCACTCTGCCTTGCAAATAAATAATACATAAATAAATATTTAAAAAAGAAATTTCCTGATGAGGATAAGACCTAACTAGTTAGGTATAGAAAAGTCAAAGATCTCTAAGAAGATTCATGTCAAATGATATTATACCAAGGCATATTGTAATCAAACTGTTAAAAATCAAAGATAATTAGAGGATCCTGACAATAGCCAGAGAAAAGAAGTATAGCCTATAAAAGGAAAATAAAATAGGCCAGCAGCAGTGTTCTCAGTAAACACCTTATAGGCCAGGAGAGAGATTACATATTCAATGACCTGAAGCAAAAAAAAAAAAAAAAATCCTCGCCAAGCAAAAATACTATATCTAGTTTTGCTTGCTGTACTTCGCAAATGAAGAACAGAGATTTTCCAGACCAATAAAAGCCGGGGGAATTCTTCACCACCAGTCCTGTCTTAAAAGAAATGTTAGAGTTTTTCAAGAGGAAAGAAAAGGAACACAAGAACAGCAGAAAGTACAAAACTCATCAGTAAAGCTAAGTACACAAATTCAGGATTCTCACCCTAATAGTGATGCATAAATCACTTATGTCTTCAACATAAATGTTAAAAGACAAACTATCAAAAACTGTATTTACAATGATTTATTAAAGTGTATACAGTACAAAAAGATGTAAAGTATGACAATTAAAACAAAATTTGGGTGGGTTGAATAAAAGCGTTGAATATGTTTAGGTGATCAAAATTAAGTTATTACCTGCTAAGCAAAATCTATAAGATGTTCTGTATAATCAGACGGTGGCCACAAAGCCAAAATTAATGATAGGTACAACAAAGATAAAAATAAAAAAATCAAAACATATCACTAGAGAAATCACTTTGCTATGAAGGAAGACAGGGAGAAAGAAATGAAGTATTCAAATAAAATAACCTGAAAACAATTAGCAAAATGTCATTATTATGTCTTTACCTATCAACAAAGATGTTGAATGTAAAGAGATGAAATTTTCCATCAAAAATACATAGAGTATGGCCCGGGAGTGCAGTGGAGGATGGCCCAAGTACTTGGGCCCTGCACCCCATGGGAGACCAGGAGAAGCACCTGGCTCCTGGCTGCGGATCAGCGCGGTGCGCCGGCCGCAGCGGCCATTGGAGGGTGAACCAATGGCAAAGGAAGACCTTTCTCTCTGTCTCTCTCTCACTGTCCACTCTGCCTGTCAAAAATAAATAAATAAATAAGATTCAACTACATGATAAACATAAGAGATTCACCTCTAAGAACACACAGAGTTAGGGTGAAAAATGGAAAAAGATATTCCATTTTAATCTGTTTTGTGTTGCTTTAACAGAATATCTGAGATTGGGTAATTTATAAAGGACATGGATTTATTTCTAATAGTTTTGGAGCCTAGAAATTTCAAGGTCAAGAGCCTGCATCTGACAAGAACCTTCTTGTCGCATCATCCCAAGGTGGAAGGCGGAAGAGCAAGAGAATTTGACAATGAGAGCAAATTTGCAGCTTTAATCCTTTATAGGATCAGTATTAATTATTAATGGGTGCAGAGCCCTCAGAACCTAAACTATTCCCATTTTTCCTACCTTCTATCTCTGTTGCATCAGGGATTAAGATTTCAACATGTGTTTTTGGGGGGAGACATTCAAACCACATCACATGACATGAAAACTAAAGAGAGCAGGGTGAGCTCTAGTTGTATTAGGGAAAATAGAAGTCAATACTGAATATTAAAATTGAAATAAATAGAGACAAAGGAAGTCATTATATAATGATGAAGTAGTCAAGTCAACAAGAGACTGTAACAATTGAAAATATGTGCCTGTTGTTGGAGCATCTAAATATATAATACAAACATTAATATATCTGAAGAGGGAATATAATACAATAATATTAGGAAAAATCACTACTCCACTTTCAGCAATGCACAAATCAAGACAAAAAAAAAACACATTGGGATGGGTGTTTTGTGCAGCAATTAAAGTCACTGCTTCAGATTCCTGGATCTCATATCAGAGTGCCTGATTCAAGCACTGCCTATTCCATCTCCAATCCAGCTTCCTGCTAATGTGTGTTCTGGGAGACAGCAGGTGATGGCCCAAGTATGTGGGTCCCTACCACCCATGTGGGAGACCTGAATGGAGTTCTAGGCACTGGGCATTTGATGAGTGAACCATATCACACTTCATGCCTTTTTCTCTGCCTTTCAAATAAAATATAAAAAGGTAAAACATTTTCTAAAAAGTTGAACTGAAGAAAGGAATCATTGGCCTTGAACTGTGCTTCAAATCAAGTTAGCTTACCAGACACATAAAATATTCCATCAGGGGCCAGCGCTGTGTCATAGCAGGTAAAGCCGCTGCCTGCAGTGCCGGTATTTCTTGGGGCACCAGTTCGAGTCCTGGCTGCTACACTTCTGATCCAGCTCTCTGATATGGCCTGGGAAAGCACAGGAAGATGACTCAAGTGCTTGGGTCCCTGTACCCGCATGGGAGACCTGGAGGAAGCACCGGGCTTCTGGCTTCGGATCAGCACAGCTCTGGCTGTTGCGGCCATTTGGGGAGTGAACAATTGGTTGGAAGACCTCTCTTTTTCCCTGCCTCTCCTTCTCTTTCTGTGTAACTCTTTCTTTTTTTATTTTAAAGATTTATGTATTTATTTGAAAGTCAGAGTTACACATAGAGAGGAGAGGGAGATAGATAGAGAGAGAGAGAGAGAGAGAGAGAGAGAGAGAGAGAGGTTTTCCAATTGGCCGCAACAGCCAGAGCTGCGCTGATCCAAAGCCAGAAGCCAAGAGCTTCTTCTGGGTCTCCCACGTGGGTGCAGGGGCCCAAAGACTTGGGCCTTCTACTGCTTTCCCAGGCCATAGCAGAGAGCTGGATCGGAAGTGGAGTAGCCGGGTCTTGAACTGACGCCCATATGGGATGCTGGCTCTTCAGGCCAGGGTGTTAACCCACTGTGCCACAGCACCGGCCCCATGACTTTTAAATTAATAAATAAATAAATCTTAAAAAGTAAAAAGAAATGAAAACGGACATACAACACAAAATTTATGGACTGTAACCTAAGCAATTACAAAAGGAAAGTGTATTATAATAAATGCCTACCTCAACCAAAACCAAGAAATAGATCAAATAAAAAGAAATTGTTGTAACACTCTAAGAAACTAGAAAAACAAGACAAATAAAGACCAGTGTTAACAGAAGAAAAGAAATAACATAAAAGCATAAGTCACTTTAATAGACAACAAAAAATAACAGAAAAGATCAAAGAAATTAAGAATTGCTTTTTTGAAATGATAAAATTAAAAATCTTTAGACTAAGAAAAAAGTGAAAATTAAAATAAATAAAGTCAGAAAAGAAATAAAAAAAGAGATATACTACGGTTTGAATAGGATATGGCTCCCAAACTCCGGGACATGTTTAATTCCCAAAGTCATAAGTTAATGATACTAAGAAAATCAAAATTTAATTCAATAATGGTGTTCAGGAGGTCGATCTACTAAGATGTCACTAGGTTATTGGATACATGTTCTCATAAGGTAGTTCTTGTGAGTAGGTTGGTTATAAAAACCTGACTTGGACTCTGCCATTCTCTATGTTTCCTGGCTTGGCATATGGTTATTCCTACTCATCCACATGCCACCATTTCCATCTTCCAGGCTTACCAAGCTGCCAATTCAAATGTTTGTACCCAATCTTGGACTGTGGACCTCCAAAACCATGGGTGAAAATAAACCTCCTTTCATCATAAGTAGCTTGTTTCAGGTATTTATAATGATGAAAACTGACTAACATAAGACACTACAATTGATTCCACAGAAATATAAAAGATCATAAGAATCTACTGAGAACAATGATATACCAATAAATTGGATAAACTAGAAGAAATAGATAAATTTATAGATACAAGCAGCTTACCAAGACTGAGTCATGAAGAAATAGAATATCTGAATAGGCTAATAGGGTGTAAAGTAATTAAATCATTAACATAAAGCCTACTAAAAACTAAAAATGAAGAACTTGATGGTTTTTACTCCTGAATTCTGTCAAACATTTGGAGAACTAACAACAATCATTCTCAAACTATTTCAAAAACTGGAAGAAGAGGGAATCGTTCCAAACTCCTTTATGAGGCCAGAATTACCATAACTCTGAAGCCAGATAAAGACAATATAAGGAAAGAAAATTACAGGCCAACATCCCTGATGAATACAAATGTAAAAGTCCTTGACAAAATATTAGCAAACCAATTCAACAGCACAATAAAAGGAATATTCACCATAGTCAAGTGAGATTTATCCCTGATATATAATGCTGGTTAAACACACAAGGATGCTTCACAGATGTTAGTGGAAAATGGAATTACAAGATGTTTATTTTGATGCAAAAATTTTTTAATTCTATGCATATGTGGAGTCTACAAAACACAATGCATATTATGAAAAAAATATGCCTGGATTTCAAAACATTTTGTATCAAAATATAATTATTTATTAATTAACTTTTCCAAAAAACTCTTTGACATACTTTCCTTTTTAAAAAAAGATTCATTTATTTATTTGAAAGAGTTACAGAGAGAGAGAGAGGTCTTCCATCTGCTGATTCACTCAACAATTGGCCGAAACGGCCGGAGCTGCGTCAATCTGAAGCCAGGAGCCAGGAGCTTCTTCTGGGTCTCCCAAGTGGGTGCAGGGGCCCAAGGACTTGGGCCATCTTCTACTGCTTTCCCAGCCCATAGCAGAGAGCTGGATCGGAAGTGGAGCAGCCGGGACAGGAACTGGTGGTGCCCATATGGGATGCTGGCACTGCAGGCGGTAGGTTTAGCCACTACACCACAGCGCCAGCCCTGAGATACTCTTATATGCCAAAGATTAAGTGTGATACATCACATTAACAAAATGAAGGACAAAAACTATCATCATCTGTAGATGCAGAAAAGGTATCTGACAAAACTCAAAATCACTTCATGGCAAACATTCTCAACAAAAAAGTTTAGAAGTAATGTATCTCAATATAATAGAGGCTATATATGACAAATTCACAGTTAACATCATACTAAATGGGCGAAAAGTTGAAAGCTTTCCCACTAATATGAAGAGCAAGGAAAAGATACAATCTTTTGCCTTTTCTATTCTCCATTCTACTTGGAGTCAGTGCAATAAGGAGTAAGAAAAAAAGAAAAGGCATCCAAATAGGAAACGAAGAAATAAAATGGTCTCTGTTGATATTTTCTTTGTTGATGATATATGATCAAATCTGTAGAAAAACCTAAAAGCTTCACTTCAAAAATCTCATTATAACTAATAAATGAATAGAGTAAAATTGTAGGGTATAAAATCAGCATACAAAAATCAGTAAGGTTTTTATACACAAAAAACTGAAGCATGTGAAAATGAAGTTAACAAAGCAATCCCATTTACAATAAAATACATGTATAAAAATTATAATACAAAAATTCTTAGTACAATTTTAATCAAAGAAATGAGTACCCAGTACACTGAATACCATAGAGCATTGATAAGCAAAATTCAAGAGGAGAAATAAATAGGAATATATCCTATGCTCATGAGTTGGAAGAATTAATATTGTGAAAATGTACATAAGGCCCAAAGAGATTTATAGATTCAATGTAATCCAAACCAAATTGCAATGACATTCTTCATAGAACTTGTAAAAAAAAAGCTTAAATTTTGTATGGTACCATAAAAACCCTGAAATGTCAAGGCTTTCAACTAACAATATAGCAAAACTTCAAATATCAAACTACCCAACTTCACAATACATTAAATAGGTATAGTAATAAAAATATAATATCAATGACATAAAAGCAAATACACAGACCAGTGAAAAGGAAAAAAGGGCCCAGAAATTAATCTACAAATTTACAGTGAATTGATTTTTGACAAAGGTGGCAAAAACACAAAAGACATTCTCTTCAGTGATGGTAGGGAAAATGGATATCTACATGCAGAAGAATAAAATTAGACCCTTATCTCTCACACTATATGCAAAAAATAAATTCAAAATGGAATAAAGAATTTAATATTAAACCTGAAACTGTAAAATTACTAAAAGAAAACAATGGGAAAATGTTCTATAATATTGATATGGGCAACGGATTTTAAATAACAATCCAAAAGCACAGGCAACAAAAGCAAAAATATACAAATGAGTTTATATCAAACTAAAAATGTTCTTCCCAGCAAAGGAGGCAATTAACAAAGACAACTTATGAAATGGAAGAAAATATTTGCAATCCATTTATCTCATGAGGGACAGATATCAAAAATAAATAAGAAACTCAAACAAATCAATAGGAAGGGAACAACTTGATTAACTTGATTAATAGACAGAGGATCTGTATAGACATTTCTCAAAAGAAGACATACAAGTGGCCAAACAGGTATATGGAACAATGTTCAACATCACTAATAATCAGGAAAACAAATTAAAATGATAGTGAGTTTGCTAATTGCCCAAATTCAAGAGATAACAGGTGCTGGTAAGTATGTGGAGGAAAAGAAACACTTGTACACTTTTGGTGGGAATGTAAATTTTTGTGTCTGTTATGGGAAACAGTATGGAACTTCTAAAGGAATAAATGTTTACAATAAAATAGGTGGAACTGGAGATTATTATGCTAAGTGAAATAAGCCAGACCCCGAAAGACGAATAGCACATGTCTTATTTGTGGAAGTTAATATGTAAGTAGAAAATTGTGTGGGTGTCATATCACTTGATATATAGTTATAAATATTTCTTCCTTGAATTATACCATATACATAACAATATACCTTTCTTTCCCCACTCTATGATCATTGTCATGGGTCTCACATTTTGTGCTATTAATATCCCCGTTTGCAAGAAAAATTAGTATATATGAGTGTGCATAGAATTTGCAAATGAAGTGGATATGGAAAAATGTTAAAACTGGTTAAATCTGAAGAATAAAAATAAATTTAAAAAATCCAAAATCAATCAATAAATAGAAATTCCATAGGACCCAGAAATCCTACTACTATGTATACGTCAAACAGAAATGAAATCAGTATGTTGAAGAGATATTTTCATTCCTTTGTTCATTGCAACATTCTTCACAATAACAAAGAAATGGGAAAAATCTGAATCTTCATCAGCTGATGAGTGGATGAAGATGTCATATACATACACAATGGAATGCTATTCAGCCATAAAGAATGAAATCTTATCATTCGCTACAAAATTGATAGACCTGGAAGTCATTGCATCAAGTGAAATAAGCCAGGCACAGAATAACAAATACCATATACTCTCATCTGTGAAAACTAAAGGAGTTAAACTCATAAGAAGCAGAGAGTAGAATGGTAGTTACCAGTAGCTTGAGTGGTTGGAGATGCCTGTCAAGGAATATACATTTTCAGCTAGATACAAGGATAAAGTTTAAGAAATCTATTGTAAAACATGATGATTGTAGTTAAAAGCAATGAGTTGGATTCTTGAAAGTTGCCAAGAGAGTAGATTTTAAATGCTATTACCACAAAATTGGTAATGTGAGGTAATGCATGTGTTATTTCGCTCTAATTAGGCATTTCACATTATGTACATATTTAAAAACATCATCTTGTACACAGTGAATATATACACTACTTTTTGTCACAAGGTAGTGGTGAGAAAGAGGAGACAGACAGGGAGGAAAGATCGAGGGAGGGAGGGAGAGAGAGAAGCTAGAAAAGAGAACAGAGAAAGCTAGCTCCATGCCCCATACATACAGCTCACTGCCAGAAACACTGATGTCACGTTTCTCTCCTTTGCCTCTCCTGGTAGATTCTGGGGAACACTCAGAGACTTCTGCATCTGTATTACCAACAGCTATCCCTGCTGGCTTGGTTGAACAGCATAATAGTACACCACCATACAAATCTTGGAGAAGTTTAAATTCAAACTGTAAATGAAAATGACATGCACATGACCTTTAATTCAATTTCTGTTTTCTTGGGATTTCACAAGGGATTTTTTCCCCCTTGAGTGGCAGCTGATGAGGCTGTAACAAGAGAAAAGGTGATGCCTCAAGGGCCTCTCCTCAGACTCCATTTTCCTGCATCTCTAGGTGTAATTCTTAATGTAGATCATTCTCTTCTTCTGGCAATGTTTTTCTCTTGGTTTCCATGACACTGCACACTGCAGTGCTCTTGTCTTTCCTCTCTAGCCATTACTTTCTTTTTTTTTTTTTCCTGTCTTTGCTGGATCTCTTCTCTAATCTTATTTCTCAAATGTGTGTACTTCAATCTTTAACTCTTCTGCTTTTCTCTGTGCATGTCCTTTCTCGCACTGCTTCAAATGTCCCTAAAACGTGTATGACTGCCAAGTCTTTCCGCAGGTCCTAATATGCTTCTAGGCTGCTTTACTTTTCAAATCTCACTTGGTTGTTTCACTCATTATCTATTGAAATAACTTATTGAATTTGGTGCTTATCCTGCTAAGGTGATGATTCTTTTGAAAACTATTTTCACTGACAGACTGTTTTCCCAGGTGTGAAACCTTAACATTTTTTCTGTTAGTTTTCCACACTTGGTCAGTTGCAAGTTCCGTATTTTCTTTTTTTTTTAGACTTATTTTATTTATTTGAAAGTCAGAGTTACACACAGAGAGAAGAGAGGCAGATAGAGAGAGAGAGCGAGGTCTTCCACCTGTTGGTTCACTCCCCAATTGGCCACAACAGCCAGAGCTGTGCAGATCCAAAGCCAGGAGCTTCCTCCTGGTCTCCCACGTGGGTGCAGGGGCCCAAGGACTTGGGCCATCTTCCACTGCTTTCCCAGGCCACAGCAGAGCGCTGGATCAGAAATGGAGCAGCTGGGGACCGGCGCCATGGCTCATTTGGCTAATCCTCTGCTTGCGGCGCCAGCATCCCATATGGGCGCAGGGTTCTAGTCCTGGATGCTCCTCTTCCATTCCAGCTCTCTGCTGTGGCCTGGGAAGGCAGTGGAGGATGGCCCAAGTGCTTGGGCCCCTGCACCCGTATGGGAGACCAGGAAGAAGCTCCTGGCTCCTGGCTTCGGATTTGTGCAGTGCCGATCGTGGCGGCCATTTTGGGGGTGAACCAACGGAAGGAAGACCTTTCTCTCTGTCTCTCTCTCTCACTGTCTATAACTCTACCTGTCAAAAAGAAAGAAAGAAAGAAAGAAAGAAAGAAAGAAAGAAAGAAAGAAAGAAAGAAAGAAAGAAAGAAAGAAAGAAAGAAATTGAGCAGCCAGGACTCAAACTGGAGCCCATATGGGATGCAATCACTGTAGGTAGCAGCTTTATCTGCTTCGTCACAGAGACAGCCCCTGCTGTGTTTAAATTCTGTGTTGTTAAAATAACAATTATTAGTGTGTCAATCAACATTAATTTAGATTTATTTATAGGTTTATGAATTTCCTTGTTTCCTTCCTCCATTTTTCCTGGAGTACATTCTTTTTTTAACATTTATTTATTTGAAAGTCAGAGTTACACAGAGAAGGAGAGGGAGAGGGAGAGGGAGAGGGAGAGGGAGAGGGAGAGGGAGAGGGAGAGGGAGAGGGAGAGGGAGAGGGAGAGGGAGAGGGAGAGGGAGAGGGAGAGAGGGAGAGGGAGAAGGAGAGAGGGAGAGGGAGAGGGAGAGGGAGAGGGAGAGGGAGAGGGAGAGGGAGAGGGAGAGGGAGAGGGAGAGGGAGAGGGAGAAAGTCTTCCATTCTCTGGTTCACTCCCAAATGGCCGCAATGGCCAGAGCTTCACTGATCTGAAGCCAGGAGTCATGAGCTTCTTCCTGGTCTTCCCACAGGGGTACAGGGACCCAAGGACTTGGTCCATCTTCTACTGCTTTCCCAGGCCATAGCAGAGAGCTGGATTGGAAGTGGAGCAGCCAGGACTAGAACCAGCAGCCATATGGGATGCCAGCACTGCAGGTGGAGGATTAACCTACTGTGCCCCAGCGCTGGCCCCGATGTTAATTTGTTTTTAAATTCAAGCTGTTTTCAAGGTTTTCTCTATTTACTTCCATTTTACTATGATGGCTTATCTTTCCATTTGTTTAGTTCAATGTCATCATGATGTTTCCAGGTATGTTTTTCCTTTTTAAAGTTTATTTATTTATTTATTTGAAAGGCAGACTGACAAAGAGAGAAGGAGAGGGAGAGAAAGAGAGAAATCTCCCATCTGCTGCTTCACTCCCCAAATGCCTGCAACAGCTGAAGATGAGCCAGGCAGAAGCTATGAGCTAGAAACTCCATCTGGGTCTCCCATGTGAGTGTCAGGGATCGAAGCACTTGAGCCATCATCTGCTACCTACAAGAGTGCACATTAGTAGGAAGCTTGATTGGAAGGGGAAGCAGGACTCAGACCCAGGCAGTGTGCGATGGGATGTGGGTATCCCAAGGTGCACCTTAACTCACTGAGCCACCATTCGCACCCCACAGTTAGGGCTTTCTTTATATTTATTTTGCTTTATATTTCTAGGACTTTTCAAATTTATAGATTGAGAATTTTCATTACCTTAGGAAAACTTTCCACCATTATCTACTCAAATATTTCTCTGCTATTCTTCTGTGTTCAAATTATATATATGTCAAATCTTTTTTCTTCTCTTTTTTCTCTATCCTTTTAACCTCTCTTTTGAGTATTCTACAATTTTTGTGTGTTTTGCTCTTATATTGTATTCTGAATATTTCGTTTTGACATATATTTAGCTCACCCATCTCTCTTTAGCTGTGTATAATCTGTTGTTACACCTGACAAAGACTCAACTTTGATATTTAATTTTTCAGTAATGTAAGTTATATTTGGTTCTGATCTGCTATGTCAGTTTTTTTCTGGTTGAATGTTCTATATGGAAATATCCATGCTTTTGTTTATTTAAGAACTGTAAACATAGATAGGAACTTCAAAAACTTCGTGGAAAATAAAATTAAATGTTCCTTCTGATGCAAAAAATTTTGAAACCCCTGCAGTTTTTTTCATTTCAAGCATTTTTTGTTAACTCGAATACCCTTCATATGAATGGGGTTCAAACTTTTTGCACCAAAATGAGTTTATGTTTTAATTATATTTTCAAAGGAAATGAAATCAGCATAGGAAAGAGTGAACTGTACCCCCATGTTTATTGCAGACCATCTCATAATAGCTAAGATACGGAATCAACCCATACATCCTTCAACTGATGACTGGATGAAGAAATTGTGTGTGTGTGTATATATTTATATATATATAATATTATATATGTATTAGGGAATACTACTCAGCTATAAAAAAGAATGAAATCTTGCCTTTTGTAACAAAACAAATGCAATTGTAAACCATTATACTTAGTGAAATATGCCAATCCCAAAAAGACAAATACCATATGTTATCCCTGATATGTGGTACCAAAAATGTAATGCAAAGGAGTGAAGCTGAATTTGAGATTCGATGACTGTTTACAGCCCATGCCTCTACTGTTGAGGAACAGTTTTTTTTTTTTTTCTTCCTACTATTTGTTGAACTCTTTACTTAGTCCAGGGTTAATCTTATGAGTATAAAGTAAACTGAAAGTAGATCACTGTAAAATTTAAGAGTGGGAGTAAGAGAAGAAGAGGAAGTGTGGGACCATGGGTGGTAGGGAGGCTAGGGTGGGAAGTATCACCATGTTCCTAAACCTGTATATATGCAATACATAAAATTTGTTTACCTAAAATAAAAATGATAATAAAAGTTATATTTTAACTTTTTTAAGATTTTATTTATTTATTTGACAGAGTTACAGACAGTGAGAGGGAGAAACAGAGATAAAGGTCCTCTATCTGCTGGTTCACAAATAGCCACAATGGCCAGAGCTGGACTGATCCAAAGTCAGGGGCCAGGAGCTTCCTCCAGGTCTCCCATGTGTGTACAGAGGACCAAGCACTTGGGCCATCCTCTACTGCCCTCTCAGGTCACAGCAGAGAGCTGGACAGGAAGAGGAGCAGTCGGGACTCGAACTGGTGCCCATGTGGAATGACAGCACCACAGGTGGAGGATTAACCTACTGTGCCACAGTGTTGGCCCCATAAAAGTTGTATTTTCAGCTAACTTTTTAAAGTATCCTTTTTTTATAGTCCGTGGCTGATAAATACGAAATCTGAAGTGTTAAGGACCCATCTTGGCTATTTGATTTGAATGATACACTGTTCCTGTGTGAGCCTGGTTTTTTTTGTAGACTAACAATTACCTATGCATAGCATTTAATAAAAATGGTTAGAGGTAGAGAATGTATGCAGCCTCACCAGAGCAGATTTTTGCTTGATTCTGCAAGACACTGAGGCAATTAGCAATCTGGGATCCTATTACCCTAAATTGATGGCATGAGATTCCCTGAATCACTCATGAACTGAGTTGCGACTATATGGAAGGGATGGAACATTTTGGGGTCCAAGATTTTGAAAACTATCCACTTGATAAAGTTCCAGGCTTTGATTTCTGCCCTCTCACCCTGTGGCATTGCCAAAACCGTAACTCGGCTTCACAGTTGCTTCTTCCTGACTGCCCACAAACCACCTTAGGGAAAAAGCAGCTTTCAGTACTAGGCTCACCTCTTTGGGATACTGCTTGCTTCTGATGTTGAAAGGTAATTCCTATGACATTAGCATTCTGATGATTTTTAAGCCATTTCTCTACTGGGAGCCATCAGTAAGAATTACGTAGTCCACAACTGTCAGAAACAGGGGTTCTATTTTTTCCTTTCAGTGTATACTCTATTCAAGCTGATGGGTTCATAGTCTCTTACCTGAAATGTGAGCCGCATATTCCCAACTACTACTCTTCTCTTTCCATACCATATGATCAACTCCATTTTCTTTGCTTTTCCATTTAAAGCACTCAAGTACCTATCATTTGTCTATTGTGGTTTTCCCCATGCCTTAGGTCCAGTTCATTCCTACATCCTTTATGTAGTCTTCTCTTTCTACTTTTTTTCTTATTACAATGATTTATCCTGTAAATTATTATGAGGACTCTGCCTATCCTATTTCCTTAGTACGTCACATACTGCCTTTTGTCTATGGCATTTCACTGACTCTCAGATGTCATTCTGATTTCAGAAAAGTTCTACATGAGAAAAATGTACATAATATTAGAACTGATGAAATATGGTTTTATGTAAATTGTATCATTTCTTGTGTACCTGCCTAGGCTATAAATTGCTCAAAAGCAGGGCATTTTTCTTAGACTTTCCTGTAACCCATCGCAATATATTCACATGCTCAGTTCTAAATGCATACACTGCTGGTTGCTTAGTTCTTACTCTGTTTTGATTTTAGATTTTGGTTCTAGAATAATCTTTCCAATTTCTTTAGTGTTTTCCAACTCAGAAAGACCATGGAGAAGAAAAATAATCTCCCCTTAAAATGATGTAAAATAAAAAGGAATGTTATAACTCACAGCATTTGTGTAGCCTTTTTTTTTAATTGTTTTTAGAAGGTTAATAGCAGTTTCATTCAGGGTAGACTATGAGGGACATAGTCCAGTGAGACACAAGCTCAATGACTTTTTTCTTTTTTTAATCATATAAACATTTTATTGAAATATAGTATACTTACCAAGAAAGGCACCAAAGTGTACAGATGAATGAGTTTTTGTCTTCTGAGAACACTAATAATCAATAACCAAATTAAGAAAAAAGCATTACTAGTACCCTGAGTCCTCATTATTCCTCTCTCTCCATTTCTTTTTTTTTTTAAGATTTATTATTTTGCTTGAAAGTCAGAACAACACACAGAGAGAAGGAGAGGCAGAGAGAGAGAGGGGTCTTCCATCCGCTGGTTCACCCCCCAATTGGCCGCAATGGCCGAAGCTGTGCTGATCCGAATCCAGGAGCCAGGAGCCTCCTCTGGGTCTCCCATGTGGGTGCAGGGGCCCAAGCACTTGGGCCATCTTCTACTGCTTTCCCAGGCCACAGCAGAGAGCTGGATAGAAAGTGGAGCAGCCGGGGCTTGAACTGGCACCCATATGGGATGCCGGCACCACAGGCGGCAGCTTTACCCGCTATGCCACAGTGCTGGCCCCTCCATTTAAAAACAAACAAAAAAAAAGATTTATCTTGGGCCCAGCATTGATGTGTAATGGTTAAAGCCACTACCTATGATGCTGGCATCCCATATGGGCGCTGCTTTGAGTTCCAGCTGCTTCACTACCTATCCTGCTCCCTGCTGATGTGCCTGGGAAAGCAGCAGAAAATGACCCAGGTGCTTGGGTTCCTGCACCTCCATGGGAGACCTAGAAGAAGCTCCTGGCTCCTGGCTTCAGTCTGATCCAGCCCCTGCTGTTGTGGACATTTGAGGAGTGAACCAGCAGATGGAAGACTTGTCTCTCTCTTTCTTTCCCTCTATCTCTGTGACTCTGACTTCCAAATAAAAAGAGAGAGAGAGAGAGAGAGAGAGAGAGAGAGAGAGAGATTTCTTCTGTCCTTTTATTCCACCTGGGCCCCCAGCCTATTCCATGGTGCTGCCTATTGCTTACATTCAGAGCGGATCTTCCCCACTCCGTTCGCTGACCAACATGCCAACCTTCTCTGGAAAATTCCCCACAAACCAAACCCAGAAGTATCTCAAAACACTTAGTTAGATATCCCCCAACCCAGTTAAGTTGACACCTCAAATGAGCCATCACATCATGGTGTGGCTATACGGCAGTTTGTTTAAGCACCCACCCATTGAAGGACACTGGGATTGTTTCGGTCTGGGACTATTAAGAGTGCTATGGGACAAATAAGAGTGCTATGAACATTAATACACAGGGTTTTCTAGAGGTAATTTTTCATTTCTCTGAGATAAATGTCCAAAAATGCACTTGCTCAGTTGTATGATAATTGCTGCTTTTTAACAAATCATTGAATTGTTCTCCCAAGTGGCTGCACCATTTCACACTACAATCAAATGAGCCATTTTCTCTGAATCCTAACCAGTATTTGATATTATTGCTTATTTTTAAAATTTTAGTCATTTTCTTTAAATTTCTTATTTATAAAACGGGAACTAACCTCATGCAATGTGTTGACACCTAATTATTGTGCTTTAAAATAGTTTTTTTAATTTTTAAAATTTTTTGTTGTTTATTGTTTTCAGCAGTAAAATTTAAAAATTTTAAACTCTTTGCCACATTCACTTCATGTGCAGATATTATACATACTATTTTTTCCTTGAAAACAGAGATATTAATATCAAAAAGTAAGGGATTCATGTTATTTATCATAATGTAAGGAGATTTATTTAAAATGGAGAGAGTAAGGAAGAGAAAGAGATTTTCATTCCCCTAATTCCTGCAACAGCGAGGATAGACCAGGATGAAGCCAGGAGCCAGGAACTCCGTCCTGGTCTCCCACATGAGTGGCAGGGACTCAAGTATTTGGGCCAACATCTACTGCATTCCAGGTGCATTAGCAGGGAACTGGATTAGAAACAGAGATGGAGGCAAGCTCGATCCTGGGCACTCTGATATGGAATGCAAGTGTCCCAGCAAAGGTTCAACCCACCACAACGCAACCACCATCCCTCTTTGTGATTTTAATTTGCATTTTCATAATGACAAATTTCGAATTTTTTTCATGTGCTTCTTTGTTCTCTGTACATCCTCCTAGTGAAGTTCATACTCATGTCTTTTGCTCATTTTCTAAGTGACATTTTTTTCCCTGCTTTTGAATTCTTTTTTTTTTTTTTTTTTTTTTGACAGGCAGAGTGGACAGTGAGATAGAGAGAGACAGAGAGAAAGGTCTTCCTTTGCCATTGGTTCACCCCCGAAATGGCCGCTTTGGCAGGCACACTGCGCCGATCCGAAGCCAGGAGCCAGGTGCCTCTTCCTGGTCTCCCATGCAGGTGCAGGGTCCAAGGACCTGGGCCATCCTCCACTGTACTCCTGGGCCACAGCAGAGAGCTGGACTGGAAGAGGAGCAACCAGGGCAGAATCCGGCACCCCGACCGGGATTAGAACCTGGAGTGCCAGCGCCGCAGGCGGAAGATTAGCCTAGTGAGCCGCAGCGCGGCCCCTGCTTTTTTCTTTCATGTTACATAAGCAAGTTATTTGTCAGACTTGTGGTTTACAAATATTTGTTCCAAATCTATACCTTGCCTTTTAATCTGCTCACCAGTTTTTTTTTTTATATATACAGCAAAAGGCTTTTTTCCCCCCATTCAATGAGGTTTCATTTATCAGTTTTTGCTCTTATGGATTGTGGTTTTGTTATTTATTTCAAGAAGTCTTTTGCCTAGCTCTAGACTCTCAGGAATTTTTCCTATTTTCTTCCTAAAATGTGTATATGTTTTACAGATTACATTTAATTTTATAATACATTTTAAGTTAACATTTGTTTGTATAATGTGTGGGACTTAGGACAATGTTTATTGTGGTCTTTTCTTCTTGTCTATGAATGCCCAAGAGCTCAAACATCATTTCTGAAGACACCTTTCTTCTATTGGATTGCTTTTGCAGCTTTGTCAAAAGTCAGTTGGCCATAAATGTGTGAGTCGACGTTTGGATTTTTTATTCTATTCCGTTGATCTATCTGTCTATCCCACAGTCAATACCATCCAGCCTTGATTACTGATGGTATATGTCTTCAAAGCAGAGTGAATCCCTCACTTGACTGACTTTTCAAAATTGTTTCCTCTTTTCTAGTTACCTTACCTTTCTATATCCTCTATTTTGAATGTTTGTGTCGCCCCAAAATTCATATGTTGAAACCTAAACCCTAAGGTGATGGTAATAAGAGATGGGGACTTTGCGGGGGCAGGGGTGGTTAGGTCATGAGGTTTCCCTGCCCTCATGAATGGGATTAGTGGCCTTATAAAAGAAGCCTTCGGGAGCTTGTTTGCCAGCTTCCACCCTGTGAGGGCATAGAAAGAAGCAGAAAGTGAGTCCTCCCCAGATGTTGTGTCTGCTCTTGCTAGATCTTGGACTTACCAACCCTCAAAACTGTCATTAATAAAAGGTTCTGTTATTTGTAATTTACCCAGTCTAGGGTATTTAGTTACAGCAGCCTTCACAGACTAAAATCCTCTAGATTTAGAATAATATTGTGTGTATTTACCAAAAATCTTGCTGAGATTTGACAGGAATTTGTTAGGAATGTCTCCTGTTCATCAATTTGGAAAAAATGGATCTTAACTGAGTCTTCCAATCCAATAAGACAGCATTTATCTACATTTATTTAGATCTTTTTGATTTATTTCATTAATTTTCAGTACTGTATAAGTTTCTTATGTTGATACTTAAGTAATTTATTTTTCAATGATATAAATTATACTATATTTTAAAATTTCATTAGCCATATGTTTTCACTATTAGCATAGAGAAACATGATAAATTATTGCATGTTTAGCTTACATACTTCGACTATTCTGAATTCACTTATTATTTCTAGGAGATTTTTGTAGGACACTTGAGATTTTCTGCAAATACAATCAACGGATCTGCAAATAGAAACCGCTTTATTTTTTTCATTACATTCTTTGTTCTTTTCATTTCATTTTCTTTACCTGTTACAAATGGCTAGCATGTCTAGAACTATACCGAATAAGAGTGGTAAGAGTCAACATCCTTGTTTTGTTCCCATCTTCAAAGGAAAGCATTCAGTCTTTTGCCATTAAGTATAACTCTTCACCAAATGGAGGAAATTTCTTTCTACCTCTATGTTTCCTAGAATTACAATTTTAATCATGGATGGGTATGGAATTTTGTCAATGTTTTTCTGCATTGATCGATAAGATCATATGAATGTTTTAGCCTAGTAATGTGGATTTTACTGATGGATTCTCAAATACTTGAACATAATTGCATCCCTGGAATAAACCCCATGTTATCATGCTGGATAATCCTTTCAATTAGTTCTGACTTTCATCACTAGTTTTTGTTATGTTTTTTTTTTTTTCAGTTCAATAAAGAAAAGATGTGTTCAACGAATGGCTTATATTAATAAGGAACATTGATCTGTAATTTTTTAATTGACTTTGTATCACTTTGATAAAAAGCAATATTAGCTTCATAACATTACTTTCCTCTTTCCCTTATATTTTTCTGGAAGAAATTATATGGAACTGGTAAAAATGCTTCTTTAAAAGTTTAGTAGGATTTGCCTGTGAGTTCACGTGATCCTGAAATCATATGAATCCTTTGGAATTACTATGTTAATTTCAGCATTAGGTTTTCCATTTATGCAAAAAGGCTATTGAGTTATTGATAGCTATGGCATTAAATCTGTAGATTGCTTTGGGTGGTATTGCCATCTTAAGAACACTAAATCTTCTAATCCATTAGTATTGGATGCCTTTCTATTCATTTAAGTCTTCTTGAATTTCCTCAATGTTTTGTAATTTTCAGTGTGCACATCTCATACCTCCATGATTAAATTTAGTTCTGTGTATTTTATGCTTTTAGATGCTATTGTAAATGGAATTGGTTCATTAAATTCATTTTCATTTTGTTTATTTCTAGTATATAGAAATACAACACATTTTTGTATGTTGCTATTGCACCCTATAACTGATGAATTCCCTTTGGTTCCTTTTATATCTGCTATTTATTTGCTGGCATCTTCTTTCTATTTGTGATTTATTTCATGCAAAATCACTATTGCTTTTGATGCATTTTTTATGATGGTTGTTTTAAAGTCTTTGTCAGACTTTTCTAATGTCTCTCTTCTCTGTGTTGACAACTATTCATTTTCTTTTTTCATACAATTTAGATATCTTCCTGACTCTTTTTGTGAGTGATTTTCTATTCAGATCTAGGTTGCGGTTATTATGTTGTGAGGATCTGGTTCCTATTTAGACCTTCTATTTAACTGGGCTCCTCTAAGACTGCACCAGTAGAGGAGGGGGAGTAATACCTCATTACATGAGTGCTGCCTTAGCAGATGGTGGTCCCATTACTGCAGGGTGATAGTGACAGTCTTGGCTCTGCAGGCCTCATCTGACAATAGCCCAGTGGAAGGAGGAGTGATGCTTGTTACTGACAGATGGGAGTAAGGTTCAGGTTCCCCACGTGGTCATCACTGACACTGAGGTGCCAAGGGTCAGCGAAGAGAACTTTATTACTGTCCAGCATTGATGAAGCCTAATTTCTACTCTTGGTCTTCTATACCACCATAGCAGGATGTTTGTGGCACCTTATTACAGCCTGATTAGTGTGGCCTTCCGTGGTGTGTGTGGGGGGGGGGGGGGGGGTTGGGGGTGGGGACCACAGTGTTTTCTATGGTGTCTAGCAAGAATATAGTATTCATTTTCTAAAGGTTTTCTGTCCTGCTCAGTTGCTTCTTTCCTGGTCATTTGGCTTAAAAAACAGGATTTTGTTGGGTTTTCTTTGGGCATGTTGGCATGTGTGGCTTGCAGGCTCCTTCACACTTAATCCGAGCTATATGCAGCGAAAAGAAAACCTAGAGAACTCATCACTGTGTTGCTGTTCAGATGCTGAAGGTTCTATTTAGTCTGCCTACTCCTCTCTTCCTTTCAGAGTCTTTTTATGCTTTTATATATTGTGTCCATATATAGAGTTTATGTTAGTGGAAGGAATAGAGAAATGTATGTCTGCTAGATCTTGCCAGAAATGGAAGTCTCTAAAGTGATTTTAGAATAAGACTGTACAGACTGTTATTTTTAATAACTTTTCACTTTACTCTCATCACAAAATCATAGTTGAAAGGCAAATGATACTCCCATACTAGAGATTAGGAAATTGAGGTACGGAGGTATTAGGATACTTCTCACAGTCGTGTAATAGTTTCTAAGTGACTATAATGAAGGAGCTCAGTTCTTCTGCCCAGTAATCTGGGGAATTTCTACTACACCATTCTTCCTAATCCAAATACACAGCCGACCTTTTAGGTGCAAGGAAAAGACTGTGTTTTAATAACAAAACGCATCCATGCAACAGCACAGTGTGGCAACACAGAGAGCTCTTGAAGAGCTGGAGAATCTTAAGCACACAACCCATAAGCTGCAATCAGATGGGATGTAGCACAGGTGTAAGAGCAGCAGTTGCAACGATCGTGTTGGTAAGCACCAAGCAAGTGACTTAAGGTAAATTTTCTGGTAGGAGTTCCTAGCCAATTACATTTTCCAAATATGGTTCCTGGAAGGAGCACAAATCTTCAGTCTCATCATTTTATAAAGGTAAATTTACGGTAAATGGAGTCTGTTTTTAAAAAGATGTATGTAGGTAGGTATTTGAAAGGCAGAATGACACAGAGAGAGGGGTGAAACACACACACACACACACACACAGAAAGAGAGAGAGAGAGAGAGAGAGAGAGAGAGAGCACTTCTATCAGCCTGTTCACTTTCTAGATGGCCACAACATGCAGGGCTGGGCCAGGCTGAAGCCAAGAGTCCAGAACTCCATGCAGGTCTCCCACATCAATGGCAGGAGCCCAAGCACTAGTGCCATCTTCTGCTGCTTTCCCAGGTGCATTAGCAGGGAGCTGGATCACAAGGGGAGTAGCTGGGACTCTAACAGACATTCTGATATGGGATGCTGGCATGATAAGTTATGGCTTAATCTCTGCCAAAAACCTGGCCCAAGATTTAAGTTTTTAAAATCAATTCTTGACGCTTCTTGGAGCTAGCAAAACGAAAGATCTCTGCGAGTGAGATCCCAGTGGAAAGAACGGTCCATCAAAGGAGGAGGTACCTTTCTCTGAAGGGAGGAGAGAACTTCCACTTTGACTATGACCTTGTCTAAATAAGATCGGAGTTGGTGAACTCAAAAGGCTTCCATAGCCTTGGCAACTCATGACAAGAGCCTCGGGTGATCACTGACATCATAAACAAGAGTGTCAATTGTTAAGTCAACAACAGGAGTCACTGTCCTCTGTCCTTAATGTGTTGTCCAATGTGAATTAATGCTATAACTAGTACTCAAACAGTAGTTTAGACTTTGTGTTTATGTGTGAGTGCAAACTGTTGAAATCTTTACTTAATCTATACTAAATTGATCTTCTGTATATAAAGATAATTGAAAACGAATCTTGATGTGAATGAAAGGGGAGGGGGAGTGGGAGAGGGGAGGTTGCAGGTGGGAGGGAAGTTATGGGGGGGGAGCCACTGTAATCCAAAAGCTGTACTTTGGAAATTTATATTTATTAAATAAAAGTTAAAAAAAATCTGTGCTTTGTGGCTCTAGAGAGCAAAATAAAGGACAAGTGCCAATTAAAGACTGACAGTACATTCTTGCTATAAGACTTTTATAACTACCAAGTTATTCATGATGGAATAGGCTACTCCATTATGTAGTGAGTCCTTTGTCACTGGATAACTACGCCAAGGGATACTGTACATGTGCTTCTTATGCTCTGTGAGCACTTGACCTCAATCTGTAAGGCTCAGAGGTTCTGCCATACTTTTGTGCATAATCAAGTTATCTGTAAAGGACTTTACAACCCGTGTGTAGTTTTTTCACAATGTGTATCTTCTGTACCTCAGAGTTCTCAAAGTGATTTGGTGTGGTGCTTTTCACATAGGAGAGTCCCATGTTGTTGAATCAATGAATAAATGAATGAAGCACTTCCACACGTGGAATGAAGTGTTTCTCTTGAACAGACAAACACCACTTGTTTCTTTCAAAGCTTCGCCACTCATCATAATGCCCCAGCTCCTGAGCATGGATTCCAAAGGCCTTCACAGGCTAGCCTCTACCCACATTTCCTGCAATGCCCCCACTGCTCCTGTCCCTAGCACCTAGAATGCACTCGCACAAAATCTCTGGCTCTCTCCTCAAGACGTTAATCTCTTTCATAAGTCCACATATCTTCCCACACACAAGCCCTTTGCTTGAAATGGGATTTCTTGTCTTTATCAGCAAGCAACTCCTGGAAGACCCACTTAAAATGCCACAATCTTTGTGAAGATCATTCTCATTCCTTCAACAAGAAACATAGCGATTCGTTCCCTTGGTGGTTCCACACTTTTTCTTTCTATGTTCCTGTGACAGACCTTCTCACATCATCTTATAGGTATTTATTGATGTGTGTCTCCCACTAGACTGAACTACTGAAGTACGGGAACCATTGTCTTCAGTATTCTTGATACTCCTCGAATCTAGTGAGCACTACAAACTGCGTATTCAGTAAATATGGGAAACATATATACTTTTGAACTGCATGATATGATATTATTTTGGCTACCCTTTTTATTTAGAAGTTTATTTTTAATTAAAACATCAGTAACACAGAAATGAGATAAATGGCAAAACTAAGCATGTAATCTTTCATTCATTTAATATTTCTTGATAATTTACATGAGATTTTGTGACATGTGGATGTGCTATGTTCTTGAAAGTCTAGTAAATTTCATGTCTCAAAAGTTAAATAGCCCTGAGGGATACTGTGTATGCGCATACACAAGCATTTATATTTGTACTTTGCTTTTACTGATTCAGCATGATTTGACTTTGGCATGTAGCCCTGTAAATTAGCAGAATTAATATTCATTGCTTCTAGAGAAACATAGTTAATTCAACTTTCTACTACACATATTAATTCGGTATATTTGTCTAGATAGGGTCTATGCAGGCATGTGTGACAAAGATTTGTACCTACGATTCAGATGTAGTGGCTTGATAAATTCAGATATTGAAGATGCTTCTCATTAAATTTTAAATGTGTATTATCAGTCTTGTAGTGGAGATTGAAAGATTCGGAACATCAAGTTAACAGAGATTAAATGGGAATTGGCTTGATTTCATAAAGAGGTAGAAAAAAGGAGATTCAAACAGAAGCTAAACAAAATTGTTGTCACTAGATCTCTATTTACATAGATTTGCCCACATAAACTGAAAAGTTACAACAATATGGATTGAAAAATAAGAGAGTTATCTTTCTAGATTACATTCTCTAGATCAGTGCTTCTCAGTGTGGCCCCTACACCAGCAGCATCAGCATCATTTGACGACTTGATAGAAATTCAAATTCTCAGTCTCATCAAATTCAATTTGAACTACAGAAGAGTGAGTGGTTTCTAGAGGCTTGGATGTGATGGTTGGGGGTAGAGGGAGTTTGTATAATGGGTATCAAATCAAAATTAGTTCTCAGTGTTATATAATATAATGGGGAGGCTACAGTTCACAATAAACTTGTATATACTTTATGAGCAAATAGAAGAAAGGAGCTCCAAGTTTCCAATCACAAAAAGCAATTTCAAAGAACAGCAAATGCGGATTACCCTATTTGATCAGTACATGATCTATACATGTACTAAACCTCACAATGTAGTCCACAAATATGTACAGTTACTGTTAATAAATTTTTTGAAGACCAACTGAATCAGAAACTTTTGAGGGTATGAATTCAAGTTTGAGAATCACTTCTCTAGATTTCTGCACTTTATTAAATTCCTTGGATAATCACAAATTTTTTTGCTCATGGTTTTCCTGTATAGGGTTGGCAATAAATTCTTTTTAGGCATTTGTTATTATGATTATTGTGAGGATTATTCCAGTTCTTTTTGTGCATGGTTTTTGTGATGCTTGGATTTCTCGATCAGAAACCCTAGGTTAGCTTTCCATGCCTATATATCTCATTTGACTTTCCAGCCTTAGAATATAAGCTTTATCTTGTCACTCCTGGAAATCCAGAAAATATATATTCAAATAATAAAAATCACATACACTGCTTTTTGGATGTGCAGAATGTGTGTGGGAATGAACGTTGCTTAAAAGTCCAATTATTTCATTTCTAGGAATTTGTTCTAAGTATAAAGTACATACCTATATGTATTTTTAGAATAAATATACAGTTTTAATTTTAACCTTGTTCTCAATATTGAAAAACTAGACTGCTCAAATATTCATTAAAAGATGCTATGAGAAACAGTGACTTGATCAGCCCTTGTCCTGACTGTTGATGTACAATTTAATACTTTATCCCTTTTAGTACTTTTTTTTGTTCTAGTTAATACTATTGGTTGAACTCTGTAATTAACACACATTTATTCTTAGGTGTTGAAATTTAACTGAAAAGTGATCCCTGTTAAATATAAGAGTGGGAATAAGAGAGGGAGGAGATGCACAATTTGGGACATGCTCAACCGGACTTGCCCCAAATGGTGGAGTTAGAAATGTGATGGGGGATTCCAATACAATCCCATCAAGGTTGCATGTACCAATGCCATCTCACTAGTCCAAGTGATCAATTTCAGGTCACAATAGACCACAATGATAGGTCTAAGAGTCAAAGGGATCACACAAACAAGACTAGTGTCTGCTAATACTAACTGATAGAATCAAAAAGGGAGAGAACGATCCAACTTGGGAAGCGGAATACACAGCAGACTCATAGAATGGCAGATGTCCTAAACAGCACTCTGGCCTCAGAATTAGCCCTTAAGGAGTTCGGATCTGGCTGAAGAGCCCATGAGAGTATTTTAGGCATGGAAAGCTAAGACACTCTGGAAAAAAAAAAAAAAAAAAAAAAAAAAAAAACTACTAAATGAAAGATCTCTGCGAGTGAGATCCCAGTAGAAAAAACAGGCCATCAAAGAAGGAGGTACCTTTCTCTGAAGGGAGGAGAGAACTTCCGTTTTAATTATGACCCTGTCTAAATAAGATTGAAGTCAGAGAACTCAAGAGGCTTCCATAGCCTTGGAAATTCATGACTAGAGCCTAGGGAGATTTCTGACGCCATAAACAAGAGTGTCAAATTGTTAAGTCAACAACAGGAGTCACTGTGCACTTACTCCTCATGTGGGATCTCTGTCCTTAATGTGTTGTCCAATGTGAATTAATGCTATAATTAGTACTCAAACAGTATTTTACACTTTATGTTCTGTGTGGGTGCAAACTGATAAAATCTTTACTTAATATATACTAAATCAATCTTCTGTATATAAAGATAATTGAAAATGAATCTTGATATGAATGGAATGGGAGAGGGAGCGGGAGATGGGAGGGGTGCAGGTGAGAGGAAAGTTATGGGGGGAACAAGCCACTGTAATGCATAAACTGTACTTTGGAAATTATATTTACTAAATAAAAGATCTCTGCACTTGGAGATCAGAATAAAAAAATAAGTTAAATGCATGTATATTTATCGTAAAACCTAGCCATGATATGCCTAGCTATCTATAAGGATACTTTAAAGCATTCATGGAAAAATAGAATTAAAAGGCAATGTTAACCTGTGAAAAAATATTCATTAAAAGAGGAGTGGTTATATAAATTATGTACATATATGTTATTAAATACTATATATCTGTTAAATGATTTAATGGCTCAGTAAGTACTTGTATGGAAAGATGCCCAGAACATATGAACAGCCTTCAAGAAAGGTCATGGAAAATGTGAATTATGAAAAATATATGCATGGATTTCAATATTTTTGCACCAAAATAAACTTTTTTTAAAGATTTATTTATTTATTTGAAAGTCAGAGTTACGCAGAGAGGAGAGGCAGAGAGAGAAAGAGAGATGAGAGAGGTCTTCTATCAGATGGTTCACTCCCCAACTGGCCGTAATGGCCAGAGCTGTGCCTATCCAAAGCCAGGAGCCGGGAGCTTCTTCTGGGTCTCCCACGTGGGTGCAGGGGCCCAAGGACTTGGGCCATCTTCTACTGCTTTCCCAGGCCATAGCAGAGAGCTGGATGAGAATTGGAGCAGCCGAGTCTCGAACCGGTGCCCATATGGGATGCCTGCACTTCAGGCCAGGGCTTTAACCCACTGCACCACAGCTCTGGCCCCTGCACCAAAATAAACTTAACTTTTTAATTCCACTTTGTACTGACTTTTTGAAGTGCCTTCATGCTGTAAAATGAAAGTCAAAACCAAGTTGCAGAACAATATTGTTTATATAATATCAGCTCTTTGGGTAGGAAAAGACCATTTGAATTTTACACATAGACATGTTCTATAATTATAATGAATAAAAATCTATATTTATTCACAACAAATGATGATCACCCTATGATTTTAATAGCATACAGCAAGAACTTTTGGGAGTGCTAAGTGTCATCTTGAGAGGACCTTAGATTACATGAATGTTTGCATTTGTACCAAGCTTTTTTTTTATTTAATAAATGTAAATTTATAAAGTGCAACTTTTGCATTATTGTGGCTTTTTCCCCCATAACCTCCCTCCCACTCGCAGCCATCCCATCTCCCACTCCCTCTCCCATCCCATTCACATCAAGATTCATTTTCAATTATCTTTACATATAGAAGATCAACTTAGTATATACTAAGCAAAGATTTCAACAGACTGCACCCATGCAACCGCACAAGATATAGAGTACTGTTCAACTAGTAGTTTTACCGTTAATTCTCATAGTAAAACACATTAAGGACAGAGATCCTACGTGGGGAGCAGGTGCACAGTGAATCCCGTTGTTGATTTAACAATTGACACTCTTATTTATGACGTCAGCAATCACCGAGACTCTTGCCATGAGCTGTCAAGGCTATGGAAGCCCCTTGAGTTCACCAACTCTGAACTTGTTTAGTCAAGGCCATATCACAGTGGAGGTTCCTTCCTCCCTTCAGAGAAAGGTGCCTCCTTCTTTGATGGCCCATTCTTTCTGCTGGGGTCTTGTTCACCAAGATCTTCCATTCAGGTCGTTTTTGCCACCGTGTCTTGACTTTCCATGCCTGTGAGACTCTCATGGCCTTTTAGCCAGATCCGAATGCCCCAAGGGTTGATTCTGAGGCCCGAGTGCTGTTTAGGGCCTTTGCCATTCTATGAGTCTGCTGTGTGTCCTGCTTCCCCCGCAGGATCATTCTCTCCCTTTTAATTCTATCCTTTATTATTTGCAGGCACTGGTCTTATTTGTGAAATCTCTTCGACACTTAACCTATCTTTTTGATCAATTATGTACTTAAACTTATCACTTTAACAAGTGAGATGGCATTGTGTACCAAGCTTTTTAGGGGTGGATGTTCAGCACAGCATTCCATATCAGAGTGTCTGGATTTGAGTCTCAGCTCTGCTTTGGATATCAATGAGCAGCACCCTTGTAGTCAGCAGTTACTTGGGTTAATCTCAAATACCTGGATCCCTGTCACCCACGTGGGAGACTTGGGTTGAGTTCTTGACTCCTGGCTTCAGCCTGGCCCAGCCCCAGTCATTGCAGGCAATGATGGAATGACTAGCAGACTGAAGATCCTTCTGCTTGTCTCGCAAATAAAAATGAATAACATTGTTTGTAAAAAATTTAATTAAACTACTCCATTAAAATATGTGTGCTTCACTGCATACTTTTTTTTAAAAAAAGTTAATGAATCTGAGAGGCAGAGCAATAGAAGACAGATAAGGATACAGAGAAACAGAGACAGAGAGCTCTGAACATTGGTTCATTCCTGAAAGGCCTGAGATTGGAAACTCAATCCTGGCCTCCCACATGGGTGGTAGGGACCCAACCACTGGAGCCATCACCAGCTCCCTCCCAGGGTGCACACCAGCAGGAATCAGGAATGGAGCCAGGGCTTGAATCCAAGCACTGTGGTATGAGATGCAGGCATCTTAACTGCTAGGTGAAACACATGCTCTTGTTTGTGAATTTTGTTTAATTAAAGAACCATAAACAACTATTGGACTCCAGTTAAAGATAAGCATACAGAAGTATTTAGGGATAAACTGATTAGTCTCTGCAATCTAGTTTGAAAGGCATAAAAATGAAAATGGATTGATGTATAATAAAGCAAAAAGGATATTAACAATTGCAGAACCAAGATGGTAGGCATAGAGAGAGATTTGTTGTACACTTCTTGCAATTTTTCTGAAGGTTTGAAAATTTTCATAATAAAAATTTGAAAAGTAGTGTGCATACCATGCTCTCATTGTAACTCTCTTTTTGTGATTTGCCATGACCCTGAGTTTGCCATAGGCTTATAAATGAACAGTTACTATAAGGTTATAATACAAAATGTACATTATTGACAAGGAAAGAAATCCAACTTTTTAAAAAGATTTATTTATTTATTTGAAAGTCAGAGGTGGGGGGAGGGGGAGTCCTTCCATCCACTAGTTCACTCCCAAAATGGCCACAATGGCTGGAGTTGAGTCTATCTGAAGCCAGGAGCAGGAGCTTTCTCCATGTCTCCCATGGGGATGTGGGGGCCCAAGGACTTGGCCATCCTCTGCTGCTTTCGCAGGCCATATCAGAGAGCTGGATTGCAAGTGGAGGAGCCATGACTTGAACCAGTGCTGCAGCCAAAGAGCCAGCCCCATGATATCCAACTTTCAAGTGGACAAAACAGTTTATAAAAATTATATATAGTGGCCGGCGCCACGGCTCACTAGGCTAATCCTCCGCCTTGCGGCGCCGGCACACCGGGTTCTAGTCCCGGTCGGGGCGTCGGATTCTGTCCCGGTTGCCCCTCTTCCAGGCCAGCTCTCTGCTGTGGCCAGGGAGTGCAGTGGAGGATGGCCCAAGTGCTTGGGCCCTGCACCCGCATGGGAGACCAGGAGAAGCACCTGGCTCCTGCCATCGGATCAGCACGGTGCACTGGCTGCAGCGCGCCTGCCGCAGCGGCCATTGTAGGGTGAACCAACGGCAAAGGAAGACCTTTCTCTCTGTCTCTCTCTCTCTCTGCCTGTCAAAAAATAAATAAATAAAAAATAAATAAAAAATAAATAAAAAAATTATATATAGTATAATCTCATTTGTGTGAAAACCAGTAAGTTTATACAGACAATTAGGTGTCTGGAAGAACATACATGAAATTTTAACACTGGAGAATCCTTGGGGGATTAGGATAATAAGGGGGCCTATAATTTTCTCTGTACAGTTTTAATGTTTTACAATATTCATGTGTATTCAGAAAAAACAATAGATATTTCCATTTAAAAATTTAATTAATTGGTTTAATGATGACAGATGGTATAATTTAGAGGGAAAAAGCAGCTTTCCAAACCTCTGCTTGATTACCTCTGGGGATCAGGAGCTGCCTACTCCAAGCAGTCTGTTCCACTTTTGTAACAAGCCCCAATCGTAAAAATGTTTTGCTTATAGCAAGCTGAAATCTGCCTGCCTCAATTTTCTTCTTGTTGGAACAATGCTGAACTAGGTGGTGTTCTACTACAAAATGATCTCATAGAATAAAGGTGATTGAAACAACTAACTGGCACAAGGTGTAGATGATGAACGCAGACAAGGAGGAGTAACAGTGACAGCGGTAACAAGAGTTTTTGAAAAGAAGACACAGTAGCTGTTGAGGGATTTGACCCAAGTGCTACCTGGAAGGAAAGAAGACAAAGCCATAGAAATTCATTTGCAAGTTTTCTGGCGCCTCCAGTTGTTCCCAGCAGGTCTGGGTATATTATCTTGTAAGGAGCACTGTCATTCTGGTGATTCTGCTTAGCAGGAACACTGCTTGACATTACCAACTCAGACTGAAATAAATAGCTGTGCCACTAGAAATCATCAGCAATCAGAAAACAATAAAAT
The DNA here is from genome assembly GCF_051225735.1 of Oryctolagus cuniculus. NCBI lineage: Eukaryota > Metazoa > Chordata > Mammalia > Lagomorpha > Leporidae > Oryctolagus > Oryctolagus cuniculus. The sequence goes on along the minus strand of NC_142888.1, from coordinate 83,971,431 downwards.
TCTAATCAAACTATCAAGATGGCAATTGTCTTTAAGTATGCAATTTGGCCCAAGATATATGTTTGAGGAAAAACTCATCTAGTTTGCAGATGATACTGAATTACACAGGGGCTGCTAAATATTCTCAAGGACAAAATTCAGTTCAAAAAAATCTTAGCCATTTGGGGAAAATCCCCACCAGAAAAAGAATGAAACTTAAAAAGGGGAAATGTGAATTGTTACTTTTAGAAGAGAGTGATAGTTAAAAAACCTGGGTGGGGTGGAGAGGAACAGAATTTTTTGCAGAATCTGAAGCATCAAGCTGTAGAAAAATTTTACAACCAAACACTGAGATGAATTTAAGGTAAACATTTTCTGGGAAATGATCTTTTTAATCATAAATTTACTCGCTTGCTCATTTGCTCTTTCTCTTTCTCCTTTCTCTATTTTTTTCACCATCTATGCTATTTATTTATACCTTGCCTTTTCCCAGAAAAAATTAGGCTTCTTATAATGACACATAAAATAAAATGCAATGTGAATTAAAAGTAAATGGCAAAGAAGAAAATAAACAAGTTTGGAGACATAAGAGGACTGGAAATGGGGCAAACTATATAAAGATATGGGTCTTTATGTTGGTGAAATGTAAACTTACCTTTAAAGTTTTTAGCTCCTAACTTGAAAGGGCAGAAAGAAAGAAAGCAGGCCAGTGATACAGTTAGGAGTTTAGTACAATGTCTATGTAGACCACTGTGTAGTAAGGTATAGACACAGTGGAAATATCATTAAAGAAATTGAAATATCAGTCTTATGAGGAAAGGGAAAGGGACTTGGGGCTATTTAGCCCAAGGAAGAGAAAGCTAGAGTGTAACTTGGTAACTATTTTCAAACAACTGAGAGGACTTCATGAGATAGAGTAAAAGCAATTGTTTTCTGTGTCCATGAAGAATAACACAAAAAAATTGGACTTAAGTTAATCTAGTGGCAAGAAGAGAAAAACTTGCAACACACATGATAAGAATTTGTATCCAGAAAACATAAAGAACTTCTATTAATTGATAACAATATAGTAAATGACAATATCAAAATGGTCAAGGATGTGAATGTGTAAGTTACAGAAGAGGAAATACAAGTAAGAAGATGTCAAACTTCACTAACAATCAGAAAAATACAATCTCCACACCACTTTTCCCTCATTAGACTGCAAATACTCTATAAAAGCATGATAATAACAAGTGTTGACAAGAATATGGGTAAGTACAGATGCTCATATTCTGACAATGAGAATGCAAACTGGCATAGACACTTTGGAGTATAATTTGGAGGTGTCTATTAAAATGGGAAATCTGTATACATTATGACTCATCAATTTTACTTCTCATAATTAGAGTCATCAGTGTTATTCATTGTTAACCAGCTCTTCTTTCCTTCTGGGTACACCGTAGGACTGCACTCAGTGATTCTGGTATGGTTGATTGGGGTTATGTATCGAAGTCTGGCCAATGAGATGCTATTTCTGTGTCAAGTGGGAACATGTGATGAGCTCTCTTTCCTTCTGCTGTGGATACTGTCAATGTTTAAAATGGCAGCTGCAAGGCTGGCACCATGGCACAGCAGGTTAAAGCCCCAGCCTGCCATGTCAGCATCCCATATGGGCACAGGGTTCAAGTCCCGGCTGCTCCACTTCCAATCCAGCTCTCTGCTATGGCCTGGAAAAGCAGTAGAAGATGGCCCCAAGTCTTTGGCCTCCTGCACCCATGTGGGAGACCTGGAAGAAGCTCCTGGCTCCTGGCTTCGGATCAGCTCAGCTCTGGCCATTGCAGTCATTTGGGGAGTGAACCAGCAGATTAAAGACCTCTCTATCTCTCTCTGGATGTATCCCTCTCTCTAACACTATATTTCAAATAAAATAAATATTTTTTAAAAAGTTAAAAATGATGGCCGCTCCACCAACCTGATTCCTTGAGTGACTATAATGAGTAGAACCCTTTAGCAACTCTCAATGAACACATAGCTTGCACGAGAACTACATCTTTTTTTTTGTGTGTTGATAAATATTGAGGGAATTCCAAAATTTATTGGTAAGAAGAAAAAAAGATGCAAAATGATATACTTGATATAACATTTATGAAAAAATTCAAACCACAAAATAATACTGTATAGCTGTATCATGTATTTCTAATGCATTCAAAAATGTCAAGAATACCATAACATGTACATTTAAAACGGTCTTTACTTTGAAGGCAAAAGTAATTAGTTAAGACCTGGGAATGGTGACAAAGAGGTTTAACCAACTCTAAAAATGTGTTGGTTTTCAAAGAGATATTAATTTTAGGAGCCAGCACTGTGCCGCAACAAATTAAAGCCATGGTCTGCAAGTGCTGGCATCACATATGAGCACCGATTTGAGTCCTGGCTGCTCCACTTCCAATCCAGCTCCCTACCAATGCACCTGGGAAAGCAGCCAAAGACACCTGGGAAGATGTCCAAAGTCCTTGAGCCCCTGCACCCATGTGGGAGACCTGGAAAAAGCTCCTGGTTCTTTGCTTTAGCCTGATCCAGCCCTGTCCATTACAGCCATTTGGGGAGTGAACCAGTAGATGGAAGATCGCTTTCTCTCTGACTCTCCTTCTGTGTCTCTGTAGCTCTGCCTTTCAAATAAATAAATAAATCTTTAAAAATTAATCTCTTTAAAAATAGATTTATATATTTGAAAGGCAGAGTTGAGAGCAAGAGTGAGAGAAAGAGAGAGATCTTACATCCACTGTTTCACTTCTCCAAATGGCTGCAATGGCCAGGGCTGGGCCAAGCTGAAGCCAGGAGCCAGGAGCCTCTTCCAGGTCTCCCACATGGGTGCAGGAGCCCAAGGATTTGGGCCATCTTCCACTGCTTTCCCAGGCACATTAGCAAGGAGCTGGATTGGAAGTGGAGCAGCCAGGACTCAAACTGGAGCCCATAATGGATGCTGGTGCTACAGATCATGGCTGTAACCTGCTGTGCCACAGTGCTGGCCCTGAGAGATATTAATTTTAAATAATGTAAAAATGATATAAAGTAGAGAATATTATTAGCATCCATAAGGGAAGAACTATTTACTGTTAGCATTTTAAATCATCAATAGAATGTAAACTGTCTGGAGGATAAAGTGGTCATATATATCCACATAAAAAACACATCCCCTGAGTCAGTCTTCTAGAAGCATATGTGCATATAATGTATGTATTGGGACATTCATTAAAGCACTATTTGTAATAGCAAAAGATTGGAAGAAAACACATATTTCATTAGGAGGTTAGTTAAATCAGTTGTACATTCATACAATGGAATACTTGGCAGTATTTCAAAAGAGGCAGCTCTGTATTAATGATATGGAAAGATGTCCAAGATAGATTATTAAGTGAAATAAACAATGTGGAGAACATTGTGTATAGTAAATATAGTAAATTCACATTTATACAAAGATATATATATATATGTGTATATATATATATATATGTATTTCTTATCCCTCAAACCAACAAACAAGAGCAGAATGGCAGCCTCACAGGACATACTGATATTGCTAAGCTATAAAACACAAGGAGGTGACAAAGAGCTTCAACAGGCTCAAGAGTTGGAAAACAGAACTGGCATCAGTCAAGAAACATCATATAATTTTGCCTTTATCCTGGAACATTTGTTAAGTACAATGGTAGTAAAAGATTTCTTTTTCCCGTTTGCCTGTACAGGACTAAACAAACATTGCCTGTGTAAGCAGTGATTACAAGGGAAGCAAGGTAAAATGTAAGCAGTGGAGATCAATGGCAATGGTATGCAGGGACATGCTGGAGGTAGACTTGAGGCTGGGTAGGAAAAAGATTCCAACATCATGGGTCATATACCAGAAGAGAGACGGTACAAGTGAACCTGTGACAGTGTTTCTAAAAGTGTGCTCCTGGAACATGAAGTTGGTGAGAGGCAGTGTGTACTGTTGAGGTGACATATTAGACCACTTCATATTTCATTTAGATCCAACTTTCCTCGGGGCCTGGGATGACCCCACATCGCAGATTAGAAAGTGGATAAGAAGTAAGACTGGATGCTATATAAAGTCAGATTATGACCTCTCTGTCAATTTGCATGATAAAATGGGCATGCACAGATACCTGAAGTTACTGCTAACTGAACATAAGCAGTTGGTTAACGGTATAAAAGAGGTGACAAATAAGACTGAAATAAAAATGAAAACAAAGTGCAAGCAGCTTTTGCCTGTCCATCTTGTGGGGTTTTTTGGTGCCATTGTCATTCTTATGCTGTGACTCTCAGGATGTAGATTCAGTCCTCTAGGAGCGATTTTTTTCCTTGTTGGAATTTTGTCCAAAATGAGATTCCGGTGTTAGCAGAATGAGGCCAGTAGTGCCCTGATCTATTCAGTATCATGATTAAATCTACAAGACACACGCTTTATCTTCGAGTTGGATCACAGACATCAGTTTTTCCTCAATATCCTTTTGTGGCCATAAATAGAAGCCTTTGTTATAACAGTTAAATTTAAACATGAAATGTCGAAGTGGATAGTTCACACAGAACAGTGTTACCCAAAGTTTGGTACTGGGATCACCTGCACTAGAAACAATGGGAAGCTTGTTGAAACTGCAAATCTCTGAAGCCACACCTAGGTCTAATAAATCGATCACGGTGTGGATGGGGGCCCAGGAATCTGTCATTTTAATCAGCTTCCCCACTTGTTTCTGGCACAGGCAGAAGTTGATAAGACATCATCCTGTGTGAAGAGAATAGCAGCAGATTTGGGGTAATAAAGTAGGGAGAAAAAGCATTTTTTCCCTTAAAGATGTGATAATTTAAAAACGGGTTAGATGTGTGGAACAAGGAGTGAGATGAGTTGAATATCACCCTAAATTACCTCACTTGGGATGTAAGAAAAATGATCAGATTTTGCATTTGTGACAGGAAAGTTTAGCCTGAAGGAAATTGCAGAGGAGAAATGTGTGCTTGTACTGATGGTGACACCGATAGACATCTGCCAGATATCTTTTCAGTAAAGTAAATTCATTAAAAGTACAACTAAATGAGATAGAATTTTTCTATAGTTTCAAGTCTTCATATGAATAATTCACAGATCAGAAAAAAAAAAACACAATCCTTTGTCAGGCCATGCATGTCTCTCCTGGTTTTTGGTGCAGAAAATATGGTTGCCTTAGTTATACAGGACTGAACCCAGGGATTAAGCACAGCATAGACAAGTAGATTTGTGTGTCATCCACGGAGACGATAATTGAATCCAGGAGACAGATGGTATTGACCCTGATACAAGAAACCCACCACATTCAAAATTGTTCTCCTTGGTGGTGTTCGAATTGCAGCAAGAACCCTATAGCCTGGGCAATCAGCACATAGCTGCTAATCTTTCTTGATAGCACTTTTTAGCTTGGCTGGTTTTTTTTTTTTTTTTAATTCACCAAGGAAGGGGTACCTTTATCTCTCTTGTTCGCAGCTTTTAGTTTTTAAACTAACTTTCTCCTCTCTTATAGTGAGAAAGTCTATGAGTCCCTTTAGATCGCTAACAGTTCTTCTAAGAACAGACAGGGCCTCATTTGTATAGTAATAAAAAAAAGCCCAAATGGGAGTCTTAAAGCCAGTGGGAAATGCTTTGATGTGGATGTATGGAAACAAATATTATAGAAGAAGCCAAAGCTACAACACGCAAACTGGAGTCCATACTGTGGAGTGTGTTTGGGATTATGTAATGATTTATGGTACCAACAGCAGCAGAGAAGTAGAAGTGATAAAGAAAAACTTTTCTTTGATGTGGCATTGCATTTTTTCGTGGCCCTAATAAGCCAAATCATAAGGAGAATCCAAAGATTTGTAACACAAAGTATTCACAACTCACTCTAGAAATTTGGTCTTGAAAATAATAGGGAATGAATTTTATTGATGGTCACCTGCTATTTTATACTGTACTTACCTCATTCCTTCCTCATAATGGAAGTGAGTAAATGAAGGCTCAGGGAAGTTAAGTAATACAAGGTGAAACAGCTTATAAGAGACAGAATTTGGATTTGAACTTAGTTTTGTCTCATTCCAAGACTTGCATGCATTCCAACGTAAGAGTGTGGCCACAGGATGTTTAACAACATTTTGCAACCTACCAGTCTTTTATCTTTTGGATCCCACCTTGGGACACAAGAGTAGCATAAGGATTAAGGTAATAGCTATGGGAGTTGATTGGCTATAGAGAAGAGGACAGAAGATTTGTATTTGCGTTAATTCCTTTAAGCTTCAGAATAATTCTATGATGTATGTACTATTATCACCCTCTTTGAAACTAAGGAAAATGAGGTGCAGCACATCAAAGTAAGTTATTCAAGGTCAATCAGCCAGGACACAACTGGATTCAAACCAGGTTTGTTTGGCTGTAAAGCTCCTGTGTTTGAATTATGGCATAATGCCTCGGGAAAATTAAGATCTATCCATACTTATGTGTTGAATAATCAGAAGAGAAGGATGAGACTAAAAGGTCAAGTTATTTCATTTCAAACTGATATTCTTCCTGTGATCCCGAGTTTGTTCATTTGTACTCTCTTTTCTCTGTGCATGCCTGCCCCTTGATCTTTAATGTATTATTCAATAAAATCCTTCCCACATCACTCTTCTGCATGTTCTTAATACTATTTCAACCCTCTTATTACGGTGGTCATCCCTTTAAACCTAACAACCCCACAGTATTCTTTCAATCCATTCCTGAAATCATATCTGACTCTTTATCTTCTCTCTCTTTATTCCAGTTAATTATGTAAGACAACCTAAAATCTACCAAATCTTAGAACCTATTTTACCTTACTACTTCCCAAATTGGAACTCTGGTTCTAGCCTGCAAATGCATATTTCTCCGTGGAGTCACCAATGAGGCTTTTTTTCAACACATGGGAGATCCTTTCACCTCCATTGAACTGGAGAAGAGGCATGCTGGTGACACACGAAGAGCTTCCCGGTACAAAGGAAACCTGGGAGGATCAGTGCTGACTGAAGACCCTACTGATCATTATTCCAACACCCTCCTCCCACCACATCCTTCAGAGGACACAGGTAAGGTAGAGAAATATTTCCTTAAACTTAGTACATCTCAGTTTTCATTCACATACTCTTCATCACATGGACAGCTCAGACTCACTTCTCTCCTTGCCGCACCTTCTCTCATGTGGGTAATGAGCACCTAGATGACCTTTTCCCTCTTAACTTCTTTCTTTTCCATTTTCTCTGCAACATCTATGCTGCACAATGTGTCAATACATGTTCTTTGTCGGTGACCTGACAGATACCAGGGATAGAAGAGTCCTTACTCCTCCAATCTCTGTTCATGTTTGCCCTTATGTAACATTTGACACTCACAATAACAGGTCTGGCTTCAGCCCAGCTCTACTTCAAATCACAATCTTCTTGCATGCTTTCAGGGACATTTCACAGCGATGCGCAGTTGCTCAGACTTCACTCACTTCACTCAGATCATTGATTCTTTTCGTATGTTGCTGGGCTTCCCCTCCAGCCTGACTGCCATCTCTCACTCCTGTACCCTTTATAGTTCTAGATTTCTTGTAAATCCCATTTCTGCCTAACTCACTAACTCTTGTCTCAGAGATCTGCTGGAACAAGTGCTACCTACGATGCCCTTACCTGTTCAATTCTCCTTCCTTTCCATGACCTTTCCCCACCTTACCTGCCATGGTAATATGTTTCTGTTCAAGTTTCTGCTTTTGCCTGTGACCAAGCCTCAGCTTTTTTCTTTTCCCTGTGTTGTTTGTTTAATACTTACCTGCCCACCATTGGCCCACGGCTCCCAACTAAGCAGGTATTCTATCTTCCCAGAGTACACCTCATAGTCAGTCTTGATAACCATCGAGATTGCAGTCTGTGCCAATTCTGAAACTTCCGGATATTTTTGGCATTCTTTCCCACTACATATCTGCCTATTTCAAGAGAAAAACAAACTAATTCCATTAGCATATTTTCTTCTAATATTGGCATTTTTGAGAGGCAGAGACAGAAAGGCAGAGAGTGCTAGCTGGCACTCCCGCCCACTAATTCACTCCCCAAAGTGCTGCTGGGAGCCAGGAATGCAATCCAGGTGTCTCACATAAGTGGCGTGGACCCAATTACTTGAATCGTCCCTGCAGTCTTCCAGGATGCATATTAGTAAGAAGCCAGAATCAGGAGCTGGGCATTGAATCCAGGCACTCTGATATGGGGCATGGGCATCATAACCGAAGTTTTAAGCGCTGGGATAAGCATTCACCCATAATACTGACAGTTTAAGGGAAGAAATTGATATCTGATCTTTGTCTTGTTGCTTATTCTTATAATTTTGTTTGTGTTCTGTATAGTGTGTAGAGAAATGAGGAAAATGCATACCGTTGGTTGTAAAGTTTATGCTGCTTGTGGATTTTGTAGGTCAACCTAGACTAAGGTGTATTTGATTTGGAAATAGCAAGATGATAGACAGGGGTATCAGTTAATTTCCTCCACAAGGAAGAACACCAGGAAATTTATGATATGGAGTTGAGGTTACCATGTGTAGTGTAAAAAACATCCATTTGCTGTTACGCCTTGATTATAATGACAAATACATATAACTATTTATGGAAACTCTTAACCCTACCATGAAATAGAAGTCACATGGACTTTAAATATTGTTGTAAATTTCAAAAGTGCTATTGCCTTATCAGGAAATAATGACTTTGGTGATGGTAAATCACCTTACTAAAACCAAATTAATTGTCTTAATAGAAAGTCAGTTTGTATTTTTGCATAACTAATTGTCCCCCAGTGGGAGGTGGAAAGATTGTTACATTGAAAGCTTTACCACTTGTCATTTCTACTAGGGAAGGGAAGGTCATCTTTTCTAACTTTCCACATCGCAATGTCTCTGTCAAACTGAACTTGTTCTCTGTCATTTGCTGAACATGTAGGCAAAACTTGGAAAGACTTTGGAGCCCCCATAACCTCCACTGGCTTGCCAAAGCTATCCCAAATAAATGCTCACTGATGGGTATCCTATGAAAAAGTGGCTTATTCTACATTAAGAAAAGTTCCCTAGACTTTTATATGACTTTTATATGATCCAGATTATCATCCCAAATTCTTCCTATATAAACTGTCTGAATCTGCCACTTTTCTTAACACTATGGACACTATTGGACACTATGAGAAACAGTGACTTGATCAGCCCTTGTCCTGACTGTTGATGTACAATTTAATACTTTATCCCTTTTAGTACTTTTTTTGTTCTAGTTAATACTATTGGTTGAACTCTGTAATTAACACACATTTATTCTTAGGTGTTGAAATTTAACTGAAAAGTGATCCCTGTTAAATATAAGAGTGGGGATAAGAGAGGGAGGAGATGTACAATTTGGGACATGCTCAACCGGACTTGCCCCAAATGGTGGAGTTAGAAGTGTGCCAGGGGATTCCAATACAATCCCATCAAGGTTGCATGTACCAATGCCATCTCACTAGTCCAAGTGATCAATTTCAGTTCACAATTGATCACACTGATAGGTCTAAGAGTCAAAGGGATCACACAAACAAGACTAGTGTCTGCTAATACTAACTGATAGAATAAAAAAGGGAGAGAACGACCCAACTTGGGAAGCGGGATACACAGCAGACTCATAGAATGGCAGATGTCCTAAACAGTACTCTGGCCTCAGAATCAGCCCTTAAGACATTCGGCTCTGGCCGAAGAGCCCATGAGAGTATTTTAGGCATGGAAAGCTAAGACACTCTGGCAAAAAAAAAAAAAAACTACTAAATGAAAGATCTCTGCAAGTGAGATCCCAGTGGAAAGAATGGGCCATCAAAGAAGGAGGTACCTTTCTCTGAAGGGAGGCAAGAACTTCCACTTTGACTATGACCCTGTTGGAATAAGATCGAAGTCGGCGAACTCAAAAGGCTTCCATAACCTTGGAAACTCATGACTAGAGCCTAGGGTGATTACTGATGCCATAAACAAGAGTGTCAAATTGTTAAGTCTACAGCAGGAGTCACCGTGTACTTACTCCTCATGTGGGATCTCTGTCCTTAATGTGTTGTCCAATGTGAATTAATGCTATAATTAGTACTCAAACAGTATTTTACACTTTATGTTCTGTGTGGGTGCAAACTGATGAAATCTTTACTTAATATATACTAAATCGATCTTCTGTATATAAAGCTAATTGAAAACGAATCTTGATATGAATGGAATGGGAGAGGGAGCGGGAGATGGGGGGTTGCGAGTGGGAGGGAAGTTATGGGGGGGAAGCCATTGTAATCCATAAACTGTACTTTCGAAATTTGTATTTACTAAATAAAAGTTAAAAAAGAATCTGCCATTTTTCTTAACATTGCTGGTCTGTATTCTCCACTCCACCACAGTCTCACGAACTTCTGTTCTTCCTTCAAGAGCCACCTCAAATGTTCCTTTCTCTGACACAATACCTGAAATAATGATTTTTTTACTTTTGTGATATTATGATATTTTGCTGAAGCTATAATATTTTTCAATTGATATTCAGATGATTTGCTTATATGAGTATCATCCACTATAGACCTCTATCTTTCATATAGAAGGATGAATTTTTATCCTTAACTTCTACCACAGTGCCTGATAAATACACTCAATTGTTTAATACATGAACATATTATATTGTAAATTGTGAATTCAATAATTACAAAATCTATTAATAAACACACCTTTATGTAAATCATTAGTAGTAAGTGTCCATTGTACTGGAAGTTGTACAGAATGCATTATGAACTAATCAGACCTGGGTACCCATGTAATCTAGATGAGAACCCTCACAAAATCTGATTATAACAATTCAGTAATTGAAACAATCAGGATGAACCAGACTCAAAATCAACCTAGCTAGAGATTCCTCTCTTCAGTTTTGCAAAATACTAGTAACTGTATTCAAGAACCCTAGAAAAAAAATTAAAAATTGTTTCATATAAAACAACTGATATCCTAATTAACAAGTATTCTTATCTATTTTTATTAAAGCAGATTGTCTTAAGGACTTCTTCCAGAGTACAGGCTTTTGTTAGCCTATATTGAATTATGATATGTGCTTGACAATGATGATACTTATTGGGAAGGAACTCAAAGTGAGAAAAGAGTATAAAGTTGAATTTTAATGATTGCTCATCCAGAATGGGAGACAAACTCAGAGCAAAGCACATTTAGGCCAAAAGAACTACTGAAATCTCCTTTACAGCTTAAGCCTCCAATCATAAAAACCTCCAATAAATGCATTTGTCTCTCAACACACCTCTTCCCCTTTCACAAATTTTCCCTCTTTCAATCTATCAGCAAGAAAATATCTGAACAAATTTTAAAGAATGTTCTTGACTCTATGGACCCATATATCTAAATTCAGTTTCAAGAGAGATCAAAACCTTAAAGTAGAAAATGAAATCTGAGCATATTTTCAAGATCATAGGGAAATACCTGGGTGTTGGGGAATGAGCCACCCTTGGGCCTGTAAAGTTACTCCATTTTAACTGTTGGCTTCTCATCCTTCTGTGACTCTGACTAGCCTTGCACTGGGTGAAAGGCACAGACATCAGGATGTTGGGTTAACTAATTTGTGATGGTATATTTGGGTATTTCAAAAAGTTCATGCGGGATAGAATTAGATGAGTTTATTTTGCTATAAAACCTTTGAAATTCATGCATAATTTTTTTTATAATATACATTTTCTATAAACTTTTGGAAGTGCTCCCATGTATCTTTATTCTACTCTGATGAAATATCAAAGTTCAAAATCTTATTCTTTGTTATGAAATTGGTAAATATGTCCCAATGAACTCCTATAGGCTTCCAGGGCCTCTCTGGAGGCAAAGCAAACCTTATTTTTTAACTTTTGATGAATATTGAGTGAGAATCTGAAAACCTATTTCCACCCAGAAGTAAGTGTTCTGGGTACCTTGGTCTTTTGTTTCAGCTAACCTTAAAATTTCAGTGTGAATTTTGCTATTATTACATAGAAGTTACTACTATACTTTTAATAGATGATCCATCATTCCACCCATACTGTACTTTACCCTTATTTTAAATATTTAATTGCTGACCAATTTTATGATTGTGTTTTCTCTTTAGGAACATAAAATGGAGTAGAGAACCAGAAACTAATTTGGTGTACAGTTGACATCAAGCTTGATCTTCTTCAGAGAGGGAACAAGTGTTAATTTGCAATCAAGTTGTGTGTAGATTTGTGTTAGTCAGAGGGACTGAGGATGCTGAGGAGAGAGGAATTCAAAATAGAATCTGGTGCTAATGGGACATCAACAAAATCAGGGTAGTGAGATTCTTGTCTAGGCTTTAATGCCTTAACTTGGCTCTTTGATGTCCACAGCTGTGAAATTGACAGCATTTTCTTCCCCCGCCTTGCTGAAGGATTTATCCAAGGACAAATGAAATAGTTGGAGTACCATTTTGAAAAGGCATTATTGTTGTTTTACAAGTAACTGTCATTAGGAAGGCGAGTCACGGAATGAGTTGTTTTTCATCTATATATCTGATAGAGGATGCATCTAGGATATATAAAGAATACACACAAATCAATTTTACAGATATAACATACCCAATACAAAAATAGGTAAAAGATTTGAAAAGACACATCTCAAAAGAAGTCGATAAATACATAAAAAAATGCTCGAGATCGATAACCATCAGGGAAATGCAAATTAAAACTATAATGAGATGTCACTGGATATAAACCCCAAATTTCCAAAATAAGAAAAACAGCAAATATTTAGAGTAATTGGAACTCATACAGTACTGCTGAGAGTATAAATTGAGACAATTATTCTGGAAAACTCATTTTTCAAAAGATTCTATGATATGTATATATGCATACCATACAACACAGAAATTTCACTCCTAGCTACTCCCTCAAAATAAATGCTTTTAAATTATCAACTATAAGAATACTTATAGCTGCATTATCATGAGCTAAACATTGTATTCAAACGACCATAAACACTATGGAGAAACACATTATGGTAAGTCAAAAATGCATACTAAAGAGTACATGGAGAATGATTGCGTTGTGGGAAGTACAAACACAGGCAACAGTGAAACGCGATGTTATGAGTCAGGATAGTGGTTACCTTTTATGATGCAGTGACTGGCAGGAGACTTGAGGAGGGTTTCTGGAATGCTGATGTTGTTCTGCCTTTCCATCTGGGTGCTGTTACTTGGGAATGTTCACTACGTGAAAATTTATTGAATAGAAAGGTTTTCTTCACTTTTCTGTGCATATGTACTACTGCAATAAAATTAACAATAATGCTGTGTCTTATTACAGCCCTGAGATCCCAGGTTAGTTCTGGTACTGGTTAGATGTGTGTTATCAGGCAAGTAATTTGACCTCTTTGTGTCTGCTTATCTTTTTTTTTTTTTTTTTTTTTGACAGGCAGAGTTAGACAGTGAGAGAGAGAGACAGAGAGAAAGGTCTTCCTTTCATTGGTTCACCCCCCACAAATGGCCACTAGGGCTGGCGAGCTCACTGATCCGAAGCCAGGAGCCAGGTGCTTCCTCCTGGTCTCCCATGCGGGTGCAGGGCCCAAGCATTTGGGCCATCCTCCACTTCCTTCCTGGGCCACAGCAGAGAGCTGGACTGGAAGAGGAGCAACCGGGACAGAATCCGGTGCCCCAACCAGGACTGGAACCTGGGGTGCCAGCACCACAGGTGGAGGATTAGCCAAGTGAGCTGTGGTGCCGGCCATGTGTCTTGCTTATCATCCACAAGCAAATTAATACTTACTCTACCTTGTAGAAATCTATGAAGTTAAGTGGAAGAAGCTTATCTGAAGCTATCATTATTATTGAAATGTTTTAAGAGGCAACCTGTTATAGTTAATAATACTATGTTTTATCATTTAAATTTGCCTAGAGAATGGATATTAAAAGTTCTCTCAAGAAAAAAGTAACAATATTAGTTAGATAAGTTAATTAATTTGATTGTGGTGATCATTTCACACTGTATACATATATCAGATCATCATATTGTACTCCTTAAATGTATAAAATACTTGCTTATCAATTATAGCTCATTAAAGTAGGGAAAAAAGGAAAAAATTAAAGGATGTGATCTCTCATACTATGGTCCCCCTCTTCCCCACTGGAACTAGGTGTACTATATAGGACTCTATCTGACTATCCTAAATCTTCTACATTTACTTATATTGGCATTCCTCGTTGCTTACAGTAGCCAAGTAAAGTTTATAAAGGGAAAATAACCTGCACAATTTCTTTTGGATATTGCAGCATTAGCCATTTCCCCCTGCAATACACTGTGATTGGACTCATGAAAGTTTCTGAACAGTGGAAAGTATCATTCCTATTTCAAATTTAGTGAGCATGCCCTGAAGTACACAGACAGGAAGACCACAACTACCCTTGAAAAGAAAGAAGTAGAAGGCGGGTGGGTGGAGAGGGAGCACTAAAATCGAACCAAATAAATGTGCAGTGCTTTTGACCTGCTCTCAGATAATAATGATCTTGCTTATAAAATGCTGCTCCTGCTGATGTCCTTGGAGGAAAATGAACTATAAAGTTCAATAAGGTCTCAATTGTGAAAGAATTCACTTCCAACAGCTTTTCAAGAACCTAAACAACAGCTGGTACAATTGTCCTGTGTTGTTTCCTTGGAGACTTCATACTTCTCATAAGAGGAGAAAATCAAAGTCTTATTGGCTGAGACCCACTATGCACAGATGCCTAGTTGCAACTGGAACTAATGGACATCACAGAAATCTTGATAAAGTAAGCAACAGCAAACTAGCATTACCTGGACGTGGCTAATGAGGTAAGAAACCCAATTTCCTTTTAAGAAATTCAGTAAACCCTATAAAAGACAGGAGCTGGATAAGTTCTATTCTGTAGCATGGTGAAATCGTATATTTGTTTGATTCTCTTATTAGTTTCAAATGGTTCAACTCCACCACCTACGCATCTGCAGGGGGCAGAGTGTCTCCTGTCTTTAGAGGAAATTTGTCATTATCTGTAAACAAGTCATGGTTTTGAATCACTCAACTTCCTGTTCTGTCAGTAGAGAACAGCAACAAGTGACTGTGACTCTTTCACCTTCTTTTCTTGCTTAGCCACCATTCAGCCCTCATCTTTCTTTCACTTGCTTGTCTGTTTATCCTTTGCCTGCCTCCCTCCCTCTCTTGTCTTCCTTTTATCTCTCCTCCCTTCTCCCTTTCGTTCATATCCTTTCGATCTTCCTTTCCTTACTGTGAAGGTAGACAACATGCTATAGGGATTTATGTGTTTTTTTCCTAAAGCCTGCAGGTGGAGTTTACAATCAACTGTGGTTGTCTCCGCGTGGAGGACCTGCATAAGGAGTGTAAACTCTGATTGTGATGCTCCCATTGATGTGAATGAAGACACTCACAGATGCCCCAACTGGCAGAACACAATATTAAACACACTTTTTCTGACCGAAGTGACTTGGAGATTCTCTTTCATAGTTTTCCTTGCAGATGGACTTCAGAAGAGTTTGCTGCCTCCTCAATCTCATGTCACCACCCACAACCTTTGTCAATAACGAAGAATTTAAGATGGATAAGGTAAGGTCCAGGGCCAGCTTCATGGGCATATAACACGTGGAGTCATGCAGGGCTCCACATTCAGGAGAGTCCCATACTTGATTTATTGCTCTGCTGTTTCCATCTTGATTGTCTCAATAATTTTCCTTTGAAACTGTGTTGTGGAAGTATAGTCAGATGGGACAATGAGATATACATGCGAGCAGAGAAAATATATGCACTATCTGTGTCTGCCACCATGCCACCCTACTTTCATGTGGTGTTCATGATGTCCCACAGCAAGAATTCCTGTGGTCCTGGTCAATGTGGGAGTTCATTCAGACAAAATGAGTAAGATTTTATCTGCTGGAGAGGTCATATTTTCCATACCTACCGACACTTTCTTCTAACACAGAAGGAAGTCAATAGCATTCTAAAAAAGATCATCAAGAAAACATATCGTGTTTTTTCTTACCTGTATTTGTTATTCATGCCATCCTGCCACTCAATCTAGAAACAATGCATATAAGAAAAAGAAAACCAAAGCAAAACATTTCTCCTTTTCATTTCAGTCCTTCCATACTCATTAGTAAACTGAAGATAGGGAGTGATGGGAGAATAAGAGGGTAACAATAAGTGAAAAAAGAACCCAACAGATGAGTTGGTTTTGTGCAGTGTTTCCACAGCTCTGCAAGAATGCAATGCATATGCATGTTTGGGTTCTGAAATATGAATTGTTAATTTGGTGATTCCAGATATGAGTTTAATGCTCTTTTGCATGCATCTGAAACTGACATTGCACAATATGAGGATAAATAATAAAATTCATGTTGTTAATTTAATTTTTTACTATTTATAATAACATTAAATAGCAAATATAAATCACTTAAAATCCTAGGGGATGACAAATTATGGAGGGAAGGGAAACGTTTTATGTTTTAATATTTCTGATGGAATATTTTAAAATATGGAGTCCTACTTTTTTTTATTTTGCACTGTCACCTGCAAATCATGTAGCTGATCTTATTCAGGTCTGATAGTGCTTCTGTGGTTTTTTTATTTGTTTATTGGAAGGTGGAGGGGCTATTTTCTTTTTTTAAAGATTTATTTATTTATTTGAAAGGCAGAGTTAGAGAGAGGCAGAGGCAGAGAGAGAGAGAGGTCTTCCATTTGCTTGTTCACTCCCCAAATGGCCGGAACAGCTGGAGCTGCACCTATCTGAAGCCAGGAGCCAGGAGCTTCTTCAGGGTCTCCCACATGGGTGCAGGGGCCCAAGTACTTGGGCCATCTTCTACTGCTTTCCCAGGCCATAGCAGAGGTCAGGATCAGTCGTCGAACAGCTGGGACTCTAACTGGAGCCCATATGGGATGCCAGCACTGCAGGCAGTAGTTTTACCTACTATGCCACAGTGCTAGCCCTCTACTTTTTCACCCAGTGGAAGTGGGCTGGTGAATATTTCACTGCTTAAGAATTTAAAAATCCTATTAATCTGTAATCTTGTTAATTTTGTTGCTGTGCAGTTTCTCTATTGGATTAACAAAGTATACCCATTAGAGCAATGTGGCTTTATGATAGCATTATAAATAAGAGAAAAAGTTTCCCAGTTTGTTTATATATAGTTATTCATTCAACATATAGGAGGGTACTTCAAAAGCCTTGTGGAAAAACAGCAATGAAAAGCTAAGTTTATTTTGTTGAGAAAATTTTTTGAAATCTATGCATATGAGGGTTGTTCAAAAATTCATGGTAAATCATGTTATGAAACAAAATCCACGAATTTCAAAATATTTCTGCACCTAAATAAGCTTATCTTTTCCTTCCAATTTTCCAAGAATTTTT
Source organism: Oryctolagus cuniculus (assembly GCF_051225735.1). Lineage (NCBI taxonomy): Eukaryota > Metazoa > Chordata > Mammalia > Lagomorpha > Leporidae > Oryctolagus > Oryctolagus cuniculus. The sequence continues at coordinate 83,954,032 of NC_142888.1, read as the reverse complement.
GGAAGTACCCCTGTGTGTATTGGTTGCCTACCAGGTGATAAGCACCGTTGTAGGTGTGAGAGTTATGGCACTGAACAATGCAGGCAAAGTTCCTGCCCTTGTAAAACTTAAATACTCTGTCTTACTAACACTTACTGTATTAGAAATTGGTGAAGAATGATGAATGTTGGTCTTTCCCATTAGCAAAGATCATATTTTGTGGTTTTTCCCTTGCCGTGAGTTCACAAACCTCTGTCTACATAATCATGACAGAAAGGAGTGCTGAGTGATTTAGATGATGGAACTTGTCAATTTAGGTGTGGACAATTTCCTTCTATCTCCAGGGCAGATTTTTCCATTCAATTATCTAAATAATTGTTCCTACTCATTGTATACAAATCACTAAGTGTTTTTTTTCTCTTTGATGTTATGTAATTAGTCTGAAGGGTGAATAACATCCTTCTCATTCATCCAGGCTGATAAGCCTCACATTTGGTGTGTTTCCTTGCAGCCCACAACTACTCAATTCCATTCCCCAGCGGTCCTGAGATCCATTTCTTTCTCTATACTACCTCCCCATTACTCTTTATTATCTCTCACCTGAAGCACTGCAATATTTTTCTATCTGATCTCCCTGCTTCTGAATCATGAGACCACTCACCTCACAGTCCTCACATTCATCAAATCATTCAGTGGCTTGCCATTGCCTACTAGATGCAACAGAGAACACTCAGCTTGGGATTCAACATCCTCCACTATATGGTCCCAATGTACCATTTCACCTTCGCCCTTTTACCATAGCACAAAATGACTTGTGTTCTTTCTTCAAATAGTCCTTGTTACTCATGCTTTTCCTTCCCCTTTAACCCATATCTCTATAGGTATGAGGGTTCTTCAAAACGTTTAGTGAAAATGTATTCTAGGCATGGCTTTATTTATTTGTTTGAAATGGAGGGAGAGAGGTTGGGAGGAGAGAGAGAGAGGGAGAGAGAAAGTGAGTGAGAGAGAGAGAGAGAGAGAGAAATATCTTCCATCTGCTATTTCAGTTTCCAAATGCCAACTACACCTGGAGCTGGTCCAGGACCAACCTAAGAGTTCGGAGCTCAATCTATGTCTCCCACATGCGTGGCAGGGACCCAAGCACTTGGGCCATCAACTGATATTTCATAGGGAGAATTGTGTATCATGAAAAAACCATGCATACATTTCAAACTTTTTTTGCATGAAAATAACTTGTCTTTTAATTCCATTTTCCACATTTGTACTGTCATACAAATCCTACTTATCTTGCATGTCTAAATGACAGTCTGTGAGGCCTTTCTTTAAATCCAGCAAGCCAAAAGGAAAATAATTTCTCAATCCTCAGAAATGTCAAATATCTTTAAAACATTTCTTCCAATATTTCATTCTTTCCAATTTTACTTACAAACTTTTTCACTGTGATTGTGTGTTGGTTATAATATTTTATACTTATAAAATATTTAATTTGATGAAATAATGATACTTCTAATGTAATAAGTATAATAATCTGCCATCAGAGATTTGAAGCTAACACTCAGTCCATAGAATGTACTAAATAATTCTGAAAAAGTGAAAGAATGACAAGGATAATATTTCCCCCAGATAATGAGTTGAATATAAAGAAGGTTAGTGACAATTAAAGTCCTTCTGAAATTCAGAGCCAAAAAAATCTCTTTAAGTACAAAGCATATTTGTCAAATGAAAAAAAAATGACCCATGTGAACAATCTTATTTGTGAAAAAGAAAATGAAAATATTTCATTATAGTAAGCCAAAATAAAACACACAAAAAACAAACAAGCAAATGAAAAACAAGATAGCTAATCTAGGACAGTTGTCTAAAATCAGAAGTAGACCTCATCCTCCCCTTTTGCCTTTACCCCTCCACATCTGATCGCCAAAGTAATTTGTAGCATGCCCCTTCTTATTCTCTCCTACTACCATGGCCTAGAATTTTATATTATTTCCCTTGGACACTCTAAGATGCTAAGTGATCTTGCTACTTCAACTTCTAGTAAATTTTACAAATATCTTAAAAGCCACGGAAATAGCAATCCATTACCCTACTTTAAAACCTTTGCTTACTCCTCATTGCCTACTGAAATGAGGTGTAACTTTTTCTGAAAAAGTTTTTTATTTATTTATTTTAAAGGCAGAGATAGAGATAGATGTGTGTGTGTGTGTGTGTGAGAGAGAGAGAGAGAGAGATTCCATCTGTTGGTTCACTACCCAAATGGCTGCAGCAGCTGAGGCTGGGCCAGGCTGAAGCCAGGAGCCAGGAGCTTCTTTCAGATTTCCCACATGGGTGCAGGGGCTCAAAAACTTGGGCTAACTTCTGCTGCTTTCCCAGGCCATAGCAGAGAGCTGGATCAGAAGTGGAGCAGCCGGGACTTAAACAGGCGCCCAAATGGGATGCTGGCACTGCAGGCAAAGGCTTAACCTTCTACACCACAATGCCGGTCCCAACTCCTTTTTTCTTTGTTTGTTTGCAGAGATATGCAAGGAGTTTCACAGTCTGATTCTTGCAGTGGTCACTGATATTTCATCATATTCTGAATATATTTTCTATATTTAGAAAAATTCTCCTGATATTAGGCTCACCCTTCACCTATAGAAGTCAGAACTCAAATTTCTAGCATCACTTGCAGCTAGGAAGCAAACAGGCAGTTATGTGACACATTGACTTGCAAGGGAGAAACATGGGGAAAATGACTTGGGATTTTTCATTTTTCTCACACAAGTGTAGCAGAGGCGTCCAATTTTCAGGAGCAGCAGCAGAGACATGCAGTTACAGTCTAATCCAGTCAAGTTCCTGAAACCTAGTGGTTGGCAGAGCCAGACACTCTAATCTCCTGCTCTTCAGGCCTGTTTTCTGGCGTAGTTCGGGTATTGCACTTAGAAGCATGGCCATAAGCTATTTCGTCCACCTGAGGTATATAAACAAGTGCTGTTATGGCTTTATATAGCTAGCGTGGATTTTGTTGCTTGCAACCAAGAACCCTAACTGATACATTCCTTGTTCAGCCTTACTTTATTACTTTTTAAAACTAGTTCCTCTTGTATAGGCCGCCTCACCAGAGTACTTGTAGCTCCATGCCTTTCATCTTGTGCTTATAGCTTTTTCCCATGCACTCCTTTCTCCCTACCCCCTCAGGCCTGGATAATTCCTACAACTTTTTGAAACATTGTGTGGAAACCCTTTGAGCATGTGCCCCAGGACCTTCTTCCTCCTTTTAAATTTACTTTAGCACAGAGACCACAGCCTTTCTTGGAATGCTGGAGTCCCTTGTGTTCCAATGAAGTTGGCATTCCTGATCTCATCCTCAAAGCACCTAACACCTAGACTCGTCCCCACCCCCAATTCTCCTTCTCTTACAAGACCTCGACTTCATTGTTTTCTGAACAGTCTTTTTCTTTAATTAAATATAATGTTTTTGTTACAAAAAATACCACATCAATATATCCTCATTGCGAAAATGTCAAGCAATACAAGAAGCACAGAAATTACTTGATGATAAGCACCTCCCAATCCCAAAGCAATAAATGTGTCTGGTTCCTGCTCTATCTCCAAGCACAAACTAGGTACTCAATAAATATGCATTGAATGGACAACTCTCCAGAAATATTATGGACGTCTAGTTTGTGATTCAGTATAGACGAAACTGGTAGTCTCAATCCTATCCTAAAATTAAGAAAAATACTGAACAAACTAAAAACTCAGTAACTCCTATCATAAGGTGAGAATACAGGGCAAACTACTACCCCAAACACCAAGAGACAAATGCAGACTATCCCAGCTTGCTGGAACGGAAACCCACAGGTACAAGTCTCCACAGGAACAAGTCTTCAGGTAGGGAAACCTGCTTTATAAGCAATTGTTGGAGGCTAAGTGTACACAAATCTGGGAGATTAAAAAAAAATTAGGGGGGACCCAGTCACTGGAGACATTTCCTTCATTTTTGTTAGTTTTACCTCCTGGATTTCTACCAGGTTGGCAGAATCAATATTAGAATGTTAGAGAAAAATCTCCTTTGTGCTTGCAGCGCACGCGCGGTGGCGGGGAGGCACGGAGGCGGGGGTGGGGGGGTGGGGGGGTGTGTGCGCGCAGCGGAGAACCTTTTTGAAATCTACCAGAGCTTTCTGTTCTTCATAAAGGCTGCCTTCAGAAGAAACTGTTTCACGGGAGCCTAACCGACCTGGAGGAAGGGAAATAAATACTCAATTCAGCCCTCTTTGTTCTGCCAGAACGGGGAAAGGACTGAGAATATCCGGAGATGTCACTAACAGACGGAAATGCGGGCATCGGACTATAGAACATGTCTCCATCCCTGACCCTTTGCCACCACATTACTAAAGGCCTATTTATAGCAGTCCCTTCTGCCTATTATGCCATGTCTGACTACGAAGAAAAAACTACAGGATGGACTAAAAGGCAAAAAATACATTTTTAAAAAGATTTCATTTTGTGCGCCACTGACGCTGCGGGAGCCCTGGCGATGATGCTCGCGAGGAGCCTCCTCTGGCTTCGGTGCCTGCTGCTGCTGCCGAGGCCGCGCACGTCGGAGATTTTATGGGTGAATCTGAAAGACTACCAGTGACACCTATATAGGTCAGTGGCGCCACCCGATGAAATAACAATTAATTATAGACATCGCCTTCCTTTGATAACACTTACTTTGCCATCCAGAAAAGAGCGCTGTCAAGTTGTAGTCAAACCACGATTGTCAACAGTGGGTTCATTCCAGCTGTCACTTTGCTGGAGATCTTGCTAATGAAACATTTTAAAGTTGTCATTAATAACATAGCATATGATGTGCAGTGCCCCAAGAAAGAACATCTAAGTAGTGAACACACCACTGAGATGGAACACGTGAAATCCTTGGTTCACAGGCTGTTCCCAGTTTTGCACTTGGAAGAGTTTCAGAAAAAAGGAGAACACCATTTACTGGAGAAAATCGACCACCTGGAGAAACAGCTGCAGCCCCTTTGACAGGTGAAAACTAGAATCCAAGCTTGTTTATAAGCCAAAACCAGTGGGCTCCTGTGGGCCGGGTTAGCACTTAGGCTGTCTTCTGCTGCTTTCCCAGGCCGCAGCAGAGAGCTGGATCAGAAGTGGAGCAGCCGGGACTCGAACTGGCACCCATATAGGATACTGGCACTGCAGGTGGAGGCTTTATCCACTGCACCACAGCGCTGTCCCCGCCATGTACTATTTTTTTTTTTTTTTGACAGACAATGAGAGAGACAGAGAGAAAGGTCTTCCTTCCGCGTTGGTTCACCCCCTAAATGGCTGCTATGGCCTACGTGCTGCGCTGATCCAAAGTCAGGAGCCAGGAGCTTCTTCCTGGTCTCCCACGCAGGTGCAGGCGCCCAAGCACTTGGGTCATCCTCCACTGCCCTCCCGGGCCACAGCAGAGAGCTGGGCTGGAAGAGGAGTAACCGGGACTAGAACCCGGCGCCCATATGGGATGCCAGCGCCACAGGCAGAGGATTAACCTAGTGAGCCACAGCGCTGGCCCCTGCCATGTACTTTTTAAAGAAATCTTTAATATGCAAAAGAAATTGAAATCAGTTCATCAAAGACTTCCACACTGCCATGTTTAATGCAGTACTATTCACAATAGCCAAGAATTACAAACAATCTACATATCTATCAACTGATGAATGGATGTAGAAAATCCGGCAGACAATACAATACACTATAGAACACTATTAAGCTATAAAATTAATCCAAATTTTGTAGAATTGCACCTGAGGAAAAGTCAGATGTAATTCTTATCTACACTCTGAGGCTTTAAGGAAGGTATATTTTCTTTCTTTTTTTTCAGTATTTTTTTTAAAAAGAAAAGAATTATTTTATTTATTTGAAAGACAGAGTTACAGAGAGAGGTAGAGCCAGAGAGAGAGGTCTTCCATTCTGGCTCACTCCTCAGATGACAGCAACGGCCAGAGTTGAGCTGATCCGAAGCCAGGAGCCAGAAGCTTCTTCCAGGTCTCCCACGCGAGTGCAGGGGCCCAAGGACTTGGGCATCTTCTACTGCTTTCCCAGGCCACAGCAGAGAGCTGGAACGGAAGAGGAGCAGCCAGGACATGAACTAGCAGCCATAGGGGATGCTGGCACTGCAGGCTGGAGCTTTAACCTGCTGAGCCACAGTGCTGGTCTCAGTGTTTTTTTCTATTCTTTTCTTTTCTTTTCTTTTCTTTTTAAGATTTTATTTATTTATTTGAAAGGTAGAGTTACAGACAGTGAGAGGGAGAGACAGAGAGAGAGAGGTCTTCCATCTGCTGGTTCACTTCCCAAATAGCCGCAGAGCAGGAGCTCGGCGATCTGAAGCCAGGAGCCAGGATCCTCTTCTGGGTTTCCCACGCGGGTGCAGGGGCCCAAGGACTTGGGCCATCTTCTACTGCTTTCTCAGTCCATAGCAGAGAGCTAGATTGGAAGAGGAGAAGCTGGGATTCGAACCAGTGCCCAGATGGGATGCGGGAGCCACAGGCAAAAGATTAACCTGCCACAGCTCTGCCCTCCCCCCAGTATGTTTTTCTTTATCTTTGATTTTGTTGGTGAAAATGATATGGATAGGTATAGTTTTGGCATTTATCCTGCTTGATTGTTTCTGAACTTTCAGGATCTTTCACTCTGCATTTTTAAAAGCAGTTAATTTATCCTGGAATTCATATCACTGTTTTTGGAGATCCTGATCACTTTTTTGTTTTTAACAATTACATAATACTCTACTGTGAGTCTTTTTTTTTTTTTTGACAGGCAGAGTGGACAGTGAGAGAGAGAGAGAGACAGAAAGGTCTTCCTTTTTCCGTTGGTTCACCCTCCAATGGCCACCACGGCAGGCGTGCTGCGGCCGGCACACCGCGCTGATCCAAAGGCAGAAGCCAGGTGCTTCTCCTGGTCTCCCATGGGGTGCAGGGCCCAAGCACTTCGGCCATCCTCCACTGCCCTCCCTGGCCACAGCAGAGAGCTGGACTGGAAGAGGGACAACCGGGACAGAATCCGACACCCGACCGGGACTAGAACCCGGTGTGCCGGCGCCGCAAAGCAGAGGATTAGCCTAGTGAGCCGTGGCGCCAGCTTGTGAATCTTAATTATAATACTGGTGTGTTCAATTTCCCTTGTACAGGCCCTTATATGTTTCTTATATTTTACAATTTAAAAATAATGTCCTAATTTAAAATTTCATTTTAGGGGATATTTTTGGAAGAGTAGACTCCAAGTAAATTTTTAAAAAAGATTTATTTATTTATTAGACAGGCAGAGTTTTTTTTAACTTTTATTTAATGAATATTAACTTTTCAGTTAAGTTTCAGCACTTAAGAAGAATTGTGTATTGATTACAGTATTCAACCAAAAGTATTAAGTAGAACAAACAAAAAAAATACTAAGAGGGATAACATATTAAGCTGCTCATCAACAGTCAGGGTAAGGGCTGATCAAGTCACCGTTTCTCATAGTGTTCATTTCACTTTAACAGGTTTCCTTTTTGGTGCTCAGTTAGTTGTCACCTATCAAGGAGAACAAGTGGTATTTGTCCCTTTGGGATTGGCTTATTTCACTCAACATAATGTTTTCCAAATTCCTAACAGGGATCACTTTTCAGTTAAAATTTAAACTCTGCCTTGTCTATTTATTAGACAAGGCAGAGTTACAGAGAGGTAGAGAGAGAGGAGAGAGAGAGAGGTCTTCCATCTGCTTGTTCAGTCCCCAAATGACTGCAATGGCTGGAGCTGAGCCAATCCGAAGCCAGGAACCTGAAGCTTCTTCCTGGTCTCCTATGTGGTTGCAGGGGCCCCACGACTTTGGGCCATCTTCTACTGCTTTCCCAGGCCATAGCAAAGAGCTGGATCGGAAGTGGAGCAGCTGGAACTTGAACCGGCGCCCATATGGGATGCCGGCACTGCAGACTGAGGCTTTAACCCACTGTACCACAGCGCCGGCCCCTGAATAAATTCTTAGAGGTAGAATTACTGCATCAAAAGCATATAGAGGCCTGGTGCCACGGCTCACTAGGCTAATCCTCCGCCTTGCGGCGCCGGCACACCGGGTTCTAGTCCCAGTCGGGGCGTCGGATTCTGTCCCAGTTGCCCCTCTTCCAGGCCAGCCCTCTGCTGTGGCCCGGGAGTGCAGTGGAGGATAGCCCAAGTCCTTGGGCCCTGCACCCGCATGGGAGACCAAGAGAAGTACCTGGCTCCTGCCATCGGATCAGCGCGGTGCGCCAGCCGCAGCGCGCCGGCCGGGGGCCATTGGAGGGTGAACCAACGGCAAAGGAAGACCTTTCTCTCTGTCTCTCTCTCTCTCTCTCACTGTCCACTCTGCCTGTCAAAAAAAAAAAAGCATATAGAATTGGCTTCCATAATGCCATATCCCTCCCCAATGCCACAGGAATTATACGAGCTCACATTCAATTCAGCAATATACGAGACTGACTTTTATGCATAGTTTCTTCAACAGTGTTTTATAAATGTCTTTGATCTTTTGCCAATCTGATAGATTGAAAGTAATGTTTTGGATTATTTCAAATTTGCATTTGTTTTATTGAGTGAAGTTAAACCTCTTTTTGAAATTTTTTAAGTTAATTTTCATTTACTTGAAAGGATGAGAGAGACAGAGCAGAGATGGAGAGATCTTCCAACTGCTGGTTCATTCGTTAGATGCCTGTAACAGTCAAGGTTGGGCCAGGCTGAAAGCAAGAGCCAGAGAACACTCACCATATGAGTGATGGGAGCCAAAGTACTTGAGCTCTCATCCACTTGCCTCACAAGATACATTAGCTGGAAGCTGGATCAGAAGCAGAGCAGCTTGGACTTGAACTGGCAACCCCAGAATGGGCTGCAGGTGCCATGAGGGGCAACTTAATCCACTGCATCACAGTACCCACTGCTGAACATCTTTTTAATATCTTCAAATGCTGTACATCACTTTAAAAATCTGCTTGTCTTTTGCCTGTGTTTTTAAATTATGATGTTGATTTTTCCCTCTTTTTTTTAAAAAAAAGGTTTATTTATTTTATTTGAAAATCAGTGTTACAGAGAGAGAAGGAGACACACACGCATACACACATACACACACACATGTTGGGGGAGAGAGAGAGAGAGAGAGAGAGAGAGAGAGAGAGAGAGAGAAACCTACTTCCGTATGCTGGTTCACTCTCCAAATGCATGGGCCAGGGATGAAGCTGAAGAGCTGGAGTTGGGAGACAGAAATGCAATTCAGGTCTCCCAAGTTGGTGTCAGGAATCCGTTACTTGAATCAGCCCTGCGGACTGCCGGCATCTGCATTACCAGGAAGCTGGAGTCAGGGAATGGAAGCAGAGATCAAACCCACTTAGATGTGAGATGCTGGCATCTTAACTGCTAGACTAAATGTCTACTCCCTTGTTTCTGATATGAGAGGGGAGAATTTGAATGATAAACAGTTAAGTCTGATACTTTATGTGGGTTTCTGGTAGAGACTTTTTGTTAAGTTACAGAAAGTCTAATTTTCTGATTAAAAAATTATATTTGTGTGTTGAATTATTTTCAAAATTTATTGGCACTTTCCTTTGTAATTTTTTTTAAAGATTTTATTTATTTATTTGAGAGGTAGAGTTACAGAGAGAGGGAGACACAGGGAGAAAGGTTTTTCAACCGCTGGTTCACTCCCCAAATGACTGCAAGGCAGAAGCTGGCCTGAACCGAAGCCAGGAGCCAGGTGCTTCTTTCGGGTCTCCCATGCGGGTGCAGGGGCCCAAGGACTTGGGCCACCTTCTACTGCTTTCCCAGGCCATAGCAGAGAGCTGGATTGGAAGTGGAGCAGCTGGGACTCAAACCAGCACCCATATTGGATGCTGGTACTGCAGGTGGAGGCTTAGATTACTATGCCACAATGCTGGTCCAGTGACTTGTTAATGGATAGATTTCATTAATGGATTTTGTAGGATTTATTTGCCTTTTATCACGGGATACTATTCTTTTTACCTCTGGATGTTTTCTGATTTTTACCTTTCTTTTCAAGGTATATAAAATGGGGAGAAACATGTTGATAGTGTTCATCAGCTTTTAATACTCAGGGATAGTTTGAATGGAAATTGTCTCTTTCTTGAATGTCTGGCGGTACTATTACCGGGGCCACAAGTGAGTTTTAGGGAATACACGTTTGACTACTGTTTAAAATCTGTAAGAGATTGTTCATTCGTATTTTCTGGTTTTTTTTAAAGATTTTATTTTTTGAGAAGTAAAGTTACAGATAGTGAGAGGGAGAGAGAGAAAGGTCTTCTGTTCACTTCCCAAGTGGCTGCAACGGCTGGAGCTGTGCTGATCCTAAGGCAGGAACCAGGAGCTTCTTCCCGGTTTCCTATGCAGGTGCAGGGGCCCAAGGACTTGGGCCATCTTCTACTGCTTTCCCAGGCCACAGCAGAGAGTTGGGTGGGAGAGGAGCAGCCGGGTCTTGAACCGGCACTCATATGGGATGCCAGCACTTCAGGCCAGAGCGTTAACATGCTGTGCCACAGCAACGGCCCCATATTTTCTGTTTCTTTTGGACAGATTTGTGTCATTTTGTTTAATTTCATTTCATTTAGGCTTTCAAATTAATTTATAAGAGATTATATATAGTGTCATAATTTTAAAATTCTGTTTGTACCTATAGTTTTCTCTTTGGCTTTGTGGAATAGTTATGCATATTTATTTTTCTTGCTCATTCTTAAAGTTTAGGTAGAATTTTAATCTATGTTCTCAATGTATAACAATATTTGAAGATTGTGAAACAAACAATGTATATGGCTCATAGAGAGGCACTATAGAGGGAACAGGCGAAAGCAGAACTAGAAATGTCTCCCAGAGGCAGAGCAGGAGGACCATTTGGGATTAAGTAGGCACCTCACAAAATTGAAATAAGGGAAGGTGTGAATTGACAGTTTGAGAACAAGCTGAAGTCCCGAAGGCTGTGGAAAACCACTGAATCACAAAACTAAGGGGCAATGAAGAGTCAAGGCCACACAAAAGGTAGGTTCTATTTCCCATGGAACAGAGTGGGGTATTGAAGAACATGAGCTATATATATATATATAAGGCATTGCCAGGTGAAGCAGGGGTCAGATGGCAGCAGGCTACAATGCCTCATGGTTTGTAGGTTAATGAATGAGTTGGGGGAGGGGGAGGGAGGGAGAGGGCTTGGAAGCTTCATGAAAATTTCACCAGTGCACCCTGAGAATATGGCAAGTACCAATGAATGCTACCAGAAGTTTGCATTTTTGCCTTAGTCAAAGTGAAACAGGTGATTTGGAGCTGTCAGAGAGTGATGAATAAACATTAGTTCAAATATTTTACATTTATGACTCATTTTATCTATATAGCAACTCTATAACAAAGGTACTATTCAGATTGAATCATTTCCCTAACCAAGGGCTGCCAGCTAATAAAGTGACAGAGGTGGGATCTGAACCTACTAGACTCTAACTTTGGGTTCGCTTCACCTGATGGTTCATGTGCTACACAGAGTGCTTCTTCCGTGCCTTATTTACCTTTTTAAAGGACTCTTCTTAGGCGTTCAGTTTTTTTTCTTATAATTTAACAGAAATGGCTTAGTCGTTTTGTTAAATCCAAAGAATATGAAGGAGCAGTGAACTGTTAACTTATTTTGGTAAATGTTTCTGGTGTGCTTGTCTCTGTGATCTGTGGAGGGGATTTTCAGTCTGCCATATTATTTGTTTTTCCCAGACCCCGTAAAGTCCCAATAAACAGACAGTAAGAATATGTGCCAATGGTGACAGGCATTAATGATGAAAAAGCGCCATACAGATCAATTGAGCTTTGACCAATTCCTGATTGCTGATTCTTTGCTATAGATTTATAAGGGTTGTTGGACACTGAGTTTGATGTAGAAGTCTTGGGTAGTTTTGAAATCTGATTAAAAAATCCTTTTGGAATTAACCCCATTCGAGTATCTCCTCTGAAGGTTCGGATTCTTGCACAGGAAATTTCCCATTGTATCCCTATTCATCAAAATACAGAATTTCCATTTCAAGTACTTGCTATTGCATGCCCAGAAAAGAGGTGTGCAGCTGGAGAATGAGGCCTTTAGTGTTTAACTGTGAGGAAAAGCCCACTATTATATTCAGGGCATGGTATCCATGGCAACTTGCCCAGCAGCTTTTTAACTTTTCAACCAATCGAGAGATGATTCCTTTAGTTTTTCTTCAATTTTCTTCTGCTTTTTGGGGGAGGAGGGGGAGAGGGAGGGGTTCTAATCGTAATCATTTCTGATCCATACAGTAATATTGCTTATTACACAATAAAAATGTTGCATGATTATGTTAGAATGTCCCTAGTTTTTTTTTTTTAATTTTTCATCCAGGGTAAATACATAAATCTTCATTAATCCGGACTTTTGTAAGTAATCATCTTTGAGCAATGTGATGAGGCAAGGCTGGGTGGAAAGTCGTCTATAAATTAGCTAAAGAAAAAAAAATAAAAGCTTTGCCAAATAGATATGATTGGAGGTGCACTTTTAAAAGCACACTGGTATACATGTGAGCAATTGTTACCCTCATTGCAGCAAAGCCTGGATTACATGGACTGTTCGGGGATTGGTGCTTGTAACTGACTTCTAAGCAGTAAACCTTTATGTTTTCCATCCACATCACAAATTCCTCTGAAGGGGCTAGTTTACTTTCCAGTTTAGTAATACAGCCTACTGCAGCTCACTGGCTCTTTCTTCGATGCCAGAGTATCCCGCAGTCCCTGAGGCTCAGGCCTCGGCCAGCCAGCGGTCTTTGTTTGGAACCACGTCTGTAGCTGCAGAGACGGAGGATATAGAAGAGAGGGTTCAGTGTGTGCCAGTGCCAAAACATACTCTGAAAGTTGCATTGGTTTTGAAAAGGAATCCCTGATATCAGATTTTTTTTAACCTGAGGCAAAAAAAAAAAAAAAAAAAAAAAGAGCTTGTTTATCTGAGGCAGCACAGTACTCCAGTTAATAGCACAGGCTCTGCAATCAGCCAATTTGGGTCCAAAACTGGGCTCTACCTCTTATTACCTGTGTGATTTTGAGGAAGCTATCTAACCCGCTAAGGTCTCAGTCTCCTCATCAGTAAAATGGGGATAAACACGTAACTTATTTATAGGCTATTCCTTAAGAAGTAAATGTGCCAATGCATGTACAATTGCTTGCGCCATCGCTTGCCTGTATGTTGGAAGTACTCAATAAACATTAGCCATTGTTATTTCTCAGAAAGATGGAGTGCCAAGGGAAAATCTACTTCATTGAAAATTTCTCTTGGCGGGATTCAAGGTAATTGCAGTTGTGCTAAACAATCCACTCTGGACTCTTCGTGGAAAGCAGGTCCTTTACTAGGCAAAATTCTCTTAACATGGTTAGAGTAACTGTCTGCCCTTGAAAGTAATAAAAGTGCATGTCTTTAAAAATACTGTCTATTTCACTTTTTCCACTACTTCAGCCTAGCCCTGCCTCCGCTGACTCACAATAGTGGGACTATATTGGGCATTGATTTAACAGCTTGTGTGTGTGCCTTCAAATCTGTGCCAGCACTAAAAACAATTCCAAAAGGAAAAAAAAAGGTAGTTTTTTTAATTCTCTTTGTTTAATTTCTGCTTTTCAATGATTAGAAGATGCTCTCAATTGGGTGCACTTTTTTCTTAGACAGCTATGATTGTTTTACTTTTGGCCTTTTGCCTTTCTATCAGTTAAGGTATAGTCTCATTTCCTCGGAACTATACTTTCTACAGGTTTGAATGATTTAAGTAAAGTAAGTCTATACATACACACTAATATGATCATTTTGCACTTCCACAGTTAGTTGTTCTGGAAAGTGAATCTACTGGAAAATATGGGAAAAGTGAGCAGAATTTATCTGAGTACAGAGAAAATACAAAGGCTTGAAAGAAAATTCTAGCTTTGAAAGGCTGGTGTGTGCGGAGATTTGTGTCTCATTCTCTTCTCATTCACCCTTAAGTGGAGTTTCTATGGAATCGGACTACCTCATTGACCCTTTCTCTTTCACACTTAACTGCTAATCCAGTTTCTCACCTCTGTCCCCTACTCGCACCCAAGTCCCCCTCCTACCTCTCCCATCATCTAGGGCGTTCCCTCCTCTTTTTTCCCATATTTCTCCTTTGTGCCTGGTTAATCTTTTGCTGACTTAAAAAAATATGTGTTTCCTTGATGTGCCCCTTTGTTTCTGCCAGAGAGTGTGCACCTGTCTCTGTAGCTGCCGAGGTCTCTGTTGACCATTGTGTGTGCATGGGTGGGTGGCCATGTATCTGCATTAAAGACTAAGGGTTTGTGTATAACACATGGTCTGTACTCAGTAAATGGTCCCTACAGGAGTAAAAGAGCATGCTCAGTCCCTGTTGCCTTCCTTCTCTGAGCTACCTTAACCTTTCTGGCAGGGTTCCCACACACAGCGGCCTTGCCTCTGAGAGATTGGTGCACAGACTTGGGTTTTCCCATTCTTATTTCTCCTTTTTTTTTTTTTTTTGACTGTTGTGAGAGCAGTGGCCCCTGGTAACTGGCCCTTTAACTCCCTCTTTCCTACCCATTTCCCTTCTGCTCTTTCTAAGCTGTGCCCAAATCTCCCAAGCAACATCTAAAGGGAAAAGGGATGGTGTGGGGAGGGGGGGAATACAACCAATTGGAGTTTTCTCTGTACTACATGGACAGATTAGTAGCATCAAGCAACAACATATTGATAAGAGACCTTTTGATTAAGAAGCAAAATTGCCACCCAACATAAGACATGGTTTATTCATTTAGGAGTGCCAAGTTTGTAAGATTGTCCTGAAATCTCTCCTAAGGTCATGTTGAACTTGAACAGTACATGGATTCCTCCAGCAGGCAAGCTTACCTTTCATTAACCTGCCATGAATTCCAAGTAATTTGATAACCTGCAAAACTACACAGAAGATTCTTTCTTCCAACAGACCTTTTCCTTAATCATTTGACTGAGAGGATGGAGATCTGAACTAGTCCTATTTCTGCCATTGATTGACCTCTTGTTTGATCTGAGACACATCATTTAAATTCTCTGTTTCAGCTGCCCCACCTATAAAGGAAAACTCACTCCTCTTGCTCCTTCCACATATGTTTATGTAATAAATGAGGAATATGAGGGAAAATATGTGATTTACTTTTGAGGGGGATATTTAGAACTTTACTAGAATACATTAAGCCAATCTGAAACAGTTACCTCCGCAAATAATTGGCCCCCAATGACTAGCCATAATTAAGCGGCATCAAAAACATTAATCAAGAAAGATAATAAGCCTGCCTAATGAACTTATTTGTCATCCATATATCTTCTTTGCTATTATGCCTGTTTAAATCTTTTGCTAATAGAATCAGTCCTATTCTTTAAAAACAAAGGATTTTCAGATATAATTGACATACAATATATGAGGACACTTCAAAAATAGAATTAAAAGGCAAGTTTCTTTGGATGCAAGAACATTTTGAAATCTATGCATAACTTCTTCATATAAGACATTTTACATGAATTTTTAAAAAAGGCTTCATATGCATGGGTTTTAAACTTTTTTCATCAAAATAGACATCTTTTAATTTCATTTTCCACAAACCTTTTGAAGTAACCTCATATTGCAACTGTCTAAGGTGTACAATTCAATGTTTTAGCATAAGCATGTACCCATGAAATTATCACTACAATTGAAAGATAATGAACGTGTCCATCACTCTCAAAAGTTTCCTAATGTCCTTTAGTAATATGTCCTTCTTGCTCTTCCCTGACTTTCTCCATGCCCAGGCAACCATTTTTCTGCTCTAGGCCACAGCTTGAACATTCTAGAATTTTCCATAAATGAAGTTATACAATATGCACTCTTTACTCTTTATTGGCTGAGTTCTTTCATTCAGCATGTATTTTTTTGGATTAGCCTTTTCAGGATTTTTTTTTAAAGATTTACTTATTTTTATTTGAAAGTCAGAGTCACACAGAGAAAGATACAGAGAGATTTTCCATCTGCTGGTTCACTCCCCCAGATGATCACAATGCCCAGCACTGGGCCAGGCTAAAGCCAAGAGCTAGGAGCTTCATCCGGGTCTACCATGTAGGTGGCAGGGGCCTAAACATTTGAGCCATTTTCTGCTGCTTTTCCCAGGTCATTAGCAAGGAGATGGATCAGAAGTGGAGCAGGCGGGACATGAACTGTTGCCCATATACGATGCAGGAATTGTAGGCAGCAACTGTACCTACTATGCCACAATGCCAGCCCTGTTCAACATAATTTTTAAAAGTGTCATGCAAGTTTCCTTGTTATTAATAGCTTCTTCCCTGTTACTGAATAGTATTTAGTTAAATTATTACAGCGCATTTTTTATACACTCATCTGTTGATGGACATATGGATTGTTTCCAGTTTGGAACTATTAAAAACAAAGATGTTATGAGCATTTGCATATGCATCTTTGTGTGGACATAAGCTTTTATATCTCTTGTGGAAATACCTAGAACTGGACAGACTGAGTGATATGATTGGAGAAAGTTTATAAGAAACTTCCAAATTATTTTCCAAAGTAATTGTGCCACGTTACATTCCCATCATGTATATATGAGAATTTCTGTTGCTCCACATACTTGCCAACACCTGGTATAGTCAATATTCTTTGAGCCATTCGTGTGTGTGTGTGTGTGTGTGTGTGTGTGTAGTGATATTCCCTTGTGGTTTTAATTTTTATCTCCCTAATGACTAATGATATTGGATATTTTTCATGGGCCTACTTGGTGCTCGTATATGTTGTTTGGTGAAGTGTCTGCTTAGATCTTATTTACTTGGTTGCTTGCTTTCTTATTATTGACACTTGAGAGTTCTTTTATAGTCTAGATATAAGTCCTTTATCAGTTATGTGATTTGCTGTAGATCTGTTGCTTGTCTTTTCATTCTTCTAATTGTGTCTCGGAAGAGCAGAAATCATTCATTTCAATGAAGCCTATTTTTTTTTCTTTTGTAGATTATACTATTGGTGTTGTTTCTTTTTTAAAAGATTTATTTATTTATTTGAAAGGCAGAATTACAGAGAGGCAGAGGCAGAGAAAGACAGAGAGAGATCTTGCATCTGCAGGTTCACTCCCCAGACAGCCTCAATGGCCAGAGCTTGGCCTATCAGAACCCAAGAGCCAGGAGTTTCCTCTGGGTCTCCCACGTTGGTGCAGAGGCCCAAGCACCTAGGCCATTCTCTCTTGTTTTCCCAGGCACATTAGCAGGGAGGTGGATCTGAAGCAGAGCAGCTGGGACTTGAACCAGTGCCTAAGCCACAGTGCTGGCCCCTCTTGGTGTTGTTTCTAAAAAAGGTTTGTTAGGCCTACCTTAAAATACTTGATTTGAAAGTGATCCCTAGAGATAAATATTCAGGTGTGTTATTTGTCCTACTAGATGTTAAACTGGAGCCAGGGATCCAGTGGAGTGCTATTAAATATTTAACACTTGCCTCTGAAGCATGAAAAGCCCAGGTTTGTAGCATTTACCAGTTTCCATATTTTAGGTTACCAACTCAATGTCCCTGGAGCTGAGAAGAGCTGGCCTGGTACTATGCTGTTATATAGTATTTCTATTAGACATATGCAATAGATATGAATAAATAATCTTGAGATTATGGATAATAATAAAACACAGTGAAACAATAAAATTATAAGTTTTAGATTTGTGTTATCTTTGCTTTTAATAAATCAATTGAATTGTAAAATTATATAGTTCACTTTTATATTATATTTTTATATAGTTCAACATTAGTTGCTAAATGCAACTAATTTGTAAACTTTCTGAAAAATTCAGCAATCCTCTCTTGCAAGTCAATTCATATCAGCTCCAAGACACCGCTGTGTAGACTCCTTGTGGAGCCCTTAACATGTCCATAGATAGAATTCAGGTTTTTTTTTTTTAAGTTCTATAAGAAAAATTACATCTTTACTTTTATTAACCTCTCAATGAAATTTAGGATTTCCTTTGATCATGAATGTGTTTTGAAATTATGAATAGATCCACTGTCGACCTGACTAATGAAGATAATACATATATATTGCCATATGGATTTAAACATTTCTGATAACTAAATTTGACATTAATACATTTTCTTCATCATCCTATTTATTTTGGTGGTTTAAAAGGGCTTCATAGGCTTCTCCAGACACTAAAGGAGTCCATGGCACTAAAAATAATTGTTGGGAACTCTTATAAGTTGTTCCAGATGCATGGGCAGTATCATTGCAAATAGCTTGCAGGATGTGCAAGCTGTAGTCTCCTTGCTTAGATCACTATCAGAAATGCTTGCTTCCTTCTTGCTACTCAGATGGTTTATGGTATAAGGAATTTTGAAGTCATGCAGATAGATCTGAGTGCAAACCCCATTTCTGCTGTTTACTGACTGCATGACTGAGAAACTTAATTTGGCTCTCTGGTCTTCATTTTTAAAAATGTGATGAAGAAGTGATGACGCTTGCTTCAGAATGTTATGATGAATATAAAAATGAGTGCCTGGCATGCATTAGGTGCTCAATAAATGCTTGCTTCCTTTTACTTTAGAGAATCACTGACACATTCCAGATTGTCTGCTGCCTAAGTTAATCATATTATAAGTATTAGGCTTTTTTTTTCTGAAAGGGTAGGTCCCTACATCAAGAGAGAAAAGTATGCCTTCTCTTGTTTTCAATAGCAAATGCCGGAGTCCAGAGCAGTCAGCTCTCCTATATCCATCCGAGCTTAATGCTGGAAGTCAGAAGGATTTCTGGAGAGAAGATGCTGGATTCTGGCTCACTAGCTTTGGTTGTCATGCCACTTTAAAGTGCCCTGACTCTGGGCCTTCATTGACTGTAGTCAGGAGTCTGAGTGTCCAGCATTACCTCATTGAAATACACAGTCACTTCTTTAACTAAACCCTGAAGGCAAGGCACAGCTTCCAGGACATTGATGTAGTGGCTTTCTGTCTTTTTCAGCATGTGGACCTCGTCCAGTTGTAAAGGCTCTGTGGATCACCTGCTCCTCCAACTCTCACTTGCCACAGGCGAAAAAACAAAACCCAAACTCCTTCAAACTAATGGGAAGCCTGGCACTACTTTAAATGAGACACCAATGAGATGATGTCTGGTTTAAATGTCATAAGTGAATGATTTATTCATGCCAGAAACCAAAGTATAGGCCTTGCTGTACTGCAAATGTTAACGCATACAAGAGATCAGTCTCCAGACCTGCTAAGAGTGACCTTTGGAGACCACCATTGGTCCCATTTGGAGATTCCATTCTGTGAATGTTGCTTTCCAAGAATGCTTCATGCTCATTGGATTATATAGTGAATTCACATAAATTCTTTTCTTTTCTTTTTTGGTAAAGAGACAGCAGTTAATAGTGGAAATTGAACTGAACTTGAAGGTACATGGGTTTGAACTTGAATCCTTTCTGTGCTCATAACTGTGGTTAACTTCAGCAAGTTTTCTCAATTTCTGTGAGTATCATTTGTGTGCTCTGTATAATGGATATCTACTCTGTACAATAATTGTGTGAAGAATAACTAAAATAATACACCTTATAACTAGGATATAACACAAAGATAGACTTCCAACTCATTCCTTTACTTTCTTTTCCTAGACCACAAAACTAAAGAGAAATATGCCACGAAGAAACCAATACTATAGCATTGTTGTATTTGTAAATTTTAGAGAAAGAATTGGGCAAATAATTGTTATCTTTAGTTTCTTTTTTACACTTCAGTTCTTTCCCTCTTGAGCTTGGACTGCATACTACTTCAGTGAAAGCACTTTCTTGATCAACAATTTCCATGTCTTCCACTTCTTTACTTTCTGATATGTCTATTTTTCTAAACTCCAATCTCAGATCATTCCAAGAACCTGCTTTTCAATTTCTACAACCAGTAAATAACTAGTGTTCTGAAAAACTCATACAGTGGTGCAAAAAAATCAGTGTTGTGGCAAATTTGTGTTCTCCAATTTCAACTGACTTTCAGCTTTTTGCCTCTAGTTACTGAACTTGTGCAAACCTTAGGGTGTCCATTCTGAAGCTTCCCACTACACCATCTCCCCATTCTCTCTTGAAATTGACCTTGTCTTTTGTTTAACAGAGTAAATTGAGGCTATTCCACAAATACTCTCAAATTCCCACACCTAGAAATCACCTTTATCAGGATCCACTTTCATTTGCTTCCTTCTGGTCCTAGAAGTTTTCCTGCTCCTGTCCAAATGGACTGTTGCTCTTGCCTACCTCTGAACCTTTCTTCAGGAACCTCATTCTATCAGCTCTTTTCTCTCCTTTGTATCTTAAATATATCTCCAACCTTTCTGTTGACATACAAACAAGTCATAATTGCTGTCATGACAAAAATTCATTAGCTCTATCTGGATCCTGCATCCCGCATTCTGCTCAAGCTACTACTACTACTTCTCTCTCTCTCTCTCTCTCTCTCTCTCTCTCTCTCTCTCTCCACCGCTTCTACTTTCACGGGCATCTTACATGGGGATCCACACCACTATTTCTAATGCCTTCCTTATTTTTTATCCCCTCTTCAGATCATTATAAACTGATGTCTCCTTTTAAGTCTTCACTGAAACTGCTTATGCAAAGGACATTAATGACTTAATAGCAGAGCCAGTGGATTCTTTTTTGAATCACATCTTACTTGATGACGCTGAGTGCAGTTGGCGTTGTTGAAGGTTTCCTTCTTGACATTTTCCTAATTTGTCTCCTGAGACACTACATTTAATCCCACTTTTTTGAGGCTTCCTTCTCAGGATCCTATTCTGGCTTCTCTTCTTTCTACGAATTTAATGGTAGCTTTCCCTAGATCATCATCCTTGGCCCTCATATATTCTCAACATACACAATATCTCTGAGTAATTTAATTTATTTTCATGTTTTTAACTATCACCCATAAAATGATTAAATTTCTATCCCCAGCCAGTTTTCCTACTGTGTTTCAATTCCCTACTGGTTTTCTCCAATCGAATACTCCACAAATACCAATTACCTTAGAGGTAACTGGTTAAGAAATGAATCTATTTTACCCTGAAAGCTATTTCTGTTCCAACATTTCTTGTCTCAAACGATGACAACATAAACCAGTTACTCAAGCCATAAGCCTAAGTTTTGTTGTACATGTTTCTTCTTCACTTTCCATCCAAATGTACCAATCATAGGCAAGCTTGCCCTTTGACATGTTCATCACTCTTCCATGGTCTGCCCTGTTCTTACAGAAGCACTAAACCCTGAAGCCTCTGTTTCCCAGGCCTTCATGTGGAGACCCTTTGATTGGACTCAACTGACAGAAGATACTAGTAGGAAGTTGAAGGGTGGGAGGAATGTCGAATCCAGTCTCTCTCTCTCTCTCTCTCTCTTTTTTTTTTTTTTTTGATAGGCAGAGTGGATAGTGAGACAGAGAGACAGAGAGACAGAGAGAAAGGTCTTCCTTTTGCCGTTGGTTCACCCTCCAATGGCCGCCACGGCTGGTGCACTGCGGCCAGCGCACCGTGCTGATCCGAAGGCAGGAGCCAGGTGCTTCTCCTGGTCTCCCATGGGGTGCAGGGCCCAAGCACTTGGGCCATCCTCCACTGCATTCCCGGGCCATAGCAGAGAGCTGGTCTGGAAGAGGGGTAACTGGGACAGAATCTGGCACCCTGACTGAGACTAGAACCTGGTGTGCCGGCGCCGCAAGGCGGAGGATTAGCCTAGTGAGCCGCGGCGCCGGCCTAAAAATAGCTTTTCTTTAAGCAATATTTATTAAATCAAAGTTTGGATGGACTAATTTATTTTCTTTTTTTTAATGTATTTGTTTATCTGAAAGGCAGAGTTCTGTAACTCTGGCAGAGGCAGAGGCAGAGAGAGAGAGAGAGACAGAGACAGAGAGACAGAGAGAGACAGAGAAAGGTCTTCTATTCGCTGGTTCACTCCCCAAATGGCCACAATGGCCGGACCTGAGTCAATCTGAAGACAGGAGCCAAGAGCTTATTCTGGGTCTCCCACATGAATGCAGGGAACCAAGGGCTTGGACCATCTTCTACTGTTTTCTCAGGCCATACAGAGAGCTGGTTCGGAAGTGGAGCAGCTGGGACTTGAACCAGCGTCCATATGGGATGCCAGCAATGCAAACGGCAGCTTCACCCACTACCCCACAGTTCCAGCCCTAGACTAATTTATTTTTCTGATACACATTAAAATGAATAACAAGCTATTAAAATAATTACATTTACCTATAGACCCTCAAAACCATTCTTCCTATGTATATCTCATGTTGAGAGACAGTGGCTTGCAAGATCAAGTTGAAACTCTTTATTGGGATTTATAGCATTTTTTATAATCTGGCTCTTGAGCATTACTTTGTGTGTGTACACTCACACCTCTATTCTGGTTACTTCCTCTGCTTCTAGTTCAAACTGATACTGTACTTCTTTGTGACATCCTCTACGTCAATATACAGACACATTGCTTTGCATTTTTCTATTGACATCTATTTTTGTCTTTACTAAACTGGCTTAAGAAAATTATTGCTGATCGATGTCTATAATATAATATATGTTATGTTATATGTAACATAACATAACATCTGTTATATATGATGTATACATATATGTATATATTTCAATATGTTATTAGGGGGCACCTTGGGTCAGGAGCTAGAGCTATGAATCAAACACATGCACTTTGAACCCAGGCACTCTGATGTGAGATGGCAGGCGTTTTTAAAAAAGATTTATTTATTTATTTGAAAGGTAGAATTACAAAGAAAGGAGAGACAGAGACAGAGAGATCTTTCATCACTCCCCAAATGGCCACAATAACTAGGGCTGTGCCAGGCCAGAGCCAGGAGCCAAGAGCTTCTTCCAAGTCTCCTATGAGGGTGCAGGGGCCCTGGGACTTAGAAAAAAATCTCTGCTGCTTTCCCAGGCTCATTAACAGGGAGCTGGATCAGAAGTGGAGCAGCAGGGACTCGAACTGGCACCCATATGGGATGCTGGCACTGCAGACCCCAGTTTAACCCACTGTACCACAGCGCTTGCCCCAACATGTTATATATGTTTTCCCAGGATACTAGTGATCCATTCTTTCCAAACATGTAAAAAAATAACATCAATGTATGTATTTTCACTCAAAAATGCTATTTATTTATTATGAAGACCAACCTAAATCATCATTGTGAAGTGGTATCTTGTTTTCAGTTTCATTTAACATATGGACTTACCTTGGTAAAATTGTTAGACTACAAAGTATAAAAGTTGGAATGGAGAATAGAAATGATAATTTTCATCCATATTAATTTTATTTATATTAAATATGTATTAATATGTTATATATATTTAATATATTGTCTTGGAAGTAAAATAAAATTACAAAAAAGCAGTAGAGAAGTTCATGTTTCTTCTTTTTTTTTTCTATTCAGCAGTATGGCTTGAACTGATGTTAAGACTTTGATTTTCTACTGAGGGTAAGGCTCAAAGGATAGAAGAAAAAGGGCAGAGCTGCAAATTTTACAAGTAGCATCACAGATTTATAAAGCTGGATGATACTTTGGAGGTCACCTACTCCATCCTCTTCATTTTACAAATGGGGAGTAAATGAGGTCAAGAAAAAGAGAAACTCTAATCTAGCTAAGGATTTATTGATTTATTTACTAGCACACAATTATTATATACAATTGCCTTGACTGCTCATTTGTGTTAGGAAGGGGAGACCATAATGCAGATCTGGAATCACCCACAACTTAAGTTAGAAAAATGCTTAGCGACCTTTGCCCCGGTTTGTATTCACATGGAGGAGATTCAGAGGTGCTAGGGATCCCCATCAGGCCAGACTCTCCCAGTGTAGCCTGCTGGGGCCAGAGTCCCGGCAGAACACAGCTCAACGATGATCACACTGACTGTGCATTTCTTTTTACCAAACACGCTCTTCGGTCATTATCGGCTTTTTTTTTTTTTTCAAACTAACCCTAGGATAGTCTGAGGAATTCCTGTTTCATAGATGTGAAAGATGATCAGAAATATTTCTCAAGACACTAAAGCGGTACTAGGGCCAAAACTTCCTGCAGTAGTAATAGTAGATCCCAGGACTACAAGTTGGTAGTTGTGTTTCACACATCAAATGCAATTCTGGATTTATGAAAAATCACCTCTGCTTTATTCTTTTGACTGCTGATTTGTGGTCCAATGTTAATAATAAAACCCCCGAAGAAACTACGGCTATATAATGAGCCAATAACAACTACTCTTTCAGACCCAGTAACTAATTATCATATTAGAAGATAATACCACCACCCCTTGCTCCCCACTCTCCAGTTCCCTGCTCATTAGACAGGGATAAGAAAGGAAGTGAAACACAAATCTCTATATTTACTTAATTATCAAGAGATCTAGTAAAACTCGTGATTAGGAAAGAGTTAGAAATTAATGGATAAAATGAATTGTAGGGCTCACCTGTAGAATCACACTTAATCCATATTTTGCCTGCTCCTCATGGCCCTGGTTAATTACGAATTGACTTCACTACACAGCATTCTTTTCTGACTGAGGTGGCTGGCATGAGAGGGTATTGTGTTACCTCTTTGTACTTATCCACTAAGCAACCATTCCTCAGAGGAAAGCATTCAGGATGGGGAGACAAGTATTAATACAGTACTATCTTGTTTGAAAATGATCTTCAACGATCGAGATTTTGAAAATAAAATGAATGACAGTATGTGCACAGAAAGGCATGCTTGTTGGGCAGCTCTGCCAGACAGAACGTGAAAGTGGGCTTGGGAAAGCCCTCAGGAAGAAAACTAGAGTCCTTGAGCTGGCTGCAATTTTCTTTTGGGAGAAGTGTGTGAACAATGCTATCGACTCTTTCATAAACATAATAAGTAGACCCCAGAACAGGAATTCTCAAGTTTCCTCCCACCCCCACCTGCCTCTTCAAACAGAAACTAGAAACTAGTGTTGATTTCCATTAGCAGGACCCTTCAGCTCACAAACCCATTTCCTCGCCTCATTGGCAACTCACTTCTGAAGGACTGGTCTTTGCTAATAAGCATCTCCTTTGGACTATGTTTGCCAAGTCATAGCTAGACATTCAAGTTCATTTTCTTAAGCCAATGCATTATATTTCACATCTCATTCTTTTTTTTTTTTTTTTTTTGACAGGTAGAGTTAGACAGTGAGAGAGAGAGACAGAGAGAAAGGTCTTCCTTCCTTTGGTTCACACCACAAAAGGCCGCTACAGCTGGCACATTGTGGCCGGCACGGTGCACGGATCCGAAGCCAGGAGCCAGGCGCCTCCTCCCGGTCTCCCATGCAAGTGCAGGGGCCCAAGCACTTGGGCCATCCTCCACTGCCTTCCTGGGCCACAGCAGAGGGCTGAACTGGAGGAGGAGCAACCGGGACAGAATCCAGTGCCCCGACAGGAACTAGAACCCGGGGTGCTGGCACCGCAGGCAGAGGATTAGCCAAGCGAGCCGTGGCGCCGGCCTCACATCTCATTCTTAAAAAATAAGTTAGTGAGAAATAAGTATTGTGAAATGTAGCCAAAGAAACAGACATTTGTGACTCTGACTCAAGCAGAAAGGTTAAGTGAACTGATGTGTTTAACCATCTTAAAGAAATTTTTAAATGCAAACAGGTGGTGCTCATATTTTCAAAAACACACTGGGGCTAGTGCTGCGGTGCAGTGGATTAAAGCCCTGGCCTGCAGCGCCGGCATCCCATATGGGCGCCGGTTTGAGTCCTGGCTGCTCCACTTCCAATCCCACTCTCTGCTATGGCCTGGAAGACCAGGCTTGCACCCCTGCACCCCCGTGGGAGACCCAGAAGAAGCTCCTAGCTCTTGGCTTCCAATCGGCACAGCTCTGGCCATTGCAGCCATCTAGGGAGTGAACCAGCGGATGGAAGACCTCTCTCTCTCTCTCTCTCTCTCCTGCCTCTCTGTAACTCTGCCTTTCAAAAAAATAAATAAATATCTTTTAAGAAAAGAAAACACACTAATAGCAAAGACAATAGAGCACTGGCATCTAAGAACAAAGTTGTGCTATAGTGAAGGAAGCATTAAGGAAGAATTTGGATGTCCCAATTAAAATATCAAGATATTTCCTGGGGCAGGAAACAGATCTGCATCCCTTCTCACAGTGTCTGGGTTTAATACCTGCCTCCAGCTCCTGAATCCAGTCTCCTACTAATGCATACCATGGGAGAAAGCAGATGATGGCTCATGAACTTGGGTCCCTGCCATTTATGTGGAAGACTTGGAATGAGCTCACATTTCCTTGCTTTGGCCTGGTCCAGCCTTGACTATTGTGGACATTTGGGGAGTGAACCAGTGGATGGGAGTTCTCTTTGTCTATCTATCTCTCTGCAAATAAATGAATAAGTAAGTAAATAAATAAATATTAAGGGAAAAGGTATTTAGCATAGAAATAATGCTAATGTTCAGCAACCACTGAAAACACTTGAGTAAAATCAGCAATGCCTTGGGGCGCCACTGGGTGCCAGTGGTAGTCCTGAGGCTTGGGCTGAAGGAAGAGAGGAAGAGAAAAACCATAAAGCAAGTAGGACAGTTGGAAATAAGGCAAGATGGAAAAGAAAGAAGGAAAAGAGAAATATGTATGGAGGCAATAGGCAGGAGCCACTTTTCTGCTATCATCCTCTGGTATCAAGACTATGAATTAGGGTTTTAAATATAAAAGATAAAGTAAAATGCTGCTTATAAAACTAGTTTATTTTTAAAATTTTAAATTTCAAGTGCTCTTGGGGGTAAAACCTTTTTAAATTGTATTTATTTGAATTACAGAGTGACAGGGCCGGGAGGGAGGGAGGGAGGGAGAGAAAGAGAGAGAGAGAGAGAGAGAGAGAGAGAGAGAGAGAGAGTACTTTCCATCCACTAGTTACTCCCTAAATGCTGCAACAGACAGGACTAGGTCAGTTGGAAGCCTGGAACCAGGAACTCCAACAGGCCTCCCACGTTGATGACAGGGACCCAAGTACTTGGGCCGTATTCTGCAGCTTTCCCACATGCGTCAGCAGGGAGCCGGATCAGAAGTGGAGTAGCTGGGATTGCACCAGCACTCCAGTGTGGGATTCCAGCATTGCAAGTAGAGGCTTATCTCACTGTCACACAACACGGGTCCTGGAAGTAAAACCTTTACCTATGAAATGATTATATGTGTATTTGCTGGTTTTATTTCTTTTAGCGATTGTGGTTTTATGACAGAGTGCTTAGAGGGAATTTCAGGAGTATTTGGCAATTAAAATATTATTTCTGTTTTAAGTCATTTTGTGTATTGTCTGGGTTAGTGGTACTCAATACCAACAATTTTATGGTTATGAGAATGAGATTCTGTTTTACTTTTTTAAAAATTTGAGCATTAGTTCAATATATGAGTCAATCTTTTTCTTAAAAATTTTATTTAAGCTATACAAGTCCATGTATTTCGTATATGGATTTAGAAATAGTGATTCTTCCCACCCAACC
Source organism: Oryctolagus cuniculus (assembly GCF_051225735.1). Lineage (NCBI taxonomy): Eukaryota > Metazoa > Chordata > Mammalia > Lagomorpha > Leporidae > Oryctolagus > Oryctolagus cuniculus. The sequence continues at coordinate 83,926,582 of NC_142888.1, read as the reverse complement.
CCCTCCAGCCCACGCTACAACCCTTCTTCTTTCTCCTTCTCTTATTCCCACTGATAAATTTTTTTACAAAGATCTACTTTCAGTTTACTTAATGATCATAAAGTTAACCCTACACTAAGTAAATGAGTTCAACAAGCAGTATGAAGAAAAAAAAGCAATATTCCTCAACAGAAGAGACAAGGGCTGTAAACAATTATTGAATCTCAAAATGTCCATTTCACTCCAATACATTACACTTTAGGTACTCTATTAGTTACCTTGGATTAGAGAAAATACATGATATATGTTTTTTGGGGACTGGCTTATTTCACTAAGTATATGGTTTCCAGTTGCATCCATTCTGTTGAAAAAGTCAGGATTTCAATTTGTTTTTACAGCTGAGTAGTACTCCATAGTATTTATATATTATAATTTCTTTATCCAGTCAACAGTTGGTGGACATCTGGGTTGATTATATATCTTAGCTATTGTGCTGCAATGAACATGAAAGTACAAATAACTCTATCATATGCTGATTTCTCTTGGATTCTCTTTGGATTTGGTAAATTCCAAAAGTGGGATGGCTGGATCACATGGTAAGTCTATACTGAGATTTCTGAGGTATCTCCTCCATACTGTCTACCACAGTGGCTACCCCAGTTTATATTCCCACCAACAGTGGCTTAAGGTACCTTTTCCCCACATCCTCGCCAGCATTTGTCATTTGTTGATTTCTGTATGAGAGCCATTCTAACTCGAGTGAGATGAAACTTCATTGTGATTTTTTTTTTGCATTTCCCTGATGGATAATGATCCTGAGCATTTTCTCAAGTGTCTGTGGGCCATTTGAATTTCCTCTCTTAAAAAATGCCTTTTCTAGTCCTTTGCCCATTTCTTAACTAGATTGTTTTGTTGCTGTTGAGTTTCCTGAGCTCTTTATAGATACTGGATGTTAACTCTTTATCAGTTGTGTAGTTTGCAAATATTTTCTCCCATTCTGTTGGTTGCCTCTTCAGTTTGCTGAGCGTTTCTTTTGCACTGCAGAATCTTCTCAGCTTAATGTAATCCCATTTGTCAATTTTGAGCCCGTTTTTTAAAGAAATATTTATTTATTTACTTGAGAAGAAGAGTTACAGACAGAGAGTGGGAGAGACAGAGAGAGGTCTTTCATCTGCTGATTCACTCCCCAAGTGGTCTCAATAACCAGAGCTGGGCTGATGCTAAGCCATGAGCCAAGAGCTTCTTCTGGGTTTCCCAAACACTTGGGCCATCTTCTACTGGTTTCCCAGGCCATCAGCAGGGAGCCGGATTGGAAATGAAGCAGCTGGGGCTCAAACTAGCACCCGCCCATATGGGATGCCAGCACTACAGGCGGATGCTTAACCTAATATGCCATAGCACTGGCTCCAAGCCCATCCTTTTAAAAGAACAATAAATGAATTAATTATCCACACTACATTAAAAAATCCTTTACATGGAATGGTTTCCAGGAAATATCTTAAACAATCTAGTATAAGTCAGCCTGTTCCAAAATTCATATGCTAAAATACATTGTACTTCCCTAGTGTCTAAGACTAGGGAAGCAATGCCACAATGATTGCTATTTATATTTACCATGGTTTCCTGTATCTGTGGCATGGTATGAAGACATGGTATGAACTTGTGCAGTTACAGAGAATTCACTTTTTTATCAGTAATAATCACTGAATAACTGAAACAATTAGAATTAATCATCTTGTGAGGGCATTTCTGCATTAGTTGCAGAACTGTATCTCTCTTACCAACACAATTTTGAAGAATTCCTAGATAAATGTTGTAGAGTATACAGAGTATTCTCTCTCTCTCTCTCTCTCTCTCTCTCTCTTTCTGTCTCTGTGTGTGAATGTGTGTAGCTCACTATCAAATCCTTCAAAGTCATTCATTTTTAAAACTTAAAAAAAAAAATTTGTACCATAGTAAAATGATCAAATACATGGTAAAAATTGAAATAGCATGGACAAATTTATACTAAAAATAAAATGAAATGAAATGAAATTCTCCCTTACCCATACCTCATTACCTTGGTCCACAGTGCCAATTTCTTTTCTAAAGATGTTATTTATTTATCTGAGAGGTAGAGTTATAGACAGTGAGAAGGAGAGATAGAGAAAAAGGTTTTCCATCCACTGGTTAACTCCCCATATAGCAGCAACAGCTGGAGCTGTGCCGATTCAAAGCCAGGAGCCAGGAGCTTCTTCTGGGTTTCCCACATGGATGCAGGGCCCCAATGAGTTGGTCCATCTTCTACTGCTTTCCCAGGCCATAGCAGAGAGCTGGATCAGAAGAGGAGCAGTTGGGACTAGAACCGGCGCCCATATGGGATGCCAGAGCCACAGGTGGAGGATTAACCTACTGCACCACAGCGCCGGACCCGCCAATTGTTTTCAACATTCTCAAATGTTTTAAAATGTTGTCAAATCATCTCAATATGTCTAATATGCTTAAGTTGCCATTCCTTAATTGACTTGAAGCATTGGCTATTGCTATCCTGTCAATGCAAGTTAAGGACGTGGTCAATTTGTATAAATTCCTTGTCCAACTTTCCTTCTCCCAGGGTAGTTTATTCTCCACTAGTTACCTCTGAAATGTTAGATACAAGGGTATCTCAAAAAGTTAGTGGAAAATTGGAAGATTCAATTAAAAGAAATCCATGCATATGAGGAACCTTCAAGAAGTTTATGGAGAATGCATATTATTAATAAACTTCATGAATTTCAGTTATTTATTTATTATTAATAGTTTATACTTACGTAAGGTGAACAAATTTCATATACTTCATATATGCAGATTTAGGATAGTGGTATTTCACACTCTACCTTCCCTTCTGCCCATGTTCCCATCCTCCCTCCATTTTTTTCTTTTGTGGATTATGCTCTTGGTGTTGTGTCTTTTTTCTCTTTTTAAAAGATTTATTTATTTATTTAAAAGGCAGAGATAAAGAAAGAAAGAAAGAAGGAGAGAGAGAGAGAGAGAGAGAGAGAGAGATCTTCCAACCCTTGGTTCACTCCAACAATGGCTGGAATGGCCAGAGCTTAGCCTATCCGAACCCAGGAGCCAGGAGTTTCCTCCAGGTTTCCTACGTGGGTGCAGGGGCTCAAGGACTTGGACCATTCTCCGTTGCTTTTCCAGGTGCATTAGCAGAGAGCTAGATCAAAGTGGAGCAGCTGGCACTAGAACTGGTGTCCATATGGGATGTTGGCACTGCAGGCGATGGCTTTACCCAGTATGCCACAGCAGCAGCAGATGACCAGGTACTTTGGTGCTACCAGCTATGTGAGAGAAACATGGATGGTGTTTCTGGCCCCTTGCTTCGGCCAAGTCCAGCCCTGGACAATGTGGCCTTTGGGGGAGTAACCAACAGATGAATGATATCTTTCTCTTTGTGTGTATCTCTCTCTCTCCTTCTGCCTTTCAAATAAATTTTTTAAAAATATCAAACTACTGACAAGTGGTTTATAATGCCTTTTTCTTTAAAGAATTATTTTATTTATTTGAAAGACAGAGTTACAGAGAGAGGTAGAAACAGAGAGAGAGGTCTTCCATCTGCTGGTTCACTCCCCTATTGACCGCAACTGCTGGAGCTGTGCTGATCCGAAGCCAGGAGCCAGGAGCTTATTCCGGGTCTCCCACATGGATGCAGGGGCCCAAGGACTTGAGCCATCTTCTACTGCTTTCCCAGGCCATAAGCAGAGAGCTGGATGGGAAAAGGAGCAGCCAGGATATGAACCGACATCCATATGAGATGCTGGCACCACAGGTAGAGGCTTGGCCTACTACACCATGGCGCCAGCCCCCAAATCAATATTTTAATATAAATGAAAGACTGACAGTTTCCATGACTTTATGTTTCAATTTTTCTATCTGACTTTTTTTTTTTTTGCATTCACAATTTACAACAGCCCTTGGCTGTTCTGTGTTTTCTTTATGGTATCTTTTCATTTTTATGATTTCTTGGCAGTTAGTTGAACTTTTTGTTTATTTGTTTTTTTGTGGTTGTCTTGGAGTTATCTTTAATTCCACACATTCTTTTTCTCGAAGATCATCTTTTATTAATTTGGTCTCTTTCAAGTTAGAGTTTTCTTCACTTGTCTTATGGTCAGTGATTATCCATTCAAATTTACAAAAAACAAAAAACAGAAAGACTAAGTCAGTGTGCAGGAACAGGGCTTCTGGTCTAGCAGGCTTTGCTTTAGGGCGAGTAGGCCATGAGTTAGCTGCTGTGCTGGAGAACTCTAGATGCTGGCATGAGGAGGGCTTCATTCTGAGACAACGGCACCCACATTAGCTTTCAAGTTCTTTCCCATCAGTCTTTTCCTAAGGGTAAATGCTTAGCTTCATGACATTGTATGTGGGGGAAAGGGAAATGTGTAAGGAGGCCAACATTTCCATACACAGATCTGTGTTAGTTTCTCCCTTTTCAGCTCACTTCTCTCTCCCACTCTTCGATTCTTGTGGAAGGACTTCCTAACTCCACGTACTTAAGCTTCCATTTGAGTATTTCCTAGATTATGGCTTCCTCTTTTCTACTTGAACAGTTAACCATTTTTCAATCTGCTTTTTTGGCTTCCAGGAATTTGTTGAGTTCCCTTTTCTATTCAGGGACTGCAACTCATTCCATTCTCTTTGCATTCCCTTCACCCCCAACACAGTGACTGGGAACTTAGAGGACTCTGTAGCAGACACTACTCTGAGCAATAAGCACACACTAGGTAACAGAAGAACCATGCTTTCTCATCTGTGAAACAGAAACATAAATGCACCTACATGATTGTGTTGCTCTGAGAATTAATATAATTAAGGTATGTAAAGTCTTGGAATCGTGCCTGCTACACAGTAAACACTATATATGTGTTTGGTACTATTATGTATTGTTATTGATAATTGTCATTATTGGAGGAAATGGCAATAAATACATCTAACCAGCCTGTCCTTTTGGGCAGGAATACCAAAGGCATTGATTTGCTGAAATAAAATATGCTTTTACAAAGGGTCAAGGAAAGACTCTAGTCTATTGCATGCCATTAAGTGTCACAGAAATTGAATAAAAAATTCTTTAAATTTTTATTCTTTGTCTATATCTTTAGTTTGTATGTTCTTCAAAATGTACACAGAAATATTTTCTTTATTTGTTGAAATTCTTCTTAGTTGGTAGTTAAATAAAAGTGTGATTTTAGTCTTGTATAGTATGCACTATATTTCAAAGTAGTACAAACTCCTCATTTAAAAAAAAAACAAATACAATAGGTTTATAATGGAAAAAAAATTCTCTGTCTAATTTATTCTTATACCTCATTCCTCAAATACAATCCCTGTTCACTTTTTCGCCGGTCAATCCAATGCTTAAATAATATGCTCATTATATTATTTCTGATATTTTAGTTCTAGATATTATCTATTTATTTCTAAATGTGACACATTAGGATTTTATTCTCATATTCTACTACCACTTCAGAAAATCCAATTGTTCCACCATAGTTATAGTGTTCTTTTTAGTTAGACAAACAGTGTTTACATTATTGTGGACACTCAAATATTATTCACTTCTGCTAGATTCTCTGACCAATTACTTCAAACTGTGCAATGCTCTTTTTGTGATTTGGCTGCTCTCCTAGGCTGAATGCAAAATTTCCTGAATCTCTTCTTTGTTTATTCCTTTATTTTGCTAAAGCTCATCTTCAACTAATTCCCTAAGTAAAGTTGCATTCGTTTTGGGGGTTGGTGGGGTGGGTGAGTATAAGTCTCCTTTGATTAACAATTTGACTTGCTTTAGGATTTTTTGATTGAGAATAATGTTGCTTTTGAATTTTTAAAGCATTGTCTGTTATCTTTCAAGTGTTCAGAACTGCAGAGAAAACTGAGGCCATCTTGGCTCTATTTGTTTTAAATGGGTTGGGTTTTTAAAGATACTTGAAAACTTTTAGGAACTTCTCTATTTCTGGTATTATGCAATTTTCCAATAACAAGACCTAGTGTATTTGTGTTCGTGTACGTGTTTGTGTGTTTGTGCCTGTGCATGTTTCCTGTTCATTTACTATTATGGAAACATGATGGGCTCTTTCAATCTGAAGATTACTGTCTTGCGTGCTCGCTTCGGCAGCACATATACTAAAATTGGAACGATACAGAGAAGATTAGCATGGCCCCTGCGCAAGGATGACACGCAAATTCGTGAAGCGTTCCATATTTTTTAGGCGCCATCTTGGACATACGTCATAAGCAGAGCGACCTCAGGTCTGCACCGGCCCTGAGCCTAGCAGTAAAACCTGACTCTGGGTGGGGCAAATTAACAGGAGATTAGGACTTAGTAAATTTATGGTGCTACTGAACTGAGACTGTGAAAAAAGAGACGGTGGGGGAGAGAACTCACGGAATTCACGTGAGAACTCTCCAGAGACGCTACAATTCCGTAACTTTGGCAACCCAGTGGGAGACTGAAGGAGAATTTGAGCCCACGCTAAGGGCCGAACAGATTCCCTGTGTGGTCCTTGGGAAAGAGCTTCCGATCTCTGGCTCCTGTGGGTATATCATTTGCCTGCTAACTACCTCCAACTTTGTTCAGCTGTGCAGAATAACTTCCCTGTTGAATCAAAAAAAAAAGAGAGAGAGAGAGAGAGAGAGGTTTACCACGCCTAACCTGGGAGTGTCACCTTTGGCACACCAAACAGAGCTCTCAGGCCACACCCATCTCAAGCCCTAAGGCTCCATCAAAAACAGATAGTCCACTTAATCTAGAGTCATAGTATAACAAGAAAAAGCACCACAGTGAAGAAACCAAATATCTCCAATATGACAAATAACAAACGCAAAAACCAAGGTAATAAAAACAAGGAAGTCACCATGAAGCCCTCAAATGAAAAAGACACCCCAATTCAAGATTATGAGGATGATGACATAGAAGAAATGCAAGAAGCAGATCTCAAAAAATTGATAAGAACATTAAGAAGTTCTCAAAAACAAATTCTTGAACTACAGAAATCCTTAATGGACAAGATAGAAAATCTCTCTCGTGAAAATGAAATATTAAGGAGGAATCAAAATGAAACGAAACAACTAGTACAACAGGAAACTGGGATAGTGACTGAAGTGAAGAATTCAATAGATCAAATGAAAAACACAATAGAGAGCCTTACAAACAGAATGGGAGAAGCAGAAGAGAGAATTTCGGACTTAGAAGACAGAGAACAGGAAAGGATACAGTCAGACCAAAGAAAAGAAGAGGAAATTAGAAATCTGAAACATATTGTCGGGAATCTTCAGGATACTATTAAAAAACCCAACATTCGGGTTCTAGGAGTTCCTGAAGGCATGGAGAGGGAGAAAGGATTAGAAGGCCTTTTTAGTGAGATATTAGCAGAAAATTTCCCAGGTTTGGAGAAGGACAGAGAAATCCTAGTACAGGAAGCTCACAGAACCCCTAATAAACACGACCAAAAGAGACCCTCACCACGGCACGTTGTAATTAAACTCTCCACAGTGAAACATAAAGAAAAGATCCTAAAATGTGCAAGAGAGAAACGTCAGATTACTCTCAGAGGATCTCCAATCAGACTCACAGCTGACTTCTCATCAGAAACTCTACAAGCTAGGAGGGAATGGCAAGATATAGCCCAGGTACTAAGAGAGAACAACTGCCAGCCCAGAATATTATATCCTGCAAAGCTATCATTTGTGAATGAAGGTGAAATAAAGACTTTTCATAACAAACAGAAATTGAAAGAATTTGTTGCCACTCGTCCAGCCCTACAAAAGATGCTTAAAGATGTGTTACACACAGAAACAAAGAAACACGGTCATCAATATGAAAGAAGGTAAAGGAAGGAAACCAAGGAAGGAAAGCTCACAGCAAAAGATCACAGGGAATTCAAAGCATATATTAGAACTTATCTTTGGCAAATGGCAGGGCAAAGTTACCACTTATCATTAGTCACATTGAACGTGAATGGCCTGAACTGTCCAGTTAAAAGACACCGTTTGGCTGATTGGGTTAAAAAACAAAACCCATCTATTTGCTGCTTACAAGAAACACATCTTTCCAACAAAGATCCATACAGACTGAAAGTGAAAGGCTGGAAAAAGATATACCATGCCAACAGAAATGAAAAAAGAGCAGGCGTAGCCATCTTAATATCAGACACCATAAACTTTACCACAAAAACCATTAAGAGAGACAAAGAGGGACACTACATAATGATTAAGGGATCAATTCAACAGGAAGATATAACAATTATCAATGTATATGCACCTAACTACAGGGCACCGGTTTATCTAAAAGATTTGTTAACGGACTTAAAGGGAGACTTAGACCCCAATACAATAGTACTGGGGGACTTCAATACTCCACTCTCAGAAATAGACAGATCAATAGGACAGAAGATCAACAAGGATACAGTAGATTTAAACGACACTATAGCCCAAATGGATCTAACAGATATATACAGAACTTTCAATCCTACAGCTAAAGATTATACATTCTTCTCAGCAGTACATGGAACCTTCTCTAGGATTGACCACATACTAGGCCATAAAGCAAGTCTCAGCAAATTCAAAAGAATTAGAATCATACCATGCAGCTTCTCAGACCATAAAGGAATGAAGTTGGAAATGAACAACTCAGGAATCCCTAGAGCATACGCAAACACATGGAGATTGAACAACATGCTCCTGAATGAACAATGGGTCATAGAAGAAATCAAAAGAGAAATCAAAAACTTTCTGGAAGTAAATGAGGATAACAGCACAACATACCAAAACTTATGGGACACAGCAAAAGCAGTGTTAAGAGGAAAGTTTATATCAATAGGTGCCTACATCAAGAAATTGGAAAGGCACCAAATAGATGAGCTTTCTATTCACCTCAAGGATCTAGAAAACCTACAGCAAACCAGACCCAAATCTAGTAGGAGAAGAGAAATAATTAAAATCAGAGAAGAAATCAACAGGATTGAATCAAGAAAAACATTACAAAAAATCAGCCAAACGAGGAGCTGTTTTTTTGAAAAAATAAACAAAATTGACACCCCATTGGCCCAACTAACTAAAAAAAGAAGAGAAAAGACCCAAATCAATAAAATCAGAGATGAAAAAGGAAATGTAACAACAGACACCACAGAAATAAAAAGAATCATCAGAAATTACTACAAGGACTTGTATGCCAGCAAACAGGGAAACCTATCAGAAATGGATAGATTCCTGGACACATGCAACCTACATAAATTGAACCAGGAGGACATTGAAAACCTAAACAGACCCATAACTGAGACAGAAATTGAAACAGTAATAAAGGCCCTCCCAACAAAGAAAAGCCCAGGACCAGATGGATTCACTGCTGAATTCTACCAGACATTTAAAGAAGAACTAACTCCAATTCTTCTCAAACTATTCAGAACAATCGAAGAAGAGGGAATCCTCCCAAATTCTTTCTATGAAGCCAGCATCACCTTAATTCCTAAGCCGGGAAAAGATGCAGCACTGAAAGAGAATTACAGACCAATATCCCTGATGAACATAGATGCAAAAATCCTCAATAAAATTCTCGCCAATAGAATGCAACAACACATCAGAAAGATCATCCACCCAGACCAAGTGGGATTTATCCCTGGTATGCAGGGATGGTTTAATGTGCGCAAGACAATCAATGTGATACACCACATTAACAGACTGCAGAAGAAAAACCATATGATTCTCTCAATAGATGCCGAGAAAGCATTTGATAAAATACAACACCCGTTCATGATGAAAACTCTAAGCAAACTGGGTTTGGAAGGAACATTCCTCAATACAATCAAAGCAATCTATGAAAAACCCACAGCCAACATCCTATTGAATGGGGAAAAGTTGGAAGCATTTCCACTGAGATCTGGGACCAGACAGGGATGTCCACTCTCACCACTGCTATTCAATATAGTTCTGGAGGTTCTAGCCAGAGCTATTAGGCAAGAAAAAGAAATTAAAGGGATACAAATTGGGAAGGAAGAACTCAAACTATCCCTCTTTGCAGATGACATGATTCTTTATTTAGGGGACCCAAAGAACTCTACCAAGAGACTATTGGAACTCATAGAAGAGTTTGGCAAAGTAGCAGGGTATAAAATCAATGCACAAAAATCAACAGCCTTTGTATACACAGACAATGCCATGGCTGAGGAAGAAATTCTAAGATCAATCCCATTCACAATAGCTACAAAAACAATCAAATACCTTGGAATAAACTTAACCAAGGATGTTAAAGATCTCTACGATGAAAATTACAAAACCTTAAAGAAAGAAATAGAAGAGGATACCAAGAAATGGAAAAATCTTCCATGCTCATGGATTGGAAGAATCAATATCATCAAAATGTCCATTCTCCCAAAAGCAATTTGTAGATTCAATGCAATACCAATCAAGATACCGAAGACCTTCTTCTCAGATCTGGAAAAATTGGTGCTGAAATTTATATGGAGGCACAAGAGACCTCGAATAGCTAAAGCAATCTTGTACAACAAAAACAAAGCCGGAGGCATCACAATACCAGATTTCAGGACATACTACAGGGCAGTTGTAATCAAAACAGCATGGTACTGGTACAGAAACAGAAGGATAGACCAATGGAACAGAATTGAAATACCAGAAATCAACCCAAACATCTACAGCCAACTTATATTTGATCAAGGATCTAAAACTAATTCCTTGAGCAAGGACAGTCTATTCAATAAATGGTGCTGGGAAAATTGGATTTCCACGTGCAGAATCATGAAGCAAGACCCCTACCTTACACCTTACACAAAAATCCACTCAACATGGATTAAAGACCTAAATCTACGACCTGACACCATCAAGTTACTAGAGAACATTGGAGAAACCCTTCAAGATATTGGCACAGGCAAAGAGTTTCTGGAAAAGACCCGGGAGGCACAGGCAGTCAAAGCCAAAATTAACTATTGGGATTGCATCAAATTGAGAAGTTTCTGTACTGCAAAAGAAACAGTCAGGAGAGTGAAGAGACAACCGTCAGAATGGGAAAAAATATTTGCAAACTATGCAACAGATAAAGGGTTAATAACCAGAATCTACAAAGAGATCAAGAAACTCCACAAAAACAAAACCAACAACCCAATTAAGAGATGGGCCAAGGACCTCAATAGACATTTTTCAAAAGAGGAAATCCAAATGGCCAACAGGCACATGAAAAAATGTTCAAGGTCATTAGCAATCAGAGAAATGCAAATCAAAACCACAATGAGGTTCCACCTCACCCCGGTTAGAATGGCTCACATTCAGAAATCTACCAACAACAGATGCTGGCGAGGATGTGGGGAAAAAGGGACACTAACCCACTGTTGGTGGGAATGCAAACTGGTTAAGCCACTATGGAAATCAGTCTGGAGATTCCTCAGAAACCTGAAGATAACCCTACCGTTCGACCCAGCCATCCCACTCCTTGGAATTTACCCAAAGGAATTTAAATTGGCAAACAAAAAAGCGGTCTGCAGCCTAATGTTTATTGCAGCACAATTCACAATAGCTAAGACCTGGAACCAACCTAAATGCCCATCAACGGTAGACTGGATAAAGAAATTATGGGATATGTACTCTTTAGAATACTATACTGCAGTAAGAAACAACGAAATCCAGTCATTTGCAACAAAATGGAGGAATCTGGAACACATCATGCTGAGTGAAATAAGCCAGTCCCAAAGGGACAAATACCATATGTTCTCCCTGATCGGTGACAACTGACTGAACACCAAAAAGGAAACTTGTTGAAGTGAAAGGGACACTATGGGAAACGGTGACTTGATCAGCATAGCCCTGACTGTTAATGAACAACTTAATACATTATCCCTCTTAGTAGTTTTTTTGTCTGTTCTACTTAATATGACTGATTCAATTCTGTAATTAATACACAGTTATTCTTAAGTGTTGAAATTTAACTGAAATGTGATCCCTGTTAAACATAAGAGTAGGAATAAGAGAGGGAAGAGATATATAATTTGGGACATGCTCAAGCTGACTTGCCCCAAATGGTAGAGTTAGAAACATACCAGGGGACTCCAATTTAATCCCATCAAGGTGGCATGCACCAATGCCATCTCACTAGTCCAAGTGATCAATTTCAGTTCGCAATTGATCATAATGAAAGGACTAAGAGTCAAAGGGAGCACATAAGCAAGTCTAGTACCTGCTAACACTAACCGATAGAATAAATAAAGGGGAGAGTGATCCAACATGGGAAGTGAGATACTCAGCAGACTCATAGAATGGCAGATGCCCTAAATAGCACTCTGGCCTCAGAATCAGCCCTAAAGGCATTCAGATCTGGCTGAAAAGCCCATGAGAGTATTTCAGGCATGGAAAGCCAAGACACTCTGGCAAAAGATCTCTGTGAGTGAGATCTCAGTGGAAAGAACAGGTCTTCAAAGAAGGAGGTACCTTTCTCTGAAGGGAGGAGAGAACCTCCACTTTGACTATGACCTTGTCTAAACAAGATAAGAGTCGGAGAACTCAAGGGGCTTCCATAGCCTTGGAAACTCATGACTGGAGCATAGGGAGATTACTGATGCCATAGACAGGAGTGTCAATTGGTAAAGTCAACAACAGGAGTCACTGTGCACTTACTCCTCATGTAGGATCTCTGTCCTTAATGTGCTGTGCATTGAGATTTAATGCTATAACGAGTACTCAAATAATATATTTCACTTTGTGTTTCTATGGGGGTGCAAACTGTTGAAATCCTTACTTAATGCATACTAAACTGATCCTCTGTAAAAAAAAAAAAAAAAAAAAAAAAAAAAACAAACAAAAAAAAGAAAAGAAATTATCAACTCCCAACTTGACTCTCACTGGGATTAAACATGACAATAGGTCTGATCTGATTTCATCATCATTAAAAAAAATCATCTATTATTTTTCACTTTATGTTTCTGTGTGGGAGCAAACTGTTGAAATCCTTACTTAATGTATACTAAGCTGATCTTCTGTATATTAAGATAATCGAAAATGAAAAAAAAAAAAAAAAGATTACTGTCTTGCAATTCTAGGAAGATTTTATGCATTATTTTAAAAATAATTTCCTTTTCTGTATTTTGCTGTTCTTTCTTTCTCGAACTTCCGTTAGTCTATTGCTAGATGTCTGATTAACATATTATTTATTATTATAATTAGCATTCAGTAAAATTGACTTTTCAACTGATTTTAGTGTTTCAAACTTTTGAAATCTGTTGATAATTATTTTAAGATGTAGCATATGGTCTGTTTTAGTAACTGTTTCATGCTCACTTGTGGAGAATGTGTATTTCAGTGTTTTTAGATGTTGTGTTCAATAATCTCAATCAGATTGTTTAACTCTTCTATAAATTAATGTCTTGTCTTCTTGTCCTATAAACTACTTTGAAAAGAGCATTAAAATCTCCAGCTCTTATGGTGGACCTAAGAAATTTTACTTTTAGTTTTACCAATATTTTCTTAATTTATTTTGAAGTTATGTTATCAGGTGCCTTTAGGATTATTGTCTTTTTGATTAGTTGAACCATTTTTCATTGTAACATAATCTTCTTTATATCTGCTAGTATTCCATTTCTGGAAGTCTATTTTATCTAAGATTAATACTCCAATAATAGTTTTTACATTATATACAAGTACCTTTCTCCAACTTTATATTTTAAATGTTCATGTCCCTATGTTTAAAGTATATCTTCTAGGTAGCATACAGCTGGTTCTTTAAAAACATAATCTGCAATTTCTGTTTTTAATCAAATGGCTTAATCTATTGATATTTAATGTGATTATTGAAATGGTTGACTTTAAGTCTAAGATCTTGTTATTTGCTTTATAATTTGCTTCCATGACTTCTTTTTCATTATTAATTAATTAATTTAACTTATTTGAAAGAGAGAGAGAGATCCCCTCTTCTGTTTCACTCTCCAAATGCCCACACAACCCGGGGCTTGATCATGACAAAGCTAGCAGCTGGGAAGGCAGTCCTGGTCTCCCGTGTGGGTGGTGAGGACCCAAGAATCAGCTGCCTCACAGGGTTCACTTTATTAGGAAGTTGGAATCGAAACAGAGGTGGAACTTGAATGCAGGCACTCTGATATGGGCATCCCAAGCAGCACCTTAACACTAAGCCAAATAAGCATCTTCCCCTTCCCAGTCTAATTGCTAGTTGATCAAGAATTTGTTAGTAATTAAATTTGCATTTTTCTATTGCTTTCTAAACTGCATACATTTTAACTAATTTTCTAATGGTTTCTCTATAAAGATACAATATGCATCATTAATTCATCACTGCTTACTTTGAATTACTATGGTACCATTTTACAGACCATGTAAGAAATTCACAACAGTGCAATTCCTTTTTTTTAACTCATTTAGCCCTTTGTACAATTATCATTACATATTTTACTTCTATATTCTTATTATTTTTCCCTTTCTTTTAGACAGTCCGTAATTTATCATTTTTACTATCTTTTTTTCCTTTAAACAGGCAGTAAGTTTCTGGAGGCATTTAAAAATGGTCTTTTATATTAACAGAATACTTATATTTACCATGTCTAGTGTTATTCATCCCTTCCTGCAGATTCAGGCTTCCACCTGGAGTCATCATTTTTCACTCTGACTGAAAAAATTTCCTTTTGTATTTCATGCAGTGGTCTCTCGGTAACAATTCTCTCAGCTGTTTGTCTGAAAAGGTTTTTGTTCTTCCTTCATTTTTTATTAGGTTACATTGTTGACAGCATTCTAAAATGTTCCTCCCCCAAGATTCTTGGCCCTTCACTGTTCATTAGTAGAGGTACTGCTGTGACAGTAATTTGCAGATATAATTAAAGTAACAAATCAGTTGTTTTAAAATATATGATTGGGCCTGACTTAATAAAATCAACCCTTTTAAAGCAGAGATTTTTTTTTTCCTGGCTGATAGTTGAAGAAGGAAGTCAGAGACTTTCAAGTGACAGTCAGTATAAGGGGGACTTTCTGTTGCTGAGATGTCAGAGCTCATGGGACAAGGAGCTCAAAGTAGCTGAGAGCAGTCCCTGGCAGACATTCATGAGTAGAAGGGGGACTTTCAGTCCAACAACCTCAAGGATATAAATTCTGTCAACAATAAGTTTGGAATTATATTTTAGCCACAGACTCCCACCTGGGAACTCAAACCAGCTGGGACTTTGGTTTCAACCCGGTGACACCGTTAACAGAGAATCCAATTTTGTAATGCTGCCTTCTGATGTACAGAACTCTGAAATATAAGCAGGTGATGTTTTAAGTCAGTAAGTGTGTGACAATTTGCTTTTTAGTGAAAGGAAGTGAATACAAGTTATATTCTGCATTCAAGAAAAGGCCCAGATCCAAAGTATGCCATTCGGTGTTGTGTAAAATGCATACATGCAGGTTATCTGCTTTTTTATTGAGATCCAGATTCTTTCCTTTGCCCTAGAAAATTCTCTCAAGCTCTCCTAGTCAATCTTGCCACCACCAACTATCTTCTGATCTGGTATCAGTCATCACAAGTTGGTTGTTTTTCTGTTTCAGAATTTCATATTAATTCAATCATCAGTATGTACTTTCCGAGTTCACCTTATTTCCTTCTCTCTTTTTTTTTTAAGATTTTATTTATTTACTTGAGAGGAAGAGTTACAGACAGTGAGAAGGAGAAGCAGAGAGATAGGTCTTCCTTCCGTTGGTTCACTCCCCAAATGGCCACAACGGTCGTAGCTGCGCCGATCCAAAGCCAAGAGCCAGGTGCTTCTTCCCAGTCTCCCACGAGGGTGCAGGGGCCCAAGCACTTGGGCCATCTTCTACTGCTTTCCCACGCCATAGCAGAGAGCTGGATCGGAAGAGGAGCAACCAGGACCAGAACCTGGCGCCCATATGGGATGCAGGCGCTGCAGTCGGAGGATTAACCTACTTCGCCAAGGCGCCAGCCTCGTCCTTCCTTTTTAAAAAAGATTTATTTATTTGAAAGAGTTGCACACAGACAGAAGGAGAAGCAGAGAGAGAGAGGGGGAGAGAGAGAGAGAGAGAGAGAGAGAGAGAGAGAGAGAGAGAGAAAGTTCTTCCATCTGCTGGTTCACTTCCCAAATGACTGCAACAGCTAGAGCTGAGCTGATCCTAAGCCATGAGCTAGGAGCCTCTTCCGGATCTCCCACGCGGGTGCAGGGGCCCAAGCACTTGGGCCATCCTCCACTGCTTTCCCAGGCCATAGCAGAGAGCTGGATTGGAAGAGGAGCAACCGGGACCAGAACCCAGCGCCCATATGGGATGCCGGCGCCGCAGACGGAGGATTAACCTACTTCGCCACAGTGCTGGCCCCGTCCTTCTTTTTTAAAAAAGATTTATGTTATTTATTTGAAAGAGTTGCACAGAGAGAGAAGGAGAGGGGGGGGGGAGAGAGAGAGAGAGAGAGAGAGAGAGAGAGAGAGAGAGAGAAGTCTTCCATCTGCTGGTTCACTTCCCAAATGACTGCAACGGCCAGAGCTGAGCTGATCCTAAGCCAGTGATCCTAAGCCAGTAGCCAGGAGCTTCTTCCAGGACTCCCACGTGGGTGCAGGGGCCCAAGGACTTGGGCCATCTTCCACTGATTTCCCAGGCCATAGCAAAGAACTGGATCGGAAGTGGAGCAGCTGAGACTTGAACCAGCGCTTTTATGGGATGCCAGGGCTGCAGGCCAGGGCTTTAACGCACTGCGCCACAGCGCCATCCCCTTTACTTTCATTCACACAGAATATTTTTTTAACTTCAATCACTGGTGTAGGTTATTAATTTTTATTGCTGAGCAGTATTCCATTGTACAACTATAACCACAGTTTATCATAATCCTGTCTGTAGCTACATACGCTGCTTTTGTATTTTGGCTATTATCAATTAAGCTGCTACAACATACTCGAACAGGTGCCTTTGTGAACATACATTTTCATTTCTCTTGGATAAATGCCTAAAAGTGAAATTGCTTTGTTATAGGGGAAATATGTATTTAACTTTATAAGTAACTGCTGAATAATTTTCCAAAGTTGTAGCATTTTGCTCTCTCATCACTAATGTATTACTGATAGTTATTCCATGTTTCTCCAACATTTACTGTTGTCAATTTTTTTTAGCAATTCTAGTGAGTATATTGTTTTAATTATGTATTTATTTGAAAAAGAGGAGGGAGGGAGGGAGGAAGAGAGAGAATGAGAGAGAGGGAGGGAGAGATTGATTTCCATCATCTGGTGCACTCCTCAAATGCCTGTAATAGCCTGGGCTGGGCCAGGCCCAAGCCCAGAATTTGGAACTCAGTCTGGGTCTCCTATGTGAGTGGCAAGGACCCAATTAGTTGAGCCATCATTTCTGTTTCCCAGAGTCTACATTAGCAGGAAGATGGAATTACAAGCTGGAGACGGGAACTGGATGTGGGTACCCTAGAATGGAAATCAGATAGCCCAACTGGCATCTTAACCGGTAGACCAAGTTACCTGGCATTTGTAATGGTTGTTGTGTTTCTTTTCTTGATAAACAATGATATTAAGCACTCTATGATATTCTTACTGGCTATCAATATATCTTATTTGATACAGTGTATTTGTATGTTGCCCACATTTACTGAGTAGATTTTCATGCTATTGAGTTGTAGGAGTTATTTTTTTTTCTATACTGGACACATGTCATTTTTTTGTTCTTTGTTGCAAATAGTTTTCATCCAATTTATAGTTTGCTTTTCCCACCCTTTAATGTTGTCTCTTGGTGAGGAGACGTTTTTAATTTTGATGAACGAAATGCAGTGTCGGCATCCCA
Source organism: Oryctolagus cuniculus (assembly GCF_051225735.1). Classification (NCBI taxonomy): domain Eukaryota; kingdom Metazoa; phylum Chordata; class Mammalia; order Lagomorpha; family Leporidae; genus Oryctolagus; species Oryctolagus cuniculus. Next base: position 83,908,816 of record NC_142888.1, on the reverse strand, counting down.
TGTAGGTGCCGGTTCGAGTCCCAGTTGCTCCACTTCCAATTCAGCTCTCTGCTTGGGCTAGGAAAGCAGTAGAAGATGCCCTGCATCCATGTGGGAGACCCAGAAGAAGCTCCTGGCTCCTGGCTCCTGGCTCCTGGCTCCTGGCTCCTGGCTCCTGGCTTCGGATCAGCACAGCTCTGGCCATTTTGGCCATCTGGGGAATGAATCAGTGGATGGAAGACCTGTCTCTCTCTGCCTCTCCTTCTCTCTGTATAACTCTGAGTTTCAAATAGAAAAGTAAATCTTTAAATAAAAAATCCTTTTTCTTCTTTGGTTCCCACTTTCTGTGTTTTCTGTAAGACATCTCTACCTACCACAAGTTTGAAAAGATGTTATCCTATGAATTCTTCTAGTAGCTTTATAGTTTTAAGTGTTGTGATCCATCTTAAATACTGTTTTTGTGTGCTGTCTGATGTAAAAGTCCAGGGTTTTCTTTCATATGGATATCCAGTTGTTCCAGAATCATTTGTTGATAAAATGCTCCATTTTCCCAGTGAATAACTTTGTATCCTTTCTGAAAATCATATATGTGGGTGTATTTATGGACTCTACCTTGTCTCAGTGATGTATTTGTTTATCCTGTTGTTAGTGCCCCATTTTCCTGATTACTGTTGCTCCATACAATCTTGAAGTCAGGTGATGTGAGGCATCATGATTGTTCTTTTTCAGTATTCTAGTTCCTTTTCCTTTCCAAATAAATTTTAAAATCAGCTTGTAATTTTTTGTTTATTTTTAAAAATTTATTTTGTTTATCTGAAGGGCAGAGAGAAAGAGGGAGGATGGGAGGGGGAGAGAGAGAAAGAGAGAGAACGCGCTCTCACCCATTGATTCACTCCTCAAATGCCTGCCACAACTGGGATGGAACCAGGCTGAAGACAGGAGCCCAGAACTCAGTCTGGGTCTCTTATGTGGCTAGCAAGGATCCAACTATTTGATCTATCACCTGCTGCCTTTCCGGGTAAACATTACTAGACACTAGAATCAGGAGTGGAGCTAGGACTCAAACCTAGCTACTTCAATGTAGGATACAGTACATCCCAAGCAATGTCTTAACAATTGCACCAAATGTCCACCTCAATTTGCGAAGTTTTAGAAAAATGTCATGGAATTTCCAGGATTTAACTGAATTACTTTTGTTCAATCAAATTTTCTATAATGATGAAAATATTTATCTGTGCTATCCAACATAGTAGTCGTTATACACAGTTGGCTTTTCAGCAATTGAAATGCAGTGTGTAAGACTGAAAAATGATTTTTTTTTATTTAACAATAATTACTTTAAATTTAAACAGCTATATGCGACTAGTGGCTACCATATTGGAAAGCACAGTTCCAGGTCAATGTGTTGAGAATTGCCATCTTAGTACTGAGGCTTCCTACACAACATGTTATATCTCTAATATATGGTTTGGTACGTTTCCAAGAATTCATGTATTGGGGACTTAATCCACAAAGTCATATGTTAACGGTATTTGAAGATGAGGCCAAAGTGTGGCATAGAAGAAAGAGAAATTCTGGGCCAATGCTCTGTGTCTGTATTGTGAAGGCACTCTTGCTGGTGGAGACTCTCCACAGAATACTGATCCAGTGCAGAGCATGATGTGGTGAGACAGAGCAAGCTGGGTGGCTTCAATCTCTCTTCCTTCATACATCAAGCCACTAATGCAGTCAAGGAGATGCCACCCTCATGACCTCATCTAGTCCTTCTAACCTCCCAAATGTCTCAGGAGTGGCATTTTAAAAATTTTTTTCATTTTAATTGAAAGGGACAGATAAATATCTGGCTCACTCCTCAAATGCTTGCAATAGCTGGGGCCGGGCCAGGACCAGGCCAGGAGCCTGTAACACAATTTGGGTCTCCCATGTGTGTGACTAATATAGATTTCCTACTTCTTATATTCATTTTGGTAATTTGCTTCTTTCAAATAATTTTTTAAAAATTCTACATTGCTGGAATTATTGACTTAGAGTTGTTCATCATATCCCTTATTTTTTTAAAAAAGAAATTGATAGACAGCAAGAAAGAGACAGCTTGAGAAACCTCCTACCCTCTGATTCACTCCCCAAATGACTGCAATGGCTGGAGAGTCAAAGCAGGGAACCAAGAAAGTCAATCCAGGTCTCCTGCATGGATAGCAAGAATCCAACTATTTGAACCATCACTACTGTCTCTCAGGTTCTTCATTAGCAGGAAGCTGGACTCAGGAGTTTGGGCCAGGTATCGAATACAGGTATTCTGATGTGGGATGTGGACCAAATGCTCACCCCTGTATCCTATTTTTATCCTTGTAACATCTGTGTAATGTGTAATGACATCCTCTTTATTATTCTTGATATTAATACTTTGTTTTGTTTTTATATAATTAATAAATATTGTTCAGTGTTTATTCATCTTATTAACCTCTAAAAAACCTCAAGTTCTGTCTTTGTTGGCAATCTCTATTGCTTGTTTCTATTTTATGAATTTAAATATTATTTTTATTATTTCCCTTGTTCTACTTGGGCTTAATTGGCTCTTAAGATAGAAATAGAGGTCATTGATTCTATATATAATTTTTCTTTGACAAACAGTTAAAGTTATCAATTTCTAAGAAATGTTTTAGCTACATCACACATTTTTTGAAAAATCTTTTTATTATAACTCATTTAAAAATATTTTCCAGTGTCGGTGATTTTTTTTTCATTGACCTTTGAGATATTTTGTAATGTGTTATATAGTTTCATGATATCTGAGGCTCATTATACAGATGGGTATTACTGGTTTCTATTTTAATCATTAGGTAGTTGGAAAATATAATCCATACGATGTAAATCTTTAGAAATATATTGGGACTTGTTTTATGGATTCTTTAGACAAATCCACGTTTTTCTGTTATGGGTCTGATATTCCATAAATGGTGAAATGCTTGATATTTGATCATTTGTTCTGATTGTTTCTATATGCATTCAATCAATTCCTGAGAAAATAAAATCTCCGCATTTATAGATTTCTCTGTACTTTTAAAATTTCTGATACATTTTGCTTCCTATATTTGGAGAGTTTGCATTTAGAAAAATTAGAAAGAGAGAGAGAAAGAGAGAGCTTTCATCTACTGGTTCACTCCCCAAATGCCTGCAACAGCCAGGGCTATGCCAGTCTAAAGCCAGGAGCCTAGAACTTTATCTGGGTCTCCCACATGGGTGGTGAGGACCCAAGTGTTTGAGCCATCATCTGCTGCCTCCCAGGATGCATATTAACAGAAAGCATGGGTTGGACGTGGAGGAGCCAGGAGCCAGGACTTGGACGAGGCACTCTAATACTAGATGTGGGTCCTCCCAAGAGGTGACTTAACTGCTACACCAAACACCCACCACTATGGACTTTGTCTTTAGGTGCAACATATTTAGGATTGCTATTTTTCCTGATTGAGTTAACACTTTTATCATTATGAGTTATCCATATTGATCTCTAGGTATTCTCTTCCTCATGAATTGTACTTTGTGTGGCAGTGATAATCACATCTTTCTAATGCTTACAGTCTTCATTGAATGCCTTTTTCTATCCTTTCATTTGCAATATATTTGTATTCTTAGGTTTATTGTTTGTGTCATTTAGGAAACGTATGGGGGTCTAACTTTATCATCCAGTTGACTGCCTTACCTTTTAATTGTGGTGTTTGGTGTATTTCATTTAATATAATTATTGATATTTTAGATTTAACTCTCGCATCTTAATGCTTGATTTCTATTTGACTCATCTGCTCTTTGTTTAATTCCTACTTTCCTAAACTTTTTTGAGTTTAATCAAGTTTCTTAGGTACTTCAATGTATTTCCCCATTGACATTTTAGTTATTCCTCTTTCTATAATATTTAATTATCATTCTAGAGATAATAAAACACATCTTTAGCTTATCATGATCTATCTTCAAAATTTATAACTACATCAACTATTTAAAATTGTATGATAGTATATGCAACTACTCCCACCATTTTGGTTCTTATCATATATTTTATTTTCACATGTGCCATAAACTGCACATCGCTTTTCAGGTTTATACTAGTCAATAGTTTTTAAGAGATTTAATAATAAATGTACAAAAATCAGAATATATGTTTAAAAGCCTATTTATTTTTATTGACCAATTTACTCTTCCTGTTATTTCTTCCTTAAGAGCTAGGTTTCTAACTTATGTTATTTTTCTTCAGTCTGTTTAATTTACTTCATATAGAACAAGTCTAATGGGAATTTTTTTTTACCTTTATCTCTCTAAAATATCTATATTTACATTCGTTTTAAAGAATATAATATGGTATTCTGTATTTCATTATTTCTGATAATAAGTCAGCTATCATTCTTATCAGTATTGTTTTATATGTAATGTCACTTCCTTCTCTGACTGCTTTTTTTCCCCCAAGCTACAGGTTTAGTATAATTTTATTTTTTTAACTTTAATTTAATAAATATAAATTTCCAAAGTACAACTTTTGGATTATAGCGGGTTTTTCCCCCATAACTTACCTCCCACCCGCAACCATCCCATCTCCCACTCCCTCTCCCATCCCATTCACATCAAGATTCATTTTCAAGTATCTTTATATACATAAGATCAATTTAGTATATACTAAGTAAAGATTTCAACATTTTGCAGCCACACAAAAACACAAAGTATAAAGTACTGTTTGAGTACTAGTTATACCGTTAATTCACATAGTACAACACATTAAGGACAGAGATCCTACATGGGGAGAAAGTGCACAGTGACTCCTGTTGTTGATTTAACAATTGACACTCTTGTTTATGGTGTCAGTGATCACCCAAGGCTCCTGTCATGAGTTGCCAAGGCTATGGAAGCCTCTTGAGTTTCTCTGACTGCTTTCAAGCTTTTCTGCTTACCAGTGTTCTCTAGTACTCAAACATGATGTCCATATGCGTGTTCCCTGTGTTTATCCTGTCTGAAAATTACTGAGTTTCTTGTATTGTTTGGTTTGCATCACCTACCAATACTCAAAAGATTTGACCATTATTCATTTTTTAACAAGATTTATTCATTTATTTATTTGAAAGACAGAGTTACAGAGAGGCAGAGACAGACAGAGAGAGAGAGATCTTCCATTCGTTGGTTCACTCCCCAGATGGCCACAACAGCTGGAGCTGCACCAATCCAAAGCCAGGAGCCAGGAGCCTCTTCCAGGTCTCCCATGAGGGTGCAGGGACCCAAGGACTTGGGCTATCTTCCACTGCTTTCCCAGGCCACAGAGGAGAACTGGGTCAGAAGTGGAGCAGCTGGGACTCGAACTGCCACCCATATGGGATCCCAGCACTGCAGTCAGTGGCTTTACCCGCTAATGCTTCTTTCTGTTTCTCTTTACCCCTTGGGACTCTGCTTACATGTATACTAGACTATTTGATATTTCCCTAAATGTCTCAAATGGTGTGTTCTTTTCCTTCCCTTTTATTCTTTTTTTATATTTTTGGTTTAGTTTGAATTTTTTATATCTTTGAGATGAAATAATATCTGTTTTTGAGTTTAATCCTTTTGTTATATTCACTTTTCTTCCATTCTAATGACCTCTTTGTTTCAGTGTATTGATTCTAGAATTACCATCCAGTTCTTTATTTATATACCTCCTATTTCTTTGCTAAGATTTTCCATTTTTCATTTAAGAAATGTTTTTGTATTTGAAATAGTTTTTATCATCTGATAGCTTATTTTTCATGTTAATGTGATATTAACACAAAGAAAGCATGTTATTTTTAAATTTTCCCTTTCTTTGTTGAAATTTTACATTTCTTTATAGAGTTTTCCCGTATTTTCTCTGTTTTATAATACATATTTATACTAACAAGTATTTAAACATTTTTCCTGTTAATTCTAATAGATATATCACTTCTAGATTTCCTTCAAATGAATTTTAACTATCATGGTTCACATTTTCCTGGTTCCTGCACTTATCCTAGAAATTATTTTCTTGTATACCAGGCACTGTGCATGATGTGTTATAGCTCCTCTGGATTGTGTTATTGTGTAATTTGACCACAAATTTGACTATGAAAATTTTGAAGAAGTTAATCTAGAACATCTTTCAGCACCAAAATTTCCAGTAGATGTGCTTCAATGTAACCTAAACTTTGTAGGGGCCTATGGCTCAGTATACTATATCAATGGTTATGGTCCTGGGAACGCACAAAGGACTATAATACTGTCTACCCAGTGACATGATAGAGAGAAGATCTCCTCCTGATGTGGAGTCCTCAGAGAGACTTGACAACAGTACAAATAGTAAAGACACAACTATGGAGTTATTTGTGTTTTTTCTTGATGTCCATTATAACAGGGTTGCCTTGACAATTTGTACAAAATTCTTATGTATAAATAAGTTTGCTCTTAAATTATGAGCAGGTGGCAATGTCCATATGATGTGACATTTGGGCATTAAGAGGAATTAGAAAGAGGTGATCAGTGTTCAACTTACCATTCTGACACATACATGGAAACCAATAATTTCTTTCTTTAATTTTATTTTATTTATTTATTTGAGAGGTAGAGTTACAGACAGTGAGATGGAGAGACAGATAGAAAGGTCTTCCATCTGCTGGTTCACTCCCTAAATAGCCATTGCACTGATCCAAAGCTAGGAGCCAGGAGCTTCTTCTAAGTCTCCCATGCGGGGTGCAGAGGCCCAAGCTCCTGGGCCTTCTTCTACTGCTTTCCCAGGCCATAGCAGAGAGCCAGATTGGAAGAGGAGCAGCCGGGATTAGAACTGTCGCCCATATAGGATGTTGACGCCAAAGACAGAGGATTAACCTACTTTATGCCACAGCACCATCCCTGCCAATCATTTGCTAATAGCCTACAAGCTGTCCATGTACTGATACACTTGAAACCACACACTCTTTTCTCAGTACACAATGAAGTGACTCACTTATTGACTTTGCAGGAAGAAAAACACCATAAAATTGAGTTGCCGCAGGAAAGCTTATAAATCTTGCTCCTTTAAGGGAGAGGATTCTCTTGCAACTCTCCTTTCTGTGGATGGGCAGGAGTGGGTAGTGAGGTTGCAGTTACCTAAGAAAATAACAGTGGTACAACGAATGTTTTGCTTTCTTGTTTCTTGTGTTTGATTCAGTTAATCAAGACTTGAAGGAATGCCCTAAGATATTATTAAAATATAATATCAAACCTAGTATCATCAGATACAGTCTTTGTGAAATATTGAGGAACTCCAAAGCTGATCATTTGAATCTATGACGTGTACCTAATTCAGAAGACTCCTTTCTGAGAATGCCCTTAATGCCATCCGTGTTAGTATCATTTCTTGGTGGGTGATAGGCTTGGACAAGGTCATTTTACTGAGGCCTCCCTGCTAGCAAGACTATCAAGGAGCTGTTTGATACCCAGGCCTGTCTGCAAGGGTGGGGATGGGGGGTAAGTGCCTTGTTTACTGTGTACTCACAGTTCCTATATGATCCCACAGGCCGTGCATGTGTAACTGTTGCAACGACTTGACGAAATGCTCAATCTCTTACTTTTCTACTACTTAGGGTAAAAAGAATAGTGGATTGTGTTATCTTCCATCAAAGATTAATATTTATTTTGAAAGATAGTTCAGTTAGTGGGGAATATCTGGATCCTGTCAAAGCCTGGTTATAGTCTTTGTTTGGGGTGGAAGAAGGCCATTTTTTTTTAACTTCCCAGAGCAGGAACAACATAGTTAGACCAGGAATCACTCTGTCTTTTTTCAGAGGCCTTTTTGCCGGAGCTAGAGCATATGGTACTTAGTGGCATGACTGTTCATATCCTGGAATTTTTTTACAGGAAATGGCTACACTTCAAGGGAAAACTTTGCTAGGGACAAAGCCCTAGAAGAAAACAATCAAAAGGATTCATGAAAACAGAGGGAGAAAAAGAAACAGAGATAAGAGGAAGAAACACAAAGACAGCAATGTAGTTGAGCTGATGGGAGATGTTTTTTCATAGCAACAGGAAACAGTCTTGAAAGCTGTATTACTTAACGTCCTACAGTGGACCAGCTATGAAGAATGTAATCAAAGCCATATTGAGAAGGGCAAAACAGATGGGGTAACCAGCTGGGTAACCATACAGAAATCCTGGGTGAGGGGTCATTTGAGTAAAATTCCAGTTCCTTCAGAAGAGCTATAGATCCACTATACAAATTGTGGCTTTGTTTTTGTTTTGAATCTCAGATGATTTACAAATTCAATTACCACAGGAAAATGGATCAAATTTGTAGAAAGATAATATGGTTAAATATTATATTCATCTCTCACCAGTTCAATGAGATTGGTTGAAATAGCAAAGCTTTCTTTGCTAAGTGGGGAATCAAGATGGCAGCTGAGTAACTTGTTCGGTGACTACCTCCCTACAGAGACAGCAATTGGGACAGCTACTGATGTACTAATTCACCTTCACAAGCATTATGGAAGCCAGGTAGGAGACCACAGGACTCCCTGCACATCTCCCACATGGAAGGCAGGGACCCAAGCACTGGAGCCATTTTCTGCTGCCTCCGAGGATTCGTTAGCAGGAAGCTCGACTGGAAGTGTAGTAGCCAGAACTACAACTGGCATACCAATAAGGGATGTATGCATCTCAAGGGGCAGCTTAACCTGCTGTATCACAATGCCTGCACTCCCCCCACAAAAAAACATTTGTACGATTCATGGTTACCACAAAACAAAATACATAATAGACTTACCAAATATAATAAGTAAGCACAGTACGCCACTGCAGAATATAAGTTAATCGCAAATTATTATTGTAATAAAGGGAAAGAGAAACAAAGGAGCTAAAATAAAAATAGAAAACAAGTATCAAGATGACAGTAGTAAGACTTCACTTGTCAATAATTACTTTAAATGTAATTGGATCGAGTTACCTAATTAAGCCACAGACGAACTGAAAGGATTTTTAAATGAATGAAGTCTAACTATGTGCTGCTTACAAGAAGCTCATTTCACATCTGAGTATACCCATAGACTGAAAGTGAAAAGATGGAATAAGATATTCCATGCAAATGGAACCCAAAAGAAAGCAGGAGTAGTCATACTCTTATCTGATGAGAGAGATTAAATAAAAAGCAATAAAAGGAGACAAGGGTTCAATTCAACAGGAAATAACAATTGCAAATAATATATGCATCTAGTTTTGGAGCATCCATGCATATAAAGCAAATACTAAAAGACTGAGTGAGAGAGAGAGGGAGAGACTCCAACACAATAATAGTAAGTGTCTCTTATACCCCATTTTCAGAAATGAACAGATCATTCAGATAGAAAATAAACAAAGAAACAGCAGAATTAAAGTGCATCTTAGATCAATTACACATTACAGAACATTCCATGTAATAGCTGCAAAATATACATTCTTCTCAACAGCACATGGATAATTCTCAAGGATAGATCATATGGCAGGTCGCAAAACAAATGTCAAACTTTTTAAACATATGTATACGCATTTAAAATATATATTGCATAATGTAAAATAAAATATAACATATCTTATCATAATATATATAATTTCAAATAACTTTTCTGACCACAATGCAGTAAGACTAGAAATCAATAACAAGAAAAACTTTGCAAACTGTATAGACACATATAAACTAAAAACTTACTCCTGATAAACCAGAGGATCAAGGAAGATATCAAGAAAGATACTAACAAATTTCTTGAAGTGAATTAAAATGGAAACAACACACCAAAATCAATGGGATATAGCAAAAGCAGTACTAAGAGATAAGTTTGTCATAATCAATGCCTGCATCCTAAAAGCAGAACTTCCTCAAATAAATAACTTATATCAACTGAAGAAACTCCCAAGCAAGAGCAAATCAAATACCAAATTAGTATAAGGAAAGAAATAATAAAACTCAGAGCACAGATAAATAACTAAGAATTTAAAATATAATAGCTCAATGAAACAAAGGATTGGTTCTTTGAAAAACTAAACAAAACTGACAAATTCATAGATCAATTAAGAAAAAAGGGGTAAGATTCAAATACACTAAGCAGAGATGAAAATGGAGACATTACAACTGATACCACAGAAATACAAAGTATGGTTAGAGATTAAAATGAACAAATATGCAACAACCAATTTGGTAACCTAGAAGAAAGAGACAAATTCCTGGGCACACACATTCTGCCAAGGTTTAATCATGAAGAAGCAGAATACCTAAACAGACCAATAGCAGTTCCTAAGGTTGAACGGCTGACATTCTGGCATAGTGGGTTAAGCCACTGCCTGTTATGTTGGCATCCATATAGACACTGGTTTGAGTCCTGGCTGTTGCAGATCTGATTTAGTTGTCTGTTAATGTGCCTGGGAAAGCAGCATAAGATTGCCCAAGAGCTTGTGCCCTTGCATCCACATGGGAGACCCAGAAGAAGCTTCAGGTTCCTGGCTTTGGCCTGGCCCAGCCACAGCCAGCTTTTGTGGCCATTTGGGGAGTGAACCAGCAGATGGGTGATCTCTGTCTCTCTCTCTCTAACTCTGTCTTAAGTAAATAAATAAATCTTTTAAAGTGCATCCTAATTGGGCTGCACTTTCAATCCATCTCCCTGGTAATGGCCTGGGAAAAGCAGCCAAGGATGGCCCAAGTGTTTGGGCCCTGCCATCCAAGTGGGAGACCAGGATGGATTTCCTGGTTCCTGACTAGCCTGGCCCAGCCCTGACCATTGTGGCCATCTGGGGAGTGAACCAGCAGATGGAAAATAACTCTGGATGCCTCTCTATTTCTCTCTGCTCCCCACCCCTGCCAACTTCCCTTTGCCTCTGTAATTGACTTTCAAATTAAAAAAATTTAAAAAATTGGGGAGTCTCTAATATTAAAAGTGTTGTTTATAAATATAAGTAAATAAAAAAAAATAAAGATTGAATCAGTAACAAAACCTCTTACATTAAAGAGAAACCCAGGACCACATGGCTACACTGTTGAATTTTACCAACCTTTAAAGAAAACAATAACACTAATCCTTCCTAAATTATCTCAAAAATAGAAGAAGGTGGGATTTCTTTCAATCGTATTCTATGAAACCAAAATTACCTTGATAAGAAAACCAGACAAAGATACAACAACAAAAAGCCACAGGATAATATCCTTAATGAACATAGATGAAAAATGCTCAACAAAATATTAGAAAACCAAATCTCACACCAAATTAAAAAGATTACCCAGTCTGATCAAGTGGTTTATATTTCAGGGACTCAAAGTTGTTTCACTACGTGCAAATCAATAAATAATATAGCATCAACAGAATGAAGGACAAAAATTATATGATTGGGGCTGGTGCTATGGCACAGCAGGTTAACACCCTGGCCTGAAGCACTGGTATCTCATATGGGCGCCAGTTCAAGATCCGGCTGCTCCACTTCTGATCCAGGTCTCTGCTAAGGCCTGGGAAAGCAGTAGAAGATGGCCCAAGTCTTTGGGCCCCTGCACCCACATGGGCGATCTGGAAGAAGCTTCGGATCGGCACAGCTTTGGCCGTTGCAGCCAAATGGGGAGTGAACCAGCAGATGGAAGACCTCTCTCTCTCTCTCTCTCTGCCTCTCTTCTCTCTGTGTAACTCTCTGACTTTCAAATAAATAAATAAAATCTTTAAAAACAATCATATGATTATCACAACAGATGCATAAAAAGCATTTGATAAAATTCCACATCCTTCATGATAAAAACTCCACTTTGGATTCCAAAAACCAGAAAAGGATATAAGAAATTAAACTGTAGACTAATAAACATTGATGCAAAAATCTTCAACAACAAGATACTGGGTAATTGAATCAAACAACACATCAAAAAGATCGCCAACCTGGACCAAGTGGGATTTATTTAAGGGATGCCAGGATGGTTCAACATATGTAAATCAATAAACGTGATGCAACACATTAACAAATCAATAAATAAATATCATGTGATTATCCCAATAGATGCAAAGAAAGCATTTGATAAAATATAACATCCTTTCATAATAAAAAACCTAAAGCAAATTGGGTATAGAACGAACATATCTCAATACAATAAAGATAATATATGGCAAACCCAGAGTCAGCATCATTACAGAATGGGAAAAACTGGAAGCATTTCCATTAAGATCTGGAACCAGGAGCCTGACTTATGGTGTGGCATCCCATATGGGCAGACACTCAAGACCCAGCTGCTCCAGTTCTGATCCAGCTCCCTGGGGAAGCTGTGGAAGATGACCCAAGATCTTGGACCCCAGCACCCACATGGGTGAGCTGGAAGAAGCTCCTGGCTCCTGACTATGGCCTGGCCCAGCCTGGCCTTTGCTGTCATTTGGGGAGTGAACCAGTGGATGGCAGTTTTCTCTCTCTCTCTCTCTCCCTCACTCCCTCTCTCCCTCTCTTCCTTCTCCTGGATTGGAACAATTAATATCATCAAAATGTCCATACTACTACAAAACAATTTACAGATTAATCACAATTCCAATCAAAATATCAACAACATTCTTCTCAGATCTAGAAAAATGATGCTAAAATTCATACGGAAATACAAGAGACCCTGAATAGTTAAGAAAACTTAAAGCAAAGCTAAGAAGTCTCATCACTGTAAAGGAAATGCTCAACAAGGTGAAGAGGCAACCGACAGAATGGGAGAAAATATTTGCAAACTATGCGACTAATAAAAGATTAATATCCAGAATCTATAAAGTTCAAGAAACTCAACAACAACAAAACAAATAATACAGTTAAGAAATGGGCAAAAGACTTGAACAGGCATTTTTCTTTTTTTTTTTTTTCTTTTTTTTAACTTTTATTTAGTAAATATAATTTTCCAAAGTACAGTTTATGGATAAAAATGGCTTTTCCCCCCCGATAACTTCCCTCCCATCCGCACCTTTCCCATCTCTTGCTCCCTCTCCCATTCCGTTCACATAAGATTCATTTTCAATTATCTTTATACACAGAAGATCGATTTAGTATATATTAAGTAAAGATTTCATCAGTTTGCACCCATGTAGAACATAAAGTATAAAATACTGTTTGAGTACTAGTTATAGCATTAATTCACATTGGACAACACATTGACAGAGATCCCACATAAGGAGTGAGTACACAGTGACTCCTGTGGTTGACTTAACATTTTGACACTCTTATTTATGGCATCAGAAATCTCCCTAGGCTCTAGTCATGAGTTGACAAGGCTATGGAAGCCTTTTGAGTTTGCCGACTTCGATCTTTGATCTTATTTCGACAAGGTCATAGTCAAAGTGGAAGTTCTCTCCTCCCTTCAGAGACAGGTACCTCCTTCTTTGATGACCCGTTCTTTCTACTGGGATCTCACTCACAGAGACCTTTCATTTAGGTCTTTTTTTTTTCCAGAGTGTCTTGCTTTCAATGCCTAAAATACTCTCATGGGCTCCTCAGCCAGATCCAAGTGCCTTAAGGGCTGATTCTGAGGCCAAAGTGCTGTTTAGGACATCTACCATTCTACGAGTCTGCTATGTATCCCACTTCCCATGTTGGATCGTTCTCTCCCTAGTGAGATGGCATTGGTATATGCAATCTTTTTTTTTTTTAACTTTTATTTAATGCATATAAATTTCCAAAGTACGACTTATGGATTACAATGGCTTTCCCCCCATACCGTCCCTCCCACCCACAACCCTCCCCTTTCCCACTCCCTCTCCCCTTCCATTCACATCAAGATTCATTTTCGATTATCTTAATATACAGAAGATCAGCTTAGTATACATTAAGTATGGATTTCAACAGTTTGCTCCCACACAGAAACATAAAGTGAAAAATAATAGATGATTTTTTTAAATGATGATGAAATCAGAGCAGACCTATTGTCATGTTTAATCCCAGTGAGAGTCAAGTTGGGAATTGATAATTTCTTTCTTTTCTTTTTTTTTTTTTACAGAGGATCAGTTTAGTATGCATTAAGTAAGGATTTCAACAGTTTGCACCCCCATAGAAACACAAAGTGAAATATATTGTTTGAGTACTCGTTATAGCATTAAATCTCAATGTACAGCACATTAAGGACAGAGATCCTACATGAGGAGTAAGTGCACAGTGACTCCTGTTGTTGACTTTACCAATTGACACTCCTGTCTATGGCATCAGTAATCTCCCTATGCTCCAGTCATGAGTTTCCAAGGCTATGGAAGCCCTCTGAGTTCTCCGACTCTTATCTTGTTTAGACAAGATCATAGTCAAAGTGGAGGTTCTCTCCTCCCTTCAGAGAAAGGTACCTCCTTCTTTGATGGCCTGTTCTTTCCACTGGGATCTCACTCGCAGAGATCTTTTGCCAGAGTGTCTTGGCTTTCCATGCCTGAAATACTCTCATGAGCTTTTCAGCCAGCTCCGAATGCCTTCAGGGCTGATTCTGAGGCCAGAGTGCTATTTAGGACATCTGCCATTCTATGAGTCTGCTGAGTATCTCACTTCCCATGTTGGATCACTCTCCCCTTTATTTACTCCATCAGTTAGCATTAGCAGGTACTAGACTTGTCTATGTGCTCCCTTTGACTCCCAGTCCCTTCACCATGACCAACTGTGAACTGAAACTGATCACCTGGAACAGTGAGATGGCATTGGTACATGCCACCTCGATGGGATTGAATTGGAATCCCCTGGTATGCTTCCAACTCCACCACTTGGGGCAAGTCAGCCTGAGCATGTCCCAAATTATACATCTCTTCCCTCTCCCATTCCCACCACCATGTTCAACAGGGATCACATTTTGGAATAGGAAGGGAGCACACTAATCGTCTGGGGAGAGATAGTTTAATAAAAGTGGAGATACTGCAGGTTCAAGGAAGAGTAGGGGAGGAAACAGCAGAAGAAACTCTTCCGGAACGCGTGACTCACAGCGGACCTGCGTGGAGAGCGTGGGAGCCCACAGTTCGGGACATCAGCGGCAGACTCAACACACCAGCGCTGGAACGCGAGGTCCGGCAAGATGGCGGAATAGGAAGGGAGCACACTAATCGTCTGGGGAGAGATAGTTTAATAAAAGTGGAGATACTGCAGGTTCAAGGAAGAGTAGGGGAGGAAACAGCAGAAGAAACTCTTCCGGAACGCGTGACTCACAGCGGACCTGCGTGGAGAGCGTGGGAGCCCACAGTTCGGGACATCAGCGGCAGACTCAACACACCAGCGCTGGAACGCGAGGTGAGCCGAACCTCAATAGCCCGAGACACCGGCAGGCAAGCGGAGAGAGGAGACTAGAGGGAACGACCCCCGGGGGGGGGGAGTTCACAAGGCTAACTGGAAGAGAGAGAGAGAGAGAAAAAAGGGTGACTAGTACGGACACGAGTTTCTCTCTCTCCGCTCACCTCTCAAGGGCGAGCAAGACAAAGAGCAGGCGCCATCTTGGACATACGTCATAAGCAGAGCGACCTCAGGTCTGCACCGGCCCTGAGCCTAGCAGAAAAACCTGACTCTGGGCGGGGCGAATTAACAGGAGATTAGGACCTAGTAAATTTGTGGTGCTACTGAACTGAGACTGTGAAAAAAGAGACGGTGGGGGAGAGAACTCACGGAATTCACGTGAGCACTCTCCAGAGACGCTACAATTCCGTAACTTTGGCAACCCAGTGGGAGGCTGAAGGAGAATTTGAGCCCACTCTGAGGGCCGAAGAGATTCCCTGTGGGGATCTTGGGAAAGAGCTTCCGATCTCTGGCTCCTGTGGGTATATCATTTGCCTGCTAACTACCTCCAACTTCGTTCAGCTGTGCGGAATTACTTCCCTTTTGAATCAAAAAAAAAAAAAAAGAGAGAGAGAGAGAGATTTACCACGCCTAACCTGGGAGTGTCACCTTTGGCACACCAAACAGAGCTCTCAGGCCACACCCATCTCAAGCCCTAAGGCTCCATCAAAAACAGATAGTCCACTTAATCTAGAGTCATAGTATAACAAGAAAAAGCACCACAGTGAAGAAACCAAATATCTCCAATATGCCAAATAACAAACGCAAAAACCGAGGTAATAAAAACAAGGAAGTCACCATGACGGCCTCAAATGAAAAAGACACCCCAATTCAAGATTATGAAGATGATGACATAGAAGAAATGCAAGAAGCAGATCTCAAAAAACTGATAAGAACATTAAGAAGTTCTCAAAAACAAATTCTGGAACTACACAAATCCTTACTGGACAAGATAGAAAATCTCTCTCGTGAAAATGAAATATTAAGGAGGAATCAAAATGAAACGAAACAACTAGTACAACAGGAAACTGTGATAGTGACTGAAGTGAAGAATTCAATAGATCAAATGAAAAACACAATAGAGAGCCTTACAAACAGAATGGGTGAAGCAGAAGAGAGAATATCGGACTTAGAAGACAGAGAACAGGAAAGGATACAGTCAGACCAAAGAAAAGAAGAGGAAATTAGAAATCTGAAACATATTGTCGGGAATCTTCAGGATACTATTAAAAAACCCAACATTCGGGTTCTAGGAGTTCCTGAAGGCATGGAGAGGGAGAAAGGATTAGAAGGCCTTTTTAGTGAGATATTAGCAGAAAATTTCCCAGGTTTGGAGAAGGACAGAGAAATCCTAGTACAGGAAGCCCACAGAACCCCTAATAAACACGACCAAAAGAGATCCTCACCACGACACGTTGTAATTAAACTCTCCACAGTGAAACATAAAGAAAAGATCCTAAAATGTGCAAGAGAGAAACGTCAGATTACTCTCAGAGGCTCTCCAATCAGACTCACAGCTGACTTCTCATCAGAAACTCTAAAAGCTAGGAGGGAATGGCGAGATATAGCCCAGGTACTAAGAGAGAACAACTGCCAGCCCAGAATATTATATCCTGCAAAGCTATCATTTGTGAATGAAGGTGAAATAAAGACTTTTCCTTGCAAACAGAAATTGAAAGAATTTGTTGCCACTCGTCCAGCCCTGCAAAAGATGCTTAAAGATGTGTTACACACAGAAACACAGAAACACGGTCATCAATATGAAAGAAGGTAAAGGAAGGAAACCAAGGAAGGAAACCTCACAGCAAAAGATCACAGGGAATTCAAAGCATATATTAGAACTTATCTTTGGCAAATGGCAGGGCAAAGTTACCACTTATCATTAGTCACTTTGAACGTGAATGGCCTGAACTGTCCAGTTAAAAGACACCAATTGGCTGATTGGGTTAAGGAACAAAACCCATCTATTTGCTGCTTACAAGAAACACATCTTTCCAACAAAGATCCATACAGACTGAAAGTGAAAGGCTGGAAAAAGATATACCATGCCAACAGAAATGAAAAAAGAGCGGGCGTAGCCATCTTAATATCGGACAACATAAACTTTACCACAAAAACTGTTAAGAGAGACAAAGAGGGACACTATATCATGATTAAGGGATCAATTCAACAGGAAGATATAACAATTATCAATGTATATGCACCTAACTACAGGGCACCAGTTTATCTAAAAGATTTATTAACGGACTTAAAGGGAGACTTAGACCCCAATACAGTAGTACTGGGGGACTTCAATACTCCACTCTCAGAAATAGACAGATCAATAGGACAGAAGATCAACAAGGATACAGTAGATTTAAACGACACTATAGCCCAAATGGATCTAACAGATATATACAGAACTTTCAATCCTACAGCTAAAGATTTTACATTCTTCTCAGCAGTACATGGAAGCTTCTCTAGGATTGACCACATACTAGGCCATAAAGCAAGCCTCAGCAAATTCAAAAGAATTAGAATCATACCATGCAGTTTCTCAGACCATAAAGGAATGAAGTTGGAAATTACCAACTCAGGAATCCCTAGAGCATACGCAAACACATGGAGATTGAACAACATGCTCCTGAATGAACAATGGGTCATAGAAGAAATCAAAAGAGAAATCATAAACTTTCTGGAAGTAAATGAGGATAACAGCACAACATACCAAAACTTATGGGACACGGCATTTTTCAAAAGAGGAAATCCAGGGGCCGGAGCCATGGCTCACTTGGTTAATCCTCCGCCTGTGGCACCGGCATCCCATATGGGTGCTGGTTCTAGTCCAGGTTGCTCCTCTTCCGGTCCAGCTCTCTGCTGTGGCCCGGGAAGGCAGTGGAGGATTGCCCAAGTGCTTGGGCCCCTGTACCTGCATGGGAGACCAGGGAGAAGCACCTGGCTCCTGGCTTCAGATCAGCGCAGTGCCGGCTGTGGCAGCCATTTGGGGAGTGAAGCAACGGAAGGAAGACCTTTCTGTCTGTCTCTCTCTCTCTCACTGTCTATAATTCTACCTGTTGAATAAATTAAAAAAGAGCAAATCCAAGTAGCCAAGAAACACATGAAAAATGCTCAAGATCACTAGCCATTAGGGAAATGCAATTCAAAACCACAATGAGGCTTCATCTCACCCCAGTTAGAATGGCTCTCATCCAGAAATCAACAGTAAATGCTGCTGAGGATAAGGGGGAAAAGGTATCATAATCCACTGCTGGTGGGAATGCAAACTTCTAAGCCATTGTGGAAGACAATATGGTCATTTCTCAGAAATCTGAAAATAGATCTATCATATGACCTAGCCATCCCATTTCTGAAAATTTACCCAAATGAAATGAAATTAGCATATGCAAGAGTTATCCATAGCCCCAAGTTTATTTCAGTTCAATTCACAATAGCTAAGATACAGAATCAACCCAGATCTCCATCCACTGATAACTGCATAAAGAAAATGTGGTATATACACACTATGGACTAACTACTCAGCTATAAAAAATGAATGAAATTTTATCTTTCATAACAAAATGGATTCAACTAGAAATCATTATTCTTAGTGAAACAGGCCAGTCCCATAAAGACAAATATTATATGTTTTCCTTCATCTGTGGTAAATAATGGATGACAAAAAATGTAATGCATATGAGCGAAATTGACATTTTGAGAATTGATTATTTTTATAGCCCTTGTCTCTACTATTCAGGAATATCTTTTGTTCTTCCTATTATATGTTGAATTCTTAGTAGAGCGTTAACCTTATGATTAAAAATAAACAAATGTATGTCATTGTAAAAATTAAAAGAAAGAATAATAAAGGAAGAAGGAGAGAGGGTGAGAGATTGGGCAGGAGGTAGGGTGAGGTAGTAAGTATCACTATGATCCTCAATCAGTATTTATGAAATATATGAAATCTGTTCACCTTATATAAATAAAAAAGAACCCACATTTGACCCTGAATAATCAAAGCAATCTTGAGCAAAAAGAACAAATCAGGAAGCATTACACTATCTGACTTTAAAGTATATTACAAAGCTACAGTAATTAAAATGGCATGGCATTGGCATAAAAGTAAATTCATAGGGATTGGACATTTGACCCAGTTATTAGGAGGCCATTTGGTATGTTGCACCCTATATTAGAGTGTCTGTGGTTGAGTCCTGGATAAATCTCTAATTTCAGTTTCCTGCTAATGTGCATCCTGGGAGGCAGCAGTGATGGCTCAAGTTGTTGGGTGGTTCCTACCCATGTAAGAGACCTAGATTGAGTTCCAGTCTTCTGTCTTCAGCCTGGCCCCACCAAAGTCATTTGGGGAGTGAACCAGTGGATGGAAGATCTCTTGGTGTTTGTCTGTGCTTCTCTCTCCCTGGCTCTGTGCCTTTCAAATAAATAAAAATCAAATGTAACAGATCCATAGGCCAATGGAGCATAATAGACACACTAGAAGTAAACCTACACCTATGCAGCTAACTGATCTATGACAGAACTTGTAAGAATGGGTGTAGGGGGCAAGGACTCTCTTCAGTAAATGGTGCTGTGGGAGATGGATTTTTCACATGCAGAAGAATACAACTAGATCCCTGTCAACTAAACTCAATGAACTCAAAATGTATTAAAGAACTAAATATGAGAATTAAAATTCTGAAGCTACTAAAAGAATACAAACAGGAAACAATTTAGTACATTGGAATGCTCAAGGAATTTTTTTAAGCAGACACCTAAATCACAGGAAACAAAAGCAAAAATAGACAATAAGATTTCATCAAAGTAAAGAGCTTCTGCACAGTGACAGAAGCAATCAGCAGAGTGAAGGGACAACCTACAGAATGAGATAAAATGCTTGCAAGTTATACATCTGACAAAGGATTAGTAACCAGAATATATAAAGGACTCAAACAACTAAATAACAAAAAAAATTCCAAACAAATAATGTAGTAAAATAATTGACAATATATCTAAACAAAAAAGTACATATTATATAGTACAGTATATAGAAAGGTACAGTATATAGAAAGTGCTCAACATCACTAGTCATCAGGGAAATAAAAATCAAAACTACAATGAAATTATCACCTCACTCCCCTTAGAATGGTTATGACCAAAAAGTGAAAAGCAAAGTATTGGCAAGTATGTTGAGAAAAGGAACCCTTATATAGTGTTACCAGGAAAGTAAATTAGTGCAGGGACTGTGGAAATAATATAGGATTGTTTTAAAAATAAAAATAAAAATAGAGCTACTATACGCTCCAACAAATCCACTACTTGTCATAGATCCAATGGAAATGAAATCAGTCTGTTAAAGAGCATTTGCACTCCCATGTTTATTGCAGCACTGTTCGCAGTAACCAAGAAATGGAAACAACCTAATGTCTATCCACTGATGAATGGATAAAGAAAATGTGATATATATACATGGAATACTACACAGCCATAGAAAGGGATGAAATCCTGTTGTTTGCAACAACAACACTGGAACTGGAATAATTTTGTTAAATAAAGTATGCCAAGCACAAAAAGATATGTATCATATAACTCACTCTTGTATGGAGCCTAAATATAGGTGATCCCATAGAAGTTTAAAAGTATATTGATGGTTACTAGAGTCTGGTGAGGGAAAAGGGTAGGTAGGGAGAAACAGGGGAAAGTTGATTAATGGATACTAGGTTACAGCTACATAGGAATAAGTCACAGTTGAGTTAATTTTTTGTGTGTATTTCTCTACTTAAAAAAACTAGAAAACAGGATTTTGGATGTTTTCACAATAAAGAAAGAGTAAATGTTTGAGGAGGTGCATATATTTACCCTGATTCTATATTACACAATGTATAATGTATGGACACATCACATGGTACCCCATGATTATGTACAATGTTATGTCTGCTAATTTTTAAAGAAAAAATAATTAAAAACCGGCTACTGATACTTATATAAACATCTTAATATGTATCAAATGAAGGCATGCACACAAAACATGTTCTTAAATATTATGCATCATTTGTTATTATTTTAGTGTATATACTGTTACTTTATTAAAACAAAAATTCCTCCATGGAACTGTGGGGATACAGATCAAAACTACCAGGTGAATATCTCTACAGTCTTTTTGTACTATTTTTGGCGTTAACAACTTCAACCTTGTAGTATTTAGTCCTTCCTTGCACTTTGGTTATTCCAAGAGATTCTTTCTGGAAGTTGGAAATATGCCTTTTTTCCTCTGAGGGGCAGATAATTGGTCAAGCATGGGTTTTCTCAAAATAGCGTGTGGAAATCCTTCATCCTCAATATTGCTAAGAATGAACATTCAAGAAAAGCCAAATTGAAAGATACCTACCTGTGGTGGTCATGTACTTGGAATCAATGAACACTAGAACATTGCCTGAAATAAAAAAATGAGGAAGAAATATCTGGCCAGTTACTAATGAAATTTGGCCATGATTGATTAAACTGAGAAGAACATGCATCCAGTTTGACATTTTCTTGTTTACACCTATGTGCTGAGATCAGATCACAGATGCAGCAGGTTAGTGAGGTGGTTCAGAGAACGGTAATGAATTTTAATATTGAAAAACAGTACCTAGAATTTACAGAACACCTGATATTCAAGTACTTCTCAGACATCATCTCATTAATTTTCAAGCCCATCCTGTGAAGCAGATGTTGTTTTTGGTATACTAATAGGAAAAACAAGTCTCCAAAAGGTCAAAAGACAGGGTAAAACAAGTTAGAGATACAGCTAAGGATTAGAATCCATGCCTACTAGCTTCCACTGGAATCATTTTATTGCTTTTTTGAAATGTCAGAGGCGATAACCTAGGTCAAAGAGTTGTCCTTTAAACTACATTAAGTTACCAAGAGGGTAGTCAAGGAGATACTTCAAATTTGGGCATTTGTTTGTTTGTTTACTTGTTTGAAGACACCCTGGTGCCTACCATAGCATAAAATTCAGAACTTTATTCAATGTAGTTTAAAACTTTTAAACCTAAGATAACCCTAAAGTCTTTACTATAACTATCTTCTGTCAAAGAGTTGTTCTTTAAACTACATCAAGTTAACAAGATAGCCAAGGGTATACTTCAAATTTGGGTATTTGTTTGTTTACTTGCTTGAAGACATCTTGGTGCCTACCATAGCATAAAATTCAGAACTTTATCCAATGTGGTTTATAACTTTTAAACCTAAGATAACCCTAAAGTCCTTACTATAACTGTCTTCTGGGGCATGCTCCCAAGATATCTTAACATCTCTACAAGACAAATATGTCAATACTCACATATGAAACAAGAAAATATTAAGTAGACAGCTGAGCCTTAGCCTTTAATCTCTAGATTTTTGATTTGGCCATAATTCCATAAATAGTATCTAAAATAATTGATGTTCCTACTTACCATGTAATAGGTCTCCTACAGTTAATTTCTCAATGGAAATAAGCCACTGACCATCACTCAATACAATCTTAACCAAGTTGTACTCATACCAGCAAGCTATTATCACTTGTTGGTGTTTGTCAACGTTCTCAATAACTAGTGGGTAAAGATTTTAAGAAACCTGATTTAAAAAGAGGTCTTGGAGTCTTAGATGCTATTTTTCACTGTTCAAAACTTTCCACTTACTATAGCAATCTGGAAACCTACTGAGATTATGTCAAAAGACTGGAAAATTAATAAAGTAATTGATTTTTCACTAACTCCAAAGTTTAGAAAATCATAATTCATTCTTTAAATATGCTCATCTATTGGTTGATATTTGAAAGTACAGTATGACCTTTCCTACAGACTGTCTATTAAGAATAAACATTGGGAGTGTTCTTAAGATCTTCTGTTCTTGGTAACAAGGATCAAAGAAAGGTCTTTGCACAGTCTTGATTTTGTTCCAAAAATTAGTTAACAATGATAATTATGTTCCCTTTTTACTCATTAGCTTAACATAATGGAAGGTAGAGCAGTTGATTTGGGAAGATGCAATATTTTCAGGCATTGGGCAACAAGTACCAGATTTCACTAAGGAAATCATAGGAATTTATTGTTATCAGTAAAGTAAATGTGTGGCCCCAGTCATATCAGCCAGCCTTTCTGAGGCCTGGTTCTCTCAACTGGAAATAGACAAGATGATTGCTACCTCATGTTGATGGCAAGGAGACTTAACTCTAACAACCACTGATCTCAAGAAAGTCCTTGATGAGGGGTCATTTTCAGGGTCATCAGCAGGTACAGCATGGATTTAGAAGGGTGGGGTTCAGAGTTAGGGGGGCCTGAGAGGTAGAGCCCTCAAAAAAAGAAGTTTGACAACATTATCTATGCATATGCACCCACATGCCTTTACATCATTTGTGTACTTACATGTGCTCAAGGACACAGACGCAGGGCAAGGGGGACTGGTTTGGTGATCAAAGTGTTAATAAAGGCTCTTAACTGTATTTTCTATAGTTTGCATTCTACATTTTCCATGTTTTCAAAGCACCAATTATTTTGCTATTAATTTTTTTTTCCAAAAAGAAAATATAGCAATGGGTTATGGAGTCTGTTATATATGAAAAGTTGAATTTTCTCTTTGCAAGGATTTTTTTATACTTCTCAAAGTGCTTATTTTCCTTGAGCAATTTCATGCTTTTCTTTGGCAGTATAGTCCCAGTTTCAGTCTTCATATTTCACACCAGCTGGTCTTTGCATTTTCATAATACCCAGGGTCATTCACAGATACTGACATTCCTGTAGTACTTTGGGGCCGTTTCAAAGTCAGGAAGTGAATTTCTCTAATTCACTCCAATTAGAATCTCTCTAATTCTCTCTAACATGTAGGTCAACTCATTGCATATTACATCATAGAGTTACTAGGATTTTAAGGGCTTCAAATTAAAAAACAGAAAACCATCTTTGTTATTTTCAATTCAACAGCCGTTTATTTAGCCATTATATTGGGCCAAAAAATGATTGATGTTAGTATACAAAGATGCAAAGACAATGTTGCTGTCCTAAAGACGCTCACAAACTGTTAGGGGAATCACATATGGAAATATTTTAACTTTTAAACAAATGTGCTAAATGCAGAGGTAGGCAAAGACTGTTAGAAGGGCAGTTTCTTCTTTCAGGTGACAATCTGTTATACAACCCAACATATTATCCCAGCAACTACCAAGAACAACAACAACAAAATCTTAGGTCTTGGGATATTATTTGAGCAAAGCCAGTATTACATACCCTGATCACCCTCTTCGTTGCCTCTGCCTGTTAGATATTGCTACATTTGATCTGTTAACTGCAGTTTCCCTTCCTTTCATCCTACTTGAATGACCAATTTTAAGGCTCAAGCCCTCATTTGGATATACTTAAGGACTTCTAGAAGGAGGGTCCTGTATTTTTTAGTTTTTCACCCTTGTGAGGCAGGTACTATTATTAGCATATTTCATGAATGAGGAAACTGGGACTCAATGAGGAGGATTTACCCAAAGTCACACACAGCTGATAAGTGACAAAACAGGACTTTCAGTCATGGGAGTGTTCTTAACCTCAACATAGAGGTTCCCAAAACTTTGATCTTTTGCATACCAATTTCATGATTTTGACATACTAATATTAACATCTGTTATTTACCTAATTCTAAAAACTGGTTGGGAAGGCAAGGAAGTATCATGTTCTCAGAATTTTATCTTTGAAATACATGATGTCTGTTCTCTTTGTATTAATCAAAATATAAAACCTGCATTATTGTAAAAAACTCTGGACAATATTTATGCACAATAAAATTTCAGAACAGAAAAGAGAAATGGTCACATTTTCAGTTTACAGTTCTGTTTTTTGACAAATACATTCACCTGTGTAACTACCACAACAGTCTAAATATATACTATATCTATCAACACATGAAAATGTCATGGTTTTTTGTTTTTTATGTTCTTCATCTCACTTCAAGCACTATAGATTTTCTATCATTATCAATTGATTTTGTCTCTACTTAAATGTTTTTTTTTTCTACTTTATATAATGATATCATGCTATGTGTGGTCCATAATATCTGGGTTTTTCCTCTTTGTAATATACCAAATTTCAAAATATGTGCATTTCTTTTGTTTTAATTTGCAAATACTCTTCAAAGGGCAATCTATTAAACTTTATTAAAAAAAAAAAAGCATCTGGGGCTGGCGCTGTGGCACAATGGGCTAAGTCTCTGCCTGCGGCTCTGGGATCCCATATGGGTGCAGGTTGGTGTCCCAGCTGCTCCTCTTCCAGTCCAGCTCTCTGCTATATGGTCTGGGAAAGCAGTAGAAGATGGCCCAAGTCCTTGGGCCCCTGCACCCGCGTGGGACACCAGAAATAAGCTCCTGGCTCCTGGCTTTGGATTTTCTCAGCTCCCGCCTTTGCAGTCATCTGGGGAGTAAACCAGCATATGGAAAACATTTCTCTCTGTCTCTCCCTCTCTGTGTCTGTAACTCTAACACTCAGATAAATAAATATTTTTTAAAAAAAAGAAATCCATTTAAAAAAAACCTGGTCACCCTCCTTTTGAGAAATCTTAATTTATCCTAGACAACAAAATGGGAATACTCACAGTTTTCTACTGCTATTCATATATATTTATGTATGTTTATATATATCCATAAAATTAAATAAGTATGTAAATATTAACATAAAAATTAGTTCATGGGCTGGCACCGCCAGCGGTGCCGGCACACCGGGTTCTAGTCCCGGTCGGGGCGCCGGATTCTGTCCTTGTTGCCCCTCTTCCAGGCCAGCTCTCTGCTATGGCCCGGGAGTGCAGTGGAGGATGCCCCAAATGCTTGGGCCCTGCACCCCATGGGAGACCAGGAGAAGCACCTGGCTCCTGGCTTCGGATCAGTGCAGTGCGCCGGCCACAGCGCCCTGGCCACAGTAGCCATTGGAGGGTAAACCAACGGCAAAGGAAGACCTTTCTCTCTCTCTCACTGTCCACTCTGCCTGTCAAAAGATAAATAAAATAAAATAAAAATTAGTTCATGTACCACATTAAATCTTCTCACGTGCCATACTTTAGAAACATTTCCCTACTCTCTACTATTTGTATAATTAATTTATCATTATTACATGCAAATTTGGTACTGGATATAGCTGACTAAAACTTGGATAATTAGATACTGCCTCCTTTTATCTTCATCAGAAAAGATAAGTCACAGGAAAATGAAGACTAGTCAAAGGAATGACTATGGCTCAGATATAAGACAAAGTGATAGGTGACTGGTGGGACAATAACCAGAATAAAATTTGTACTAAAGACAAAACAGGCTTCATTGGCTAGCCGTTAAGAGGAAGAAACTTGGGCCAAAGCATTGAGAAAACAAGCAGTATTGAGGGACTTGGAGTTTTGTACCGGTGATTGCAATATATAAATAAGTGAGGTGGCTATTATTCTTGTGATCCATTGTAAAACAATGTGAGTCTCTTTCACTCCAGTGTCATCATGACTCACTGTGAGTAAATGTGTGTGAAATCAGGGGCATCAGTGTTTCTGACACCACTGCTACTTCACTTCAGAGACTCCCAGGATCGCAGGTGCTGGCAGCATAGAGAAGGACTAAGTGGTCAGCTGGCTGCCTGGCTGCCTGACTGTTCCAATAGCCAACAGCACAGTCTGTGCATGAGCAGGCTTGATTTGCCATCATCTCTCTCTGGGATAAGGCGATGATTGTAGATATTAATGAGGAGTGCTGGCTTGAGAGCTCTGGTGGACTCTGTTGAGCTTAAACATGAGTTGCTGCTGTTGTTGTTTTCAATTTGTATCATTAACAGAAAACATTTAAGAGGGAACCATAAGATTAAGGATGAAACCAGAAGGCTTGTGGTGAAACCCAATAAGGTAGTATCCCCATTTTGTGCTAATTGGTTTTAACTAGCAATCAAAGAGGCCAGATGGCCTCCTCTGGGAAAGAGGATACTATATTTTAGGGAAATATATGCTTGTCCTTCTTCATGAATATTCGCACTCTTGGTCTTGCCAACAACATCATCATTTTTCATTTTATTTTTTCAACTGCAACCGAGATTTCATTTGCATGTTTTAAGGAATACAACATAGATATTAAAATATCAATCTGTGAATTAAGGTATTAATTTTGTAAACCTATATTTTGGTGTACTTTCATAAATTGGGAAAATGCCACTCTTTGGGATATAATCAGGACAATTTAGAAACAAGCTCCAAAAAATTGACCGTAACCTATTAAGTTGTTTTTTTAGATCTGGAGTCATTTCCAGCAATGACTTTGTAGTTAAGAGCTGATGAGTTAAACATCAGAAGTGGAGCTAGTCAACAGGATAGGATTTGAAGGTCTAGGAAGGTTTGAGACTTGAGGGAGAGAGGTATAGTAGTTTGTAGCATGAGAGGTACACCCAAAATATCAGGTTGAATGTAAGTTTCAATATATGGTTCTGTTCTTATGCTCAAAAAATGAGACTGATATTTGCATCTTCTAGGATCTTCTCTATTTTCTCCCATTTGGTTTGTGTTAAAAGCTAATTTTGGTGGAATATCATCATTCATTCTATGTGTTTCTTCAATTTTTTAAAGTTTTTTTTTCTATTACACGAGCCATATTTTCTTTAAAACAGGCTAGATGAGACTCAGTACTGTTTACATTCCTAGATCATAAATGCAAGATCTACAGAACGTACATGCATATTGACTATAAAGCCAAAAATATTCATTAAGTATCAAGGTACCAACTGGACTACAGATAGGATTATAAAGAAGCCACAGTCCCCTGAAGTTAGTGCTTACAATCTAGCTGGGTGGACAGGCAATCAGTCCATGAAAAGATAATTACTATACACTCTAAAATATAATCTGCTCTAAAAAATATTTCAGATTTATCAGAAGTTAATAAAAATCATTTCTCAACTTTTCTAAGTGGTACCTTTGAAATTCATAAACATTCTGAAGTGGCTACTGTTGTTCCAAAGAATCTTTAGAAATTCTCTTTTATATTATCTTCAGAGCTTGTGATCTGTTCTGTGGAATTTTCTCAGGGGCCAAAAAAATTTCTACTGTGAAGGTAAAATTGATTTCCGGGAACAGCTAAGAATCATTTGGAGCCAAGGCTGGTGAGAAAGCCAAACAAGATGAGTAATGCCATCTTGGGGTTAAATTGAGATGTGCCTACAAATCACTAAGGCTGGTTTTCTTGAGTGGTTTGGAAATCGACTTTGAAAGATGTTTCCTCATATGAGTTACCAAGCCTGTTTGTTTTTTCTAGTGGTGATGCCATTGGACTAGGAGGACAACCTTCTAGCTATCAACATACAGTTCCCAATCTAGATACTATGACTTTTAGGGAAGGTGGAGAGTTTTCCTAGGAAAAAAAGAGGTCATACATAGTGGTCTGATCTCCAGACCAGATCATAAAAACCTATTAAACCCTGTAGTATCGTTGAAGATACTAACAACGCTGTTAACTGTACCTAGTCAGGATTTAGAGCTTTACTTTTTTAATGGGAAAATACAATTACCATTCAAATTCTCCCACAACTGTGGTAACAGAATCTAGGATTCCTTCATTTCCATCATAACATGGGTAAGAAGTTCAGGTATTCTGGGGAGATGAAGAATAATAGATACTTCAGATACTCTATTATTTTTTTCACTCTATGTTTATATAAAAGAATCACTTCCCAAGTACAAGGAAGTTTTAAAAAATTTTGTGGGAAATGTGTATTTTGACTTTTTTTTGGCACTCATATAGAAACATTTTATCCCATTTTCCATGAACTTTTTGAAGTGCCTTCACATTCATAACTGATTCTCTCTCTTCAATTATTCCTGGTCTTTGCTCTTTCAATTATCCCTGCCCCCTTTCTCATATTTTCTCTCCTCTCTCCTGGCTCTTTAGCTTTAACTTGCAGACTTGTTCTGGTTGTTCCCATGGAAGAAAACAAACTTTTGCCCTCCTTATTTTCTGCCACATGATTTTATTCTTTCTCCTGTGTACATACTGTCTAACCTTCTCAAGATAAGAGTTCATCACTGTTTCTACAACCTCACTTTCCATATTGTATTTAGTCCTCTACAATCTGAACTGTGCCTCTGAAACCCAGATAAGTAAATTGATGATTAGAAAAAAATCCTGAAAAACAACTTTTAATTGGTGACCACAGAAGCCTGATGTTAGGGTGTTAATGAGTGGGCACTGAAGCCTTGAAAATACAAAAAAGCAGCCGGCGCCGCGGCTCACTAGGCTAATCCTCCGCCTACGACGCCGGTACCCCGGGTTCTAGTCCCGGTTGGGGCACCGGATTCTGTCCCAGTTGCTCTTCTTCCAGTCAAGCTCTCTGCTGTGGCCCAGGAAGGCAGTGGAGGATGGCCCAGGTGATTGGGCCCTGCACCTGCATGGGAGACCGGGAAGAAGCACCTGGCTCCCGGCTTCAGATCAGCGCAGCACGCCGGCTGTGGCAGCCATTTGGGGAGTGAACCAACGGAAGGAAGACCTTTCTCTCTGTCTCTCTCTCTCACTCTCTAACTCTGCCTGTCAAAAATAAATAAATAAATAAAATTTAAAAAAACTTAAAAAGAAAATACAAACAAGCCACATATTCTTGTGAAATTTGGTTATTAAATAGAGAGGAATAGGGTGGGAGTTGGAATGGCGATGCAAGGGAATAGAAGGTGATGAGAAAGACTCAAGCCACAGTTTTTTTTTTTTTAATATTTATTTATTTGAAGGGCAGAGTTGCAGAGATAGGGAGAAAGAGAGAGAGAGATATCTTCCATCTGCTGGTTCACTCCCCAAATGGCCACAATGGCTGAGACAAGGCAAGGTGGAAGTCAGCAGGCTGGAACTCCATCCAGATCTCCCATATGGGTGTAGGGGCCAAGCACTTGGGCCATATTCTGCTGCTTTACAAGGCAAATTAGTAGGGAGCTGGATTGAAAGTGGAGCAGCTGGGAGAGGAACCAGCACCCATATGGGATGCTTGCTTTACAGATGGTAGCTTAACCTGTTGTCCCTCAAGTAACAATTCTAGCTTAGATATGAAAGACCACTATGGAAAGCCACATGGAAAGGAACCAATGGAGAATGAGAGGTTGGAGATGTTAAAGAGATACGATCTAAATGGAAGGTCTGGACTTAGAAATAAGGGACACCTGTTTCTTTGGATTGAAGGAAGATATGTCCTAAAGACTGGCTCATGTGATTATGAAGATTAAGAAATCCCAAGATTGGCAGGGTAATTCAGCAAGCTGGAGACCCAGGGAAGCCAATGGTATAGATCCAATCCCACGGCCAGCACAATGGACACCCAAGAAGAGCTGACATTTCAGCTTGAGTCCAAAGGCAAGGAAAAGCCAGTGCCCAAATTTGAAAACAGTCTTATAGGAGCATTTCTCTTTTACTTGCAGGAAGCCTAGCCTTTTTATTTTATTCAGATCTTCAACTGATTTGATAAGAGCTGTTAACATTAGGTAAGACAATCTGCTTTACTCAGTCTGCCAACCCATTAATGTTATCCAAAACTACCCTGACAGAAACACCCAGAGTAATGTTTGACAGAATATCCGGGTATCCCATGACACAGTCAAGTTGGAACATAAAATTAACAGTCACAGGAAGTAAACCTAAGAAAAGTTAAAATGGAGAACTTGAATTTTCTCTGAAAATTCATATTCAAGACCACACTTGGTGACCAAGTTACAAATTGAATTGAGCAGGTAAATGCCACAAAAGACAGTGGAATATTATGTAAAACTATCCTATATAAAATTAGGTCTTTCCTTGCTATAGTTCTGAAAAATCTTAACTTTTTAACACTTCCTCCATTACCTTACCTCAGCATACATGGATACATCCACGCCTAAGAAATGATGACATTGACTATATCTGTTGTTACTGCTTTCGCATTTTATTATTCTTGCAAATATTAGGATTAGTTGATAAGATTTTTCTTAAAAGGTAATTATGGTCAAACTTCCATTAAACAGGAATTAAGAGCCAATCTCAGAGATGTGGATGAGTATGAATAATGTCCCTTGTTTGAATTA
Organism: Oryctolagus cuniculus; assembly: GCF_051225735.1. Lineage (NCBI taxonomy): Eukaryota > Metazoa > Chordata > Mammalia > Lagomorpha > Leporidae > Oryctolagus > Oryctolagus cuniculus. Next base: position 83,877,568 of record NC_142888.1, on the reverse strand, counting down.
TAAATTAACCAGAAGGCCATATGATCCTTGTGATACACGTATGGTTTATTGGTCTAATTACTGCTTAGATTTTCCAAGAACATCTGAACAGATGGAATGTTTTTTATGTTTTCCAACCCGATTCAATCTCTAGCTTGCCTTTAAAATACCATTTTTCAAGTCAGGAAAAACCTCCTTCAAATAACTACTTGTTGGTGTCCTTCTATACTCCAGGGCAAGATTTCGCTGTTGTTTTCAATACTGATCAGGGTTTCTAGTGTTAGCTAAGTGTATATTTTGCTGAGGTCATTCCAAATCCATTGCCTGACTACACTACATAGCATTTGCTAGTATAGTATTATTGGGGGATGCATATGCATTTGAAAACTACATTTCAGAAGCTCTGGCTTATCAGGTATAGAATTGTTCATGTTGTGGAAACATATGGCAAATAACAACTGCTCTTGCATGCAAGCTATCATGTTATAGACACATCATGGGCTAAATGTACAAGACAGGTAATTGCTTAATATTTTGTATGGCTGCGAGACCATGAGTATGACAAGTGTTTCAGAGTTACAGGGCATTGCTACAGCCAGGACGAGGCAACCAGGGGTAGTCTGCTCATACTTTTCCCTCCACTCTGGTCCAAAGAGGAAATGCAAACTTTGGCCTAAATCCCCAGGTTTTCCTTTCAAATCCAGGATCAGGGAGCTCAGAATCCAGAGAAAACTTGCCAATTCTTTGTTTACATGTTGTTCACAAAAGTATCCCTCTTGGTTGAACTTAAGTTAAACCTTCCAAAAGGTTTGCAAAACCTTTTAAAGCCCTTTATGGTTTATCTTGTTAACCAAAGACAGCTTAACTTTGCCCTAGGCTGGATCCCAATGTGGGACTTCACATGGTTACATGATGACTCACTTAAAGGTTTTACAGACAGGTATAGGCCATCTGATCATCTTAGTTTTAATCCAATCATTAAACAAATTTTGTTTTTTTATTTCCAGTAAAAGCTAACATTCTGAATAATATCTGTTGCAAAGATTACTAATATGTTTTCAGAAAGTAACCAATGCAGCAGTGAAGCTGAGATCCCTGAAATTCGGTCTGGATTATGCAGTTCTTCATCAAAGCTTACAGAGAACCTGTATCCCATTATTACCATTTAGATTTGGGTGTAAAGATCCCTAAGTGCTTCTATGTATCATGTCTTCTCTGCTCTCTACAAAAGGTATTCTTTGCAAACATCAAAGGCAGTGGTGATGAATGATATGCACCTAATGCATAAAATCCCACTCCCACATCTATTTGAAGGCAGCCTGCTTCGCTTTCATGAGCCCACACTATATCAAGCTGGACAATTCAGGCTGAAAACAACCACATAACAATTCAAGGTAATTCACGTAAAAGCAGGAGCTTTTTTGCCTAAATTACCTAGGTAATGGTAGGTTTATAAAGAGGGTGCTAGGGACATTTCTTTTGGGAGAGAGACAATTAGATCGTCCAATTTTATTGATTTTATTAGTGTCATTAGAAATATATTGTGCTTAATTCACAAAGATGATTAAACATCCCTCTCTTTTATCTGTAAGAGGCCAATCTTCAGATTGCAACTTCCTGGAAAGGTAGCTGAACTCTAGCTCTCAGAGGAAATGTTTAGATGAGGAAAAGAACAGAGATAATAATTGTTACTTCTGATAAACACAGTGCACCATGCAGAGCCTGTTAAGGATACAGATGCAAATCAACATTTTTATGCAAAACAGTGTGAGAACCAAAACTATGTCATCTAGAGCCAAATGCTCCCAAATCATACATATTTTAAAGGCCAAAGTCTAAACCAAAGGCAAGAAGTAAATTTGTCAGCTCATTATTTCTCAATGTGGTTTTATTACCCTAGTGCAGTTGTCTGAGTATAGCTTTCTACTCTGCTCATCACTGTGAATATGGAAAAGTGTGAGCTTGGTGTTTTAGTGTAAAATGTAAAACTTGCAAAGTACAAATGTACTTGAATTTCTAACAACCTGCTGGACATCTCTGCAATCTTCTGTCACATTCTCAATAACTCACTGTGTACAAAAAGAAACTGGCAACCTGCTGCTCCCTACCGCCCTCTCCCCACCTATTGATTTCCCTGTACTATACTGAGTTCAGAAGATCTCCAACTAGTGTAGAAGAGCAGACTTATTTTGGTTGAAGCTTTTGCTAAGATTCACATTCCTAACCTAGCTTGCAGATACCAAAGATAAAAGCCTATCTATATGTTGAGCCGGCAAGCAAAAATAAATGTTTTGAAGTCAGAAGAGAAATGGGAGTATTATGCACACCACTTCTACCTTGGGATCTGTTTTTTTGTTTTCTTTGATTTCAGTGATTTGAGAGGGTAAGTTCTAGTTGTGTGTGTTAATAGTGTGTGTATGTGTATGTCTGTCTGTGTGTGTGTGTGTGTGTGTGTGAGAGAGAGAGAGAGAGAGAGAGAGAGAGAGAGAATGGGGGTGAGAATGACAATTGGGAAATAGTTGAAGAATGCCACAGTAAGAGTAATTGAATGGAAATATCGGGGCTGGCAAGTAAAACCGCTGCCTGTAGAGCCAGCATCCCATGTGGGTGCCAATTCAGGTCCCAGCTGCTCCACTTCTGATCCAGCTCTCTGCTATGGCCTGGAAAAGCAGTGGAAGATGGCCCAAGTCCTTAGGCCCCTGCATCCACGTGGGAGACCCAGAGGAAGCTTCTGGCTCCTGGTTCCTTGCTTCATATTAGTGCTGCTCTAGCCTTTGTAGCCATTTGGGGAGTGAACAAGTGGATGGAAAACTTCTCTTTCTCTCTGCCTCTGCCTGTCTGTAACTCCAACTTTCAAGTAAATAAATACATCTTTTAAAAAATTATATATGAATGGAAATCTCTACCCAATGCCATGACCAATGAGCATCACTTCAGTTTAACTCTTCTTGGGAACACAGTTCAAACAGCACAGGAACCGGTGTTATTATTAGACTATGATATGTACACATAGGGGATACAAGTGTTTTTGTGTCCAGAGCCATCACTGTAGAAGATTCATATAACCAAATATAAACAAAAGAATATTATAATAGGCTATTTACATGGGTCTGTTAAATGTTTCCCTGTAGTGGCATTTTGCCTATAGAAACCTGTATGTCAAGAAACAAACAATAATGTTACCTGAGTTAGGTGTTCAGCCTAGCGTTAAGCTGCCAGTTGGGAGAGACACAGCCCATTGTGGAGCGCCTGGGTTTTAGTCCTGGCTCCACCCCCGATTCTAGCTTCCTGTTACAGCATACCTTGGGAGGAAACTGGTGATGGCTCCTGTGTGGTTTGATCTTTGCCACCCATGGGGGATATCTGGATTTTGGTCCTGGTTCCCAGCTTCTATGTGGCCTAGCCTTGACCTTTTCAGGCATTTGAGGAGTTGATAAGCAAATGGGATTGTAGTGGGAGAGGTGGGGTCTAAATTCCTATTCCAGTTCCTTGCCTTTTACCTAGAGAAGTATTTTAAGTACAAGCACATATGTGGTGCACAAAGAGATAACATTTATTTAAAAGGTGAGGAATTGGCGGGCGACGTGGCTCACTTGGCTAATCCTCCACCTGCAGCTCCGGTACCCCGGGGTTCTAGTCCTGGTTGGTGCACCGGATTCTGTCCAGATTGCTCCTCTTCCAATCCAGCTCTCTGCTGTGGCCTGGGAAGGCAGTGGAGGATGGCCCAAGTGCTTGGGTCTCTGCACCTGCATGGGAGACCGGGAGGAAACACCCAGCTCCTGGCTTTGGATCTGCGCGGTGCTGGCCGTGGCAGCCATTAGGGGAGTGAACCAATGGAAAGAAGAACTTTCTCTCTCTCTGTTTCTCTCGCTCTCACTGTCTAACTTCGCCTGTCAAAAAAAAAAAAAAAAAAAAGGTGAGGAAACACACACACACACAAGTGGCCATAGTTCAGGAATATTGTGGGCCAGGAAAGGAAGTAGTAAGGAGGGAAGTAGAGAGACTGCCTCAGCATTCTGTCTCGGCCTTATCGGCAGAGAGAGAGAGAACGCCTCCCAGTTGATGGCCTCTTATGAGGCTGGAAGAGAAGTGGTTATGTGGTACCCACCCCAGGTACCAGGTGAAGGGAGATACATCCTGGGAAAGGGGTTATTTGACTTAAAAGTAGGATTACATAGGGTGGGGGAGGTGTGGCTTGCAGCTCATGGCCCTAATCTAGCTACTTGCATTATCCCATATTTCTCACTTACTCTCTCTCTCTCTCTCTCTCTTACTCTCTCTATCTCTCTCATTCCTTCTCAAATAAATAAATAATTTTCAAAGAAGTAGAATAATGATCTTTTGGACAAAAAAGAAGACTAATTAAAATTTCTCATTGTTTTATTCTTCCATCAGTTACCCATCCACAGTATCTTTTCTATTTAAAGACAGCCCCTGGTAGTATTAATACAGAGCATGGCTGAAATGTGAAAGTGTAAGGTTAAGAAATTGACATGTAATCAAATGATCTGAGAATGTAGTTCAAATATGCAGACTTCCATTTAGTTTGCAATTTTACTAAAGGAACCAAGATAGGTTCCGATAAGTTGGATATTGCCTATCGCACAAGGATGGACTAGACAAATGTTCTGAGGACAGGTGTTGACAGCTGGATTTATGAGTCAATCACTGATTTCTCCAGAAGAAAAATAAAGTGGAGTATATGCCTTCAAACACAGACAATTTTAGGCAGGATTTGAAAAGAGGGGAAGGAAGAGGCTGGTTAAACAGATGGACAAAGGTTTAATAAAGGACAATGATAAAAATATAGCAAATAGAGGCCAGTGCTGTGGCATAGCAGATTAAGCCTCCGCCTGCAGTGCCGGCATCCCATATGGGCACCAGTTCAAGTCATGGCTGCTCCACTTCTGATCGAACTCCCTAATAATATGCCTGGGAAAGCAGCTGAGGATGGCCCAAGTCCTTGGGTCCTTGTACCTATGTGGGAAACTCGGAGGAAGCTCCTGGTTCCTGGCTTAAGCCTGGCCCGGCTCCCGCTCTTGCACCCATTTGGGGAGTGAACCAGTGGATAAAAGACCTCTCTCTCTTTGTCTCTGTCTCTCTCTCCCCCTGTAACTTTCAAATGAATAAATAAATCTTTAAAAATATAGCAAATAACAGCAACATCCCGTTGTAACAAAGAACAGCAATGTGAGTCTGTCCCAAGCAACATCGTTTTGAGTTTATGTCAGCATCAGCTTCCCTTTGTATCCTAGTGCTAGGAGTTGCTAACTGAGCAAAAGGGACCTTCAGCTCACAATCCTGCTCTGCACATGTCACATCCTGGGCCAACCCTTGTGGGAGGAGAAGAAATGAGAGATGGAGTCAAGGTGGTGTGACAGTGGATTTTTCAGATAAGATAATAAGGTTCCATTTTTGATAGCAAGCAATTTGGGAGTCAGTGAAGAGGTCTGAAGAGGGAATGCATAAGGTGGCCATGGTAACAAGAATGGAGAATTTTAACAGAAACATTTTGAGCCATTTCAGAGAGATAAAATAGGTTGAATATGAGGGAGGAAAAACACAGAAAATAAAAGATTAAAATTCAGGTAATATTTGAGCTGTTTAAACAAAGAAGGAATGAAGATTAGGGAAACTGTGCAAAGGAAAATGTATTTTGCAATGGCTTAAGTATTAATTGCGCTTTGTTGATTACAGAACAGGGTGAGGTTTCTTAGGACTCCTCATCCTTTCTTCCAGTTCCCAAGGTGAATTTAAAACAGGGAGTTTGAATATGGGGTGAATGGATCGCCTCATGAGTCCATAAATATAATTCAAGGGGCCTATGAATTTGTAATTGAAAAATGTACATCTTTATTTTCACTAACATCTAACTGAAATGTAGCATTCCCTTTAATTAAGAGTGTAGGCAAAAAATTATAGTAGTATTAACCAAATATGTAATTTATCTCCAGTAATAATTATAGATAACTGGCTATTACAGTTTTTACAGATATTTGACACAGAGTTAATATTCAACACTATTCTGAAATTATGGCATTTATTAGACTTTTCACCATATCTAATGATTTAATGCACTAATAAAGAAATACATAATTGAGGCCAGCACTGTGGCACAGCAAGTTAAGCCATCAGCTGCAGAGCCAAAATCCCTTATCAGAGCACCAATTCAAGTCCTGGCAGCTCTGTTTCTGATCCATCACCCTGTTAAAGTGCCTGGGAAGGCAGCAGAAGATGATCCAAGTCCTTGGGTTCCTGCCACCCACATGGGAGACCCAGATGGACTATGTTAGGAAACTGGCACAGTTTTAGCCAGGTGGCCGCATGGCCCAGCTACCTGAGCCAGGCTCCACCCCCATCCTAATGGGATTGGCTGCTCCTACTTCCCTGCCCACCCTCAGGCAAAGTTTTAAAAGGGCCTGTTCCTGAACAGGTGCTCTCTTGGCTCTTCCCTCCTGCTCTCTTGATCCTTCTCTCCTGCGCTCTCTTGGCCTCTCTTGGCTTCGCTCCTCCTCTCGTCTCTCTTCTCCCTCCTCTCTGTCTCTCTCTCTTATAGTCTCCTTCTCTTTTTCCTTCACTGCCCCTTCACTCCAGTCTGGTTGGGTGTTCCCCAATAAACCCTTTCCCTTACTCCGGTGTCCGGTGTGTTTTGGGATGGCTAACATTAATATATAACAGACTATCTGGGTCCTGGATTCAGCTTGGTCCTTGCGACCATTTGTGGAGTGAACCAGTGGAAGTGGATGGAAGTTTAATATCTCTCTCTTTGTGTATGTGTAACCACTTTTAAAATAAATAAATAAATCATAAAAAATAAATACATAATATATCAAATGTGTTTTGCAAATAATTTAAAAACTGCATTTCAATATAACTGGTATCTTTTGGAATCATATGTGTTTCGTTGTATGTTTTTGAAGATATTTCTGGAGAAAATTGACTCCTGGTATGAGAGCGTGAGTGTCTCCACTGCTCCTGTCCCCAGTTAAAATGGTGAAAACTTTGTGTAACAGAAACAACTATGTAAAGCCTCTGGAAATAATCATAAGGGCAAACATGAAATCACGAAAACGTAGTTCAAGAAAGCCTGTGGAAGTTTGGCAGGAATACATCTGTGCCATTTGAACCGAGATGGCTCTCGCCCACTTCCCTCTCAGTCTGGTGAGAGGAGACGCCACTTCAGACTGATACAGCCAAGGAAACGACTCGCTCTCACTTCTGTTCTCAGCTGGGGGGATTTCTCCCGAAGAGCAGGATGCTAGTGCTTTTCATCCTGTCTCAGTTGCCCTTTACTGAGACTAAGATCTGGCCAGTGTGGTGAAGAGGTGGAATCGAATTTCTTTTGTCTAACACCCACTGAAAAACAAGACATTCTACTTCAGGCATAGCATACTGAGAATACTGAGGCCTGACTAGCTCTTGCCTTTCTCCAGGGAGAACCTGCCAAGAGGACCTCAGTTACAACTTGCTACTCCCTCCACTGAATACTAGAACTCAGCTTCCAGAATGAGTGTGTCACAAAAAGATAGGCTTACCATCCTCTCCCTCCCAAGCTCAAGATCCCAGGCTCAGAGGTTTCCCTAATGGGAGGGGGTGGGAGAAATAGATCATAAATAGATGATTCTCAATATCTTCCCAAAGAAATTGATTTCCTTTGCGATGAAGCATGCAGATGTTTAAACCTAAAAACAGTGGAAGTTGCAAAGAAGGGAATTGAGAGCTTTGCGGGTTTAATGTCAAGACAGCCTAGAATGTAGATCAGTTCATTTTCAGGAGTGATCTGGAGAATAAGACATTTGGGAGAAACTCTCATTGTATCAGAACAAATATCAAGCACTGACCTCAGAAAATATTGATTAGATTTTATGTAGATATGCAAACCCCAGGGTATTATTGTAAGCAACAGAATGATGAGTAGGCAATTAGAGGAGCTTAACAGCTGGATGTGGTCAGGAAGGAAGGATGAGAGTTCCCTATCATAACACTGATTCCCGTGTGACTGTGGGCATACCCAAAGTTGTGCCTCCCTAAAGAGCAGTATCAAAGACTTAACACTGTGGACTTAGAGAATAAACTCCATTACAAGTATTCCAGTGAGTACCTGAGCACACAAAGTAATAACAATAACAAGCCCTGGAGCAGCAGATGGAAGTACCTAAAATGTCCAAGTTCCCAACCAAAAAATATGAGCTTACAAAGAAATAGAGAAATAGAACCCATGTATCGAAAAAGCAGGCAAGCTGCTTATGAGAGTGACCATATGTTGATTTAACAGGAAAATGTTTTCAAGTAGCCATTACAGGGGCTGGCATTGTGGAGCAATAGGTGATGCTGGCATCCCGCGTGAGCACTGGTTCAAGTACCAGCTATTCCCTTTCCAATCCAGCTCTGAGCTAATGTGTGTGGGAAAGCAGAGAAAGATGGCTCAAGTGCTCAGGCCCTTACCATGCACATGGGAGACCTGGATGCGGTTCTGAGTTCCTGCCTTCAGCCTGGCCCAGCCCCAGCTATTGTGGTCATTTGGAGAGTGAACTAGCAGATGGACATTCTCTTTCTCTTCTCTCTCTCTCTCTCTCTTTATCTCTCTCTCTCTCTCTTACTCTCGCTCTCTTTAATTCGGCTTTTCAATAGATAAATAAATACTAAAAAACAAAAACAAAGTATCCATTATAAATGTTTATGGAAGTAAAGGAAAGTATGATTAAAAGAGTAAAGGAAGATGTAAGTATAATGTCACATCAAATAAAGCATATTAATAGGAGAAATTTTTAAGAAGAATGAAATGAAAATTCTGGAATTGAAAAGCAAAATCACTGAATTAAAAACAAATTGGGGCCAGCGCTGTGGCTCAGAGGGTTAATGCCCTGGCCTGAAGTGCCGGCATCCCATATGGACACCGGTTTGAGACCAGGCTGCTCCACTTCCAATCAAGCTCTCTGCTAAGGCCTGGGAAAGCAGTGGAAGATGGTCTAAGTGCTTGGGCCCCTGCACCCGAATGGGAGACCCAGAAGAAGCTCCTGGCTCCTGGCTTCAAATCGACGCAGCTCTCTGGCTGTTGCAGCCATCTGGGGAGTGAACCATCTGATGGAAGACTGCTCTCTCTTGCTCTCTCTCTCTCTCTCTCTCTGCCTCTCCTCTCTCTGAGTAACTCTGACTTTCAAATAAATTAATTAAAAAATAAAAACAAATTGACTAAACAGGCTCAACGGTAAATTTAAAATTTCACAATAAATTATTTACAAACTTTGTAACTGAAGCTAGAGCAATAGAGATTATGCAAGTTAAAGTTCGGAGATAAGAGTGAATAAATAAAGACTGAATAAACAAAAATCCAGAGAAACGTGAGACAACATGGAGCACAACGACATATACATATTAGGAATGCCAGAAGGAGAGAAGAGAGGAAAAGAAGAAGAAAAATATTGTATGAGATAGTTGCTGAAAATCTCAAAATTTACTGAAAAGCAATAACCTGCACATTCAGTAAATTCAATGATCTCCAAGCAGGATGCATAATAAAAAAGACCTGCAAGGCCGGCGCCGCGGCTCACTAGGCTAATCCTCCGCCTTGCTGCGCCGGCACACCGGGTTCTAGTCCCGGTCGGGGCGCTGGATTCTGTCCCAGTTGCCCCTCTTCCAGGCCAGCTCTCTGCTGTGGCCAGGGAGTGCAGTGGAGGATGGCCCAAGTGCTTGGGCCCTGCACCCCATGGGAGAACAGGAGGAGCACCTGGCTCCTGCCATCAGATCAGCGCGGTGTGCCGGCCGCAGCGTACCGGCCGCGGCAGCCATTGGAGGGTGAACCAATGGCAAAAGGAAGACCTTTCTCTCTGTCTCTCTCTCTCTCACTGTCCACTCTGCCTGTCAAAAAAAAAAAAAAGACCTGCAAAAAGAAATATTAGGAAAATTACTGAAGCTAAAAGATAAGGAGAAAAATTTGGAAGCACTGAAAGAAAAATGACACATCACTTACTAAAAAAACCTTGATAAGACTACAGCTGCCTCTGCAATATTCGCATCCCATATGGGTGCCGGTTGCTGTCCAAGCTGTTCCACTTCCAATCATGCTAATGTGTCTGGAAAAGCAGTGGAAGATGGCCCAAATCCTTGGGCCCCTGCACCTACATGGGAGACCTGGAAGAAGCTCCTAGTTCCTGACTTTGGCTTGGCTCAGCCCCAACCGATGCAGTCATTTAGGGAATGAACCAGTGGACAGAAGATGTTGATCTCTCCATCTCTCTGTAACTCTGTCTTTCTAATAAATGGATAAATCTTTTAAAAAGAGAGAGAGAGAAGAAAAAAATAAAGACAATCAATCAAGATTCCTATACTCCACAAAGTTATCATTCAAAAATGAAGATGAAATAAAAGCTTTCCCAAGGATAATAAAACTGAATTTGTTGCTATCAGAATTGCCTTTCAAGAAATACCTGGCTAATCCTCCACTTGTAGCGCCAGCACCCTGGGTTCTAGTCCTGGTTGGGGCGCCAGATTCTGTCCCGGTTGCTCCTCTTCCAGTCCAGCTCTCTGCTGTGGCCCGGGAAGGCAGTGGAGGATGGCCCAAGTGCTTGGACCCTGCACCCCATGGGAGACCAGGAGTACCTAGCTCCTAGCTTCGGATAGGCACAACGTGCTGGCCGTAGTGGCTATTTGGGGGGTGAACCAACGGAAGGAAGAGTTTTTTGTGTCTCTCTCTCTCTAACTCTGCCTGTCCAAAAAAAAGAAATACTAAAGTAATTTCTTCAGGTTGAGAGAATTGACACAAAATAGTAGTTAGAATCCACATGAACAAAGAGCACCAATAAAGTTAATTATACAATTCTAGAAGGCACTATTAATGCATATCACTCCTCGTAATTGATTTAAAAATCAATTATATAAATAATATACATGTAATGTTTTATTTGGCCTACAATATATGGAGATACAAGGGTTGTATAATAGAATTACTGATAACAGCACAACAGAGATGAGTAGAGGAAAAGCTGTAACAGGCTAGCAAGCTAAGATTATAATACATAATAAAGTAATGATGATAATAATGTATGATTTGGTTTGTATATTTGTTAAATATGATAAAAATAATATCACAAAGGAGAAAAGTAAACAGAGCTAAATAGGAGTAACATTTATATATTTTACTAGAATTAAGATAGCATAAATCTGAAGCTTATTCTGATAACTGATGTATGTGCTAAATTCTAGAGCAACCACTAAAGCACAAAAAATAATGAAAATACAGTTCATAAAATTAAAATGCTACACTAGGAAACAATAGTTCAATTCAAAAATAAGTAATAAAATACAAAGAGAGGAACAAAAAAGACATGAGACAGAAAGTAAGCTGTCAGACCTAAATCTATCTCTACACCAATAATAACACTAAATGTAAACAGTTTAAATATTCCAACAAAGCAGAGATCTTGAAGCTAGATCAAAAAGAATTTAATCCAACTATGTTGTATCTACATAAGACACAGTCTAGATTAGAAGACAAAAACTGATCAACAGGAAAAGATAGGAAAAATATATAATACAAATTATAACCTTAACAAAACCAAAGTGTCTATATTAATATTAAAAAATAAGCTTTAAACAAAAAATTAAAGATAAAGGACATTTGATAATTACAAAAGTGTTGGTCCATCAAGAAGATATGACAATTACAAGTGAAATCATATATGTGCCAAAAATAGCAGAGCACCAAAATACATGAAGCAAAATTGAACAGAAATTAGGGGAGAAACTGACAAATCAAGAATAGTAGTTGGAGTCTTCAAATATGGATAGAACAGCTAGCTATACAGAAGATCAATGGAGAAGTAGACTTGAACACTTAAACATGCGGAAAACCAACTTGATCTAAAAGCTACCTATAGAACACTCCCCTCAATATATACAAGACATTCTTCTCAAGTGCACATGGAATACTTTCCAAGAAAGACAATATTCTAGGACATAAAAGCAAAGTTGCATAAACTTAAAAGGGTAGCAATAATATAAAGTATGTTCTCTGACTGTAATGGAATGGAATCAGGAGTCAATAAAAGGAAAAGACTGAAAATGCAAACATGTATAGAAACCAATAGCACAATCATAAATAACCAATGGATCAAAGAAGAAATAAAATGACAAATCAAAAAATACTTTGACATGAATGAGAATGAAGAACATACACCATACAAAAGTGTACAGTATATAGTTATAGCAGTTCTTAGTCTGAAATTTGTAGCTGTGAATGCCTACGTTAAGAAAGAAAAAGAATATTTTATCTTAAAACACTGCAAAAAGATCAAACTAAAACTAAAGCAATCAGGAAGAAATTAAAAGATTAAAGAAGAAGTGAAATAGAGAATTTAGAGAAAATTAATGAAGCAAAATACTTTTTTCCTAAAAAGTTCAACAAATTGATAAAACTTCAGCTGATTTGACCTAGGAAAAAAAAGCAAGAACACTCAAATTGCTAAAATCAGAAATGAAATAAAGGGGCTGGTGCTGTGGCACCGGGTTAACACCCTGGCCTGAAGCACGGCATCCCATATGGGCACCACTTTGAGACCCGGCTACTCCACTTCCCATCCAGCTCTCTGCTATGGCCTGGGAAAGCAGTAGAAGATGGCCCAAGTCCTTGGGCCCCTGCACCCACGTGGGAGACCCAGAAGAAGCTCCTGACTCCTGGCTTTGGATAGGCATAGTTCCAGCCATTGCAGCCATCTGGGGAGTGAACCATCAGATGGAAGACCTCTCTCTCTCTCTCTCTCTCTCTCTCTATATATATATATATATATATCTGCCTCTCCTCTCCTGTGTAGCTATGACTTTCAAATAAATAAATAAATCTTAAAAAAAAAGAAATTAAATAAAGGACATTACTACCAAAGTTATGGAAATAAAATGGATGATAAAGGAACACCATGAATAGTTTATGCCAGTAAAGTGCATAATTTAGATGAAGTGAGAAAATTCTAGAGACACAAACTACTGAAACTAATTCAATAAAAATTTGAAAATTTGAATATACCTATAACAAGTGAAGGGGTTGATTAATAATAATAAGGCTCACAAAGAAAAGTTTGAGTTCAGATGACTTCAACACTGGTTTTATTGAGAATTATTACCAATTCTCCATAAATTTTTTCTAAAAGATTGAGGAGAAGGTGATATCAATCAGCATTGTGTTACTATAAGGAAATATCTGAGGCAGGCAGCTTATAAAAAGAAAAGGTTTATTTAATTCACAGTTTTTGGTGCTTCAAAGGCATGATACCTGTCTTCTTTTTTGGTGAGAACTATATTTTGAGTAGTGAATGACAACAGGATAAGCAGTCATAGTTTGAACAGGAGCAAAGAGAAAGAAGACAGGCAAGGCCATGCTTCTCCTTCTGTAACCATCCTCTCATGAGACCTACCAAAAGAGTTGCACTAGAACTACAATTTGGGTCATACCCCCAGTGATCTAAGGATCTCTCACTAGGTCCCACCTATTAAAGTTTTCAACAGTTCCCGAAAGTGCCACTCATACTAGAGCTACAATTTGGGGGCACGCCCCCAATGACCTAAGGATCTCTCACTAGGTCCCACCTATCGAAGTTTCCAATAGGTCCCAACAGTGCCACTCCGAAGATTAAGCTCTTAATCATTGATCTTTGGGGGTCAGTATCCAAACCATAGTAGGAGAGAACACTTCCTAAATCATTCTATGCAACCAGTATAATGCTGACTCCAAAGCCAGAGAATAAAATCACTAGCAAACAAAACTTCAATCCAAATTTTCTCATGAATATGGACACAAAAATCCTCATTAAAATGATAGCAAACAGGGGCCACAATTGTGGTGTAGCTGGTTAAACCACCACCTGGAATGCCTGCATCTCATACAGGCACCAGCTCCTGCCCTAGCTGCTCCACTTCTGATCTAGCTCCCTGCTGGTCGCTTGGGAAAGCAGCAAAACATTGGCCCAAGTGATAGGCCACTGCCACCCACATAGGAGATCCTGAAGAAGCTCCTGACTGCTGGCTTTAGACTGGTCCAGCCCTGGCTGTTTTGGACATTTGGAGAGTGAACCAGAAGATGGACGATTTCTCTCTCTCTCTCTCTCTCTCTCTCTCTCTCTCTCTCTTTCTCTCTCTTTGTCTCTCACTCTCTGTCACAGGAACTCTGATTTCAAATAAATAGATCTTTTTAAAAAAAAGTGCTAGCAAACTGAATCTAACAATATAGAAAAAGAAGTAAGTTCTGCTAGCAAGTGGAATGTATCTCAAAGATGCAAAATTAGTTTAACATCCAAAAATCAGTTAGTGAAATACATATTGTAAATAGAATAAAAAGTCACAGTCATTAAGGAAGACATGGGAAAACATTTGAAAACAATCATACTTTCTTGATAAAAGCCATCAGCAACCAAATAATAGAAAGGGATTTCTTCCATTTTTGCTATATTGCGTTGCTGCAGATTCTTAAATAGATCCTTGAGCCCTTTAGAGTTTTGTAGATAGCTTTCTATTTGTTTTCTTTGTGTGTGTGTGACCAAGAAAAGGAGGATGAAAGCTAGTGTCTACTACTCCATTATCTTGATCATATTTCAACTGAAAGGATCTTCCTCAACCTAATATAAGCCATCCATGAAAAACCCACAGCTAACATCATAGTTAATGGAGACAGACTGGATGATTTCTCAGTAAGAACAGGAGTTAGGCAAGGATGTCCACTTCTGTCACTTGTATTCACCATCATACTGAAGATTTAGCCTGGAAAATTAGTCTAGAAGCAGAAAAAAGTCATTCTAATTGGAATGGGAGAGGTAAAACTATGTCTATCAACAGATGTCATGATCTCATATACAGAAAATTGAATGGAATGCACTAAGAAACTATTAGAACTAATAAATAGGTTCATTGAGTTTTGATTAATATAAAAATCAATTGTATTTGTATATATTTACAACAATCCAGAATGAAATTATGAAAGCAATCTCATTTTACAATTTTATTTGTTTATATTTGAAAGAAAGAATGGGAGAAAGATCTCCCACCTACTAATTCACTCCACAAATGCTTGCAACAATTGGGCTGGGCCAGGGTGAACCCAGGAGCATCAAAATTCAATCCAGGTCTCCCACGTGGATGGTAGGGACCCAGGGTGTGCATTAGCAGGAAACTGGAATAGAAAGCAGAGCTGGGACCAAAACTCTGGCATTCCAGAATGGGATATGGGTATACCAAGCAGTGTCTTAACCACTGTACCAAATTGTTGAGAAAGCAATTTCTTTCACAATAGTATCAAAAATAATAAAATATTTAGGAATAAATTTAACAAAAATAATTTTTAAAAACTTGTAAAAAGTGCAAAGTGTTATTGAAAAAAATATTTAAAATTATTACAATACAGGTATTTAGCCTATTTGTTAAAGTGCTGGTCAGGACAACCATGTCCCATATTGTAGTACCTAGGTTTAATTCACAGCTATAACTCTTAACTCTAGCTTCCTGCTAATGCAGACCTTGGGAGGCAGTGCTGATGGCTCAAATACCTGCTACCCATGTGGGAGAACTGGATTGAGTCCTCATCTCCTGGCTCCGGCCCAGACCAGTCTCAGCTATTGTGGTCATTTGGGAACTGAAAGGTGAATGGGAATGTACTCTCTTTCTCCCTCTGTCTCTTTCTCTCTCTATCAACTAAACAATCTAAAAAAAAAAAAAAAAGCAAGCAAAATTACTCTAGGAGATCTAAATAAATGGAATTATACAAGGTCTAAATAAATCATCTAAATAAATGGAAAGATATTTCCTGTCCTACATCCCTATTAGAATCCAAATTTAATTCTTTGTAGAAACTGACAAGCTGATTCTAAAATTTGGAAAGAGACTCAGAGTAGCCAAAAGTATCCCAGAAAAGAGGACTAGAATAACTCACATTTCCTAATTTCAAAAATTACTGCCAAGTGTCACTAAACAAAAGAGTGTGATACTGGCAAAGCATGGAAATACAGATCAATGAATAGAATTGAGAATCCAGAAATTAATCCGTGCATCTATAGTAAAGTATTTGCAGTAAGGATGCCAAAACCATTCAGTGGGCAAAGAATTGCCTTTTCAACAAGTGGTGCTCAGACACCAATTTACAAATAATGAATTTGAATGTGTACTTCAAACTATATACAAAAAGTAACTCAAAGTGGATCACAGACATAAATATAAGAGCAAAAACTGTAAAACTCATAGAAGAAAACAAGAGTAAATCTTCACGACCTTGGGTTTGACAAAGGAAACATCTTGAGGTGTTAACATGTTCTAAAATTAACTGTTGTGATGGTTGAATAATATCTGTGATTATACATAAAGTGATTGAAGTACATACTGAAAGGGTAAATTGTACACTAAGTGGATTATAGCTCAATAAAGCTGTTTCTAAAAACAAAAAAGGGTTTTTAAAGAAATTGTCCAGCAAGTTTCACGAGATTCCCAAGATTTCCATTCCACAAAGAAAGAATGCCTAATTCAAAACTGTTTTAGCAAGGAAAACACAGTCCCCTATGGCTGTGCTATCCACTATGGTAGCCATTAGCCATGTGCAGCTATTTATATTTGAATTTAAATTAATACATTTAAATTAAATACAATTTAAAAATCAGTTCCTTAGTCATACTGGGAACATTTCAAATGCTCAATAACCACATGTGGTTAGTGCCTATTGAATTGGAAAGCTCAGATACTGGCATTTCCACCAAAACAGAAAGTTCTATAAGATAGACTGCTATGCAACTACTGTTGATCTACTCTCCATCCAGATTTAACTCTCACCAAATCAGGTGTAGGAGCTAAATGGAATTCTTTAAAAAAAAATGTGACATTAGTATCAATCAGAGAACTATTCTGCTCCTGGAATTTTACATGCATTATCTTATTTAATCCTTAGACAACCTCATAGGAGGATATTTTCCCATGTAAAAATGAATTTCTTTTTTTGACAAACTAACTTCAAGTAACTTCAAACTGGAATTAAACCTCTCAGAACGTTACAAGGTGGGAGCAGTTATCAGAGTTCATGAGAAAGAAATTAGAAATAGACTGGAGGAGTTTTACAATCCCAATTTGAAACTCCTAGGTATTTCAAAGTATGTAAAATTGGCTTGATTAGAATACCTGTGGGTGGATGTGAATTAGAAGATGAATATGAAGTGTCCTTAATAGGAAGGAAAACATTTTAATCGCTCTCATTGTATTTGGTTTAGAACTATAGGAATAACAATAGCAGCAGCTACAACAACAACAGAACTATACAATTTAGCCACAATTTAATGAAAAGGCTGTCACTGGCTTGTCTGACTGCCAGCTTGTTATTTTAAAGTTGTATTCTGGCTTTCAGAAATAAATGCATTTCTCACCCTGAAGCCATCTTGTAGATATATTTTCCAGTTCTCCTTTTCTTTTCTACCCTGAAATGTTCTCCTTGACATATATTGCAATTTATAAGTATTGGAAACAGCCAAATATGAAACTAAAGTTGGGAACAAATTTGACAATGTAAAGAAATTGCATCATTAGAAGCTTCCAACAAGAAATGTTTATAGTACATTTATCACTGTCATTTGGCTTACACTGGCCTCTTCTTTAGCGACAGATATTTTCCTGTGAAAGAATAGCATGAAGAATATATTTTAGCAGCTCTTTAGTTAATAATGTGAATGTCCGCTCAGACAAGTCATGATGACCTTTAAAAGTGATTTAATACATGACTCAGAGACAGACCACCAATGAAAGTCTGTTAGTGCCAAAACAATTTTTAATTTTACTATTTTGTTCTTTTAAAATAGAGACTAAGAAGAGACATATTAATCATGTTTTTTTTTACTTGCAAAATGTCATAATGAATTTCATGATTTAAAAGAACATTACCAATTGATTAATTTATACCAAGCTGCTTCTAATATTGCTTCATGTAATACCTTGGTCATAAGGAAGATATACAAAGGATTGATTGTCATCTATAAGAAAGAAAGTAAAGAAGTGAGTGAATTCAGAATTTCTTTCCTGAACCTAATGTGCATCAGGCATTTCAGCAAGTGTCCTCTTTAACCTCCCGTTCTTTATATCTTGAAAAGAGTGATTTTTTAGTAAAGTGTATAAAGTGCACTAATTTGAACTGTACAGCTCAGTGAGTTTTTCCATATGTCCACATGCATGTAGCTACTACCTAGAGCAGGAGTCAGCAAACTTTTTGTGTCAAGGGCCAGAGAGTAAATATTTTAGTCTTTGCAGGCCATATGGTCTCTGTCACAACTAGTTAACATTGAAGTTGTAGCACCAAAGCAGCCGCAGACAATATGTAAATAAACAACATGGCTGAGTGCCAACACACATTCATCTAGAGACACTGAAATCACAATTTCACATAATTTCACTGTCATGAAATATTATTTAATCATTCAAAATGCAAAAATCATCCTTAGTGCTCTAGCTGTACAAAAGGAGGTGTTGGCCTAATTCAGCGACCAGGTGATCGTTGGCTGACCCCTGACCTAGATGAAAATATAAAACATGTTCAGCACCAAAGAAGTCTCCTTCAAGTTCTTCCCAGTTAACACTCTCCTTGCAGAGATAAATGTCATTATGACTGCTATCATCATTGATTAGGTTTAACAGTTCTCTCTTTTTTTAAATATTCGTTTACTTATTTATTTATTTTCCCATAGAAATCTTTTATTTAATGAGTACAAATTTCATAAGTACAACTTTAGAAATATAGTGATTCTTCCCAGCATACCTGCCCTCCCACCCACACTCCCACCCCATTACCTTCTCTCTCTCCCACTAAGATTCATTTTCAATTAACTTTTTACACAGAAGACCAACTCTATACTAAGTAAAGATTTCGACAATTTGTGCACACACACACAACTGTTTGAGAACAAGTTTTACAGTTAATTCTCATAGTTCAACTCATTGAGGACAGAGGTCCTCCATGGGGAGTAAATGCACAGTGACTCCTGTTGTTAATTTAACAATTAACTCTCTTATGTATGACGTCAGTGATCACCTGAGGCTCTTGACTTGAGCTGCCAAGGCTATGGAAGCCTTTTGAGTTCACAGTCTCCATCAGTATTTAGACAAGGCCATAAGCAAAGTGGAAGTTGTCTCCTACCTTCAGAGAAAAGTACATCCTTCTTGGATGGCCCCTGATTTGACTGTTCTTGAATTTCATATAAATGAAATCACAGACTTGACTTGTTTCTACCTGGCTTCTTTCTGTCATTCCTTTCTGTAAGGTTTAAATATGTTGTTGTATCAGTAATTTTTCATTTCTGTGTAGTATTTTACAGCATGCTATATAATTAATTATTCATGACTTACTTGTCCTACTTGTGGATATTTTGGCTGTCTCTATTATAAATAAAGCTGCTATATGTATACATATTTTGGGATATACAAAAGCACATTCAACTCTCTTGAATTGAAAGAGAGAGTTGGTCTCCAAAACAATTATTAGATCTGATTGTTCATCAGGTATCAAAACCAGTTGGAGTGCATGGACTCAGTCTCTCCTTGTAAAATTCTGACATTGAAAGTATTAAACATTTAGTTTTAGATGACAGTGGGAAAGTTCCTGGTAGAATAGGTAAGATGGAGAATTCTCTGTTGGAGGAGACATCACCACTACCACCCCTGACACACACCAAAAATATATAGAAGATGCTAGCACTTCAATGAGCACACGCCCACAGACACACTGAAAACGGTTTGTCCAGCCCATGGATCAGCCTTACGTGGGGCACAAACCCAGAAAGCACATTAATGTTGCAGGGCTTTTGAGAGACATGAGTGTCTGAAAACCGGCTGCATATTTCATCCTGTTAGTCCCCTGTCAGCTCTAGCTGCAGCTATGACTTCCATACTTTTATAATTGTGATGCCCAAACAATTGAGTTTAGCAAATAAAATGTGAAAAAAGAACATATTTTCTACAATCAGATTTTGAAAATTTGCTTCTGAGCATTTTGCCTATCAATAGACAATACTAAAATTTAATTTCCAAGTTGTAAGAAAACCCCTCAAAAAAAAAATTGAAGGCTACCAAGGGGGAAAAGGAACAATGGAAGTGATTTCCTCCTCTGTCTTCAGGATTTTTCTCATTCTCTGTCTCAGCTTTTCTCCATCATTCTCAGTCTGTCTTTCACTCCATTTTTCTCTTTATCTCTCTATGTATATCTTTCACTGTAGTGTGTGTGTGTGTGTGTGTGTGTGTGGTGTCTCTGGGTCTCAACCCTGTAGTCGCAACCTTACTTCCTGTCAATTTCATTCTGTATGTGCATCTGTTTATGCATGCATGTTGTGCTCTCTCTCTTTTGCTGTCTCTTTCTCATTTTCTATCATTGTCACTCGCTGTCTCTGATCCCTTTATGTGTCTATATCACTCTCTATGTGTGTGTGTCTATCTCTTTGGGCCAGTGTTTCTGTCTTTGTGTGTGTGTTTCTATGAATGTCTCTGTCTCTCTCTCACATACCACAGTTACTCACATCCATACGCAGGCCTGTCTCCAAGCCATAGAGAAAACAAAGCAAAGTATTCTGGAACATTGCACCTATTCAGATAGAAGTGCAGTAAAGTAAAATAGAAGCTTGCTAAACAAGAGTGGGGGCACCTTTCACCCTTATTCTGCTTGTTCAACTCTGTAGATCAAAATGCTCTAAATGCAAATTCCCATTGAGGTATTTTCTGAGGCTCTTCTTTTAAAATAAGCTGGCAGAGTTAGCTTTAAATATTGGACAAATATGAGGATGCCTACAGTGTGATTTGAGAAAGCCCACACATAGCAAGATTTGTCTCAATGCTGTCAAGCCATCTTCAGCAATTCATTTCATTAGCTTCAGCATTGCCTTTGTCCCACTTTTCTCTTGGAAAACACAACACTAACTAACAATGAGATGTTAGTGACATACAAGAGGCAGTAGAAGCTCTTTCTGGCTACCTAAAATGGTGTGTCTGGGAGGTGTGGGATGTGTGTGTGTGTCTGTGTGTGTGTGTTTCTGTGTGTATGTTATTGGAGGTTAAAGGGAATAGAAAATGTGAACGAAGACAAAAAATCAGGAGATTCACTATCACTTGTATGTGAACCTGGCCAAGTCCCTTAGTTTCTGTAAACCTTGATTTCCTCATTCAGAAAATGTGAGAGGAGAAGCAGTGAACCTATAGACTATAGGCTCCTCGATCTCTACTTTAGAGATAGTCGCTCTTTACCAGATGCCTGCATTAGACTTTCAAGTAAGATTTTGATTGAAGAAAATAAGTTTGAACAAATTTACTAGATTAGATTATCTCTAAGTTGCCTTTCTAACTCAGAATGCCTCTGATTCTAACCTGAAAGCCCAAGGGTATAGAACTAACTCCAGAAATTACATATGACTTATTGATTTTTTTAAAGTTTTATTTTTATTTACTTGAAAGGCAGAGTTACAAGAAGAGAGAAAAAGACGTCACCTTGCTGGTTCACTCAACAAATGGCCACAATGGCAGGAATTAGGCCAGGCGGAAGCCGGAACCAGGAGTTTCATCCAAGTTTCCCATGCAGTTGCAGGGGCTCAAGGTCTTGGGCAATCCTTCACTGCTTTCCCAGGCGCATTAGCAGGGAGCTGGATCAGAAGTGGAGCAGCCAGGACTCAAATTGGCACCAATATGGGATGCCATCATCACAAGTGGTGGCTTTCCACACTAAGCCACAATGTGGGCCCCCATGTGATTTATTTGAGGAAATGTACACTGAGAGGGAGGGATGTCAAATAGTTTCATTTGTCAGTAATTCTCCCATTTGTCTATTTGACAATTTTTGATGTATTCTTTAAAAAAAATTCCTGTGACCATTAGATGGATTTATCTATGCAGACTTGTAAGCAGAAATATGTAAACAAAATTCCATTTTCTCATTGATTTGCATTCTAGTGTCAAAAGTGAGCATGCTAATAGAAAATGTTAGAACAAGAATATGAACAAAAGTGCACGTAGAATGCGGCCCAGCTTCCTCTTAAAAACGTGAGAATATTTAAAGATATTCGGGAACTGTAAAACATAAGAGCAAATGTTTTTCTGAAAAGAAAAACTGGTTTATGTATTTCTAGATCACATTGAATTTGACTGGGCAACTATTTAAAATATCATGTCACTTTGGCATGTTGGGGGATAAGATGATGACACCTGAGCCCTTTTATCTCCCTAATACCCAAGATCCAAGTCATTATATTCTCACCTTTGTCAGTCCTTGGAACTTGAGGGCCATGGCTTTCCTCTGACTTTGCCTTGAAAATTGCCACATATGGGCCACTATTCTTGAATCCAGCAGTCTCACCCCATTCAGTAGACTTCCCAGGAAGAATTCTTGCTGCTCTTTTCCGTGCATAGTATTTGTTTGAGCTCCAAAGCACGAAAATTCATAATAGTTTGAAGTATCCCCATGACCCTGTTCAGCATTTCTAGTGGTTTTCCAACAAAGTTAATCCCTTTAAACATACTTCTGATGGTCTGTAAACAAAAGCTGTTCCCTTATCTCCCTAGCTTTGGCCTACTGAATAATTCCAAGGAACCCTATTGTGAGTCCTCTGGGCTAAAGCTGAAGAATCTTATCATTAGTAGAAATAGTTCCTAATTTATAGCTTTTAGGGAAAGTAGCTTCACATCAATTGGCTTCCCTAATGGCTGAAGAAAATCCCCACAATTTTGTATTATGTTTCCATAGCAATGCACATCTCTTTTCTGAGTGCCAGCGAAGCTGAGACTTCCAGCTAGAGGTAGAATGTACCTTTGTATGACAGGGACTGGGGGCCAGAATGCATAAGAATTCAGGGGTCCTAGACTCCTAATGATTCAGTGATAGTTCGGTAGAACTCAGCACGCACTTCTTCTCCTTGTTTAATTATACAGGGAGAAAATATTGCTGGACTATGAGAAAGGTAGGATGAGGGGAAAGCTACTTTGAATTGGTGAAAAGCCTTAATTTTAAGCCATTTTTTTACTTTCATACATAATAAGGTGAAATAGTCTTTAAAAAAAAAGACTGGCTTGCTAATAGGACTTCCTCTAGGAAATTGAATCCAGAAATTCATATGAAGTTTAACAATTACATATGACTGAAGGCAGTGTTCTTAAAGCATTGGACAATGTATGCAGTTTAAAGTAATTTTTTAAATATTGCAGGAAAAGTTTGTTTACCACAGTAATCAGCTTAGCAAATTGGCTTCTTAGAGCATAAAAATAAAGTGGGTATGTTCCTCCATTTTCACCAATTCTGAATTAGTAGATCCCAAACTAAGGCTCTTTGTATGCTGCTCAGCTGTGTTTTGGCTCCACTTGTGCCCATTCACTTCTTTCCTCTACACTGCTACATCCCCACTCCCAAAGAATATTTCCCCAACAGAGTATTGTTTTCACTGATAGTAACTCTTGCATAGAAGAGAACCACATAAATGAATGTTTTTATTGTTGTTTTTGTTGTTGTCCACCACTACTGCTTTTGGAAATTGGCAGTGACATAAGAAAATGAGACTGAAATATCAGATGGTTCTGCTTCTAATAAGATTGTACCTGCATCTATGATGAAAGAGCGCTCTTCACAAACTAATTGTGTAAGCAAGAGAAATATTAGCCCACTTCAGGGTGAAGACCTCAGCAGCAGTATTTGTATCCCTAAAGTGAAACTTCTAATTACAAATGAGATGTGCCTATTTGTCAAACCACTTACAGGTCTCTAGACATATAGCATTGCCTTTTATCCTCTTGTCTCAGTCATTGGGATTATTTTATGTACTTGAAAGTAATTAGATTGCATTCCCCCCACTAAATATCCTATCACTCATACTTTTCATTTAAGGCAGAGTGACCTTTCCCCCCAATTAGAGCAAATTAGTGACGTTTTACTTCATCTCAAAACCATGGAGACATTGTAAAGGCACAGTCGATAGTGGGGCCCTAATGGGGACTTGAAAGCTGAGCAGGAGAGAAAGAACAGAGAGAGAAGAGGGAGGGTCTGGGCGGCGGGTGGGGGTAGGCTGGAAGGAGTGGACGGAGGGCAGGAGCTGGTGCTGCTCGTGGTTGTAGTGGTGGCAGTTGGAAAGGACTCAAAGAAAAGGTAAGAGAAATGAGACCAAAGCAGGGTGATCTGGAGTCAAGGGAGAAACGTCTAGAGATTGCAGAGAGAGCAGGATGCGAAGACTGAAAAAGGAGGAAGAAAAAAGAACAGGGACCAGGGATAAAGTGCTTGGAGCCTCAGAGTGGGCAAGGTGGGTGGGGAGGGTGCTGAAGGAGCTGCCCCACCAGCTTTTTATTGACTCCCTTGCCTCTGCTTTACCCTTGCTGGCTGGCTCTCTGTCTCAGGGCCCTGTCTCTTTCATAAATATAGGGGTACATTAGGATAAAGAGATAGGTAAGAGGTTGCTCAAGGCACAATGCTTTGGTAATAAAACGATGGCATTGGAATCAGTTTTATTTCCAGTTCATTATGGGGCCTCATAAGCTACCTGATTTCTTAGAACTTTACCCTCTGTATTCTAAAGGAAGGGCAAAAATGATCTAGTCTCTAAAGTTGTAGCTGGTGTCAAATTAAATCTGTAAATCCTGTCCAGGCAAGTAGCCATCACAGGGTCTGCTATGTAGTATAGCCTCAGAAAGTAAGCCCTGGATCCTCACATCAACCTACGCAGGTAGATCAGACCTTTTGTAGCCATCTGTACAAAGTAGGATATACCACTCTGTGCTATGACTTGAGAGACCCAGGAAAGTGTTGCCTTTGCAAGATTTCTGCTCCTTGCCAGAGCTGTCAAGGTACCTGAAGTTACATACATAAGGAGTCATTACTGTATTTTCAAGTACTATTGACTGACACCATTCTTGAAATCTGATTAGCCAATCTTGGGCAACGAGAGAAACATTTACTTTCTGTTTTGTGCTACATACTTGATCTCTAACTCCATTCTTTTTTTATTTTTATTTTTTTAAATTTTTTGACAGGTAGAGTGGACAGTGAGAGAGAGAGAGAGACAGAGAGAAAGGTCTTCCTTTGCTGTTGGTTCACCCTCCAATGGCCGCTGAGGCCGGCGCACCGCGCTGATCCGAAGGCAGGAGCCAGGTGCTTATCCTGGTCTCCCATGCAGGTGCAGGGCCCAAGGATTTGGGCCTTCTTCCACTGCACTCCCGGGCCACAGCAGAGAGCTGGATAGGAAGAGGAGCAACCGGGACAGAATCTGGTGCCCCAAACGGGACTAGAACCCCGTGTGCCGGCTCTGCAGGCAGAGGATTAGCCTATTGAGCCACAGCACCGGCCTCTAACTCTATTCTTAAACAGTGAATGCTTAACCCATTGAGAAGTGGAAAACGAGATAAACATAACACATCTTGGTGCTTCGGTTCTATGCCCAGATTTTGGAGAAAATAGTGAAGCAATTTAGTGCATAATTGAAATCATTATTATTATGCTCAAATATAAACACACAATGAGATAGCAATTAATTTGGTTGGAACTTTTAAAAATTTTATTTATTTATTTATTTATTTATTTTCACTTTATTTGTAAAACAGAGACACAGACTGAGATCGTCTAATAGCTGGCTTAAGTCCCAAATGCCCACAGCAACCAGGGCTGTGCCAGGCTAAAGCCAGGAATCCAGAACTCACTCCAGATCTCCCATTTAGGTGACAGGACTCAAGTACTTGAGCTTTTCAGTTGCTGTCTTCCCAAAAAAGAAAATTGGTAGGAAGCTGGGTTGTAAGCAGAGAAGCCAGGGCTCAAACCAGGAACTCTGATACGGTGTGCAGACGTCCTAAGCAGTGTTTTTTTTTTTTTTGTTTGTTTTTTTTTTTTTTTTGTGACAGGCAGAGTGGACAGTGAGAGAGAGAGACAGAGAGAAAGGTCTTCCTTTGCCGTTGGTTCACCCTCCAATGGCCGCCGCGGCCAGCGTGCTGCAGCTGGCACACCGCGCTGATCCGATGGCAGGAGCCAGGTACTTATCCTGGTCTCCCATGGGGTGCAGGGCCCAAGTACTTAGGCCATCCTCCACTGCACTCCCTGGCCACAGCAGAGAGCTGGCCTGGAAGAGGGGCAACCAGGACAGAATCCGGCACCCCGACCAGGACTAGAACCCGGTGTGCTGGCACCGCAGGCAGAGGATTAGCCAAGCAAGCCGCGGCGCCGGCCACTAAGCAGTGTTTTAACTGCAGTACCAGATGCCCTCTCCAATTTGGATGAAGCATATACATGAGACTTCACAGTTATTTTCCATTAAGATCACTTTGGACTATGACCTCTTGCCCTCCATGAACACAAGACCTATTATTTATTTGTTTATTTATTTATTCATAAGATTTTATCTATTTATTTGAGAGGTAGAGTTACAGACAGCGAGAGAGAGAGAGAGATACAAAGAGAAAGGTCTTCCTTCCATTGGTTCACTCCCCAGATGGCCGTAATAGCCAGAGCTGTGCCGTTCCAAAGCCAGGAGCCAGGTGCTTCTTCTGGGTCTCCCAGGCGCTGCAGGGGCCCCTCCACTGCTTTCCCAGGACTTGGGCCATCCTCCACTGCTTTCCCAGGACATGGCAGAGAGCTGGATCAGAAGTGGAGCAGCCAGATCTTGAACTGTCGCCCTTATGGGATGCCAGCACTGCAGGCAGTGGCTTTATCCACTACAGCACAGCGCCAGCCCCCAACTTTAAGAATTTAAAAAGTTGTGCCATAGTACTTTATTATGGTTTGAATTTGCATTTTCCTAATAACTAAAATGCTGGGCACATTTTCATATGATTTTGATCATTTGTATGTATTACTCATTTGCATATGTTTCTTTATAAAATATCTGTTCAAATACTTGCCCATTTAAAGTAATATTTTGGGAAAACTCAGTATATAAGAGCTAATTTCCATAGGCAGAAGACCATGAGAACAAAGAAGAAGGCAAATCAATGATTAAACACGGTGTAATTTATTAGGAATTTACACACAGAATCATAATCTTAGACTGTCAAAAAACAGATGGATCCCCATGCCATGAGGCAGGAGAAAGAGGGTTTTATAGACAAACAGTATTACACCTGGACTTTCTCTAGGATTACAAGTATTATCTTTCCAGGCAACTGTAAAGAGTGCTAGGTTATGTTAACAACTTTGTTTATCCCATACAATTTGAGATGACTGTCAGGGTCACCTAAAGGGCAAGATGGTAGTTCTAACCAAGATGACTGTTAGGCTGACCTCCAACAAATGGATTGTTTTCCCTATTATTGATTCTTCAAAGTTCATAGAAATCTTTAATCAGATCCATTAATATATATGTATATGTGTGTGTGTATAATGATTTTGTCCACACTAGGGCTTATACAGTCACCATTTCCTTGTACTTTTTATGATTTTTCATGAACAGAAATTTTAAGTTTTGATGTAGTCTAATTCATAAATATTTTTATTTATGGGTGTTGCCCTCTATGTCCAAGAGACCATTGCATTTTCTTAGCTTGTGTTTATATTCTCCTATGTTTTCTCCTAGAAAATTTTATAGTTTTGGTTTTTACGTTTTTGCTATGATCCACTGCAAGTCAATTTTGTGTGTATTTTGAAGTAAGGTTATCCACTTTTTCTAGCACCATTTTGTTTTAAAAAATTCCTTCCTGGGGCCAGCTTTGTGTGTAGCAGGTAAAGCTGCCGTCTGCAGTGCTGGCATCCCATATAGGCACCGGTTTGAGTCCCGGCTGCTCTACTTCCAATCCAGCTCTCTGCTGTGGCCTGGGAAAGCAGTAGAAGATGGTCCAAGCCCTTGGGCCCCTGCACCCACATGGAAAACCCGGAAGAAGCTCCTGGCTCCTGGCTTCAGATCAGCTCAGCTCTGGCCATTGCGGCCAGTTGGGAACTGAACTAGCAGATGGAAGACCTCTCCCTCTCTCTCTCTCTGCCTATCCTTCTATCTGTGTGTAACTCTGACTTTCAAATAAATAAATAAATTTTTTAAAAGAATTCCTTTCTTTATTAAATTACCTTTGGTAAAGATGAATTGATCATATGTGTGAGTCATTTCCTCTACTTTCCATTTCATGCCATTGATCTATATGTCATTCTTTATGTCAATAGTATACTTCCTTGGTTATAATAGCTTATAATATGCTTTGAAATCAGGTAGTGTAGTTTTACAATTTTATTATTCTATTCTACAATTGCTTTGACTATTCCAAATTATTCACATTTGCATATCAATGCTAGATTCAGCTTAATTTCTACAAAAAATCTACTAGGATTTTGATTTGGATCATGATGACTATAAAGATTAATTTATGGATAATTGGCATCTTTATTTGTACTGAAGAATGTTTACCTATTAAATTGTGCATATTTTCAATGTACAAATCTTGCATCTCTTTGGTTATGTTTAGTCCTAAGTGGTTTATCCTTTTTGTTGTTATTGTGAATGGGATAGTTTTCTTAATTTCCTTTTGGAATTGTTCATTGCTAGTGATTAGAAACATTACTTATTTCTGTATATTGATTTTGCATCCTGCAATTTTATTGAATTCCTTTATTAGTTCTAAGAGTTTAATCATTGTTGATCATTTAGTTTTCTAAATACATGATCATGACATCCACAAACAGGTATACTTTTATTTCCCCCTTTTCCACTTGTATTCCTTTTCATTCTTTTCCTTGTTTATTGCTCTGGATAAGATGTCTAGTACTATGTTGGATAGAAGTAGTAAGACTAGGCATCATTATGTTGCTCCTGATATTAGAGGAAAAGTTTTAAAATTTTTGCCATTAAATATGATGCTAGCTGCGAGCTTCCCTTATGTATTAAATTAAGGTACATTCCTTCTATAGCTAATTTGCTGGTTTTGTCATGGGGAGATGCTGAATTTTCTCAAATGCCTTTTCTGTAGCTAGTGAGATGATCACATGGATTTACCTTCCATTCTGCTAATGTAGTATATTACATGGATCAATTCTGTATGTTGAACTAGCCTTCTATCTCAGGACTAAAACATACTTGCTTGTGGTGTACTATCTTTTTAATGTGCTGTTGAATCTCGTATGCTATTATTTTGTTGAAAATTTTTGCATGTATGTTTATTAGGGATATTGGCCAACAGATTACTTTTTTGTGCTGTCTCTGTCTGCTACCAGGATGATCATGATGCACTATAAAATGAGTTTGGCAGTGCTTCTTCTAATTCAATTTTCTAGAACAGTCAAAGAAGGATTGATATTAGCTTTTCTTTGACTAGCTGTTAGAATCCTCCCATGAAGCCATCTAGTCCTAGCATTATCTTTTTTGTAAAGGTTTTTATTTTTATTACTGACTCAATGTGTTGTTATATTTCAGGTTTTCTATTTTTTCTTGACTCAGTACTAAAGATTGTGTTTCTAAGAACTTATTCATTTGTTCTGTGTTATCCAATTTTCTGGCAGATAATTGTTTCTAATAGTCCTTCATGATCCATTTTACATCTGAGGCATGCATTGTAATGTCTCATGTTTCATTTTGGATTTTATATTAATGCATTTTCTCTCTTTTTTTTCCTAGTATTAGTTGTTGATTTTATGTTTAAAAAAAAAAGCTTTTAGTTTTGTTTAATTTCTCTTTTTTTATTCTCTATTTCTACTTTATATTTTATTATTCACTTTCCCCTGGAAATTTTGGTCTCAGTTTGTTCATTTTCTTTTCCTTGAAATACAAATCTGAGGTACCAAAAAGTTCAGGCAACAAAAGCAAAAATAGACAAGTAGGATTATATCAAACTAAAATTTTCTGCACAGCAAAGCACAAAATTGAGACTGAAAAAACAATCTTTACAATATGAGAAAATACTTGTAAACTTTGTATCTGACAAGAAGTTAATTAATATTCAAAATATATAAAGAATTAACACAACTTAGCGGTCAAAATATAACCTGATTTTCAAATGGGCATAAGATCTGAATAGATAATTATGTTTTAAAAAAATATTTATCTATTTATTTATTTGGAAGGCAGAGTGATAGTGTGACAGAGAAAGATGTCTTTCATCCACTGGTTCATTCCATTAATGGTCACAATAGCCGGCACTTGGCCAAACAGAAGCCAGGAGTCTGGAACTTCATGTGTGTCTTCCACATGGGTAGCAGGGACCCAAGTACTTGCACAATCTTCCTTTGTTTTCCCAGGCACTTTATCAGGAAGCTGGTTTGGAGCAGAGCAACTGGGACTCAGACCAGCACTCTGATATGGAATGCCAGCATCTCAGGAGGGGCTTAACCCACTGCACTACATTGCCAGCACCATGAAAAGATATTTCTTGAAAGAAGATGTGGGGCTGGTGCTGTGGCATAGCGGGTAAAGCAGCTGCCTGCAGGACCGGCATTCCATATGGACGCTGGTTCGAGTCCCAGCTGCTCCTCTTCTGATCCAGCTCTCTGCTATGGCCAAAGAAAGCAGTGGAAGATGGGAGACTCAGAAGAAGCTCCTGGCCCCTGGCTTTGGATTGGCGTAGCTCCATCCGTTGCTGCCATCTGGGGAGTGAACCAGCGGATGGAAGACCTCTCTCTCTCTGCCTCTCCTTCTCTCTCTGTGTAACTCTGACTTTCAAATGAATAAATAAATCTTTCAAAAATAAAAGAAAGAAGATGTATAAATGTCAGCATGTATATGAATAGGTGCTCACATCTCCAATGATCAAGAAAATGCAAATGACAACTGAAATGAGATGCTACATTATTACAAAGGCAAAAGATAACATATTTTGTTAAAGATGTGGAAAAAAATGGAAGTCTTATATGTTTTTGGTGGGCATGTAAATTGGTATAGCCATTATGGAAAACAGGAAGAAATTTTTAAAAAAATCTAAAAATAGAATTCATGATACTATCCAGCAATCCCACTTTTGTGTATTTATCCTAACGAAATCAAAATCTCAAAGAGGTATCTGTACTCCCATGTTCATTTCAGCACTATTCATAAGAACCAAGGTGTGGAAACAACCTAAATATCCATCAGGTGAATGGATACAGAAAATGTGGTATACATACACAAGGGGGCTTCAAAAAGTTTGTGGAAAATGAAATTTAAAGATAAGGGTATTTGGTGCAAAAATTTTGAAATTCCCACACCATTGATCATAGATACATAGATACATAGATATCAGTATGTATATTTTTATATATCACATTAAAAAGAAGAAAATTTTGCCATTAATCACAACATAGATCAACCAAGAAAACATTATGTTAAGTAATATAAGCCAGATAAAGAAAGATGAACCCTGCATGATCTCACTTACACGTGAAATCTAAAATAGTATTCATTCTCTAGTTTCTTAAGGTATAAAATGTGGGTGATACTGTGCCTGGCCGGGAGACTGCCTGCTTAGCCCATGCAGGAGGAAAAGAGGGCATAGTACACCATGCCTCCCGGGAAAGACCCTGGTCAGAGGCTCAGCACACTGAACAGCACCCATGACCTGACTGCTGGCAGCAGAGGTTCCAGGCACATTTCCCCCACCCTGCTTTCTGTTGAGGGCCTTGTAATTATCAACAAGGTAAACAGCTTCCTGGTGTGGCCCAGACCCATGAAGACCATCTGGAAGGCAATGTAGGCTATATGACCTTCAAGCTGATTGGAGAAGCATAGAGGCACCAGTATCAGCTTTACCCAATAGAATTAATGTTGCTACCCTGAACTAGATACTGCTCTTTTCCTGCCCCATAAAAGTTTGTGCCTGATTGTTGATAAACAGACATGTTCACCGAAACTTATCTCTGGTACTTCTTGTCAAAGAACACCATCACCCCACCATCCAGACAGTGGGGGGCCTCGCAGGATGAGCCTGCAATAAAGTTAGGCTGTTTATGTAAGATTGTTTTTAGTGTAGACATTTATTATTATAAACTTTCCTCTTATTACTGCTTTTGCTTCATCCATTGGTTTTGGTATGTTATGTTTTCATTTTCATTTGCCTTTTTTAAATAAATCATATTTTATTTATTTTTTAACAATTCCACTTCTTCTTTTTAAGACTTAGTTATCTATTTGAAAGGCAGAGTTACAGAGAGGCAGAGACAGAGTGAGTGAGAGAGAGAGAGAGAGAGAGAAAATAGAGAGAAGTCTTGCATCTGCTGGTTCACTCCCCAAATGACCTCAAGGAGCCAGATGCTTCCTCTGGGTCTCCCATGCAGGTGTGAGGGCCCATCTTCCACTACTTTCCCAGGTCCTAGCAGAGAGCTTGATTGGAAGCAGAGCAGACGGGACTCGAACCGACACTCACGTGGGATGTCAACACTGTAGGCAGTGGCTTACCTGCTATGCCACAGTGCCGGCCTTTTCATTTGTCTTGAGATCTTTATAAATTCCTTTTTGATTCTCTCTGTGACCCAGTGGAACATTGCTTACCTTCAAAGTATTTGTGAGCTTTCCAATTTTCTTACTGTACTGATTCCTTGTTTAATGCTATCATGTTTGTAAAAGACACTAGGAATGGTGTTGATACTCTTTAACTTGTTATTTGGCTTAACATGTGGTCCTTCCCGAAGAATGTTCCATGTGTGCTTGAAAAGAATGCATATTTGTCTGCTATTTGGGTAAAGAGTTCTGTGTGTATCTGTTGGGACAGTTGATTCTATAGTGCTATCTCCATCTTCTGTTTATTGATTTTCTGTCTATATATTTTATCAATTACTCTAAGTTGGGTTCTCAAATCCTCTAATACTATTATATGAGTTGGATAATTTCTACCTTTAATAGCTATCTGTGTATGCTTTAAGTATTTAGTTTCTCTAACTGGATGAACATATAGGTAACTGTTATGCCTTCTTATTAAATTGAACCTTTAACTTTGTGTCTCAAGACAGTTTTGGGGGGCCGGCACTGTGGCGCAGCGGATTAATGCCCTGACCTGAAGTGCTAGCATCCCATATTGGCTTCGGTTCTAGTCCCAGCTTCTCCTCTTCCAATCTAGCTCTCTGCTATGGCTTGGGAGAGCAGTAGAGGATGGCCTAAGTCCTTGGGCCCCTGCACCCGCATGGGAGACCCAGAAGAAGCTCCTGGCTCCTGGCTTCAGATTGGTGCAGCTCTGGCTGTTGCAGCCATCTGGGGAGTGAACAGGGGATGAAAGACCTCTGTCTCTGTCTCTACCTCTCTCTATAACTCTGCCTGTCAAATAATAAATAAAATAAATTGTTGCAGTTGATTTCTTAAGAATGTTGCAGTGGATTCGTTTCTGAGAGGAGGAGCATGGTGGGGGCAAGAGGCATGGAGTCACCACACAGACCTCGGGAGTCGGGTGAAAGTGGGCTTGAGGCAAGCAGCCCGCAGACTCATTTATTTCAATTAGTACAACAGCTTATATAGCCAAGACCAGCCAATCCGGTCAAGGGGCGGTCTATGCCCCAACCAATCACAGCCTCTTGCTAGGCAGTTTCCAAAGCCATCCAATCACAGCCCATTGCCAGGCAGGCTCCGTTTGCCATGTGGGTTTCAAAGCCATCCAATCACAGCCTGTTGCCAGGCAGGCTCCATTGCCAGGTGGGTTTCAAAGCCATTCCTGAGTAACTGATGCTCGCTTGCCAGCAGCCATCTTGGCATGGCCTTCTCATTCCACCACAATAAATCTTAAAAAAAAATTCAATTTAAAAAAGACAGTGTTTGACTTACACTTTATTGGGCATAGTGTAACTATGGTCACCCTGCTTTCTTTTTGTTAATGTTTGCATGAATTTCCATCCCATGTATCTTGCTTTTTATCCACTCAACCATTCTATGCATTTTGATTTGACAGTTAATCTCTTTAGATTTAAGGTCATTACTGATAGTAACAACTTACCAGTGACTTTTTGTTATTTATAGTTCAATTGTGTTACAGTTGCTTTGTTCTTTTCTTCCTCTCTTGACATTTTCCTTCATAACTTAAAGATTTTTGTAGTGATTTTCCTTGTTTTGTTTATATCTTTTCTGCATCTATTGTAGATTCTTCCCTGTAGTTAGCTCAAAGCATGCCTATAATATCTTGTAATTATAGCATTCTGCAAGATTATTTCAAAAAGTTCAAGGAAAATGAAATGACAAGATAAGTTTACTTTGGTGCAAAAAATGAAATACATGTGTAGTTTTTTCATGATATGTGCTTTCCATGAACATTTTAAAGTACCTTCCTGTTTTAAGTTGATAACTTACCCTCAATTGCATAAAAGACACTAGCATTTTAGTACCTATATGCACACTTTCTGTTTTTGTAGACAAAATTTGCTTACAACATGTGATTTTCCTGCGGAATGTTCCATATCTGCTTGAGAACAGTGCATTATGTTGTGTATTCACTAACAAATTTTTAGCTACTGACATTTATGTTAGTATAAAAAGAATTTATGCAGGCCGGCGCCGCAGCTCACTAGGCTAATCCTCCGCCTTGCGGCGCCGGCACACCGGGTTCTAGTCCCAGTCAGGGCGCCGGATTCTGTCCCGGTTGCCCCTCTTCCAGTCCAGCTCTCTGCTGTGGCCAGGGAGTGCAGTGGAGGATGGCCTAGGTGCTTGGGCCCTACACCCCATGGGAGACCAGGAGAAGCACCTGGCTCCTGCCTTCGGATCAGTGCAGTGTGCCGGCTGCAGCGCGCCGGCCGCAGCGGCCATTGGAGGGTGAACCAATGGCAAAGGAAGACCTTTCTCTCTGTCTCTCTCTCTCTCTCTCTCACTGTCTACTCTGCCTGTCAAAAAAAAAAAAAAGAATTTATGCAGAAACTTTACAGTATTACATCAGTCTGCATATGTCTATAGGGGTATATTTACCTTTGCCTGGTAGATTTATGTTTTCCTATGTTTCTTTATTGCTCTATAGCATGTTTTCATTTCAATTTGAAGAACTCCCTCAAATGTTTCTTGTAAGGCATGTGTACTGGTGACAAATTCCTTGAGTTTTTACTTAACTTGAAAATACTTCACTTTTCCTTGTTTTTTAAAGGATTATTTTACCAGTTTAGCATTTTTATTGGGTAGCTTTTTTCTTGAAGCAATTTGAATAAATCCCATTCTCTGTGATCTTCCTGATTTTGACTGAGAAATTTATTTATTATCTTTTGACATTTGGTAACATGTCCCAAATCACTTTTATCCTGCTGCTTTCAAAAGTTCCTTTGTCCTTGAGTTTTGACACTTTGACTAGAATGCGTCTTGGCATAACTCTTTAAGGGCTATTAATGTATGGGGAATCTTTCTGCTTCATGCATCTGGTGATCAATTTCTCTACAAAGATTTGGGGAGTTTTCAGCCATTATTTCTGTAAATAATCTTTCTGACATTTTTACTTGTCTTCTCTTTCTGAGACTTCTATAATGAGTATTTGGTTTCTCTGCAATGTGTCATAAATCTGTAGGCTTTCTTCACACTTTTTCCTCTCTGACTCAATACAGACGCTTCTCAAATTATTGTGAGGTTAAGTTCCAATAAAATCAATATAAATTGAAAATATCATGGGGCTGGCACCGTGGCTCACTTGGTTAATCTTCCGCCTGCGGTGCTGGCATCCCATATGGGCGCCGGGTTCTAGTCCTGGTTGCTCCTTTTCTAGTCCAGCTCTCTGCTGTGGCCCAGGTGTGCAGTGGAGGATGACCTAAGTGCTTGGGCACCTGCACCTACGTGGGAGACCAGGAGGAAGCTCCTGGCTTCGGATCGGCGCAGCACTGGCCGTGGGACCATTTGGGGGGTGAACCAATGGAAGGAAGACTTTCTCTCTGCCTCTCTCTCTTACTGTCTATAACTCTACTTGTCAAATAAAAAAAAGAAAATATCATGAGTCAGAAACAGAGTACACCATAGAGTTTCAGTTGTTTACTATCATGACTGCATGGCTGACTGGGAGCTGTGGCTCACTACTGCTGTCCAGAATTACAAGAAAGTATCATCTCATGTGCTGCTAGATTAAGAAATGATCAAAATTCAAACTTTGGAGTTGAGTTTCTACTGGATGTCCATTGCTTTCACACTATCATAAAATTTGAAAATTTGAAATTGAACCTTTGTAAATTGGGGTCCACCTGTGATCAGAAATGACCTATCTTTGAGTTCACATTCTTTCTCTTGCTTGCTTGGGTCTAATATTGAAGCTCTCTATTCATTTTTCTTGTCATACTTTTCATTCTTCAACTCCAAGCCTTGTACTCTATTCCTTTTTATTACTTCTCTTGAAATTCCTGATTTTCCTGATTTCACTGAGTTGTCCATGTGCATTCTCTTGTGAGGGATTCAAAGAAGGTGGATTAATGAAAGTGCAGACTGCCTTAGGCTGGGGAAAATAGTAAAAAAAGTGGAGAAAATGCATCCTCAGGGTAGAGTTGGAGGGAAAGCTGCAGAGGAGATTCTGCAGAAGGAGGAAAGATGTCATGGAACTGTGTGGAAGGTATAGATGCATAGCAATGAGCACAGACACAACACATGACCCCAGAAGCCCAGGACCAGAGAAAGCACCTGCTTTGGAGAGCAAGATGAGATCAGACTGCAGTGGCCCACGCCATAGGTGATGTAGCCTGAGGAAGAGCCTAGTAGACTACACTGTCTTTGAGTCCAGTCTGAAGCTCTGAGTGGAACACGGTGCCTGCTAACCCAGTGACAAAAAGGGCACCTCACAATGGCCCATGGCAACTGGCTGAGAGAGGGCAGGTTTTATTTTGGACACAGGTAGGTAGCAGCTGAGGCAGCTCGGGTGCGCATGCCCAGCAACTGGGGGTGGGGCAAGACACCATACTGTCAACAGAAGCATCTGCAGCACTTTGGATGTGCACACCCAGAGGTGGGCAGGGAGAAAAAGCCATTCCAACATCAGTACCAGCTGCAGAGACTCTTGTATGCACTGGAAACTTGTGGGGAGAAGGCATGATCATGTAGGGCTG
Source organism: Oryctolagus cuniculus (assembly GCF_051225735.1). Classification (NCBI taxonomy): domain Eukaryota; kingdom Metazoa; phylum Chordata; class Mammalia; order Lagomorpha; family Leporidae; genus Oryctolagus; species Oryctolagus cuniculus. Next base: position 83,840,730 of record NC_142888.1, on the reverse strand, counting down.
CAGCTGGAGTCTATTGTGCACCAGTATGATTCAAGGACTTTGCCAGAGGGAAAGATCTGGGTGTTCCCCTCTGACTTTGAGTCTGGCTGGGAGGACTGACAGGGTGCTGAGTACCTACATAGGATTCCAAGGTGCCCCCACCACGGTCTCTAAACATACTGTAGACTCCAGGGCTCAAACAGCCTGTCAGTGGACAGGGCAAGTTAGTGGGGGCAGAGTGGATCCTCTGCACCTGTGACTGTAGGAGCCCTGTGTGCTGAGACTGTGGGAACTCTATGACTGCATGAGAGGACACATGGTGTATCTGGGTCATTGCATATGGCTCCACATGCTCAGAGCTCCCTGAATGTCTGGGGTGATTCATTGCAGTGGGATCTGTGCTCATGTGGAAGCATAGATGAGCATTCCACCCACTGAGGGCTAACACCTGGGCACTGATCACCTTGGAAGAGAGGAGGTAAGGGTGTGAGGATGCCAAGAGAGGGGATCACACCCCACTTTTTTTAGCAAGACACCTAACTTGGGTGTCACCCTAGGTACTTGCCTATGGGTATTCACTGAAAGAGTAGACACTCTCCTAAGCCACAGAGGAATAGTACAAAGATAAAAACCATCAGAGGAAAAAAACAACAAGTATTTACACAAATATCTAAAAATAAATGTAGAAATTCAAGAAACAAGAATAAGAAAGAAAATATGATCCCCCCCACCAAAGGAACGCAAGAATACTTGAATATTATAATGTGAAGATGAAGAGATTGATGAAATGCCTGAAACAAAATTCAAAGATTAATCATAGGATTTCTCAGAAGCAATGAGAGGCAAATTCATGAATTAAAGAAATCCATACATGGCATGAATGAAAAATTTTCCCATGAAATTGAGATTTTAAAGAGAAATCAAAGTGAAATATTAGAAATGAAGAATTCAATATCTCCATTTTATTATTCTCTGTCTTTTGGGGGGTTATTTAGTTTAGTTTATTTATTTTGGATTAGGATTTCTGCTAACTTTATGTGCTTGCATATTTTGTTGGCTGATTGTTTGCATTATTTTTTGCTTGTACTTTTTTTGAGGCCACATTTCTTAGCAAGAAGCAATGGATAAGTTAGGAGTGGAAGGGGTATTAAGAGGAAGACAGAAACATTTCCATTGTTTTTGACCCTTACTTTACCTGACAAATCAGGATAGATGATGAGTATGGATTTTACCTACCCAAGCAACGGCATCCATGATTCTGTTTCCTAACCCTGTCATCTATCAACTTGATGAAACTTCAGTTATTCCAAAACTAAACATGCCAAAATTCTCTATGACTGCCTTCAAATAGGCTCTACAATAAAAGATTGAGAGGAAAGGGAAGGAAAAGTGGAGAGAAGGGAGAAGAGATACATAGGCTAGGAAGTTGCCATTCAATTGTCCTTCCCTTGCATAATTTTAAGTTTGCATCTAATGTCAAGGCTAACATTTTTGATATCTTTTCATTTTTGTCATATTAGTGGGAAGTTATTTGGTATATTTCTGAGCTCTCTGGAATCCCATAAGAATAAGATCACTAAGTACAATGGCAATCTGCCAAATATAACTTGTTATAAAATTCCTTGGCATTGGGAAGTCTCATTATCAACCAAAGCAAAATGTCAGCTTTGCAGAAGTCAAGTTAGACTGTTGATTAGCTGCATCATGCATTGGCCACCACACATATTTTCTGTGAGCTTTGTCACAATCCAATTGAACTGTGGCTACTCAGATATTCTCCATCATAGCACATATGCTCTTATTTTTACCTGGATGTGTACCAGAGATCCTTTAATGGCTTCGTTTAGTGAAGTAACACAAGTTCAGCCATGGGCCATCCATAGCAAAAACCAATACCTATTTTTGACTCATTTTCTACTAATCATAGAAAAACATCCCAATGTGGATTACAGTAGTTACACCAATTGGATTTGGTACATAGATATTAGAAATGAATCTTGATTACTTATCAATTAAAATGAGTGGAAAAATAGCATTCTCTCTCTCTCTCTTTCTCCTTCTTCCCTCTCTCTCTCCTCCCTCCCTCTCTCTTCCCCTCTGCTCTCCTTCCCTCCCTCCTTTGGTTTTCTAGATGAATACACTCAGCATAGAATGCTGTAAACTTATAGCAGATGAAAGTAGTACAAGAATAGCAGACATATGAATTTTTCCCACTTGAAACTGTTTACCAGTTTCTAGTTACCCAGAACTAGTGTTTCAACATTGCTTTTGGGATGTAAAGCTATGGGAATTAAATGACATGATCATCTGACCTTGTTGCTAAGTCAGGTGATTGAACATGAAGAGTGGAAATAGGGAGGAAAAAGAAACTCTTGTTTTTCAGATATTTAACAATAGTAAGTACATATTGTGGCTCCTCATAAAAGGAAATGAATGGAGTGAGCTCTGGCTTTCCCACAAGAGGCACATTCGGGACAATGGTGCAAGAAACAGGAGTCCAAAAAGAGTGTAGATGCTTCACTAAGTTGAAGACACAGAGAAAAATATTTGGGCTGCTGAGGTAAATTGGGAGGAGGAAGTTACATAGAAAGAACTCCAGAATGTGCTAGATGTCCCCTGGAGTCTGATTCTATAGATATTAGCTGAAACTCTGAGACTGACAATAAAACCGTGAGTTAAGAAAAAACTTCTAACAGTTCACATAGCAATGGGAGATAGAGAGTTCCTACAACCTGAGTAAAGAGATCTGAGCACTCAGGGATCCTCACTGGAGTCTAGGAAGCTAAGCATGCCTTCCTAGTAGAACTAAGCCAGCCTAGAATATAAGCTATTTGTTGGGTAGCTGTTGAATTTGATGCTTCCACATGAATAAGCTGATAAAAACTCTTACTCTGTCATCTCACGGATTTCACTGGTAGAGTAATGAAGAATGTATGAACTAAAGGACAAGTAATTTACAATTATCCAGGCAGTGGAGCAAAAAAGGAAACAAAGAATGAAATGGTGAAAAGAAAACTTACATGATTTATATGGTAGAATCAAGAGAAATTACTACATGGGTGTGGAAGTAACTTGAATAAGAAGGAAAGAGATAGGAAGAAAGTGGCAGAATGCTTATTTAAAGAAATAATGGCTGAAATTTTCTGAAGTCCTGGGAGAGATGGACTCCCAGATGTATGAGTGTCAAAATCCCTCAAATAAATTTGTTATGGATTTGTTAGGACTTATCGCTTCAAAGCTCATGCAAGATGTCTAAATTTTGATGTCTTGATGTTACTGGTTCATGGGTTAAGGGTGGAGACTTGATCTAACTATGGTATCTGAGAGGTGGGTTTGGTGAGAGGTTTATAAGTCATTGGAGGTGTGCCCTAGGAGGGTGCTTTTCACAAGAAGATTGATTATTTTTTAAGTCAGCTTCAGCCTTGTTTGTTCTTTCTCTCTTCTTCCTGGCTCACCGTGTGATCTTCCCTCCACAACTACCATGATGAGCTTCCACGGGACACTGAATTATGGGGTTTCCTGTAATCCCCAAAGTGTAAGCTGAAATAAATCCATTCTTTCCCAAGAATCCCCTCTCTGGTATTTTAGTTAAAGCAATGAAAAGAGTTCTAATACAAAGCTCAATCCCAAGAGGACATCACTAAGACACATTACAATCAAATTGTCAAAAACAAAGGCAATCGCTTCTCCCCAATTAGACAGTTAGTGATTCCTTAACAGAAAACTTATAGGCCAGGAGAGAGAAAAATGGTATATTCTGGGTGTTGAAAGAAAAAAGATACCAACCAAGCATACTTTACCTGGCAAAGTTACTCTTCAGAAATTAAGAAGAGATAAAGGCTTTCCAAGGGGAAAAAACTGTAACCACATCACCACTAAACCTGCCTTAACAGAAATGCTAAAGAGATTTCTTCAAGCTGAACAAAAGTATGCTAATCTTGTAACATTTTAAAAATGAAAACATACAGTGGGCCATTTAGCCTAGTGGTTAAAACACTGATCAAGTTGCCCACTTCCCTCATCACAGTATGCAGTTGTAATTCCTGGCTCTGGATCCTGACTCTAGCTTCTGGCTAATGCAGGCCCTGGGAACTGTGGTGATGACTCAAGCAATTGTATTCCTGCTACTCCTTCACACAGGAAACCTACATAGAGTTTCCTAGCTCTGGGCTTTGGCCCTTGCCCAGTCACTAGCCATTGTGGGTATCTGGGAATTGAAAAGAAAAAAAGGAGATAGGCATTTGATGTAGCAGTTAAAGCAGTGCTTGGGACACATGCATGCTAAATCAGAGCCAGGGTTTGAGTCTCTGCTCTGCTTCTGTTCCTGAATTCCAGCTCATGTACAATCTGGGGGAAAGCAGGTGATGGTTCAAGTACTTGGGCCCCTCCCTGCCAACTGTGTGAGCGACCTGGATTGAGTTTTGGGCCCTTGGCTTCAGCCTGGCTCAGTCCTGGCTGCTGTAAGCATTTGGGGAGTGAACCAGTGGATGGAAGACATCTGTCTGTCTTTGTCTCTGCCTTACTTGTAATGTTAAGTACATAGCCAAATCTGAATACTTTAGTACCATGTTGATGATGTGCATAATTTAAACTCTGGCATAAAATTTATCGACATGTAGATCAATGGAAAAGAATAGAAATCTCAGAAATTAATTCACACATCTACAACCAACTAATCTTTGACAAAAGAGCTGAAATCAGTCCTTGGAGAAAGGACAGTTTCTAACAATTGTCCTGGGAAAATTGGATCTATGTGTGCAGAAGTATGAAACAAGACTCCTACTTCACACCTTATACAAAAATCAACTTAAAATGGATTAAGTTTATAAATATATGACCTGATACCATCAAATTACTACAGAAGAACATTGGGCAAACTCTGCAAGCCATTGGCCTAGGCAATGATTTCTTGGGCAAGATCCCAGAAGCAGAGGCTATTAAAGCAAAAATAGACAAATGGGATTACATCAGGCCAAAAGCTGCCACACTGCAAAGAAAACATTCAACAAAGAGAAGAAGCAACTGACAGAATGGGAGAAAACATTTGCAAACTGTGCAACTGGTAAAAGATAAATATCTAGAATCTATAAAGAACTGAAGAAATTCATTAACAAAAACAAACAATCCAGTCAAGAAATTGGAAAAGGACATGAACAGACATTTTTCAAAGGATGAAATTCAAATGGCTAACAGACACATGAAAAAAAATGCTCAGGATCCCTAGCCATCAGGGAAATTCAAATTAAAAACCACAACAAGGTTTCACCTCACCCCAGTTAGAATGGCTATCATACAGAAATTAAAAACAAAACAAAACAAAACAAAAAAACAATAAATTCTGGCAAGAATGTGGAAGAAAAGATTTTCTAATCCACTGTTGGTGGGAATGTAAACTAGTACAACCATTATGGAAGACTTTGGAGATTACTCAGATATATGAAGATAGATCCACCATATGACCCAGCCAACCCACTCCTGGGAATTTACTCAATGAAATTAAACCAGCATATGAAAGAGTCATTTGTACTCCGTGTTTATTGCAGCTCAATTCACAATAGCTAAGATATGGAATCAACCCAGATATCCATCAATGGATGACTGCATAGAGAAAATGTAGATATTCACTAGAAAACTATACTATCCAGCCATAAAAAATAAAATTCTTTCTTTTGCAACAAAGTGGATTCTACTGGAAACCATTATGCTTAGTGAAATAAGCTAGTCTCAAAGGCAAATATGTTTTCTCTGATATGTAGCAGCTCCTATAAATATAAAAAATGTATAGTACTAGTATTAGTGATGAATCAATCCTGTGAATATAGAGTGGTTTAAAATTATGTCCTTGCAATGGGAGAGGGAGCGGGAGATGGGAGGGTTGCGGGTGGGAGGGAAGTTATGGCGGGGGGAGCCACTGTAATCCAAAAGCTGTACTTTGGAAATTTATATTTATTAAATAAAAGCTAAAAAATAAAAATAAATAAAATGAAATTATGTCCTTGCAAAAACTGATGAAGAGAGGGGAGAGGAGGAGTGGATTTGAGCAGGGAGTGAGGAAAGTGTGGTCATATTCTTGCAACTGTATCTATAGAATGCATAAAATCTGTTCTTTTCATATCAATAAAACATTTAAAAAACAAAAAACTATATAATAACTTGTCAATGTAGACAGAATACAAAAATTAGTAAGCTGTGGCTACAAAAACTTAAAATGTGGTGAGAGTAAAAGTATAGATATTTTGCATGTGGTTAAAGTTAAGTTGATATCAGTGTAAAATAGAATATTGAAATTATAACATTTTTAAAGTGTAAGCCCCATGGTAATCACAAAGCAAAAATCTGTAGTAGATAAGGAGATGAGATAAAGGAATAAAATCATACCACTGAAGAAAATCAGCAAGGGGCCAGTTTGTGGCATAGCAGGTTAAGCTATTGCCTGCAGCCCTGGCATCCCAAATGGGCTCTGATTCCACTCCCAGCTGCTTCAATACTGATCCAGCTCCCTGTTAATGAGCCTGGGAAGTCAAGTGGAAGATGGCCTAAGTGGTTCAGCTCCTGCACCCATGTGGGAGACCTGGAAGAAGCTCCTGGCTCTTGGCTTCTCTCACTCTCGCTCTCGCTTTCGCTCTCGCTCTCGCTCTAACTCTGCCTTTCAAATAAAAATCAATAAAAAACTAACTAAATAAATGGTTACCAAACTACAAAGGAAGACAGCAAGAGAGAAAGAAAGAACAACTGAAGCAAAAAATCAGCCAGAAAATAATGAATAGCGTTGCAATACTAAGTAAGTGCTTCCATATCAATAATTATTTACAATTTTGATAAATTAAAACCCACAATCAAAAGACATAGGGGAGCCAACGCCATGGTGCAGTAGATTAATCCTCTGCCTGTGGTGCCGGCATCCCATATGGACACCAGTTCTAGTCCCAGCTGCTCCTCTTCCATTCCAGCACTCCGCTATGGCCTAGGAAAGCAGTGGAAGATGGCCCAAGTCCTGGGGCCCCTGCACCCACCTGGGAGACTGGGAAGAAGCTCCTGGCTCCTGGCTTGGGATCGGAGCAGCTCTGGCCATTGCGGCTATTTGGGGAATGAACCAATGGAAGGAAGACCATTCTGTCTCTCCCTCTTACTGTCTGTAACTCTACCTCTCAAATAAATAAATAAATCTTTTTAAAAAAAGACATAGAGTAGCTGATGCTAAAACAAGCAAACAAAAAACAAGATTGAACTATTTGCTATTTGTGAGAGATGACATTAGCTTTAAGGATACATATAGGCTGAAAGTGAAGGAGTGGAAAAGATATCCCAGGTAAATGGGATATCTTTGCACTTATCAGGCAAATGGGTTTCATGTAAAAAACCAACAAGAGACCAAGGTCTTTAGAGGATATTAAAGAAGTCAATTGATGAAGATAACAATTTTAAGTACATATGTACTCAACATCAGCACAAGTACATACCCGAAGAAAGCATTAACAAACGTGAAGGCAGAAATTGATGTCAATCCTGTGTACTTCAATATCTTCACTTTCAACAATGGATAGATCAACTAGACATAAAATGAACAATGAAATATTGGACTTCAATTACACCTTATGTCAAATGGACACAGCAAACACATGCAGAATATTTCATCAAACAGGAGAGAGTACATATTTGTCTCATGTGCACACAGAACTTTCTCCAGGGCAGATCATATGTCAAACCACAAAATAGTCAATAGATTTGAAAAGGTCATATCAAGCACCATTTTCAAATTATAATAAACATATCAAGTATCTTTTCAAACTATAGTAGTATAAAACTAGAAATCAATAATAGGAGTAAAACTTGAAAAGTCACAAATATGTGGAAATAGCACACTCCTGAACAATTAATGAGTAAAAAAAAGGAAATTTAGAAAATGAAAATGGCAGCACAACATACTAAAATGTGTAGAATACAGGAAAAGTAGTCCTAAGAGGGAATATTACAGCAATAAATTGAGACAGAAAGAACACTATTTCAAATAAATATCTTCCATTTACACCTCTACAAACTAGAAAAATGATCAAACTAGCCTAACGTTATAAAAAGGAAGTAAATAATAAAGATCATATCATCAATAAGCAAAACAGAAAGAAGAAAAGCAACAGAAAAGATAAATGAAATTAAGAGTTGGCTTTTTGAAAGAGAAAACAAAATTTTTAATCCTTTAGCTAAATCAACTGAGAGACTAAAGTAGATAAAATTAGAAGTGAAAATAGATATTACAACTGACAGCACAGAAAAGAGTCACAAGAGACTACTACGGATAATTTTATGCAAATTGAATAAGCTGGAAGAAATGGATAGATTATTGGAAACATCTATCCTACCAAAATAGAGTCATGAAGAACTAGAAAATCTGAACAGATCAATAATAAATAAGAAAATTGAACCAGTAATCAAAAACCTTCACTAAAGGAAAGTCAAGGACATGATTGCTTCATGGGTGAATTCTAGAAAATCATTTTTTATGCTGAATTATACAGATTTACTGTTAAAAACTTCGTATATTTCATAATTACAACTTTAGGAACATGGTGATTCTTCCAACCATGCCCTACCTCCCACATATACTCCTACCCCTCTTCTTCCTCCCTCTCTTATCTCAACTCTTAGTTTTTACTGAGATTATTTTCTTTTTTAAAAAAGATTCATTTATTTATTTGAAAGTCAGAGTTACACAGAGGGAGGATAAGGAGAGAGAGAGAGACGAGAATGAGGTCTTCCATGTCAGTTGCAGATAACATGCTTTATATACTGAAAACCCTGAAGATACTGCTCAAATGATTAGATGTACTAAATGTATTCAGTGAAGTAACAGGACAAGAAAAAAAAATGCAAAAAAAAATAGGTATCATTCGTATACACTTACATTGGCCTATAAGAAAAATAAATCTAGAAAGCAGTCCCATTTACAAGAGCAAAATACTTGTTAATAAATTTCACCAAAGTAAAAGATCTATACACCAAAAGCTATAAAAAACGAACAAAACAAATCAAAGAAGTCATGAATAGATGGAAAGATAAATGGTGTTCATTGATGAGAATAAATAATATTGTCAAAATGTCTGAATATCCAAAGCAATCTTGAGATTTTGTGCAATCTATATAACAATTTCAATTAAATGTTCCCCAGAATCAAAGAAAAATCATCTTAAATGTAATATGGAACCACAAAAGACCCAAAATACAAAACACAATATTGAACAAGAGTAATGAGGTCTGAGCATCACCCTTCCTCCTTTCACTCTGCCAATCACAACAGTATGGTAGTGGTATGAAATTGACAGGCACGTACACCAAAACAACAGAATAGACAGTCAGGAAATAAATCCAAGTCTTTATGATCAAATAATCTTTGTCAAGAAAGCATGAGTATACGATGGGAGAAAGGATAGTCTCTTCAATAAAAGTTAACCAGATACCATATACAACACAATGAAATTGAATCCTTATCTTATGATCCATATATAAATAAATGCAAGCTTTGAAACCCAAGATCATATGCAAGTAAGTGAACAGTCTCATGAAGAAATATCCAACAGCTTTTACAAGCAAGAGAAAACCTAGTGCTCAATGTGTATTACTCACTGTTCCAACCTCCATAGAAAGCTAGACATGCAAATAGTTTGAAAATGTGATCTTTAACTGTGAAATAAGTCAGTCCACAGAAACAGACTTAGAATTCACAAAGGTGGGGCTGGCGTTGTGATGCAGCAAGTAAAGTCACTGCCTGAGACACTGGCATTCCTTATGGGTCTGGTTCAAGTCCTGGCTGCCCACTTCAGATCCTGCTCCCTGATTATGGCCTGGAAAAAAACAATAGAAGATGGCCCAAGTGTTTAGGCCTCTGCCACCCACGTGGGAGACTCAGATGAAGCTTGACCCTGGCCTATCTCTCGCCATTGCGGACATCTGGGGAACATACCAGCAGATGGAAAATCAATCTCTCTCTCTACCTCGCTAACTGTAACCACTCCTCAAAATGATGCAGAGAAAAAATATTGAAATACAATGAGTAAAGGGGAATTCATAGATGATCATATCAAAGAAATGTATGTGGAAATAGTATAGTGACTTGTTTTTGAGCATGAAGATTTAAAGAATGGCATTAGTTCAATGTGGTTACAACATTGAGTGTGATGGAAAGTGGTGGACAACATAGATATATTTTTTAATTTTATATTATTGTTATTTTGTAACATTTATTTAACAAATATATATTTCCAAAGTACAGCTTATGGATTACAGTGGCTTCCCCTCCATAACTTCCCTCCCACCAGCAACTCTCCCATCTCCCGCTCCCTCTCCCATTCCATTCACATCGATTCATTTTAAATTATCTTTATATACAAATCAATTTAGTATATATTAAGTGAAGATTTCAGCAGTTTGCACCCACACTGAAACACGCAGTGTAAAGTACTGTTTGAGTACTAGTTATAGCATTAATTCACATTGCACAACACATTAAGGACAGAGATCCCACGTGAGAAGTAAGTGCACAGTGACTCCTGTTGTTGACTTAACAAATTGACACTCTTGTTTTTGTTGTTGTTGTTGTTGTTGTTGTTGTTTTTGACAGGCAGAGTGGACAGTGAGAGAGAGAGAGACAGAGAGAAAGGTCTTCCTTTGCCGTTGGTTCACTCCCCAGTGGCTGCTGCGGCCGGCGCACTGCAGCCGGTGCACTGCACTGATCCGAAGCCAGGAGCCAGGTGCTTCTCCTGGTCTCCCATGCAGGTGCAGGGCCCAAGGACTTGGGCCATCCTTGACTGCACTCCAGGGCCACAGCAGAGAGCTGGACTGGAAGAGGAGCAACCGGGACAGAATCCAGCGCCCCGACCGGGACTAGAACCTGGTGTGCCAGCGCCACAGGCAGAGGATTAGCCGGCCCGACACTCTTGTTTATGGCGTCAGTAATCACCCTAGGCTCTTATCATGAGTTGCCAAGGCTATGGAAGCCTTTTGAGTTCACCGACTCCAATCTTATTTAGACAAGGTCATAGTCAAAGTGGAAGTTCTCTCCTCCCTTCAGAGAAAGGTACCTCTTTCTTTGATGGTCTGTTCTTTCCACTGGGATCTCACTCACAGAGATCTTTCATTTAGGTTTGTTTGTTTGTTTGTTTGTTTTTTGCCAGAGTGTCTTGGCTTTCCATGCCTAAAATACTCTCATGGGCTCTTCATCCAGATCCGAATGCCTTAAGGGCTGATTCTGAGGCCAGAGTGCTGTTTAGGACATCTGCCATTCTATGAGTCTGCTGTGTATCCCACTTCCCATGTTGGATCGTTCTCTCCTTTTTAATTCTATCAGTTAGTATTAGCAGACACTAGTCTTGTTTATGTGATCCCTTTGACTCTTAGACCTATCATTATGATCAATTGTGAACTGAAACTGATCACTTTGACTAGTGAGATGACATTGGTACATGCCACCTTGATGGGATTGAATTGGAATCCCCTGGCACATTTCTAACTCTACCATTTGGGGCAAGTCAGATTGAGCATGTCCCATATTGTACACCTAACTTTATAATCTATGTTGTAGACAACATAGATTATAAAGTTAGGTAAAAGTCTACTAAGAAAGACCTTGCATGTTATACTAAGAATTTCAAAACCTATACTATGGACATTGGAAAATGACCTAAACTTTTGAAGTGAGTGCTTGATGTGATCAGTTGCATTTTTAAAAGGTAAACTTTGGTGTTTTGGTGTTTTTTTTTTCTTGTAGGCTGGTGATACAAAAGTCAGAGACATAATCTTTGAGGTTTTTGAAGAAGATATAGTGACAGAGGATAAGAACCAAACCTAGACAATAGATAAAAAGTAGGTGGCAAATTCATCAAACTTTTAAATAGAGTTGTCTTGATTTGGTACTAGTATTTTGAAGAATGCAAGAGAGATAACAAGAACGTTGAAGAAAAGGAGAATGATTTTCTGGTTTCTGCCTTACACAAATGGGGGTTCTGAGACAGAGAATACTGAAGGAACACTAACTGGGGTGGGGGTACTTTTGGACATACTGAGTTGGAAGTTTGTACAGAATATTGAGGCAGAGAAAAGGACTTGAGATAAAATGGATGGAATTGGGATGATCCACAGCAGATAGTGATGGAAGCAATTAAAGTAGATGGAGGAGAATCGGAGAATATGTGTATTCATATAAGAAGATAATCAAAAGTGGATATATTGGGAACACCAGCATGTAAAGTTCAGATAGAGGAAGAGAATCCATCAGAGAGGTCAAAAAAACTAGAAGCAAGTACCATTACAGAAACCAAGAGAGATACATTCCAGAGAAAAGTCCTAACGATGTTAAATGCTGGCAAAAGTTTAGGTAGTTTATCCTTGTTGAGGAAAATATGTCGTTTTATCTACTTTAGTTATTCATCAGTGCCTCTATTGAAAATGGTTTCACTGAAGAAAAATAGACACCATATTGCAACTGATTGAATAATAATTCAGAGACAAAGCAATAGAGCCACTGAGTGCAAATTTCTCTTTCAAGAAATCTAGCTATGAAGAAAAATAACAGAATAAGATAATGGCTTGAGGGTGAGACACTCATGAAGTTAGGTGCTGTATTTAAGATATAGAGTATTTTAGCATAAATACAAGCAGAGGGAGAAAAACCAGTGAAAAAAGAGGGATTAAAGGTATAGACCTAGGTGCAGATGGAGTAATGACTTCGTGGCCACAAATCATGAATGGAACAATTTATCTTGGAAAAGGTGGACATATTTTTCTCTAATATTAGATAAAAGAAAAAAAATAAATGGAAGTTAGTTTAGGGCACCTCAAGGTAACTTAATTTCTCTGTAAAAGAGGCAAAATCATCATCTGAGCAGCACATATTTAGGGACCTTGAGAAGCATGGGAGAAATGGCTGTGACAAATGTCAGTGACAAATGAAAAATAAAAGGAACTGATTAGGACAAGGACAAATGTTTTGGCTAGCAGCTTTGAGAGTATCCAAAAAATTGGAAAATTTAACTTCGGAAATGGTGTCCGTCAGTGTACTTATTTCATTTTCTACTTAGATTCCAATGACAGAGAATGAACCTTTGCATTCATCTGGTGCTGGAGCTTTTTAGAGCAGGGGTGGTGGAAAGGTAAGTAGGTGAAGAAATTAAAGGTGAGGGCACAAGCAACAAGTGTTGATTATGCACCTTCTTCACATTGACTATGAAGCCAGAAGGAACTGTGAGATTCTGAGAACAGGAAAATGTCAAGGATTCAGAAATCTCAATGATATTGAAGAAAAAGCTCAGTGAGAGTGAGGAAATTTGAGAGGAGGAATATTAGGAGGGTTTGATCAGAGGGTGGAATATTGGAATTACAGTTTCTGGAGGTAGAATAGCTGCATAAGATGTCAGTGTCTAGAATGTCATTATTGAGCTTTAAAATGGAGTAGAGACAATATTTTGGAGTTTAATGAGTTCAATAAATTGTAAGGTTGCATTGTGGAAGTTATCCAGTGAATTAGAGTAATTACTTCTAGCTATTGCAACAGATAATCAATAAATATCAACAGAATAACACAACAAAGTTTTGTTTTTGCACTTACACAGGTGCAAGTTGGTATGGGTTCTCCTACAACTAGTAATTTAGGATCCAAACTCCTTCCATCCTGAAAGCCTGAAACTGAACACATAGTTTCCAAGGTTGCTGAAGCAAGGAATAAGAAATGGAGTACACAGGCATACTGTCTGTTAACTACTTCAGCTCAGAAGTAGCATGTCATTTCAGCTCACATTTCACTGGTCAGCACAATTTAGATGGTGCTATTCTAACAGCAAAGATGTTTAGGAAATGTAAGGGAATCAGTGGAGTATTTGATGAGTGCCAACTTAGCTGTCTCACCAACATTCAGAAATGACAGCAGGATTTGGGTAGTGAGGAGTGTTGCAGTCAAGTGTTCTGGATAAACATGTGTATGGTACATACTGGAAGCAGGAAAAGATAACTAAAAGGATGCGGAGGAGCCAGCGCTGTGGCTTAGTGGGTAAAGCCACTTTCTGCAGTGCCGGCATCCCATATGGGAGCCAGTTCGAGTCTTGGCTGCTCCACTTCCAATCCAGCTCTCTGCTATGGCCTGAGAAAGTAGTAGAAAATGGCCCAAGTCCTTGAGCCCCTGTACCCATGTAGGAGACCTGGAAAAAGCTCCTGGCTCCTGGCTTCAGATTGGCACAGTTCCAGCTGTTGCAGCTATCTAGGGAGTGAACCAGTGGATGGAAGATCTCTCACTTTTTCTCTGCCTCTGCCTCTCTATAACTATGCCTTTCAAATATATAAATAAATCTTAAAAAAAAAAAAGGATGGGGAGGAGCCAGTGCTGTGGCATAGCGGGTAAAGCTGCCTGCAGTGCAGGCATCCAATATGGACTTCCGTTCGAGTCCCGGCTGCTCCAATTCTGATCCAGCTCTCTGCTATGGCCTGGGAAAGCAGTGGAAGATACCCCAAGTGCTTGGGTCCCTGCACCTATGTGGGAGACCAAGAAGAAGCTCCTGGCTCCTGATTTCGGATCAGCTCAGCTCCAGCCATTGCAGCCATTTGGGGAGTGAACCAGTAGATGGAAGACCTCTCTCTCTCTCTCTCTCTCTCTCTCTCTCTCCCTCTTTCTGTAACCCTGTCTTTCAAATAAATAAAAATAAATCTTAAAGAAAAGGATGGGGCAATGGAGTTTCCAGAACAGTTTTTAAAAGAGATGTTTTTGAGTAGGGTTAAAGAAAGATAATTTTGGCATTTCTGTAAAGAATGTAGGAAAATGCTATACTATATCTAAGTCCCAGACTCTGGGTAGGGAAATAATGTGGGATATGGCTGACAATATACATTGAGACCAGATTATGGTAGGAATTGAAACTAAATTAAGGCTGTTGGCTTTTATCATAAAAGCAAAATAATAAAATGGCATGATAAAAAGCAAAGTATAAGGAGATTATATTGACAATGGCATTCAAAGTGCATTCATTGTGTGTGGGGTAGATACTGGAGGTATTAACATGAGCTAATGGGGGCATGGACATTGGTGGTCACAGTGGGAAACCAATGTCACATGTAGGAGAAATCAAGAAAGATCGGCAACTTTTGCTAACAGTTACATATTTTACCTGCCTTTGCTGTGAATCCACAGAAAGACCAAATTAACCTTGGAAGGAGAGTGATTGATTAGATATTTGTAAAAGGCCTAATAAGGGTACACTAATGGGCAGAAAGATTAAAGTTGAAAGAAAAAGTGGAGAAAGAGGCCGAGGAAAAGAACTGATGGGTTCCAGGTCCACGTGACCTCTAAATTGGGAGGCAAAAGGCAATGGTGACTAGGAGCAGCTGAAGGCCAAACTGAGTATTCTGGTATCTAAGCCAGAAGTTGGACACCTTTCAGAGTTGGTCTGCCAAGTCAGCACTTATTTACTCTTAATTTTAGGCTTTATATACCATTAATCTGTTTCTCCTTAGAAACTTAGAAATTTCTATATAGCTAAATTGTTGTTGCATATAAAATTATATTTTTAAAAGCTTAAAAACTAAGAATGTACATTTAAAATGAAATTATAAAGCAGATTTAATTCAGTTAATTTATAAAATTTTCATTTGACTTGTTAAGTTTCACCAGAATCCTGTGTATATTTGTGTACTCAAAGTCCTCAGTGTTTCTATATACTAGCAATGAATATGAGGTCGCCAAAATTAAAAATACCACACTACTTATAATTTCTCAAAAGTAGAATACTGATGCCTAAATCTATGGAACTGGTCTGCCAAAAAACTGCAAAAATCTAATGAAAAGCAATCAAAAGAATACCTAAAAAAATGGAGAGACATATGTTCACAGATTGAAAGACTCAACATAGAAAGGATGCCAATTTTCTCCCAAATTAATATACACGTTTGAATGCAATTACTGTCAAAATCTCGGCAAGATTTTTTGTATACATATACCCGATTATTTTAAATTTTACATGAAAAAGAACTAGAAAAACTGTAGCAATTTTGAAAAATAAAAATAAAGTCAGAAGAATCATGCTTCCCATTGCCAGGATTTATTATATAGATACAGTAACTAAAGCTGTCATATTTTCTGGATGATAGGAGCATAGATTGGTGAAACACTGTTGAGAATCAAGAAACTGACCCACACTTAGGAGCGTACTTCAAAAAGTGCGTGGTGGAGCAAGTGTTTGGCCTTCAGGAGGGATGCCTGCATCACATACCAGAGTACCTAGGGTTAAGTCCTGACTCCACTCCTGATTCCAACTTCCTGTAAATGAACACTCTGGGAAGTAACAGGCAATGGCTCACGCAGCTGGGTCCCTGTCACCCATATGGAACTTGATTGAATTCCTAGTTTCTAGCTGCAAGCTCTGGCCTGGACCAGCCCGAGTTGTTGTGGGTTTTTAATGTGTGAATCAGCGGATAAGAGCTCTCTCTGTTTTTCTCTCTCTCCCTCAAATAAATAAGTAAATAAATTGGTAAAGTTCATGGAAAAAGGAATTAACAATATAAGATTTTTTTCCAGACTATGTGGAAAATATGTATTAGGGAGAAATTATGATTTCAAATATTTTTTCACAGAACAAATTCATATTTTAATATCATATTTCATGAACTTATTGAAGTATCTTTGTGTATGTCCAGCTGATTATGGACAAAACTATAAAATAAATTCAGTGGAAGAAAAAGCATTTTCAACAAATGGTACTGGAGCAAGTGGATAACTATAAACAAACAAACAAGAACCTTGATCTTTGTCCTCCACATTATGCAAAGCCTAACACAAAATGACACAAGGACTTCAAAGTACATTATAAACATGTAAAACGTTCAGAAAGCACATAGTAGAAGATTTTCAGGATCTAGGTCTTAGCAAAAAGGCCACAGACTTAACATCAAGAGTATAACTCAGAAAATTAAAAAAAATAAACTGAATCTCATTAAAATTAAAATTCCTTTGCTCAAGAATGACCATGTGAAGAGGAGGAATATGAAGCACAATGAATTCCAACTCAACAGTAAACAAAAATTCTAATCAGAAAATGACTATGGCCCAAGATGGCTGAATAGGGAAAAGATACATTGATTCTGACCACGGAAAGATAGCAGAAGAGAAGGAGAGGAACTGCATTCCCAGCTGGCAAAGTTTGCAGTGGGAATTCTACAAGAGGAAGAGAGAGGCCATGGAGTAGTGAGCACATTAGAATCACACAGCAGTGAGAAGGAAACCACCAGTGATTCCTGCAGGTGGTGGCCTGAGGGGATGCCATCTTCTTGGATGAAGGCGCTCAGCAACCACCAAGGAAGAAATGCCATCTAAAAAAGGCAAGCAGAGGCCGCTATGGCCTGCGCGTGACTGGGGGATTTTATTGGTCCCCACTAACTCTGAGTCTGGCTTGGAGTGTTGGAAGGAAGCAGGGCACCCACTTAGGCCAATGAAGTTCATCCTTCCCACTCACTCTATCATAGCTCCCGGAATGGACTTGCCAAGACAAAGCACCAAACAACCCGTATCAGTTAGGCAGCAAGCTCTGGGTATGCCAAGCCTATTTCAGTATACAGGGGGGCCTTGGGGGTCTGAGAGTAGATCCGCTGCTCCCAAGGACTGTGGGAGACCTGTACCCTGTGGCTGTGGGAATTCTATGACTGTTCAATAGGGCATGCAATGGGGTGTGGCTAGGTCTTCTGACAGTCACTGTGTCTCCCTTCAGAGGTTCAGGGTTCCACATGGATCCTTTGTGCATGATTGAGGTACCTGGACACTGCGAAGCTGAATGTGGGCTCACCCTGGGTGACTGATTCACTTTGGCAGAGTAGGATGATGCTGGTGCCAGCCAACACTATCATACCCTCTACCCTGCTGAAGCTATTAACATGCCCAATTTGGGTGTTACCCTGGACTTTTACCCCACTCCTGAGCACTGGCCAGAGCTCCTTGGCCCACCCACCATATCTCTTGAATATCCACTGAAGGAACAGACACCCCACTAAGCCACAGAGGCATAGTTCAAATATAAAAGCCAACAGAGGAGAAAACAAATAAATCTTTCCACAAATACCTAAAAATAAACACAGAAATAGAAGAAACAAGAAAAAGGAAGACAATAGGACTCCCCAAAAGGAGCACTGCAATACAGTATTAGAATGTGAGAATGAACAGATCGATTAAATGCCTAAAAAGCAATTCAAAAGAATGATCATAAGATTACACAAAAACACAAAGAAGCAAATATATGAAATAAAGAAATCCATACATCATATGGATGAAAAATTCTGCTCAGAGACAGAGATATGGAAAAGAAATCAAACTGAAATATTAGAAATGAAGAATTCAATATCTCAAATAGGAAGCATAGTGGAAAGCATAACAAAAAGACTTGGTGAGGCAGCAGAAAAACATGTGAACCAGAAGAAAAATCTTTGAAAATATCTCAATCTAACTAAAAAGAAGAAGGAGATGGAGGAGGAGAAATTAGAAAAAGCAAAAATAGTGTTAGAGATTAGTTGGACACTAGGAGTTCCTGAAAGTTTGGAAAGAGAGAATGGAATAGAAGGCTTATTCCATGAAATAATAACAGAAATCTTCCCTATTGGAGAAAGATGGGAACATCCATCTATATGAAGCACATAGAATTTCTAATAGACATGGTGAGAAAAGATCTCCATGATACATGGTAGTCAAACTTTCAACAGTTAAACATAAAGATTCTAAAATGTGCAAGAGAGAAATAGCAGATTGCCTTCAAAGGATCTCCAATTAGACTGGCAGTTGTTTTTCTCAATTTCTCATCAGAAGCCCTATAGGCTAGGAGAGAATGAAGAGATAGAGTCCAAGTCCTAAATGGAAAAAAAAAAACTGTTAACTCAGAATACTATATCAAATAAAGCTTATTTATAAATGAAGTTGAAATAAAGACCTTCCAAAACAAACAGAAATTGAAAGAATTTGTCATCACTCATCCAGCATTACAAATGATTCTTAAGGATGTGCTACACACAGGAATAGAGATAGTCATCATCACGAAAGCGTGTTAAGACAGAAGACATCCTAGTAAAAGTACAAAGAATCTCAAAAACAAACAATAAGAATATTTATGAGAAAAAAGCAGGGATGAGTTGTTATTTATCAATAATAGCCTACATCAGTAAATTGAAAAGGCATTAAATAAATTATTTGGCAATGCATCTCAAGGACCTAGAAAAATAAGAACAAACTAAACCCTAAATTAGTAAGACAAAAATAATTAAAATTAGAGGAGAAATGAGAAAATTGAAACAAAAATTACAAAAAAGTATTGAAGTGAAAAGCTGTTATTTTTGAAAAGATAAACCAAATTGATACATCATTGTCCCAAATAACCAAAAAAAAAAGGGAGAAGACTCAAACAAACAAAATCAGAGATGAGAAAAGAGATGCTACAATAGATACCTCAGAAATAATATGAATCATCAGGAGCTATATGCCTACAAGCTGGGAAATCTAGAAGAATGAATAGATTCCTTGACTTATATAATCTAGAAAAATTGATTCATGAAGACATAGAAAACCTAAATAGACCAATAACCAAGAGTTGAGATTGAATCAATAATAAAGACATTCCCAACAAAGAAAAGCCCAGGGCTGGATGACTTCACTGCTGAATTCTACCAAACTTCAGAGAAGAACTAATTCCAATTCTATTCAGACTACTCACAATAATTGAAAGGGAGGGAATTCTCCCAAACTCCTTCTATGAGGCCACCATCACCTTAATTCAAAAACCAGAAAAAGATACAACAAAGAAAGAGAACTAAAGGTAAATATCCCTGTTGAATATAGATGCAAAAATCTTCAAAAAAAAAAAAAAAACCAGCTAATCAAATCCCAAAACACATCAGAAAGATCATTTACCCAGACCAAGTGGGATTTATCCCTGGTTTGCAGGGATGGTTCAACATATGCAAATCAACAAATGTGATACATCACATTACAAATTGAAAAATAAAAACCCTGTAATTACCTCAATAGATGCAAAGAAATCATTTTGTAAAATACATCCTTTCATGATAAAAACCTTAAGCCAATTGGGTATAGAAGGAACAATCCTCAACATGATCAAGTTCATCTTCAATATATGACAAACCCACAGCCAGTATCATATTGAATGGGGAAAAATTGGAAGCATTTCCACTAAGATCCAGAACCAGACAAGGGTGCCTACTTTCACCATTGCTATTCAATATAGCTCTGCAAATTTTATCGAGTCATTAGGCAAGAATCATTTAACTGAAAAGCATATACAGATTGAATATAAGCATATGAAAAAATATTCAACATCCTTAACTATCAGGAAAATGTAAATCAAAACCATAATGAGATATCACAAAAAAATTACAATAACGGCTAAAATAGAAACTGTAATACCAAATGCTGATGAGGATCCAGAGAAACTTGATCACACATACATTGCTTACAGGAGTTTAAAATGATCCAGACATTCTGGAATACAGTTTGGGAGTTTCTTTTAAAAATAAGCATGCAGCCACTATATAACCCATCCACTGCACTCTGTGGCTCTTAGCCTAGAGAAATGAAAACATTTTTCCCACATAAATCCTGTACACAAATGCTCATAGCAACTTTATTTTTTTTTAAAAAAAGATTTATTTATTTATTTCAAAGGCAGAGTTACAGAAAGGCAGAGGCAGAGAGAGAGATCCTCCATCCGCTGGTTCACTCCCTAAATGGTCACAATGGCCGGAGCTGAGCCAATCCGAAGCCAAGATCCAGGAGCCAGGAGCATCTTCCAGGTCTCCCACGCAGCTGCAGAGCCCTAGTACTTGGGCCATTTTCTACTGCTTTCCCAGCCTATAGCAGAGAGATGGATCAGAATAGGAGTAGCCAGTTTTTGAACAGGTGCCCATATGGTACTGCAGGCAGTGGCTTTACCCACTATGCCACAATGCTGGCTCCTCATAACATCCTTATTCATGATAACCCTAGAGTGTAAACAACCCAGTTGACCCTCAATGGAGTGAATGGTTGAACAAAGCCTGGCATATCCATATCATAGAATATTACTCAAAAATAAAAAGAAATAAACTATGGGCACATGCATCAACTTGGATGAATCTCAAGAGAATCATGCTGAGTTTAAAAAGTCAATCTCAAAAGATTATACAATGTAAAATTCCATTTACATATTTTGGAAATGTAAAAATTACATAAATAGAGAATGGATTAATGGTTGCTAGGGGTTATTGAGGGGAAGGATCAGAAGGGAGTAGATGTGGCTATAAAAGGACACCATATTGGTAGGGGCCATTGGGTTAAGGAACCACTTATGTTATAAGCATCCTGCTTCAGAGTGCCAGTTCATGTGCTGGATGTTCTGTTTCCAATCCAGCTCCCTGCTTATGTGCCTTGGAAGGCAATAGAGGATGGCCCCACAGTTGGTGTTGCTGCTGCCCATGTGGGATTCCAGGATGCAGTCCTTGGGTCCTATGTTTGGCTTGGCCTATTCCTGGCTGTTGCTGTCATTTGGCAAGTGAACAATCTTATAGATGTCCCTTTCTGCTCTCCCTCGATTTCTGGAACTCTTTCAAATAAATAAAATATTCGTTAAAAATAAGCTGTTCTGTATCTTGTTTCCATCAATGTCAATATCCTGTGATATAGTTCTGCAAGATATTACAATTGGAGAAAACTAAGTAACATATACTTTGGATCTTTTGGATCTCTTTGTACAATTTTTATAGCTGCATGGTAATCTATAATTATCCTAAAAATTTAAAGAGATATTCTAATTGTTAAATGAATATTAAAAACAAACTCATAGCAGACAAGTATTAGGAACATATACACGTATACCACAAATAAAATAAATATGTAAAAATCATTATTGCCATTGTTTTTATACTTTTAGGTACTCTGTGATCTCCAAGGTGTTATTTCCTATTACTTTCATTTGAAATTCTAAGCAACTGATTAATCATGCTTACAGGTCTCTAAATCTTCCTTATCTTGAGATTTTCAATTTCCTGTAAAACAGTCACATAAGGGCAAAATTTTCTCTCAGGTGTAGCAACAGGGATCAGAATAATATTCCCTTGAGAGCTAAATATAATGAAAAAGAAGACAGGTCTGGGACTTAAGAAACTGCATCTAGCACCAATTCTATCACTAATTAGCAGAGTAATCTAGGAAAACCTATTTATTCTCTCTGGGTCTCAGTCACCTCATCTGTAAGAGAAGACTCTCTAAGGAACCCATTAGCTCTGACATTCTAGGAAATCAAAGGCAGGTTGCCCTAGGAAGAGAATTTTTCCCATCCGGAGCTAATTGGACCAGCTGTGTGAATGCCACTCCAATTCTTAGATGCCAGTAATGACTACTTCTTCTACAGAAGTAACTGTGGTTTCAGGGAATGTTCAGTCTGCTGGAGATGGTGCAAGTGAAATTAGAAATGCTAGCTTGTATAAATGTTAGGGGAAAAAATTTAGACATACCAGGAAAGACAGTGTGGTGAGATAATAATTTCATGCCAAGCAAATGTGTAATTGACTCTAAGCTCTGTGATAATCACAATGGGAAGTTCAAGTTAGAGTTGTCTGCTAATTGCCTAGAACTAGCATCAAAAGAACAAATTTTCAGGTGGCAAGATCAAGAAATTCCTATTTGAGTCGTGATTCCAACCTAAGAATACTGGAATTGTATCTAAGACCTGGACAGTTTAAGGATATTGCTTTACCATGAATCAAGGAATAAAGTAAATCTGTGTGTATGCAAACATATATAGAGTAAAAAATTAACAGGGAAGAATGATCATTATAATATGTAACAAGGAATCTCCTCTTACTTTTGTCTAGCTCCTACAATTGCATCAAATTCATTTCATGAAGTACGTATCATATTGTATCTTCTTAAAACATCAACAGTTTCCCAATGTATTCAGAATAAATTATCAACTATGTGTTTTGCTGCTTTATTGAGGCATGAGTGAAATAAATTTGCATATATTTTAGGTGTTAAATATGATGATTTGATATATGTAGACATTGTGAAGTGATTACCATAATCAACCTAATTAACATATCACCTCAAATAGTTACGCATTTGGTATATATGAGAACATTTAAGATACGTTCTCTTAAAAAATTTCAAGTACATAACACGTTATTGACTATAAACACAATGTTGTACAATAGCTCTCTAGAACTTATTTATCTTATAACTTGATGTTTGAACCCTTCACCAACATCACTCCATCTCCCCTAAGCCCCATTCCCTGGTAAACACCATTCTATGTTTTCACGAGTTTGACTTTAGATTCCATTTATAAGTGAGATCATACAGTATTTGTCCTTTTGTACCTGGCTTATTTCACTTAGTATAATGCCCTTTAGATTCATCCATTTTCTTGCAAGTGGAAGGATTTCCTTCCTTTTTAAGGCTGAATAATATCACATTATATATGTATAAAAATGAGTATATATATATATGATTTTCTTTAAACATTCATCTGTCAAAGAGCACTTAGAATGTTTTAATATCTGGGCTGTTGGGGAAAAATTTTTCTTATGTCCATGGGAGTACAGATACATACTCAGAAATGAGATTGTTGGATCATATAATAGTTTCATTCTAAATTTTTTGAGGAAATTTCACATTGTTTTCTAAAATGACTATACCAGTCTGCGGTCCCATCAACAAAGCTCTCTGCTTATGGCCTGGGAAAGCAATGCAAGATGATCCAAATGCTTGGGCCCCTGTACCCACATGAGAGACCTGGAAGAAGCTCCTGGCTCCTGGCTTCGGCCTGGTCCAGCCCCAGCTGTTGCAGCCACTTGGAAACCAGTGGATGGGAAAACCTCCCTCTCTCTCTGTAACTCTGCCTTTCAAATAAATAAAAAATAAATCTTAAAAAAAGTATATATTCAGTGTAAGATTTTTTCTTTTTAAAATTTTGTTTTTAAAAGGAATTTATTATTTAACCAAGGATGTCAAAGACTTCTATGATGAAAATTACAAAACACTAAAGAAAGAAATAGAAGACGACACAAAAAAAATGGAAAAACCTGCCATGCTCATGTATTGGAAGAATCAGTATTATCAAAATGTCCATTCTCCCAAAAGCAATTTACAAGTTCAATGCAATACCAATCAAAATACCAAAGTCATTTTTCAAAGACCTAGAAAAAACGATGCTGAAATTCATATGGAGTAACAGGAGACCGAGAATAGCTAAAGCAATCCTTTACAATAAAAGCAAGGCCAGAGGCATCACAATTCCAGACTTCAAGGCATACTACAGGGCAGTTATAATCAAAACAGCCTGGTACTGGTACAAAAACAGATGGATAGACCAATGAAACAGAATAGAAACACTGGAGATCAATCCAAACATCTATAACCAACTCATATTCGACAAAGGACCTAAAACCAACCCCTGGAACAAGGACAGCCTCTTCAACAAATGGTGCTGGGAAAACTGGATGTCCACATGTAGAAGTATGAAGCAAGACCCCTACCTTACACCTTATACAAAAATCCACTCAACATGAATCAAAGAACTAGAGATGCGCCATGACACCATGAAACTAATTGAGAGCATAGGGGAACCTCTTCAAGATATTAGAACAGGCGAAGAATTCCTGGAGAAGACCCCAGAGGCATGGGTAATGAAAGATAAAATAAACAAATGGGACTACCTCAAATTGAAGAGTTTCTTAACAGCAAAGGAAACAGTCAGGAAAGCGAAGAGGCAACCAACAGAATGGGAGACATTATTCACAAACCACACAACAGATAAAGGATTAACAACTAGAATCTACAAAATAATCAAAAGACACCACAAAATCAAAACAAACAACCAAATAAAAAAATGGGCCAAGGACCTCAATAGACATTTTTCAAAAGAGGAAATCCAAATGGCCAACAGACACATGAAAAAATGCTCAGCATCCCTAGCCATCAGGGAAATGCAGATCAAAACCACAATGAGGTTTCACCTCACTCCAGTTAGATTGGCATACATACAGAAATCAACCAACAACAGATGCTGGTGAGGATGTGGGGGAAAAGGGACACTAATCCACTGTTGGTGGGAGTGCAAACTGGTAAAGCCAATATGGAAGACAGTTTGGAGAGTCCTCATAAACCTGAATATAGCACTACCACAGGACCCAGCCATCCCACTCCTTGGAATTTACCCAAATGGAATTCAAGGGGAGAAAAAAAGAGCCATTTGCACCTCAATATTTATTGTAGCTCAATTCACAATAGCTAAGACATGGAATCAACCTAAATGTCCATCAACGGATGACTGGATGAAGAAACTATGGGATATGTACTCTATGGAACACTGTACAGCAGTAAAAAAAAAAATAATAAAAAAATAAAAAAAAATGAAATCTGGGCATTTAAAACAAAATGGAGGAAGCTGGAAAACATCATGCTGAGTGAAATAAGCCAGTCCAAAAGGGACAAATATCATATGTTCTCCCTGATTGATGGCAACTAAACGAGCACCTAAAATGAAACCCATTGAAGTGAAATGGACACTATGAGAGACAATGACATGATCAGCCCTTGTCTAGACTGTTGAGGAACAACTTACTATTTTATTCCTTTTAGTATTTTTGTTGTTGCTGTTGTTGTTGTTGCTCTGTTTGTTCTACATAAGACCACTGGATGAACTCTGTAATCAATGCACAATCATTCTTAGGCATTTAAAATTAACAGAAAAGTGATCTCTGTTAAACATAGGAGTGGGAATAAGAGAGGGAGGAGATATATAGGTTGGCACATGCTCACTTGGACTTACCTCCAATGGTGGAACTAGAAATGTGCCAGAGGATTTCAGCTCAATCTTACCAAGGAGGCAGGTACCAATGCCAGCACACTTGGTAAAGTGATAAGTATAAATACACAACCGATCAAAAAGATAGGGTATGTGTTGATGAGATTTCACAAAGAAGACCAGTGTAAGCAAATAATGAAGGATAGAATTAAAAGGGAGAGAATGATCCTGCGGGGGAAACAGGACACACAGCAGACTCATAGAATGGCAGCACTCCTGCCTCAGAATCAACCCTTGGGACATTCGGATCTGGCTAAAAGGTCCATGAGAGTCTCACAGGCATGGAAAGCCATGACACGGTGGCAAGAAAACAATCTAAATGAAAGATCCTGGTGAACAAGATCCCAGCAGAAGGAACAGGCCATCAAGGAGAGAGGCGCCTTTCTCTGAAGGGAGGTAGGAACCTCCACTGTGATACAACCTTGACTAAACAAGTTCAGAGTCGGTGAACTCAAGGGGCTTCCATAGCCTAGATAGCTCATAGCAAGAGTCTCGGGTGATTGCTGACGTCATAAATAAGAGTGCCAATTGTTAAATCAACAACAGGAGTCACTGGGTACATGCTCCCCACGTAGGATCTCTGTCCTTAATGTGTTTTACTATGAAGCTTAAAAACAACACTACTAGTTGAACAATACCCTATACCTTGTGCGGTTGTGTGAGTACAGCCTGTTGAAATCCTTGCTTAGTATATACTAAGTTGATCTTCAGTATATGAAGGTAATTGAAAATGAAACTTGATGAAGGGCGGGATGGGAGAGGGAGTGGGAGAGGGGAGGGCCACGGGAGGGAGGGAGGTTGCGGGGGGGAAGCCACAATAATACAAAAGTTGCACTTTGTAAAGTCACATTTATTAAATAAAAAATAACTATATATAAAAAAGGAATTTATTAACACATTAGATTCTCAGGGTCACAGCAAATGCATGATAATTGCTACATCACAATTCTCATCAATTTTCTTTAATGTGATATTAATACTACATTGAATCTGTTTTTGTAGCCCTCATGTAATGATTGCTTTTCACTGTAAAGCTTAACCTGGATTTTTAATATTTTCTCCATCATTTTTTAGGTCTAGATAAGGAGCTGGCAAACTATGTCCAACAGGCAAAATCTAGTCCAACTTTATTTTTTTAAATGACAGGGTTTTTTTTTTTTTTTTTAAGATTTACTTATTTATTTGAAAGGCAGAGTTACAGAGAGGTAGAGGCAGAGAGAGGTCTTTCATCCCCTGGTTCACTCCCCAGGTGGCCGCAACAGCCAGAGCTGTACGAAGCCAGGAGCCAGGAGTTTCTTCTGGGTCTTCCACATGGGTGCAGGGGCCCAAGCACTTGGGCCATCTTCCACTGCTTTCCCAGGCCACAGCAGAGAGCTGGATCAGAAGTGGAACAGCCGGGACTCAAACTAGTGCCCACAAGGGATGCTGGCACTGCAGGCAGTGGCTTTATCTGCTATGCCACAGCACCAGCACATCCAACATTTATTTTTAAAAATAACGCTTTTTTGGATCAGTCATACCCATTTGTTCATTTATGGTCTGTGATGTTTTGCACAGTACAATGGTGGTTATGGCATAGGCTTCATATGCCACACAAAACCTAAAATTCAGGGTCGTTCAGGAAGTGCATGGAAAAGTAGAATTAAATGGTAAAATTGTTTTGGTGCAAAAATCTTTCAAATCCATGCATTTCTTTCATAATACACATTATTGGGAACCTTTGGAAATCCATTGTATGCATGGATTTCAAAATCTTTTTGCAACAAAATATACTATATTTTATCTCCTTGGTTAAATCTATTTTAAAGTATTTTATTCTTTTCGATGCTATTTTAAATATGATAATTTTCTTAATTTCCCTTTGGATAGCTTGTTGTTAAGTAATTTCTTTTCATGTGTTTATTTCATATCTTGCAAATTTACTGTATTAATTTATTAATTTTAGAGTTTTTTTAAATGGAGTCTTTAGGATGTTCTACATATAAGATCATATCATCTGCAAATAGAGCCAGTTTTACTTCTTTTTCCAATTTGGATGTCTTTTGTTTCCTTTTCTTGCCTAATAATTCTTTCTAGGACTTCGTGTACTAAGTTGAAAAGAAGTAGTGAGAGTGTGTATCCTTGCATTGTTCCCCACCTTAGAGAAAAAACTGGTGACTTTTCAGTATTGAGTATGCTATTGGTGGCCTTGTCATTGATATTTTTAATTGCATTGAGGTACATTACTTCTTTTTTCTTTTCTTTTCTTTTCTTTTCTTTTTTTTTAACTTTTATTTAATGAATATAAATTTCCAAAGTACAGAATATGGATTACAATGGCTTCCCCCCCATAACGTCCCTCCCACCCGCAACCCTCCCCTTTCCCACTCCCTCTCCCCTTCCATTCACATCAAGATTCATTTTCGATTCTCTTTATATACAGAAGATCAGTTTAGCATACATTAAGTAAAGATTTTAACAGTTTGCTCCCACACAGAAACATAAAGTGAAAAATACTGTTTGAGTACTAGTTATAGCATTAAATCTCAATGTACAGCACACTAAGGACAAAGATCCTACATGAGGAGTAAGTGCACAGTGACTCCTATTGTTGACTTAACAAATTGACACTCTTGTTTATGGCATCAGTAATCACCCTAGGCTCTTGTCATGAGTTCCCAAGGCTATGGAAGCCCCCTGAGATCACTGCCTGATAATTTCTAGACAAGGCCATGGACAAAGTGGAAGTTCTCTCCTCCCTTCAGAGAAAGGTACCTCCTTCTTTGATGACCTGTTTTTTCCACTGGAATCTCACTCGCAGAGATCTTTCATTTAGGTCTTTTTTTTTGCCAGAGTGTCTTGGCTTTCCATGCCTATAATACTTTTGTTCTACTTAATACTATTGGTTGAACTCTGTAATTAACACACAAGTATTCTTAAGTGTTTAAATTTAACTGAAAAGTGATCCCTGTTAAATATAAGAGTGGGAATAAGAAAGGGAGAAGATCAAAAATGACAAGAGTTTCTTGCTTCAACATCAACATAGTGTAATCCACTTCCTTGTGTCCTGAAGAAACACGTGTCCTAAAGTGGTTGTACAGGAGCAACCACTTTGGAGCTTGGATATGAACAGAATTCAGTGTTGTGATCAAATGCAGCTTCCAAGTTATTCTTAGACATATTGTTTCATATTCACATTAATAACTATATTGTATGACCAATGGGAGGGAAATTCAACATAATGAATAATGCCTCAAACTTTGACAGCTCACTAGATGACATATTTTCTTTTCTTTTGGCCCCCCAACTGAGGCACATACTATTTCCATCCACTTCTTGCTATTGTCTCAGAACCCTGAGCCTCCCTACCTTTTCCAGTGGATGTCTAAGGGACTGGAAGCAGCTCAGATTCTGGGCCATATGGTTCGGTCAGATTAACCAGAAGCGGAGGCAGTTTTGTGATGTGCAAATGGTGCTAATAGAAGCTGCATAACTGGGGAGGTGAGAATTCAGGTGGAGTTTTCAGTGGATTTCGGATTCCTAGGATCTTCACATCTTCATGCAGATTGAGAGCCAAGGTTCTAATAAAAGCCATGAGTCCAGGAAAAAGCCAGGGAGGAAGGAAATGTTTCAGTTTTCCAATTATTTTGGCTCCCAGCAGCTGTAGGGAGTAATTAGGAAGACACTGCCTTAGTCTCAGCCAGAGATTTATTGAAACTGAAGGAAAGCAAACTCATCTCTGATCAACCTTTTTCTTTCTTTCTTTTATTAAGATTTATTTTTTTATTTGAAAGACAGAGTTACAGAGAGAGGTAGAGACACAGAGAGAGAGAGGTCTTCTATCCGCTGGTTCACCCCCAAGATGTCTGCAACAGCCAGATCAGGGCAAATCCAAAGCCAGGAGCTTCCTCCAGGTCTCCCACGTGCAGGGGCACAAGGATTTGGGCCATCTTCCATTGTTTTCCCAGCCACATTAGCAGGGAGTTGGATAGGATATGGAGCAGCCGGGACTCTAACTGGCTCCCACATGGGATGACGGCACTGCAAGCCGAGGCTTGAACCCACCATGACACAGCGCCAGCCTCAAACCTTTTTTTTTTTTTCTGATAGTAAGAATGAGGAAGAGAGCAAAAGAGCACTGGAGCATGGAAAACAAACATGACTTATTTCTCATTTGGATGTTATTGGCTATTGTTTTGTCCTATTTACCATGAGAGCTTTGTAAGGACTCAGATCATGTTTTATTCACTCTTGCATCTGACATCACTATTCATATGCCTCCCTACTGTGGGGTCTGGCAGTAGATGCTCAATAAATATTTGTGGACAAACAAAATGTGAGAATACATAGAATTAGGTGAGAGGATGGAGATGAGTGAAGTATCTGAGATTCTGTCTAGAGTAGAAAACAAGGCTGGGTCATAACTTTTAAATTGTTATATTTCCCTAAAGGAATGAACAGCAGTGATTTGAGATGTTAAATACACTATCTACTAACTAATACTTGAGCTGTATGGAAAAACGCTTGAATCAGCCTTTGGAGATGACATCATTCCAGCTATCCATAATAGCAATTTAGCTATTTGGTTTTTCTACTTTTATCATTTTGATAGCTTTATTAATGACACACAATAAGCTATATCCATTTCAAATGTGATATATATATATATATATATTCATATATTATGAAAGCCTCACAACAATGCAGTGAGTATATCCATCACCTCAAAGATTTCCTCTGGCTCCTTTGTAATTTCTCCTTGCTGCCACTCCCCCACACTCATTGATCTACCCCGGTGCCTGGAGCCAGAAAGGTTGTTCTGGAGCCTGGGGTTGTGAGGATTATTCTGCTACCCAAGGCCAAGGCCGTAGGAGCTGCTTTGGACCTGAGTCTACAGGGATGTGGGGACCCAGGGCTTGGCATAGCACCAAGCAGCCCTGCAGCCTGTGTCTGAGGCAACAGGTGCTGACATGGAACTGGGGTGGTGTGAAACTTGGGGTAGGCCTAGAGCCTGGGTCTGTGGGATCTGGCCTGGTACCAGGAGTCCTAGGAATTCAACCTGTAGGTATCAAGTGGAAGTCTCAGACTGTGGAGGCCTACTCAGTGCTGAATTTTTACTGGGTCAATCCAGGTGTTGGGGTCCAAGGCAAAGTCCCATGTTCATTCCTCTCTACTTCCCCCAAGTAGAGTTACTCTCTTCACACTGAGCAGCCTGGCATTGGAAGAGGGGTGACGCAGAGAGTGTCAAACTGTCCTTTCTATTCTCTTTAATGTTTGTTTCCTTATTTCTGCTCTGTTTTCAGGTGCTGTAATCTCTCACTTGGTTTACTTAGTTCTCATGAAGATATTTTAATGCATGGATAGTTTTTTACACCTATGTTTCTGCAGAGCCACAAAAGATAAAAAGTCTTGTTCGGCCATTGTATGCTAATGTCCAGACCTATAGTTTGCTTTTAAAAGTTTAACTATCATAATATCGTGTAGAAGTATTTCATTATTATTTTTATTTTGTATTTCCCTATTGACTAATTATGATGAGCATCCTTATTTGTCTTCACATACTTTTGAAGTATGTGAAGTATGAAAATGCATTTTCAGATCTTTGCCCACTTTTTAATTGGGTTGTTCATTTTTTTTTCTCATTGAGTTTTAAGAGTTCTTTATATATGCTGGCTACAAATCTGTATCAGATGCTATGGTTTGGATGTGGTTAGTAACCCAAAAGTTTATGTGCTGGAAGCTTGGTCCCCAGTGGGAAAGTGTTGAAATGTAGCCTTTAAATGTAGGGCCTTTGGAAAGTGATTAGGTCAGAGGCTTCTTGCTCATGAATGGTTGAATGCTGTCTTGAGGATGTAGGTCAGGCCTTGTGTGACTGGATTAGCTCCCAGAATAGTAAGATGTATTAATGCAAGTCCATGCCAAGTCTGTGATCTTTCTGCCCACTGCTGGTTCCATTTGTACTTCTCTACTACATTGTGGCATAGCAAGCCTGGCCTTCGCCAGGATATTGGCACTTTGTGGTTTGGATCACATAGCCACCAGAATCACAAGCCAAGTCAACCCCTTTTCTTCACAAAGTACCCAGTTTTATTTTAGCAAATTCAAATGGACTAAGGCATCAGATATATTTATCTCAAAGATTTTCTCCCGCTTGGTAGTTTGTCTTTTGATTCTCTTAACAGTGCCTTTTGCTGACCAGAAGTTTTGCATTTTGAAGAAACCATATTCATCGAGTTGTTCTTTTAAAGGTTGTGCTTGTGGTGTTCTAGCTAAGAGATATCTGTATAACCCAAGAATGCAATGAGTGTTGATGTATCTAGGTTTCAAAAATTTAAGTTTTACACTTAGATCTATGATGCATTTTGACTTAATTTTTGTATACAGCAAGATGTGGCTCAGAATTCATATTTTTGCATGTGGGCATACAATTGTTCTACCACTACTTGCTAAGAAGATTCTTTTTTTCCAACAAATCAGTTCTGAACATTTGTCAAAAAATCAATGACCCATGTATGTCTGTGCCTGTAGATTCCCTGTTCTGTTATATGAGCTTTCGTTCATCATTGAACAAACATCACACCTTTGTGATTATGATGGTTTTATAACTCTCGAAATCAACTGATGCTAATTCCCCAACTTTGTTCTCCTTTTTATAATTTGTTTTAAGTATTATAGGGTCCTTTTCATTTCCTCATGAATTTTATTTATTTTATTTTTTAAAGGCAGAGCTACAGAAAGAGAGAGAGAGAGGAAGAGAAAGAAAGAGAAACAGAGAGCGAGAGAGAAAGAGAGAGAGATCTTCCATCTGCTGGTTCATTCCCCAAATGATCTCAATGACCAGGGCTGGGCCAAGCCAAAGACAAGAGCCAGGAGCTTCTTCTGGGTCTTCCACATGTGTACAGGGGTCCAAGCACTAGGGCCATCCTCCGCTGCTTTCCCAGACCGCAAGCAGAAAGCTGGATCAGAAGACAAGTAGCTAGTACTCAAAGTGGCACACATATGGGATATTGACATTGCAGGAGGCAGCTTAACCCTGCTATGCTACTATGCCATCCCTTCCTCATGAATTTTAAAATCAGCTTACTAACTTCTACATAAAAGGCTGGTAGGATTTTTGGTTGGGAGTGCATTGGATCTATAGCTCAATTTAGAGGATAACTGACATCTTAACATTGTCAAGCTGCCTGATCTTTTAAACAAAGTATGTCTCTCCATTTATTTAGGGCTTTCATTTCTCTTGGCACTGTCTTGTGATGTTCAGAATACAGATCCAGTTTGTCTTATCAGCTTTATCACAAACTATTTAATATTTTCATGTTATTACAAATTGTCTATTTTTAAAAAAAATATTTTTTAAATATTTATTTGAAGGTCAGAATCACAGGAGCTGGCTCTGCGGTATACCAGGTAAAGCCACTACCTGAAAGTGCTGACATCCCATATGGGCACCAGTTTGAGCCCTAGCTGCTCCACTTCCAATCCAGCTCTCTGCTATGGCCTGGGAAAGAAGTAGAAGATGGCCCAAGTGCTTGTGCCCCTACACCCTTGTAGGGGCAGGAAGAAGTTCCTGGCTCCTGGCTTCAGATTGGCTCAGCTGTGGCTATCATGGCCCTTTGGGGAGTGAACCAGCAGATGAAAGACCTCTCTCTCTCTCTCTCTCTATCTGTCTGTCTCTCTGCTTCTGCCTCTCTGTAACTCTTTCAAA
Source organism: Oryctolagus cuniculus (assembly GCF_051225735.1). Classification (NCBI taxonomy): domain Eukaryota; kingdom Metazoa; phylum Chordata; class Mammalia; order Lagomorpha; family Leporidae; genus Oryctolagus; species Oryctolagus cuniculus. Next base: position 83,807,205 of record NC_142888.1, on the reverse strand, counting down.
TAAATAAATCAATCTTAAAGAAGAATGAATTACACACACACACACACACACACACACAGAAAGAGAGAGAGAGAGGGAGAGAGGGAGAGAGGGGGAGAGAGAGAGAGATCTTTTATCTGCTGGTTCACTCCCCAAATTTCTACAATGGTCAGGGCTGGGGTCAGGGCAAAGCCATGAGCTAGGAGCTTCTTCTGGGACCCCCATGTAGGTACAGGGGCCCAAGCACTTAAGGCATCTTCTGCTGCTTTACCAGGCACATCAGTGGTGCAGCTGGGACTTGAACTGGCACACATAGTGGATGTTGGCACTGCAGATGGCAGCTTAACCTGCTGTACCACAGTGCTGGCCCCTAAATTGTACAATCTTACACTTTAATTCTCTACTCACCGTTGCAAAAATTTAGAATTACAATAGATTTTTAAAGAAAATTATTGGTATTTTATTCTGAAATCTGGCTGAACTCACTTATAAATTCTAATAGTTTGAGGGCCAGCACTGTGGAGTAGCAGGTAGAGCTGCTGCCTGCACCCGTGTGGGAGACCTGGAAGAAGCTCCTGGCTCCTGACTTCAGATCAGCACAGCTCCAGTCATTGTAGCCAACTGGGGAGTGAACCAGCGGGTGGAAGACCTTTCTTCCTCTCTCTGCCTCGCCTTCTCTCTCTGTATAACTCTGACTTTCAAATAAATAAATAAATCTTAAAAAATGGTTGGTTTGATTCCTTGCAACTTTTTATATACAAGACCATGTCATCTGTAAATGAAAAGAATGTCACTTCCTCTATTCCAAACTGGATATCTTTTATTATTTTTCATGTCTGATAATAGTGATTAAACTCCTTCAGTGTTAAGCAGTAGTGACAGTAAGAGGACCCATCTGTGTGATTTTTCCTTACCTTAGAGTGACAGTGTTCTCTTTTACATTAAGTATGACATTAGCTTTGGATTTTTCATAGAAGCTATTTATTGGTTTGAGGCAGCTTTTTCTACTCCTAGTTTATTGAATGTTTTTGTCATGAATGGGTATTAGATTTTGCCAAATGCCTTTTCTGTGTCTGTTGATTGTCATGTGGCTCCACCATGCATCCAACTGTGATGACGTGTTACATTGATTATTGTATATTTATCTAACATCATCTTGTGAGGACAAATTCCACTTCTCATGGTGTATAACTATTTTTATGCAAGGGATCATCAAGAAGTTCATGGGAAAAGCTTATTGTGAAAAAATATGCATTTATTTAAAAAAAATTTGTACCAAAATGAACATGTCTTCCGACTCTATTTTCAAGAACTTTTCAAGTACATGTGAATGTTACTGGATGTGGTTTGCTAGTATTTCATTGCAGATGTTGCACCTATATTAATCAAGAATATTGGTCCATAGTTTTCTTGTGATGTCTGCTTGGTTTTTACATCAAAGTAACACTGGACTCATAGGATAGCTTGAAAACTATTTCCTCCTCTTTTACTTTTGGAAAATGCTTGTGGAAAGTTGGTATCAATTTTTCCTTGAATATTTGATGAAATTTACCACTGAAGAAATCCAGGCTTGGGGCTTGCATTGCAGCATAGGAAGTAAAACTGATGCCTGTGACACCAGCATCCCATAAGTGCTGCTGCTTGTGTCCCAGCAGCTCCACTTTCCATCCAGCTCCATGCTAACAGCCTGGAAAAAGCAGCAGAAGATGGCCCAAGTATTTTTGGCCCATGCACCCATGTAGAAGACCCAAATGAAGCTCCTGGCTCCTGCTTTTAGCCTGGCCCAGCTCCAGCCATTGTGGCCATCTGGGGAGTGAACCAACAGATGGAAGATCTCTCCCTCTCTCTCTCTCTCTCTCCCCCTCTCTTTGTCTCTCCCTCTCTCTTTGTAACTCTGATTTTCAAATGAATAAATAAATCCTTTTTTTTAAAAAAAAGAAAGGTTTTTTTCTGGAAAAGTTCTAAATTACACATTCAATTTTTAAAATAATTAGAGGGCTATTCATGTTATTTATTTCTTTTTAAATCAAGATTTGCTACGTTGTATCTCTCAAAGAATTTGTACATTGTATATAAGTTTTCAAATGTATTGATACAAAGTTATTAGTAATTCCATCTTAATGTATTTTAATATTTATATAGTTCATAGTGATATTGCATTTCCCATTCCTGATATAGTAATTTACTTCTTTCTTTATTTTTAAAGATATATTTATTTTATTTGAAAGTCAGAGTTACACAGAGAGAGGAGAGGTAGCGAGAGAGAGTGGTCTTCCATCTGCTGGTACACTCCTCAATTGGCTGCAACAGCCGGAGCTGCACCAATCTAAAGCCAGGAGCCAGGAGCTTCTTCCAGGTCTCCCACGGGGTGCAGGGGTCAACTTTATCTGCTGTACCACAATGCCGGCCCCTCAATACTCTTTGTTCTAGGATGTGGTTAAATTACTTGGAAGTAGTTTGATCCTTTCAAGCCATGCATTTGAGATTTGTTAGCCTAGGCCATAAGGAGTCAGTGTTCAGTCTAGAACTATGTTCTTCATAAATAAGGAAAGACGCTTCTGAGAATTCTAAACCATGCCCCAAAGATAATGAGTTTTTCAAGTCTGGTCGGTGGAAATAAGCTTTCTTTCATGCCTTATATATGTTGGTTTTTGTGTTCCTTCTAATCATGTTGGGTGACTGTTCACCGGCATCTGGTAGTTTTCTCACACGCATTGCTGGTGAGTACTCTACAGAGTACCAGAAAGAAAGTTTCTGAAGGTCTGTGGAGGTCTCAGTACAGCACTCCCCTTTCTGGTACTCTGTCTTGTAATCTCCAGCCACCGTGGTGCCCCTGGGCTCCCAACCATCTCCTCAGTGCAGAAAGGATGATATGTCCTCCTGTGTTCCCTGTCTCCATGCTGCAACCTGGAAAGTCTGTCAAGCAATAAACCAAGATAATCTTCATCCTTAAATCTTTCGTTTCCTGATTCTCAGGTATCACTGTCTTGTATTAACTGAGGTCCAAAGCCTTGAAAACTGCTGTTTCCTATATTTTGTTTGGTCTTCCAGTTATTTCAGACAGGAAGTACAGTAAGTCTTGGCCCTGTTACGCTATCTCGGCTAGAAGTATAGCTTTAACTAATTTATAAGATCTAACGTTCTTTATGTAATTGAAGGTAAAAGAAGACTCATAGTACACATGTTTGCCTGAATTTACTCTTAATATTGTGTAGATGTTAAAAGCACGAGCTGTACTGCCAAATTTCATAGGTTCAAATCTGATTATGCAATTGGTACCTGCATGACCTTATGTAACTTGCTTAATATATTTGTGTCTTAGCTTCCTCATCTATAAAATGGAAATGACAATGACGCATACCTCACAGCATTGCTGTGAGATTAAATGAGCTATCAATCGTAGTAAAGTCCTTATCATGTTTAGCAGTTGGCCCAGAGAAAGCACTTAATAAATAGTAGCTATACTTGTTAATCTTGTTATTACTATTATTGTACGAAAATATTCAAATCAACATCCGATGTCAAAACGTACTGTGTTCACAATTTTACTAGAAGGACAAAGCCAAGAATGAAATGCTTCAAGAATAATGAAATGTTGGAGTTGAACTTACTATGTGGAACTTATTTTCTAACAAAGAAAATAGAGGTTCGTGTGGACCAGAGTGGACAGAGAACAGGATGCAATACATCTAGTCAGGATGTAATACATCAAGTCTGTATTAGATTCCTGTAGCTGCTGTAACAAACTACCACAAACATAGTGACTTAAGGCAAAGTTATTATTGTGCTATTCTGGAGGTCAGAAGTCTTAAATGGGGCTCCCTGGGCTAAAAGCAAGGTGTCAGAGCACTGTGTTTTCTTTTCTAGCTTGTCAAAGCCACCTGCATTCCTTGGATTATGGCCTCCTTTTTTTAAGATTTATTTATTTTATTTGAAAGTCAGTGTTACATATAGAGAGAAGGAGAGGCAGAGAGAGAGACACACACACACAGATATAGATCTTCCATCCACTGGTTCACTCCCCAGTTGGCTGCAATGGCCAGAGTTGCGCCAATCTGAAGCCAGGAGCCAGGAGTTTCTTCCAGGTCTCCCACATGAGTGCAGGGGCACAAGGACTTGGGCCATCTTCTACGGCTTTCCCAGGCCATAACAGAGAGCTGGACAGGTTGTGGAGCAGCCAAGTCTTGAACCAGCGCCCATATGGGATGCCGGCACTGCAGGCGGCGGCTTAACCCACTATGCCACAATGCCAGCCCCATTATGGTCTCCTTTATCTCATCTTCAGAGGCAACACTGGCCAGTTGAGTCATTCCCATATCAAATCACTCTGATTCTACCTTTTCTGCCTGTGTTGTCCACATTTAAGGACCAATGAAATTATACTGAGCCCACCTGAAAAACCAGGATAATCTCCCCCTTGTAAAGTTTAACATGAATTCCATCTGTTACCTTTAATTCTTCCTTTGGCATGTAAATTAACATATTGACAGGTTTTGGGGATTAGGATAAAAAGCTTCTTTGGGCGGCCATTGTTCTCTTTCCATAAGCTCCAACTGAAACTGGGCTCAAGAGTGGACCAATACTGAAAACTCACATATTCACATCAAGCGTCTCATGAATTCTGGAGATTTCTCTATCACCACCCAGCCAAAACTTCATTATACACACGTTACCTCTATACCCTTAACGGAGAACTCAATGACTCATGTGACTTTAACTGCTCTGTATCAACCCTCTGACACCAACTAGTTTCAATTGTAGCACTAACTACATGAAATTAGTTCAAACTCCAAAAGAGTAAAGTCCTTCAATACTGATGCTAACTACTTGAAGATGGTGTAGACCCTCACAAGTTAAGGGCTCAGTCTCATAAGACTGCCACCACTTTGGATGCCAGCCACAAATGTCAGTATCATCAAGCTATTCCAATTTCTGCTTGGCTAACTACAAACTCAATGGTTTTCATAACCCCCTTCAGTTTCAATAATTCACTAGAAAATACAATACTGGTGATCATTTTATGATAAATAGTGCAAACAAACTGCCAGTAAATATATAGGGCAAGGTCTTAAGAAATGGATTAGTGCAGAATTTTTATACCCTCTTTTGGAATCCAGGCATGCCACTTTTCCAACACCTTTATGTGTCACCAGCCTCAAACGTCCCTGGATTTCATCATTTCAGGATTTTTATGGGCGGTTTCAGTAAGTAGGCATGATTGATTGAATCAAAAAATAGGCCACAGGACTGAACTCAGTCTCCAGCCTCCCTTTTTTCCATGAAGGTCTCCTCCTCTCAGCCCCAATCCTATAATGTTGTGACTTCTTTTCTGGAAACCAACCCCTATTCCGAAGCTATCTAGCCCCACTCATATGAGTTATCTAATTAGCATAACAAAGGAAGCTCTATCATTTGGGAAATCCCAAGCCCAAATATATTTTCTATTATACCACACTCTATGATACTGACACAGAAAATTTCATTTTCTCGGGTAGCCATTATGATAGCTTCACATAAGATATGCAAATCAATTTGGAAGCTCAGTGTAGCCACAATCAGGTGAAATGCCTGTACAAACTGATAATTTCTTGATGTCCTTGGATTGTAGTAACTATTGAAAAAATGTTGAAAGAGTGATAGAGATACAGAGAGAGAGAGAGAGAGAGAGAGAGAGAGAGAGAATGAAAAGAGGAATAGAGGGAGGGAGGAAGGGGAAAGGGTAGACATATATATTATTTCCAAGGAGCTATAAAACTAGTAAAGCAAGCAAATCCATGAGCAAATTATTTTAATACAGCCCAGGAGAGTAGGAAACGTCCATAATGAATGGATTAAGTCTAGAAGGAAGGGTGAGTGCATTAAAAAAAAAAAAGTTCTAGCAGAGGACTTATCTTGAGTAAAGATGTCATTAAATAATATAGTGGACTTTGTTGGCACCACCCATCTCTTTTCACAGCCCCTTTCCAATTCTCTTCCCGTGGCATATTTTCCCTTCTCATCCAGTTTCCTTCATGTAGGGCTCAGAGGGTTCCCCATCTTCGAGTCTCCTTGAACTTCTGTTTCACCTCCCGCCAGTGCTGTGTGCATAGGTCAGCAAGAATCTTCCTGGAGTATTTGGATGTCTTTCTCCTGCTCAAATACTCAATGGCCTTTATAGGAAGTCTAAACTTTTTATGTGCCAAAGACTTCTCTAGCCAACCCCTCCTTACTGAACTTCCTTCAGTTTTTGCTACTGTCTGACTTGAATTCTTTGTTCCAGCCAAGTAATATTGCTTCTGATTGAGTAAATATGACTTCCGTGCTCCTGCCTGTAAACCATCCCACTTGCCAGGGACCCCCTTTCCCACCCTCTCCCTCCTCCATGAACGCAGCTCTGGCGGGAGATCAAACTGATGAATGAAATAGAGCCCATTGTAGTAAGAAAAATGTGAATTAGCTCCCCGCAGACCTGGAACAGGCAGAACAGTTTTCCATCAGTTCTTGGGTCTCCAATTAGCAGTTCTGGACCAGCTCTGACTCAGAGGTTCTCTGAGGACTCTTGGGAGTGAGAATTCATGCAGTTTGGTTCTCATGAGGTTAGGTTCAGATATTGAGGTTGTCCCAAAGGAAATATGAGGTGATAAAGTTTGTTTTTAGAGATCTCACTGGCCCCACTTTTTTATGTTTTTCCTCTCTTACATTCTACACCTCTAATTCAGTACTCACCACCATGTCCCTTCATCCAGATAAGAAGTAAAGGAGAACTAATATCGCATTCAGATCACAGTGTTAGGGACTGAACTGGCTATGTCTCGTAGGATGTCAGGGGGATGGAAGGGACCTCTGCCACTTACTCATTATGTGGTCTCAGGAAAAAGACTTTTTGCTGTTCTGTGCTTCAGTTTTCTTCTCTGTAAAATGGGACTTAGAGCATCTTTATTGCTGTTAGCTGTTATTATTGACAGTTCCTCGTATAGCAACTCTGCTTAGCACTTGGCCAGTTTATGCTTTAGTGCCTGCAGTGGTGGGAGCACTCAACTTCTCAGGACAAGCCATTTCTTTTGCAACTAGAAAGATGTATCAGAAAGGAGGAGTAGAAGTTTCAGAAGAAGAATGAGCCCTTCTTATATTTCCAGCATAAAGCTAATCTGTGGATTTTGTAAAGCTGTTTCTTTCTTTCTGAGGCTAGAACTTACATAATCATAAGTATTATAAAATATTTATAGGAATAATAATAATGAGCAATCATTATGAGGAGGCATTGTATTAAGTGTTTGATATGCATTATCTAGATTAATCCTTACAACAACCTTAATTATAATTATAATTAATATTAATAGCCAGAATTTACATAGTTCTTGTTATGAGCCAGGTACTTTTCTAAATACATGACTGATGTTAGCTAACTAAATTGCATGACAGCTGTAAGAGGTAAGTATAGTTGGCCTCTATATCAGCAGGTTTGGCACATAATAGATTCAATCAACAGTGTTTCAACCGTATTCAGAAAAACATTGTATCTGTCCTGACCGTGTATAGAATTTTCCCTGTCATTGTTTCCTAAACAATACAGTATAGCAACTATTTACGTAGAATTTATATTGTATTAGATATTATAAGTAATTTAGAGATTATTTAAGGTACACATAAGGGTATGTGCAGATTATATGCAAATGCTATGGCATTTAAAATATTTTTGTTAAAAAGATTTTCAACATCGATTTAAATATTTTCCTTATTTGGAGGACATAGAGACAGAGACAGAGAAACAGTAAATCTGTCCACTGACTCACTACCCAAATGCCCACTGCAGCCAGGCCAAAGCCAGGAGCCAGGTACTCAGTCTTGCTCTGTCACATCGGTGGCAGGCAACTAGTTCTTGAGCCATCACCTGGTGACTTCCAGAGTGTGCATTAACAGGAAACTATGATAAGGAGCTGAGCCAGGACTTGAACTCAAGTACTCCAATATGAGATATCGGTGTCCTAAGTGGAGACTTAACTACTGCATCAAATAGTCACTCTTAAAAAAGAATTTAAATACATGCAAGGGCCGGCGCTGTGGCGCAGTGGGTTAACGCCCTGGTCTGAAGTGCCGGCATCCCACACGGGCGCTGGTTCTAGTCCCGGCTGCTCCTCTTCCCATCCAGCTCTCTGCTATGGCCTGGGAAAGCAGTGGAAGATGGCCCAGGTCCTTGGGCCCCTGCACCCATGTGGAAGACCCGGAAGAAGCTCCTGGTTCCTGGCTTCGGATTGGCCTAGCTCCGGCTATTGAGGCCATCTAGGGAGTGAACCTGCAGATGGAAGACCTCTCTCCCTCTCTCTGCTTCTGCTTCTCTATATCTCTGCCTTTCAAATAAATTTTAAAAATACTTTAGATTTATTTGAAAGGCAGAGATATAGATAGAAGGCATGAGAGAGAAATAGAGAGCTTCCATCCGCTGGTTCACTCCCCAGATGGCCACAATGGCCAGGGCCGGGCCAAGATGAAGCCAGTAGCCAGGAACCCCTTGGAGGTTTCTCACATGGGTGCGGGGGCCCAAGGACTTGAGCCATGTTCTGCTTTTTTCCCAGGTGCCTTAGTAGGAAACTGGATCAGAAGCAGAGCAACTAGCGCCCGCATGGGCTACAGATCTACAATGGAGGCTTAACTGTCTACTCCACAGTGCTTGCCCCTCATATATTTCTGATGGTAAGATAAGTTATTGTAATCCTTTCTGAGTGGCTATTTACAGTATGCACCAAAATTCCTAAAAAAGAAAAATAAAAAGAGTACTGATCCGAAGCCAGGAGCCAGGAGCTTCTTCCGGCTCAGCTCCGGCCATTGCAGCCATCTGGGGAGTGAACCAGCGGATGGAAGACCTCTCTCTCTGTCTCTACCTCACTCTGTAACTCTGTCTTTCAAATGAATAAAATAAATCTTAAAAAAATACAAAATTTGTACATATCTATATCGGGGGTTTTTTGGTAATTTTTTCCATCTTATTTGAAAAGCGGAGACAGAGACAGGGAGAGACAGAGACAAACAGATCTTCCATCTTCCCAAAGGCCTTCAACAGCTAAGGATGAGCCAGGCTGTAGCCAGGAGCTCCAAGCTCCATCCAGATGGCCCTCCTTGGGTGGCAAGGATCCAAGTACTGAAATCATCATCTGCTGTTTCCCAGGACTCCCTTCAGCAAGAAGCCTGATTGGAAGCAGAGGAGGTGAGTCTCAAACCATGTACTCTGACACGACATCGACCCCTACAACTTTAATTCATTTCTTTTCTTTTTTTTATTGATTGTATCTTTGTATGCTGGCCTCATAGAATGAGTTTGGAAGGAGTCCGTTTTCTCTTTTTTGTTTTAATTTAAGTATGATTACTTTTAACATTTCTTTAAATATTTGATAGAATTAGGCACTGAAGCAAGCTGGTCCTGTTTTTTTTTTATTTTAATATTTATTTATTCACTTATACAGCAGACAGATGGTAAGAGGCACAGATAGACAGAAAGAAAGACAGATCACCTACCTATCCATTGGTTTACTCCCCAAATGCCCACAACAGCTGTGACTGGGCCAAGCCTCATATAAGTGGCAGGGAGGAACACTGCTACTTGATCCATCACCTACTGCCTCCCTGAGTGAATTATCAGGGAGGTCAACTCAGGAGTGGAGGTGGAAATTGAACCCAGGAATTGAACTGCAATATGCCATGCAAGCTTCCCAAGTGGCACTTTAACCACTGCAAACCTCCTGGACTTACTACTGATAGGAGACTTCAGAATACTGATTCAACTTTAGTCTTTGTTGTTTGTTTAGATATTCTATTTTATCATGGCTAAATCTTGGTAAAGTGTATATGTTCAGGAATTTGGTCATTTCCTTTAGGTTATCAAATTTGTTGCCATATAATTTTTCATAGTAATCTGTGATACTCCACTTCATTTTTGAGGGGGTGAGTCACAATGTCTCCATTTTCACCCCTGTTTTTATGTACTTGAACCTTCTCTCTTCTCTCTTTTTTTCTTAGATGCCCTTGCTAAGTGTTTGTGAATTTGGTTTAACTTTTCAAAGAACCAGCTCTTTATTTCACTGATTTTTGGTATTATTTTTGTTTAGTCTCTGTGCCACTTATTTGTGCTCAAAGATTTATTATTTCTGGACTTCTACTAATTTTGGATTTAATTTGTTCTTGTTTTTCTGATTCCTTGAGTTGTGGCAAAAATTGTTTAGTTGAGATCTTTCTGCCTTTTTGATGTAGTCATTTATTGCTATATATTGTCTTCTTAATACCATATTTGCTGTAGCCCATAAGTTTGGATATGCTATGTTTCCATTTTTGTTCATTTCAAGGATTTCTTTTTAATTTGCTCCTTCAGGTCTTTCTTTATACATTAGTGTTTGGGAATAAATTGCTCAATTTCCATGTATTTACAAAGTTCCAAAGTTGTTCTTGTTATTGGCTTCTAGTTTTATTGCATTATGATCAGAAAAGATATTCAATATGCTTTCTTTTTTAAAAAAAAAGATTTATTTATTTATTTGAAAGTCAGAGTTACACAGAGGTCTTCCCTCCGATGGTTCACTCCCCAGATGGCCGCAACGGCTGGAGCTGTACCAATCTGAAACCAGGAACCAGGAGCTTCTCCCGGGCCTCCCACGTGGGTGCAGGGGCCCAAGGACCTGGGCCATCTTCTACTGCTTTCCCAGGCCATAGCAGAGAACTGGATCGGAACTGGAGCAGCCAGGTCTCGAACTGCTGCCCATATGGGATGCTGGCGCTTCAGGCCAGGGCATTAACTCACTGCACCACAGCGCTGGCCCCTCAATATGCTTTCTATTTTTAAGTGTGTTGAGACTTTTTTTTTGACCTAGTATATATCTTTGAGAATCTTGCCTATACTGATGAAAAGAGTGTGCATTCTGCAGTTGCTGGATGGAATGTTCTATAGATATTTGCAATATCTAATTGATCTAGGATACAATTCAACTCTGTTCTTCCTTTGCTAATTTTCTGTCTTGATGATCCATCCATTTCTGAATGTAGGCTCTTAACGTTCCCAACTATTGTTGTATTGGAGTTTATCTCTCCCTTTAGGCTTATTAATATATACTTTATGTATTTGGGTGCTCTGATTTGGGTGGGATACATATATATTTAAAATAGTTATTTACATTTGCTGGATTGAATTCTTTTTCATTATATAATGACCTTATTTGTCTCTTTTTACTGATTTTGATTTAAAATTTGTTTTATCTGTTAGAAGTATGAATTTTCTTTTGAGTTCCATTTGAATGGAACATGTTCTCATTTTTAGTCTGTGTGTGTCCTTAGATATGAAGGGGATTTCTTGTAAGTAGCATATAGTTGGTCTTATATTCTCAATTTGGACATTATATGTCTTTTAATTGGAGAATTTAATCTATTTGCATTTAAAGCAATAATTGGTAGATAAAGTGTTACTACTGCTATTTTGATGTTTGCTTTCCACTTTTATTGTAGTTCCTTCATGATTTAATTTTGATCCCTCTGTTACAATCTCCCTTTGTGTAAAGTGGTTTTTCTCTACCACTGTATTTTGATCCCTTGCTTTTAATTTTTGTTGTCTATTATATATTTTTGCTTTGAGGTTATCATGAGGTTTATAAAATCATTTTTGGTTTGAGGAAGTTGTTTTGACATGAAAGAAACTTAACATTCATTATAATGCTATGCAAGGAAACAAAAAACAAAGAGATAAGAAATACTATTTCTAAAACACTGTACACTTGAATTCCATTTCTAACCACATTTTGACTTTCTTTTTCTTTTCTTTAAGATTTATTTGAAAGGCAGAGTTACAGAAAGGCAGAGACAGAGAAAGAGAGGTCCTCCATCCACTGGTTCACTCCCCAAATGGCTGCAACAGCAAGAGCTGGGCTGATCTAAAGCTAGGAGCCAGGAGCTTCTTCCAGGTCTCCCATGCAGGTGCAAGAGATCCAAGCACCTGAGCCACCTTCCACTGCTTTCCCAGGCCATAGCAGAGAGCTGGATTGGAAGTGGAGCACCAGGCCTCTTAACCAGTGCCCATGTGGGATGCTGGTACTGCAGGCGGGGGCTTTACCTGCTAGACCACAGTGCCGGCCCCACTTTTGACTTTTGATGATCCATTTAACTTCTTTATATACTGCCTATCTTTCCATATTTTAATGTAGTTGCTATTTTTGTCTTCAAACTAAAGATATTAATGTTCTATGTATAATTACACTTACCAGTGTGTATTCTACCTTCTGATATTTTCTTTTTATTCATTAATACCTCCTGCTTTCAGTTTGAATGACTACTTTTAGTATGTCCTGTAGAGATAGTCTGTTGATGATCTATTCTCTCATATTTGTAAGTATCTCTGCTTCATATCAAGTGTAACTTTGCTGGGTACAGTATTCTTGCTTGGCAATTTTTTAATCCTTCTGTATTGTGAAAATCTCATGCCACTCATTCCTAGCCTGTAAACTGTCTGCTGAGAAATCTTAAGTCAGAGGAACTGTAACCCCTTTATATGTTATTTGTTTCTTTTCCCTTGCAGCTTTGTGAATACTCTTTAATTTGAAACTTGGAGACATTAATTATATTATGCCTTGAAATGAACGTATTTGTTTGGAGTGAATCTGACATGACATATCCTGTACCTGGATAGTGGTATTGTTCTCAGGGTTTGGAGTCTGACTCTGGAAAACACTCCTTAACCACTGAGTTATACTGCTTCCCATATGATGTGGAAATTTTGATCCACATGGTTTTGGGGAGAATAACGACCACCAACGCTGTCTTGTACTTATGGCTCCTAACACCACGCCCTCCCCACCATGGAGAAACTTTGCTTTCTGTTCATTTTACCTTAGATGTCCTCTCAAGGATCATGCCCACCCTCTCATCCTTACTAGCAATGAACTTTATGACATGCGACAAAATGCTTGATGTCTTTTTTAAGATTTATTTATTTATTTATTTGAAAAGCAGGTGACAGAGAGAGAGAGAGAGAGAGGAAGACAGAGAGAGAGAGAGAGAGAGAGAGAGAGAGAGAGATCTTCCATCTGCTGGCTCACTCCCCAAATGGCTGCAATGGCCAGGGCTGGACCAGGCTGAAGGAGGAGCCAAGAGCTTCCTCCAGGTCTTCCACGTGGTTGCAGAGGCCCAAGGACTTGGGCCATCTTCTGCTGCTTTCCCAGGCCATTAGCTGGGAGCTGGATCAGAAGTGAAGCAGCTAGAACCCGAACCATTGCCCATATGGGATGCTGACGCTGCAGGTGGCAACTTTACCTGCTATGCCACAGTGCCAGCTCTGCTTGATATCATTAACTTTCAGTTTCCTTCCTATAAAAGAGAGATTATATCCACCTTGCAAGAGTAGGTTATTAATTGCCTGCCTCAGCCTAGGCCGACTCACTCACTGCTCAGCTAGCAGCCAATAAAACCAAATATCAGTCCTCACAGTCCCCTTCATGACAATCACCTTGAATCCACACACTTTGCAGCTGCTTTGGCTCCTCGTTTCCTCTGGACTGGTCTCTATAGGTACTTGCCTCTCAACCCAGGCTAAGCAGACTGTATTTATCTTCACACTTATTTCCCAGACTTCATGAACACAGCTCCTCACATTCGCATCATCAGTGCTCCCTAAGCAAAGGTTTGCATTTGTCCTCCAATTGTGCCTATGCCTGTCTAGTCCAGCTATCCCCTAAGCAGTCACTGATCTGCCTCTTAGTGAACCAGCCCTGGGTCACTGCTAAGGACTACTAGAACAAATTTCAGTAGTATTTGATGTGTAGTAACATGACTGCTTTTCCCAGCTTTATCAGTGCTGGATTCCCATTCAGCAGATTCTAACACCTAGAATGCATTACCAACTATTGCAATGACAACTTTGCTACCTGCTACTTCTCTGCATTACTAATCATCATCCTAACTCCTATGAAATCCTTTGGAAGACAATTCACATAAGAGAGTCTGTCCACTTTTATTCCCAATAAAAATAACCACTGCTGCTTACTAAACATTTATGATATTCAGGCACAATGCTAAGTAGTTTACGTATATCTCCTCATTTATACTGCCCAATAATCTTACACAACAAATATTAGCATCTTCATTTTTCAGCTGTGGAAACTGAGGTACAGAGAAATTGAGTGGCTCACCTCATATGGCAGAGCTGGGATCTGAATTCATGTCTATGTGTATTTATACCATATTGTTTTTTATCTCCAAGCCCTCTTACTTCCCATCTTACATCGTATGCACCCTAAGAAGTGCTTGAAAACCTTACTGGACCAAAAGAGCTCAAGACATTGTGGAAATCCTTGCCTTTTCTTTGTTATGATCATATCCACACAGTGAGCACATTGTGCTCAGCCTACTCATATCCATCCATATGGCTGCGTGTTCACCAGCAGGTAAGGGATGAGAAGATATTAAATCTCTGAACTCCACAATGACCAGTTTCTGGAGCTGGTATAAGAAGCAAGTGGATTGGCAGAGTACTCGTGGGAACAAGCCTCCTACCTCAAGACTCCTCCTGAACAAGTCACAACTTTACACTGGGCAAACCAGACGTCTCAGCCCATGCCGTTGTGCTGAGCCAACTCGCCCACATACCACATGGCAGGGGGCCAATGAAAACAAGTTCCAGACCTCAAGGCTGCATTTGAGGCTATTATCTTGAACCCTCTCACTCATCCTGCCCTTGCTCCTCACTTCCTTCTCTGTTTCTTCATATAGCTGGCTCCAGACATTCTTGGAACTTTCTCCTGTTTGTGGCCCTGTGATCACCCCTTAGGTTTGGCACACTCAGCTTCTGACCATCTCTGTGCTTTCTAACAACAGTCTTGCCTTCATCCCCTTGCTCTTCTGGTTTCTTACAATTCCAGGTCATTACCCTAATCAATTCCAGTTTCTGCTCCTGGAAATCTTACCCTGGCACTGGTTTACTTCATCAGTGCTCCAGTCTTCAAGAAGGTAGATGATTAGGGGAGCACGATGTAAATACTATATAAAGAGTTGTTACTTTGTATTGCTTAAGGAATCTTGACAAGGAAACAAAAAGTCTGTAGGTATTCAGTACAGACACATCTCTGGAAGTCTTGACTACATAGTACACAAATGAGATGTAAATCAAATGAAAAAGATGTGGGTCAAGTACTGCTCAAAGGTGAGTGCTAGAGAGAGACAGGATCCGTGTGGGACAGAAGGATCCAGCAGGGTATATCCCCACAGTGTTAGAGTCACGTGGATTCAGCATAGTGCCCGGTGCCCAGCAAATCCAAATTTTCTTTTTGAGATTTTCTGGAATTTAAAAATAAATCTGCAATTGGTTGATTCCACAGATGTAGAGCTTGCCAATACAGAGAACCAACTATTTACTAAGCTCTAGTCTCCATTCAGTGCTCAGAAATTTCTTGTGGCCTACCCTTTCATCGCGCAAAATAGACATGAGTTGAGAAACTGACAGTACATACAGCTACCACATTCTCTAAGCTATAAGTTAGCATATGTGAATGAATGCTATGAATGTGCTTTGACCACAATGACCTATTGCATTCATGACTGCCTTGGAAAATCTTTGACATACTATCACCATTGCTCATAGAGTAGGGTGGGAGGGTGCTGCACATTCCTGTGTCCTCCAAAGGATGCCCATTAGCCTGACATATTGACTATAATCACACATTGCTCACTCTGGTCACAGTCACGTGAATTCAGCTCTTTCCTGTGCATACATACACGTATTTAATGCTGATTCCACAGCTTAACTAAGCAAATGTTGCACATCGTGGCTTTCACTTTTCCCGTAAGAGGTATGACAGACAAACTAGTGCAAATTTCCTTCTCCTTCATAATTTCACATGTAGAAATTAATTCTTACCATATATCTAAGCAAACTCAGCATACCATTTTTTTCTTTCCTTATTGAGAACTTTCACTTTTTCACATAAAGCAAGCACTTTACAGCTTCTCTGTGGTATTTGCAAACTGCCAACATCACTGCTGTTACACTATGGGGTCACTGTAAGTAAAAGAAGAGTTGCCTGAACCCAAGCACTGCAATACTGCAACCAGTGATCTGATATCCAGAGACAGCTACTAAGTGACTAATGGGTGGGTAGTGTACATAGTGTGGATACGCTAGTCAAAGGAATGATACACATCCTGGGCGGAATGATGTGAGATGTCCTCACACTACTTGCAGAGGCATGCAATTTAAAAGTGATGAACTGTCAATTTCTGGAAATTTCCATTTAGTATTTTCAGGTTGCTACTCACCATGGCTAACTGAAATAGCCACAAGTGAAACCACGGGTAAGGAGGAGCCATGTGTTTCCTTTCCTGGCAATTTTTTTCTCCCTTCTTGAGAATTAACTCTCTATCTTTTTCCAGATCTGATCTCCATAATCAATTCTTTAAGGGACTTTCCACACACCTCTCTCACTCAGAGTACTATGATCTTACCCAATGGATACATTGTAGCACTTGCTGCAATGGTAATTTTGCATTTATTTGCATGATAATATTGATAATATCTGCCCCACCATTAGAATGAAAGTTCCATGACGACAGGGGCCATGTCTTTTTGTTAACTATTGTCTCCTCAACACCTAGCATGATCTACACCAAGTAGATGTTTTGTTGTTTAATTGGGCAATGAATGAATGGCCTGAAATGTCTACCAGCCAAATCTTTCAAAGATCTCTGGTTAAATGCTTGAACCCTATTGAAAGAAAAGGAGGGCCATGGGATGTTTGTGGGTTGGTTTCCCCCATCAACAAGTTGTTACCTAGGAGGTTGATAGATGAGAAAAGTATGAGTTCTTGGCAAAGGCAATGCAAGCTATGTACCCTTGTGGAAAAGAATAATAGTGATAGCCAGACGTAGAAAGATAAGTAATGCCCCCAATTTCACTTAGCTAATAGATAGCAGAACCAGGATCCAAATGCATCCCAGATCTTCAGATCCACTTGATTAGCCTTGCTGATCCTCAGTTTTCTCCTCTGGAAAATGTGAACAATAGTGCTCTCATGGTTCTTATAGGAATTAAGTGAAGTGATATATTGAAAGTACTTGCATATAATCAGTATTCATTGTATAGTGCCTGTTACAGATTGAGCATCCTTAATCCAAAAACCTGACATCTAAAATGCTCCTAAAGAGAAACTTCTTGAGCATCAACGCAACACCATTAAGTGGAAAAGTACATACCAACTTCATGCGACCAGAGTCTAAATGCAGGTAAAACTAAAATGTGGTATAAAATTGCTTTCAGGCTACGTGTATAAATTGTATATGGCATATAAATGTATTTTATGTTTAGACTTGGGTCCCATCCCCAAGGAAATCACATTATGTATATGCTAATGTTAAGAAATCCCAAAGGAACTGAAATCTGCTATGTTTCTGTTCCCAAGAATTTTGCATGAGGGATATTGGATCTGCACCATTTCTTTGAAGGTGAAGAGAAGCATGAGAAGCCATACCCCAGGACCTGGAGAAACACCTGCGATTCCATAGTGCCTCCACCCTCTCTGGTCATCTCTCTCTCTCTCTCTCTCTCTCTCTCTCTCTCTCTCCCTCCTATCCTCCCTCCCTCCCTTCCTCTCTCCCTACATCCCTCTTCCTCCCTGTCTCCAGCTGTCACCACCATAAAGAGATGTTTATAGGAGTTGAAAAAGGAAGAGAGGAGAGCAGATTGAAAGAGCGGTTAGGAAGAACAAGGCTGAAAAGTACACAGGCAGGAGGAAGAAACAGAAGTAAGGCAGGAAGAATGGACAACCCATGTAAGTTTTTGTCTCTACTGAATAACATAGAAATATGGCTATACATAGATTTATTGCAGGGCTCTCATTTGCTATTTTAAAAAGCAATGGGAAAGGAAGAAACATTAAAACATGGTCCCAGAAAAGTACTGACTAAGAGCTCCCATTTAGATAATTGCCAGCCTGCTCCAAAATTTTTCAAAAGCATGAAAGGCCAAGAAAAACAGCCTCAATTTATGTTACTTTAAAACACCTACATCCAAGCCCATCTCATTATTCCATGATCTCTTACTTTGACATTCCCCAGTTGTGGGGGTGGTTTTTTAGGTCTATTGGTTGAGAATTTCCCTTACTCTCACAGAATAGGAGCCCCAGGAGTTCAGGGAATGTGTCTTTTCCTCTGCCACCAAGTGCTTATTGTTTTCTGGGAATTGTGATGAGATATGAATGAAGGGACTAGCTCCTCTGGTGGTGGTAAGCTATCCCTGCTGGGCGTGTTTAGTTACGCCTGAGATAGCAACCAACCTGGGCTTCTTAGAAGGCAAGGACCCCTTTGAATAGATTCCCTGGAAGTCCAAGGGGTAGAGAACAGCAAATAAGTGATTCTTGGGAGATTGATATGCCAATTTGGCAGACTGGTGACTTGGGAAATCTCTGGAGTACATGTCCAAATCTCCTTTCTGAAATACAGACTCATCCCCAGGTGCTCTGCTAGGGCCTCTGGGGAAAGTCCTAGATGCAAGCCAGTCAAGTGGAACATTATACTATTCATAATTACAAGACAGAATAAAAAAAAACAGAAAAAAGTGGGGAAGTACAGAAATTAGGAACATAATTAAGGTTTGGCTAACAACATCTTGGATACAGTGTCATTAAAAGTAAAGTGTGCTTCTGTAAATCAACAAATTCAAGCTTTTAAATATTCTTGGTTTGGGGGCCAGTGCTGTGGTGAAGGGGATAAAAACCACCACCTGCACTGCCAGTATCCTGTATGGGCACTGGTTCAAATCTGGCTGCTGCACTTCCCATCCAGCTCCCTGCTAATGAGCCTGGAAAAAGCAGCTAAAGATAGCCCATATCCTTGGGCCGCTGCACCTGTGTGGGAGACCTGGAAGAAGTTCCTAGCCCATGGCTTCAGATCGGCCCAGCTCTGGCCATAGCAGCCATTTGGGATTTAGGGAGTGAACCAGCGGATGGATGATCTCTCTCTCTCTCTCTCTCTCTCTGTGTGTACCTCTGCCTTTCAAATAAATAAATATTTAAAAAATAAAATTTTCACCATTGTAGCTGGTGAATAAAGGATATTCACATAGTGAAACAAGAGTTAGAATACTTGAGTTATGTTTTCACCTTGCTCCTCATCTTACTATATGGAAGCTCAAGGAGGGGGGGTGTTGTGGCACAGTGGGTTACTTCACCACTTGGATTGCCTGCATCCCATCTCAGAGTGCAGCTTCCAGGCCTGAATCCTCTGCTTCTGACCCAACTTCCTGCTTATGCACCTGGGAGGCAGCAGATGATCGTACAAGTAATTGTGTTCCTGTTGCCCACCTGGGAGACTGGATGGAGTTCTGGGCACCTGCTTTCATCCTAGCTAGCCCTGACTGCTACAGGAATTTGGGAAGTGAACCAAAAGATGGAAAGTTCCCTTCTCTCTCTCTTTCTCTCTCTTTTGCTCTGCCTTTCAAGAAGCTCAATAAGTCACTTCACCTTTCTGAATCTCAAACACTCCATTGTTAAGTTGGGGTTTACGCATATTGAAAATGATGCTTGCTTTTGTCAAAAGGGAATTCTCTGCCTGCACGTATCATGAGCAGTAGCCCAGATGCAATATGACTTGAGAAGTCCTGAAGATCAATACAGATCTATGTTTCTAGGCCCTCTCTGTCAGAAATCTTTATGGGATGGATGGAACCTAGTCAATGGTCTTCAAAGAACAGGATTTCATTCTCCCTTTTGATTTAGTAAATAGTTCTTGAGCACCTGCCCTGTGCACTACATCACAGGAAGCTGAAATAGCACATCTGTTATTCGGAAACAACTAAACTTCTGAGAGAACTCGTGTCAAGGCCTCCTATCTTTCACCCTCATGCACTCAATCTTATCACCTCTTTCTGACTCTTAACTACAATAAGTCTGCTTTGTTCAGGGGCCCCACAGACCTTCTGGCTCCTTGCTGCTGGCCATGCCAGTTATGAACTTCAGCAGAAGAAGAGCTCTCAGGTGAAAGAAGCCAAACGAACCTAGAGCACCCATAGTGCCATTGAGTCTCCGGAAATGCCTCACTCTTGAAACATCTACAGCAAAGTGATTTCTGCCCTTCCCTCCAATTCATAAGAGGCAAAGGAGGCTAGGGACAGCTCCTGCTCCCCACAAACTCTTTACAGTGACCCTTCAAGTACAAAAGATGGCATGGGGTCCCCTAATCTCCCACAATCCACAAGGAGGTGATTACTGACGCAAATCACCACTACTCCACATCAGCTAGCACATGCAATTGGGACAGAAGTCTGTCTTCTCTCCTCTCTAGTTCAACTCACAATCACTCCTACCCATCCTGTACATATGAAAAATAGATGGGGGCGCAGCACTGTAGTGTAGTGGGTAAAGCTGCCACCTGCAGCACCAACATCCCATATGGGTGCTGGTTCGAGTCCTGGTTGCTCTACTTCTGATCCAGCTCTCTGCTTTGGCCTGGGAAAGCAGAAGATGGCCCAAGTCGTTGTGCCCCTGCACACATGTGGGCAACCTGGAGGAAGCTCCTGGCTCCTGGCTTCAGATCATCATAGCTATGGCCATTGCGGCCAACTGGGGAGTGAACCATCAAATGGAAGACCTCTCTCTCCTCTCTCTCTCTCTCTCTGCCTATCCTCTCTCTGTGTAACTCTGAATTTCAAATAAATTAATAATTTTTTTACAAAACATAGTAGATTGGGAGAGTTGAGTCCTTGGTATGTCTTCCGGCTCCAGTCCACTCCCCACAAGGATCTGGACTTTGAATCCCCTAGGGGAGGACTTGGGTTCTTACATTCCCTTGGCCTAGTGTTTATAGGGAATGGCAGGAATGGGTTGATGCTGGGGTGACGAAGAGGCTGCTGGGTAAGGTGACATTTCTTCTGTTTTCCCATCCTCTTTATTAGGGTTGCTATCAAAGCTGAATCTAGTTCTGGACAAATCATTAAAAACCACCAGAGGGAATACCCGGGCACAGTCTGGACACCAAGGAGAAGCAGAGAAATTCTAACAGGTTATCAGAGTCACACAAACGGTTCCTCCCCACTTCACTGGGACCAGAGCCCGAGCCAGTGATCAGCTACCAGGGCCTCTGAGAATGTCTGGAAAACCACACGAAGCTTTCAGCTGCTCCCTGTTAATTGATGAGCAGAAAATTAACAGAGCTTATGAAGACATTGAGTCCAAGGTGTGACTTGCCTTGTGAAAACAATGTCTGCCAGCAGTCTCTTGGGTCCAGAGGGACACCAGATGAGACTGGGATGAGGCAGGAGTCAAAGTCAGAATAAAGGGAACCACTGGGATCCCCTAAACCCAGGCAGGGAGGAAGTCGGAGGGAGGCAGGACACCCTAGGAAAACAGGAGCAGAGAGGAAACAAAAATGAGGGAAAAGAAAGCAGGGAGGGACAAAGGAGTGGAGGAAACAAGCAAAGCACGTCCCAGATGAGGGTGTTAGATGCCATGGCGCTTAGCATCCCTCCCACTCCCCATTCATATTCACTGCGCCTTTATTCTTGTTCCCTTTATCCCTCTCTCTCCACATATTCATCATCAGTGTAACCAAATCCACCCGTCTAGGAAGAGCAGGGCATGCCACATTCCTTTTCTGCTTGAAAGTCATCAGGTAGCTTTTAGTGACTGACAAAACGCCATGTTGCAAGTAGGTCTCTTTTGTTGCCAAATCTCTTTTGCTGCCATGTCATTCTCTGAAGTTATGTCACCCAGCTCTTTTGAGAGAGCTGGGAAAGCAGAAGAGCCCCTTTTACAGGATTCTCCCCTAAGTTCAAGTACTATCTACAGCATGGTTGATTGATTGTCATTGACATCCATCTTCCTGTCCTTTCAGCACCATCACCTTCCTTCATCCTAGCTCCCTCTGTTCAGGCCCCTGCTCAAGCTCTCTTTACCACATTCCATTATCCTATTCCCTCAGGGATCTGCCTTGCCTTCTCCTATACAAGCGCAGTAAATGAACTCTCCCAAAGGTGTTAAATATAACGGACGACTTAATGCATCACTCTGCCCTTATATCATTGTTGCATTTTCATAGGGGTTAACCCAAAGGAATAGCCCTGAGAAGATTAAATAACAAGCATGTCTATGAAAAGAAAATTTTGAGATAGGACACCTGCCTATTCTGCTTGTGGGAAAGGCCAATACTGTTCATCCCCAGTGAACCTCATAGTGCTCACCAGGGGTATTTTCCAAAGTTGAAAGGTTACCCTGTGATTTTCTTAAATTGGTTATTGAATTGAGGGAATTTTTAAAATAATTTTAATTTTAGAAATAAATTTTTAAAATTTATTTAAGAGAGAAAGAGAGAACGCTCTCATCTGCTGGTTCACTCCTCCAAATACCCACAACAGCCAGTGCTGGGCTAGGACAAAGTTAGGTTTTGGGAACTCAATCCAAGTCTCCATGTGGGGAGCAGGGACCCATGTACTTGAGTCATCACCTGCCACCTCCCAGAATGCACATTAGCAGGAACCTGGAATCAATAACAGAGCTCAGACTCAAACCCAGTCACTTTGATATGGGATGTGGATGTCTTAGATAGCATCTTAACCACTAGGCCAAACTTTTACCCCTTTAATTTAAATTTTGTAACATTCCACAAGAAACAGATGTAACATGTAATAATTGTACGTATTTATGGGGTACAGTGTGGTATTTCAAGACACTCATACAACTCAAAAGTTTCAAACATATAGAAATGATGAGAATGAGTTTTGCTTTCCATCTTATTGTAAAAATCATCAAGAATTTTTGCCTCTAAATAATGATTACCTCACACCATGGCATTTGCTCAGCTGCATAAATTTTCTGAAGCTCCATCAATGAGGATGCCAACAAGAGAAAAGACAAATTATCTTGTATTCCATGTTTACTTCCCCGAATCATGAATAGCACATGGTTGCTTCCAAGCTGCTATGAGCTAAATGTCCGCAAAAATTCATGTATTGAACATCATCCTCCTTGTGGTGGTATTAAAGGAGGGGAAGGCTTCAGGGCAGGTGATTGGGTCATGAAGGCTCCACTTCCGCTAGTAAGTCAGAACCATGTAATAGTATTGCAGGGAACTACCACAGGCCGTCTTGCTTCTCTGTCACATAAGCACAAAACATATTCTCCATATTTTAACAATATCTCCACGTCATTCACATGCACATTAAATTTTGAGGAACACAGGTATTATGGTTTGTAATGTTTTCATGCCTGCTTAAATTCATGTTGAAACTTAATCATCATGCCACAGTATTAGGAGGTGTAGCCTTTGGGGGATAATTGACTTATGAGGGCTCCACCCTCTGAATGGGAGTAGGTGTCCTTATTAATAAAAACAAAACTTGATGGAAGGAGTTCATCTCTCTTCACTCTTCCACCTACTTCCATGTGAGAACAATGTTCTTCCACTCTGGAGGACACAGCAACAAGGCACCATGTTGAAAGTAGACACTGAGTGCCTGCTAAACAATGAAGCTGCCAATGCTTTGGTCCTGAACTTCCAGGTTCCAGAATACTAAGAAATTTTATTGTTCATAATAAATTTATTGTTCATAATATTGTTCATAAATTACTCAGTTTCAGGTGTTTTAGTATAGCAATACAATGGGCTAATATAGAAATTAGTACCATAGAAATTGGAGTGTTGCTATAACAAAAAGAATCAGCCCTCCATGTTTTAATGCTCCATGGATTTAATATCCACAGATTCTACCAGTTGCAGGTCAAAAATATTTGGGAAAAACTGTATCTGGGGTAAACATGTACAGATTTTTTTTTGTTCCTATCATCATTCTCTAAACAATACAGTGTAACAACTGTTTACATAACATTTACCTTGTATTCGGTGTTATAAGTAATCTAGAGATGATTTAAGTATACAGAAGGATTGCATATGTTATATGCAAACACCACTATTTTATCTAAGGGACTTGAGCATCTGCAGAACTTGGTATCCATGGGGGTCCTGGAACCAGTTCCCTCTGGATATTAAAAGAAGGTTGTACTTGAAAATGTGGAAGTGGCTTTTGAACTGCACAATGGATAGAGGCTGGAAGTTCAGAAATGCATGCTAGGAAATGCCTAGATTACTGTGAAAGGATCGTTTAACAGTGATTCTGATGAGGACTCGGAAAAAGAGAGTTGTAGAGAAAGCCTCAGTTTAAGTGGTCATATATAACTTGTTGGTAGAAATATGGACAGAAAAGGTTGTCTTGATGAGAGCTCAGATGGAAATGAGCAATTTCTAGTTCGAAACTGGAGGAAAGGTCATCCTTGTTTCACAGCAAAAAAGAACTTGGGTGAATTGTGCTCATGGCCTAGAAGTTTATGGAAAGGTAGAATTTAAGACTGATTAACTGGAGCCGGCACTGTGGCGTAGAGGATAAAGCCATCGCGTGCAGTGTCAGCATCCCATGTGGGCGCCGGTTCGAGTCCCGGCTACTCCACTTCTGATCCAGCTCTCTGTTGTGGCCTAGGAAAGCAGTGGAGGATGGCCCAAGTCCTTGGGCCCCTGCACCTGCGTGGGAGACCCGGAAGAAGCTCCTGGCTCCTGGCTTCAGATCTGCACAGCTCCAGCTGTTGCAGCCAACTGGGGAGTGAACCAGTGGATGAAAGACACCCCTCCTCGTCTCTCCTTCTGTCTCTGTGTAGCTCTTTCAAATAAATAAATAGATCTTTTAAAAAAGAGTGATGAGCTAAAATATTTTGTGGAAAAAAAATCTAAATTGCAGAGCATTAAGGGTGCTGTGTGGCTTCTCTTGGTTTCTTACAGTAAAATGGCAGAAGAGAAAAAGGATTTAAAGATTTAATATATAATTACA
The DNA here is from genome assembly GCF_051225735.1 of Oryctolagus cuniculus. NCBI lineage: Eukaryota > Metazoa > Chordata > Mammalia > Lagomorpha > Leporidae > Oryctolagus > Oryctolagus cuniculus. The sequence continues at coordinate 83,782,424 of NC_142888.1, read as the reverse complement.
AGGGAAGCAGAATGGAAATATTTGGAATATTCTGAACCTGGCCATGTAATGACAAAAAGAATGTTGAGGAAAGAATGCCAATGGTGTGTCCAAGTGACTTATTTAAAAAGATTTATTTATATATTTAATTTAGAAGCAAAAAGATTAAGGAAGAGGGGAGAGAGAGAGAGAGAGAGAGAGAGAGATCTTCCATTAGCTGGTTCACTCTCTGAATGACCACAATAACTGTAACTGGATCAGACTGAAACCAGGAGCCAAGAGCTCCATCCAGGTCTCCAACACAAGTGACAGTGGCCCAAGCACCTGGGTCATCTTTTGCTGCTTTCCCAGTGGAATGAGCAGGGAGCAGGATTAGAAGCAGAGCTGCTGGGACTCAGACTAGCTCTCCAATAAGAAATTCCAGTGTCACAAGTAGCAACTTAACCCACTGTGCCACAACACTGCCCCGCCCAGGTGACCCTTTGATGTGAAGATTCATAAGGATAGAATTGAGACAGATGTTATTCAACAAGATAATGAATTAATCACCCCGAATGCATTTTTGAAATTGTTGAGGCTTTATCTCTAATCAGAGACAGACCCAAGTTGCTAGGGTCTTGAAGATAGAATGATTTCAAAGAAAGTACCTGGGGAGCCAAAAGAACCTCAGGTCTTGTCATCTAGGGCTGCCTCAAGTCTCTTCCTCCTGAATTCTGGTGCATTGATCCTTGACCACTGGAGTTGTGGCCCCGGTGGGCCCAGGTATAGCTTGAACCACCACTCTAGAGGGTAAAAATGGTCAGCCTTGTTTCATCCATGTGGTGCTAACTCTACAGGCATCCAAAGTCATGAACTGTGAGGCATGGCTACCTCCACTTAGATTTTTTTCAAGTAGTTATTTATTTATTTGAAAAGCAGAGCATCAGAGATGGAAGGAGAACCCGATAGAGATCTTCATTCTCCAGTTCACACCCAAAAAATGGCTCCAACACCCAGGGCTGGGCCAGACTGAAACCAGGATCTTGGAACTCTATCCTTGTGTCTCACATAGATAGCAGGGGTCCAATCACTTAGGAAATCATCTGCTGCCTTCCCAGAAACATTAGCAGCAAGCTGGATCAGGGGATTCAAACTGGTATTCCCATATGAGAAGCTGACAGTACAATTTGTGGCTTAATCCACTGAGCCACAATGCCCCCCAACATATACACACATGCACACACACACACACACACACACACACACTTAGATTCTAAAGGCTGCTCCAAGGGGTTCTCACTAAGGCAATGCCTACTAAAGAAGTAGGAGCAAGGCTGCAGCAGAGTCCCCACCAGGCTTCACAGAGATAGAGACAGAGGCCTGGAGTCAGTCCACTCCAGTCTACCCTCTGCTAGTTGGCCTGCCTCTGCATTCCATGGTCCCACATCTCATGTGCCTCTTGTTCCACTGAGTTCTAAGCCAAGCCAGAAAGGCAAGTCTATTCCTTCTTCCCAGTGAGATGGCAGAGTTCCAAGTGCAGGAAGCAAGCAATCTTATCAGACCTCTGGCCCATTGATAAAACCACAGAAGGAAATCATTGAGTTTTAAATTGAGAAAGGGAAGTCTTAGATAAAACCAGCAATTGCCTGGGAGCTTCCACTTTAAAGTCATTTTTTTCCACATCAATAGAAAAGCTTTTTATCATAGCTAGGATAATTTATGTGTGGTCTTAGAGCTGAAGTGCTGTCTGCCTGTTTAGAACTGTTTATAAGGTCTTTAGTAATGAGTAGTCTTTCCCACCCCCAAAAGATAGCCATTCTTTTCTCCACCTCACTTCCTTTTTATATTCATCAGATCCTTTCCTAAAGACCGAGAGTTTGTCTTTCAGACAGGCTCTGAGGCTTTCCAGGATGGTATTTAGGTTTCACAATGGGAGAAACTGCCAGATGAGGCAAGAAGACTGCCTGCACCACGTACCACAAGAAAGGATGGGATCGCTTTCATGGTGTATCTGTACATTTAAAGGATTTTCTACTACCTAAGTGTGTCTAGAATATATTCCTTCACTTACAAGTACTTTCCAATGGTAGACTTTGAGAATTTTATGTGGCGCTTAAGGTTTTTTTAGCTCGTTAACTTGCTTATTTATTTTTGTATTCAATGATATTCTTCTTCAATTACACTCAGAAAGAGAACAAATACACTGAGGAGAGTGCCGGAGGATGAGGGAAATATATAAATATACAACTGAACGCTGAAGCCAGAGAGCCTTTCACACAGACGCACAATTTGAATGGAACCTTTGTGTTGAGCAATGATCTTCAGCCTTCCTCAGCAGCTTTAAGACTTAAGCTAAATTCCTATGAGGAAGTGAATTAAAGGCCTTTTTGAGAGTTGAGGAAGATGAAAACCCTAATAGAGAAATCTCTTGAATTTTCCCTTCTTTGTCCAAGTTTGGAAAAAAAATACCATACAGAAAGATAAGTGTTTAATAAATTCATGTTAACAGCTTCCTTGAAACATAAATCACTCACTTTATGTGTATAATTTAATGACCAAAGTGCTCCACAGCTTAAACTGACCACACAGGGCTATTAGCCTTTCCATTTCCCTATCTTTTCTTTGTGTTTGGAACCTATCACCTCTTCTCTTTCAGTTCTTTATGTCTGTTCCCTCCCCCTGACTGCATTTCAGTATTCACTATCCAACCCCAGCCTTCCCAGCTCCTAGTAATCACTTTTTTAAGTTCATATATTCTATTGTATTTTCAAGCTGCCACATATAAGAGAGAACCTGTAGCATTTGTTGTCCTATGTCTGGCTTATTTCACTTTAATATAATGATCTTAAATTCTAGCAATTGTGATGTGAATATCAGGCTTTCACTCTTTCTGTATGACTGAATAATGTTCCATTGTGTATATGCATACCATTTTTGCCCATTCATGAACAACTAAGTTAATTCCATATCATGGTTATTGCTGCAATGATTATGTGAGTACAGGTATCTTCTTCTAAAAAATTATTATTTCAAAGGCAAAGTTACAGAGAGAGAGAGAGGCAGAGAAATCTTCATTCTCTGGTTCACTCGCCAAATAACTATAAGAGCCAGGGCTAGGCCAGGCTGAAGCCAGGAGTCTGGAACTCCATCTGGGTCTCCCACATACATGGCAGGGGCTCAAACACTTGGGTTATCTTCCACTGCCTTTCTAGGTGCATTATGAGGGAGTTGGATTGCAAATGAAGCAGCCAGGATTTAAACTGGCACTCATATGAGATTCTGTGCCACAATACTGGCCCCAGGTATCTCTTTCATATGCTGATTTCATTTCCTTTGAATATATACTCAGAAGTGGGATAGCTAGTCATGCGGCATATCTATGTTTAATTTTCTGAAGAACCTCCATGATGTTCTCCATAATGCATGTACTAATTTGCCTTTCCACTAACAGTATATAAAAGCCTCTTTTTCTCCACAATATAACCAATTTTTTTATTTTTTGTCCATTTGATAACAGCCATTCTAATTCTCTGCCTTTTTTTTAATTATAGCTATGCTAGTGAGTGCGAAGTGGCATCTCACTGTGCTTTTGATTTGCATGTCTCTAGTGGTTACTGGTGTTGAGTATCTTTTCAGGTGCTTATTGGCCATTTGTATATTTTCCTTGGAAAATGTATTGCAAATCATATGTCCATTTAAAATTTGATTCTTTTTCTTTTTATTATGGACTTGTAATAGTTCTATGTATGAGCCCCTTAATAAATTCACTTTTAAAAATAATAAACAAATATTCTAACGGATCACTGCTTTATTTTTCTCAAATTTCATCCTCAATACCCAATGTAGTTGGGCAATCTTCCTCCCTTAACACCGTTGAGCAACTGCCTCTATTTCAGTGTGGTACTAAGATCTCTGGCCAACATTGATTTGTAGCAATAAAATACAGGCTCTACTGTTGGTATCTTGAGTTTCACCTTACCTAAGATTCTGGATACCTTCGCTAGTCTCTCTTCTTGCTAAATAAAAACTGTTTACAATTCAACGCTGAATTACAAACAAGAATAAAAATGTACAACACGGGGCAGGCGCCATGGCACAGTAGGGTAATCCTCCACCTGCGGCACCGGCATTGCATGTGGGCACCGGTTCTGGTCCCAGCTGCTCCTCTTCCAATCCAGCTCTCTGCTGTGGCCTGGGAAAGTAGTGGAAGATGGCCCAAGTGCTTGGGCCCTTGCATCCGCGTGGGAGACCTGGAGGAGGCACCTGGCTCCTGGCTTCGGATCAGAGTGCTCCAGCCATTGTGGCCATTTGTGGAGTGAACCAACAGAAAGAGGACCTTGCTCGCTTTGTCTCTCCCTTTCACTGTCTGTATGTAACTCTCTCAAAATAAATAAATAAAATCTTTAAAAAATGTACAACACCCCAACTCTTGTTAACCTAATGACTAAGGAACACGGCAACCTTCAGCAAAGCTGATGGCTGACACCACAATAGCTTCAGCTCTTTTCAAATGTTAATTGAATGAGCCACAGAGAATGCTCAGCACCTTGAGTCACCACATGACAAATGTCTTGCCCTTCTTTGCCATTCTCTCTCAGAAGATGATTTCTTCTTCAAAGAAAGCCAAGAGCCATCCCCCGTAGCTATCTGTGCTATCAACCATAAATCAGAATGTTTACAGGGCTGGGCAAGTATCCTGATAGAGTGAAACTGTCCATGTGTGCATAAGGTAGGAGACTGGGGAACTGGAATGCCAGTATCCAATGTGAGAGCATGTGCAAATGGGCCCCTGCTGATTGTGCCAAGCAGGCTTTCAGGCCTCATGTTGCTAGGCCTTCTAATTTGGGGGAGTGGAGGGTAGGGGAAGGAAGCTGGAAACCAGGATCTTTATATGAAAAATTCTGCTTTCAAATACTCACTATACATTTGATATTTTAATAAGCATTGTGCAAGCCAAATAAAACATGTGCACTGGCTGGATGTGACTAACAGGTCGTCCAATTTACAATGCTTGCTTACTTTTTTTCCTCCTACATTCCGTGTTGTTTGCAACTACCTGGGATCCCATAGCTGCTCAAGTTCTTTTCTTCCTCCTTCAGGCTTCTTAGCAGCCCGTTTTAAAACATTATTTTCTTCTAAAACTTTCTTCATGTGCGCACCTAGATGCACTCTTTCTTAAGGAGTAACTTAATATACTAACGGAAAACATGCACTTTCGGGTCGGTAGCTGTGTTAATTATTAGTTGCGTGTCTTTGGGCGAATTACTTTACCTCTCTGTGCCCTGATTTCCTCATTGAAATGGATATAGGAACCTCTAGTTCACAGGTGGCTTTGAAGAAATGTATTTAAAGAATGTAGCACATAAAAAGTGCTTAAAATATTATGGGTTATCTTTCATTATTACTTTTAAACTAACATTATCTCACATTTGACTGATTTGACATTTTTAGCACCATCTTTTTTTTCCTTTTACCTTTAAGTCCTTGTCCCAACACTATATTCACAGTGTGAAATTCACAAGCCCCAGCTTTTATCTGGACCCTGTCCAATGTAATTTGACTGCCTCTGGTCCCTTTCCCAATCCCCCTCCCAAACTACGTAACTTTCGCATACAGACTTTCCTTGCTAACTCTAAATGACAGTTGTGTCTTTTCATATTTGTCCATCATTCTGAAGGGTCTGAGAGCATAAACCCCATATACCCTAACCAAACTCTCAGAATGTGCTTCAGGATACCAATCCTGACCTGGTTTGCCTCATGTGTCTTAAGTCGCACGATGTCATCCATCTACTATTCCCTTTTGTATCATACTGGTTTCCTCTGACAGTTCTCTTACATTTTTCTTCATCTGTTAACTGCTTACATGAGTCCATTTCATAAGGGACAAAAGTAATAAAATACTTTCATCAGTTTAATCCATAGGCAAAATACATCTAGAAAAATGATCCAACATAAATTCAGGTTAAACATACAAAATAAAAGGGTTAGATCTGAGAGAAGATCCCAGGGCAGTATGGGTCTTACTACCTTCAATGAAGCAGCAAGGCTCTGTTTCCTTACTGGGATAGAGAGCACCTCCCTACCTTCATCAGTGATGGCTAAGAAACCAGGAGTCTTACTGCAACCTTCAGACTCCTCTCCATCCCAGCCAGCCTCTTCCACTCTCTGTGTTTAATGAATGGATGCTATGCACCTTGGAATCTGAAGGCTAGGGCAGCAGAGACTTTTCCAATGTATGTCTCAAATAAAACATAAATCATCTAGCCTCCTAAGATGTCTGTTTTGAAAAGGACCAATATTACGGGCATTTAAGTTCTGATATGTTTGTATCAAAAGAAGTCACATTCATCACTTCATGGTTGTACCTCATGTGTGAAGGCACACTTGCATTGGGTTCCCTGCAGGCATAGCCTACGTCCACCTCTGAACCTTTTCCAAAACAGGGTATTTTGCCTGGAATATTTTCCTGTCAGGCAGCCAAATGATCTTTACCATTACTTAAACAGCTTCTGAAATCCCATCAATACTCCAGTTTTCTAAGACTGATTGGCCAACTTACAGGATTTTTTTTGTGTGTGTGGCTCAGCCTAGACATGGAGCACCTATAGCTTTTCTCATCTCCCTGATCATTTATTTATTCTTCATTACTTTTATCCATGATAAAGTACATTTACCCTTTGCGAAGGAAAAGTTTGGGAAATAAGTATTAAGATGTAGTAGGAAGTAATAGGCTCTATTGTGAAGGAGGAATGCAAAATTCAAATGCATATATGTGAATTAGAATGCAGTAATATTTGCTAATATTTACTAATGCCCTCAGGGAAGGTAAAATACTGTGGTAACAATTAGTACACTATTATATCTCATAATGTAAGTGTGGTAAGACTTACATATTGATAATTTTTTCTACTCTGTCAAATAATAAGGAATTTCAAAATGTTTGTGGGAAATGGAATTTTAAAAAAGATAATGTTAATTCTCCACAAACTTCTTGAAACCCCTATGTACATTAAATAAAAAGTAGCAAAGTAGTTCTGGAGTCTTCAAGTCATGTGGAGCTGGATTTGAACACTAGTTCTACCTCTTACTATCTGAAGTTGGTCAAGTTAACTATGCAGAGCCTCAGTTTCATAATCTTTAAAACAAAGGTAATAAGAGTATCTACCTTACAAGGTAATGGCACAATTATTATTATTTTTTTGACAGATAGAGTTAGACAGTGAAAGAGAGACAGAGAGAAAGGTCTTGCTTCTGTTGGTTCACCCCCTAAATGGTCACTACAGCCAGAACTACACCGATCTGAAGCCAGGAGCCAGGTGCTTCCTCCTGGTCTCCAACATGAGTGCAGGGGCCCAAGCACTTGGGCCATCCTCCACTGCCCTCCTGGGCCACAGCAGAGAGCTGGACTGGAAGAGGAGCAACCGGGACTAGAACCAGGCACCTATACGGGATGCCGGCGCCGCAGGCAGAGGATTAACCAAGTGAGCCACGGCGCTGGCCCCGGCACAACTGTTAACAGTAGATAACAAATACTGAAAAATGACTAGTAGTTGGAATTTTTAAATTTTTAATGATTTTATTTAATGGAATGGGAAGGAAGAAGAGAATGGGAGAAAGAGAGATGTTCCATCTTCAATTTGATTGTCCAGATGCCCACAACAGCCAGAGCTGGGGCCAGGCCAAAGCTCTGAGCCAGGACCTCCATCCAGGTCTCTCATGTAGGTGGCAGGAATGCAAGTACTTGAGTCATCACCTGCTTCTTCCCAGGGTATGCATTAGCAGGAAGCTGGAATCAGGAGTGAAGCCTGGACTTGAACCCAGGCATTTCAATATGGGATGTGGATGTCTCACATGGTATCTTAACCACAGAATTGAACACCTGCCCTTCAGGTATTGTTTTAAGTCACATAAATGGATGATCTCATACAATCATCCCACCATTCTATAAGATAGCTATTATTATTATCTTCAGTGTATGGGTCTCCCTAGGTAAAAGGAGACTATGTAATTTGTCCAAAGTCACACAGCTGGTAAGTGGTGGCACCTGATGTGAATTTAGGCACCAATTTCTTAAATAAAAGCCTGAAATATTCCAAAGAGTAGAGAATATAATCCTTGTAAAGCATCTAATAGTTCCATGAACATTGCTAGTGTTCAATAAATGCTATCCATTATTATTATTATTGGTTCAGTGTATGCAGCCATTTCCATAATTCATATAGACACATATGCCTCAAATTTGCTAACTTAGAGTTGCCTCTCAGAATCCAGGTGCCTTGGCTATGTGGCTTTCATTGTGGATCATCATAGGGAAGTAGTTCCTAAATTGCTTTCTTGAGGGACCAGCGCTGTGGTGCAGTGGGCTAACGCCCTGGCCTGGGGTGCTGGCATCCCATATGGGCGTCAGTTTGAGTCCCGGCTGCTCCTCTTCAGATCCAGCTCTCTGCTGTGGCCTGGGAAAGCAGTAGAAGATGGCCCAAGTCCTTGGGCCTCTGCACACACGTGGGAGACCTGGAAGAAGCTCCTGGCTTCGGATCGGCGCAGCTCCATCCATTGCGGCCATCTGGGGAATGAACCAATGGATGGAAGACCGCTCTCTCTGTCTCTACCCTTCTCTGTAACTCTGTCTTTCAAATAAATAAAATAAATCTTTAAAAAAAATTGCTTTCTTGAAGTAAAAATAGTAAGGAGGAGAGGAAGAGCGAGAAGCCCTTAACATTTATGGAAATAGGTTCAACAATCACATGAGGGTCTGAGGGGCTAAGTTGGACTTCTGTGGGAGTCTCCTGGTTCAGGTTGGTGACATATCTAGAAGAGAGGTGATTTCCCACCACCCTTGCCTTACTCAAGCATACCTCCAGGGTAATTGATTCCCTTTGATGAAGCCTATCAGCCCTTTCTACAGAGGGAAAGCCTACGGCAACTTGCATCATTAAGCATGGCTCTGAGGTTTGCTGAAAATGAAAGTGAGCACTAGAAAAACTGGGCAAATTTGAGCATTTTATGAGCATTTGAAATAAAACACTAATTGCTTCTGTGCATCTTGAAAGGCCCAGAAAGCCTCAAGCCCCCCCCCCCATTTCTACTAAAATACTATCATTTGACAGTTATTTACTTATATAATGGTCTCCAAAATGCACATTCAGTTTGTAAAATAAACCCATTAAGAAAAGCATTCACACCTCAAAGAAAGTTAGTTTAATCACAATGTGTCCCCCCTATAACAAATAGGTGGGCTCCACTGTGAAAAAAACTGGAGACTTAGCTTGAGGAAGGGGCAGAGAAGAAGGTTAACTTGAGAATATAGAGATGTGTGTGAATGCACAAAGCTGTCGCTGGGCCCTTTTAAAGTAACAAAATTCTTGAGAAAGGGCCCCTGAAAGAATTTTATTTAGAGTAACAAGATATGGAGGAGAGTGGAAAAAAGAGGGTGTTTCTGTGCCTGCTTACTTGCCTAACCTAGGGCCATAACATGGTCTGTGCTTGATAGTGGTTTTTTTTTTTTTAACTTTTATTTAATGAATATAAATTTCCAAAGTACAGCTTATGGATTCAATGGCTTCCCCCCCAATAACGTCCCTCCCACCCGCAACCCTCCCCTTTCCCACTCCCTCTCCCCTTCCATTCACATCAAGATTCAGTTGACTTGAAGTTGGGTGGGACAAGGCAAAAGGGGGAAAGTGAGAAACCAGTGTGGTTGGTCTGGACCAAACAGTCCCTAGTGCCTCCCTCACCTCAGTGAGAATTCAAGTCCCAGCAGAATGATCCTAGAGGCTCCCAAGACTTTTTAGGATTTAATAATATGGGTTCACTGAGTGGGACAGAGGTTTGGATTTCTATAATGCACCAGAGTCATCCCAAAAGTTGGCCACTGGAGCTGTGTCTGCAGCACAAGGAAAAGACCTCACCATACATAGGACCCAGTGGTGGACTTCCAGACCCATGCTATGGCAGGACAGTGTGAGAATAGTAGCTAGGTAGAGAAGCTTTACTGATTCTTCTAAAATCATATCACAAAAGTGGCCATTTGGCTTAGGAGTTAAGACCCCACTTGGTGTCTTAAAGCAGAGTTCTAGCTCAGCTCCCAATTCCAGCTTCCTGCTAATGCATCCTCTTGAAGGCAGCAAGGGATGGCTCAAGTAATTGTGTTTCTGCCGCCCATCTAAGAGACTTAGATTGAGTTCCAGGCTCACAGTTTCAGTCCCAGCCACTGTGGGCATTTGGGGAAGGTACCAGTGGCTGGGAGACCTCTTGTTTCTCTCTGTATGTCTCTCTTCTTGCCTTTGAAATAAATAAATCAAAATAAATAAAATCATTTCACAAATGTGAGTGCTTACATTGAGTGATCTCACAATTTGTTTCAGAACCAAGGATGATTGTCCCACCCACTTCAAATGCATTCCCACTCTGCTATTTCTGGGGTAAAAATCCAGTATGGTCATAGACAAGGAAGGAAAGAGAAGGAAGTGATAATTACTTGAGGTGAAGGGAGAGGAGGAAGTAGGAGCAAGGAAATAGCTAACTATGGGATAAGGACCTGTTGATTCCAAAACAGACATGCATGTGCACAAATTCATAAAAGAAGAAACACTACAAAAGCACCTCCACTATCTAGGCCTTCTACATAAAGATGAAAGCAAAGCTAAAGAGATTAAGGTACTGCTGGGAATGGAGGAGTCATGCTAAAGGTGGTCTTCACAGCGCAGTTTGAGATCACGAACCACAGGAAGTTCAGTGATTTAGAGATATTTGTGAAGATATAACATGTCTATCTTTAATACACACATACTGTCACTCAAGATATGCACAGATGTAGCTACCTATCAACACTTTTGCACTCAGGACTGGTGCTGTGGTCTAGCAGTGCTGGCATCCTATATGGGCACCAGTTCAAGTCCCGGCTGCTCCACTTCCAATCCAGCTCTCTGCTATGGCCTGGGAAAGCAGTACAAGATGGCCCAAATCCTTGGGCCCCTGTACCTACATGAGAGACCTGGAAGAAGCTCCAGGCTCCTGGCTTCTGATGGGCCCAACTCTGTTTTTGTGGCCATTTAGGGAGCAAACCAGCGGATGGAAGATTCTCTCTCTCTGTCTCTCTCTCTGTCTGCCTCTCTCTGACTTTCTGTACCTCTGCCTTTAAAATAAATAAATATTTTTAAAAAAGACTTTTGCACTCACACCAAAAGACGTCTGCCAAACACCAAAATGCATATCTCTGTACCCACGTATGTATATGGATACAGAATCAAATGTGGATATCTGGAAAATATAAACATGAAGGCACACACAGGAAAAGATGATTACAAGCAAGAAGCAAGACAGTTATGTAATTATAATAGCTTTCAATTATCAGGAGTTGACTAAGTGTCCTGCCCTCGACATATGTTGGCTCATTGATCTTCACGAACCTTCCTCTGAGAAGGACATCATTAACCTCATTTTACAAACGGGAAACTCAAAGTTAGAGGACACAGTAACTTGCCAAGTGTCATGAAGCTAGTGTGCCTTCTAGAAGAACAGGAATTAAAAATCATGACCGGTCAGCGGCATCCATAAACAGATGCCCACCCACTTACAGGTACTCATGCTCCCTGACCAAGAGAGTTGTAAAACGTGATTAGCATAATTCAGGGTCTGTTGTCATCTTAATCATGTGTTTGCACTAAATGATCTAGAATTCCTTTGAGTCATTAGTACTCTTCAGTAAATTATAATGTGTTTAAATTACCTCGAGAGTATTTAAATATAGACATTCTTGTATCTTGGAAGAGGGCCAGCCAATATTTTTAAATAATAGCATTATAATTAAAGCTTGGGGTAAGCTTAGCATCCCATTCAAGTTAACAAAAGATTACCTTTCACAGCAGAATTAAAAATTAGATTCTAATTAATCAATGTGCTAATTGTTCTTCCACTATGCAATGAGCATAGCAGTTTTATGCAAGAAGGTGCTTCACACATATCCACATGAAAAACTCCAGCTGATACCCTGAATGAATGCACCATCCAGAAAACCGCCTCATTTCACCGTGCTGTCCTGGGGCAATTTGGGGGCACCTTTGTGATGTCAAAAATAGACCTAGTATAGGATGTTCTACCATGACTCCTTTCCTCTGAAGTCTTGGAGAGCTTCAGCTACATCCAAGATAGGGAAATCAGCCACTTCAGTTTGCTCAAGAGAGTCTGCTTTACTCCAGTTATCTTGATTTCGTTGATAAGAGTACTCTAAAGACTGTCCTGATTTGCATAACTTACCTGGTCAGCATAGTTCAGATAATTCATGAAGTCATGAGTCTTTTTAGCAGGGAAGGAGACAATTTTAGGAAGAAACAGGTGAAGAGATAGACAATGTTGACTTTTTCCTTGGGCCAAGCCTCTTAATAGTACTAGTAGTTTGGGCCATGATGTGGTTTCCCTTCCACAGCCACTGAGTTTGTACAATAATCAGCACACAGAGTCCCAGTTGCATGAGGCCTCTCCCTTCACCCCAGCACAGCCGAGATTATAGTGCTTCCTGAGAATTAGGACTTTTTTTTTCCATTATGGCACATAAAAATTCCGACACCTTGTTAACAATGGTAATGATCCTGTGGAATGGGCCTGGGTATAGAGTCTTCAAGACAGTTACTCCGGGAGGACATTGTTGTGCAGTGGCTTAAGCCACAGCTTGAGACTCCTGCATTCCATGCTGGAGTGCCGATTTCAGTCCCAGCTACTCTGCGCTTCCAGCTTCTGGCGAATGCACCTGGGAGGTAGTAGATGAAGACCCAAAAACTTGGGTTCCTAGCACCCATGTGCAAGACCCCAGTGGAGTTTCTGGCACTTGGTTTCAGCCCGGCTCATCTCTGGCTATTGTGGAAATTTGAGGAATGAACTGGAGGTTAGTAGATTCTCTCTCTCTCTCTCTCTCTCTCTCTCTCTCTCTGTGTGTGTGTGTGTGTGACTTTGCCTTTCAAATAAATAAATAAATATACCTTTTAAATAAAGAAATAGTTACTCAGTATTTCATGGATTTACCTGGCCGGCAATTGGAAGATCACAATTTAATGTAACACAAAGACGTTCTGGAAGAAAGAAAATATTTGGAGAAAATTCCCAACAAAGTATTCAGGGGAAGAAGTGTATGTAGTCTGTTCAAATATTGGAATCACTAAACAAAAACACCTGAGACGTGTGAGGGGGAGCAATGCTGCCTGAGAAAGCAAGGGGGTGACTGCTCTGCTGGGCATTTTGCAAGTCTAGCTTCTAAGGGTTTTTCTCCTGAAGAGACAGAAAGGAAAACAAAGGGGATTAAACTGTAAAACATACAGCCATCAAAAGCATATCCCTTGCAAAGGATCTGTGAAAGACAGCGAGAAACAGTAACACCGTGGATGGTTGCAACTTTCTTTTCAAAGGCTCATGGCTCTGTATCATTTTTATGGCATTTTCTTGACATTTGTGTAATGTAGGCAGGGAGAAATAGAGAGAATTTCCCTAGATCTCACAAGCCAGTGGCACAGCCAGAACCAGAGTTGAACTTTCCTGACTTTAAGCCTAGGGAGTCTTGTCTTGCCCTTTCTTTTGTTTTTAATTAATTAATTAATTTCCTTTTCCTTTTCTTTTTAATTAAACTTCATGCTTATGACAAGGTTACTTTAACGTAGGGGCTAAATGTGAGACCTCTTGGACTTTGAACATTACTGCCAAGATTTGAGTCCTGGCTCTACCATTTAGCAGCAATGTCACCTTAGGCAAGACGCTCTCTTTTTGCCTCTGTTTCTTCAGTTATCATATAGAATAATAACAGTATCTCCTTTAAAGAGTTTTGGGGAGGATTATATGAGACATACAACCCTGATAGCAAAGCCTGTCACATAGTAATCACTCATTGAATATAGCTCTTATCTGTAAAACAATTTTTAAATGATTTTTTATTTATTTGAAAGGCAGAGATACAGAGAGAGAAGGGAGAGAGAGAGAGAGAGAGAGAGCAAAAGAGAGAGCACTTCTACCTGCTGGTTCACTCTCCAAGTGGCTGCAATAGCCAGGGCTGGGCCAGGCCAAAGCCAGGAGCCAGGAGCTTCTTCCAGGTCCCCCAGATGGGTGCAGGGGCCCAAGGACTTGGGCCATCTTCTACTGCTATCCCAGGCCATAGCAGAGAACTGGATCAGAAGTGGAGCAGCTGGGACTTAAACTGTGTCCATAGGAGATGCTGGAACTGCAGGCAGAGGCTTAACCTTCCACACCACAGTGCTGGCCCCTGTAAAACAACGTCAACCAACCATTTATAATTCCTCTGCTAAGCAATTCTTTGGGTAGCCATGTAGCTGCATAAATCTTGTAATATCTATTAAATGATCAACTCACATTTAGTATAACCCATGAATAGAATCAGACTACCTGTGTGACCATTAATCTGGTAACTGATCCCTATGTTGCAATCATATTTTAGGCAATTCTGCTGACCCATAGGTCTCTGAGCTCCTTGGACAACAGAAAGGAATCTCTATATTTATCAGGGTATGTTGCAAATTCCTTTCTAGAGAATTAAACAGGAATGGGTTATTTTTTAAAAGGTTTCTGAGCACCCAGCAATGAAAAGTAACCTGAGCTAAATTGTAGGAGAAAAAGATCAAACTTGCTGGGAGGAATATAATGTGGTTGTGTTTTTCTCCTGGGGATTTTTAAGTATATAGCAGTTTACACTCAATTCTAATGCTAAAATCAAGGTCTATTATTTCAAGCAAGTGTCCCTCCCATCTCAAAATTAGCTTTCAAAACCTACCATTTTGATTCTACCTGTACTTCGGAATAGCTGTGTTCTCCAGTCAATACCACCCTGCCTGGCATAATTGCCATTCTCTGTACTGGCTAAGGCAAAAGAGAGGGTATCCAGAAACAGTGTGTGCAAGGTGAGATGTCCAGGAAAGTGTTCCTAAGGGGAAGACACAGTGTGCATTTCCCAACATGCTAAACCCTTTTCAAGATGAGTACCCATTATTTGTGGGGAGCAATCCGGACTGGACTGAGTTACTGGAATTAAGACTTATTCTATGCATCTGCTCTCCCACAATATGGCGCTGGGAGAGAAGTAAACAGCTTCCGCACAGCTGCCTCCAGTTCAACTAATAAACTGTAGGACTTGCTCCTGATTGGAGAGCAGCGTACTCGGCGTGTGGGCAGCCGAGTTGGGATTGGCGGAGGAGGACTATAAAGGAGGAGAGAGACGGCATGCACCGGGAACATCTAAGGGGAACATCTAAGGGGAACGCCTGTGCAGCCCCCAAGAAAGCCGGCCGGCGGTGTGCCGCTCCCCTGCGGAAGTGGGGAATGTGGCCAGGGGGAACTGCCCTTCCACGGAGGTGGAAGGGATAGTAGCCAACCCGGGAAGAACCAGCAGCAAACCCGGGGAGGGCCGAGCAGACGAAAGAACAGCGCAGGGTCCTGTGTCGTTCCTCCACGAAGAGGGGGAGCGACATAATGGTGCCGTGACTCGGATATGAAGCCTAGGCAGGGTTTAGTGTTGCTCCTCCACGAAGACGGGGAGCGACATAATGGTGCCGTGACTCGGATATGAAGCCTAGGCAGGGTTCAGTGTCGTTCCTCCATGAAGAGGGGGAGCGACAATTATTCACATTGGTCCTATTATGGTGGCATTGAGCTCTAACGTTCTTTGAGGTGTGTAACTGCTACTTCTTTGGCACTGAGTTTTTTTTTTCTCCAAGGTTTTTCCAGCTCTAAATTTCATATTATGAACCTGAGGCTCTCCTTTTGCAACTGATATTACACATGATGTCAAATACCTTCATTTTACAGCCAACCAATCTATGGGCATTAATCTCTGTTTTTGCCAAGACAAAAAATTGTTCAAAGTGAAGTCTAGAGACTTATGTCCAAAGCAGAGCTACAGTGCTCCTTTCTCACAATCTCCCAAACTGCTGCCAAGAGGGCTATTTTTTTGTTCAGGCCAGTTATGTCTGTATGAGTTGAGAGAGAGCTGCTCTTCAACACTAAAGTTTATTCTCCACTTTTCCACCACAGAGTTGGATATATACGGTTTTGCAGGCAATACACAGTTAATGAAAGAACAAACACTGATTTAATGCTCCCTTTATTTTTTCCCTCCATACGGGGATTGCCAAACAGCTTCTGTAAAAGGCTTGTCTACCATTGAGGCAGGATATGAACTCTGCTGTTGCTCTAGGTCAGCAGGTGAATAGATGACATGCCTGCACAGAGGTGATGCAGGGAGGACACTCAGCAACGCCCGACGTGGCACCTGCTATTTCCATGGCCATTCCTTTTAATGCACCCTGGTCCCTCTTTCCCAGAGAGCAGGTTGGGAAGGAGGACACTATATAAGCACTTCTCCCTCTCCTCCCCAGTCCTTGCCAGCCCCACAGGCCCCAGGTTTGGAGGCTTTGGGGCTATGTGGGCCAGTTGTGTAGATGCAGTGGATGGTAGGCTAGAGACTGCTTATAACAATTCTTAAGGGCCAGTTGCACTCCTCTACTCCCAACTCCTTGTTTTATTGATGTCATGCTACTAACTTGCAATCAGCCATACTGGAAGTATTTTTGTCATGTAAATTGGCAAATTCTACAAACATCTTGATAGTATTCAAACAAGAGAATTTATCTATTTAGCTTTTGGTTTATGTTAGATTTCAAAGAAGGCAAGGCCACAACTTGCCCTTGTGTAATAAGGTCAACATCCAATTCTGTTTCTGGTACATAGAATTGCCAAATCTGAGAGCTAGAAGTATACTGTCTAGTTCAGTTCCCTCCTTTAACAACTTCAGAAACAGAGCTCCAGAGAAGTGGATTCCTCAGAATCTCAGAGCGTATTCATGGAAGATCAGGGCCAAAAGCTCAGGACTAATATGTTACTATGAAGCTGAAGTGTTCCTAAAGAGTTCCTGCTTTTAAATAACCTGTAAAGAGAGAATGTCCTTATGATTCTGTGAAGATCCTGATCTAGTTATTGGCCCTAGGTCTCCCATTACAGCCCAAAGCCTGTGTAGCTCTTCTTTTAGACCACAGAAGTATTTGCAAATTTAATTCACAGGCAGTCCAGAAATCTTGACTTTCTTAAAAGTCATTGATGGCAAATGTTTGACCCAAGAGCCATTTCAAACCAGGTGAAATTCTATCATGTGTAGGGGGAAAAATCATGCTGGGTGGCTTTGCTATATTCATCATCAACAAATTTTTACCCCAGCAGCACTTTTTCTGCCTCAGAAACAATGCTGTCTCGAAATGAGGTGTTCTTGGAACAGAATTTTCCTCTGGATTGCAGAATTCTGGTACTGGGGATTTTCTCTTGACTCTTTAAGCTTTTCCCAGTTACCTTACTATGTAGTCTCCTTGAGGCAACAAATCCCTTTGTACATAATGCCAGCATGTCTACAGAATATTCCTCTAAGGACATTTAGGTGCAGTCCAAGCCTTTTGACTCACATAATTTCGCTTTACAGAAACTGAACAGGATGCCTCACTTCAGCAGTCAGCTAACCACTGCCATCTCTTAACTTCCTTGAACGCTGAATTTTGAATTTTTCCCTAGGTTTCAATGTCACAGGATCAACTTGGAGATATTACTTTGCAATTCTGTTGCTATGAGTGAAGAGAAAATGGAATAAAAATGGAATAAGTGATAGATAATTATTTACTGAAAAGCTGGAGAATCATAGTCTTTCCACAAATCTCAGGGTAAAGTGGGGGAGGGGGATATGTAACTTGCTGGAGTAGAAAGAATTATCATCTTTTAAAAAGATTTATTTATTCATTTGGAAGTCAGAGATACAGAGAGGCAGAGGCAGAGAGGTCTTTCATCCGCTGGTTCACTCCCCAAATGGCCACAACAGCCTAAGCTGGGCTGATCCAAAACCAGCGTCTTTGAAGCCAGCCAGCTTCCTCTGGGTCTCCCATGTGGGTGCAGGGGCCCAAGCTCTTGGGCCATCCTCTGCTGCTTTCCCAGGCACATTAGCAGGGAGTTGGATTGGAACTGGAGCAGCCAGGACTCAAACTTGCACCCATATGGGATGCCAGCAGTGCAGGCAGTGGCTTTACCCGCTAAGCCACAGTACTGGCCTGGAGAGAATTAACATTTGTTGAAGGCCTTTTGTGCAGTAGTTCACTCTGAGTCATCCCTCACATCCAAGCAGTACAGGAAAACTGATTCTAATAGCAGTCGGGTCACTCAGGTAAGTAGCAGAACCAAAGTGGGATTGATCAGCTCTTGTCCTGACTGTTGATGTACAATGTAATACTTTATCCATTTTAGTATTTTTTCGTTCCAGTACTATTGGTTGAACTCTGTAATTAACACACAATTATTCTTAGGTGTTTAAATTTTAACTGAAAAGTGATCCCTGTTAGGAATTTGGAAAACATTATGCTGAGTGAAATAAGCTAGTCCCAAAAGACAAATACCATATGTTCTCCCTGATCGGTGACAACTAACTGAGCACCAAAAAGGAAACCTGTTAAAGTGAAATGAACACTATGAGAAACAGTGACTTGATCAGCCCTTGCCCTGACTGTTGATGAACAGCTTAATACGTTATCCCTCTTAGTATTTTTTTGTTTGTTCTACTTAATACTTTTGGTTGAATACTGTAATCAATACACAGTTATTCTTAGGTGTTGAAACTTAACTAAAAAGTGATCACTGTTAAATATAAGAGTGGGAATAAGAGAGGGAAGAGATGTGCAATTCGGGACATGCTCAAGCTGACTTGCCCCAAACGGTAGAGTTAGAAACATACCAGGGGATTCCAATCCAATCCCATCAAGGTGGCATGTACCAATGCCATCTCACTAGTCCCAGTGATCAATTTCTGTTCACAATTGATCATAATGATAGGACTAAGGGCCAAACGGATCACATAAACAAGACTAGTGTCTGCAAATACTAGCAAAAGAATGAAAAAGGGAGAGAACAATCCAACATGAGAAGCGAGATACACAGCAGACCCATAGAATGGCAGATGTCCTAAACAGCACTCTGGCCTCAGAATCAGCCCTTAAGGCATGCGGATCCGGCTGAAAAGCCCATGAGAGTATTTCAGGCATGGAAAGCCAAGATGCTCTGGCAAAAACAACAACAACAACAACAACAACAACAACAACTAAATGAAAGATGTCCGCAAGTGAGATCCCAGTGGAAATAACAGGTCATCAAAGAAGGAGGTACCTTTCTCTGAAGGGAGGAGAGAACTTCCACTTTGACTGTGACCTTGTCTAAATATGATCAGAGTCAGTGAACTCAAAAGGCTTCCATAGCCTTGGCAACTCATGACAAGAGCCTAGGGTGAGTACTGATGCCATAAACAAGAGTGTCAATGTGTTAAGTCAACAACAGGAGTCACTGTGCACTTACTCCTCATGTAGGATCTCTGTCCTTAATGTGCTGTACATTGTGATTTAACGCTATAACTAGTACTCAAACAGTATTTTTCACTTTATGTTTCTAAGTGGGTGCAAACTGTTGAAATCTTTACTTAATATATGCTAAACTGATCTTCTGTATATAAAGAGAATTGAAAATGAAGCTTGATGTGAATGGAAGAGAGGGAGTGGGAAAGGGGAGGGTTGTGGGTGGGAGGGAAGTTGTGGGTGGGGAAGCCATTGTAATCCATAAGCTGTACTTTGGATATTTATATTCATTAAATAAAAGTTAAAAAAAAAAGACCAGTCTGCCTCCAGAACGTGGGGGAAGAACATCTCAGCTGAGACTTGACTGATTTCCCATGAAGGAGGTCTCCCCAGCCATGTTTGTAGGTTCATCTGCAACTGCCAGCCCAGAAATGAAGCCAAAGGCAGCAGGAGGTAGAAACAGCAGCACTGCAGGTGTAGAAGCCATGCTGAGCCAGAGGCCTTGCATCAGAGCATTTCCACCTGCTGAGCCTTTACTTAGGCCGGATGAATAGCTCCTCACAGACTTGGCTGTCCTCACTGCACTTCTCCAACATAAACACGATTTGCCTCAGAAACAAAAGGTTTTAATGATTCACACCACAGAGTGGGCAGTCAGGGCTTGTGCAAACTGTTGCTACTGCCTGTGGAAAGGGCAGTAAACAGAAAACCATTTCACCTGCTTGTTGTTTTCCTTGCCAAGAGCACCACAGCTTAGCATTCGTCCATTCTCAAGTGCAACCTGCAAATAATGAGCCTCTACTATATGCCAGCTATTGTGCTAGGCCCTGGGGCTATTGAGACAAATGGCATAGTTGCTTTCCTCAAAAAGAATATAGTTATTAGTATAAAAGCCAGCAAGCTCCAAGAGGCAAGTCTGGTTTGATAGCAATTAGCCTGGGTCCTAGAATCCAACTGCAAAGCTTAAGTGCTGATTCCAACAGTTCCTAGTTGTGTGACTTTGGACAAATGACCAAATCTTTCTGTTCATCATTTTTCTCATGTGTGAGAGAGTCAGAAGGATTACTTATCTCGTGAGAAAAACTAATAGCAATTAATTTCTGGCACATTGTAAATCCTCAAACAATATTATCCTAACCACAAGCCAGAGTGCATTCTTCCAAAGACGTTCCTACCAGAATGGGTGTATTCAATGAATGAAGAAACATTAGCTGTTTAGAAAATTGCTGTCAATATGTGGATAGGTATATATGTGGAGTGATCTTCAAATGAGAGGATACTGAAGCTTCTTATCCGGTTTATTTTGAGAATGTGTTCCAATTAGAACCAGGTAGTGCTATTGACACTTTATAAACAATTAATTACCCTACCAGCCCCAGATATGTGGAGAATTTCCTTAAAACAACACAGCGTAGACGGGGCACTTCCCCTCTGTGGACTTTGATTTCTCCATCTGTGGGCTGAAAGTGTTGGATTGAATTGATTACTGAAGACCCTTCAGGCTCTGACAATCAACATTTCTTCTATTCTCAGAGTTCAATTGTTATTTGCAGAGAAATAGAATGGAATAAAAGCTTGAAAAATGGTTGCAAAAGTGCCTGTTTTGTCGACAGTTTTTGACTAGGGAAGAAAATTTTGATTTAGTGACCACTGAACACTGATCAAAATATAGGACTTTATTATCATTATATATTAGAACCATATAAAGTCACGTAAAGTTGGAAAAAAACTTAAGTTGGATCTTGCAGCACAGAGTTTCTTAGCCTTGGCACTGCTGACATTTTGAAACATATTCTTCCTTGTTGGAAGGACTGTCCAGTGCAGTATAGGAAATTTTTCAGCAACTATGGCCTTAGCTCACTAGATGCCAGCAGCACCCACCCAGTTGTAACAGCAAAAAAAAAAAAAAAATGCCTTCAGGCACTGTTGAATGTTCCCTGGGAATAATATTGACAGATTTAGCAAACATAGGTTATCTGTAAACCATACCAGGAAGCAGAATTACCCTGATTGATAACTACTAATATAGCCTCTTGCTACACAAAGTTCAGCAGGGGCATCACCCTATTATTTGTTAGAAAGACAGCCTCTCAGTCTGCACCCGAGACCTACTGAATTGGAAAGGACAGGCATTTTCACAATATCCCCACGTGATTTGTATGCACATTTGAGGTTGAGAAGACTTGCTTTAGTCTTAAACCTGTTTGTATATCAGTACTACCAGTACTACCATGAAGATACTTTCTGATTCAGTAAGTCTGGGATAAGGTTCCAGAATCAATCATTTTAATTATTACTGACACCTCTGCCTAATGATGCTGAAATGTAGTCAAGCTTAGAAACACTGATCTAAATCATCCCTTCTTTTCACAAAAGAAACTGAGGCCCAAAATGAGGCATGCAAGACTTACTCAAGTCACAAAGACTCAGTTGAAGAACCACAGTTATGCCCAGAATTAGACCTCGGATCCATTGACTTCTCATCTAGTACCCTTCTTACTCCCCACTGCTTCTTCCACTGTCACTAAAGTTGTCTGCCAAAAGCTGTCTCCTAAGAGAAAATAGAGGGAACAGAGATATTGCAAAATCAAATAGATGTGCATGACTCCAGAAATATTAGGAGTTACTGGCATTGAAGATGGATAGCAGCCTGAGAGGAAGGCTGATTCTGTTCTCTATCATCAACTGTAAGGAATGCTGCAATTAAAGACAGCTGACCTAAGGGAAATCCATATCTCAATTCAGTTCAACAGGGAATAATGTAGGCAAAAGAGCAAGGAACTAATGGATTGGAGTGCATTTTGAAATGAAATGAAGAGCAGGTATAGAATGTTCTAAACAGTACATCAATGAGCCTGTATTCTACTTCAGGTCAGTGTCAGCTCTGAAGAGCCATCTAACTGACTAGTGCCACCAGCAGGACACTATCCCCTAGCAGGTAGTCCACTACAACCCCAGAAACAGAGGTGTACCCTCTAGGCAGGAGATGAGAACTCACTGCAAGTCACTTGGGTAGCCAACAGTCTTTGTAGAAGAGTTTAGGGAGCACCTCACTTCTCAGATTGTGTAAGAATACTCTGGAGTGAAGCACAATATTCCAGGGTAACCCTGGGATTTGGTGACTAGCAAATTAGTGGTGATGGAGGAAAACCACTGGTTTGCTGATTCAAGACCAGAGCTGGGGTATTTGATGTGTCAAGAAATCACCTTGGAGTCCAATTTTTTTTTTCATATTTCAGAAAGCATGCAACATTCACCACTTAGAAAAAGTCATTTTGAGAGGGTAAATCAAGACACAATTTTTGTAGGCTGCCCACCACACATCACATAACCAAGGGCAGAGGGAGATGGAAAAAATTAATGTGTTCATTTGACATGCTCCACCTCAAAAGGTTAGATCCCATAATTCATTTTTCCTAAGTCCATAAGTTATTCATTAGCAAGTGTGAAGTGTGCCCAAGGGACACTGCTGGATCAATTTACCTTTATAGTTAAAATGATTTGTTAGGATTTATTAGTAATTTTGTCAATGCCAATTAATTATTGCGTTGTCATAGAAAAAGAAAGCTCACCTTCAATAGCTTATGGCTGCAAATTTCCCTACCTGAAATTAATTAACGAGTGGCAAAAGACTTTGAGTGCCTAGCACAAGGAACCTACAAACAAATGTTATACACAAGGAAAAAGAGTTGATACATGCTAAGCTGTATGCAGCTGGAATTCAGTGAATAACTGGAGTTACCTGAGAAGAAAGCCTTCATGGCAGGGGTGAGACTTGGGTGACAATGATCTATGTGAGATCATTCATTCAAACTGTGGCATCTAATCACCTATGTGGAATTACATAGCTGCTTTCAAATGTTATGACATATATTCATTCAACAAATATTCTTTGAGCTTTTACTATGTGCCAGGTATTTTTTCTAGGACCTTCTGATATACCTGTAAACAAATCAAAAAAGTCATTACCCTCAAGGAGTCCATTCTAATTAGGGTAAGAGATTATAAGCATATATTCATGCAATTTACATAGCAGGATGAGAACACAGAGTGACGGAGGTTACAAGTTTTACAAGGGTTAATGGGAAGTCCATATTATGAAAATATTATGCACATACTTTGCCATTTTTTGCACCAAAATTATCACTTAATTTTATTTTCCACAAATTTTCGAGGTACCCTCACATAAGGAAAACCAAGGATGCTTCTCTGAAAAGGTGACAGCTAAGCTGAAGCCTTAGTGGAGTGAGAGAAAGCTCTCTGGGCGAAGACTACAGACGTATTTCCATGGTCAATCTTTCCTTGTGTGGGCATCAGTAAACTTGGTAACATCCTGCTCCCAAACTATACTCACTGCAGTGGGAGATGGCACATTCTCTTCTACTCCTCTACTCTACTCACTGCACCTGTTTCTGAGTTAAAAAAAAAAAAAAAGTCAATCACTCCTCTAAGGTGTTGGTTCATAGTTACCATCAAATGTACTGAAAATTTTGGTGGAAGTTGGTTGATCATTTTAACAAGTGTAACCTTAGAGCAATGTACAAGATGTACATGGCTTACTTTTGGTCCACATAGTTACATAACCACAAAAACTGTTTCATCAAATAATTAAGTTAATTTGGTTCTGAACTAAATATTTTAGAATATTTTAGACATGATTGCTAATCCATAATAAGCTATATTATCATCCTGAATATTAGTTTTATAAAAACAACTGGAAAAATGTTTTCTAAACTTAAACTCAGAAAAGCCTCCTAACTTCTGTTTTCTTTTTATGTTTATTTATATATACATTATATATACTTTATTCTGTAAGTCTTATGAAGGCTTCAGACCAAAAGCAATAAAATTTTGAACTGACCTAAATACCTTTCACTCCACCTTTCCAACTCCTTTCCATGCCAAATTCTTCCTCACAATTCCATGAAATGTGCTAATCCAGCCTGATACAAGATTTGCTTCCTCAATACATTATTAGCAGTTAGGGGATAAGGACTATGTCTTATACTATGTAGCTCTCTACTGTATGTAGCATACTCTTCGGCCCCCTGGGTACTATGTAAATACTTGCTTATTGATCAACTAAATGTAAGCACTATTTGAAGTAAACTTGGACAGACTGCTCTGGAAAGTGTTGCCAATTCCTTTGATGGTGAGTTCACAGCTAGTGATGTGCTCTGTGATAAAGGAGGTCCTAGGAATAAGGGAAATGACCGATCATGTAAACAAAGGAGATTTTCTGCTCGCACGCTCAATCCCTATGTGGTAATCTCTGCCTCGATTTGTAGCCCAGGAAACCAAGTCATCTCTTGCTTGTACAGGCCACCGCAGAGACATTTGACTTTCTCTCCTGAGGAATGCTGAACCACATATCTTGGAGGAAAACGTAATGAACACTCCAATATCTTATCTTTAAAGCAGAACACAATGTATACCTGACTCTTCAGAACGGAGTGTCTAAGATTACCTACAACTATGAATCATTCATGGAGAAAAAATTTACTTAGACTAAGCTGATGGAAGAGGCTACGAAATTGAAGGAACAGATGCAGAAGATGCTTTAAGAGACCAGAGTAGTCTGAAAGGCTATGGAGGTAAGATAGATGTTGACATTTCTAATATGGGGGCTGGTAAAATAATAACATTTTCCTTTAATTTAAGCACTGCCACCTTTGCCATCCCTAAAGCAAAAAGGCCATAAGAACATGCATCTCTTCTCAAATTACTATCGGCTCCTTCAATGTTAGTCTCCAAGAGGACTGCAGTTAGTGACTTATCTGCCATCCTTCTGTTTATTTGTTTGAAAGTTAAGGCTGTTTAGTTTTCATTGATTCGTTGTGGAGCTGTCAGGTCTGATTTATCAGAAGCTTGCCAGTGGTGACCTTTAAAATACACCCATGTTATTGAAGCCATGCCGTATTCTCAGTATCAAAGAAATGATTCAGTTGACATGGCCATGCTCTTTTACAACTTATTAAATGTGTAGGGTGATGGGCCCTTTCAGTCTGGTTATATTAAAACCTGGTAACATAGTAGGCAGGTATCAATTAACACTTAGCCTTGAAAGACAATTTGAACATTTTAGTCACTCTAAGTATTCTTACCCATATTTCTCCAAAAGGGCTGTAGTAAACAAAATGAGCATGACTATTAGAACATATGGCAAGTTTCTGTTTACAAGGATGGTTTTAATATTTCAAACTGATCTGCTTTGTTCTCAAGGGTGACTACTTCTTAGGTCTTGGGTGAGCCGTAGTAATGTGATTTCCTTTTCTGGTTTTTGCTTTGGAAACCATGCTATTTTTTTTTTCCTTAAAAGTGATTCAGTGTTTTTCTTATGGACAGGAAGTATTTTCTTGAAGGATATCTTGATAAATGACTTTATAAAAGGTTCACTGGGGTATAGCTATTGGACCAGAAGAATGCCACAGATTTGTGGTGCCTGCCAGCAGCTATGATCTTCATCTTGAGTGGATTCAAGTTAGAATTTTCCCAAGAAACCTCTGACACATCCCCACATATATAGGATCATTTAAGAGGAATATAAATGAATTGGTAGTTTTTACGGAAAGAAAATTGGTAATAAAGTGATTTTATTTCTAACCTATTATATTGGCAAATTAAAAGGTTTGATTAAAAATAAATAGCAATAAGATATGGGGCAATGAGCACTTTCATTAATCATTGGTATAATTAGATATTACCTTTTGGAGAGTACTTTGGCAATATAAATACACATTGTAAGTGCATTACACTTTGATCCAGCAACTCCGTTTCTGGAACTTCACAGATATATGTGTACAATTTGGCAAAAGTATAAGTACAACTATATTCACTCTGGCATTACTGGTTTTCTACAAAACCTGAAAACACGTTATTTTCTGTTAACTAGTTAAATAAGTAGTGGTGTCTCTATAATATAAAATGTCATGCCACTGTTACAAATAATGGGGTAAATCTCTACGTACTGCTTTGAGACATCACCAAAGTGTATTGTTATGATACACAGTCAGCAAACTGAAGTCCTCGCACAACTGATGATGAAGTTCCAGTCCAAGTCTGAATGCTTGAGATGAGGAGAGCTCATTTTGTAAGTTGTGAAAGCCAGCAGGCTTAAGAAACAAGAGGAATAAGGTAATGTCAGCAAGACAGCAGACTAGGTGGTTTCTATCTCTACTCTGATAGAATTGCATATCTTTCTCCTCTTTCCTGATTGCAATTTGAATGGAATATCTTTTTTCACCCTTTCATTTTCTATCCAGGGGTTCTTAAAGCTAAAATGAGTCTCTTGTAAGCAGCAAACAGAGTTAGAATTTTTTATTTTATCCATTGAGCCACTGTGTCTTTTGGTAAGACTTTCATTTATTTGAGATATTGGAGTGGAGAATGGGAGGGATCTGCTATCCACAGGTGTATTCCCCAAATGTCTGCAACAGCAAGCAAGGGCAGGGCTGGGACCAAAGCCAGGAGCCAGGAATATAATCCACGTCTTCCATGTGGGTGGCAGGAACCCAATTACCTGAGTCATCACTGTTTCCTCCCGGGGTCCAAATTGGCAGAAAGCTGGAGTCAGGAGCTGGGGCTGGGAATTGAATGCAGGTACTCCAGGTCAGGTGTAGTCATCTTAAATATTAGGCTAAATGCCTGCTCTGCCACTCTACATTTGGAATATTCAACCCATTTACATTGCAAGTAATTATCAATAGTTAGGAACTCAATATTGCCATTATTCCTGTTTTGTTGTTCTTTTGTTTGTTGCTTCCTTTCTTGCTGTCTTCCTCTGTGATTTTTTGTGTGTGTGTGTGTGTATGTGGTGGTGGCATGCTTTGATTCCATTTAATGTTTTGAGTATCTACTGCAGATTATTTCTTTGTAGTTACATTGCAACTTACATAAAACATCTATGGTTTTTAACATATTGCTGGTGTTTTAAAATTATAACATCTTAACTCCAATTGTAAACAAAAACACTAATTTTACTTTTTCCCCCTCACCTGTAAGGTAATTGATGTTACAATTTGAATGTTTTATATAGTGTATCTACCAGAATTATTGTGGTTTTAGTTATTTTACTTTGATTATGTAATACCATTCCTTTCATATCTGCAGGGCTTCTGCTGAACGACCCATCTCTATTCAAACTGAGACTCCATTGTTTACTATGAGTCTCTACTTTCTGCTGCTTTCAAACCTCTCTGTCTTCAACATTTGACAATTTAATTATCATGTGTCTTGGTGCAAGCTTATTCAGGTTCAAAATATTTAGAAACCTTTGATATTCATGAATTTTTATGTTCATTTATCCCTCAATATTTGAGACGCTTTCATTCATTACTTCCTTCCACTTTAATTTCTTTTTTTTAACTTTTATTTAATGAATATAAATATGCAAAGCACAGCTTATGGATTACAATGGCTTCCCCACCCACAACTTCCCTCCCACCCGCAACCCTCCCCTTTCCCACTCCCTCTCCCCTTCCATTCACACCAAGATTCATTTTCAATTCTCTTTATATACAGAAGATCAGTTTAGCATATATTAAGTAAAGATTTTAACAGTTTGCACCCACATAGAAACATAAAGTGAAAAATACTGTTTGAGTACTCGTTATAGCATTAAATCACAATGTACAGCACATTAAGGACAGAGATCCTACATGAGGAGTAAGTGCACAGTGACTCCTGTTGTTGACTTAACACATTGACACTCTTGTTTATGGCATCAGTAATCAACCTAGGCTCTTGTCATGAGTTGCCAAGGCTATGGAAGCCTTTTGAGTTCACTGACTCTGATCATATTTAGACAAGGTCATAGTCAAAGTGGAAGTTCTCTCCTCCCTTCAGAGAAAGGTACCTCCTTCTTTGATGACCTGTTATTTCCACTGGGATCTCACTCATAGAGATCTTTCATTTAGGTTTTGTTTTGTTTTGGTTTGGTTTTTTTGCCAGAGCGTCTTGGCTTCCCATGCCTGAAATACTCTCATGGGCTTTTCAGCCGGATCCGCATGCCTTCAGGGCTGATTCTGAGGCCAGAGTGCTGTTCAGGACATCTGCCATTCTATGGGTCTGCTGTATATCTCACCTCCCATGTTGGATCGTTCTCTCCCTTTTTTATTCTATCAGCTAGTATTTGCAGACACTAGTCTTGTTTATGTGATCCGTTTGGCCCTTAGTCCTATCATTATGATCAATTGTGAACAGAAATTGATCACTGGGACTAGTGAGATGGCATTGGTACATGCCACCTTGATGGGATTGGATTGGAATCCCCTGGTATGTTTCTAACTCTACCGTTTGGGGCAAGTCAGCTTGAGCATGTCCCGAATTGCACATCTCTTCCCTCTCTTATTCCCACTCTTATATTTAACAGCGATCACTTTTCAGTTAAGTTTCAACACTTCAGAATAACTGTGTATTGATTACAGTATTCAACCAAAAGTATTAAGTAGAACAAACAAAAAAAATACTAAGAGGGATAACGTATTAAGTTTGTTCATCAACAGTCAGGGCAAGGGCTGATCAAGTCACCGTTTCTCATAGTGTTCATTTCACTTGAACAGGTTTCCTTTTTGGTGCTCAGTTAGTTGTCACCGATCAGGGAGAACATATGGTATTTATCCCTTTGGGACTGGCTTATTTCACTCAGCATAATTAATTTCACATAGTATTAGGAGTATTAGCCAGAGTATTTAGGTTAAAAAAAAAGAAACAAAAGATATCCGATTCAGAAAGGAAGAAGTAAAATGAACTCTGCTGCTATATGACATGTCCTTATATATGAAAAATAAAGACTACACCAGAAACTGTTAGAATTAATAAACAAATTCAGTAAACTTTATAATACAAAGTCAACAGACAAAAATCAATTACATTAATAATGAAGAAACTGAAAAGAAGTAAAAAAAAAAAGCATGTAAAATAGCACCAAAAACAATAAATAATTAGAAACAAATTTGCCAGTGAAGTGAAAGATCCACACACTGAAAACTATACAATGATGGTAGAAATTGAAGAAGACACAAATGGAAAGATATCCCACATTTATGGATTGTAAGAATTAGTACTGTTAAAATATCCACACTGCCCAAAATGATCTACAGAGTCAGCTCACTGCCTATCAAAATTCCAATGGCATTTTTGACAGAAATGAAAAGAAGCCTGAAATTTGTATGGAAACACAAAACACCACAAATCATCACAGAAATCTTGGGTTATAAAAACAAAGCTGAAGGTATCACACTTCCTGATTTTATACTATTTTAAACAGCTGTAAAGACTTAAATGTAAGATTCAAATCCATAAAACTCCAAACAAAAACACAGGGAAGAGCTCCTTGACATTGGTCCTGGTAATGACTATTTTGAATATGATACCAAGAACACCAGCAACAAAAGCAAAAATAGGTAAATGGGAGTATATCCAACTAAAATTCTTCTCTTCAGAGAAGGAAACAATCAAAAAATGAAATGGTGGCTTACAGAATTAGAGGATATATTTGCAGATCATTTATTTAATAACAGATTACTATTCAAAATATGCATATATCTCAAAAGCAAATAATCTGATGGTTATATGACTAAAGTACATGAATAGACCAAAAGACCCAAAGGACCAAAATGATCAACAGGTAAATGAAAATGTGATAACATCACTAACCATCAGGGAAATATAAATAAAGATAAAATACAAAAAGGAAATAAGTTAAAATAATATTCTTCTGGTGGATATTGTGGTGCAGGCGGTTAAGCCACTGGTTGGGACACCAGCTTCTCACACCAGAGTACACAGTCAAGTCTCACCTTTTCTGTTTCCAATCCAGTAGTAATTATGCATTTGCTATGACCCTGAGAATCTAATGTATTAATAAATTCCTTAAAAAGACAATACAATACAATATTTAAAAATTAGGAATAGTCTCAAGACTTTTACAAGCAAACAAAAAAAATCCTCAGTTAGATATCACTTCACACCTGTTAGATACCTATTAGCAAACTTCAAAAGACAACATGTGCTAGTAAGAATATGGAAAAAAGAAAACACTTGTGCACCATGTTAGTGAGAATGTAAATTGGTATAGTTACTATGGAAAACTATGAAGTTGCCTCAAAAAATTAAAGAATAGAATTAGCACGTGGTTCAGCTATCCCGCTTCTGAGTCACATCCGAAGGAAAGGAAATCAGTAGCTCAGGGATATCTGCACTCTCACATTCGCTGCACCATTATTCAAAATCGTCAACACATGGAAATAACCACTTGGAGTGGATGAATACAGGCAATGTGATGTTTATATATAATGGACCACTATTCAGCCATACATAAAG
This sequence comes from Oryctolagus cuniculus, assembly GCF_051225735.1. Taxonomy (NCBI): domain Eukaryota; kingdom Metazoa; phylum Chordata; class Mammalia; order Lagomorpha; family Leporidae; genus Oryctolagus; species Oryctolagus cuniculus. The sequence goes on along the minus strand of NC_142888.1, from coordinate 83,751,781 downwards.
AAGGAACTCTTGTCATTTGTGACAACATGGATGAACCAAGAGAGCATAATGCTAAGTAAAATAAGTGACTCAGAGACAGACAAATATTGTATCATCTCACTATCATGTGGAATCATTAAAAAATGAACTAGCAAAAATAGTACAGAAGAGCGGCTGCCAAGGGCAGGTGAGTGGAGGAAATTAGATGTTGGTCAAATGTTACAGATTCTCAGTGATAAGAGGGATAGGTTTTGGGAATCTAATGTACAGCTTGGTGACTAAATAACAATATGTTGTGTACTTGAAATTTATTTAGATATTAGATCTTAAGTGTTCTCATTAACAAAAAAACAACTCTGTGAGGTGAAGGATGTCTGTTTTGTAAGATTTATTTATTTATTTGAAAGTCAGTTACACAGAGAGCTTCCATCAGCTCCCCAATTGGCCGCAACGGCTGGAGCTGTGCTGATTCGAAGCCAGGAGCCAAGAGCTTCTTCCAGGTCTCCCACGTGGGTTCAGGGGCCCAAGGACTTGGGCCATCTTCTACTGCTTTCCCAGGCCATAGCAGGGAGCAGGATAAGAAGAGGAGCAGCCAGGACACGAATTGGCACCCATATGGGATGCCGGCACTGCAGGTGGCGGCTTTACTGGCTACACCACAGCGCTGGCCCTGAGGTGAAGGATGATTAAGTAGGTTCATCACGCTAATCATTTCACTATTTATGTATAAAATCCTCATACCATAAACTTTAATTATACACAATACTCATTTCATCAATATAGATCAGTAAAACTAGAAAAAATGAACAAGATAGTGTAAGTACTAGTATTAATGGTGCTTTTGATTTTATACATGGTGAAACTTGTTATTAAGTAGTTCTTATGTAATTTGTCTTTATGAACTTAATGGATGAAATACATTTTTTTTCATTTTTTGGAAAAGGCATAATCTGACATTTAATTATACTTTTCGTATTTGGCAACCTGTTAAGCTTCAAATTAATTTCTTATACCTTCACTGCTGCAGCATATTGATTGCTTTGACAGAATATGTTGCAAATTGAAAATTCCAGAAAAATTGACTTTCTGTGTTAGAAAAGAGGAAGAGGGATCTATTTTGAAAGGGCCCAAAATAATACTGAGGATACAAGCTTGCAAGAAACAAGACAGACCCAAGAAGAGCTGGTGTTTCAAGTCCAAAGACGGGGGAAAAAAGTAACTAATATCCCAGATTACACAATGTCTCACTTATTTGTGGGAGGGTATCTTGGTCTATTCATGCTGTTATACAGAAATATTGTGAGCTGGGTAATTTACAAAGCCTATAAATTTATTTCTCACATTTCCAAAAGTTGAGAAATACAAGATCAAGGTACTGCCAGGTTTAACGTCTAGTGAGAGTTTTGATTTGCCTCTAATATGAAATTTTGTTACTACATCCTTCAGAAGGGATGAAAGCATCTTCCCATGGCAGAAGAGGTGAAAGTTCCACCCAAGCCTTTTTTTTAGAGATTTATTTTATTTATTTGAAAGAGTTACAGAGAGAGGTAGAGCCAGAGAGAGAGAGAGAGAGGTCTTCCACTCACTGGTTCACTCCCCAAATGGCCACAACAACTGGAGCTGTGCCGATCTGAAGCCAGGAGCCAGGAGCTTCCTTCAGGTCTCCCAGGTAGGTGCAGGGGCCCAAGCACTTGGGCCATCTTCCACTGCTTTCCCAGGCCACAGCAGAGAGCTGTGTTAGACGTGGAGCAGCCTGGACTAGAACTGACGTACATATGAGATGACGGCACTGCGGGCCTGGGCTTTAACCTGCTGCACCACAGTGCCGGCCCCCACCCAAGTCTTTTAATAAGGCACTAATCCATTCATGAATTTTGAGCCCCTATGGACTAATCACCTCCTCAAGGTTCCACCTCTGAATAATATTATTGCATGGGGTATTAAGTTTCAACAAAAATTAAGGATGGGAAACAAGCATTCAAATCATAACAGGTCAGTCATTTGTCGTATTTGGGCCTTCAACTGACAGGGTGAGGACCACCCATGTTAGGTAGGGCACTCTGCTTTACACAGTCTAGAAATTCAATTGTTAAGCTCATCCAATAGCCCTCTTACAGACATACTCAGAATAATAGTTGGCCAAATTTCCAGGTACTCCCTGACCCAGTCAAGTTGTCACGAAAATTAACTATCATAGTATGTGCCATATGATCTATGTAAAAGAGAATGAGAGACAAGCCCATATATGTAAATAAGGTTGTATACTGAATTTGACAAATAAGAGGAATCTTGCAGTATGTTCAGTCAGGTTGTGACAGGGTGTGATGAGTAGAAGAGAGAGTCCCCACTGCATTGAGATAGTTAAATGCATGTGATTGCAGCTGAGAGATTTTTTTTTTGTTTCTTTATCCGCTTTTATTAGAGTAAGATTTGATGATCTTTACATTTTGAAGGGAACGAACTAGGAAACTGGGAAACATTGAAGGCAGACCTGAACAGAGGGAAAATGGGTGAAGGAAGATCTCAGAGCCTATGTGAAGGGGTGATATTCAGAACACAGGTGGAAGGCAAGAAGACAATGACATGTAGCTATATTTGTCACCATGTCCAGGTAGAAAATTTGGGGTGCTGCCCTCTTGTACGACCTCTATTTACTTGATGATAGAGAAATCAGAGCAAACTTCTATAAGGATAATGGGTAAGTGAGGTGGAGAAGGAATCTAAGAAGCGGAATTGAGATGATGGGAAATGCCACTGACTGAAGCCCAAGCCCTCACACTTGGTACAGAAAGCAAGCAAGCCTAGAATTCTGCATAGTACACTATAACCAACAGGCAAACAGAGAAAAAAATTAAAAATTTATTTATTTGTTTATTTGAAAGGCAAGATGGCAAACATGGAGGGACAGAGAGAGAGAGAGAGAGAGAGAATCTTCCATTCACTGATTCATTCCCAAAATGGTTTCAACAGTCAGGGTTGCATCAGATCAAAGCCAGAAGCTAGGAATTGCATCCTGGTCTTCCACATGAGTGGCAGGGGTCCAAGTACTTGGACCAGAAGCTGAGCAGTCAGGATTTGAACTGGCACTCTGATATGGAATGCAAACAGTGACTTAACCCTCAGGACTATGAGGCTGTCCACTGTGAGCAAAATATTTAATCCAACAGCCAAAGAGTATGAGGCATTGTAAATAATTGCTTTTGTGCAAATACCTTCTGGATGTGCAATAAAAATGGACCTGAGCTTATGATTTCTAGGCATGGCTGATGAAGTCTTGTGAAGTATATTGAAACACTTTTCCCTGTCCTACTCAGTGTTATTCTGTGCTGTTATTTTTTCCTCTCTGACCTATTCATGGGGGTGAAAACTGATTGTGCATGTTGTTTTTAGCCAACTAACACCTCTGCAGCTGTGACCCCCTTGCAAGTGTCATCTCTTAACCTAGGGATACTCTGGTATAGGTCACGAGACACAAAATCTAGTTACCCTACCTCACTTAATAGACACAGTAGGCCCATTCTAACAGAGGGAGGATATTTCTCATGTGGGCCCTCTGTGTGCTAGGGAAGGCTCTTTATCATATATGTGTGTATATAGAAGCAGGGGGCTTCCTGCAAGCCCTAAGGGTGATCTTGAATTCAGGGATCATTCAGGTCATGTTTTTACCCATGCTTTTATTTGCGTATCCATTAAGAGCAAATATTAATGTGGTCTAAGAATAGTTGTCCCTTGGACCCTCATAAGGTATTGACTCTGTTGGAGATCTGTAGCCAAGCACAGAGATTGTTTCCCAAGGAGTTCAGTCAGGTTGAGAAGGCCCTGTGAGGGAAGAATATGGAATTTCTAGGGTAAAATGTGAGCTCTGTGTTTATAAGATGGGAGCCTGAAGAAATTTGGGTCTCACATCTAAGTTTTGGAGTTAGTCACCCTGATCATGAACTCTGAAAGTCATAAGATCCTTAAGTTCCCCAAATGGCACTCCCATTGAATCATGCCATCAGGATTCATTCTTTTGGGTGAAGTCTCTCTCTGTGCCTCCATTTTTCTCTCTTCCACCCTTCTCTTCCTTCCCTCCCTCTCAGTGTTGGGGAAAATGCTCTTTAAAAGCATACAGTCCAAACAAGAAGGGAGTAAATGGGAGTTCTGGAAGCTAGAAAAAGAGCCAGGAAATGTAGGTTTGGGCTGATGAGGTCAAACATCCCAGTTCTGGGAAGGTCTGGGTTAAAGCTTGAGTGCTTTTGTACCAAGTGTGAGGGCTTTGGCTGGGGAACATTTATTATACCCAAGAAGGCATAAAACCACAAGTCCTCTCATACTTGTCTCTTTAGGATGAAGCTTAATATTGAGCAAGAAACAACTTAGCACATAGGAAGAAATTATTTGCAACTCCACTGAGGGAAGAGGTTAAGATCTGGGTAAGCCATGGTCTCATGCTAGCCTGAATTTCAAGTATCTTTGGACTTTCACCACGGTGAAAAGGGGGCGCTCTTGAGAGGACACTAAGGGAAGGGAATGGAAATCATATGCTGTTAATTAGAAAAGAAAGAATGAGAAGAATGTTGAGCTTTAGCTTGAGCTCTCCTTGTAGGCTGATGACAAGCCACATGTAAGTTTAACATGGGCATTTGTGAACTCATCCTTCTGCCCCACTGGAGCAGCTCCAGCTGTATGGTAAAGAAGCACATGTGGCAAAAGAACAGGATGTTTCAGGCTGTGAGTTTCAAAGGCCAAATGGAAGTGGAGATCTGGTCCTTTGGTCTTCCAGTCACTGAAGATTGAAGGGTTTGTGGCTCTCTGGGGCTGTATTTCTCACCCTGAGTAGGAGCCCTGTTTTTTCAGGTGTGACTATAAGGGGGAAAACAAGAGCAGTCAGGTTGGGTAGGCTTTTGAGACAAGAATATGAGGTTTCTCAGGTACAATGGGAGAGATAAGTTACCACTTCTGGATCTGCCAAGGATCCTTGGATATTTCACTGAAACTGTCACTCAAAGATCCCCAACTGGGACAACATATGTCTCCAAATAGAGAGCAGGTACATTTCCTGGACTGAAGACTTCTAGATACCTAGATGTCCTCTGGACAGAAGGAAGAGGGGAGACGCTTGACTGGAGATGCCTTTGCCTGGGGAGAATATAAGGAATTTTAATGATTTCCTGTGTAAAGTCTTGAGGGGCCTTGGGTAGCCAGTATAAACAGGAGGCATTTCAGTTGATTGGATTTATGTTCCTGAAATCAGGAAACAGTCCAACATAGGCCTCTGTTTTGCTCTGTTCCATGGGATTAGAAGTTGGAATGCAAGGAGATGCTGCTTCAGATTTCATCCTGTAATCAGTGGCCACTCTGTCTCTTGGCTTTTGTCTCAGCTACTTAAGGATTGTGTGTGTGTGTGTGTGTGTGTGTGTGTGTGTGTGTTTATTCCATTCTCATGAGACTAGGGGCTGAAAGAGGGTCTGATTTCCATGGTTGAGATGCCCTAGTCACAAAAGCATCACTTTAAAGCCTGGACAATATTTCGGTGTAGTGCACACATTGGATCATTTTGATTTGTTTTGAACACCCATTTCAGAAGATCCCTTGTATAAGAAGCATAAAAAGCATCTAGAAACTTTCACTCTCCATTTGCTGCCCAAGCCTTCAGAGTCTAGATGACTTTGTCTCACATTCTTTTTACCCTGTCTTATGCAAAGAATTTGACACTTGAAATTAGAAGGACACAAATGCAATCTAGGCTTTGCCATCAGCTAATTGTATAAACTACAGAGTTTACTAAGTAAGAGAAGACACTGTTGCTTGCATGCTTCCCTACTATCAGCCTTATGCTCCGTGCTTTACATAGATAATCACATTTCATCTTCACAGCAACCCTTGGAGGTAGAGACTTTTATTATTCTCACTTGAGAAGGGTACTGCTCCTTACTTGAGAAAAGCAAAGTTTAGTTATTGACTATGGTAAATGTTTAAGTGGTTGTAAAACTCAAATTGGAATCCAGAACTGTCTCCAAAGTACTTGGTTGTAAGCATTACAGTGGAATGATATCACCCACAAGCTTTGCAGTTTTTGTCTTGGGTCCTTGTGAAATAGGAACAATTCCTTGAATAATACCTATCTGCTTTCCTTTTTTAAAGATTTTAAAATTTATTTATTTGAAAGAGTTACAGAGAAAATTACAGAAAGAGATACACAGAGAGAACTCCTCCATCCCCGGGTTCACTCCTCAAATGGCTGCAATGGCCAGAGCTGGGCCAGGTTGAAGCCGGGAGATTCCTCCAGTTCTCCCATGGGAGTGCAGCAGCCCAAACACTTGGGCCATCTTCCACTGCTTTTCCCAGGCCATTAGCAGGGAGTCGTATTGGATATACCTTTCTCTGAAGAGAGGAAAGGACTTCCACTTTGTTTATGGCCCTGTCTAAAGACTGATGGAATTTGTGGACTCAAACGGCTTCCATAGCCTTGGCATCTCATGTCAAGAGCCTTTGGTGATCACTGACATCATAAATAAGAGTGTTAATTGTTAAATCAACAACAGGAGTCACTGCGCACTTACTCCCCATGTAGGACCTCTGTCCTTAATGAGTTGTACTATGAGAATTAACTGTAAAACTTGTTTTCAAACCGTACTTTATACTTTGTGTGTGTGTTTGTGTGTGTGAATTGTTGAAATCTTTACTTAGTGTAGAGTTGGTCTTCTGTATATAGTTAATTAAAAGTGAATCTTAATGAAGAATGGGATGGGAGAGGGAGTAGGAGGTGGGGCGGGAGTGGGGACGGGAGTGGGGGTGGGAGGGTGGGTACGGGGCGAAGAACCGCTATATTCCTAAAGCTGTACATATGAAATTTGTATTCATTAAATGAAATCTTTCTTCAAAAAAAAATAAGTAAAGCAACCAGGATATGAAGTAGTGCCCATATGGAATGCCAGTGTCACAGGCAGTAGCTTTACCCTCTAGGTCACAACGCCATCTCTGTCTTCTTTCTTATGAGAATATTTCAAGGATGAAGTGAGTGGATAGCTTACTCCATTCCATGAAAACTTGTAGAGTATTATGACAAAGACATTGTTCTAGGGTCTGGGTACTCAAAAGTAAATCAGATGAGATTCCGTCCCTCCAGGAGATTACTGTCTGGATAATCTGCCTTGAAATCTTACCATGTGTAAAACTATTGAGAATCATAAGGCGCTATACAAGTGCTTATTTCCTATGATGCTGCTTTATTGCATGTACAATGAAAGGAAACTAATAGCCATAGGTGCAGAACAATCAAGGTTAAAAATCCCACATGGTTTTCAGCTGCTCCCTACAAAACTTGGCAACCAGCTGTTGCCAATCTCCAATGAGAATGAAAAGAGAGGAAACAGGCAATGATTTCCAGTGAGACTATAATGTAATGTGACTGCTGCTTTTTTGCAATCATATTAGGACGTGCACATCCGGAGTAGTGCCCCTTTCAGTATAGCACCTTGGGAGGCTAAATCCCTGTACATTTATTGCAATGATGTTGCCACTGCTCAAAACGTTTTTGGAACTCTAGTAATTGAGTTCAGAGCTTGTGGAACATTTTTTTGAATATCCTCGTGGTGATAAATCTCTGTCCTTTAAGGTGGATTTGATTTTAGCAAACAGGCAAAAGTCATTCATAGCCAAGTCTAGAGAAAAAGGTGAGTGATCAAGCTTAGTAACAGTTTTTCATTAAAAATCAACCTACTTCCTCTCCTCACCATTCCTTTCCCGAGCCTACTTCACTCTATCTGCCCTTCTCTCTGGAGCTCTCTCCCAAGTGTGACTGTGGGCCATGAAGACCACTTTTCCTGTGTGGCTCCTGACTTAGTACAAACAGAAATTGACTATTCAGAGGCTACAAGAATAGATAAGACCAACTTCAGCCAACAGAAAGTTCATGAAGACAAAAGGATCTAAATAATGGAAATGTATGTATGTATGTATGAAATGTATGTCTTTGGCAATCACTTTTCCAGATCTGCCCTCTCACCCCCCACCACCAGCTTCTCTCTACTTTGCTGTTGTCCAGTTAAGGAGAAGAGCACCTGTTTAGTGACTTCATATTAAGGAGTTACACAGACCGTCAACATTTTAGAGGAGGGTGTCTAGGCTGTGATTAATCCAAAGGAAGGGAGAATAGACTAGTGGAGGATTTTGATGGATCAGTGGAGAGATACTTTTAGGCAAGACAAGAGTATGCCAAATCATTCAAGAAAGGCAATATCCTCCACTCTTGTGAATGAAGGTATCCCTAGAGTGAACTCTATCACAGACTGCTTTCTCTCAAATGTTGTCTTCTGTTTTAATCGCCAGACATTTTTTTACATCAATACATAAAAACTGTATATACTTATGGGATACAGGGTGACAATTTGGTGCATGTATACAACATAAATTGATCAATCAGGCCATTCTCATTTCCATTTCCTTTTGCTTGAAGTCTCCCAGCTCCTCTCTTCCAGTTCTTTATACAGTATATAATGCATTATTGTGAAATAAAGTCACTCCACAGTGCTACAGAACACTTGAACTTGTTACTTCTATCCAACTCGACATTGATAATCCATTATCCAATCTCCTTTTATCTCCCAGCCCACCCTCTACAGTTTTCCCCCACCCTTCACAGCCTATAGTAATCACACTATTCCATGGACTTTGAATCGCAGGATTTCAGAGCTGCCAAAGTCCTTAGGGAAGAAACCATTCCCTCTTTTTAAAAACTGGGTCCAAGGGTGGATGTGAGATAGAAAAAGGAGGAGGAGTTTTCTGCTGCCAGATCACACAAAGAATTGATGGCCTTGGCTTCCCATCACATGGGTTTCTTTTCTCTGGGCCAGCAGCTGTTTGCAGAAGTGCCCAGTGCCAAAGGCTTTTTGAAGTGGGTCACAGTTCCCATGCTAGTTTCCTCCTGATCCAAGAAACTCCTGTGTTTCTCAGGGGAAGAGGGAATGAGAAATGTCAGGATCTTATACCATTTCCAGGAGCCTAACAGCTTCTCTCTCTTAAGGATAAGCAATCCCTCTTGGGAACCAAGGGCATTGCTTTTGTGCCTAGGCAGCCAGCATCCATTCCACAGCAACTTGAGTTTGTATTTGTTACTGAATCCCCAAGATGAACTGTTGGAGAAAGTGTTCTACCAATTATGTTTCCATGGGGCCCAGAGCACATGGTCTTGATTAGAATGAACAAGAAAGAGCAAAGCAGATTTCCCCTTGTGAAGGTCTGAAAGTAACTTAAAATCCAGCCAATATTATTCCATCAGCCAATGCTTAGCATCCAGCTGCTGCTTGGTAAAAATTCAAAACTCAAGGAGATGATACCTGGAGAGGTAGGTGGAGGTGCAGAAGGCCAAGTTGGGGAAAATAACCACAGGAGAACTGTAGCGAACAGAGTATTGGGTGTGGCTTCCTCAGCTTCCCCTTGTCTCAACTCCAAAATCCAATGCACCCAGGCAGAGATGACTTCTAGTCCATCCCCATTTAGGACTCCATGATGAGACTCATTGGTCATTAGATCAACTCCTATCTCCTGTGAAATGTCTTTCCAGCTCAGCAGGAAAGCTACATGGCCTCTCAGCTATATCAGAAAGAATATGGTTGCTCACTATTGAGTACATTTCTCCACTATGACAACCAATTTTTCAGTCTCTAGTGGGTATGTGGGCTTCTTTCTCCCAGTTATGTTGCAAAATTATGGATATCAGAACCTAGCTCCTCTTCTTAACATATTCCATAATGCCTCACTCCATTAAGACCTCACAGGCGACTGACCACAGTAGCACAAATGGTCTTCCTGGACAAAAGGGATTTTCTGGCCTTTTCAATCCAGGTTGGCACTCTAACCTACACAGTTATACTGGACAAGAAATCTGCAAGGAAAGACCAGCCCTGGAGAAACTACCAGAGATAAAGCAGGTAGAGGATAGTTGAGTGCTTTAGTGGGTTGAGGCAGAGAGGCCAGACAAGTTGGGCATAGGGCAGGGAGAAAGACATTTAGAGGAGAAACATAACTCCTCTGGTAATTTTTTATCTACGGATTATATTGGAGGAATATCTGTGGGAGAGGAAGGAGTCAAACAGAATCACTTGTTAATTCCAGATTTGAGCCCTGTAGTTTCTATGTGGGTACATCTTGGAGGCCAGGCTTTGCTTTGTGTCTGTTTATTTGGGGGATCAGTGGTGGAGAGGTAGGGTGGAGAGGTTAGAAAGGCCAAGAAAAGAACTTTACAGAGAGGTGTGTGTGTGTGTGTGTGTGTGTGTCTGTAAATGTATGTATATGTTTCAACTTTCTTTACTTTTTCACAATAAACCCCAGCTTTGATGCTACTGGACAGAGTTATGTACCTGTCATCCTTTTACTGAAATGTAACTAACACATCCCAATCCACAAAGCTCCCACCACCAATAAGATGGCATAAGAATAATAGGCTGGGGGCCAGCACTGTGGCATAGCGGTTAAAGCTGCCGCACGCAGTGCCAGCATCCCATATGGGTGCTGGTTTGAGACCCAGCTGCTCCACTTCTGATCCAGCTGTCTGCTATGGCCTGGGAAAGCAGTAGAAGATGGCCCGAGTCCTTGGGCCCCTGCACCTGTGTGGGAGACCTGGACGAAGCTCCTGGCTCCTGGCTTCAGATCGGCACAGCTCTGACCGTTGCGGCCATCTGGGCGGATGGAAGACCTCTCTCTCTCTGCCTCTCCTTCTCTCTCTGTGTGTAACTCTGACTTTCAAATAATAAATACATCTTTAAAATAAGGAGAATAATAGGCTGACTCCCACGCACTAAGTGGAAACACATAACCTATCAATCAAACAGAAATCAGTTTTTCCTCTAAGATGCAGAATGCTCATAGAAAAGTAGCTCCAAGCTAGATGCCAACAGCTGGAAATAACCTCTCTAAGGACAAGCTGGGCAAAGAAGCTCATTTCTGGCTTGGTTTTACTTTGGTTGTGCAATGAATCTCTAAAACACTCAGGAAATTGAGAAGAGCTCTGACATTCAAGGATTTCTGCAGGACTACCTGCAACCAGCAAGGGCAAAGATAGTTCTGGACATTCTCTAGGCAGACATCACACATCTAAGTGTCATTTCCTTGCTAGCTTCTATTTGCATGACCCGTCTAGGCCACAAAGCTGTGTTATGTCAGTTCCTCTGGATGGGGTTCAGAACTGTCAACACTGTATTCAGGTTCTACCTGGAGCATTCTAAGAGAGTGTGAACAGAACGTGGAGGTCTGAACTTGTTTCCCTCTTTTGTGTGCCCCATAGTGCCTCACTCAAGACTGCCCACTCATTATGACCTTCATGGCTTGAAAACCAAGAGGTAATGAGCACGATGAATGAGTCAGGCAAAAGGGAACACTGACAAATAATAATTGAGTTTGATAACAAGTTGTTTAAATGGAGATGTTGTGGCATTTATCAGGGCTGGTTTAAATTGTTTCTCAAAGTTTCTTCTTGTCCTTAGATTTGGTATCTCAAAGTTCTCTCTCTCGGAGACCCAGAAGGAAAACAACTTTAATCCAAGAGACCTATGCTCCACTCCTCAGAGCCCTCTCCTCTTTCACTTAGGCTGATACACTCCCTGCTTGTCTCATACACATGCTTCAAGCCTGATGGCTTTGTTGAACTGTGCTAGTGCTTGTCAAAGGGGGAAAGCACCGTTAGGAATATTTTCCAGTGTGGGCCAGCTGATACCATGATATCAGGAATTCCTGAAGGTTAAGCTTATTTGGGTGGGTGGATTGAGGTGGGCTGAGGGCAGAGGTGAGGAGACTGCCCTTGGCTGAGTATATCTCTTTAGGTGAGTGTTTTCCTTTGGAAAGAAATACACACACATATGCACACACACACACATACATACAAACACATAGTTTTCCCAAACTGAGTCCCTATAGGAAAACTTAATGATAACATGATGCCCTTATCCTGGAGGGCAAGAGATCAAACTTAATATTTTGTATGTGAATGTAAAGCATTTAATTTTAAAATGTTGACATGATAATATACAAAATAGCCATTATAAATGCACATAGTGTATTCTACAGCTGTCAGGTTTATATTTTTAAGGGAACTGTTACACTGTGGTTAAGACTTGTATCTTCATCCTTGAAAAGGCCCACATTCTATCACAGTGATGTATGATCAGACTTAACAGCCCCAATTGTTAAACACTTGGATCAAGTCATAACCAGTTTTATGGCAAAAGAACGCTGTACACATTTATTTATCAATTCTAGTACCTTAATAGCTGCCCAACCAGTCATTAACATACAGAAACATGCATCATGAGAATCAAGAAATATCACCCATCCCCTCTGCGTATTAGCAATTTGTCTCTCCTGAGCAACAACGCTCATACCACTGAGGTCTCAGAACAGCCACTTTTCACATTCATCCTGAATGCAAGATAGAAGGATTTAAGAACAAATGCAACACGCCATAAATAATTTCTTACCAAAAATGTCACCAACTAAGCCAACATATTTTACCTAATTTACTGCAGAATGTCATAAAAATTGCCTCCACTTAAGCTCTCTCCCTCCCCATATCTGGTGAGCTTACTAGATGTCTTTGGTATGATGATGACTCTCTTAGTGTGAATGGCACAAAGGTTAGTATCTTCCAATACACCCACCAGATACACTTCATTAGCCTCCTGAAGCTCATTATTTTGGTGGGTGCACTCAGAAACCTCAAGTCAGTTTTGAAATCTTTGGTGATCTCCCTCACCAGCCTCTGGAATGGCAGCTTCCAGATGAGAAGTTCAGTGGTTTTATGTTAACAACGAACCTCGGCCGGCGCTGTGGCTCACTAGGCTAATCCTCCGCCTTGCGGCACCAGCACACCGGGTTCTAGTCCCGGTCGGGGCGCCGGATTCTGTCCCGGTTGCCCCTCTTCCAGGCCAGCTCTCTGCTGTGGCCCGGGAGTGCAGTGGAGGATGGCCCAGGTGCTTGGGCCCTGCACCCCATGGGAGACCAGGAGAAGCACCTGGCTCCTGACATCGGATCAGTGCGGTGTGCCGGCCGCGGCGGCCATTGGAGGGTGAACCAACGGCAAAAGGAAGACCTTTCTCTCTGTCTCTCTCTCTCACTGTCCACTCTGCCTGTCAAAAAAAAAAAACACACACACACACACACACACACACACAACGAACCTCTTCAAGCAACTCGGGTCAAGGCCTATAGCGATGAGGCTCTTTCACCCCACTGGTGGAAGGAATGCTTTTCCTGGCAACTTCAGTATCCAGCTGTTTGTGGGATCTTTCTCACCAGTGGACTTCTGCACAGTTTGCTTGGCTCGGGTCACTTTTCTTTTACCTCATGCCAAAGTGTTAGGCTACTTTTGTGCTGCCCGGGGAAGAGCTACAGTCGCAGAGCAAAGAAATGATGCTCTTTCAATCAATGACCAAGGCGTTCTGCCCAAGTTTAATCTTTTCTGAATAAAATAGTAGTAAAATGATAGTACTAATTACTGAATCTTGGAGCTAATATAGATTCAGAATCTCTCTTTTTCTCCATATATATATATATATATATCAGCATATATGTATATATAAATGTGTGTATATATATGTATATGTATATATCAGAATGTGTTTTTTGCTTCTCTGTCTATTGAAAATGTATCTGCTCCATACTTCTGGTGACTGTCTTGGCTGTTAATGGTACTGCTTGCCGGGGTCTAGTCCCTCACCTGAAACTCTAATGAGATTCCAGAGTCGCACTAAGCTGCTATTAGAGGGAGATGCAGCTGGCTCCCAGGCAGAGCCAGATAGTAGTTGGGGTCAATCAGTAATAGAGTGGCACTTAAGACATACAGGGCTCTGTTCTTAGATCGGGACAATAAGCTGCATAAAGGAAATTACCTTAGCACTTCTGTAAATCCACTTGGACTGTGCTACTTTACATCTGCCATGCTTTCTTAGAATTGGTCTCACTCCTGGTTATGTTGAGACAGCAGAATAAGGCATAGCAGAGCCAGGAGAGCCTCCTGGTTCTTAAATTCCAGCCATAACCCCAGTGCTCTCAGGCACACACATGCTGTTTGTCTAACTGCGTGCAAATACGATTGCAGCTCCTTGTCATGACCCAAGGTCTGCTCCTTTCTTTTCTCCTTCCCTCCCTCCCTCTTCTCCTCTTTCTTTCCTTATTTCATCCTTTTTTTCTCCTCCCTCCCTCCCTCTCTCTCTGTCTCTCTCTCTCTCTTTCTTTCTTTCTTTTCATCACCTCTTGTAGGATCAGAAGCTGAAGGAAGTTCCTGGAAGTGTGTGCCGCAATCAGCACGGTTGAGTGGAAACAAGTGTTCAGCTGGCTGCAATGACTCCTGTATGGCACGGAGCAAATTGGCTTTGAGGCCTGGCCAAGCCTCACTTGTCAGGTCAGGGAAGTCCTGCCGTTCTTGCACTCTCTGCCCTCTATTGCTCGGGCTCAGCTCATGGCAGAGTGTAGGGGCTGGCCCAGTGTGCTTTGGCAAGGCAGCCTTGTTGTAACAGGCCAGGATGAGGTTTTCCGCAAGCCACTGTACAGTCCCCTGGGAGACTGTGAATGGCCCAACCTAGCTGATAATTCACTTACTCTTAAGACTTTATCAAGAAGTCATAAAAGTCTCAATGACCTCCTTAGAGATTGGAAGGAATACAGCTGCTGTCAGGCCTGGAATACTCACCAAGGGAGGCTTTCCAAAAAGGGAAGAGTTCTGAGGTTAATGAAAGGCAGTTAACTCGGCAGCCCAGCGAAGAAGCAAAGCTGGGTGGAGGCAGTTAGCCAGGATGGGTAATAGGCATTCCCCATTTGTACTGACAACAGCGTGAGAGGAAGCACCCTTAAGCTGCAGCATATGGGCTTCAAGGGAAATCTGAGAGACCATCTGGGTTTCTGGCAGGCAATGGCCCAGGCTTAGAGGAAAATGTGGATGGCTGCTCCAGAGTGGCTCTTTGATAGGTTGGAGGTTACATGTTTACGCCTTGAGGAGAGCGCAGAGAACACTCTCCAATGTAGCATTCAGTATCTGTGAACAAGTGGGGAAATGGATGGGTCAGCCCATGGTTCCCAGCCAAAAGAGAGTCCCCTTTATCTATTCTTATGATAGAAAACAGGGGAAAAAAATCCTACATTCTAGGGAAAATTTAAGGCAAAATCCAGTAAATGATCTGAAAACTTGTTTCTGTCTCAACCGGTTGCTGAATATCAGCATCTGCCCAACCAGGATACACGTAATACATGAGCCTGATCTGAGAATGCTCTCTCCCAGCACTTAGTCCTTCTGCAGGAGGGAGCAGCTTCCGCGGGAACTAAAGATGTCGTCTCTTCTTACCTGAAACAGGAAATACAGAGTTCACTCTGATCATAGCTCCGTAAACACCCTGCAGTGGCCTCCCAATCTCTGTTCTTCCTATATGTTTTTTCCATTCATTTATTCCCCTACCTCTGACCTTCCAAACCATTTTCTCTGCCATATTTTTCAAACTATAGTAGTCATTTCTTATCTGCAGCTTCACTTTCCATGGTCTCAGTAACCTTCATTCAACTATGGTCTGAAAATATTAAATGGAATAATTCCAGAAATAATACTTTTTGAATAATATTTTTACAGGACATTATTATAATAAGCCTTAGCCTAGGTATGTAGGTATAGGGAAAAGCATGGTATATATCATGTTTGGTGCCATCCAAGGTTTCAGGCATCCATGGAACTTCCTGGAATATATCCCTCATGGATGAAGGGAAACTTCTGTGTCTATGACTGGTACAGTAAGAATAAGATAAGCCATGTTACAATAACAAATATACTCTTATATCTCAGTGACCTGGCACAAATATATCTTATCTCATATACACATAAAATCTAATGCATGTCATCAGGAAACTCTTCTTCAACTTGGACAACTCAAGACTCCAAGCTCTATAAGGAAGAGAAGGAAATCAAAGACATCCAAACTGGAAAGGAGGAAGTAAAATTATCTCTGCTTGCAGATGACATGATGTTTATATAGAAGAACCAAAAGAATCCACCAAACAGACTAGACTATTATATCTAACAAGTTGAATTCAGCGAGTTTGCAGAGTACCAAATTCAACACAAAAATCATTACCATTTCTACACACAAACAATGAACCTGTTGAGAAAGAACTTATGAAAGCAATCCCATTCACAATAGCTATAAGAAAAATTAAATATTTTGAAGGCCGGCGCCGCAGCTCACTAGGCTAATCCTCCAACTTACGGCGCCAGCACACCAGGTTCTAGTCCCGGTCGGGACGCCGGATTCTGTCCCGGTTGCCCCTCTTCCAGGCCAGCTCTCTGCTGTGGCCCGGGAGTGCAGTGGAGGATGGCCCAAGTGCTTGGGCCCTGCACCCCATGGGAGACCAGGAGAAGCACCTGGCTCCTGTCTTCGGATCAGCGCGGTGCGCCGGCTGCGGCGGCCATTGGAGGGTGAACCAGAGGCAAAAGGAAGACCTTTCTGTCTCTCTCTCTCACTATCCACTCTGCCTGTCAAAAAAAAAAAAAAAGAAAAATTAAATATTTTGAGATAAATGTAACCAAGGATATGAAAGACCACTGCAATGGAATTAAATAAAACACTAATGAAAGAACTTGAAGGAGACCACAAAAATGAATAAACCTCCTATATTTGTTAATTGGAAGAATTAATATTATTAATTACCACCAAATACCAATGTCAGGGGTGGAAATTTGATGTAGCAGTTAAGACATTGGTTGAGACTCCCACATCCCATGTTGCAGTGCCTGGGTTCAATACACAGCTCCACTACTGACTCCAGCTTCCTCCCAATGAAGATTCTTGGAGGCTAGCAGGTGATTGTGCAAGTAATTGTATTTTTGTCAGGCTGAATTCCTGGTCCCAGCTTCAAATGCACCTAGGAGCCATTGCAGGCATTTAGTAAGCAAACAAGTAGATGAGAGTGTGTTCTCTGTTAATATTCTCTTTCTCTCTCTCTCTCTCTCTCTCTCTCTCTCTCTCTCCCCCTCCCTTCCTCCCTCCCCATCAAACAAGTAAAATTTTTAAAGTAGCAATGACATTCTTCAAAGATTCAGAAAAAGCATTCCTAAAATTAATATGGAAACACAAAAGACCCCAAGTAGCCACAGAAATCTTGAACAGTGAGAGTAAAGTTGGAAGTATCACAACACTAGATTTTATGACATACTATAGGAATGCTATAACTAAAACAACATGCCACTAGCGTAATAATGGAAACATAGATGAATGTAACAGAATAGAAAACCTGGAAATAAATCAATGCATCTATAGCCAACTTATCTTTGTCAAAGGTACTAAAATCACTCCTTAGGGAAAGGACAGTCTCTTTAATAGTGTTAGACAAACTGTATTTTCACATGAAGAAGTTGAAAACAGGACCTTTAACACTCACACTATGTCAACAGAAACTCAAACTGAATCAAATATCTAAATATGAGAGATGAAATTGCTAGAGGAAAACATAAGGGAGATACTTCAAGACACTGGCATAAGCATTGATTTTTTTTAATAAGGCCCCCAAATGCAATAAAAGCCAAGAATAGACAAATGGGACCTTATCAAAGTAAGAAACTTCTGCACAACAAAGGAAATAATCAAAAGAAGCAACTAATACAATGGGAGAAAATATTTGCAAACTATGCATCTGATAAATGATTGATATCCAGAATACATGATAAACCAAAAATTAAACAACAACAAAACAAACAATTCAGTAAAGAAATAGGTAAAGGATCTAAATAGACATTCTTCAAACAAGAAATACAATCAGCCAACAAATATATCAAAAATTACTCAGTTTCAACAAGCATCAGAGAAATGAAAATAAAAGCCACAGTGAGGTATCACTTTACCCCGGACAGAATGGCTATTATAAAAAAGACAAAACTGCAGGTGCTGGTGAGGTTGTGGGAAAAGGGTACCTTAATACACTGTTGTTGGTAAAACAAATTAGTATAGACATTATGAAGAAGAACATGGAGGTTCCTCGAAAAACTAAGAATAGATCTACCATATGAGCCACTTATCCTTCTTCTGGGAATATATCCAAATGAAATAAAATCAGCATATGAAAGACATAGCTGCACACCCCTGTCTACTGCAGCACTATTCACAATCCCCAAGATATGGAATCCACCTAAATATCCATCAGTGCATGAATGGATAAAGAAAATGTTCTATATATACACATGGAATATTACTCAGCCATAAAATCCTGAAGTCCTGACACTTGCAGCAAAATGGATGGAACTGGGGGTCATTATGTTAAGTGATGTAAGCCAGACACAGAATGATGGATACAACATGTTTTATCTCTTGTATTGAAGTTTATATACATATAATGATCCAGTCTCTTTACATTCTCAACATGAGGTTTCATGTTCTCTGTAGCAGGGAAAGAGAAGTGCTGAAGATTCCTGTGAGGTAGTTTAAGAGCCAGCAAAGGAATAACTTACAACAATTCTTCAACAATCCATTGGAAAGAATAATGTCACATGGGCTCCGCATAACTGCAAGGAGGGGTAAATGTAACCTTCTTGTGAGACTAGAAGGAGATGAAAACAGGACTTGATGAACATCTAACAGTGTCCCTGACAGAGTGGATGCCTGTGGTTTGGGGCCTTCTTTTCATCTTGGTGTCTAGTCCCTCGGGGGAACAACACACATACAGATGGCTGAATCTAAGTAGATAGTAGTGAACATGAAAATTACCCCAGAGTTAAATTGATTACTAGATAGAACATGGCACCACCAAAGCCACAGTAGCTCATGAAACAGTGTGCCCCAGTGGCCAGAGTTGTGGCGTAGTGGGTAAAGCTGCCACCTGCAATGTGGACCTCCCATATGGGCACTGGTTTGTGTTCCAGCCTCTGCACTTCCAATCCAGCTCTCTGCTAATGGTCTAGGAAAAGCAATGGAAGATGAACCACATGTTTGGACCCTGCTACTCACATGGGAGACCCAGAAGAACCTCCTAGCTTCTGGCTTTGGACTGTGGCTTCTGGCTTTGGACTGGCTGAGCCCTGGCCATTGCAGCCATCTGGAGAGTGAACCAGCAGATGGAAGATTCTCTCTCTCTCTCTCTCTGTAACTCTGACTTTCAAATAAATTAACACATCTTTAGAAAAAGAAACTAATTGTGCCTCATTTTTTAATGGCAAAATAAGGGTGCAAGCTTCTCTTAAAAAAAAAAAAAACAAGATTTGTTTATTTATTTATTTATTTATTTGAATGTCAGGGTTACAGTGAGATAGAGGGAGAGACAAAGATCCTGCATTCACTGTTTCGCTCCCTAGATGGCGCAACAGCCGGAGCTGGGCCAGGCCAAAGCCAGAAGCCAGGAGCCAGGAGCCAGGAGCCAGGAGCCACGAGCTTCATCCAGATCTCACACATGGGCGGCAGTGGCCCAAACACTTGGGCCATCTTCTGCTTTGGAGAGCTGATTGGAAGCAGAGCAGCTGGGACCCGAACCAGCACCCATATGAGATGCCACAATGCCAGCCCTTATGTAACGCTTCTCTTAAGGTGCTGTCAAAATTAGGGACACCATGTGCCAGACACAAATGGGAAAGGTGTATTATGGAGAAAGCCTTTACTTGGCCCTGTGAAGATTCATGGTCCCCAGGGTGGTCTCAAAAGCTTCAGGTGAGCTACTCCTAGATGTAGTGACAGCTGAAGCATTTCACCATGAACTAGTCTCTGATGTGAGAGTTGAAGGTGGCAGGCTGACTGTCACTATCAGTTTGGGTATATAATTTTACCCTTCTTCTTCTTCTTTTTTTAACAGGCAGAGTGGACAGTGAGAGAGAGAGACAGAGAGAAAGGTCTTCCTTTGCCGTTGGTTCACCCTCCAATGGCCGCCGCGGCTGGCGCACCACGCTGATCCGATGGCAGGAGCCAGGTGCTTCTCCTGGTCTCCCATGGGGTGCAGGGCCCAAGCACTTGGGCCATCCTCCACTGCACTCCAAGGCCACAGCAGAGAGCTAGCCTGGAAGAGGGGCAACCGGGACAGAATCCGGCGCCCCGACCGGGACTAGAACCCGGTGTGCCGGCACCGCTAGATGGAGGATTAGGCTAGTGAGCCGCGGTGCCGGTCTAATTTTACCCTTCTTAAAGAACTGACAGGCATGCCTAGGTGGGGAATTACCCAGTTCTTCCCAGTAGGGCAGTGAGGACTCCACTGTAAAGCCACAGAAACTCCACATAGCTGTTTTTAGGGACTTCATAGCTTCCACTTATTGAATGCTTGCTATTTGCTAATTATCTTATATGTATATTCTTACCTGATCTGCATAGAAATCCTCTCAACTTCACAAATGGGTAAACTGAAGCTTAGGTTAAGAAAGCATAGCTAATAACAGAACTGGGCTGTGAGTTCAAATCTCTCTATCCAGGGTCATAGAATGAGGGGAAAGGAATGCTTGGAAGACTGGGTCCTTCTGCTTCCATTACAGCTTTTTTCTTCCTCTCTTTGAACTCCCCATTCCCTCTACTCCTCTTTCTCTGGATACCACAACACCAGCAATATCTAATGGAGGACAGTAATTTGGTTGAGAAGCAGCCAACAAAACATGGACACATCCACTAACAGAGGGCTTCTAGGCCAAAGGAAATCTTGTCTATAATGACTGGACAAATTGATCTACTGGGGAAACGGAATACAGCTGAAGAGCCATGAACAATTAGTAGAGCGACCTAGGATTCTCAGCTTGTGGACCCCAGCAGGAGGTACTGTGTCAGTGATACAACACACAGCTGTATGGGGAGTGCAGTTCTCAGCCGATTTTGCTGAACTTACAATAGGCCATGAAAAGCAGAAGAACCAGATGAGGAAGACTCTGACGGCAATCCACCAGGGACCAGAAAAGAAGCATGGTGCTGGTAAACAAGAAGTGGACTGCCAGGGAAGCTTCCCTCGGCCCTGAGTGAAGCAGCAGCAAGCAAATGGACTGCAGCCAGCTTAGCAAAGGAGAGGAAAAGAGTTGGGTGATGTGGGGAACATGTCAGAGCTACACAGGCAGGCAGGTGATTCTAGTCCAACTTCATCGTCATCCCAGTGAGGAAACCAGGGCTCAAATGGGGAAGGGAAGTTGCCAGAAATCACACAGCTTACTCATATCAGAAACAGAAATGAATTAGAGTATTTGGACTCAAAACAGAAGGTTCCTTTCACTCTGTCAATACATAGTGCAATCCATCAGTATTAGGAAAAGAAGGGCTGTCCTAAGTCTATGTGGAAATTCGGAAGGGTGAGGAAGGGACTATACTGTGGGAAGTTAACTTGTGCTACCCTACTTTACCAAGGAGCTGGGCCAAATCGTGGCTGGAAAGCCTTCTATCTGTCTACCCAAGGACATCCCTGTGTTTATAATATCCTCATGCCTCAGAGAGACAGTGGAAAGAACCATCCTCCCATCTCCCTGTCCTTTGGGCATAGAGCCATCCTCTTCATCCTCACATATGGCTGCTCTGGAAAATTGACCAGCATCACTCCAGTCTAGCCAGGAGGTGCCTCCATAAGACTGAGATTGGTAGCTCTCATGAAGACCAGAACTTTCCAAAAGCCACTGTGCACACAAGTTCTAGTCTGTGACCATGTTTCTTATATTTGTGTTAAAAGTAGGTGAAATAGAGTGTCAATTGTTAAATCAACAACAGGAGTCACTGTGCACTTACCCCCCATGCAGGATCTCTGTCCTTAATGTGTTTTACTATGTGAATCAGTGGTATAACTAGTACTCAAACAGTACTTTACACTTTGTGTTTCTGTGTGGGTGCAAACTGTTGAAATCTTTACTTAATATATGCTAAATTGATCTTCTGTATATAAAGAGAATTGAAAATGAATCTTGAAGTGAAGGGAATGGGAGAAGGAGCGGGAGATGGGAGGCTTGCAGGTGGGAGGGACGTTATAGGGAGGGAAAAGCCACTGTAATCCAAAAGCTGTACATTGGAAATTTATATTTATTAAATAAAAGTTAAAAAAGAATTAATTTTAAAGAATTTAAGTATACACAACTAGGTCTCCAAATGGTTCTCAATTAGCATTTTATCAATGTCTTTGATGTGTTCAACTGAATAGCAAATACATGTAGGTTACAATTCATAGGGATCAGCATGCCTACATTTAATCAAGGATTACAAATAGAATCCTAACAATGCCACAGCAGTCAGTGAAATAAATTTCAAAGAAATTTGTTGAAATAGTGTAATACATTAGCTTTCTATCTAGGGAGTTGAAAAGAATAAAAAAAATTAAAAGTAGGTGAAATAGGCCAATGCAGTGAATTTTTATGAATAAATTTTACTATAAAATATTGTGTTCCACATACTTTTTGGATTAAAATGTAATTCTCTGATGAAATGATGGTATTTTCACTTACGGAAATTTTGTGTTGGTTTCACAAAATAAAAGCTGATCACCCTAAGCCATTTTTAAATTAAGTGGTTTGTACTGTTCTAGGGAACTCTAAACTCTGAGGAACACTAAAGCAAGCCTCAATCGTGATTCCAACAACACACGAGCCCCCCGTTCTCTGTACTTCATTATCTCTATTTGCCCCAAATTAAGCTTATTTGTTGCTTATTCTCTCAGTTTTGTTTCCTGCCCTAAATTGTAAATATTCAGACGCAATGAGCATAGGCAGTGTCAGGAGTTTGTGATGCTATTCTGCCATTCTATGGGTATTTACAATCCCTGCTCCATCAAATGTTTAATAAAGTGCCTAGAGGAAGGCTCATGCACCATACATGTCTGCTAATGGAACTGTGGGCAGTCACGGGATTATTAATAAATTAATTTCCTCGCGATGTGAACATCACATATTCCTCAAGTTTATCCACCTAGACATTGCCAAGATTAAAGGAAATAATTTGTTCCATTGGGTACACCTTAAGAAATTTCACAATGATTTAGGGAAGTTAGGGATTTCCTCAAGTATATCAAAACATCAGGTTGTAAATCTTAATATACACAATTCACATGAAAGACATTTTGTAAAAAAAATGAAATTCACTCCAGGTTTATATGAGCATTTTTATACTCTCACCTCAATGCTCCAGCCTATAGAGAGGTAATTTCTTCTCATGGTAGAGCCGAGAAGAAAAACTCATACAAAGCCCATATAGGACTGGAACTAAGGAAGGTGGAAGGCAAAGGAACCATTCCCATCACCCAAAGCCAGCTGATCTCTGAAAAACCAGTGGTATATACAAAAGAGGATGTCCATCATCTGATGAGCTAGGAACAGTGGTATGTGCCCTGATGTTACCTGGGCTAAATTAAAACAGGAGTGTAGGAGGGAGTTGACTATATGATTTTTAATCCTTCCACCTCTGTCATTCTGTTGGTATATACGCTAGAGGCTGAAGTGATCTTGAGACATTTCTCATTGGACTAGGACTTACCTGAAAAGAACAACATAGTTCTTTTTTAAAAAGATTTTATTTATTTATTTGAGAGGTAGAGTTACAGACAGTGAGAGGGAGAGACGAAGAGAAAGGTCCTCCTTCACTTGGTTCACTCCCCAGATGGCCGCAATGGCCAGAGCTGCACCGATCTGAAGCCAGGAGCCAGGTGCTTCTTCCCTGTTTCCAGTGTGGGTGCAGGGGCCCAAGGACTTGGCCCATCTTATACTGCTATCTCAGGCCACAGCAGAGAGCTGGACTGGAAGAGGAGCATCTGGGACTCGAGCTGGCACACATATGGGATGCCAGAGCTGCAGGCAGAAGATTAACCTACAGCTCCGAGAGTAACATATTTCTTACACCGGTGAGTTTTATAAGTTCTTAAGTTCTACAAACCCTAAGTAAAAAACTCTACCAGTTTGCCTGATAGTTATCCATTTTGGAGAAAGAAATGTGGCAGCTCTCCAGTTTGACAATAAAATAGAAAAGCTGGGATTCTTACCTTCCTCTCGATCCTTGGTAAAATAAGATGAGGAATGAATGAGTGAACACTTCCGAGCATGCTAAAAATCTGACTCTAAACCTTGGTTCTGCAAAGAAGACATCAGGAGTGAAATTCTTGGCTTCCACTAGCCTTTGGGTCATTTCTCTTATTTCCAGGGTTTCCATTGTTCTCACCACAGGCCAAATACCCAACTTCCACCCTTGCACTACTTCTACACTGGTGACCCAAAGAGTACAACAGTTTATGACGTCTCTAAGGAGATGGCAGGGAAAGGTGCTTAATGGAGCAAGGCTGGAGAGTGCTTTGGATGAAGAAGCAAATGCAAAGATTTTATACATTCCATAAATCCTTGACTCACAGACCTTCATCCCTTCCAAAGCAAACTGCCTTGGGTAACCCCTAAGCCATGAGCCCATAATGTGGGATCTTGGTTGTGTCTGGGTATTTTCTACTAAGATCTTTCAATTGATCAATTTGACAGACTTGATGGAAGCTCTGTTTCAGGGAGAAGGCTTATAGTGCAGCAAGCAGCATCATGGAAAGTACCCAGAAAAGATCAACAATTTGTCAAAAACATTTGCCTTTTATCTTTACCAAGACATCTTATCTCTTATCCTAGCATGGTTGTTGGGCCTGAGCCACAACCCAGAGATGTCCAGGAAAGCTAAGATTGTTGTTTATCTTGGGTTGTAGGCTGCTTCAATACAACTTGATGGGGTATAAGTGCCCCACATGTGGCTCAACAAGCACCCCTTTAACAGGCATCCAACTAGTTATTCAACACATGCGTTTCCACCAACAGCAGGAGTCTCAAAGAGCTATGCCACCGAGAGCCTTTTTACCTTCCATAATTAGTGGAAGACCTAGTGGTCTGCAGCATTTACAAATATCAGGATTCAAAATTGACTTTCCTTGCAATTTTGAACAATCTGTTTGAATTGCCTGAACATACAGTACACAGAAATTTGTTTGTAAATATACATGCCAAGCCATGTATGACATTAAACCCTGGGGTAGATACTGGGGAAAAATGAAAGGATACCTTACCATTTTAGTTCATACATATATATTGGTAAACATCTTTACATATATATCTCTTTTGTAATTTAATTTAAGATATGTAAAATAACTTCAGTCTGTGAATATATATTTTTTGCCAAGTTAAATTGGTTGAAGTTAAGACACCTGAGAGGGAAAAGGGCCAAGAGCACTCAGATCCCTGAGCCAGGGTTTTGTCTTGTCAACCTAACAGAAAACAATGAGGGCTCCTTCCAGGTTGGGCAGCGGATAGAAGTTATAGTTGATTCCCAGGGGCACTAACAGATATGTTTCACCTTACCACCATGACCCCTAGAAACAAAAGATCAAAGTGGAGGGTAGCCGAGACAGAAGGGGAATGAAGTCTGTTATGAGATAAAGGGACAATGAAGAAGTTTATTTCCTGCCCTCTATTCCTTGTGTTAGAAGGTACTCTTAAGTTTTCTTACAACCATTGGCCTTAGGGGACAGAGGACTCTAGGTGTTCCTTTTTCTCTCTTTGTTATTCACAAGGCAACCTCAGCTACCACCAACCATCATCTACCACCATTAAAGCTTAGGATCCTTCCAGCAAAATGGAGCAGCCAGTCTCATTTGAGGTATTAGCCAATGGCTATGCAGCCAATTCATTTGGGATCTGGGAGAAAACAGGTTTGTTTGTACATTTCATCAAAGTAACCATGCCAACCTACAATCCCCACAGGCATGCCCAGGTTATGGATGGAAAATGAATAAGAATCTTTGTATGTACAGATGACAGCATATTTCACACAAGTTTAATTCAGAGACTTTATCAACAGTTTGTTGTTTAACTGTATTGAATTTGGGCTTGGGTAGTAGACACCTGCCAGGATGCCAAGATATTTAGTGACTTTTTTTTTTGACAGATAGAGTTAGACAGTGAGGGAGAGAGACAGAGAGAAAAGTCTTCCTTCCTTTGGTCCACCCCCCAAATGGCCGCTACGGCCGGAGCTATGCCGATCTGAAACCAGGAGCCAGGTACTTATCCTGGTCTCCCATGCGGGCGCAGGGCACAAGCACTTGGGCCATCCTCCACTGCCCTCCCGGGCCACAGCAGAGAGCTGGACTGGAAGAGGAGCAACCGGGACTAGAACCCAGCACCCATATGGGATGCCGGAGCCAGACAGAGGATTAACCAAGTGAGCCATGGCGCCGGCCCATCTAGTGACTTCTGATGACTCATTCAGTGTACATTCGTGACAATAAATAGGAAGGCTGAAAAGGATGCTGAGAAAGAGATGAACTGCTTAGCTCTGAGTCTAGTGGTCTTATACCATTTAAGACATTGGTGAATGACCAAATCTTGAAAGACAAGGAACCTCTGACTTAGTTCATGAGATAACTGAATCCAGCAGGTCATTAGTCTAAATATGTATTGAATATCTACCACATAGCAAGCATTATTCTATGAACTGGAGATAGGGTAGTGATAAAACAATCGTTGCTCTCAGAAAGCTTACATTCTGATGGTGGAGAAGCAGTCAGTAAACAACAGGGTATAATTACATAAGCACAAAGGTGCAACTTGTGAAGTGGTGTTGGGTGCTCTGAAAAAAGTAAAAAGAAAAAATGTGATGGGTACTGTTTTCCAATAAGGTAATCTTGGGAAGCATTCTCCATTAGGGTGACATTTGGACAGAGACTTGAAAAAGGAAGTGGGAAAATTATGCAGAGGCAATGTGTTTCAAGCCAAGGGAATGACATATGCAAAGGCTAAGGCCGGAACATGGGTGATGTTTGAGGAGCAGAAAGGAAGCCATCACACATTTTTTAAAGGCAGAGTACAGAGAGAGGGAGAGAGACACAGAGAAAGAAATCTTCCGTCCACTAGTTCACTCCCCAAATAACAACAACCAGCACTGGCTGAAGTCAGGAACCAGGAACCTCCTCCAGGTCTCCCATATGGGTGCAAGGACTCAAGCACTTGGGACATCCTCCATTGCCTTCAAAGCCACCAGCAGTGAGCTGGATCAGAAATAGAACAGCCAGGTCTCAAACCAGCGTTCATACATGGGATGTAGGCATTGCAGGCGGCAGCTCAACCTACTAAGCCACAATGCCGCCCCCTCCCCAGCACACATTTTTATAGTGGCATCCACATGCATCCTATTTTATTTGAAATCACAGTATTCTGTCATTTAGAATGCTGCTCATGCTCTTTCAGAAAGCTGGTGGCTTTGCAGGTAATGTGATTCAGGGGTCTTCAGACAGTGTGACTGATGGCTCAGTCAAGGCAGAAGTGGACTCTGAAAACACAGAGCAGGGCTCTAACTGTGGTCCTTGCATAGCATCACCAGTCAAGGACTAAATTTGACAGCACTACATGTGTATCAATTTAGTTCAGGCTCAATATTAAGATTATTTTGAAGTTCTGTGTTAGTTTGGATTCAATCACTTTAGAAAATACACAACATTGGTTCTAGTTTGAATCAATTCACTGTATGTTAAGAAAAAAAAACCACCAACAACAAACATTGGTTGAGGTCACAGTTCAGTGAGAATATTTGGCTTCAGTTGGTGTGGGGATTAGCAAATGAGTGTGGCTGGTTTTAGTGTTTGGTTCCTGGTTCGATTCCATTCAAATTCCAGTATTCAGTTTGCATCAGAGACCCCTTCTGTAAGCAGAGGTAGACCTTCTTGAAGCACTGACGTGAAACTTTTTTTAATTGATGCAATAGATATGTTTTCCTCTGCCAAAAAATGTTTTGAAACAAAACTTCTTTAAGATGCCAAAACTTCAGTTAACAGCAATGTGATCTGATGTTTTTTTTTTCCTTTCCTTGCTTATTTCATCTAAAAATTTGAAGGAACTTATGTCTACTTGTTCAGACACAACTCAGAGAGTGCATACTCTGTTCCAGGTAACTAAATATGGTTGCCCCCAGTCTTCTTCAAGATTCTCTAGCAGCTGTCTCATTCTTCAAGGATCTGTTAAGGCAAGACTCAAAACTAGGAAACTGTTCCCTCGAGAGGGAAATAAATTTCCAAAATTCAGAATTCCAAATAGTGCCTAGCAGAGTCTGCAGGGAAAAAGTTATCTAGGTCTCCTCAGATAATTTCACATCATGTGAGTGTAGTACAATGCAAATGGGTTTGGGAAGCAAGATGAATCTAGTATTGATTCTGTGTGCTACTTAACACTTTTGTGGCCTTGAGCAACATTCATAACTCGTATGATCTTTAGTTTCGTCATTTGTAAATTGGGGTTCATAACAACACCTACATCCCTGGATTGTTGGGAGGATCAGAAGAGATCACATGTGGATAGTTCCTGCCCCTTAGGAGGTATACAGTGATAGCTTTAATGATGATGATAAGATATGTCGAGAAAAGGGATAGGTTAGCAATTTCCTGATTTGAAACTGGCGTGTTAACTGGCTCTTCAGAAAACTAATGATGTCTGGAGTTAATAGTCACAGTTGATATTTACTGCAGGGATGATGAGCTAAAAAAGGAACTAAAAGTTAAGATATTTCGCTGTTACTTGATTTATCATAGATAGATAATCCAGATCATTTCAGCACCACTATCACACACAAAATATAATCCACTTTGGAGACCATTTATCTGGTTTGGCTGCTTCAGTGGATCTTATTAACAGGGTATTTAACAGATCTCTTTATCATATACATCAACCTTGCTTTGACTCCTGGGTTCTGACATGGGAATGAAAGAGAAGCAGGAAAGAAACTCCAACTTTTGCTCATCTGGTACTATCTCTTTGACACTGTGATAAAAAAAAGAAATGACAGGACAACACCGTGGCTCACTTGGTTAATCCCCTGCCTGCGGAGCCAGCATCCCATATGGGCACCAGGTTCTAGTCCTGGTTGCTCCTCTTCCAGTCCAGCTCTCTGCTGTGGCCCAGGAGTGCAGTGGAGGATGGCCCGAGTGTTTGGGCCCTGCACCCCATGGGAGACCAGGAGAAGCACCTGGCTCCTGGCTAAGGATTCGCGCAGCACCGGCCGTGGCGGCCGTTTGGGGAGTAAACCAACAGAAGGAAGACATTTCTCTTTGTCTGTCTCTCACACTGTCTATAACTCTATATGTCAAATAAAAAAAAAATGACAAGAGAAACTTGCAAGCACTCTCCATGGATTGTCAGGATGTAGAATACCCAACTGGTGTCTCAGGATGCATATTAGCCATTTACTCCAATGCATAACAACCGTAGACTCAATCTAGAAGATAGTCTATTCCAAATTGTTCTATTACAGTTGGTAGCTGGATGGTATATTTGACTTCTAATGTTTCACTGGTCAGTATTCAACTATTAAACTGTCCTCTACAAGCTGGGTTTGTCTCTATATAACAGACCAGAAAGAGGGAGAGGGAAAAACAGGTCAGAAGTACGGGTCCACTGAAGTTCATGTTTTCAGTGCCTACAACTGACTTTGAATACATTCAACTCTTTTTCCTAAGACATAGGACATCTCTCTGGTGAGTTTCACAATTAAGTGAATTAGCACTCACAGATATAAATACAAGATGGAATTTTAAAATGAGTTAACCTAATATCATGAAAGCATTATTTTAAAAACATTCATCTGAAAAGCAATTACCTAACATGTCTAGCAATTCTTGGTATGTGAGTGCTTGTCTTAGTTGTAAGTTTTCACAGTAAAAGATTTGGGTCATAGGACTTGGAAACTAACTGGTCAATATGTGATCAAAAACTGATCCATAGATTGTCAATTTCATGCTCTCTCCCATGGAGTACGAGAAAGCTGAATAAATATATTTTTCACATAAGCATGATTTACTTCCTTGTAAGGTCTAAAGACTAAGTCCATTTAGAAAGTATAAGTCAGGAAATTCTTAAGAGTGTAGACTAAATAATCAAAGGTTGAGGCCTTTCCTTTCTACTGATGTGATATAACTAACCAACTGAGCTTGTCCAAAAAAAGAGTTTGTGTAGCTTTTTCAATCTGTGCCAAAGAGGAAGGGAGAAAATGCAAGATCATAGGGAAGGCTAGAAATGATAACCCCATTCAAAGACCTAATTAATCACTAATAATCCACCAGCTGCATTCATGGAAAGGGTTCAGAATATATTGAACTGAATTGAAGTTATTAAGGGCACTTCATGCATTTTCAATAGTGGGTACTCTATTAACAGTCAGTGTCTGAATTTAACAGTAACTATGCACCTGAAATGGAGAGAAAGGAAGTTCTAGTCCCAGCTCTGCCAGTAACCAGCTGTGCAAACTTTGAGGGGATACTTTTTTCTCTGGGATTAGTTTCCAAGTCTGTGAAATAAGAAGGTTGAACCAAATGATCTTTGAGGTCCCTGCCCTTCCAGCTTTGAAATTCTATGAATTGATTTGTTGGAACCACCAATAGAAACAAGGTACAAAACTGAATATTTGGGGACCTATTGATGGGACATTTGGGTAGATGACTAAGGAAATATATCATTGCCATCAACCACTAAGTTTTGACTGATTTTTAAATACATGACAGAGCCTTGTTAAGTATTTTAGACATTGTGCCTACACTACTGTTATTTTCATTGCTATGTTTATGCCAATCACTGTTCCCCAAATCTGTAATCAGAATGTATACCTCATCTGGTTTCAGTATCCTACTACTTATATGACATAATAAGGTTACAATGACAACTAAAGTGATTGTCTTTGTTAATATGTGAGGAAACATTAAAAGACATAGAAATGTGGACATAGTATATACTTCTTTACCTTTTATATAGTGTACAGAAACTGATATTTCATTAATTCTACAACTAGTATTTTAGGACCATATATGAGAGTATGAAAATGTCATCCCCATCTCTTTCAAGTGTTTTCAATTCACTTTTCTCTTTTAGCCTGAATTCCTGTCAATAGAAAGAATAGTGTGCTCCATTATCATTTTCATTTGGCTTTAGAATTTTGGGTTGGATTTTTATTTGAAAAGGCATTCTGAATTCTTGGGCACTTCATGCCACAAACCAAATCCCAGAGTTACACCACGGAGGGCAGACTTAGAAACCACTGAAAAGTTTAACCAGCCCCACCTTGCTCTTTCCACCTGCTAAAGATGGCATCTCTTAGAATGATGGAGAGGACTAGTCCAAGGGGAGACCCAGGACTTCCACTAGGCTTGTTACCTTTTCTGATCATGTGTACCACCAGATTTTGTTAAACTTAATTATTTGTTTCCAAGAGTTTTTATTTCTAACATTTCTGTAAATCTTAGTCTGTGAGAGTAAAAAAGAAGAAAAACTGAGTTAATAGCAAAATGGGATGAAATGGAGTAATTTTCATGGCTTATCTTTCTGTAATGAAGAATTGGCTAAACTTCCATGTCATGATGCGTGGCAGGAAAAAACTATTGTGTATATGTTCACAGCCTTCTCCTTCCCCCAGCTCATCAAGAAGAGGTTGGAATTTGTTTTCTCAGATTTTCACCATTACAACTTCTTCTTCCTGTGTTTGGCAAAATTTATCTTTGAACGTTTGTGGTGCAGGATCAAGAAGAGAAAGAACACTTGCAGGGTAGGACGAAAGAATTTAGGCTATAATCTAAGCCAATGTACATAATAAAGTGCACAGGGAGAGGAGAGTATTGAGAAAGGAGAATCATTAAGCCTGGAGGTACAGGAAAAGTTGGGAAAGGATTGGGATGTACTGAAGAGAAAGCACTGGAAGCTTGTGGAGTATTATACAAAAAGAATAAGATAAGAATGCCATTGTAATGAGTTGTTTTGAATCCCATCCATGGCTTTTGATTTGTACAAGATTTTGAATTCTTTTGAAACTATTTTTGGTGGCTAGACTGTCTTTGATCAAGACATTACTCTGACTCTGGTCAAGGAGGGTCCTTATTCCATAAGAGTTCCATTGATTTCATAAAATCATTTTTCCATGAGGTTGAATGCCTTGTGCCTATAGCTACTCAATGACACTTTGTAGTAGATCTGAAAAATTGGCTTTTCCCAGCAGCGAACCACCAAAGCTTTCCCTGAGGCCTGAGTCCTGGTGAGATGCAATCTGGTGGCAATAGCACTATTCCTCATTCCTGACATTTGTTTAGAAATTGTAACTTTCCCCACTACTTTGACATCAATTTTCTCTTCTTCTATCCCCATGGCATCCCTATGAAGTAGGTAGGACCAAGATGCATATTTCTGTTGTCTTTTGCCAGCAAGTAATTGGCAGAGACCACAAATCTTTTGGCTTCTATCTCAATCCTGCTTGAGACAAACTTCAGAGAAATCAACGATGAATTGTCTGTGACTCAAAGAATCACTTGATAGAGAAGAACCTCCAGAGCAGATAAGGTTCATTTTAACTGTCCATTCTTCTAGGTTCTCTGTGCCCACTCTCCATATTAAACCAGATCAACAGAAAGCAGCTGAATCATACTACTTTAGCTTTCTAGGGGAATGAACAACACTTACTGGCTTAAGATTTGACATTTCACAGTCATTTTATTTCTTTTTGAAGAGGAAAAAAGGATATTTCCATTTGAAGATGATGTCAATATCTTTTATAGAGCATATTGCCCATTATAATAAACAATATCCATTATATAAAAGAATATGATAAAGTACACCTAGAATTCAGTACCAGGAAAAAGAAATATGTCTAGGCAAATGAATTCACAGGAATTTATTTTTTGCATCACAGAGAACCATGTAACTCAAATTTGTTGCTTTCTTCCCTTTTTGCTTAACTACCAAGAAATTCATCATGAAATTCAGTGGTCAAACACAGTGACTGATCAGGAGATGTCTGAAGCTTGTAGTTCTGTTTCTTTCAACATTTATTCCTGTTTTTTTAATTGATCTTTTTAAGTGTGCTCTTAAGATCTGAAAAATCACTGAAGTCTGTTTTAGGGTACGTAAGGGAATCACAGAATGAAAGACAGAGTCGAAAGAAATCTTAAAAGATAATTAATCTCGGGCCGGCGCCGCGGCTCACTAGGCTAATCTTCCGCCTTGCGGCGCCGGCACACCGGGTTCTAGTCCCGGTCGGGGCGCCGGATTCTGTCCCAGTTGCCCCTCTTCCAGGCCAGCTCTCTGCTGTGACCCGGGAGTGCAGTGGAGGATGGCCCAAGTGCTTGGGCCCTGCACCCCATGGGAGACCAGGAGAAGCACCTGGCTCCTGTCTTCGGATCAGCGCAGTGCGCCAGCCGCAGCGGCCATTGGAGGGTGAACCAACGGCAAAGGAAGACCTTTCTCTCTGTCTCTCTCTCTCACTGTCCACTCTGCCTGTCAAAAAAAAAAAAAGATAATTAATCTCAATCTCTCATACAATACTCAAAATATCATCTACTTTATCCCTGCCAGAAGATCAGTTAGCAACTGTTTAAATACCTCTAGTAACAGACAACTCATTTCTAAGGCTCAAAGATTCATTTTTTGACATCTCTGATTGCTAAAATTCTTCCTGATGTTGATCTTATTTTCCCAGCTTCCACCATTTGATCTCCATTTTTATCTTCTGAGACCACATAAAATCAAAAGAAAGTAAAACCATATTTCCCATAGGGTGTGTGTATAATGTATATATATATATATATATATATATACACACACATATACATATGTGTAGGCACACACATATATCTATATTTATACACACACACACAATGCACCCTCTTTATCCTTTAGTATCCACTTATCTTGGCTAAGTATTATGGTACCTAAAATTGGGTCACCAAAATGCTGAAAGTGAACACCACATATGGATTATTTGCAGTCAAAAAATGGGGGATGTTCTTGTTTTCAAAGGTCAGTTATCATCAAGAATGATTAAAAACTATGGCACAATAAAAAGATAATTTAGTCTTTTTGGAATCTTATGAGGGAAATTTAAAATACTTTACTGTCTTTCAGATAAACAGCAAGGTATTTAACATCCAACAAATACAACTACAAAGCTTACTTTATTTTTAACTGTAAGCTAGGAAGTGAGATTTGTATATAGAGAAAGTGGGGTAAGATAGGGGGTGATTGTAGATATATGATAGTAACAGAAAAAGTAATAAGAAAAGGGAAATATTTAAAATATACAGAGTAAAGACACACACAAGAGACAGAAATAATTATCCAATAAATATTTATTGAGTGCCTCTTACATATGCCAGGCACTGTGTGACGTACAAAGATGAATCAAGCATGCTTCCTGCCCTCAGGAAGTTTCTAACACTTTTTTCTCAAAGTGTAGTAGAAACAACAAGACCAGTATACAAACAGCTACAAAGCAAATTAATATAGCATAACTGTTAAAGAAGTACAGATAAAGTTAAAATAGGAATTCAGAAATAGGGACATACAATTAAAGAGAAAAACAGAAAGATTTACAGAAGAAGTATTATTTGACTAGATTTTGAAGGATGATAAAAATTTGCACATGTGATGGTGGACAGGAGAGAGGAGTTTCAGGTAGGAGGAACAGCATGAATAAAGGCATAGAAACAGAAAAGGAAAGGGAAAGAGTAAGTGATGGGTTTGGGTCAGAGAATATACTATAAGGAAGAAGGTAGGGAAAGCTAAGTTTGTAGTTAACCAAAAAAATTGTAAAAATAGAGGAACATTGAATTTTTTGGAGGACAAAAACTGAAATACCTGAACTGTAATCCCAGAAAATACACACTGAAATACAAAGATATACACAGAGAGAGAAAAGAAAATATTTCTCTGGAGTAACATAACCATCTTGTGAAACACTTCTGGAATATCACTATCACTGAAGTCCATGAAAGTAGTGTTGCACTTTCAAATTTTAGGCAGAAATGTGAATACTTCATGTTAATGTCTGTCCTGTGGAATCAGTGACTAAGTCAACCCAGTTCTGAACAATGAGGCAGGTTCTACACACTCACAAGCATTCTAACAAAATGACTCTGACCCTAGATTGCTCTGGGACCAAGGGAGGCCTAAAAGAACAAGCTGATCTTACTTCTGAATCACACCAAAGACATCTCAATGAAATTGAGATATTGCCACTTATAAAGAACCTAGCTCCATCAGCTATTCCTCTAGAGGACTCCTTCTCATTGCCAGTGCTGCTTGGAATAATCACTTTTTCTTTGATGTCTCATTTCAGGAAGCAATGGTCACAAGAAGTTCACTTCCCATAATGGATTCACCTATCCCTGAAGCAGCTGGTAGCAATGAGTACAGGGTAAAGTCCCTTTCTGGCCATCTATACCTACAGGATACACAACTCTACCTACAGTTTAGAAGATTTCATGGCTCTGGAGGAGAAAAGTGGTGTCAACAAAGAGTGATCAGGGTCAGTTCTTGTCTTGCTTTGAAATTTGTAGATTTGGTCCTTCACTGACACCCCTACACTATGTATTAGAGCTCTGACTTGGGATGATGGGCACATTGAAAATATTCCTTCAAAGTCAAGCTTCTTCTCAGGAATTTATGAAACTTTAGTTCTACAGGACCAAGGTCTTTGATATAAACTATAAATGAATCCATTGGGTTAGGCAGAATTGTAGGTTGATTTTTATCCACTTCAGTCAAATTGACTTAGGAACAAGCATGGCTATGAATGAGGTCCTATCTACATGGTAAAGGTGATTCAGTAACCAAGGAACCTGCAATCTTTTCTCTCTCCCTCTCCTCTCTGGACTGTGATATCAGATATCAGTATAGTCACCTAGCTCAAAATGCCCCCAAACAACAATATTAGTGCCAAGTCTGTGATTGTCTATACAGTTAGACATCTTACCCCAGGATCTCTAAGAAGCATCCTTAATGATCAGGATTGTCCTTGATACCACAGATTTTTTTTTGACTAGGCAAAAGTGGCTCACTAACTAGATAGTGACATCAAGGTCATGGCTTCTCTCTCTGAACTCTCATGTTCTCCTCTATACTGCCATGAGGTTGATGGTCTCCAAAGGCCCTGCCAACTCTATTTTCCATCTCAAGTGAATAGAAAGTAAATCTCTAATTCTGTCTAACCTTTTGGATTCATTTATAGTTTACACCAAAAGCCCAAGTCCTAGAGAAATGTAGGACATATGTTTCCATGTATATATTCATTTGCTTGAAATTAATCACCTTTGAACAATCTTTAGTCACATCTGGAGCTACTCTATTTTTCAGTGAGCCAAAGTGAGTATATAGATTAGTGGACATCTCTGCTATTAGTCTCTCTTTAAAGGAGATCCATTATTGTTTGGCTTAAAACAAATCCAAATTGGAAAAGAGGTAAGATGGCACAGAGTTTCTATCAACTCAAACAACACACAAATAAAAGATGTAACAAGTTTTGTAAAAGGTAATTTGTGTCTATCTTTTTGGCCCACCTATCAACTATCTTGATCTGAAGGTCTGGACTATAAACAGGTTAAGAGAGAATTCTATTTTACAGTCTCCATTATTGTAATGGTCTATAGTTAACTAGCCAGATGGTAAATGTCCTTGATCAGGTCAACCAGCTTTGGCTGGAGAAGAAGTTAAAATAAAATGAACAATCCATGGTGCCCTTTTAACTAATTAATGCTCACTTCATTCAGTGGAGTGCTTAAGTTACCACAAACTGTTTGATGTCACATAGATATGCCCACACAGTATGTGAAGTATTATTGTTGCCACCTCCCACTCCTTGCAAGATGGTTCCATTTGGATTAAGAACAAGAATGTGATGAGATAAGTAGCTTGGTAATAAAGTTGTTCATACTGTCTAAGACAAGGTAGAAAGAATGGGAATCCTTGAAACAATACCCTTTGGTATAGTAACTATGTGGTAAACCAAGTTGCAGCCCTCTAGGAGATAGATAGTTATCTACTATCTCCTAAGTCATTATGCCGAGTGCAATAAAGAACAAGTGGATCACTGAAATCTGCCTACACTCTAAACAGATTCAACTTCTACAGCCAAAAGTATGAGTAGAACTGCCAACATTAAAATGAAATAAAATGAAAATGGGCTAATCTGAGGATCAGTTAACTTAAGGTATTCTTTGGGTGAATGTTATTATAACATACAATAATCTATTAAGTGAACCCAAACAGAAGGTATAAAATAGAACTCTTTACTTAGTGTATGGTTAATCTTATGTGTATAAAGTTAATTGAAAATAGATCTTAGTAAAAAAAATAAGTATGGGAATAGGAAAGGGAGGAGGAAGAGGGGTGGGAGTTCAGGTGAGAGGGAGGGTAGGGTGGGAAGAATAACTATGTTTCTAAATTTGCACTTATTAAATGCATGAAGTTTGTATACCTTAAACAAAAGGTTTCTAGGTAAAAAATAATTTAAAAAGAGAAAAAAGAATTGACATTTTGTGGTTTGATGATTGTTTTTACAGCCCTTGTCTGTACTGTTGAGGAACAGTGCTTTTTCCTTCTTACTATTTGTTGAACTCTTTACTTAGTGTAGGGTTAATCTTATGAGTATAAAGTAAACTGAATGTAGATCATTGTAGAAATTAAGAGTGGGAATAGGAGAGGAAGGAAGAAGAAGAATAGGAGTGTGGATGGGAGAGAGAGGGTCGGGTGAGAGTATCACTATGTTCCTAAATCTGTATATGTGAAATTTGTTTACTTTAAATAAATTTTTTTTTAAAATAGAGTCCCTGCCACCCATATGGGAGACCTGGATTGAATTCCAGGCTCCTAGCTTCCTCTCCTTTCAACTAAATAAAATACATAATTTTTGAAAGACATCTGTTTACATTGTGTTCTAGATATTCTGTTTTGTATAATGAATATAAGCTACTGAAAATATTTGTGAAAGGATTGTTTTTGGTCCTTCTTCATCACCAACTCAAGCCACTGTGCTAGTAGCAATATGCTAATAAAGAAATAATCAGTTGTGTGTAAGAATCAGACTATATTCCACTAAACAAATCAAACAGTAAGAGAGTAGGGAGTGTTTTTCTTCTCAAATATGGTCATGTGCCAGAAAATGACATTCCAGTCAACAATAGACTGCATATACAATAGTGGTCCCATAAGAGTATAATGGAGATGAAAATTCCTATTGCCTAGTGATGTAGCCATGGTAACATCATAGCAAATGCATTACTCGTGTGTTTGTGGTGATGCTCTTGTAAACAAACCTACTGCTCTACCACTCCTGTAAAAGTACATATGATTATGTACAGTATATAGTACTTAATAATGATAACAAATGACAATGTTACTTGTTTATGTATTCACCATAGTATACTTTTAATCATTATTTTAGACTGGATTGCTTCTATTTACAAGAAAAAAGCTTATTATACAACAGTATGCCATGTTACACTGGCAGCAGCTTCATATATCTCATGTTTACTGCATCTCTTGATTACATCAAGAGGACATGTCAATTGATTGACCTCCACCATCCAGGCTTGTGTAAGTACACACTCTATGAAGCTCGCACAACAATGATATCACCTAAGGATGCATTTCGCAGAACATATCCCCATTGTTAAGCAACACATGACTGCAATTAAATTAAGCAATGCATGACTGTAATTAAAACACTAAGGCAAATTGAAGAAAACTTAATTTTGGTCCATGCAGAAGGCCTTAATGAAAAAGAATCTAAGAATGGGTTGCGTACTTTTACACAGGGGCTAATGATAAAATCAAAGGAAGATATGACCATGAATCTGACAGACTAGTAGGCTAGACAAGATAGACATGGCTGATGTGCCAAACTAGAGAAACACCAAGGAGGGCAATAAGGGGGTAGGATCAGATACAGAACTAGAGCTCACTCTCAACAGGTCTTGTTTCTCAATAAAAGATTTTGACTGAACAGGCCTTGTTTCATAGGCCCAACTCGGGGGCTATAGTTCTGAGGGCTAAACAACTGGACTGTGTCTGGGAGAATCTTGATGCATGAAACTGTGGGTATAGCACCAATCCCCCTCCCTTGTCCCCCGGTGACCCTTCCACATTCATAGTAAAAGACAGTGCTACCTCCTCTGGAAGAGCTGAAGGTCTATGTCTTTGAAACCTCCCTTACAGTCTAGACTCTACTCTAGATTTCTTAACAGCTCAGACCTTGTCACAAAGAGAGGATGATGTTTTATGTCTCCTTTTTTTCTGCCGTGTCCAGAATAAGGAATCAGAAACTCAGTCCAGGGAATTTGAAAAGCAGCCCCAGCCTTTTCTTCATCCTCTTGAACAGCTGTGGCACAGAAAATAGACCGCTGGATGCTGGAAGAAGTTAAGTTCTGTTAAAAGTAGTCCAAGGGTTGGGGGCCGGCGCTGTGGTGCAGCAGGTTAACACCCTGGCCTAAAGCGCCGGCATCCCATATGGGCGCTGGTTTGAGACCCGGCTGTTCCACTTCCAATCCAGCTCTCTGCTATGGCCTGGGAAAGCAGTAGAAGATGGTTCAAGTCCTTGGGTCCCTGCATCCACATGGGAGACCTGGAAGAAGCTCTTGGCTCTTGGCTTCAGATAGGCACAGCTCCAGGCATTGCGGCCAATTAGGGAGTGAACCATCGGATGGAAGACCTCTCTCTCTCTCTCTCTCTCTCTCTCTCTCTGTGTGTGTGTGTGTGTGTGTATGTGTGTAACTCTGACTTTCAAATAAATAAATAAAACCTTTAAAAAGAAAAGTAGTCCAAGGGTGCTTTGACTGAGTGTTCAGGGGAAACTGCAAGGAAGAGCTTTTGACTCTAAGCTCAGGTTCAGTGTTGATAATGGAAACTTTAAATATTAGTGAAAAGGGTATCAAATTATACCTTAGGCATTTCTTTCTTTAAAGAAAGTTGTTCCAAAAGAATTAACTTCCTTATTGGCTGATATGTTTGGGTTCAGCCGTTTCAATAAAGAGATTATTTTTATGATGAAAGGGAGTAAAAGCTTGCTTAACAGTTTTAAACACACCCGTGACTTAAGCCTTATTGCTTTGGTCCATGCGACTGTGGCAAGCCATTGCTAATAACCCCTTGAAACTGGAATCTAGAAAACAAAAAGTATAAAGTGAAAACAAATGTTCAAAGGGGTTTATTTTAGGGGCAGAGGTAGGGAATTGAGGGACAATACAAAACTTTCAGGGAATGCTTCAGTTTGTACTATGACTTCTATATCTTTTCCAATAGCTCTTAACATTTATTCCATCATGCTCAGATGATCCTGGAGGCCCAGTGAGAAACCCACCCAGCAAGGACATCTTAGTTATCTTGCCTACATTCTCCTTTCTTAGAAGGGAAAAGAGATCATAGTAGCTTTGGAAAGATTTTGAATGACATGAATTAAGAAAGCAAAGAAGCTTCTTCTTAGCCCTCAGTTATCTAAACACAATTAACAAGACTCCTCTTCTCCCCCTTATTCTCTATGCATTCCAGCCAACTGAGGTCACAGTGGATGGGGATTCAGATGTATGTTTGCTGGAAAGGTTCCCCCCTCCACCCCACCCCCGGCACTAATCTCACAGTATATGAGTTATAAATTATGCTCATTAAATACTTTCTAGAGATTCAAACAAAATGAAAAAGAAAACAGAGTGTCTCCTACTTTTCTGTGAAAATAGACCTTCTTATCTCAGTCCAAGTTGAACTTGCTATTTTGGAATGACTAAACTTGGAGGTGGTTCTCTGCTGTTCCTTAGGGTTCACATCCATTGCAGTTTACATTCAAATGGTCTCTTTGGTGAAAGCTAGGTAATGAGCAATGCTTATAAAAGCTACTTTCCAGGAGTTCCCTTATGCTGGAATTAGGCTTGAATAGTCCTGGAGGTCGGTCATCCCAGATGTATAGTCATTCATTAATTTCTTGCCCAGGCAGAGCAATTTGCTGAACTGCAGAGAGCTTTTCCATTGCTTCACCAAGAGAATAGTCAAGTCCTGGAGCCCTTTGCTCCTGGGTGGGAGAAAGAGAAACCAGTCAGCACACCTTCTCCATCTAGGCCTGCCGCAAGATTTCATTATGAATTAATTCAAATATCCCCACCAGCACTCTACTCTGTGAACAGCTTGAAAATGGTTAAACTATCCTGGATTGTTGAACAAATAAGCGTTATTGCATTTGTCAGGTTTACATAATTAGATGTTGTTACTTACAAGGGTTTTTACAAATTGAACAAAAAAGGGTGCATATGGTCCTTAAGTTACCAACGTGGTTTGGCCTAAACATTTGTAAGTTGATGATTTGGAACTCAGAACGCCTTCCTCCACAGAAATTGTGCTCTACATGTGTTGGTCAGGTTTCTAGGCAGTCCACAGAGGCTGATTTAACCCACATGGAGAAGACTTAGGGTACCACTCTGGAGGGATACTGGCATCATGAATAGAAGGAAAAGTGTGCTTTATTCCCAGTCTTTGAGTCTAAGAACTCCAAGCAGTCATTAAAGGAGGTGGAATCTTAACTGACTGTTCTACCTTCATGCTTGCTTCCACAGTTCTCCCCTCCACCAAGGCTCTACTGTTCCTGTGCTTTCTCAGGCCCACTGCTGTGACCCTCTAGTCTTCAAAGCTGTCAACTTCCTCATTTCTCCTTGTCCCAATCAAAGTGAAACCGCCAAATCCTCCTGAACAACTAGCTCAGTTCACTCTCATTGTGAGATCGTTGATTAACAGCTCCTTGCCCTCCAAAAAAGCACACCTATGAGGCAAAGAGGTAGCTTCTCAATCCCACATTACACCCAGTTGGCAAAGGATTGGAGACAATGACCAGAAAGAGTGAAAACCAAGTTTGAGAACACAAGATTGATGGAACAGAATAGAAACACCAGAAACCAATCCAAACATCTACAGCCAACTTATATTTGATTAAGGATCCAAAACCAATCCCTGGAGTAAGGACAGTCTATTCAATAAATGGTGCTGGGAAAATCGGATTTCCACGTGCAGAAGCATGAAGCAAGACCCCTACCTTTCACCTTACACAAAAATCCACTCAACATGGATTAAAAAAAGAAGAAAAAAGAACACAAGATAGAGACCACTACAAAGCCCTGCCTGAGATATGGCTCCTGTAATCAGTTCACCCAAACTGTGCCCCCTCTCACAGCATCTTTTGTTCATCTCTCACTAAGCCCACAGGTCTCTATAAGGATTTCAAATTTTCCTCCAACAGCTCCCATGATGGTGGAGGCAGGTCAGAGGCACTCATAGACATCGCCGGTCTTCTTCAATTTGAGCCTATCTCAGTTAAGTGCTGAGCTGTAAATTCACAGAAAATTGGAAACATTCTGGAATAGGTGGTATTGCTGCATGACATCAACATAGGATGTTTAGTGAAAGAAAGATGAGTTATCTGGGAGCTCTTGAATTTAGGCCAATATTTTGAAGTTTGTCAAATGTGCTCTAATGTGCATAAGCCACCCAGGCCACTGTAGTCAATTAACATACTGACTAAAACACAAGTGCTCATGAGACCAGGATCAGAGCTTGAATCCCTTCTTGGGTTTCAATCTGTTCTACAAACCCACAGCCCGCAGAAGCTGACTATCTATCAAGGGGGTTCATATGAATGAGTTTATAAGTAGCATGAGTGACATCCAAATGAATTCTGGGAAATCACCATCAAGTCCACAGCCAATGATGGTGAATCAGCTGCAGTAACTTCTGCTGCAAACTCCAACATATTCTTAGAAATTGATGGGTTTTTGTAGAGTGCTTCCAAAGACCATATCACCCTGTCAAAGAGAAAATCCTTCAAGAGCTTCCAAACACTTTCTTGCAGAGACAGACAGAGGCAGTGACAGAGACAGAGAGACTACGTGTCTGTGTCTGTCTAAGAATGTCCCTGTGTTTCTGGCAATTGGATGACTATATGTCCCAGCTGCATATCTGCTTGTGTCAGTCAGTAGAAAACAATGAAGCCAGGGGTTGGTGCAAAATATTGTCAAGTTAATGCATGTTCAGTTCATCTGAAACATAAATGTACAGGGTATCTGTGATCGTCACAGAAATGAAAGATGCACCAGGGTTTTCTTAGGAAAGAAATAGGCACAGAGAGTTGACAAAGTTAGCATAGGTTAGTGGGAGATAGGAATCATGCAAAATTTCCATGAGAGAGAGAATAAGAAAGCAAGATAAGGTAGAGACACTGAGAGGAGTCCAAGAAAGCAATAGATTCCTCAGAGAGCAATACATGGGGGGCATTCTTGATCATTAGGTTGTCGCTGCTCTTGTATGGGAGAAGGAACAGAGAAAATTGTCCTGGATCCTAGCCAGAAAGTCGAGCAGTACCCAGTCTTATTTTGTCAATGCCAACTTTAAAGGGATCAGGTAGTGCCTCCAGAGGAAAGGACAAAAGCATCACCCCTCAAAATTGTATTGCCAATAGATCCCAGGAAAAGGAGGTAGCCACAATATTGCTGTGTTGCCTAGTTACGTATGAGTCACTGAAGACCTGAGGTAGTTTACCATGTGGCCCAGGTGCATGACAATGAGAGAGACAGGTGCACCTGCCTGATAACTGGATAGCAAGGCCAGCTTTGTTAGCATTCAAATGTGTTATCAGTGCAGGAGGCAAGGGTCTCTCTCAGGCCAGGGCAGCCAGCCTCCCTCAGGTGCAGTTCAGCTTCTGCAACACGCCTCCCAACAAGGTTTTTGCCCAACTCAGTGGAACTTGGAAATTCACCAGCTCCATCATATGCTGCCAACAGAGTGTAGGCTGTGAATGGCACACATGCCAAAGGGAGCCCCAGCTTTGAAAATCTGGCAAGTTCCCATGCTCTGTTTTCC
The DNA here is from genome assembly GCF_051225735.1 of Oryctolagus cuniculus. Taxonomy (NCBI): domain Eukaryota; kingdom Metazoa; phylum Chordata; class Mammalia; order Lagomorpha; family Leporidae; genus Oryctolagus; species Oryctolagus cuniculus. The sequence goes on along the minus strand of NC_142888.1, from coordinate 83,708,226 downwards.
TGTTGGCCATTACCTTATGGCTTGTTTTTCACCAACTGCCTTTCTGCCTTTCTTCTTTGGAAGGCTGCGATCTCTGCTGGTTGCAGGCCATGGCCCACTTGCCTGAGGGGCAGGGAAGACATCAAAACAGGTATTAAAGAGATGTGGCACACTGAGGCATTGGGAGACTCAGATTAACTGTGAACTCAACTTACCCATCTTTGCCTACTGGTGGGGGCTTGGGAAGGGGCTTGTTGAAGCCTTTTTTTCCAACCAGCCAAAAGGTTTCCTCTGTGCCTTTGCCCTATTATAGAAAATTTGGGAAATCTTAATGATGCTATAACTAATTTTCTTAAAGAAGTCCTTCTGTTCAATAGGGTACAAGCATTCAGTTTGGCTCTCTTTTTTAAGATTTATTTATTTATTTGAAAGTCAGAGTTACACAGAGAGAGAAGGGGAGAGAGAGAGAGAGAGAGAGAAGAGAGAGAGAGATCTTCCATCTGCTGGTTCACTCTCCAATTGGCTGCAACAGCTGGAGCTACAATGATCTGAAGCCAGGAGCCAGGAGTTTCTTCCAGGTCTCCCACATGAGTGCAGGGGCCCAAGGACTTGGGCCATCTTCTACTGCTTTCCCAGGCCCATAGCAGAGAGCTGGGTCGGAAGTGGAGCAGTCAGGACTCGAACCAGCGCCCATATGGGATGACGGCACTGCAGGTGGCGGCCTTACCTGCTACGCCCCAGCCCGGGCCCCTACAGGACTTCTTTATCACAGGTTACCTGAGCCTCAGGAAAGTTCCACAGGCTACAAGAGCAAACAGATGAAAAGGGTAAACCATATCAAGCTGTCATCCAGACGCTTTATCTATAGCTCCCTCTTTGGGAATGTGTGGATGTTTGGCTTCATAGCAACCAAGCATCTGGATTCTCAATTGAGGATTTGTTTGTCATTTTTACCCTGGTTCCTCGGCATTAGGCAAGCCATTGTGTGTTCTATCTGGAGTATATACATAGAGATTCTGACTCCTCCACTCTCCGCATCCAATGTTCTTTCAAAACCCCCCAAAAGAATGGAAATGGAAAACAGGCTGCAAGACTTTGTTTTGAAGCTCAGGGATTCCTGGATGCTTTGAAAGGTCCATATTTCTGCTGTATAAATTCTTTTATCCTACTAAGGGATTCTTACCGGTAGGGTGAGACTCCAAGGAAGCCCCCCACCTGCATCCCAGTTATTTGCTTATCAAGAACCATGTCTCTAATAATATAAGGGGAGTGTAAATTCAAACTGGTCACCCCAGAGCCTGAGTGATGACCTCACAGGAGCCAAATTTTCTGCCTTTTTTCTGTCCTCCCTTCGTTCTAGTATACCTCCCAGTGTGTTTTTCTCCTTTCAATTCTCTTTGGACTCTCTTCTCATTTCCTCCAATCCATAAGGAAAAAAAAATGTGTTTACTCAGGCTGAGAAAAGTAACAGGATGTGTTTACAATTCATTAATCTGAAAGATGGTCTCACTCTCAGCAGCTCTCATTTGGAACAGGTCTAAATTGTTTAACTTGGAGACTCCAGTCAGGGTTCCCACTTTAAATATCAAATCCACTGCTTTCTATTTTACAACACATCCATTCATCCCTCAATAGTAATGATAACAATAATTAGCACATTTAATTGGAGAATCTCAAGGCATTTTGCAAATATGCAATTAAGGGCTGTGAACAAGTCCTCTATGAGATGTGTAGAAAGAAAATACCACCATAGCTCATCTCTGTTAACTAGCAAGAACTTCACTCTAAAGCAATTGCTTGAGGTGAACAAATTGAAAATATATCCCATCAGTCATTTTTGCATTTACCTTACCCTTCCTGTTCCAGGACTGGGAATACAGAGACAGCTCTGTCTTTAAGGAGTTCACAGTATAGTTAAATAAAAACAACTCTAAGGCCACTTCTTGGATTCTAAACACATTAAGCCAACTCCTCTGCCTCCAAAGCTCACTCTTTCCTTATGATACCTGGTGAAGTGTCTCTGTAGACAGTTGTTCAGTAAATAATCAGACTGCTCCAATAACCAAAACTCTAAACACTTGAGTACTTGGAATACTGAAAGCATCATTCTGGCTAAACTTGGGAGTACATCAAAAAGTTGTTGAAAAGAAATAAAATGATAAGTTTATTTAGGGGGCAAAAAAAAAATTGAAATTCATGCCTACAAAGAATGTTCAAAAAGTTCATGGAAATGCATATTGCAAAAAATGTATGCATGGATTTCAAAAATTTTTACACCATGTTTCATTTTCCATGAATTTTTGAAGTCCCTTTGTACTGTTAGAGTGCAGATTGAAGATATCCCCCCAGCCCCAACCATATAGGACGGTTTGTCTGAAGATCTGTAAGCCATCAGGACAGCTTGCCAATTTTTAAGGCAGTTTTGTGGATGCCAGGATTGTCCAGAGATTTGGGCGGGTCCTGGGACACACTGGGATGTCAAAACTCATGGTTGCAAAAGAGAATGGCAGCATTATGGGGCTCAGAGGAGCTTCCAGATCAGAGTATGCAGGGGAGCTCCAGGGCTCTTTGAGGGTTTGGAGCCCATCCAGAAGAATTCTCAGCATCCTAACTCTCTGTCAACCCTCCCCACTTCCACAGTTCTGCTTTGGGAGGCACAGAGGGGATACATGGATGGCAACAATTAAAATCTTAAGCAAACTCTTTGACTCAATATGAATTCCTAAGCCATCCCAGAGTTCCCCCAAATAGTAGCATGGCACTTTTCAAATACTTTGACATCTCTTGTCTTATTTAATCCTTGCAAAAATCTTGGAAGGTAATTATATTATTAATGTCATTCTGCATGTGAGGACACCAAGGTTCATGGGGATTAAATTATTTGTCAATAAGCAGGCATAGCTGGGACTTGAACCCAAGTATAGGACTCAAAAATTTAAATTATTTTTCTTCCACACCAGGAAGCCTCTCCAACACACTGGAATCAAGGGACAGGTCTGGAGGCCAAAAATGAAATGACTGGGAATTTTAACAATTATGAGATTAATGAGTTTCCAGATAACCACAGGTCAGAGGAGTCCTCTAGGTGGACAAATAAATGGAAGTACAGAGAGGATGAAGCTACTTGTCTAGTGTCACACATTGAATTATTGGTGGGGCAAGAATTACAGACCAAACTTTCTGACCTCCGTGAATCTGTTAATATAACTTTATTATTTCTTAGCTCAATTGCTGGTGTGTGTGTGTGTGTGTGTGTGTGTGTGTGTGTGTTAGGGGTATAAGCAGGGGTGAAAGAGATTGAGGGAAGGAGAATAAATAAAACAGTACCAATAAATAAATAAATAAAGCAGTACCAATGCTTAAGGACCTGCAACCAAATACAATTTAGCCCTAGAAATCAGAGATAAGGCCAGAAAATGTCTGTGTTGGTCATGACAAAAACTGGGTAAGAATAACCATTTGATAAAACTGAGTGTAGGCAACTACAAAATCTCAGCAAGGGGTTCCAAACTTGTCAGGAAAACATTGAAACATGATGTCAAATAATAAAATAATACATCACTAGCCCATCAGGAGACAAATTTTTAAAAAGAAGCAGAATTGGTCAGTTAGACATCGGTAATTTGCTATCTGCACAATACAAAAGAGGGTTGCAGTGGGCAGTGACACAGGAAAGGCCAAGGTTGGGTTAAGCAGAAGATGAGATGTTACTGGCTGCCAAACTTGAGCCCAAGAAAGAGGCTTTAATGGAGGAATATAAAGCATCATCCAGCCAGAAACAAAGGATCTTTCTAGGCATCAACTCTGAACTCCCACATTGCTGGCCATCAAATGTAGCCTGTCGACCCCATGTGTTGAAGCAACTATTGCTTCCAGCATCCCGGAGTGGCTGAAGCATGGGGATATTGAATCACAATTTCTGAAGTGTGCTGCTGATGTGGTCAGAATGAGGATATATAGCATGTCCACAGCAGATTAGGAACTTTCTGTCCACCAGCGCCCCTACTGTGTATCAGGCAATACCTCCCTGGTGAGGAGGTAGAAGGTACAGAGACAATCTCCACTCCTACTTCCTTTCTTATGGTTTTACATGCTTCCCCTCTTCCTGTTTCTCATTGGGCCTCCCTTTCCTTCAGAGCCCCCTTAGTATCTCCTTGTCAGTTTCTCTTCTCAACAAAGCCTGTACCACCCCCAATAACCACAGCCCAGTGTGGCATTAGCCAAAGGCTCTTCCGCAAACTGAGTGCAGCATGTCCTCGAATTCCCTGTGCTGGGGTTTTGGAATTGTGAAGTTGCAAAGGGCCCTTTTGAAGTTTGACTTGCTTTGTATGTGAAACACCCTAAGATGCAAGTGTTCCTGATTTGAATTTGTGGGACAATAAAAATCACGGAGGGTTGGGAGCACATTTTTAATTGTTCAGTTTTGCAAGTGGCACCTCTTTGGTGTTTTGACTTTTAAGCAAATTTTCCGTGGCAAGCAATAGAGGGAAGTGCTTCAGGAAACCAAGCTGCCATGATCCGCCTCCGCTGAGAAATGACGGAATGTATGTATGAAAGCAGCACAGAAGTCCTGGGCATTTGAGTCACTGTCCAAGGAATATCCCCGCCTCTACCAACTCACTGTTCGAGTCCTGTGCAGAGGCGGGAAAGGAGCCTCTGTCCTTTGGAAGAACTCAGTCTACCTGCAAGAAGATATCAAGGATCTATTGTAAGGGGCTAACTAGGAAGAGCCAGAAAAGGAAGTCATCAACTAGAGTCAGGCCTTCCAACATTTAACTTCTAAAATCTAGTTACATATAAATGACCACCATTTAGAGAAGGCATGCCAATACCAGAGCCTAATTGTGCATCACTTAGTGCTCTGCTTCTGCTTTGCTCAAGACTAATCTTGAGAAAATCATCTTCGCACAGCATGGTGTCATGGAAAGGGCACTAAGCAGTAAGTAAGACTTTCTGAATTTTGACCCAATTCTGTTGTTGACTGACTGTGTGACTATTTCTCCTCTCTGGACCCTGGTTCTTCATCTGAAATAAAGAAGTATAATTATCAAGATGCCTGAAGTCTCTTACAACAAGTTCAGCCAATGGTCTTGGGATCACCCAGAAGGAGATGAGAGAATCCAGCAGATATGGCAAAAAAAAAAAAAAAAAAAAGGAAAGCTATTGTAATCCTGAACACCAGTTCAACTGATAGCCTAACAGACAGGAAAGGTGCTACAGAATGTTTGCCTTCATATAAACTGACTTTTTTCATCCTGGTCCTTGGGGAAAGACATTAAGCATGTCTGGGGTTAGTGTAACATTTTAAAGAGTGGGCACTGAGCAGGCAAACTGAAAATTCAAACTCACCAACATGGTGGCTTATTGACCAGCATTAACTACCAAAGCATAAGTAAAATGGCAATTATAAAATATAAAGAATAGTGTATCTCATTGGAAATCAAATGCTAGTCAGTTCTCTAATAAGAGAAAGGCACAAGTCACAGTCTGAGAAATGCAGAAGGAAGTTCAACTACCTTCCCCTCCTCCCTCAGAAGCCATGTGCTGAAGGGAAGACAATTGAGGAAAAATGGGACACTCTTTTGAGAACCCCAAACAAGGTTGGGGATTCTGTATAAATTATAGCTCTGAGTCTCAGACACCCAGGTAAACTCTGTCATCAGACCATGACCTCTCCAGAAGCAGGCGTGTCTAAGCGGTTTGGTTCAAAAGACAAAAGAACATTATACCTTGAGCTCTGTCCTTCCTCGAAGTTCCACTTCATAGCCCTCACTCAGAGTTCGAAGAATTGTAACAGTGCTGAGACTGACGTGAATGCGATAAGCTGTAAAAGAAGGGAAGACACAACTTTGACTCAACTTTCATTGGTCAAATGAATTAGAAATGATGAATACAATAAAGTAATTACTTCTAAATGAATTAAACCTTAGGCCAAGTCCTGAGAGAGAGAGCTTTAGTTGGCATTTCACAGGAAGGGGGAGAGTGATGGCCTTCTTCACAGGGCTCAAATAAAGGGTTAGCTGTAGTACCTATAAGCCTCCTACACACTATCTCAGGTGAAAGGCCATGCAATAGAAAGGTGTTCATTTAACTTGAAAGTTGAGATGGAGAAGCCAGCAAGCACCTCTGTGCTCTCAACTGAAACATGACCTCCTCTGCGAGAAGTTTGGCCTTAGCTGCTTCTCTCACAGACTACTGCTCCTAGAGCTGAACTCCTAATCTTTCTATGATCCTACTTAAGAGACAAGAGAGTGTCTTTTCCACATGCATCTTTACAATAATCTCTCAATATTGTTGTACTTAAAACAGAACATCCACGGGAAACATCCCAAAATTTCCACTGCCTCACATTTTAGGGAGACTGAACATTCTTAGTTGTCCTTTGGGTGGGTGCTCTACTGTACATACACATGAAAGTACTGTTTTCCAACCAATGACCCCTACCTGGGTTAAGATCTTTACATGAGGAATTACCACTTGAAAAATAAGTTTAGAACCTAAATGTAATGCTTTGTTGAATAATAATTACTTGTTTACTGAGGGAAGATCCTTGATCTTCCTGAAGACTGTCAGCCTATAAAATGAGACCCTGCTGAGGCTGAATCTTAAATAAAAAGTTCAAAACGTGTTCTCACACACACACACTGGAGAAAAATCATTCTTTTAGAAGCTGACAACAGTCTGAGTAGAAAGACACAGCTGAAAAGAAAAGCAAGAAATTTCTGCAATGTGTCCTCACAATGAGTTTCCTTCCCTTGACAGCTCAGTGCTCTTGTCTGTGTCTTCCTCACTAACTCAGGATCACCCAAAGTTTCTGCTCAAATACGGTTTTCCTGTTCCTAAAACTCACACGTATGGTTATAGTATCCTTAGCTAACCCTATGTGTTCCATCCCTCTGGGGTCTGGTTTTCAGGGAGCCCTTCATTAGAGTACTCCTGGTGATGGAGATCACAGAGTACAAAAGAGAAATAGGCGATTCCAACCACCATTCAGCACTGTGGTTGAGGAGGACCACTCCAGGGCTGTATCCCTAGTTGCTTCCATTCCAGAATATCAGCTGATTCACCTGGGCTCAAAGGACATAGCAGTGAACTTTATTTTATTAACAGACCTGTCCTGGTCTCATAGCCAACATGAGGTTAGATGCTTCCTCTTTACAGATCTTCAATCAGTTGTGGCAGTTAATGTCATAATTGGATCAGAGTAATTAGTTTGTAGAAAAGCACACTAACCAGTTCCTTTATTGAAAAGATCCTGTGTATATGCTTCTTTGCATCTCTCACAATACCTTTCTTGCACAGTCGGTACTTAATAAACACCTGCTGTGAGTGACTCACTCCATTTTCTTCCTCCTACCTGATCAGTGGACAAGGTGCTGCCTAAATCTCCAAATGCAATTTTTGCTCTCAACTGTGTTTCCAATGTGAAATATGTAGTGTTTTCCCTGGTACAGACCAGAATATGACTTCAGCTTTCTACAAGCTTACATCAGTCTAGAGTACTGTGCCAAATCTGCATTGTGTTTCCATGATCAATTTCACTTCAGCTCAGGTCGCACTTCTAGAGCAAAGTCATATGCAAAGTCATATTCACACAGAGTTCCTGGACGACTCCTTCCATAGCCTTTGCCATATCTGTGGAGTTTGAAGACTTTCCCAGATGTCAGAAAATTTATTCTGACAACAGCTTCTGAGTTCCGTGCTACCTCCTTAATCATGGCTGAACAGGCTAGATTGACTAAGACTAGACCCATTGTGTAAGCCTGTTTCTGCCCATGAGTGATGGAGAGTGGGGTCAGACAGGGCACCACCCACTGTGATATAGGCCACCATATCATCAGGGACTACTTTGAGTATGTTGCCATAAGTTTGAGTAAGTTTGCCAAGAACTTGTATTGTCTAGCAGCTGCCAGAACTGGGGCTAAGACTTAAGTAGTTTCTTCTTACTTAAAAAAATCCTTGAGAACAATATATAGAATTTAATGTTATTCTCTATGATCTTTCTATAACAGCATGACAAAAAGTGTTTTTTGTTCAACTGTACTATAGGCAGAAGAGAAACTATGATTCTGACATAGCCTCAGTAATGGCAGTAAATATGCAAGAAAGGGTTGAGCCAGCATCTTGCCAGCAACAAACAAATGGCATGATGTTTTATAGTGTTTCCTTCTCAAATGGGAGGGGAAAAATGGAATCTTTGGTACCATGTCTGTTCTAAAAAAAGCTAAGAGTTTTATATACAGGCAAGTTGGAATTAATTATTTCAGAATTCCAAGCTCCTTAGAATGGAGGACTATTGCTAGTTAAATTCTGGAAGGTTATTTGATAAAACCAGAACTCATGGGGTCCTAACTAGTTCAAAATGAGGACTACAGTGGCAAACAGCAGCTAGTTGGGAAGCAGTTGTCATGAGTATGTCTCCACAAACTAGTCAGAAACCTGAAAATGTCAGTTTCTTATCTACTTCCTTTCTCAACATGAATCGCCAACACCCACCATGCTAGTCATTTTTTTTCCTTTATCCAAAAGATTTTTTAAGTTGTTCTGATTAAATTGACAGGGTGCTTCAGTGTCACTTAGCTACAGCTTCCTTTCTATAACATGAAAGGTACATGTTCAGTCCAACATCACCCCCTACTGGTTTACCATTAAAGGCCAGGAGAAAGTGTGGTAAGTCTTAATCTTCTCAAATTATCTTTTGTTTTTCTTTAAAATATATAAATATCAAGGACCCTGCTCCCTTCCCCATCTTAAGAACAAAGCACTTTCCCCAGAGTAGGACAGTACTAGCCATCCATTCCTCTCTAGGTACTCACGTAACCCTGTTGATTCCATCCGAGAAGCTGTGTTCACAGTGTCTCCAAACAAACAGTATCTGGGCATGGTAAGGCCCACCACTCCAGCGACAACTGGCCCTACAGGGTAGCAGAGGGTTTGAATTACACTTAGCAGATATGCACCCAATGCTAATAGAAGAGCACTTCAAAGGGAAGGAATGTAGCTTTGCCAAAGAATAAGAGTTATCATCAAATAGCTCTGGGAATCTGAATGGAGATTCATAACAAGTAATGAACTCTTTGCCTTACACAAAACCAAGTTTACATGATACAGACATGACTACCTTTCTGATTTATACCTTTGTTCCAAGTAACAGTTACATCCAAAATGCTTATATCTGTCAACAGGGACCAAGAAGCCTCAAACCCAAAGCAGAAAAGCCTAGACAGAGACTTGAGATTCATGTTTGGTGCAAGGAAAAAGATGACTCCTTTTTGTGCCTTAGGGTTGGGAGGAAAGACCTCATAAGTTTGTCTCCCAAACTGTGGATATTAAGAGCAATTTTAAAAAATCAACAATCATACTGAAAAATCTGTTCAAGTGTATCTAGAAAATTCCCAGCCTTTGTCTTTTTGGTCTCTGCTATCTCTATTCTTTAAAATTTTTCAGAAGTATCCTTTTTACAGTTCCTTACATTAAATAACATAATAAACTTCTTTGCTTCAAAAATGTATCTATTATTACAGTAAAATAAATAATAAATGAAAAAATTACATTTCTCATTTTAATTCACTTCTGGCTCATTAAGAAGTATTCAGTGAACACAGAGCTAGGCTCCAAGGGGAACAAAAGAAATGTAACACATAGTTTCAGTTCTCCAGAATTTTATAGCCTGATTGAAGAGATTGCTAATGGGAAACAATTAAGCAACAACCCAAGAAAATGCCAGATAAACAGTACATATAATAGTTTAGAAAATAGGGGGAGGTACTTATTAAGACCTGATTCAGTCAAGAAGGAACCAATGAAGAAAGTAAGATTTGATTTGGGTCTTGATGGGTAGGCAGAATTTCAATAGGTGAAAAGAGACACAAGTCAAAGGGCTGTGGTTGGGACTAAGAATGGGAGCTTAGGAAACTCTTAGAAAAAACAGTCCATCTAGTTCAGTAGCTGAGGAGAAACTGGAAATAAGGTTGGATTAAGTGGGTAGTAAGTACATGACGGAGGATCCCAAACCATCAGAGAATTTGGAGCAGGGAAGTTACACATTGAGAATCAGCTTCCCTTTTGCCCCTCTCCTCAGATCAGTGTGCAGAATGCATTGAAAGAGCTAAAGGTAAAACTTAGGAAATTTGTTATATGGCTGTTATAGCGATCACAAGGCACTGGGAAGGAGATGATGGGAAGTGGGTGGCCAAAAAAGGGGTGATAAAGGACGTTATGAAAGGAGAACCAACAGTCTTGTTGCCTGCCTGATTGCTGACCATAAAAAACGTGTCAAAAGCTTATGAGCTGGCCGGCGCCGCGGCTCACTAGGCTAATCCTCCACCTTGCGGCGCTGGCACACCAGGTTCTAGTCCCCGTCGGGGCGCTGGATTCTGTCCTGGTTGCCCCTCTTCCAGGCCAGCTCTCTTCTGTGGCCTGGGAGTGCAGTGGAGGATGGCCCAGGTCCTTGGGCCCTGCACCCCATGGGAGACCAGGAGAAGCACCTGGCTCCTGCCATTGGATCAGCGCGGTCACCGGCCGCAGCGCGCCAGCCGTGGTGGCCATTGGAGGGTGAACGAACGGCAAGGGGAAGACCTTTCTGTCTGTCTCTCTCTCACTGTCCACTCTGCCTGTAAAAAAAAAAAAGCTTATGAGTTTTTGCTGCTTTATGAAAAAAGATTACTTAAAATTTTAAGTATGGTAAATTTAAAATAAATGGTGAATCATCCAAGCAGAGGAGTACCGAAGGGAATTGAAGATGTGAAACTGGAGCACAAATGAGACAGTCACTCATTTTTAAAAGAAAAATCTTGAACACCTATGCGCTATGTGCTAAGCACTTAAGGTACAAACATGAACAAGATATGGTTTTTGCTGGCAACAAACTTGAAATCTAAAGGCTAAGGGGAGGCTAATCAGAAAAACACAGATTATGCTGATGACCATGACAAGGATGGATGGAAAGAGGCAAGAATGGAAGCAAGAAGATGCTACTACAGTGATTGGGCAAGAGATTCTTGTGACCTAGACTAGCATGGATGAGACAAGACACACTTAACAAATATTGAAAGCATAATGTCCAAGGGTTTAGTTATTGGTTGAATGTTGAAGGTGAATGTGAAGGAGGAGTCAAAGAGAATGACTCTCAAGACCAACTGATTTCTCTCAAGACCAACTAGAGTATCTGAGTCAATGACAAATACCACCAACTGAAATACACTATAAATATTAGTAAAGGCTGGCGCTGCAGCTCACTAGGCTAATCCTCCACCTGCGGCGCCGGCACACCGGGTTCTAGTCCCAGTTGGGGCACCGGATTCTGTCCCGGCTGCTCCTCTTCCAGTCCAGCTCTCTGCTGTGGGCCACAGCAGTGAAGGATGGCCCAGGTCCTTGGGCCCGGCACCCGCATGGGAGACCAGGAGGAAGCACCTGGCTCCTGGCTTCGGATCAGTGCAGCGCGCCGGCCGTAGCAGCCACTTGGGGGGTGAACCAACGGCAAAGGAAGACCTTTCTCTCTGTCTCTCTCTCTCACTGTCTAACTCTGCCTGTCAAAAAAATGAAAAAAAAATCAGTAAAGACGGAAGTTTGTATGGGAAGAAAATAATTCTCCTTTAGATGTGTTGAGCCTGATGTACCTGTGAAAACATTCCTGTGGAAATATCAGCAACAAATTAGGTATATATTGCTGAAGCTCAAGGGATAAGACTGCTGAACCTGGGTGGGGGGGGCTTATTAGCATATGTGTGTAGTTAAACCACAGACAAGAGTTATATCATGTAGGAGAGCATGGAGCAGGAGAAAAGCAGTGAGTCAGGACATAACCCTGGGAAATATTACTATCTAAGAGACAGATAAAAACAAGAGAAATTATTGGTGGTAGAAAAATGAAAGCCAGATTGGAGTGGATTGAAAAACAAATTTAAGGTGAGGACATGCAGAGAGCAAGAGATCACCACGCTGAGAGCTTTGCAGGAAATGTTAGAGAACAGGAAGAGCTAAGAGAACCAGTAAATGAAGTGGAGAAGCAGCATTCAAATAGGAGTGAAGAGTTGATCATGAAGACCAAAGGGAGGAAAGCTTTAGGGAAAATTTTTATAAATGCCAAATGTGGCTCAGAGGTAAGGGCAGACAAGGACTGGGGAAAGTGGTGAGGACCAAAATCAGATTGCAAAGGGGCTAAGAAGGAAATAGATAATGAAGAAATGACCCAGTGAATGTCATTCATTCTTTTAAGGATGGGAGAAGGAGCCTAGAAGAGCAGAATAAAGAGAAAGAAGTAGTTGGGAAGGAGGCAATGAACAAAGATATCTTGAAGCTATTCGAGCAAAATGGGACAAGAATATGAGAAAACTACTTCAGGGGTTGGGATTTTAATTGATTAAATGAATAACATAACACCTGTTGATCTTGCAGCATGGATGAACATGGAAATGTTGGCCATAACCAGGAGTGTAGACTGAAAGGGTTTGGTACTTACAACAAGGGCTGTTGCCCACTGTGGTAGTGCAGGTGCTGGGAAGAGAAGCAAACTTAGGTAGGCATAAAAGAACTCTGTAGCTTTGGACAACTGGGTAACCCAGCTACCAAGAATCAGGGGAGGGACTGGCTCTGTGGCATAGTGGGTAAAGCTGCCATCTCCAGCGCCCACATCCTATATGGGTGCTGGTTCCAATCCTGGCTGCTTCACTTCTGATCCAGCTCTCTGCCATGGCCTGGGAAAGCAGTAGAAGATGGCCCAGGACCTTGGGCCCTTGCACTTGTTTGGGAGACCCAGAAGAAGCTCCTGGGTCCTGGCTTTGGATGGGCATAGTTCCGGCCATTGTGGCCAATTGGGGAGTGAACCAGCGGATTGAAGACCTCTCTCTCTTTCTCTCTCTCTCTGCCCCTCCTTCTCTCTGTGTGTGACTCTGACTTTTAAATAAAGAAACAAAGAATCAGGGAAGAGCTACCTGTTCTTCTTCCATGTTTAGTCTTCCTTAAGACACATGGGAATATTTTCTCTCACTTTAACTGGTTTTGTTACCTGAGTGCAGGCCCATTCGAATTCGGACTGGCACCTCTGGCATGTGCCGCATCTTGAAAGTGCCCACGGAGCTCAGGATATCTAGGGACATGTTTGCGATCTCAGCCGCATGCCTACTACCATTCCTCTTTGGGAGGCCTGAAGCCACCATGTAGGCATCTCCAATGGTCTCTACCTGGGAATCAGAGGAAACAGAATTAGCAAGCAAATAACTTCTTTGTGTATTTTGTTTCTTTAGGAGTATGACAGAGGCCAGAGTGGGGGACGGTTAGTCTTCTTGGAAAGTAAGGAAGGCAGAGAGGTTGTTCATGATTCAGAGTCTCAGCTTGTACAGCAGAGTCGCTTAAGGAGTTTTATAAAAAAAATACCCATAAGTAGGCCCCAACCAGAGATTCTGAACTAAGTGTTGCTACTTCAGGTGCCACCTGGCTCTGGAGAAATATCAGGCTCCAAGAAATTCCTAGGGGGAGGAAAGGAGAAGATTCCTGGCACTGATTGTCTCTAGGATACTCTGGGGGAGCACCCCAGGAGCAGTTGCCTATGATGCTCATCATCATCACCATCATCATCATCACCATCATCATCATCACCATCATCATCATCACCAAATGGGTATGCCTTGAAACCAGCCTGAGGATTGTGGTTATGATTCAGCTCCGGAGAAAGAAGTTCAGTAGTCAGCAAGCATTTCTCTAGATGATTTTGGGTAATGAGCAGGGAGAGGGAAGGGATTAACAAAGAAGAGTCTGTTCCCTCTGCTTTGCCTTACTAATCAGGTGGCGTTAGCTTTGTAGGCCTATTGGGTATGAGAACTGGGTCTTTTCCCACTGGTCACTTCCTCTTCTCCTAATGCTACCTCCCTGAGGGGCACTAGTACTGCCCCTCCCCCAATTGCTCTGCTGAACACCTAGCAATAAAGCCAAGTCTGTGTTCCTCATCTTCCCTACAGAAGTGTGCTCACTCTTTGAGATGAAAAACAAGTTGAAGTTTTTCAGCTAACTCCAAAAGATAAGCAAGCTAAAGGGGCTTCTATGAAATGTGCCAGTGCTGCTACAAGTTTGGATTCAGTTAAAGTTCATTTTTGCCTGGAGAACTCACTCACAGAATGTAACCATATTTAAGATCATGAAGCTCTGAAGTCATACTGCCTTGGCTAAAATCCCAGATCCACCATTCAGAAACTCTGTAGCCTTAGATAAGTCACTTAATCTGTCTACATTTCACTACCCTCATCTGTAAATAGGCCTGATGACAGTACCTACCTCATAGGGTTTTCTAATGACTGAATAATGCAGTGTATGTCAAGGTACTTAAAAACTGCCTGGTGGATAACACATGTTAAGTACAAGCTGTTATCATTATCATCATCATTAACCACCACTACCACTATCATCATCATCACCAAATGGATATGTCTTAAAAGCAGCCTTAGGACTTAGGGCTATGATAAAGCTCCAGAGAAAGAAGCTTAGATATCAGCAATAGGTCTTTCATCAAGACTTTCCACATAGCCAGTAACTGATGCTTTGCAACTTTGCAACGATTTTGAACTTCAACATGCTTTCTTCCAGGGTCTCCCTAAGCCTGTGTAATTTGTGGGAAGGATCCTTACCCTCAGACAAATGGCTTACCTGAACAGAATAAGAAAGAATTATAATGCAAATGGTATAAGGGAGGGAAAACTCAGTGGCTGGCATTGTCATAGACTGGTGGTTGACCCTTTAACTCTGATAAGTCAGTCCCCCATGAGGCCCTAATGGTGTGAATGGGAATATTAGAAGAGCAAGCAGTATGGGAGATGCTAAGCCTTGGTGTGTAGACTGCTGTGGAGGAATTGTGGGTTGCATCAACCAGCAGAGGGGCACTGGAAGAGAAGGGAAAGTATAGAAAGGGGACTGGTTGAGATGAGGGTGGTGGCAGGAGAACTGAAATTGAAAACAAATCACCACCTTCATAATTCTGCAGTAGTCTTCTCACTTCCATTTCAGGTTATCAACTGCCATGGGAGGTGATTCTAATTTTGCAGGTAAGGAAAATGAAAATAAAAACAAGATTAGTGATTCACTGCTGGTTCAATTTTTATTTCCTTTGCACTGTGCTGTTTTTAATAAATAGGATTGAAAAATTAGATTCCATTTTTGGATTCATATATCCCTGCTCTGTACTGGGAACAGCCCACAAGCTCCCTGCTACAAACAAAATAGTTAATGGCTTTATCTCTAGGACCATCAACAATTGTCTGAACAGAATCAGTTGGATTGATTAAACCAGGGGCTGTGTCACTGCCCACGCTGAATCATCTTTGATTTTAGTTTCAACTGAATTAGCTTTCAGTGATTTGTTTTTCTCTTCAGCCTGCTTGAGTTCAACAAATTAAGACAGGTAGTCTGGGTCCATGGATTTTGTTTTCCCTCCACCGTGGTTTCCATGTGTGTTTCTTGATTAGCTGGCAGCTCCAACTGATTGACAAGTATGATGCCTGTTTCTGAGCCCCGTTTAGGTGGTTTGGCCTAGCCCTGAGGCTCTCTACCTGACCTGAAAGGGCCTGTCTAATCTGTGATAAACACAGGGCCCTGTGTGTGATTTGAGAGCTGGAACATTTCAGAGCACTGTGAAGAATCCAATGAATGGAGCTACTCATTCTCCAGCTCTACCTTGGTTCCGGGGACAGAGTAGCTGTCTAAACTTTGGGATGCCTGGGGCATCTTTCTCCAGCAATAAAACAAGTATCCATGTTACAGACATCATGGAAATATTCTTCCCAGCTATGAGATTTTCAGTCATTTTCTGCCTGGAGACAAGACAACATATAAAAAACAAGAGTGACGGAAGCATGACACCAAAATGAGTGAATGTAGCCATCTGCTCACTACTCTTTTTCTGCAACCTGGGACAAAAAGAGCAGAAATTCATAAGCTGGAAGAGCAGGGGAAGGTGGAAGCTGGGGCTTGCAGCCTCACAATGAATCACTTCCCCAGACCTCAGACCCATAAGTAGGCTTTCAGTTACCCTGTAGCAATCCCAAGGAGCCTCAGGTCTATTAGCACCCTGCTGTAATGCTAAGTTCTCTCCTGTATAAAAATAGTACCTAAAGGAGGAGACCAAATTTTAATAGTATGCCATAGATCTACACAAACTTTACCAAGAAGAAATCTGCAGCAGTCACCATTTATGGGTAAAACAACCAGCACTTCTCCTACAGCACTTTCAAGGCCTAGCATGATATTTCCTATGTTGTTGGTACTCAGCCACTGAAAGGCAATAACTCTCTTGGCCTCAACCTCTTCTTAGTCCCAGTTCTAGAAAACAGCTCAAAAGAAATCTGTCCATTAATCTCTGGCTGGATTGAAAGCTCTTATTTTGTTAAATTGGGAAATTATATGCATTCTAACTAACAGGCCACTGCATTTTCAACAGGACACCAAAGAAAGAGAAGTGCTATTTAAATTTTATTCCTAAATAACAACATTCTATATCTTTGTATCCTTTAATCTTCGAATATACATAGAGGAGCCTCATCTAAAACTTTTACTCAGGAATACACTTCGTTGATAATTAACTTACCTTGTAGACATCATGGCTGCCAATGATTGCATCAAAGAGTGTATACAGGTCATTCAGAAGATCTACCACCTCAATGGGCTCACTCATGGCTGAGATGGTGGTAAAGCCCACAATGTCACTGAAGTACAAGGTGACCAAGTCAAAGCCCTCGGGTTCAACTGTACAGCCCTTCTTGAGGGATTCAGCAACTGATCTAAAAATCAAACACAGTTATTCCTAAGACACAAGTCTCCCTCTGTGTCATACACATCTGCTAGAACACAATTGTGCCAAAACTCACTGCCAAGTTAACAGTGAGGAAGAAAATGCCAGCTAGATGAAAACATGCATTCATTCATTTATTCTACAAATATACATTGAATGCTTACAGTGCACCAAGTACTAGAATACAGTATGGGGGCTGGCGCTGTGGCGCAGTGAGTTAATGCCATGGCCTGAAGTGCCTGCATCTTATATGGGTGTCGGTTCAAGTTCCGGCTGCTCCACTTCCTATACAGCTCTCTGCTATGGCCTAGGAAAGCAGTGGAAGATGGCCCAAGTCCTTGGGCCCCTGCACCCATGTGGGAGACCTGGAAGAAACTTCTGGCCCCTGGCTTCAAATCGGCACAGATCTGGCAGTTGCAGCCAATTGGGAAGTGAAGCAGTGTATGGAAGACCTCTCCCCACTACCTCTCTCTCTCTGCCTCTCCTTCTCTCTCTCTGTAACTCTGACTTTCAAATAAATAAATAAATCTTAAAACAAAAAATGAAGGCCCAGACCAGGACTGTCTGTTTCATACTGTATTCTATTTTTTTAAAGACTTATTTATTTGAAACTCAGAGTTACACAGAGAGAGGAAAGGAAGAGAGAGAGAGAGCGAGCAGGAGAGAGAGGGAGGGAGAGAGGTCTTCCATCTGCTGGTTCACTCCCCAATTGGCAGCAATGGCCAGAGATGTGCCGATCTGAAACCAGGATTCAGGAGCTTATTCTGGGTCTCCCACGTGGGTGCAGGGGCCCAAGGACTTGGGCCATCTTCCATTGCTTTCCTAGGCCATAGCAGAGAGCTATATTGGAAGTGGAATAGCCGGGTCCCGAACCGGTGCCCATATGGGATGCTGGCACTGCAGGCAGCAGCTTTAACCACTACACCACAGTGCCGGACCCTATTTTTTGTTTTTAAGCTCACTATACTTCAACTTCAGCACTCTGGGGGAATGTTCTCAGGCAGTCGCCTTTCTATGAGACTAGTTTCCCCAATTTTCTCCCCAAAGATCATATTAGATACTCTGAAAAAGTTGGAAACTGTGGCAACAAATAAGGTTTTCAACTAAGAAAAATACCTGAAGAAAACAACCTTGCCACTTTTCCTGTAGGAGCTCAAAGGACCGCCTTCTTTTAATTGGTCAACCTCCTGGCAAAGTCATGAAGTGACATATAGAAAAACCGAGGCACCAAAAACTTAAATGATCAGTATGAGCCACAGGTAGTTGAAAATGAGAATGTGTGCTCTGCTCCCTTGGTTTCCAATTCTACTTTGATTTAAAGGTGTGACTCAACCCCACTGGGAGTACAGAGGGTGCAGGACAGGGAAAAGGAGCAGTTAGTTGAGAGGTAATTTTTTTTAACAGAACACACTGTTATAAGGATTCATGCCCCTCAGGTGTTCACACATACGGTGGTAGCATCTGCGTAAGAAGCTTTTCCGTTTTCTGTTTTTCAATTTCCAGCTCTTCAGTCCGCTCTCGGATCAGATCTTCCAAGTTGCTAGAATACTGCTCCAACATCCGAAGCATAGAATCAATGATATTGGTCTTCTTCCCCTTATTGAAAGTTTTAAACTGGAAGTAAAACAGAAAGAGGATCCTAGGAATGCTTACTCTTCAAACTCAGAGATGATGGAGATGGCCCCTTATCACAAATCCTTTCCTCCATAAAGCCAGTGCAGGAGAGATGAACCCAGAAATCAATACGAAAAGTGACCACCCCCCCTCATTGTCACTCTGGCCCATTCACAGTACTCCTTTCCCTTAGAGTAGTTCTTCCTATACATTCTGGTTCTTTCATGTCTGAGCAAAGGTACTCTTGGCAGGCTCCTTCAGTTCTCAGACACTATCACATGAATAATAGCCACTTCAGAGGATTTGGTCTTGAGCCCAGGCCAATTGTGTGTTTGGTAAGCAGAAAGAGGGCAGAAAGTGCTATTTCACCCTTGTACTAAATCCCCTAATTGTCAAATGCTACTGTGGTGCTAGTCTTTGAACAGTGGGAGGTTCCTTGACCTCTTAGAAAGGGCTGAAGATCTTCATGATAAGATCTATCCCCAATTTCTTACCATGGGGTTCAAGAATAATGGTGTACCCTGACACCTGCCCTTCAGGTCATCCAAGGTCATGTAGAAATTCAACTGGTCTTGTCCCATTCTATGCACTGATACTTTAGAGATGGCTACATGTCACAAATTTCAATATCGTACTGGGACCTTGTCAATCTACAGAGATTGGGAGCTTGGCATAGCATTAGAATCATGATTGGTAGCCTCTCCATGCTTGTGTATTAGCATATCGATGGTGTATTCACAACAATAAGACTTGGGGATAGTTTTACTGTGCAAATACCTTGGGCTCTGTCCCAGTGAATCTTCTTATATACCTGGGCTACACATACTCCATTTAGCATCCAATACCCCAAGGCCAAGACTACATGTTTCCTTCTGAACTTGATCCATATCTGTATGTCCACCAGGGGTAACCTCTGTAATCAGTTCAGGTACACATACACACCCCATTGCCTAACTCAAGCAAGTTCACTCTCCTCCATATAAGTTTTATTAATTGCAGGAAGTTGAGAGGCTAACCTTGTCATCAGACAGGTTCAACATCCACTGAAGCATTTTAGGGAGCATCGCTCCAGCAGTCTTGTTTCAAAGTCTCATGATGTGCACTCCCATCTATCATCGGCTTCTCTGATGCCTTCTGAAATAACATCTCTAGCATCAACACAAGGGTGAATGCTTTTGCTTCTGCCTCATGGTAAGATTTTAGAAATTTGACCTTCATGGTCCTTTGCCTTTTCCATACTATTGAACACCTGTTTAAGTGTCCTCAAGAAAGCCAGCCAGGCTAATGGAGGCTTTGTTAGCTGAGGACACGGATGACTTCATAGGTGGGGCCCTGCAGGCTTTCAATTCAACTCTTTCTCTTTTCCGCCTCAGATACCTGCCACTCATAAAGCATCTCAGTGCTGTACTCCAGCCAGGCTCAAAAGCCTCTCCGCCAGGGCTGACACAGCACTCCTAGAGAGCACCCTCAGTGTCAGTATCCTGTAATTTCACTGACGCTCTAATTGGCACGCTCCAACGTAGGGACTGCACACCAGCTTCCTTAGTGGGGCTCATTCTGTCCTTTCTTCCATCTGCCCTTCCAATAACAACTCTAGGGAAAGAATCCACCTCTTCAGAAATTCAGTATCATTAAGGATAAGGGTTATCACTTTTCACATGGCCCACTGCCTCGAATAATACCCTGGGAGCCTTAAGGAATCTCCTACTTTTCTAATCCACATTTGCACCTTCTTCCATCTCCAACAGACTGTCCAAAATGCCATATTTTTCCTAACCTTCCACAAACAGCTCAGTGTCACCTAAAATGTTCCTGGAGTGTCCAAAGCAAACATGGCTCCCCAAGGAGCCCCATCTGTTCCATAATATCCCTCTTCTAACAGTCTCCATGCCAATCCTTCCAAATGCCTGGTGATTCAATTTTGCCTTTGAAAGATTGGTTAGACCAGATTGTGGAGAGCCTAGAGCAGCGGCTCAGACACAGAAGGGCACCAGAAGAAACCCTTGGGCTCCTGGTGGATGCTCTGGCGATACACCAGCACCAAGGCCTCAAAGCACCCACTGCCAGTTTACTTCTCTAAGAGGTGTGCCCTTTCCCCTTCCAAGAGGTTTCTTCCACAATATGACAAAGATCCAAGGAGGTAGCCTCGGGTAGGCTGGCTTTACAATGACCTCTGGGCAGTGATGAAATTTGCAGGCTCCTCACCTGGTTGAATATTTCATCAAAAGTTGGTCGTTGTTCTGCAGCCTCAGCCCAGCACTGCTTCATCAACTGCAGACACTCAGGAGGGGCATACTCGGGAGAAACCACCGGTCTGTACACAGGAGGAGGCCTTCTAAGTTTCTTTATGATTTCTGTCCAGATGCAAGAAGAGAAAGGTTTACAAGTCACAGGGGGAAAAACAAGATTTGGCAAAGATAATTTGGTTTTAGCCATGAAAGGGAGTATTCAGGAGAAAAGACAGAAAAGCCACCTCTTTTCCTTTCTCCTTTGCTAGCCTAAATATAGACTGTATGTGAACAAAACCTCCATTAGGAAATGGGGGCGTTATTAAGAAATTGACTGTTGAACTGTTGTTATTTATACACAGGTTTATCATGCTTCTAGGTTTCAGAAGTAGCCTATCCAATGTCAATTCTAGTGCTATAACTTGAATGACCCACTCCCAAATCATATAAGCCTTCCAATCTCCATAATAGACTCACTTATCTCTCCCTGCTGGCTCAGGCCCAACCTAGGCCCAAGATTTTGATCCAGCATCTCATCAAGGGCCCCCTGGTTGCTAGTCCATGAACTTTCATTGGAACATTTACTATCTACCACACTATAGGCTGATCATATTATATGCATTAGTTCATTGGATTACTGCTATGAACAGATGTGGTAGACACTCTTATTTTCATTCTTTTAAAGATTTATTTTATTTATTTGAAAGACAGAATTATAGAGAGAAGTAGAGACAGAGAGAGGTCTTCCCTCCTCTGGTTCACTCCCCAAATGGCAGCAATGGCTGGAGCTGAGTCAATCTGAAGCCACAGTCAGAAGCTTCTTCTGGGTTTCAAACATGGGTGCAGGAACCCACACACTTGGGCCATCATCCACTGCTTTCCCAGGTGCATTAGCAGGGAGCTGGGTCAGAAGTAGAGCAGTGGGGGCTTGAACCAGCATCCAGAACCCATATGGGATGCTGGCACTGCAGGTGAAGGCTTTAATCCACTGCACCACAGTGCCAGCCCCTCTTATTTTCATTTTATAAATGGGAAAACTTAGACAAAGAGACAAGTAGCTTCCCTGACATCACATGGCTAGTAAGTGACAATCTGAATTTAAACCCAAGCCATCTCAATGTCCTGTTTTCAAATGCCTCAGACTTCAACTTGGAGGTCTCAAACTCCCTACTCATATCCAACAGCCATGAGTGACCAAAGGTCTAGATCAGCCAGGTTGACCTTTTTCCAAAGGGACACAATTTCCTGGCAGCATGGGAAAAATATTAGCCCTCAGTGGTCCAGCAATGCACATTGGGCCTCAAACTCATCCCTCTGCTTCCAACTTAACTTTCTCCAAATCATTCCCAAAGCACAAATCTGGTCACGTTACTTTCTTGCTCCAAACCTTTTAGGCAGGTATTAGAGCTAGCAATTAAGACTCTTCCATCAGGGGCCAGCACTGTGGTGTAGCAGGTAAAGCGCCGCCTGCAGTGCCGGCATCCCATGTGGGTGCCGCTTCGAGTCCTGGCTGCTGCACTTCTGATC
Organism: Oryctolagus cuniculus; assembly: GCF_051225735.1. Lineage (NCBI taxonomy): Eukaryota > Metazoa > Chordata > Mammalia > Lagomorpha > Leporidae > Oryctolagus > Oryctolagus cuniculus. Next base: position 83,686,104 of record NC_142888.1, on the reverse strand, counting down.
CAGCTCTCTGCTATGGCCTGGGAAAGCAGCAGAAGATGGCCCAAGTCCTTGGGCCTCTGCACCAACATGGGAGACCTGGAAGAAGCTCCTGGCTCCTGGCTTTAGACTGGCACAGTTCTGGCCATTGCGGCCATCTGAAGAGTGAACCATCAGATGGAAGATCTCTCTCTCTCTCTCTCTCTCTCTCTCTCTCTCTGCCTCTCCTTCTCTCTTTATGTAACTCTGACTTTCAAATAAATAAATAAATATTTAAAAAACAAAAGAATCCCATCCCATGTCAGGGTGCACACCTGGTTTCTGCTCCGAGCGCCATTTCTTATTTCAGTTTGCTGTCAATGTAAATGCTTGGAGGCATCAGGTAGGCATCAGGTGATGGCTCAAGTACTTGAGTTTCCATCACCCTCATGCACTGAGTTCTCATTGTAGGAATTTGGGGAGTGAACTGACAGATGGGTCTCACTTTCTCTCTCTCTCTCTCTCTCTCTCTCTCTCAATAAATCCTGCTTAACTCATCACTTTGCCCTTCCCTCTCCTGTATTGACTGCAACACCTACAGACCCCAGTAACAGTAAGTGCTGCCTTGCCCCCATGACAGAATTTCAGCTGTTTCCTCTGACTTCTCAGTTTTTTGTGACATCACACCTTCAGTTCCATTAAATCAAATCAGTCTGCACCAGTAAAGGTTTCTCCATTACAGCATCCGGCTCTCCATGGGAACAAATCTCTTGGAATGGGACTGCCCTACCCTCTCACTCTCTGGCAGAGGGAGTCCTTTGGCCCTTTCTCAGAACATTGCAGAGCTGAACAGATCACTTCTTTGCTTAGGGCCAGCAGGATTCATGCCCTTGAGGATTTCAGTCCAATTGAGATAAACAATGGCAAATAATGTAAGTGCTCTAGCAGAGATAACATGGAGCCAACACCTGACCCACACTGAAGAGTACAGAAGTATTCATAGACATGACCCCAGTTGGATGAAGCAGGATGGAGAGTGGGTAGATGAAGAAATTTCAGTTATCATGAAGGAAGAGAAGTGAAACAGATCTTGTGGCTCTCAGGGCTCTGCCAGTGATGTGGTGTAGCCTGAATGTGGAAAATGATGGAAGATAAGCTTAGAGAGGTTGCTGGAAGCTTGATTGTGAGGGGCCTTCTATGTCAAATGAGAAGTCTAGGCTTCACTCAACAAGTGATGGAGAATGGTTGGAGGGCTTTAAGTAGAGCAGTAGCATGGGACCCTGAGTAGGGCAGAGGGTATCTATATGATTTTCTTTTTTTTTTTATTTTTTTATTTTTTTATTTTTTTTTTGACAGGCAGAGTGGACAGTGAGAGAGAGAGACAGAGAGAAAGGTCTTCCTTTGCCGTTGGTTCACCCTCCAATGGCCGCCGCGGCCGGCGCGCTGCGGCCGGTGCACCGCGCTGATCCGATGGCAGGAGCCAGGAGCCAGGTGCTTTTCCTGGTCTCCCATGGGGTGCAGGGCCCAAGCAAATGGGCCATCCTCCACTGCACTCCCTGGCCACAGCAGAGGGCTGGCCTGGAAGAGGGGCAACTGGGACAGAATCCGGCGCCCCGACCGGGACTAGAACCCGGTGTGCCGGTGCCGCTAGGCGGAGGATTAGCCTAGTGAGCCGCAGCGCCGGCCATCTATATGATTTTCATTATTTTTCTTTTTCATTTTTAAAATCTTTGAATAAATTTAGACTTCCAGAAAAGTTTCCCCTAAAGTTAGCAAGCTACATAACAGTAGTTCAAAGGAAACTAGCATTTCTACATACTACTACTAGAGTCCATACTTGATTTTCATCATTTTCCCCAGAAAGTAGTTTTTCTGTTTCACAATCCAAGATCCCATATTGCATTATTTTGTGTACCTTGGTATCCTCTAATGTTTGATGGTTTCTTAGTTGTTTCCTGTCTTCTCATGACTTAGGTACTTTTCATGAGTGTTGGTCAGTTATTTTGTAAAATGTCTCTCAAGTGAGGTTTCTCTGAAGTTTTCTCACAGTTAGGCTGAGGATATGCATTATTGTGGCAAAAATCCCACAGAGGTGATGTTTTATCCTCCTTAGTGCATCATGGTCAAGAGGTACATGATCTCAATGTGCCTTATTACTAGTGATGGTAACCTTGATGGCTAAGTTAAGGCAGTGTCTATAGGCTCCATCACTTGTAAACTTGCCATTTTTCCATTTGTAATTACTAAGTGCCTTGTGGCTTCTACTTTAAGATTATTCACATAATCCCTTTCCCTTCAAACTTTTGTCCATAGATTTTATCATCTATTGATGGATCTTGCTTGATAGTCACATTTTAAAAAAATTTTATTTATGCAATTTTGAAAGGGAGAGAGAGAGAGAGAGAGAGAGAGAGAGCGAGCTCTCATCTGCTATTTCACTCCCCAAATGCACACAGCATCCAAGACTGAGTTGCAGACAAAGCCAGGAGCTGGGAACAGAATCGAGGTCTTCCACTATGGGTGATAGGACCCCAACTACTTGAGCTGTCTTTACTACCTCCCAGGGTCTGCATTCATAATAAAGCAAAGACAGGAACTGGAGCCAGGAATTGAATTCGGGTACTCTGCTGTGGGTTACAGGCATCCTAACCAGCAGTTTAAACCACTAAGCCCAATGCCTGCCCCTAGCCATGTGTTTTTATGGAAAGTAAGAATGGAAGCCTGGGACACGTCACAGGAAGAGTGAAGATGACCTAACATCCAGGAGCATCATAAAGGGCACTGAAATACTTAGTAAGGAGTGTCTCAAAGGAGTAGAGGGAAGTATGAAGAAGAAAGAAACAGACAGAAGAATTAACATATGTCCTGTGGGCCTTTGGCTTATGTCACACTTCCCTGGTGGGGGAGTTTCTTCTAGACATCTAAAGCTATCTGGCTCCAAATTCCACACAACACAGACTACTGGAAGACTAGCAGGCTGTTAGCACAAACAGCAAACTCTTCTGGCAAATCCTAATGGCCTGAGTTGGTCAGGGTGGGTTCCCTGGTGACCTTTTCTCACTTCCTGCTTACCTTCAGCTGGCAGATCCATCATGCAGAATGGGGTGCCCCGGACCATCACTTCTTGCATGATGATGGCAAAGCTATAGACGTCTCCTGCGAAAGAACCTAACCTGCTGCCCTTTGGGGCTCTCAACAGTTCAGGGGCTGTCCACAGCAACTCTGAAAAGCAAGCATTGTGGAATGAATACAAGGAGGATTAACTGACATCTGCAATGCCCTCAAGGGTTTGGAGGGTGATATTTTATTGACTGCTTTATATTTTTACTAGACAGTCTGGCATGCTAGTGTCCCCTAGGGCCCAAATCTATGAATAGAAGGAATTACATACAGAGAAAACATACCAGTGTCTCCACCCAAAGACCACGCAGGCAGACACAGCAGAGGTGCGGGGAAGGGCAGAGGAGTGCCAACTGAAGAAACTCTCTGGCACTTGGTTTCTTGCTCTCTTGAGCCTGTAAGTAGTAGTTGGCAGGTTTCCAGGGAAAGGCGAGTGTACTGCCAGACTGGTTGCCATGGATTTGCTCTGTTCTAAGATCTATATGTGTCTGGTTATTTGACTGTGCTGGGACTTAGAGATTCACAAGATGCTTCCTCCAGGTCTTCTGTAAAAGGATTAGAGGATGCCCAGACCTCCTCTATTCCTTTCAGGGGAAAAAGAAAAGCTCAGCATTTCCTTCCAATCAGCCCTACAAATATTTATTGAGGGTCTACTATGTGCCAGACATTGTGCTGGCTGCAGGGGCAGTGCCAGGAATGAATCAGACCTTGCCTTTGCCCTTGTAGAGTTCACAAACCAGTGGACAAGGCAGGTGTGTGTAATCCTAACTGCAATACGGGACAAACAGTGATAAGGGTCACTATATACATTTAGTAAAAGCCAAACCTGAATGCCTATTGTGTGCTGTGCTGCATATCAGGCCTGATTAGGGGACAGAAGATTGTCCCCGCTTTCGGAGTTGATAGCAAACAGAATATTCAAAATTTTCTGGGTGGCACCTTAATCCAAATACAAAGAAATACACTTTCGTAACACGAAAAGAGTAGTCAAAAGTTGGAGAGAAATGTCTTATATTGAGCCATATGGAATTGTCATTTCTGTGTGTGGAAAATGGTGAAATATTGGCAATTTTATCAAGTTCAAGCTAACAATAACAACAACAACAGCAACAAAAGCCCGAGCTGATCAAATTAATCCAGGAAGGCTTCCTGGAAAAGTGAAATCTGAAATGTGCTTGTTAAGAAGGTCAAGGATGCAGTTTTCTGAAGCTGAGAGGGTAAGGGCTTTGCAGGGAGAAAGAACAGTATGTGCAAAGGAACAAGAGGCAGAAAGGAGCAAATTGCGGGTAGTGGGAGGGTGGTAAGCAGATTAGTTTGGCTGAAGAGAAGGGCTCTGTTAAGGAATAATGAGAAAGCGAAATAGGGTTGATGAAGTGGGGGAGGGGGGTGGCTGGAAGAATGGGGGCAGAAGGTGAGAGGCCCTGAGCGCCAAATGAAGGCATTTGGAGTGAATACAAAAGGCAGTAGGGGTGCTGGAGTTGGAGAGGGTTTTGATGAAAGCCGTGTTCAGGAAGATTAATCTGGCAACCTGCACAAGCTGGATTGAAGGAGAGTGGCTGGAGTCAGGGAGACCAGCTAGGAAGTTATTGCGGCAAGAGAGAGCATTGAGGTGAAAGAGGCCTGAGTGGGGGAGGGGTGGCAGCAACAGGCTGGGGAAGCAGACGCGCTCGGGAAGGAAGTGACAGGGCCCTGGATGGGCTCCTTGTGCTTTCTTTGTGAAGGGGAAGGAAGGAGTTGGAGGAAATGACAGGTCGCCATCCAGGTAGGGAGGCTGCAGAAGAATGTCTGTTAAGGGTGGAGGTGATGGGGGCAGGAAAGTGATGGCTTTTTTCATCGTGTTAAGTTTGGAGCATTGGGAAGGGCGCCCAGGGGACAAGCTCCTACCTAGCAGAAAGGAGCGTGAAAGGTCAGAGGTTGTTTTGATTTGGTAGTGAAACCCAGGCAAGTGAAACTCACTCTAGAAATTCTTCTCTTCAGCCAACCCCAATTTAAATAGTGAACCAAGGATTCAAGCCTCACCCCCAACCACGTACCCATCTTCTCTTTTTGCCCTCCATCAGCGCCCAGCTTCTGTCAGCCCACCAGGCCCCTTTGACCTTCCACCTACCACCCACCCACTCCCGTGAGAGACCCTGATGCACTCGCTCTAGGGCCCTTCTGTGTCCCTGCCTAGGAGGATTGATATTTACAAACAAAACTAAACAATTGAACAGCACTTTAGTGAGAGGAATACATCTCTGACCCTGGCATTTTGGGCATCGTGGTTTTGGGGAGGAAGGCAGAGGGGGCCATTTGGGAGCAGAGAAAATGACATGTAGCTGTTTCTTCCCAACATCCTCTCTCGCCGCACATTTAGAAGCCCAAGAAGGGGTAAGAGAGCCAAACTCCCTGGTAAAAAAGCTGGGTGACTAAATACAATCATTACCAAATACTATTTTCTGAGAGCACTGACATGTATATTGTCAACGGCTCAAATGAGGCTTTATCTGAACCATTCTTAGGTAGTTGAAAGTGGACAGTAATGAATACATTTACAACCCACCCCCATTCCCTCCTTGCACTCCAGAACCAAGTAAGAGCCACTAGCTATCATTAGACTTGAACTCTCGGGAAAACTAGCACAATTACTTTGGCTTGTTTTGTATCTGCTGGAGCCACTACTAAGTCTGATCATCGCTATGGTAATAAAATTGATTTTAGAGAGCCAGTGTGGTGTGGTATATTATAAAATAACTCAGAACTGAAAGTCAGGGGACTTGGGTTCAACATCTCAGCCTGGCCATTAATTAGTTTACCTTTCTGAACCTTCGTTTCCCCATCTACAAAGTGGAAGTTGAGTTAGATGACCTCCAAGGATCTTCAAAATAAGATTCTATTAGTCTCTTCATGTAAGGTAGGGAGACAAGTTCTGTTATTTCATCCTGTAATCGCAACTACAAATATTTATTTTGCCAGATATTGTGAAAGTTCCAAGGAAGGCAACCCTGTTTCCTGCCTTCACAGAGTTTGTAGCTTTGGTGGGGCAAGAAGACAGCTGATTTAATTAGTAATACTAGCAACGCATGGTGTTTCAGCAAAGTTCAAGGCCCTAAAGGATCCTAAAGAAGGCAACTTAGCTGAGTGTTGGGAGTTACAAAAAGCCTCTTGAGACAGCGATACTTAAGTTGAGCCCCAGAGAAGAAGTAGAATTTAGGCCAACTGAGATGTGTGCATGACCGAGTGGGAAAGGAAGAGTGTCCCAGGCAGAGGGCACAGCATGTGTGAAGGTCTGGAAGCAAGAGAGATCCTGGAGCACATAAACTGCTGGGAGGAGTTCAGCCTCACCTTAGCATAGAGAGGGAGGGGGCGTGGCTAAGCATAAAAGTTCAGCAAGGCTCAGACCAGGCAGGGCTTATAAGCCACATAAAGGAATTGGAGCTTTATCCTAAGAGCAATGGGAAGCTGTTCAATGGATTTAGGCACAACTGAAAGCGATCACATTTGCAGTTTAAAAAGCCCCCTCTGGCTGCACTGGGTGAAGACCGAAGACAGACCGCACTGAGCATCCAGGCTGCCACTGCAATGTGAAGAGTGAAGGGAAATGATACAAGACAGGGAAAGAAATAGGGAGTCCACCCAAAAACTCCCATACTCACTCTAAAACAAGATTTCTTTAAGTTTGAAAGTTGTCCATCTGTGAATTAAATGGAATTCTGGGAAGCTGAGAATTGTTGTGTGTGTTTTTTAATCCTTCATAGATGACTACTTTTGACAGATTTTCCACCCCCACAGCTGTGTTCCCAATATCCTAGAGTTCACACAAGGCAACTACTCCAAGGTTTCAAACTGGAATTAGCCAATAATTCCCATAGAACTAAGAAACAAGAACAGGTCCAAAGAGGACAAGAGTGTGTGGCAATGTCACATGTTTTTCACTGTGATTACCAGGAGCAGCAGGTCTTCCAAAACATGAATGGGCAGAGAAAGAGGAAATTGTTATTGTAAGTTTCAGATGGACTGAATGAATGTAGGGGCTAGGCTTCAGAAGACCTGACTTGAAATCCTAGAACTGCTGATAACTATCTGCATGATTTGTGTAAATTAGGAACGCCCCTTGTCTCATCTATATAATGACAGAGTTATGCTATATGATTCCATAAAGTTTACTCTTCCACAAGTCTTGTAGACGAGCAAGATGATAACACTGATGACTGGTCTATCTTGTGTATGTCTCTCTCTACATCTTTCTTTCTTCCTTTCTCTTATGTAGTAAAGTCAACAGTTTTAAAACTTAAATTACCAAAGATTGCTTAATAATATGAATATATGCAGTGGCTTCGCATCTCTTGTTCTGTTTCTCTATGTTTTTGTGTCATTATCTCTCTTCATCCTTTAATATTGGTCAAAAATGTTAATGTCCCAAATTTCCTCTGTGTATTAACCTGATTGACCCTCTCTCCTTTCCCCCTTTTCTCTGTCTTCCTCTCACTCTTCCACCAGTTAAGTCCCCATGGTTCCCATTCACCCCATACATCCCCTCCACCACCACTCTGATTTCTCCAGTTTCTTGGATCTGTTATGACCCCTACAGGCATTATTTAGTGCTGCTACTGGTGCACTACATAGAAGACAAAATACAAAATGGACATTACAAGCATGCCTACTTATTTACTAGAAGGTCATAGTTCTTTCTGAAGTCATCCCCTATAACCCACAGAGCATTTATTTGCTAGTGCCCCCCTCCTTGCTTCTCCCTCTCCAACAGAGACAGTGCTGGCATTCTGTAATGACATCCCATTTTAGAATGTACTTTGTGGGGGTCCAACTTCCAAATTACCTTCCATTCAATCTGACAAGTATTTATTGAGCACCTACTGTGTGCCTAGCACTAGGCAAGTTTCTCCAGGGAGTGCTGGGGTCTCCACACAATGCAGCCTAATCCTGCCACAGCGGGAAGTGGATATTATTGCACTGGCTTTGTTCAGAAGGCTAGGCTGGGCAGAGGTTGCAGCATACAGGCTTCATTCAGGTCCCTCGGCTTGGAAATGAGGGTAGACTTTCAACAAAAGTGGAGAGCTGAAATCAGCCTGAGGCTTTAATTCAGTGCATATTTTCATTGGAGTTACCTTGTGTGCATGAGAAGTGTACAATTCATTGCTTACCTTCTGCAGAAGGTTCCTCTTCAGAGAGTCTCAGCATTTCTAGAATGTCATTAAAGCCATAATCTGTCACTTTTAATACAAAACGCCCATCTACCACACAATTCCGAGACTTTAGCCTCCCATGAACAAACTCTCTGTGGTGTAAGTACTTCATGCCCTGCAGATGACACAACAGGATTTATTTAGCAATTCATGTAACTATTTTATGCTTTTAGAGTCACTTTCTAAGATTATTAATGGCTAGCTATTATGATCCAGAATGAAGTCTTTTTCTCTAATATGCATGCAAAGTAGACCTTTGACAACAACTGGCTTTCAGGTGCCTTATAGTGGTAAAATTTTATGCTTTGGTAAAGAAATATATCTCATGTATATCAAAAATCTTTGTTACTAGGAGATTTACTGACATTTCACATACAAAATGGATCCATACACATATAATTGCAAGGGATTTGGAGATTCTGATTTTCCCCAAAAGGCATAACCCAACTCTCATCCTTTATTGGCAGAAACAGAAACTGGTATAGCTTTTTCAGTGGGCAATTTGACAATAGCTCCAAAATGTTAAATATGTATACCCTATGACTCAGAGATTTTACTGCTCTTCTAGAGAAATGCTTGCATATATTCACAAAGGGACAGCTAGAAGAATGCTAATTACACCGCTGCTTTTATAATGCTACACAATTGGAAATACACAAAATATGAAAAAGAGACTGACTGGACATGGTATATCTGCACTATGGAATGTTTTGCAGCATTTTGAAGGAATAAGATAAATCTCTATAAACTAACAAGGAAACAACTCTAAGCCACAAAAATGAGTGAAAAATAGTGACTAGAAGAGCTATGTGAAAGCATGTAAATTTATTTATTTATTTAAAGATTTGTTTATTTGAAAGGCAGAGCCACAGAGTGGAGGGGAGAGACAGACAGACAGACAGACAGAGAGAGATCTTCCATATCTTCTGTCTTCTGGTTCAGTCCCCAAATGGCCACAACAGCAGGGGCTGAGCCAGGCCGAAGCCAGGAGCCAGGAGCTTCCTCCGAGTCTCCCATGTGGGTTCAAGGAGCCAAGCACTTGGGTCATCCCCTGCTGCTTTTAGCGGGGAGCTGGATCAGAAGTGGAGCAGCAGGCCTCAAACTGTCACCACATGGAATGCTGGCCCGCAGGTGGCGGCTTTACCTGCTATGCCACAGCACCAGCCCCAACAACATGTATATGTATAAAGAGTCATCCACAATGTAAGTAAATACTTATGAAAAGAAGCATAAGGGGAAGAGCATTTGGTGTAGCAGTTAAAACACTGCCTGAGAGATCCGCATCCCTTCCAGAATGCCAGGCTCCGAATCCCAGCTCTGCTCCTGATTCCAGCTTCCTACTAATGTATACTCTGAGAGGAAGTGAATTCTGGCTGAAATATCTGGTACCCTAGCACCTATGCAGGAGACTCAGATTGGATTCTGGGTTCCTGGCTTCAGCCTGGCCCAGCCCAAGCTATTGCCAACATTTGGGAAGTGACACAGTGGAAGGGAGATCTCTAGCTGTCTGTCTTGCAGTCTTTACAAAAATGGTAGTTACCACATTGTTAGTAGTTAAGTTGGGGGAGGGGATACAAAGAAAGAAGGTTGAGTACATGCTAGTATTTTCCCATAGAAACCATTTGGCTTTAAGATTTAATTTGGGGGCCCGGCACTGTGGCTTTGCAGGTTAAGCCACAGCCTGCAGAGCTGGCATAACATATGGATGCCAGTGCAATTCCTAGTTGCTCCACTTCCAATCCAGCTCTCTGCTAATGTTGCTGGGAAAAACAGCAAAAAAGGGCCCAAGTGCTTGAGCCTCTGCACAAACATGAGAGACACAGAAGAGGCGCTGGGCTCCTGGTTTCTGTCTGGCCCAGCTCTGGCCGTTGCAACCATTTGGGGAATGAATCTTTGGATGGAAGAGCTCTCTCTCTCTCTCCCTCTCTCTCTCTCTAATTCTGCCTTCCAAATAAAAAGATTTAATTTAATATATTAAATTAAAATATTTAATATATTATTTTTGCAATTATAAATAAGTAATAAAACAGAAAACATCCAAGTATTACTAATCCTGGTGCCTGCTTGGTAGCTTTCATGTGACTTTCAAATTCCTCTTTTCATATGACATTCAAATTGGCTAGGATTCTCAATCAGATAGGTTTAATCATTGTGCATATAAATTCATACATATTCTAGTGCAGCCAACAGAACTGTTCATTCCAAGAACACCTTCAATGCTCTGGCTTAAAGAGGGGTGTCTTTACAGCCTGACCACCTTTGCATTTGGATACTTTGCATCTTGTGCTCACAGAAAGTCTGTCCTCTTCGGTATTTCCAAGTACAGTCTTTAGTGGGCAAGGTTCCCCGAGGTTTTCTAATGCTAGGGTTTCATTCATCACAGGACTTTAAGGAATGTCATTTGGAGGCTTCTCCCTTAAGTTATTGGGTTTTGCTTACAGGATTAGTAGGAAGAGTCCTGGAATAGGAAGCAGGAGATTTAGATTCTAGTATTAGCTCTGCTGCTTACTAGTTAACTGACAAATATTGAGGGCCTGCCAGGTGTGCCAGACACTGTAAAAGGAGACTGGTCACACCTATCTTACAGAGAATCAGAATTAAATAACATCTTCTCCATTAAAGTACCCTTGAAAAGAGTGAGGCCACCATACAAAGGTTATGACTGAAGGCCAGTGTTGTGGCTCAGTGGATTGAACCACTGCCTGCAACAGTGACGTCGCATATCAGAGTGCAAGTTATAGTGCTGCCTGCTCCATTTCCAATTCAGCTCCTTACTAATGTGTCTAAAAATCAGCAAAAGATGGCCTAAATACTGGGGCTCCTATCACCCACATAGAAGACCCAGA